>NC_053189.1:3750000-5000000 GCF_905163445.1 Pararge aegeria
ATGACGATAGCATTCTTCACGTACGAAAATAATGCAACAATGAGTGTGTTTGCTGTTTTGTTCACGCTATTTTATGTTGGATTCTTTGGTGTCGGTCCCAGCTCTATCCCTTGGATGATTTTGTCAGAGTTGTTCGGCCAGGGGGCTCGAAGTGCCGCCGTCAGTATCGGGGCCCTTATCAACTGGTTCGCGAACTTCATCGTTGGACTTACATTCATTCCTTTGTCAGAATTGTTAGGGAATTATGTGTTCTTACCTTACACGGTACTTTTGATACTATTTTTCGCGTTCACTTATTTGAAATTACCTGAAACCAAAAATAAGACTATCGAAGCAGTGACGGCTCTGTTCAAAAAATAGTTTTATATGTAATGATTAAACTTAAGAAACATTCCTTACAGCAGTAAGCATACCTAATAACGCAATATGCGATCGCTACAAATTGTGATAGTTACTGTATTATTTCGTTTTATTGTAAACATTTGAGACAACTTTTGTAGGACCTTGTATTTACTCTCCGAAATCGTTTGTCTTCGATTTCGTATTCAAGCTAGGAAGACTGAAACCTTACGTACGTTAAATCTATTTTATTATTATAACCATGTACTTATTAACTTGGAATGGACTATAATAAATGAAACGTTATATTTTAGGGGAACTATATAATATTTAATATAGTTAAATGCGTATAAACGTATTTTAACAGCGACCATAACGTATTTTCATGATTAATGTGATATTAATTATTACTATTATAATTCTTATAATTTGAGGTCCATTATTTTAATTGTAATAGAATCGTTTTCCCATGATAGTGTTTAAGATAATATATTTGTTTATTATTTAAGTCTGTTATATTATAATCATTTTAAATTTAAAGCATTATTTTACATTATTTTGGTGCTCGATCGTTTTAATGTTTTTTTTTTTTAAACTTCTACAGTGCCTTAGATATTATTGACGTTTGTTCCCTTTATTATCAATCATGATATTACATTATGGAATTGTTAGTCTGAAATGCGTCCTCACTGAAGAAACATTGATGAAATATTGGTACAGAGTTTGTTTAGGGTCTGTTTTACCACCTTCTGATAAGATAGCTTCATTTATTTTGTCTTTGACGTAAGAGAAGGAACTGTCAGAACTTACGCTATCCGATACTTGCCAGACGGTGGTTAAGGGCCCTTAGCCTAATTTGCTATAATCCGCAATAATCGGATCATTCTATGTATATATATATTAAGTATGATTGGTCTGTTTAGTGCGTAATTAAAAATTCAACAAAAATATTTAAAAGGCGTAACGTTAGAAAAGTTACGCAACATTATGACACACACTGACAGTGACTTTCCAATGTCAGAACTTGACAAAACATTGCGTAACTTTTCCAAGTATTCTTTATTAATAAACGTCGTGTTATTTATTAATAACTAGGAAATTAATTACATTGAGGATATAAATATTGCATGCATAATTTTATAAGATTATGCATTACGCGCCAAAAATAACTTCTTATTACTAATTATAACTACAAGCGCTTAAATCAGTATTATTTTAACTTTAGTATAACATATTGACAGCCGGTTTGCGCAGTGGGCAGCGACCCTGCTTTCTGCGTCCAAGGCCGTGGGTTCGATTCCCACAACTGCAGATGTTTTTGTGATGAACATGAATATTTTCAGCGTCTGGGTGTTTATCTGAATATTATACGTACTTATGTGTATTATATTCATAAAAATATTCTTTAGCTATCTTGTGTCAAGTGCTTTTTATAGGGATAGGTGATTGCAGTAAAAATTTGAGAGACCATTAGCATCCATAACAAAAGCTGCGCTTACTTTGGGACTAGATGGCGATGTGTGTATTGTGTGTATTGATGTTGTTGTTATTTATTTATTTTCCATCTTGTTTTAGAATTATAATACTTATTTTAAGGATATTTACTTATGAGGTTATGCTATATAAAAATGACATTAAAAATAATACTGCTTTAAGCGATGTTAGTACGCCCTCTTAGTCGGTTGACGTGGATTTTAGCAAATTAAACTTATTATTCGTTGTTAATCGACAACGTTCTAGAACAATGTTTAGGGTCAGTGAGCTCGCATCAAAACTGTTGCATCTACTAGTTGTAGTTATAGTTATTTTATAAATAGTTGAACTTTCAAAACTCTGTAGGCTCCTAGTTCACCGTCCTAGTGTATTATATTTAGTGCCAATAACACTTATATTATAATAGAAAAAAAATTTAACTATTAACGTTAATCGAAAATGTATTACATATATAAATAAAGACAAAGTAATTATTGCTTAATTTTTATACTAATTAGCAACAGGGAGGTCTTTAGGACTATTGATCCTCAATATAAAACACTCAAGTATTAAGAATAGAATAGAATAGAAAAACTTTATTGCAACACAAAACAATAGGAAAAATACAAAGAAAACAGTAATAGTACTTAGGCTAGGGTGCAAAGGCGGCCTTATCACTAAAAGTGATGTTTTAAAGGCAACCTGAGCGTACGAAGCCGATAAAAAAGTTGAAAGTGGATGGTGCATAAAGTATGTTACAAAAAAAAAAAAACTTTATATTAAGCTTTGGTAGGACGATCTATGATATTAGAACTAACTATCCCTTGCAGGTACTTTTCGTTTCGCTTTTTGAAAAGATTTTAATACCACTTTAAACAAATAAAAAGAAGTTAAAAAGCATTGGCGCCTAAAGCCCTCCTTGTACAAAAACAGTCATCACTGTATGCTCACAAGATTTTTTACTAAAATTAGTATTGTTTATGTTATGGTGCTAGGTCACATAGTTAAATGTAGTTATACCAAAATTCTCGAGAAACATTAACGAGACAATGTGAAATTTTTTCAGTGTTTTAAAGCAAATTTATTGTTTTAAAATTGTTTAATATTCTTATATAAAATTTTGTGAGGGAGCAACATCAAATGCACTTTGAACACTTATTTTATGTAATTTAAACTTATGATAGATTAAAGCACTAATCACATAGGAGCCGGGGCAAAAGCGGCGCAAGCTTGTAGTTTAGATGCAAAGGTGCAATCACATTTACTTCTGGGTGGAACAAAGTCGGGGACAGAAACAAAAGTTATGTATGAATAAATAGATGAAATACACTTTATTGTACACCAAATAATAAAAAAAACACGAGCATTAAAAAAATACACAATTAAAATAAAGGAGAAAAGGTACAAGGCGGCCTTATCGCTTAAAAGCGATCTCTACCAGTCAACCTACCTATATGTACCTACTTGTATTTCAAAAAATGAGATGTATACTGGAACTTGTATGATTTTAAGAGCCGTAACTATTACTTTGCGCGATGTCTGATTTGGAGGTACACTTTATAAAGGCAGCAGGTAAACGTTGACCGGAAGGGCTTTCCAGATATTAACCACGGAAGGGTACAGATCCGTAGGCCGTTACTCGTAAATATATATACACAATGGGAATAGGAAATATATTCGTTAACTTATTACGCCTATGTGATAAGTAGAGACCGGGTTATATGCTATAAGATCTAGTTATGATGCATAATTTGCCATTGGCGCAGTTTGCAGCGACCCTGCTTTCTGAGTCAAAGGTCGATTCCCACGACTGGAAAATGTTTGTGTGATGAACATGAATGTTTTTCAGTGTAAGTATTTTATGTATATTATTCATAAAAATATTCATCAGTCATTGTAGTACCCATAACACAAGCTACGCTTACTTTGGGGCTAGATGGCGATGTGTGTATTGTCGTAGTATATTTATAATTACTATCGGTACAATTCCAAAATGCGCTAAATGTGATAAAATACGACCAAATTTAATGTTCACTTCACTTATGCCCGTATTCACTAAACATAGGAATCGCCTAAATCGAATGCCTAACGATTTAGGCGATGTCTACATGATTGTCTAGACAATGTTCATCGTTAGTGAAAACTGGCATTAGAAGTTTTAAATTTTTTTTAACATTTACTTTCGCGTATTTTGCATTTTTCAAGCATTTTTCATGTATAGGTTTGTATATGAGCTTTTAATGTTGCATATAATCCAGTCTCTAGCGGTAAATATCGGTGAGATACGAGTACGGGTACGGGTAGAATCTATGACATAATCCGTTCTTGCCCCGTCTTCGCCCCGACTCCTATGTTGCCAACACTTAGTAATATTTTTTTCGAAAATAACCTCTTTATTGAGCACAGATAAATAAGCGTATTTTATTTTATACACTTTAAAATAAGTATTTTAGTATATAAGCAATATATTTATTGTTACTTTTGAACTTGTGCGCTTTTAATTGTGGCACTAAAACTATTCTATACTGATTACCAACAGAGCAGGGACAATAAATCGATAACATAGCAAAACGCCTCACGCCACGCCACGCGTGTTTTTTCAAATAACATAACAGGTATTTTATATGCCCAAACAATACTGCCTAAAATAACAACAAACGACGTAATGTGCAAAACCAAATAAGTTTTTATTAGGCTAAACACGCGTGGCTATTCGTGGTTGGCGTCGCCAAGAGATTTCCAAATTTTGTCAAAACAATTTTTTTTTTGATAGAAATACCCGATAGTTATTCACTGACCCGACCCGGGGATCGAATCGAGGAACTTCTCATCTGCAGTGGAACATGAACGAGGCAGTTCAATTATATAATTAAAAGTTTAAAGTATCGAAACACTAACTTTACTGAGTTGCCAATGTTGACGGAGCAGAAACGTGATCGCTTACTATATGCCTCGTAAGAAGTCCCAGAGTCACTCAGCGTGCGATAGAGAGAGCTATGCTAAGAGTATCTCTACGTGATCAAATCAGAGATGAGGAGATCCGTAGAAGAACTAGAGTTACCAACAGCTCAGCGAGTCGCGAAGCTGAAGTGGGCGGGGCACATAGCTCCGAGAACTGATAGACCTTGGGGTTCTAAAATTCCGGAATGGCGACCCCGAAGCGGTAAACGCAGCGTTGGTCGGCCCCTAATGAGGTGGATAGAAGACATCAAGCGAGTCGCTGGGAGCCGCTGGAAAGCGGCCCAGGACAATGGATTATGGAAACTCCTTGCAATAGACCTTTTTCCAGCAGTGGACATCAATGGGTTGTATTTATAAGTCCAATTTACTCTGAACGATCGTAACGATCGGTTTCGTAACACTGTCTCTCTGGATTTATTCGTTTTTAGATTTCTTGGATTTTTGGGTATAATAGTTTCAGAGATGGGGGCGTTAAAATAAACAAATTCTTCATTTTTTATTTATCGCATTTATTATAAGTATAGTTACACACTCCTTTTATATCGCGCGCAAGATTTATTTTAAGATATATAATTTATTATAAGATATATATCGCACTATTCGTGTTATGGTTTTTAATTGTTATATGTTAGTCTAAATGATACAAATAATATGATACAAAACACAATAATGTAAATCAGTTATGAATAACAAAAGTAAGAATTTAATTCGCCTGTTGATATTAAATTATTATTTAGTATTATAATAATATGTTTGTTGTTTTATTCTATGAATTTATCCATACTTATTTTTACCCAGGACCTACTTAAATTCATAGCACTCACCGTTGCGCCAGGGAGGCCGTCGTCAGTACAAATAAGTTAATATCAACCAAAACTAACTTTTTTTATAGTATTAATAGTCGGACCGAGCCACCTGATGGTAAGCGGAAAACTATCGTCGATATACAAACCAACACTTCGCAGGGCATACCAGGAACACATCCTGGCAACCTGCCGCCCTGAGTCAATCAACCTGAGGCGAAGGTGCAAAGCCAGCATCTGCCACGGTCTTCAGACCGGAACACAGCATAGCAATAATTTATTTATTCATTTATTTATACACTTTATTTGTACACAACAATAAAAAAAGCCATGGACAGAAAAAAGAAGAAACTTAAAATGTAGGATATAAAAAGCGACCTGATCTCTTCCACGCAACCTTAGCATTAGGTAAACCAAAGATAAACAAGGCGGTAGTGCTATCCCGGACAAGCTCTGACACAAAAAACTATAAAAATGAATAAATAAATATACCTACTATGGTCTATGACAATACACACATCGTCATCTAGCCCCAAAGTAAGCGTAGCTTGGGTATAAAGATGACTGATGAATATTTTTATGAATAACACACAGATAAACACACTGGAAAACATTCATGTTCACAACACAAACATTTTCCAGTTGTGGGAATCGAACCAATGGACTCTGCTTGGACAAGCAAGGTCCTTGCCCACTGCGACATTCGGCGGAAAACGACGAGAACTTCTTTATAAATGCGTCAAATCGCAAAAAATATCTCACAGTATTTTCTCACTAATCTGCTTGCCTTGCGGCCACCCATTTGGAACTCCTGAATGAGACAATGAGAATGCATCCTGGCCGTATTAATAAACCGATATCGAGCTAAGCACAGTTTCTGAGGTATCTGTACAGTGCCTGATTAAGCAAGCGCGGGGCCCGTAAGAAATTCTTTAAAAGAGCCCTTGATCTGCTATTTTGGTTCTTAAGTATATAGTGGTAAAAATACAATTCAAAACTCTACTAGTATAAACGTACCTTAAATACAATACGTATTTGCTATCAAATGCTATTTATATTTATAATGCTATATAGTTTAATCTATTGTGGGGAATTGATAGTTTAGTAAATTATAGGCGAAATAACTATTGCGTGTGCGTGTCCGTCTGTCAGTCAGGCAGAGATGAGCGGTATTAAATATGCGGGGCCCGTAGCATTTGCCACTTGCTACGTGGTTAATCCGGCAATCTGTATATATATGCTCGAGCTTGATAACTCAATTTCGGATTATTATTGCGGATTCTAGCTTGTCGGATACAAAGAAAGTTGTCCTAATCATCACCGCAAAGCGTGGAGAATAACTGCAGAGCTTCTTCTGGGTTGTCTTCTTCAACTTCACCTTCCAACCAAAACGTCTCCATCATGCCCTTGCCCTAGAACCATAGAAAAAATGGGTTTGTTTAAAAATCAATTAGCTGGTAGTTTAAATGCTATAACGTTATGTTTTGAGGCTTTTATCCTATTATTTATGCTATCGGATAACGAAATGTATCTTTACATATTATAAAACACAGTCCCTCGCCGCGTCCGTCGGCCTGTCTGGTCGCGAAAAAAAATTAAAAACAACTGAACGGATTTTCATACGGTTTTCACAAATGAACCGAGTGACTCATCATGCAGTTTTCTGTGAACTGGCTGAAATATCCAAGTCGGTATGACATGTTTGATAAAGATGTGTCATACTGACTTAGAGCTTTTCTCGCGTCCGTCTCGAAAATGATTAATAATACATGAAAATAATGTACTATCTGATTACGGTTATCGTTGTTATCTACAAAAAAGTCCGCGCTATATCTCTAACTGTCAAGGTTAAGTCACAATAACCGCTTTTTTATAATTTATCAATCAAAACACGGGTACAATCGAAATATGGTGACATTCCTATCATGCATCATAAATCCTTATATATTATAATAATAGAGATTGACTACGTACCTGCAATTCCCATCTAAGTTATTCCAATTGTACCAATCGTTTAAAAGTTACGACGGGTATCGAAATACTAAAAGCATGAATAATGCTGCGGGCCGCCAAACCGCGTATAAAATAGTTTGAAAATAAAACTGGATCCGGTAGGTGGCGCTGCAATTAGGTTCTAGGGTTTTCAAGATATTAAAACCAGTAATAACCAATTTGGTGCAAAAGAAGTTGCGCGGGTCAGCAAGTAAGAATAATTTAAATTACCTTAACTTTGATAAGACCTCTTTTGCGAAGCCTGAATTTTCCGGGAGGTAGTTCGGCTTTTGTCTGAGCAGAAATCTGGATGCGACCAGGCTGTAGGAAAAATTATAATTTCTGATTAAATGCTATATATTACGGAAGTCACAACAAAGAACCTACATGCTTGCCAAATGCATGCTATTTACCTAGTACTTAGTGAAAAGTTGCGGGAAATATAATGAAGAAAAAAAAATTGCCCTGCCTTACGATGCTGTTGGCTGTAGGACGCTGGAATACCAGATTAGTTACAACCCTAGAGTTAAAGCAGAACGGTGATACAGGGCTGCATTTTTGCATGCCCTGCCCCAAGTGGTGCTCTGATCAAGTGATGGTTAGTGGAAAACTATTGCCTCTCATCGGCTAACAGCTGACCATCAATTATTTAGTTAAAAAAAAATCCTCTGCTCATTAATGTGCCACAGCTAGGAACAATGTCTTATAAGAGAGGTAATTAGAGAGGTAATAGCTGAGAAAACCATCCAGTGTTGGGCTTGTCAGGTTTAAAACTATAATTATCACATGCAAGTGATAAAAACCGAGACCGACGACTTCTTAGCGTGTTCTCCGAGGCACGCAGGCGGATAAAGCAAAATTCTTAACTGATCTGGTAAAAGTTTAGAAAAAAAAAGACAAACGAAAACCCAGCCGTGAAACCTCGTGAAGTACACAGATCGTGGTTTAAACTGTTAAAAGTTACCTACCTCGCTCGTAGTCTGCATTCGGCTAGCCGTATTGACAGTGTCCCCCACCAAGCAGTAGCGAGGTTGCCGGAAACCCAGCACGGCGGCTTGACAGGGACCCGAGTGAATTCCTATATACCAAAACCATTAAAAATATTCAGTGAATGTAGCGGTCTCCATTTTATCTATAGATGGCGCCACAAGATCCTACATCACGCTATCGAAGTTTTAATAAACCATAATACAGTATAACTTTCAAAGATGAACGGTTGGACCTCTGTCCCCGAGCACAACACCGGCTCAATGAAAGATCTCGCTTTTGCGAAGGTGGAGCACATCACCATATCTCTGAGAGTGAATTCAAACGCTTATTAACCATGATAACCAGTTACTTAGTTGCTTAACCAAATGTGCTTTCCAGAACTCTTACGCGGTAATAGTTATTTTAGAGCTATTAACGGTGAAGTACCTACAACATTTTGGGTAGATACCTTAAAACCTACCTACTCTAAATATAGTGGGAAAAAGTTGCTTAGCAATTGGAATTACCTTGCTTAGACAGTAGGTACCTTCTTATCTATTTTTTTTTTATAAGCGGCCAGCGCCAGCGCCAGCGCCAACTTTCGGGCTAATTTGTAAATCTAAACCATCCAGGGTGCCACCCAAACGTATACCAAAAAATTCATTCAAATCGGTGTGTAGATTGGTGGACTCTAATCGCCTTTGAGAACATTACGGAGAACTCTCACGATGTTATCCTTCACCGTTGAAGCAAGTGACATTTTAATTGCTTTAAACGCACATTATAACATAGTAGGAGGTGCGTGCGGGGTTTAGAAGTCGGCCCGAAAGTGTAGCTGAAGTCTGGACCACTAGACTATCACTGCTTCTTAATCGAAAACATTAACCACAAATTTCTAAGGGATCTAAGCAATTTTTGTTTAATCTACCAAGCTATAATTACATCTATTTTACTAATAGACTTAATTTGTACACGACAAAAAGAAAAAAAATAGACACAACAAGAGGAAACTTAAAAAGTAGGATACGAAAGGCGGCTTTTATCACCTGTCTACCCGCCTGCCTGCCCGCCTATCTATCCACCTGCCTGCCCGCCTGTCTACACGCCTGCCTGCTCGCCTGTCAATCTGCCTGTCTACCCGCCTGCCTGCACGCTTATCTGCCACCTGTCTACCCGCCAAGCTACCCGCCTGCCCGCTTATCTACCTACCTGCCTGCCCGCCTGTCTACACGCCTGCCTAATCGCCTGTCTACCCGCCTGTCTACCCGCCTGCCTGTTCGCCTGTCTACACGCCTGCCTGCCCGAGATAAACGTCGCCATGAGACGAATCTTCATAAAACATCACATTTACTATTTGTATACCACAGTAATGTAATGACCTTACTTTTACTGTTGGGTAAATATGGCTAGGAGAAGTAGCCTACTTGACATTGCTTACACATAGACGAGTTAGTAAACATGGCCAGAAGATTCCTAATGCAACATTTTAATACTTACCAATTGTAAGCTTAGGCAAAGCGTTTGCGACCGCGAGCGCTGCGCTGGCAATCTCCTTGGCGTGGGCGCGTGTCCACTTCGGAGCTCCTGACACTACCATGTACACTGTGCCTACCGTCTCCACCTGCGATAAAAGTACACTCCTATATACATCTCTCGACGGCCGACTAGCGCAGTGGGCAGCGACCCTGTTTCTGTGTCCAAGGCCGTGGGTTCGATTCCCAACTGGAAAATTTTTTTCAGTGTCTGGGTGTTTATTTGTATATTATAAGTAAGTATTTATGTATATTATTTATAAAATATTTATCGGTCATATTAGTACCCATAACACAGGCTACGTCGTTACTTTGGGACTATTTTTTTATTATATATTCCAATAGAATTTGAATCTTTTAAGCAAGAAAAAGGAGTACTTTGGAAGGTTTCGGGACGCGATTCAATGTCAGAATGTCAAATATTTTAGCAAAAACGTTAAGATAATTGACAAAAATTCAAAATTCAATATTCATTTATTCCAAGTAGGCCCAGTTTATAAGCACTTTTAAAAACGTCAAGTCAGTCTATTTGTAATGACTCTACCACCAGTTCGGAAAGCAGATTCCACCGAAAAGAGCCGGCAAGAAACTCAGCAGATTGTTTTTTTTCAATATTATTTTTCAGTTTACAGGGAAAAAATATATATATAATAAATTTCCTAAGTACAAAAGTAAGAATTTCTAATGCTACCCTCCGAGTCCGAGGAAGACGGCAAGCTTAGCAAAAACTAAGTTCACAAAATTAACGTTTAAAAAAAATTAGATTACTAACATAGAACAAATACTTAAATACCCACCTATACCTTTTTTAATGAAGTTATTAGGATACCTTCGATTATTTTTAGGAAGCATTAAATAAGAAGAAGCTGAGAAATTAAAGAAATGGCTGTAGAAAAAAGGCCGCCTTTGCACACCAATGTTTTTATTAATTTATTTTTGTATTTCGTTTGTGTTTTTTATTGATAATTTGTGTACAATAAAGTGTTCATCTTTCTATAAAAGTGCCTGGTATGGGTCAGATGTAATAAAAATAAATATTAATTTCCCAACCCGTTTTACTATTGAACTCTGAAATGACTCCCTGATCCAAACGACTTCTAAAATATGGCCGACCTTATATACGCGATGGCTGTCCAGCAAGCGATCGATTCGGGAATACACGTCGTTCATGTAGCTGACAGTTTGCATCACGTCGGCGCGAGT
This sequence comes from Pararge aegeria, assembly GCF_905163445.1. Lineage (NCBI taxonomy): Eukaryota > Metazoa > Arthropoda > Insecta > Lepidoptera > Nymphalidae > Pararge > Pararge aegeria. Next base: position 3,761,273 of record NC_053189.1, read on the forward strand.
CGCCGTCTCCATCAGTTGGATACCACAGAACATGACGGTCACGCAATCAAATTTCTAAAAATTTTGTAAAATTGTTAGAATCAGTAGAGTATACTGGCAGAAGGAAGATTTGCCTATCTTCCAGTCTTCCGGGCAGAAATCATCAACGGGTGGCACGAGCTGCCAAGTGTAATAACACTGTTACAAGAGTCATGTAGATAAAGGATCAAATTTTTATAATTAATATACCTGGTAGTGTTACAATTTCTTTAGGTAAAGAAGATTCTAGAATTACATCAAGGTTACGCCGCCGGTTGACCAGCTTTAAGTCGTGATCTGCCAAACTGATAATGTCTGAGACATCACATGAGAAAATTGTATGTTACCAGATAGCTTAATTTTGGTTGTTGTTTAACAATTTTTGCTTTAACTAATTCTCGAATTTTATAGGTATTTGAGTCCATTAGAAAACCTACCTTTTGCCAACATTCTGCTACTGCATTCTTTCCCGTACGCAACTGCGCCGCAATACTCTTTGGTATCATAGAGTATAAAAGCTGATCCCCCTTCTTCTTCCACTCATCTAGAAGTCTGCACGATTTTTCTAAGGAAAGACTCCTAGATTCAGCCCTGTCGAAAAGCAGTTGTAATCTTGAGATGTGCTGCCAGCCTTGAAGTACCAATTCCCTGGAACGTCCATGCCCATTCATATCAGCTAAATAGAGCCCCGCTTGTCGAAGTTCATCGAGGTCGTTGAAGCTGGAAAAGATAAAATGTAAGAAGAACTAAGTTGTGAAGGTTGTTTTTTAAAGAAAAATTGTTATTGTTTACATTATGGCATAGTTTTCCTTGATCGAATACATTCACGGTACTTCACTGTTCATTGTTCAAATTCATATTTGGCAAGCTAATAGTCCAATGGGATATCTCGGCTGAGGTCAGTTAACAGAGTACCTGCAAAGTTGTGTTTTGGTATGATAAAGCGCAGATACCGTAAGGAATAAAAACTGCCATTAACGATTCAATTTCAGACTACTGCAGAAGTAAATGTGTCGGCCAGTATTGCTGTCTTGACTCCGAATAAAATAAATACTGCTATTAATAAGGATTAACTTACACAGGGCTACACAAAAAAGCGAGGGCATCAATCTCCTCTAGGAAGTAGATAGGTCCTTTAAGCAGGATTGCTCTCGCACCTTGGGACCCTCGACGGGACTCGCTTACACTTTTACGGGGCCAACGCATCAGCTCCAACTCAAACACAATTGTCTGCATACACACTACCTGGGAATTTCAAGAAAAAAAATGTTTAATGTATATAAGGGCAGTTAAGAAATTTGCGCTGGACTACTAGATTATTTGTTTAAAGATTCGATGAAGCTTAGCATTCATTACTTGTTTTATAACACCTCAATCTAATTATCCTTGTAGCTACCAACCAGGCTATGAAATAACTTTACGGGTTCCCGGGAGCACCGTTACAAAAGTTAATGTTTGTACAGATAACATTGGTAAGTTAGGTAGAGGTAAAAATCACAACTTCCTAGCTAGCGAGCTAAGTGCTAGTAATTTGAGGGAATGTTGCCCTTACAAGCAACCGCAATTTATAAAGCTATGGGACAGTATGGCTAAAATTTTTGTTATTTTAATATTGTTGACGTTCATGTTCCAGAATTATAGTTCTCATTAAGGTACGCTAAGATATGCCACATGGGGATGTATTTTTAAAATAATACAACTTTAAGCGATGGTGGTAACCACTGTAAATTACTAAACTAACTAATAAACATAACCGTTCGTAATACTTTTACCAAGAGACTAGGACACATACTATATGTTAATTACCTTATCCCAAGTAAAAGAAACTTTAGGTTTCCTCAATCGTAGAATCTCGTTGACGGACGATTTTTCAATCTTGCTTAAAGGGCCACCCCAAGCTTGAATTAGCTAAGAAATATACATAAAAATTAAATATTTTGACAGACCTAAGTCTCGTCTAAGTCTATGTGAATCACATAGCTTTTGCATTATTAAAAGTACTAAATAAGTATCATTCCTCTTACGAAGACGGTTTGGAGACCTCCCTGTCCTCGATGACCTTGTAGGGTGTAGTGAACTGATCTTAAGCTTCAGCCGACTATCCCACCAGAGTCCGCAGCTGATGCCCTATCAGCAGCGATATATCAAGCAATTCCAAATCCACGCCTTCAACTAGTATGGTAGATATAACAGATTAACTTATGGCAGCAGTGATAGCCTATTGGTTACGGCCTCCCTTACGGCGGACTCGAGTTCGGTCCTCGGCGCGTACCTCTAAATTTTCGGAGTTATGTGCGTTTTTAATTCAAGCAATTAAAATATTACTTGCTTGAACGGTGAAGGGAAACATCTTCAGGAAACCTGCCTTGGAGTTCTATATAACGTTCTCAAAAGCGGGGGACCAATCCGCACTGGGCCAGCGTAAGATACGCTGATTGAATCCTTATCATTCTGAGAGGAGGAGGGCCCTGTTGCAATCCGGTAACGATAAGGGTGTGGATTTAACTTCCCGTACTAGATTTAGTATGCTTCCATCATCATTAACCTAACGATTAAATAATATAGCAGAAAGAAAGAAAGAAACGAAATATCACAACAACAAAAGACCTCCCAGGTTATCCTTATTATTTATTTATTTAAGTTTAATTAATAATGTTCCAGAAATTGTGATAAAAACATGGATAGTATTTGAGGTAAAACAAATTTAAGAGATCTTGATCTGAGAGAGTGGTCAGTTGTTTTCTTAATTTGATAATATTTATTTTTTAATTAAATGATGTATAAACAAAACAGCAACCTTATATGATACTGATATCAAACCTTTTTTTTGTGTTCCGCTAAATATGCCGGTGTGTGTATAAACAATCTCGTAAGATTTAGCTAGCAAATGCAAAAGAATTGTTCGTTATGACATGGCATTACAAATCTTCCAATTTCTTTGCTTTTCTCCCCTTTTTTTCTAAATATAAACCTTCGTCATGAAACACTGTCCAGTGCACAAAACTGCATTAAAATATGTTGTGTAGTTTGAAAGGTACAGACAGCGAGGGTGACTTCACTTGACTTGATCTCACTGATCTCACTCTTCGAACCACCCCAAGTTTTAAATTTCTAACTTAACCTTACCTTTTCGCCTGCCATTAGAATTCTCATTCTCCTGTCAAGTAAAACTCCGAACGGGAACAGTTGCACGAGAAGCGAAGTTGGCACTGGTGGCAAGAGGCACGGCAATGATTTACGAGCCATTAGTGATTGAACCTGGAGATAGATTGATCGGTGAGTATTTCTTTATTTATAGCTTAACAAGTTGTTTGCTGTTTTGCTATTGCCCGCGACTTCCTCTGCAAGGAAATTTTGGTCTGTCCTGAAATTCAAAAATATCCCGGGACCGCATACGCGTTTCTCCACCACAACCTTAAAATAAGTCTCAAGAGGTATACGTTATCAGACAGAAATACATCCTTAGTCCAGTCATTTAAGCTTAAATTAAGTAAGAATCTTTGAATTCGAGATACCCTGCTGTAAGTCTGTAAATACTTTTATATTGACACCCTAAAAGTTGTCTCAAAACCTACATATGGTAGGGTGTAAGCAACTATTAAATTTCAAGGTCAAAGGTCTTTTTTTTAAATATCTAATTTCCTAATTTTTTAATTTAAAAATTTTTAAAATTGCTAAAAACCCATTTTAGCAATTTGTATTTATTATCAATATTGTAGAAAACAAAATTCTTTACATAGGAAATGGGATATTTCCAAAAATCTCTATCTCGAATTCCGAGGTGAACTAACTATAATGACTGGACTACCTCTAGTTTACACTATTAGTTACATATGATTTATTAAAGCGAATTAAAAAAAATACTTTTATAAGTTTCTTATCTGTGATATATCTGAAACATATAATAAGCACTAGGTCACGTGTGTCTGATATATATGTTACTAATAAAGTAGTTAAGTGTGCTTGCTGTGTGGCCTTTTAACATTATTGATCATAACGACTCTAGAACCTTCTTGACGACATCGATAAATTTAACAATGCAGTTGAGGCACGGGTTTGTTTAATAGTTAAACCTAATATGAACAACAATAATTCATTTATAAGTACGCAGTAATATTATAAGTCTATGTTTATAAGCATCTCGTTACGGTTTATAATTGTGTTATTCTTAACCACTTTATTGTGGTAGGAGGCTTCGGTCGTGGCTAGTTATCACCCTACCGACAAAGACGTGCTAAGCGATAAAGCGTTCTGCACGGCTAGCATCGGCAGGAGACAACTTTCTCCCAGGGGAAAGGATATAAACTCTCTGAGCATTGGCGCACAAGTGGAAATAATATTCAAATAATATATGTGTAATAATAAACGGGGGTAAACTTCTCCTATTCCATGTTCCCGTGCTTTAGCAGGTGAACACGTTAATTATATTACCCATCAGGGGATATAATTTTTGTCTACTGTCTGTGCTAGGCCTGCTGTACGATGTCGTGTAGAAAACAAATAAAACTTTTCTTTTGCAACCCAACTTAATTAACTTTACTTACAATATTAATATCATAGAATGTAGATATCTCAAGCCATTGTTCTTTATTTTAAGATATTTATGAAACAGATAACACAAAATTCGTGGCGATGAGAATTATTTATGACGCGAAATTGGTACGAAAATTAATATTTTATCTTATCTATTTAAGTTATTTTTTATGACCAAGCGATATTTTCGCTTTACTAATGTAAGTTTCATGCATAACTCTAAACCTATTTGGTCAGTTTTGGATGAAACTTGAGTAATATTGTGTGTTCGTCAGTCCGAATTACTTCATTCTATAAATTTTGAATGAAGGAACTTATTTCCATCAAATCAGCTCAAAATTTAATTTTTGATTTAATTATATACTAAATATGGGAGCCCTCTTATACAACGTGTAAATGAAAATAAGTGGTCTAGTCTAGGTCTTTTTGTGATAGGTAGCTCTATCACAAAAAGATCTTACATTATTAAATTTATGGAATAGTAATTGTTTAACTTCGAGAATTTAGCAGTAGCTTAGTTATGACAGGATGAACCTACCATGGGTTTCCTTTTGGGCTTTAAGAGAACAATTTCTATTCCGTACTTACGTAATCGCTATTGTCAAATTCGAGCCTCAACACTGCGACGTAGTAAGCACCCTCCATGCTCTCCTTGACTATGGTTACTTTGAGCTTTAACGAGAAGATATCTTCCGCTATCTCGTATAACTGACCTGAGGATAATTAAATTTTGAAATTTATAATGATACCCTAAATCTTCATCATATCAACCGATATTGTCCAGTGCTAGACATAGGCTTGGCCGCTTGCGTCCAGCGGCTCGCACCTCGTTGACGTCTGCCCACCTCGTTGGGGGTCGACCATAACTGCGCTTTCAAGTGTGGGGCCATACCAGCACTTTGGCATCCCAACGTCCAACGTTCTTTGAGCTATGTGCCCGTAAAATTAATGTTACAGTAATTTCGGATTGAAAGTAAATTAATAAACTTTTGGATAGTAGCAGGCGTTACTTTGCTTTATTCCATGATATATTATGAAAATTAAACTTAATTTGCTATACTACGCGAAAAGCAGGGGAATCTGTATGGTGTAATTTATAATTTCTTTAATCTTTATAATCCACACCAAACAGATATTCGGCAGTGTACCCTCTACGCATGTTTCGCTCCGAAACCGGAGCATCCTCAGGAGTTTTATTTATACTCTTTATTTGCACACAAATAAAAATACAGAAGAAGAATAAAAAAAACAGACGGAAGTATACAAAAGGCGGCCTTATCGCTTCGTAGCGATGTTGACTTTACAACGCATAGTCAATATCTCCTCTTTTCAACTTGGTTTACATTATTGCCATTTTCTTAAGGCACTCTTAAATTTATGAACATAAATTATGGCCGATGCTACCTATCTTAATTTTCTATTCGTGAAGAAATTATTTAAATCGGTCCAGTACAAAACAAACAAAAAAAATATTCATATTCGATCATGAACGACCTACCCGCAACGTTGATACAAAAAGTAAATATTAAAAACATTAAGCGTAAGCTGATCTAATATAGTTTATACTTATTCATCTACTTACTACTATTAAAGATTAAAATGTACACGCCTACCTATCGTGGTTCTGCGATGTAGCAGTATGTTTTCCCCACAGCTGGTTTTTATTCATCTAATTAAACACCTAAGGCAATCGTTGCAGATAGGCACCGAGGACAAACCTCTGCGGTTTTTCGGTGCTTTTATACTAACGATTTTGATGTGATTGTTTTATTTGAATGAATGAATGAATGAATGAATACACTGTTATTGTACACCACAGAGAAAATTTACAGAGATACAAATACAACAGCACAATAAGGTAGAACGTACAATTTGGCGCCCTTATCGCTAAATAGCGATCTCTTCCAGGCAACCAAAAGCATACAAGAAAATGTTATAAGAAATAAGTAGGTGGTACAACAAACATCATTAAATATTAGGATTTAAAACTAAATTAACATAAAAAAAACATAAAACATAGTATATACTAAACATAACATATTAAAGATATGTACAAAAATATAAAATATATTCCATACATATATACAAACATATAAACATACAAATACGCTACTATAAATACTTAATTAAAAAATAAATAAAAAATACAACAAAAGAACCCTCAAAAATATGTAGAAAACGAAATAAACAAAAAAGAATACAGTGATCATTCCCATCAATGCCCGGCCGATACAGACAAGTAGTGATCCTTCACTTGTTTCTTAAAAATGCCGATCGTTTGCGCCTCACGAATCTCTAACGGCAGGCTTTATTTGCTAATGAATTAAAAAAAAAATCTAAAATATAAGTATAGATTACAAATCTTACCCATCAGATAGTGAGTGAAGCCAGTCCTCCCACTGCTGTACACAAGCTCTGCGCCGTGTATGTGCGCGCGAGTCAACTGCATGCTCGGTGAACGCATATGTGGGAACGTATAAATCATACGCTGGTGAATACTGTCCACTGATTGCAGGAATGTGCAGAAATATCTGCCTGTAGCGCGAATCATTTTATCGTAGCTGATAAAAAAACAACAGAACTCAAAACAAAAAAATTAGGACAATAACCCTGAGAATAAGTGAAAAAAAAGAATTTTGCTGAATTTAGAAGAAAGAAAATATCTGTTGTGGCGATAAAAGCCATAAGCCAGGTGATAGCCCAGTGGGTAGGACTTCGACTTCACTTTCGAGAGGCCGAGTTCGAATCTCTAACTTTGCGTTTGTAATGAGCGTTTTAAGCAATTAAAATATCACTTGCTTCAACGGTGAAGAAAAACATCGCGAGGAAACCTGCATGCTTGAGTTCCCCATAATGTTCTTAAAGGTGTGTGGAGTCCACCAATCCGCACTGGGTCAGCCGCAATGGGTCAGCGTGGTGTACCTTAATCCCTTCTCAATGTGAGAGCAGACCCGTGCCCTGTAGTGGACCGATAATGGGTTGATATGATGATGATGATGATGATTATGATGCCATGGATTACGCCTACGTGGCAGTTTTCTTCATCATCACTAGTCTATAACAGACCACTGCTGCACTAAAGGTCTCAACGGTAGAGTTTGCCCATATTTATCACGTTGGACAGACGGGTTGGTATTCGCAGTAGATGGCACAGAGGACGCTGCTGCCCAGTCTCCGTTAGTGACCTTGAACGGCACTCGCAGGAATAGGAGGGGTGGTACTGCATTCTGATCTGCCGCCACCACACGATTATTGTTACATTCCTTAGTTATTAAAATATTGTGCACATATAAAACTAGTAGTAAGCATTCCAGTGTTTTTAAGAGAAGTCAAGGTTAACATACCCATAATTAGAAAAGAATTTGACAAAACACCTCCCAAAAAAATGCATGACCCTATCGGGCGAACAAAACTTCTCTTTCAATGAATTTAATTTTTCTGTACTCATATTATAACTGTTTAATCTGGGCCGGACATTACCGGATCCACGACGTTTGTATATGTCTAGGGCAACTGTGCAACTTGTCTTTCTTGGAGTGGGCTTTAAAGAACTCCTTCTTGGGGTCTCGGGAATAACCGTACTACTGGAACCTTTAGATTCTTTACTACATTCAGGATCTTTTTCACATTCAGGTGCTTTACCACATTTAGGCTCTTTTGCACATTCAGGTGCCTTAGCACATTTAGGTTCTTTTGCGGTTTCTGGTTCTGTAGCACTTTCCACGTTATCAGTTTCTGGTATGAGTTCATCCGCAGACATTTTTCTATCTTTTATACGTTCCAAATGGCCGCCCAAACTTCTTCTATCCCTAGGGCATGTTGCAGTCAGTTCATCTTCCTTAATCTTTTCAGCAGGAATAGCGCTGTGTGTGCTTCTGATTTCTTCCGAGGAGGTGTAAGCTTCAAATTGTTTCATAGTTACTGCTGCTAAAGCGTTAGTGGATGTAAATGGGCATTTGTAATTCTGGCCTCTATTATCGCCGTGGACTGAAGAACTCCGCCAATTTGATTTGGACTTGGTAGAATTTTTTTTCTGCAAGGGACTGCTTGGTATAGAGACAGTTGAATTGTTTGAATCCATATTTAATAATCTGGTCAGTGCGGATGCCAGTCGGAACATTAGAGTATCTGGATATTGCTAAAACCAATTAAAATTTAATAAATAATACAAATTCTTCGTTCTGGGAACACTTCTCAAAAAATATTTAGCTTACAGAAACTTTTTTAGTCACAGTGTTATTTCTCTTGAACAAAATAAGTTTTGTTGTAAAATAACATCGGTCATACAAACTAGCAAACATTATACGATCAGATAAAATGAAAGCTTTAATCAGATAAATTGCTTGATCTAGTTTAAGCAACTCCAAGTCTGTGGAGTTTTACTATTAAATTTGACTCTATTTTACTAAAAAATAGTTTTTTTAAATAAATAAAGTAGGTGCCGGTTTCGATCCCCGGCAAGGGGAATTGGGATCTGGTCCTGTGCGAGGTTTCTAGGCGGCCGCGGGTACCCTAACGGCAAAGATGTGTCACCACACGATTTAGCGTTCCGGAAAGATGTCGCGTAGAAACCGAGGTGTATGTCTTATAACTGACATACCCCTCTCAGGTTAGCCCGCTATCATCTCAGGCTGCATCATCATTTACCATCAGGTTAGTTTGCAATCTAGTCTGGTAGTCTGTTTAACTTGTAGGGAAATACAAAAGAAAATATTGAACATTAACCTGTCTCGTCATAAAGACGGTGTTTCTGGCGCCAGCTTCTCGCTCTATAGTGTCCCATATTTCTTGTCCGCATTCCTCCTGAAAAAAAAATTCATTATCAATATCCACAGCTAATAATGTCCCACTGTTGGGCAAAGGATAACCATCACACAGGAGAAAGGTTCTTAGGGCATAATCTCACCACGCTGCTCCAAAGCTGATTGGCGGGCTTTATACAACGTGTATCAGAACTACGAAATAATATTGAAGGATGTTCCTTATTTCATTAGGAATAACCCTATAAAAATCAAAAGAATCAAAAGAAGCATATTTATTTTCTTTACAAACGAATTCAAAACATTCGAAGTGTTTACTTATGACAAACCTATTGAAGATATTTACCGATACGCGCATAGTACGACTACGAGACGCGTATGTAATAGTGTCAGGAGTCACATGATTTTAATTTTTCATGTGATGTTAGGGCTGCATCTGTTTTCTTTCAGTAAAAACAATGGCAGTGGTTTACTCAAAAACTATGAGGATTTTGGTTTTACACATAAGTCTTAGAGACGGTACATGATGTACCTCTAAAGTATCCTCTGATGTATCCGCCGAGAACCTAACTCCGGGCTGATTATTAAAAAAGACAAAGATGATAGTTTAATGCAAAATATTTGTTTCTTTTACTATAATTTAGTTTTTATACATTGAAAACAAATCCGATTTTAGGCAGAATTTTTTTTTAAGTTTTAATAACTATGGTTAAATTTAAGTAAGAAACTTATAATAAATCGTGATGGTTAGGTAAATATATCCACAAACGGTAGCTGCCATAAGAATTACGATGTCCATAAATTTGTGTTTTATAAAGAGCTCTTAGGTACATCGTTATAAGATAAAAGTTTATTTAAGAGCATCATCCATCAATTCTTACCATATGCAACCGACACTTATCGAAAAATGATCGGAGAAATATCACACTCTACCTTCGTTTACATTGTAAACAAAGCCTATACAAACTATATATTCTACGAAACGAAGTAGAATTTGTGCAATAAACTATCGTCAAGTAAAAGCAATTAGTTTGCGTTAACTTCAGGGTACAGTAATTAAAAGTTTTTGTATGTTCTAATAGATTCTAGGTTCGCAAATTGCTAGGTATATAATAATAATTAATAAAAGATATATATTTCCTACCGGATAGTGATAAATATAATAAATATAATTGTGGATTTTCATAGGTGGTCCTAGAAGGTTAATATAGGGGTAGGCCCATCACGTTTCTTTGATGTTTGATGGGCTTAGGACCTGATTCGACTTCCGTCTGATGACCTAACATGCTAACCGAGACACGAACGAATGATGAAGGACAATGTAAGTCGACCAGCTATCGTTTTGGCTCGAAGAGCATGTTAAGCCATCGTGCTCCGTGTAGGTTTGGATCAGAGTGGCAAAGCTCCAATTCTCTCGGTTATACGAGAGAGTCTATTGGGGCGGTCAGCCATTGGTGGGCTTGGGAGGGTGAATTTAGGCCACATCTTCATCATCATCATCTTGATATTGATCAAAAAATAACAATAAGCGGTTCTATTCGATGATAACCTCGACGACCTCGCCTCGACTTCGACGACGCAGCGGTGAGCGCAAGATCCCGGGTTTAATACGCGGCACGGGAAATTCGGGAGTTAATAATAATTTCTGATTTTTTTCTGTTCTGTCCAGGTCGGAGGCTTCGGCCGTGGTGAGGTACCACCCTAACGGCAAAGATGTGTCACCAAACAATTCAGCAACACTTTAGGGCTAACAGCTAACATCTTACACTATTATCACTTACAACAAGGGAAGATTTCATTAAATGGCTAACTTATAGTAGAATAAAGAAAAACAACTTCATCTACGATAGGTAACATGAATCATGTTGTTCCAAAAAATATAAAATCTTACCGTAATGAAAAATTTGACACTTTCTAATAACATGCCGTACATTTTGCCCGCTCAATTTTCGTTCACTCCACGTAAAAACAACGTCACAACTAGAATGAAAGTAAGCTGTTAAAAATAGTACCTAAACCCGTAGGTTTCCAATTTCAATTTCACTTGGTTTAAGTTTTTTTTTATGATTCGCTTCAAAAGCGGCACTTTAGATATTTAAAAACAAAATCCGTATTAATATTAAACTGAAATAAATGGCATTAAAAATAAAATGAAATTTAGTTCAGAGTCGTTGGATTTGTTTACGGATTTTTTTAATTTGGGTGCCTATTTTCTATTTTTTTTAGCAAAGCAAAAAATATTTTACTTCATTGATTTACTATATTTTTTTAATCTTATCTTAAATTATTTATAATTAATACTCTTCGTTTTCTAAAATTTTTCAGTAAACGAATGTTCTGTTTCTTTTTAAATTTATTCAAAACATTACTTATTATATACACTGTTCTTGCTGAGGTATGAATGATATGAAGATTGTATCGTAGCCCTAAGGACCACTTTCACGTAAGGCTTTCGCGCAAGTACTGACGCCTGATACTAACTGCGGGTAAGGGGTGTTCTATCGTAACTTGTTTATATTCCGCTGGTGAAGCCTATTGTATTCCTTTTTGAACGTGTAATAGCCAGTTGCTTTACAACATACGCAGTGTAGGAATCTATAAACCATTTTAGAGATCCTTATTGCAAGTTTATTTCAAGCCAACAAAATGGGTCCAGTGGACTTATTGCCGCCGCTTAAGCCTTTAAAGCAGTATTATAATTAACTAGCTTTTGTCCGCGTTCTTTGTCCACGTTTATAAATAAATAAATATACTACGACGATACACACATCGCCATCTAACCCCAAAGTTAGCGTAGCTTGTTTTATGGGTACTAAGTTGACAGATGAATATTTATATGAATAATATACATAAATACTTTAAATAAAGACCCAGACACTGAAAGACATTCGTGTTCATCACACAAACATTTTATAGTTATGGGAATCGAACCCACAGTCTTGGACTCAGAAACAGGGTCGCTACCCACTGGGCCAGTCGGCCTTCAATACCAGATATTATAAATGTGGATTTTTGTTACCCAATCACACAAAAAAGGTTGAACGGATTTGGATAAAATTTGTCATATATGTAGCCTTTGAAATGGAAAAGAGTGTTGGCGACCGTTTACCACGATTATTTAAGTAGTTTAGTTTAGTAGAAGCTTTAGATTCAATTCTTAAGTCCACGCAGACGAAGTCGCGGGCAGAAGCTAGTTTGGATATAATTTACGTTCTTTCGTTCTCTTCAAAAGTCTTACTTAGCGACACTAATTGTAAAAACACCTTTGTAGCCATACTTTATGTGATATTCGCACACCAAACCATTACTTTTGCCTTTTTAATATAACTGTGCATAGATATTAAAGAAAGATAATAATAATAAATAAAAATAATAAATATACTGCGACAATAAATATATCGCCATCTAGCCCCAAAGTAAGCGTAGCTTGTGTTATGGGTACTAAGATGGCTGATTAATATCTTTATGAATATTATACATAAATTCTTATAATATAAATAAATATAAACACCCAGACACTGAAAAACATTCATGTTCATCACACAAAGATTTTCCAGTTGTGGGAATCGAACCCACAGACAGTGTAGGTAACTTCTTCCCATGTGGTCCTATTTTCATCAGATCAAGATTTGTTAAAGGGATTCTGGAGAAGTTGAGTAAACTCTTAAAATATTATTTAACTATTAACTAACTAACTACATTTTACTTGGCACCGACTTAGAAAACATTTATTTATGTCTATGCCGGAGCGGATGCGCGTTTGGAGAGCCTCGGCTGTAGCCTCGCACAAGACCAGACAAGAGAAAGTTGACAAATTATAAATTCCCAAATTGCTCCTGCCGGAAATCAAACCCGTGACCTCCAACAAAACATATCACTAACCGCTCCGTTATTAAAAAATCATTTTATTCAGTTTGCATGTATCTGGTACCAGCCATTCCTGTACGGCTAGGTTCCCAGGTTTACAGAGCCCCGGCATTCTACTCTTATTAAATGAAGTAGCGTTACATTGCCGGATAAGTGGATACAAATAATTCGGGCCGGTAACAAAACAATCGATGTAATACATGTTCGTTGTTTTCACAGCTACGACAATAATGCGTAGGGCGGCTTCACACAAAGCGAGCTAATCCGCGCGCTAATTCCTATTGGGGGGATTCGACGCGCTCGCAACTGATTGCGATTCGTGAAATTTAATTTGACACAGTGACTGGGTTAAAATAATTTATTTAGGAGGGCAATGATTTTGGAAATAATAAAAAAACTTTAACTAATGCTATGTTTGTTTCTTACATTATTCAGCCATTATTGTATGTAGTGCATTGTGTCCAAAAACAGTGAAAACTTCACGCACACGTCTCACTTTACATCCGCGGAATTGCCAGTGATAACCATCAAATCAGCTCTGTTTATATGTATTTATGTATATTGTTCATAAAAATATTCATCAGTCATCTTTGTATCCATAACACTAGCTCCTCTTATCGCCGTAGTATATTTTAACTTTTTTTTAACTTGTATTAGAATAAAGAAAAGAAAAAAAACAAACAAACAGACACTCTCTTTCAGGACAACAATTCAAATCAGATGAGCGCACAATGATGTCATGCACATTTCCATCAACGAACGCTGCAAGTAGCTGAATTAGTTCACTGGCATCGGAGGCAATTGATGCCCTTCGAAGGACAGTACAGTTTATATTCGGGTTAATGTCAACTACATTGAATTGTAGTACTCATTATTTCGAAGCGGTGATAGCGCAGTGGGTAGGAGCTCGATTTCACTTTCGGGGTGCCGAGTTCTAATTCCAGCACGCACCTCTAACATTTCGAAGTTATGTGCGTTTTGAGTAATTAAAAATATCACTAGATTCGACGGTGAAGGAAAACATCGTGAGGAAATCTGCATGCCTGAGTGTTCTCTGTAAGGTTCTCAAAAGCGTGTGGAGTCCACCCAGCGGCGTGCACAGGGTTTTTGACCAGGGTATGCATAAAGAAGGAAGATGCCATAAAATTGATAAACCCTTCGCGTTTATGAGTTATACCCAAATTTTAGGGTAAGCAGAGCTTTCGTGTATGTATGAAGTGCACGCCACTGATTCCACCCATCCGCACTGGGCCAGCCTGGTGGACTACGGCCTTAACCCCTTTTTACTGCGGGAGGAGACCCGTGCCCTGTAGTGAAACTCAAACTTACAGGATGATTTCTGAATCATCTAAAATTTTAATCTTTTTTTGTTTTCTTCATATTACACAAAAGGCGAAATTTTCATTATTAATGATGTGTGAAGTTCTCAAGATGGACACTAGAACTTATAAGATTATCTATGTATTGCATATAATATAATATATAGAGATTATTGTATTATATATGGTTTTAACTCTATCTTTTTCTCTTTTCGAAATTTTTATAAAACCTTAATATTATACCTACATATCTAACTAAGCTATTCTAAGGTTCCGTACCTGAATAGTGGTCACAGGATCTTATAATTAAGCCTCTGCTGTCCATCTGTCTGTCATTGAGCTGTATCTCATAAAACTTAAAAGATAGAGTTGAAGTTTTCAGTGTGTATATCTAATGCTAAAATTTTTTGTTTAGTGTGTATAAGATGATCAAAAGAAGAGAAAAAGGATGATAAAAATTAAAGGGGATGCCCATACATAAAACGTGAGGGCAAGCTATACATACAAATTTCAACAATACAAGCTTTATAGGAGCAAATTTCGACAAAATCGGTTCAGTAATTGGGTCGAATACAGCTAATAATGTTATAAAGTACGTTGATAACGAACAATAGCAAGAACATTATAATAGTTCTATACATCGAGATAAAATGCTTCTTTATTATTTTCCATTCATGAGAAATAAATAATTTTCAAGCTGTATAACATTTGATGAGGGTTGACATTGTCAGGTTAATAGATCTTGAATGGGAACTACGGTTTTATTTCGTTCCATCTATTACTTTTCCGAAGAAGTAATTCTATATGGTTTTAAATACCTACACACAGATGTATACAGACATAAAAGCATGTACATGTGTGTTTATGTGTGTATGTGTGCGTGTGTGTGGGTGTGGGTGTGTGTGTGTGTTTCATTTAGTATCACTATTTTAAGTTATTAAAATATCACTTAATTAATGTTAAAGGAAAACATCGTGAGCAAATCATGCCTGAGTGTTCTCTGTAAGGTTCTCAAAAGCGTGTGGAGTCCACCAAACCGCACTGGGCCCGCGTGGAGGACTACGGGCTGAACGCTTCTCATTGTAGGATGCATCCTGTGCCCTGAGTAGAACTCGTTAGTTGAGAACATCGTCATTTCGTGAATTGTAACATTCTAAGATTACAAAATGCAACATTACCGACTACTTCAATACCGATCCTAGAAACATTTCATAACATAAAGTTGGGGAGACATCCGACAGTTTTCGTTTAATTAAATTGGCTAAGAGAGGCAATTGTAACAAATAGTAGGTATGTACCGATTAAAAAGAAAACTTCCACTATCCGGCCAAATTGGGGTGCTATTTTTGTCTTTCCGTATTTATCTACTTAAGTTGCGCCGTTTTATTTTATGAGACGTAATAAATACGTGATATTAATACATAGGTATTAGACTTACAACCTCGTCGGTCTGGGTGGTGGGGCATCATATGGACTAATGGCATGATCTCGTAGGGCTAGGCTCTAGATGTTGGCAGGCTTAACTACGCATCACGAGTTTTTGGGTTCGATTCTCGCGTAGAGGCAAAGTCAAAAGTCATTGGGGCTTTAGCTTGTTTTGAAGGATAATTTTTTCAAACTTATAGCTGTAGGAGCTTAAGTAGGGGATGCAAATTTGTATGGAAGTCAGCAAGTTTCGGAGCTATATCGTAAAAAATTGGTAATCAGGTTTACAATTAAAATGTTAAAATTCGTGTCTCAAGATCTTAAAAAAAAATCCAATAGGGGGTTTTAAAGGATACGAACTTTGATTTGTTATGTGTTCTCCCAATTTTTGAGCCGAGTAAAGTAAGTTCGTAGTCCTACCAGGGTATATTGTATAAAACGCGAAAGTATATTTGTGTCGAGAATTTATCAAAAACTGTACGCGGACGAAGTCGTGCGGAGCCGGAGTTATATTAATAAAGTCATATAACCTGCAATAAACATATTTATGTCACAAAAGACATTTCTCTCAATATTCTACCGTACCCATAGTTAAATTTTATGCGAATGTGCACAGAGCACTTTCGCGTATTTTATAGAGGGAACCACTTCACTATTTTTACATATGTTATGTTCAGTAGTAGTAGGCTAGGGGTTTAGCGTTTTATAACTCTTATAATGCCTATCCTTAAGTTTTATATAACTCTTACTAAAGATTTTATTCATTTTATATCATCTGCATACCCTGTGCATACCCTCAATGCACGCCATTGCTTGCATGCCCTGCGAAGTGTCGCTCTGTTTAGAGGCGATGATTTTCCAAATGATGAATAGAAATCAGGGTTTGATTTCCGGTCCCATCGAAAAGGTTTTATTGTCAAGAATTTCTCAGTAGGCTCTAGTTCGGAGTAAGGAAATTCTTACCCCTCAAATTATTTACCCTCGTGCCTCACAGAGCACGTTATAACATACATTTTTTAGATAGTTATCATTCACGCGCAGTATTAATAATCGTTATAGCTCGCTGTGGTCTTATAAGTGAAATGTCTCGGCACAAGCTACACATTGCACAGAACATTCGAAAAATAATACATCATAAACTAATAAATTCCCAAACAGCCTCTGTATGTTTTTGAATATTCTCTGGTCTAGTCTAGTGGAGGGCCTACTGAATAGGATGTGACGCCAAGCTATTTAGCGTTCCGGTACGATACCACCCCTAACCAATTAGCCAGCTACACACTGCAACATCAATTACCATCAGGTGAATGGCTGATGGTAATTGATGTTGCAGTGTGAGCTCACTTGTTGTGGAACAAAAAAAAACCTGTATTAGAGCAATGTCTTACTGCAGTGCTCTTATGTACTATTTTTGGGGGAGAGGGATCTATAAGATCTCTCCTGCAAGAGAGTTTGTTCTAAGCCGTAGTGACGTCGACAGGCTAAACTGGCTTATAGGCTGTTGAAATAAATTATTGTCTTTTATGTGTCGAAACAAGCTAAGCTCTTTGAAGCAGCTTGTTGCTCCACATTCCTCTCTCCTGTGAGTGGGACACTAATAAGCTGATGTCAATGTATAAGTAAGTGTCGGAGTTAGCTGGTTCGCAATAACCTCGGTGCTCTACTTCTCTATATGTTGTGAGATAGGATGCTTAGCAGTGGGATATCAATAACCTAATTATAATATATTATCAAACTTAAGCTTAATTTGCTATACTCCGCGAAAAGCAGGAGAATCTGTATGGTGCAATTTATAATTTCTTCAATCCTTATACCCTCTACGCACGTTTCGCTCCGAAACCGGAGCATCCTCAGGAGATGTTGACTTTAAAATGAATAATACTTAAGTGGAAACTTCGCCAAATGTGTCGCCTTTTATACCTTTCTGACCCCCACCTTATCTATCGAAGACCCTCCCACCTCATTAGTGCCTCTGAATATGTTCAATAGAGGTGAAGTTGATGAGTTTATTTGTTCGTTTAGCAATTCGAACCTCCCATTCCTATGTTTAATAATTTCTAATTGTTCCCTTAAATCAAGTCTCAACCCTTTGTCGCAAGCATATAATATTTCGTATGAATGATTACTGGCTACGTTATGTCCACTGTCTGTCGCTGGTGTTTTGCTTATGTATAATAATAAGTTAAGTGTCTGAGTTAGCTAATGCACATTGTAGGAGCTTGGTGCTCTAAATCCCTCTCCCCTGTTAAAGGAAAAACTAGTGCTCAGCAATGGGACGTCAAATGACAAAAGACTGATGACCATGTATAGGTTTTTTTTTTTATTTATTTATCAACTAAAACAATTACATTAAAATGGTTAGTATAAAAGCACCGAAAAAACCGCAGAGGTTTGTCCTCGGTGCCTATCTGCAACGATTACCTTACTGCGGTGTTAATTAGAAGAATAAAACCAGCTGTGGGAAAAACATACTGCTACATTGTAGAACGATAGGAACTAAGTAATCCTGTAAGTTTTAATTTTTAATAGTAGTAAGTACCAAAATAAATGAATATAAACTATACGAGATACAAAAGAGTCAGCCAACTAACTTCGCTAAAAAGTATTCTTTAAGTTTACGCTTAATGTTTTTAACATTTACATTTTGGATCAACGTTGAAGGTAGTTCGTTCATGAATCGCGGAACCAAAAAGTGTAAAAGGGTAAGTGTTGGAGTTAGCTAATCCGCTTTAGAGGAGCTTAGTGCTCTACATCCCTCTCCTCTTTGAGAGAGGATGCTAGTGCACAGCAGTAGGACACCAGCAGGCTTATGATAAAGAATGAATCTGAGACGGAGTTAGCTAACCCACATTGACAGAGTTTGCAGCTCTAAATCCCTCAAGCTCTACATTCAACAAACGATGCTGATGATGATGAAATACCTCTTGCATCTGAAAGTTCATTGATCTGTACGTATCCCTAATAGCGGAGCGCGTGCTGTGTTTGACCCCTGTATCAAAAAGTGTCGTTGGTCTAGGAATGGGTTCGCGAGCCACTGATCGCACCGCACTAAATACACATTAGTTCGCGGCCTACTTATTTTACAGGAGTGCTCAACAATTTTATAGAACAACAAAGTAGACATACTGTACTGAGTGCCAGTTTCTTATATTAATAATTGTCAAACAAATGGCCCACCAGATAGTATGAAAAAATACACTTTTGTTGTACACCAATAAACATAGGAAAATTATAAATAAAAATTTAACGAAAGTATTCAATTTTAAAGTACAGTAAGTGGAAAACCATCGCCTTGTACAGAGCAACACTTGTGAAGTGTTGCTCTGTACAAGGCGATCACGCCATCAGTTTGAGTCGTAGGGGCGTGATGTGCCTGTCATGAAACCGGCAGCCACGCTCTTCAGACTGAAACACAGCATTGCAACAATGCTACTTAGCGGCAGAAAGCAGCATGGCGCTATCACCATGCTGCTTTCTTCTTCTGTAACTGGTAAAATTAAACTACACTACGATCACCAACCCATCTATTGACAGTACCGTTTCCCAATATTTTTCCACCGAATAAGGCAACGTAGGTAGAAAATCACATACCATATATAGTGCCAACACTCTGGATAGTCGAGAATTCTTTTGAAGATTGACCAGCTTTTTTCCTTCGAGTCCTTTCGTAAGCGGATCTTAAGTGAACGACTCCTTATACCTCATGTTATAAGTAGTCGATCAATTAAGATGTTTAACAAACAGATAAGTATGTCTACAAGGAAACAGTCGGGTTGAAAGAAGTACTGGTCATAATCAAGAAAGGTTCCGTACCCCTGCCCGCCTAGATGTAGTGCGTGTGAGGCTTGCGTGCGCGCATATTTATTGCTATCCCGGTGGCAAGACGCGCAATCGAAGCGGTGCGGGCGGGCCGCACTACCCCTGCACACACACTTCAGGTAAGCTCTGATTTTTATTTAAAAAAAAACCGGTTACTGATTTCTCTTTTAGTATATAAGACACGCTTAACATGCTGGAGCGTTTTTAGCCGTCAATCAAAGCTCCACATACTTATTTTCTGGGATGCCGAGTACTTCGACTGTTCTATTTTATTTTTAATCTACCCAAAGTAGCCGCCAGAAAACCCAGCTGTTGCTCTTTCCCAACATTAATATTCCAGAATTCAAAACCGCTGAACTTCATGAAATAATCTCGAAGTAATCAATGTGTTTTCTGATACATTTTCCCCATTAGTATTGGTAGGACTTATATAAAATGTTAGATAAGTTTTTTAATTATTTATTCGACTCTGGTACTATAATATTGTAAAAGGTTGCCTTGCCTATTAAGTTTGTGTGCTATATTTATTTATAAAAGTTGCAGAACTAGAATAAGAAATATGCAAGTGATGATAAAAAATTTGAAGTTAGAGTTTTATTCTTTAAAAAAAAATATTCGCTTTGCAAAGGTAACCTATAAATGTTAATCTATGTTAACATGGACTTGAAAGCAATTGCAGCAAAGAAATGTAATTTGGTACTTATTGACAAAGTAAAATCCATGCAAGAAGGAATAATGGTAGATTTGATTTGAAGAAATGTTTAAAATATTGATTTTAATTCGAAATGAACTAGTGCTGAGTTTCTCAACACCACCAGAATCTGCGTGACGATTCTCCTAGAATGACTACGTTACAGTTTATAATCATAACAATATTACAATTATCTCTGATTAGCGAACATTAAAGCTTTGGCTAAAATACTAAATGTTTAGCAAGTATGCTAGAAATGCAGCCGATAAAAAAAATTGAGTTAAACATTGCGTTATTCATTAGTTTTTCGATGGATCCCCCGCTTTCTGAACCGAAGCCCGAGTTACTATAAATAGATAACTTGGCGATTCTTAGGTGCCATAAAAAGATGGTTTATTAAAGATCAGTTAACTTTGTTACAACATATCCTAGATCTAAGATTGCTTTTAGGAGATAATTATCAATGGAACGCTTTTCTTTATTTTTTGGATATCTATTTCTTGCTAAATTTCACCGGTTTCTCGACTAAGTAATACCTTTATGATTCTTAAAATTTCAGAAGTTTCAGAATTCGAAACCGCGCCTTTCTGGCTATCGCGATCGTAGCACGGACAAAAGTTGTTGTACCTACTGTTGCGAAGTACTGTATCGAATTAAGACTCTTTCACAGACAGTAAAATATTAAGAAAATGAGATTGTAATTCCAAGACGGGACACATGTACCGTCTTGGAATTACATTCTCATCACATAACGCAAGTGACTTTGATCTAAATCCATGTAATGGATACAAGTACCGAAGTTCAAGATTATTAACATCGTGTCTATTAACAAGTTCAAGCTATCAGAATCGCTAATGGACTACAGAGATGTCCTATTCAGTAGGGAATTACAGAGTTTGTTGATACGTAGATTTTTACTTCACTATTTTCTGAGTAAGAGAGAACTAGAAGTTTATAAAATCTAGATTAGTTATATTTAGAATGTTGACCAAAAGTTATGCTTTAGTAGTACGGGGAAGTACCTACTACCGTCATGCTTATATCTGCCGCAAAGCAGCATTGTTGTTTTGTTGTGTTCCAGTATAAAGGACGTGGTTGCTGGTGCAATAGCAGGCACTTTAGGCTTAACACCTACTCCTCAGGTTAATGGACTTAGAACGTTACATTGCTGGGCGAGTTCCTTGCATGCACTGCTTAGTGTGGCCCTTCATGTAGGGCAATTGTTATCCAAGTACCATAAGCTTGGTTAAATAATTATTACAAAAAAAGCAGTGCGAGTAATATCACTTATGATAGTTCCACACCACTACACATAGAATAAGTGCAAATTATAAATCTGGAACCGATAGCAACAACTCAATGTAACATAAGTGACTTTGTTTTTGACTGATTTGGAACGATTACAGCAGTTGATCAAAACTCGCAATAAAATAAATCTAAAGTAAAGTAAAGGGTTCTTTCGCATTGTTTATCAAAGTAACGAAATATATCACCGACTATATTAAGAGATATTCAAGTAAATCATAGTGCGAGTTGATTAAATCAGTATTTTTAAAGTAAATTTTTACGATGGGCGCACACCGTCACGAAAAACCGACACCACGAAGTAAGACCTCATGTAAATAATTCATCGAACAGGCTTAGTTCTGCTGCCTATGCAGTAAAGAAGATACGCCACTTGACAGACATGGAAACTGCTAGGCTAGTCTATTTTAGTTACTTTCACAGCATTATGTCATATGGAATTTTACTATGGGGTAATGCTGCTGATATTGGCACTATTTTCGCGCTGCAGAAGAAGGCTGTTCGTGCGATCTATAAAATGGGTCCGAGAGAGTCATTGAGAGATAAATTTAAAGATGTTAAAATAATGACACTCTATAGCCAATACATATTTGAAAATTTAATGTATGTTCACAAAAATGTATCAAAAATTAAAAGAAAATGTGACTGCAATAATTTGAACGTTAGAAACCAAAATAAACTTGCAGTGCAGTACACTAGACTACACAAAATAAGCAATTCATTTAAAGGAAAATGTATACAATTTTACAATAAATTACCGGTTGATATCTTGGGGATGTCACTAAAGAAGTTCAAAGTTTGTATTAAGCGAAAGCTTATAGAAAAGTCCTATTATAGTATAAAGGATTACGTAAACGATAAAAAAGCTTGGGTGTAAACAATTGCTCTAACCAGGTTGCTTCTTAAATATTTTCTAATGACAATATGAGATACTACTCAATGAGACGAATGTGAAAAAGTTTACAAAAAAAGGTTTATTATAATACCTAATGGTCAAACAAAAATTATTAGAAGTCCTAGATCAGGATGGTATATTTTGTGGCGAATTTCACTGCAATATCGGCGCAATGGTAACAAACATAACCACATCAAATATTAGTATGGATTTTATTAAAACACATGCTGTAAAACAATTGAATATCGATACATTCCAAACATTAAAGCAATTCAAAAGGTCAACGACTGCCCAAATCTGAATGAAGTAGGTGAGAGTCTCATAAGCACAATTGATCATAAACAAAACGTACTAGTATCTATTGCTAAAACTAATTACTGGAGGCGCCAATTGGTACTGTCAACTTTATTTAGACATATGTTCTTTGAAGAGCCTCTATAAAGGTTAGTAGGTCACATTCATAGAATGAGAAATGTAGATGACGGTTTTAGCGTAGTCAAATTAGGTGAACCAATTTCTCTAATAGATGGTCTAATTTAGTTGGCTATTCAAATGTTTGGGCAAATTATTGTCCAGATTTAAGATAAAGCATCAGAACTCTTACGTAGGACAGAGATTTTTAGCGTATTTCTAGACAGAAATCCGAGCAATCGAACCTCAAGATCCGAACATGCTGCACTAGACTAATAAATAAATAAATAAATAAAATTCATTTATTTCGACCGACTTGGATCATAAATGGTTAGTAAAATGCAAGGTTAACTGTTAGTAAACTTAGCCTAAGAAAATAGTTTATATAAAACCCTTCGAGCATGCCCGATTGGAAAGCACGTGTGCCATGCAGCAATGGGACAGGTACTGACAATCAGTCCTGCCAGCAAGAATCCTCAGAAGGCCGCTGGAACAAGACAGAACCCTGCGCACCAAGGATGTACACCGTTTTCGCATGATCGTGTACAACCTATATGCGCTTCGACAAACATCCCTGACGCGTTGCAAGACCGAGGCAATCCCATCAGCATCCTGAACGCATTATTGTACTATACGCGGAGGGCACTGGGAATGAAGCAGTCACTTTACAAAACGTTTTGATTGCCTTAGATATGTATTTGCTTAGTTAAAAATAATGTATTAATATCTAACAGGATTGAAATGAAAGATTGAAACTAAAATAAGCAGAATTGCTTTTGTCTTACCAAATCTTCGAACCAAAATGAGGGCTTAGTTTGAAAAATGTTTTGCTAACTTAGAAAAAGTTGTTCAGATACTTTTATGTTAGGAAAAAGTTTGAATTGTTTTGCTGTATCTCATTTGATTAATTATTTCAAAGCAGGATTTACATGATGTGGCAAGCAGGAGTTGCCTGCCTGGCATTGCTGGTTCTGCCGGCAGCTAGCAAGGATCTTGTGGAAGTTCGGGAGGAGGAACTTCCTCAGGCGCAGGAACCTGATCTCATTAACTACGACGATTACAATCCTTTTGGTGAGGATGAAAATGGTAAGGATATTTCGAAATATTGTTTATTTTTGTTGAAAGTGTGTGTTGATTTATTTTAGAACTCTTGCATATTAAAATTAACATTCGTGGTAGATTGTAAACATATTTGTTTTTTTTTTATTGAATATTATTCAACAGATATTTGTCACATATTTAAATGCTGCGTATCTCCTGCGGTTAGAGTGGCTTCCATAAACATAACCATAAGACATGAAAGAAATGATGTAATAGTTGGTAATATAGTTGCTATGAAAAAAACGAGAGCAAATAAAGACTGTTTGCAACTTTAGGTTTTAAACAAGAAAACGGGAAAAATGTTGTTCACGAAAGTATTACGGCTAAGTTAATAGAATCAATTGTTTAAACGATGCGATGTAATTCAATAGATTGCTACCCTTGTTAACGGTGCCCCCATACTAGCGTATTAATTTAGGATGATATCATCGTTTCTTAAGATGTCACCATTCCTCGCTGCATCAATAACAAAGTGTGAAATAATTATATTTTCTAGTTTTGGTTTTTTATGCACGATTTTACCTTCGTGCTTAAACTTATATCACAGTAGCAAGCTAATTGCTTCTAGAACATACAGAGGTAATAGTAATTAATAAACTCCACCTATATTTTACAGACTGCTCAGAGCTGGTAAAATATAGAAACGTTTCGTATGATAGTATGAACTGCTTAATATTTCTAATATAATATATTTATATTTCTTTTTCTTAATTTTTATGGAAAGTTTGTTCAATTTTGAACATGCCACCCTCATCGGAGCTACTTAAAGGATATTACGGCCTGCGCTTAATGGATAGTAAAGTTTTCTGGCCTCCTTAGATAATGGATGCGCCAAAACACCCAAATCAAGATTAAAGTGAGCCCTGAACGAGAGATATAATAATTAACATCACAGATTTTTTAATTTTGTGGTACACTACAATAACGATTGCATTAAAATTTATATAATAACACTGATATTTGTATTCAGTGTATTTTATATTATGGATGTTACTTATGTTTTGTTTGTAAATTTTTCAGCTATAATTGCCGAACGAGATTTCAGCCGCTCCACAGCTAGTAAGTAAATCAATGAAATCTTACATCTATCAACTTTCTTATCATCCATTTTCAACCCTCATTGTTAATCGTTCATTTAGTATTTTTTAACATTTTAAGGTTATTATAAGTATATAATTAGGCATTTCTATTATTATTATTTCATTTAGTGTTTGTCTTTTTTTGATTATTAATATTACTCCGACAACAGGACCGCTGAGTAGATGCTTGGATATGGGACGCGCATTCTCAGATGGGGAGACGTGGAAGAGGGACAACTGCACTCTCTGCCAATGCTATAGCAGCCGCGTTAACTGCTCCGTACTGCCTGCGTGTTTACATCGTAAGGGAAAAATAATCTAATCACCATTCTTCTCCAAAAATTTCAACCTAGTAAAACACGGGAACGTTATTGTTCACTTCATTAAAATCTGTAAGAAGAAAGTTAACAAAAATGTTTTGATAAGTTTTTATTGATGTCACAATATAATGTTGTTAGAATAAACTAGAAGCTACTAATATAGTTTTTATATCGAAGACACTTTAGTCGCTAAAAATTACCGAAGTTTTCAGAGCACACGAACACAATATCTAACCTAATAATGCAAAAATGTAAAATAAAATAGGGATTGGGTTTTTTACTTATTTTTAATTTTGCTCAGAAAACCCATAATTTTTAACATTATAGACAGGTTTATAAAGCATTTTTGTTTATTTAAAATTTTAAGGGAGCAGTTAGGTCTTGTAAAAACAATGCTTAGGTAACTTGCGCAGAATTGTAGGCTAAGTGACGATATATGTTTTTGACATAATACACTGAATTCTTGATGTCCTAACTATTGTAAAATGTATGTTAATTAACAATTATAGAGATATTATTTTAAAAGAGGACACATGGGTTATCATCGTATAAGCATTTACATTCACTATCACCAAACCTTACATGAGAACAATTCCTTTACATTATTTTTAAAATATATCTCATATCCCTAGCTTGGCCAATAATTCTGCATTGTCACTCTTTTATCGCCTGACAAGCATATTTCTTGCCTGCCAGACGTCCGTTCCGCAAACAGTATTTAACCTCACGACCCTCCGATCTCAAATCCTTGTTTTTCATGATGGCGCTTCGGTAGCATTCGTAAAACTGTGTTATATAAATAAATAGTTTTCATGTGGCGCCACCATTTCCGTTCGGAACACAGCGGCAACCAGAAGTGCGACAACACTTAACAAAAAAAAAATACCAATAATTTAATCATGAATATTGATTATATCCACTGAACTTGCTGTAATAGACTGTACTTCTTTTCTTTATCCTATGATGTTTATATATTTTATTATTTACGTTCAAACATTGCGATAGCACCAGCAACCGCTCGACCTGTGCCGCTACCTCCACCCCGGCCCAGCCCTGTTGCTCCACCACCGCCTCCCGTGAGGGGAGCCACTGGTGAACAGGGTACTGATGGCCCGCCCGGCCCACCCGGCTCTCCTGGTGTTAACGGAGTACCCGGCGCTCCTGGTATACCGGGGTCTATTGGAGCCATGCCTGATGTGAGTTACATTAATCTATTCCGTTCTTGACATCAACGTTGTTGGTTGTTTCTTATTTTTGTATTCCACTACAAGTTAGCCATTGACTGCAATCTCACCTGTTGGTAAGTGATGATGCAGTCTAAGATAGTATTTGGCTTACCTGTTAGGGAGTATGGTGGACTTACCCCGGTTACTTACGCGCGACATCGTACCGGAATACTAAATCACTTAGCGGCTCGTCTTTGTCGGTAGGGTGGTGACTAGCCACGGCCGAATCCCATCAGACCGGACCAGATAAAATTAAGAAATTATAAATTTCCAAATTGTCCCTGCCGGGAATCGAACCCGGGACCTCTCACTTATATTCACAGCGCTCACCGTTACGCCAAGAAAGTGCTGGATAGTTCTATTATATGCATTTATCCATATATTCAATTATGCGGATATATCAGTAACAGATGGATAGATCCCAGTAAAGTATTAATAATTACCAAATGTACTTAGATATCCATAACCTCATTTACCCAAAGCAAAGTACTCTTAATTGGGAAGTTCTTTCATTACTATGGTATACGGAGTTCGTTCGAAGGCTTAAATTTAACAAAAAATACCTAGCTTTGGAATACTCTAAATACTACTACTCTTAATTACACAAGCACTTTTGTGCTGTTAAATAATTCTGGTTTGAGCAGCAGAATGGAAGATAAAATTGGATACTTTCGCCAGTTTATTTAATTATGCATTGGATTTTATGGTTATCTGATTTAATTTACTCAAGTAAGGAAGGTGACTTTAATGAAATTTACCTTTATTCAATAGCAATTGGTTGAATCAAGTTTTAATGTTTGTTTGCTTTGACGGTTCATTATGGTTTATAGTAAAGATTTTGACCTAGTTTTTAATTAAATAGTTAAGGACTAGGCTTGTTGTTCTATAGGGATGCTTTAAAAACAAAAGCAAACGCGGGTAAAGTTGCGGTCAACGTCTAGATGTACAATGGCTAGTTGTAAATGGGTCTTTCTCAAAGTAATGCCTGCTTCTATCGAATAATCTGCTCCACAGGTGAACGCGTATTTGGCTCAGTTGGCGGCAGCGGCTGGCGGCGATAAAGGCCCTGCATTCGACCCCTATCACTATATGCAAGCTTCTGTCGGTTCTCCGGGAATTAGAGGAATAACAGGTAAAATTTTTAATTCACCACACCAGAAACGGCAGTGCAGGATATTTTACCTCACTGAAGATTATATTCGGTATCGTGGCATGCAGCTTAGCGTGTCCGGCATGCTCAGCATGCCGAGGGCAAGTACGTAAAAGGGAATGCATCGGATTTTGCCACCCCATCTGCTACACATTCGCGTATGTTGCGTGCGTGTACCACCACTTGCACTGCCTTACTCCGCGGTGCAATGTTACGTGCCGTAATTGAACCTCGAAACCACATTCCGTCGTTTGCGATCGCATTCCGCCGCGGCATCCTCTAAACGCGTACAATGCTGCTAAGGGCAATCCACTTTGATCGATGACGATCTCTTGAATCTGTATTTAGATGCGTAGTCGATCTGTATCTAGTTAGTGACGTATGAATTTACGTTAGGTAGAAAATCCGCGATACCAGCTCGGAGTTTGGGAATTGGATTGTGTGTCGTTTTCTGTGGAAGCATTTCCAATTAATATCTACGTTTGATAATGATTGTACCAAAAAAGCCCAGCTCAAATGCCTGCCAACCGGCTTGTGAGCAGGTATGAGCTCTTAAAATCTTCTTATCGATATGAACTGAATAATATCTAAGTATTTTTGACGTCTTGTTGGACTTTCTGAGTCCAAGGCCGTGGGTTCGATTCCCACAACTGGAAAATGCTTGTGAACATGAATGTTTTTCAGAGTCTGGGTGTTTATCTGTATATTATAAGTATTTATGTGTATTATATTCATAAAAATATTCATCAGCTATCTAAGTACCCATAACACAAGCTACGCTGACTTTGGGGCTAGATGGCGATGTGTGTATTGTCGTAGTATATTTATATATTTAGCTGATAAGGCTGTCATACTTTTATATGAACTTTTTCATCAACATTTCAGCAATCGTTACTAAGCGATATGGCCGCCTCTACTACTTATTATATAATATATATGTTAATGAATACAAATAAAGATTTAAATAATAAATAATAATAACATTTGGTACTGGTAGTAATAAGTTGATATACGTACGTTCGTATAGGTCCCCAAGGTCCGCCCGGCCCGCAAGGTTTTCAAGGCCCCCGAGGAGAGCCTGGTGAACCGGGGCTTCCTGGACCACTGGGCCCCCCAGGAGAGCGAGGACCACAAGGACCACCTGGAAAAGATGTAAATATATACCTGACATGAAACCATGTCAATGAATCCCTAATGAGACTTGAGAATAAGTTTAGACAACCTTGTAAATTTTGATAACAATTTATTTATATTTCATTACTTTCATATATTTTCAATTCATATATTGGGAATTGAAAATATTACCTCCACCTCGCATTTATATTAAAGAAGTTTGTTTGTTTGTAAAAAGGTATCCTGAGTACTTTAGAACTCGAAGCCAGCCAAGGCATTTTGACAACGAACCGTGGTTGGCATAAAGCTCGACTTCTTGTACCTAGGATTAAACTAGCCTTATATAGAGAAAATGCATTTTGTATAGCTATTTCAATATACAACAAGTTGCCAGAATCCATAAAAGAAATTAATCTTCCTTTATTTAAGAGAAAATTGCATGAGTGGCCATTATTCAATTGCTTTTACTCAATTAATGAATTTTTGATTTTTAATGTTATTATTTCGACAAATTTCGTATGTATGTATTATCAACAATATTGTGGATATCATTCAAAAATGACTTTTTTAATTTCATTAAAATATACTTGTATTTTGACTTAAATTCATTTCATTAGATTATTTTTACTATTCGATTTTTAATTTATATAATTTCCAGGGCTCTCCCGGTGAAGATGGTGAGCCCGGCCCCGCAGGAGTGGCGGGTCAAGCTGGTCCTCGAGGTAGCCCAGGGATACCAGGTATCCAAGGTTTGAAGGGTCATCGCGGTTTTGACGGCAAAGACGGCGTAAAAGGTGAACAAGGTCTACCAGGTGAAAAGGGACCATCTGGGCTGCCTGGGCAAATGGGACCACCAGGGCCGTTGGTAAGTCTAATGAGTTTTCTATACCTAAAGGTTAATTGCCTAAAGGACATGATTATAATGATATGCTTGTTTTCTGGTATAGGGTCCCGTTGGACCGCGAGGTGAAAGAGGACGTGAAGGCTCCCCTGGTTCTCCTGGCATGCGAGGTGTTGATGGAACTCCAGGTCCACCAGGAATTATGGTAAATGGTTATTTTAAATATGATAAATCGTGTTTAATTTTTAGATTTTATATTTTAATTTAATTTTAACCATATAACCATATCTTAGTTTATTTATTTTCTTCTCAGGGAAACGTCGGAAAACCTGGTTCACCAGGATTTCCCGGTTCACCAGGCCTTAAAGGAGAACTAGGCATAGCTGGACCTAAGGGAAGCCAAGGTATGCAAGGTCCTAGGGGTGAATCTGGGCGACCTGGCCAACCCGGAGAAATTGGACCAACTGGCTTAGCTGGACGGGATGGCATACCAGGTGAAAAAGGTGTGCAGGGTCAAGCTGGATCATCTGGACCTCAAGGCTTTCCAGGTCCTAGAGGAATGCCTGGAGTAGCGGGTGATCCAGGCATACATGGAGCGAAGGGTATACCGGTGGGTTTGTTTTTATCATACTTTGTTATATTTAAAAGAAAAAAGTAAAGATTATAAATCTTCTATTTTTATTTTTAGGGTCAACCGGGTGAACGCGGAGTCAAAGGTGAAACTGGTATGCGCGGAGAGACAGGAGCTCCGGGACCACGTGGTATGCCAGGAACCCTAGGACCAGAAGGCAAACGGGGAAAGAGAGGATTGAGAGGGCCGGCTGGCAATATAGGACCGCAAGGAGAAAGGGGCTTGCAGGGGTTAAGAGGCTTGCCTGGTGCAGATGGTCCATTAGGTCCTAAAGGCCAAGCTGGTGAAAGAGGAAGTGTAGGTCTTCCTGGGCCTAAAGGCAGTACTGGTGACGCAGGGAGGCATGGTCCACAGGGACTGCCAGGACCAAGAGGAATGATTGGAAGACCGGGAATAACTGGCAAGTCGGGGTCACCTGGTGAAAGAGGTATACCCGGTGCCGACGGCAGGCCAGGTGAACAAGGGCCACAAGGGTTACAGGGACAACCAGGATTAATAGGTAGCCCAGGAGAAAGAGGATTGCAGGTACTGCATACCTATAGTTTTACCTTCCTAAACAAACTTAAATATGTACACTGTAAAATAATCGTTGACCATTTGCTTGCTTAATATTTCAGGGTGAACATGGTAAAGACGGCGATGTTGGCCAACCTGGACCATCAGGTCCCAAAGGTGATGCGGGGCGTGACGGTAGCCCTGGTGCCCAAGGTCCTCAAGGCCCCGTTGGGGCTACTGGTGAAAGGGGTCCGACTGGTCCCACTGGACCTACTGGTTTCCCTGTGAGTTCTTTTTTATTTCTCTCCATTGGAAATTAATTTCTTACCGGTCTTAAAATGTCACTACCGTTACTGTTCTTATTAGTCCGTTACTGTTTACTCAAAAAAAACTATATTAAGAAAAACACTTTTTATTTATTTATCTAAACATGTTTTTTAAACACGTTTGGTTTTTTCTTTCATATCACATAATATAACTAAAACTAAAAGTATTAAAAATGTGTTTAAATTTCAAGACAATAAATTTTAAGACAAGTAAGAAAAACAATTATAAGTAAATAAGCAAGCAATAGATATGATTTTTTTTCTCTTACAAACTTTTTTGCAATTTCTTATTCCCTCTTATTTCCTTTTTTCAATTTTTAACTTGTTTTTTACGATGTGAGTAAATACCCTAATTTTGTCTCATTTAATATTTGTATCAGGAGGATCTAAGGGGTAGGTAAGGAACTTACTAATTATTGTTTCATATATATTTTAGGGAATGCCTGGAAGTGCAGGTTTATCCGGCTCTCCGGGAAAAGATGGAGAACCTGGTGTATCTGGACCAGCTGGACCACCTGGACAAGCAGGGCCACGGGGCGAAAGAGGATTTTCTGGGGAAAGAGGCATTCCTGGACAACCAGGTACAACAGGAGAAAAAGGTGAAACAGGCGCCCAAGGTCTTGATGGGCCACCGGTAAATATGTTTTATTTTTTTCTTTAACAATTTAATTTATGCTTAAAAAAACTACGTTTTACTAGTATATAATTAAAAATTTGATTATTACAGTACAACGTAGTTAGCGCAGAACTTGTCATGCCATATATATATAGTGTAAGTTCTTTTGTGTGTGTATATATATACACATTATATATATAATAAATAAAATATATAATACACATATTATATATATATAAGTTCTGTGTGTGTATCACACACACAACAGTTCTCTCTCACAACTTACACATATAATAATTTATATCTAGCAATATTTCTAACATATCTGCGAGGACTGATCACCCGTCTGGCACTACCAGGCGTCCCCTCTATAAATAAATAAATAACATATCTGCGTTAACTACGTTGTACTGCAATAATTAAATTTTTAATTATTATAGTACAACGTACAATATATATATATATATAGCTTCAATATTTATGATTAAAATTCTTATTTTTATATAAATTACGTATTTATTTATGGTATAATTTATAGTATATGTAATTTTATGTAAATTAATTGTATGTTTTAAAATTAATAAAATCGGTTTTCTTTTTTTTTTATCTCTGCACCAACTACCAGTTCAACTCTTTGTTCTCCATACCTTTAGTGGTTACCTGAAAGTGATCACTACCAGTGATAGTTGACAAGCTATATTTCGTATATAGTTTTTTTTGATTATTTTGTCTAATAAAGTGTGTTATTATTATTTATTAAGTATTTATCTTTATTATTTAAATGTAAATCGTTTTGAGTAGGCTTTCAGGGTTCGTTTTGACGGTAGAAAGGCAGTGCCGGCATGGATTGGAAAGATCGAAACCAATAACGTTGATCGCTTTATACCATTTGCCCTTCTGTTTTCCGTATGATTATGATTTGTTTGTCTGATCACAGTAGAGTGAGGGATGGCGCAAGTCTTCTTTAAACTTGAAGCCAGGCTTTTTTTCGCCTGCATTCTTTATTTGCGTTCTTATACCGGCTACATCACCTTACTTACCTAAGACAGGTATTGTAGTAGAGCTTATTGGAAAAGAGCTCGTCCGGGAAGGTACGACCGCCTTGCCTATTTCTGCCACCAAGCAGCAATGCTATGTTCTGGTCCTAGAGGCATTGGCATATGGCAATAGGCACATGTGGCTTAAGATCTGCACAAAAGGTTGATAGACACAATCCGGTGCTCTGTAGGAACTAGTCATTGCATAATGTTGCTCTGTTTACAGTTTTCTCCTGACTTATCATTTGTATTGTCCGTCTAAAGATCAATAGTTGCGAACCACTACGTCAACGATTAATAATTTTATTATAGGGTAGTTTAAATCTTATTTATATTTATATGTAATATATTTGTATAATTTTTAAATCTAATTGATTGCACCACCCGCCTCTTTTCTATGTTTTTTCTTTTTATGCCTTTGGTTGCCTGAAGGAAATCGCTATGTAGCGACAAGGCCACGAAATTGTACTCCCTTGCTTTTTGTGTACATAAAAGTGTATTCATTCATTCATTCATTCATAGGGTTCAGAAGGTCAACGAGGCAGTAAAGGCCACCCTGGTCCGATGGGGGCTATGGGAATGCCTGGTCCACGTGGGCTTACTGGTTTATCTGGTGAGAAGGGAGAACGAGGTTCAGCTGGTCCTCAAGGCCCTGAAGGGCCGACAGGTAACTATATTTTTCTAATTATAAAAAAAGAAGCAGCATTGTTGCTATGCTGTGTTCCGGTCTGAAGGGCGTGGTTTGGTAATCCTCTTGCTCCGTCAAGTATGACTAACTAAACATAAAAAATGTTCTTCGTATCCGCGGTCTAGTATTCGCAGATTGAATGTATTGCTTGGGTCAATAAAATATCACAGCACCAGCTCGGAGATAGGAAATTGGCGGTGTCCACCCGTGACTTTGTGTTTTGCTTGGGTTCATATAATAAAACAGCATCAGCTTGGAGATAGGAAATTGTCGGTGTCCACCCGTTAATTTGTTTTTTGCTTGGGCTCAGAAAATATCACAGCACCAGCTCGGAGATAGGAAATTGGCGGTGTCCACCCGTGACTTTGTGTTTTGCTTGGGTTCATATAATATAACAGCATCAGCTCGGAGATAGGAAATTGGCGGTGTCCACCCGTTAATTTGTGTTTTTCTTGGGTTCATGCAAAATCACAGGACTAGCTCGGAGAAAGGAACGTGGCGGTGTCCATCTGTGACTTGCAGATCACGTTAAGCCGTGTGTCCAGGTAATTATCATAAGAATGTCATAGCAATCGTTAGAACACTGGCTCGTGTTGTGTTTTGCTCTAAAACCGTATTTCCTATGAGAGGGGAAAAAGTTGATTAGCGTTGACCCGAAGATAGGTCATCTTTTAGCAAAACTTTAGGAATTGTTCTTTAGTAAAACAATCATCTGCGTTTACAGTCACAGAAATTCAAAAGTTAAGTAATATTTTATATTAAATTATTCTAGGTCGTCAGGGTGAACAAGGTCCACAAGGTCCAGTGGGACCCACCGGGCCACCGGGTGAACCAGCTGAAAGGGGGGAACCAGGTGTACCAGGAATTCCTGGTGAACCTGGAGCTCAGGGATCTACTGGCGAACGTGGTCAACCTGGCCAGCAAGGATCTTCAGGTCTACCTGGTCCACCAGGATTAACAGGCATGCCGGGATTGAAAGGAGATAGAGGATACGCTGGGGCTAAAGGACAACAAGGAACGCCAGGAAGTCAAGGTACGAGTATATACTGTGTTTCCTATAACTGATGTTTTGTAAAATTGTTGTTATAATAAAAGTATTCATAAAGTGATGTAGATGAAAGAAGCTAATCTCTAAAAACTTTTTCCACCTTGATTCATCTTGAACTGTTACAGCACCAACTACCTACACAAAATACCTTTAGGTAGTACAAAATATACAGACACACAACTTCTTTACTTACAACTACATTGGATTCTTAGTGAAGATTTTATACTAAAAATATTTCACAAAAATCAAGTTAATGGTCTCAAATTAAAATAAAATTATTAATAATATGTTGGCTGAGTGGTTTTTGTGGTGCCTAAATATTATTTTAACATAAATGTAAGGTTTTAATTTAAAAGTTTTATAAAAAATATTCCCAGTAAGCCTCATGGAAAATGTTAAATCACTATTTTCTTACCGCGATTTACTTATATTGTTTATTTCCAAAGTACAGTTTATAAGAAATACGTTTCTATTGACGTCCGTAACACTGGTGATAAGTTTGGGGATTAGGTTAAATTGTTTTCCAAGAATTTTAAACGCGCTTGCCACTTAGAAAAGACGCGATACATCAAAAATAAAATTAAAAATAGCAGCAATGCAATCAAAACTACTTGGAACATAATTAATGAGGAGACGGGAAGAGTAACACCACGAAATATTAATTTTAAACTTAATGTAGATAATAAAGCCTTAACAACAGATTTCGAGGTGGCTACTGCTTTTGAAACCTTCTTTACCAACATTCCCGTCTCCACAACAGAATCATTAAACTCTTCACCAGATATGGCTCTCTCTCTATTAAAGGATAATGTGCCTGAGTGTAACCATTCTTTTAAATTCACGCATGTTAGTGGCTCTGACGTTATTAAAGCCTTTAAATTATTAATTAATAAAAAAACAAATGATCTGTGGGGCATTTCCGTAAACGTTGTCAAATCATTAATTGATATTGTTGCACCCGATTTAGCCTTAATATTTAATAATTGTATAGATTGTGGTGTGTTTCCTGACTTAATGAAACTTAGTAAAATAGTTCCATTGTTTAAATCGGGTAGTACTTCTGACCCCACTAACTTTAGACCAGTATCCGTACTACCCACTTTCAGTAAAATCTTTGAAAAACTCATTTTAAATCAATTACTTTACCATTTTCATAAGTATAATTTACTTCATATTAAGCAATTTGGTTTCACACGGGGTCGCTCAACAATCGACGCAGGTGTTGAGCTAATACAAAACATATTTGAAGCCTGGGAGGAGTCACGTGATGCACTTGGTGTGTTCTGTGACTTATCTAAGGCGTTTGATTGTGTTCAACACGAAACGTTAGTTAGGAAACTACACCACTATGGAATTCAGGGTGTATCTCTAGACTTAATGAGTAACTATCTACGCGATAGAATTCAGAAAGTCGACGTGAATGGAAAACGGTCTAATGGATCAGTTATGAAAATAGGTGTCCCACAGGGGTCTATATTAGGACCATTTCTGTTCCTTATTTACATTAATGACCTTCCTTACCTTGCCAAGGATAAACACGGGATAGTTCTGTTTGCCGATGATACATCACTGACTTTTAAAATAAATCGACGTGAACTAGCTTTTGACGACGTAAACAACTCTCTCGCTAAAGTGGTACAGTGGTTTGAAGCTAATAATTTGGTACTTAACGGAAAAAAAACCAAGTGTATAAAATTCACTTTACCTAATATTAAACACGTGAAAACCACTGTACTACTTAATAATGAGGAACTGAAACTGGAGGATACGACAGTTTTTCTAGGAATAACGTTAGATTCTAAACTTCAATGGGGCCCTCATGTAAATAATTTATCGAACAGGCTTAGTTCTGCTGCCTATGCGGTAAAGAAGATACGCCATATGACCGACGTAGAAACTGCTAGACTGGTATATTTTAGTTACTTTCACAGCATTATGTCATATGGAATTTTACTTTGGGGTAATGCTGCTGATATTAGCACTATTTTCGTGCTGCAGAAGAGGGCTGTTCGTTCTATCTACAAAATGGGTCCGAGAGAGTCATTGAGAGATAAATTTAAAGATTTTAAAATAATGACAGTGTATAGTCAGTACATATTTGAAAATTTAATGTACGTCCATAAAAACATTTCTAAATTTAAGAAAAAATGTGACTGCAATAATTTAAACATTAGAAGTAAGAATAAACTTACAGTGCAATATACTAGGTTACATAAAATTCATAATTCGTTTAAAGGAAATTGCATACAATTCTACAATAAACTACCAATTGACATCTTGGAGATGTCTCTTAAAAAGTTCAAAGTTTGTATTAAACGTAAGCTTATAGAAAAGTCCTATTATAGTATAAAGGACTACGTAAACGATAAAAAAGCTTGGGTGTAAATTATTGCTCTAACCAGGTTGCTCTTCTAATAATTTAAAATTACATTGTGAGATGGCGATAACAAAAAAAAAAAAAAAAACACCCGGCTAAGTTTGTTGTGGGCTTCTTCTTAGACCGGGACGCGTTTGGAACCCTCGTAGCTTTAGTTTTAAGTTTACGAATGTGGTTATCGCCATCATCTCACTACCGTGTAATTCTTATGTACGCATCAAAAGTGCCACCTGTGGGCCTACTTGAATAAAGATATTTTTGACTTTGACTTTGACTTTGACTTTGACTTTGTCCTAAAAAGAGTTCTAAATCATAAGCAAGAATACGAGTAATATAAATATACTAATATTCTTGCTAATATGTACTTATAATATGCTGCAATCTAACCGTTAAATTGTTTTCTCAGGTATCCCGGGAGAAGCAGGCCAGCGAGGATTGCCAGGGCAAGTAGGAGCTAAAGGTGCTCGAGGTGAACAAGGGCTCAAAGGCGATATTGGGCATATGGGACTAGCGGGCCGACCGGGAGATCTGGGACCGCCTGTAAGTAATATGATAGAATTAGAAGTAGTAGCTTTTGAAGACCTTTGAAGGGTTTTGGTGCAACGGTGTGCGCTGTGAATTTAAGTAGGAGGTTCCGGGTTCGATTCCCGGCAGAAGCAATTTGGAAATTTATAATTTTTGAATTTTCTCTGGTCTGGTCTGGTGGCATTGGGCGTTTCTAGTTACTAACCTACCAACAAAGACGTGCCGCTAAGCGATTTAGTGTTCCGGTGCGATGTCGCGTAAAAATCGACTATGAATAACAACAACACAACTCCCTGGGACTAACTTGTAATGAAACAGCGTGGTCTCTGCTGAAGAACCTTTTTCGTATTCCCACAGGGGAGAGAGGTTTTAGAACATAAAAAAGGCCCGTGCCTAGTTGTTGGCCGTTGATTGACTGATGATGATGATGTTCAAATCATTAGTAACAGTACGTTCTTCCTCTGGGCTTGTCTCCGTACTTGGTCGGCCAGAACCTTCCATTGTACGTAGTGCCACTGGTACGGCTCCCCGATGGGTCACTCGATGACATAGTAACAATATATTAAAACCCTCAAACTGCTATGCAGTATACCGTCAGTTGTTAAGGTTTAAGGTGTAAATTACTTAAGCCTAGAATGTTAGTTGGAAACTTGGAATTGTATTAACTTTATACTTTATTGTGCTTTAATTGGAATTGTTTAAGTTTAAATATATAAATGTATATAATATTAATATATAAAATACGTAAATTTCAGTCATTTTCATTAACATTATTATGAAGTAACTGAAACAAAAGAAAGATATTTATAGAGTTAACTAGACATTAAATTGATGCTCGTGATTTTTTTTCTCAATAGGGACCTCAAGGAAGCCAGGGTCCAGCAGGAACGCCTGGGACTCCCGGCGGAAAAGGAAGTACTGGGGATTCAGGAAGACCTGGTCCTACTGGACCTCAGGGTTTGACTGGTCCCCAAGGACTTGAGGGAGTGAAGGGCGAGAGAGGCAGTGAGGGTGATACTGGGCCGCAAGGGCCACCTGGTTCCGCTGGTCCAGCTGGAGAGAGGGGCCCTAGTGGTATGCCAGGCTTAGTTGGTGCACCTGGAGCCCAAGGATTGAGAGGTGTACAGGTTAGAATTTTTTACATGATATCACATGAACATAACTCATTTAATATATATTTTTGTGAGTATATGTAGGTTCACTTGTAGTAATGCAGTAATGAGTACTTTAAATATGTAACAGGTAATTTCTATGTATCATTAATAGTTTTCTCAGCAAACGCCAGATAGTGAAGAAATTTTTGCCAGGTTACGTTAGGGAAAAATGATGAGAATGATTTTTCACGATGCGCGCGCACGCCGTCACGAAAAACCCTGACACCCTGAAGTAAGCTATAAGGTTGTTCCTGTTGTTAGTGTCGTTTTCTCTACAAACGTAGAATAAGTCGTAAGATAAAAATTTTCAAAACATTTTTATCTTGATACGCCAAAGAAATATAACTTCTAACGCGTGTACTTAAGTACACAAACGTTTTTTATTATTGAAAATAAATAACCTTCGTGACAGTTTAGATTTTTTTGGCAAAAGAATGGATTAAATCGGTCCAGTAACTACTTTGGGAGCCTATTGGGTACAAGAAAACAAACAAAAAACAAATCATTCCTCTTTATATATAGATTTGTGATAATTATTCATACAGGGCGAAAGTGGTGCTCCTGGCAAACCTGGTACGGATGGGACACCTGGACTTACTGGAGCTCCCGGTTTGCAAGGACCTCCGGGGCCTATGGGTGAACCAGGTCCAGAAGGTCGCCCGGGTAAGCTTGGTCAGCCGGGTATACCGGGACGACCAGGAGATAAGGGGCCGGTGGGTCAACCAGGGCAGTCTGGACCTTCAGGGCCTCCAGGAATACAGGTCAGTAAATATAGAATTTAGTATTAAATCACAATTACTGGCCCACGGGGTCTCCACCAACACTCCACCACGCTGCCTAGTTTCATTTAACCTACAATAATAATATTGATCCAGAAGTGTATATGTCTATCTGTTTATTCCTATTTTATGGCTCAACTACGATATAGTGCTAGATTTCACTTAGGATTTATGACACAGATATCCCAACTTACGGATAATATAAGTGTATGATTGGTGCCCATAACTGGACAAATGGCTGTAACTGTTCATTTACATCTCTTCTACGGAAAATATAACGGAATCTTACGGATATCTAATATATTAGGGGCCGCCTGGATCTTCAGGGCCACCTGGACCCTCTGGTGAAAGAGGACCAAGAGGAGAATCGGGACCACCAGGTGTTGAAGGAAGACAGGGTCCCTCAGGAAAGCAAGGTCCACCTGGAATGGAAGGAGTCAAAGGAGAACGGGGAGAATCTGGGAACGATGGCGCTAAAGGACACGCGGGTTTGCCCGGATTGCCAGGCATGGTTGGTGCCCAAGGTAGAACTGGTGACAGAGGACTACCAGGGCCGATGGGACCGCCAGGAAAAGATGGTGATTCGGGACCTCGAGGTAAGCAGATTTTTTATAAACATTTAATTAAAATACTAAGAACATGAATTCTAATGCTCGGTAAACAGAACTCAATTTAGATGGAACACAAAACCAAAATTCAAACTAATATAAAAGTACTATTGGATCTCAAATTTTCGTTAAAAGAATATTGTGGGAAAAGTACCATAACATTTAGTAAATAACTGCGACTATTGTAATCTAGTAATGAAGATAAAATTAAAATTTAAAAATTCGAATTATTTAATTTTCAAGTAGGCCTAATAAAAGGCCTTTTGAAACGTCAAGGAAGCTCGTAAAGCAGATTACCGAAAAGAATCCTCTTACGAGTTGAATAGCTAATTATAATTTTGCAATTTAATGGCACAGGTTCACCTGGTCGTGACGGAAGCGTTGGTCCGCAAGGTCCTGCAGGGCCACCTGGAAGTCGTGGTTCCCCGGGTGAACCAGGGCGGCATGGTACCCCCGGAGTTGCCGGTCCGCCAGGGCCTCCAGGACCAGCGGGAGAAGGTCTTGCTTACGATGCTGCTGCTATTGCTGCTATGCTCCAACAAGGTAATAATCATAATAATAATAATAAAACCCTTTATTAATAATCTCATAAATTACATTTCAACTTATTTCTACTTAGTATTTCCAAAGTAAATATTTTTTTGGTACAAAATTACGTTTTATAACGCTTACTCTTCAGCATAGGCCTCCCCAAGCGTTCTCCACAAAGATCTATTCCTTGCTTTCCTCTTCCAAATTGTTCCTGCCACTTTCTAATATCATCTTCCCACCTACGATACTGTCTACCGTTTCTTCTCTTTTCATATGTAGGACAGCATTCCATTATTTCTTTTGCTCATTTCTTACAAGGTAAGCTTACAATTAATATGAAAATTGTGGTCTTTCCTTCCTCAGTGGAACTGAACTAGCCTTTTTTGCATGATGAGTAAATGGGTACTAACATGGTAGGTATGAAGAAACACGGAATTGATCATCTAACCTTAGAGATCCTATGTTTCATTCTTCTAGCCTTAGAGGGCCTATGTAACTCTACCTTCAAAAGATCCCACTATTTTGAAAACCACTAAAGGCGAAGGTTAGACGCAACAGTTTGACCTTGTCTTAAATGTTTAAATGTTTACAAATAAGAACAAAAATCTGTGTACACATTTGTACAATAACGAGTATCATGAAGTGCTACTGTAAATCGGAAAACTTATATTTAGAAATATGGGCAATAGGATCTCAGTGAAGTCAACAAATATTAGTAATATTTAGGAAACATCTAGCATGTTTCCATACTTAAGAAATAAAAAATAAGAACAAAACTAACTACTGCAAATGGAGCTTTGCATCTTAATATATTATTTTAATAAATTTCAAGGTTCCATTAAAGGCCCAGATCCGTTAGGCGATGATCCCAACATAATGCCTCCAAGATTCTTCAAAGACGATATGACAGCGGCGGAAAAGAAGAACATCGTGATGAAAGCCTATGAACGTCTCAAAGTTTCTCTTGATAAATTCCTAAAACCAGACGGATCGAAGGAGGCTCCTGCTAAGACATGCGGCGATATTTTATATCATCATCCTGAATATGAAAGTGGTAAGTTTAAATCCAAACTGGAACTTTTTAAGTGTAGTATCTGGAGAAAATATTTCTGCTTTGACAGTTGGAAAACAGAAACGATTTCCTTACGTCCCTTTATTAACGCGATGGAAAAACTTTATTGCTACCACCTCCGATCCTTGGGCAAGACGGAGGTTTTGTGGGACTCCCCCCTCTAAAGGGAATATACTCAAACTATAAACCACCACGGCATGTCCCTTTTGTTGGCTTTGTCAGGCGCCTGTCCTGCCGTTAAAGTTAATACCTAAGCATGAAAGATTCCCTAAATTAAATAAAGGGTAACATAACCTACTGTTTCCAGGTCAGTACTGGATTGATCCCAACGGCGGAGACATAAACGATGCGATACTGGTGCATTGTGATATGCCAAATGGTGCAAGCTGCGTCTTCCCTAAGCCAATGATGTCTGAGGAGTTAACACACACCGGCAAGAACGAGGCATGGCTTAGTGAAGTGGATAACGGATTTACGGTAAGCTATCTGAATAATTTGAACCACGATTTATACAGAAGTTTTAACATAAAACAAAATTATCTAACACGATGTTATTTAATAAAAAAGAAATTCCACTTCTGACGAATTAAGAACCCGTCCATCTTTAGAATTCGGTTAACAACTTTTTACAACTTTCTATTTTGCAACATCATGACAATAATATAGTTTAGTAATTAAATATTGATCATAGATAAATAAATGAATTATTGATTGATTTTAATATAAATATTTTTATTATATCAATGAATAAAGAATATCCTTTTATAATAATTAATAGGGAGTATAGACATGTTTATCTATTAATCGTTATCATATATATAACATATGATATATATATGGTAATGATTTGTGTTATATCTAATTCACATATTTACGTGTATATTTCGTGCTAACCTAACTGCTTGTTTTTCATACTTCTCTACGTTTGGTGTCATAACTTTTGAAAGCAAAATTGTGTTACTCCGTGTAACCAGCAAAATACGAGTATAATTATTTATGTATGAAGCTACACAACATTCCTACTACAGTTAACTCACATGAAAATGGCTTATTCTTATTTTATTATGTGCCTATACGGTTAGGAACTCGGAAAGAATAAACCGCTTTGTTGGTCTAGCCAATAAATAGAAGGTATTAGGTTTATCTATCAAGTAATTAGTATCAGCTCGGAGTTTGGAAATGTGTGCCACGGAGCGCACGGTCCAACGCCTGATCACTTTGCGGTCGTGTCGGAGTGACTGTCCCATCGGACTTCGAAAATGAATGCAACTGTTCATCATTACTCTCTCGTAGTTGTGCAAAATTCTGGAAATTGATTCCGTGGCCGAAATCGATCAGTGATACTGTTTGCTTTTGTTAAAATTGTGTGGGTATAATTTAATGGACTTGAGTACGGGTGTTAAGCACTCTTTTCAGATTCTGCAAAAACTTGTACACATCTCAGCTGTGTAGAGTGCTATCAGGATCCAGTATGATGATACTCAGCGCATTCTGATGAAGCTACCGCGATTTTATAGTGCCGCAAATATGTTCGCCTCTCCAAGACAGACCGACTTCTTTACCTTAACACGTTCCAGAATCGTTTCCTTTTGGGAACTATTACATCGCTTTAATAATGAGATTCTCCGCGCAATGTACGAGCACTTCGATGAAGCTTTCTTTCGGCATTGGTTGAAACAACATCGCAGTGTGAATCGGAAATTTTATTAGAACTACTTCTTTATTTTTTGAAATTTGTAATTGTATTCGGATATTTATTTAGTTTTTGATTGCAATTTTAATTTGATTATCGTAGTCTTTATTTGCTGATCTTAACAGTATTTTTGGTTTTAATTTTTCTCATATGGGTGTTTGGTCTGAATTAAAAGCTTTTATTATTATTATTACCTGGTTTCTTTAACAGATCTCCTACAAGGCCGATCACAGCCAGCTTACCTATCTCCAGCTCTTATCGATGAAGGCAGTTCAAAACGTGACCCTCCATTGCCGCAACACGGTCGCCTACTACGACCCTGCGACGCGGAACTACAAACACGGTGTTAAGTTGCTTGCTTACACCGACGCGGAGATTTTACCGAAAGCTAATAACAGGCTCAGATATAAGGCCCTATTAGATGAGTGCCAGGTAAGATGTTCATATAATATTTCAATGCAGTTTTGACCTCAACTGCAATCTCACAGTGCTCATTCCTCTAGGGAGGTCAACAAATTATCCATATATATCTGAATTTAGACTATAGTTAACTCCAGTCATTAGTTTGATAGGTGATTTTTTAGATACCTCAATTTGGTTTTTATTTTCCCCCAGTACCTAACGTGCTTTATGGAACTCTTTAAGTTATTACCGGTCTGTTTCAACTAACAATATAACTATCCTTACATTTCCTCTGTGTTTTGGAGTAGTCACTGTTTGACATTAAAACCGAACTCTTTCCAGTACAAGAAATCAGAATGGGCGAAAACCATAGTCCAGTATGAATCGGACAAGCCTGGTCGACTTCCACTCCTGGACGTAGCAGTGAGGGACGTTGGAAGACCACAACAGATGTACAAGATCGAACTGGGTCTTGCGTGCTTTAAATAGTAAAAGAAAAAGTCTTTATTAAATTGTATAAACCTAGATATTACAGACAGATGTATTCTTATAATGACTATTATGGAAGAATCCTAACAAGCCATCTCACTTATCTGCCAACCCGCTAATGGTTGAGGCACCCAACCCGCTTACGGTTGAATCCTCCTTCACTCTCAACTCCAACGGCACCGACATCAGGAGAAGCAGAAAATAACGAAAGACAATGCGAAAGACCAAGTTGGTCAGACAAATTTAATCTCTGCAAAGCATCTTCTCCGGCGTCTGAAGTCATCTGCACAATTAGTTACTTGGCTA
Source organism: Pararge aegeria (assembly GCF_905163445.1). Classification (NCBI taxonomy): domain Eukaryota; kingdom Metazoa; phylum Arthropoda; class Insecta; order Lepidoptera; family Nymphalidae; genus Pararge; species Pararge aegeria. The sequence continues at coordinate 3,805,923 of NC_053189.1, forward strand.
AAATCGTTATTTTTGCTTCTAAAACTGAAATTAATATATAAAAAAAACCAACTTAAAAGTAAATGGGAGCTTTAAGTTTTATTTGACGTTTAAAAAATACTTAATATCTAATTCAGAATTTAAGATGGCATTTAAAAATAATTTTAGTATTCAGTAGTTTCGGTATTCTTCAGGAAGTTACTTTAGTACCTGTTTGAATAAGACTTCTCTTTGTCTTTAAACGTTTGATTATCCTACCGTATAATCGAAATTAGTTTAAGTGTTTCGAAATAATGTAGGCGCAAACTTTATATTATATAAAATATTATTATTAAAATGCATATCTTCAGTACCTACCTAGTACTTTAGTATTTGTAGAATTAAAAGACTATCAGAGTCAGCATTTCATAGATTTACATAGTTAGGTTTAATATTTTCAATCTAGATTTAATTTGTACTACTTGTTTTTTATCGTAGTTTTAAAATACTTAATCAAAGCTGAATTGCTTAAAATATTTTGTGTCATTTAATTTCAGGCATGAATAAAACACGTGTTCATTGTATTAAATTTGATATAATTACATAAATATTAATTAAATCTAACCCTTTTACTTAGTAAGTACTTAACTGTATATAAATAATAGTTTTAGGTCGTCACAACGTTATTTAAGAATAGTTTACAAAGGTCCTATAAGGCTGTGGTGTATGTACATAATTGTGAATTTCTTTTTGTTATTATTTATAAGTTTTATGTCAAACCTCGCCGTTAGTATTATTAAATTAGAATTAAATGTATTGAAGACATATTTTATAACATACTGTGTGTTTACACCCATACTATACAATAAAAAATATTTTTTTTATTTAGTAATTAAATAAATATTTTATTCAAAGCACTTTGTTTTATTAGGCGCACTGCAATCATTTGTTATTAGCAAGATGGCGGAACGTAATACCCGGGCTTATCATAACTGCCATTGCTTTAAATGTAAGTTAATATACCTACATTTTTAAAGAAAGCTTTATATTACATATAAAGTTTTATATGTCATAATAAATAACAGTTACGGGTTGCAAAAGGTTGTTTGGGACAACTTAATTTATATAGCTTAACTTCGAGCAACTTTTCCCCTTAGTAGTTACAGTTCAAGTTGATAAACACGCTTCACTCCCCGATACAAAAGTTACATCTATTTGTCAGAACTAATTATTGGGTTAAGCTGCACTGGACGGAATGCAATGCTGCGGTACTTTAGAGAGTCTTTAGTTGATATTTAGCTCATATGGTTCGCGGACTTTATGAGATAAACAGCACCGCAGGAGGTACCTCAGCTCTTGCTGCACAGGTGCACAGCTCCTTTCCCATATAAAAAAGTCCTGTTTCTAGCGATAAATTATAAAAGTTTCCCATCTCTGTGCCTTACATGAAGATCGATTCAGTGTTTAGATGTGAAAACCTCATACCAAAACACAAAGTATCATTTTTACTTTTATTGTTATCTCATTTATAATATTAAACTATGGGCTTTAAAACTACTTAATCATCACAAGATCCCTTCATAATGCAAGATATGTACGGAGGAACATTGCAGACACACTTGGTGCATTTCTCAGCCACTGTAACCGTATCTCCAACGTTGACAGTCATGTTTCCGTAGAAGCATTGCGAGCTGATGCCGCGAATGTTTTGTCCGTGTATAACTTTTGTTTCTTCGGTTGCTGCAAGAGAGATAATACTGTTATTAAAGTAATTTAGCCAATGGTGTCAAACTCAAAAGACTAAGAGAAGGCCACACCTAGGCGTCCAACTTGCGGCCAATCACAAGACTCTACGCAAAACCAGTGCCAGATTTTGATTGGTTGTACATTTACAAACATTACAACTCGCTTAGGAACCTTTTACATAAGTCTTATAACGACTGTAATGTATGCGCATTTTAAATTCATATAATTGATAATTCCACTAATTGTAGGTAAATCACTAATAAAATAGCAATGGACCTTTGAAAATGTACATCGAAACTGCAATGTTTACTACTTGATGCCGCTACAGTCGCTATAAGACATGTAAAAGCATATACTAATTTCGGCATCGACTGTAGGAGAGCCGTAGATTATCAGTTAAAGCGCTCCTGCCGCGATTGCCAGAGAATCGCAGGTTCAAAAAAAATTGATAACTCCTCCAAGTTAAGGTAAACACTAATAAAGTCATATTATAAGATAAATAAATAATAAATATACTACGACAATATACACATCGCCATCTAGCCCCAAAGTAAGCGTAGCTTGTGCTATGGGTACTAAGGTCGCTGTTGAATAAATAAATAAATAAATAAATAAATATACTACGACAATACACACATCGCCATCTAGCCCCAAAGTAAGCGTAGCTTGTGTTATGGGTACTGAGATAGCTGATGAATATTTTTTTATGACTATAATACACATAAATCCTTGTAATATGCAGATAAGCACCCATACACTGAAAAACAATCATGTTCACACAAACGTTTTCCAGTTGTGGGAATCGAACCCTCGGCCTAGGACTCAGAGAGCAGGGTCGCTGCCCTCTTCGCCAGTCGGCCGTCTAAACGGAAATGAAAAACACGAATGATGTTACGATGACAGTCAAGGATTATTAAAATAAAAGAACTTACGACACACGAACGATATAGGGCAGCCCAGCTGATTTCCGAAGAACACTGGAGCACACTTGCTAAAAATCATATCCTGGTAATGGATCTCCACGGCACAGTCAAGGTCCCTGCAGCTTGCTGGATCATCATATCGGCCGTTCCACTCAGCAGTACAAACGCAAGTCTTCTTTGTATTGACCGGTTGGAACGCCTGACCTTCTTTGTACATCACTCCATCAATTTCGCAGGTCTTTAAACTGGCTATGGCGTCTTTACCTGCAAAGTTAACCATAAATTAGTTACCTACCTAGTATTGTTCAGTGATTATCCAAAGTCAAAGTCAAAGTCAAAAATATCTTTATTCAAGTAGGCCCATACATGGCACTTTTAATGCGAACATTACATGAGAAGTACACGGTAGTGAGATGATGGCGATAACCATATTCGAAAACTTAAAACTAAAGCTACGAGGGTTCCAAATGCGTCCTGGTTAGACCAGGACGCAAACTTAGCCGGTTGTTTTTTTTGTTATCACCATCTCACATTGTCATTTAAAATTATTAGAAGAGCAACCTGGTAGAGCAATAATTCACACCCAAGCTCTGCTTATCGATTTAAAGGACTACTCCTTTATACTATAATAGGACTTTTCTATAAGCTTACGTTTAATACAAACTTTGAACTTTTTAAGAGACATCCCCAAGATATCAATGGGTAGTTTATTATAAAATTGTATGCATTTTCCTTTAAACGAAATATGAATTTTATGTAACCTAGTATATTGCACTGTAAGTATATTCTTACTCCTAATATTCAAATTATTGCAGTCACATTATTTCTTAAATTTAGAAATGTTTTTATAAATACATTAAACTTTCAAATTTGTCCTTTAAAACTTGTCTCGTCATCGCCCAATATCAAGTCTTCAAATGATATATTGTAATTTATTTATCTAACTAATACCTACTAAAAAACTAATAGTTCGTTCTTACGCCCTTAAAAAGCAACCAATCAGCTTGATTTTTCGCATAGATTTAGTCGATAGGACGGAGAGTAACATAGATTTCTTTTTGACCCAGGAAAACAACTCCCACGGGATTTTGGGATTTGCCGAAAAAAGAGTTCATCACGCTGGTCTGGCCACGTGTGGACTGGTAGGCTTCACAGATTATGCACAACTTTTAGGCATGAAGGTTTCCTTACGATGTTTTACAATGTTAAAGCAAGTTCTATTAAATTACCCAGGACACTCACACACGTAATTCCGAAAAGTTAAAGCGTTACGAGGATCGAACTTGTACTATCGAAAGGAGAGCCGAAGCTCTAACCACTAAGCTATCACCGTTTTTTTGTTGGGCAAACTTTCAGCGGCACATATAAATATGAAATCGATTGTAAGACTTTACTCACACTCGTCATGCAATGTTGTGTATACATAATGAGTGTATAACATGTATTGAATACAAAGATTAAGAAGGAGATACGTTTAGGAACAAACAATAGCTCATTCAGACTGATCAGTATGACACAAATCACGAAGTGCTGTAGAAATGACCCATTGTTTCCAATAAAGGAAGTTGTATGTATGTTAAATGTTCCCAGTTCAAAATTTTAAGTAAACAAATGTGACTCTTATTAACCTAAAAATAAAGCCGCTTAGCTTCCAAAAGCCACGCGCCACGGGCACTCAGAGGTAGAGTCAAAACTTAACTAAGTAGCAGCTGACAAGATTCTTAGCAAGATTCTTAGTCTTAACATGCGTGCAACTATATAGATATATTTACCATTACTCGGATTTTTTTTTATGGAGATAATGAGACATAAATACTCGTAGCGCGCGAGCTAGCTTTATCGGTTATAACCATTTTACTTGTCTTAAATCTTATTTAGATAAAGCCTATCCAAGCCTTTTTATCATCTACGTTATTTTTTATTTTAAGACGTTTTGTTTTTTACTTTGACAAAAACTTTGAATTTATAAGATTTGTATCATTACAAATCTTATAAATATAAGATTATTAATATTTTTTTTTATTCCATTAAAAGTTACCCCTTATGTTGGTTAGATGCAGTCTAAGATGGTAATGGGCTAACCAAAATAAGTTTTTACGTGTCTTAGTACCGGAACGCTAACTGGGTACGGGGAACGCTAAAGGGCTGGTAACTAGCCACGGTGGAAGCCAGTAGAGGAGAAATTCGATCAAGGCCTTCTACTTAAAACCAAAGTGTGTCAAATTACAATGTTTACCACAAACAGGCCCACTGCTGCAGCACGAATCGACCTCGTATGTACGGATACACTCTTCGGCGTCTTCAGCTTCCACGCAGTCAACAACTGCGCATGTGAACTGTGGTACACCGTTGATGATACTGCAGCCGCAGTTCTTGGTGCATGGGTTCTTGACAACGTTCTGCGGGAACGGAGCGCCTGGTTTGTAGGAGACCCCTCTGAAAACGGATATTTTTAATGAATTCATGAATGGATGCACTTTTATTGTATACCACATAAACATATAGAAACATTGTAAATAAAAATTAAACAAAAAGTATACAATTTGGCAGCCTTATCGCTACACAGCGATCTCTTCTAGGCAACCAATGGCGTAAGGAAGAGCGGTAGGTGGTGCATATATATTAACATATAAATACCTATATATTCATAAATACAATATATATATATTAATATACAATATCTATTTGATGTTGAGAATGGGTATCCAATTAATTAGCGATAATCACGATTTTATAAATAAACTAAACTAAAAGGTAGAAACTATTTTGGTTTAGTTATACCAAGCTTTTTTTTAACTATTAATTTTCATTATTATACATCTTTCAGTTTGTATGGAAACTAAAATAGTTGTATCTCATTCTCTCCCATACATGCGCGGTTGGTTCTTTAAAGTGTCGATTTTTCGCTGCATCGAAATTTTAATTTTGAATAACGATTCTAAAGAAGTTTCACTTAAAAAAAAAGGAGAAGGAGAAAGAGAGATATGTACGAACGTGTAGGTATATATCACGCTAACTTCTGCCCGCTATTTCGACGGCGCGTCGTTAACTAAAAGGTCGTAACATAAGGTTGATTATCGTAACTTACTGTTATAAGTTACGTACGAGCGCCACAAATTTTACGTCATTATTAACCCATCACAGGCTCGCTACAAGGCACGGGTCCCTTCTTAGAACCAGAAGTGTATAGGTCATTAGTCCACCATGCTGGCCATGTAAGGATTCTTCGAACTTCAAACGCTTTTTGAAAACATTACATTATATTATCGAGAGTCTCTCAGGCATGCAGGTTTCCTCACGATGTTTTCCTTCACCGATAAAGCCAGTGAGTGACATTTTATTGCTTAAAACACATATAACTTAAAAGAGCGTGCCATGGTTCTCGCTAACTCGGGCCCCCGAGAGTGCAGCTGATTTGTTAACTACTAGTTTTGTTCTGTAGTATATATTGTAAACATTTTTTATATAATTTTATATATAATTTAAGTATTTGTTTTTTTTTTTATTTTTTTCTAAATGTTTGTTTTTGTTCGCGGCTCTAGATTCGTCAAGTTTATGTCACAGCCCTGATGGATCTTACAGCTTTTATCTCATGTCTCTCTTAATCGTTTTTTCTCCTTCTAACTGACAAACTAGACATTCGCAAGTTGCGGCAGTATTTAAGTGGGTCTACAATATTACATTTATATATTTTTTCATTTCTTGTTTAGTTTTATAAGAGTTATTGTAACCTGTTGATTGTCCATTAAATAATTAAATAGATACTACTAGGCTATCATCGCGTAATGGAGCCACCGGTGCGTTCCTAGGAGATCCCGGAGCCTTCCGATATGTACTGAGTCTGGCTACCAAGAGGGTTTTATTGGATAGAAATCCCACATACCCCGAATTATCCCGCAGAGAATCAACAAAAAAAGCCCTGATGGCTTTATTAATAAACGTGGCATAACGTCGTAAAAGGCAGAAAGGTGCTGAGAATTGAAGTGTGATACTGCATAGGTAATAATTCCGTGGTTATGCAACGTTTAGCTATAACGTTATAGTCTCGTACACCAAATTACAGCTTTCTTGTACTTGTACTGAGCCTTTGGGCCACTGACGGACGATTCACGGATAGGGTGTTAACAGACCTGGCAAAACTTTAAGGGGACTACGGAATCCTAAAAAGAGTAGTAGAGAGTTAACTTAACAAAACAATTATACCAACGTAAGAAATTACCGAAAAATGTATTGATTAAATTTTTCTGCACGGTCTTTACCGAATCAAATTGATGAAATTTTGATTGGTTAATTTATTCATCTTCCAAATTGATTCGTTTCTTCAGCTGTTCTATGATTTTTATGGATTTATCGTATATTTAACTTAACTAGTTTTCTTATTAACTTTTTTTATTTTATAATTGACTGATATTGGTTTTTACCGTTGTACTTTTCAACGACCTCCCCGGCGCAGTGGTGGGCGTTGTGAATTTAAGTATGAAGTTCCGGGTTCGATTCCTGGCAGGGACAATTTGGGAATTTATAATTTATGAATTTTCTTTTATCTCGTCTAGTGGGAGGCTTTGGCTGTGGCTAGATACCACCCTACCTAGTTACACAGTATATTATTAAGACAATGTGTCGGTTAATTCGTAATATTCTATAACTTCTAAACCTTATAAAAGATATAATGAAGCAGTTTTCACCATCGTTACGATAACTTTTCATAAAGCGAGTTTATTTATTTTAAGGAATTAAAACCTGCATGCCTGAGAGTTCTCCATAATGTTCTAAAAGGCGTGTGCAGTCTACCAATCCCCCTTGGCCAGCGTGGTGGACTACGTCCTAAACGTTTCTACGGCCTTCTCCATTCTTCTTTCGGAGATCCGTGCCCGTATAGTAGACGATGAATACGCCGAAAAATAATTTACATGGCTTGTTTAAGCTTAACTATAATAAGTATAAAATATCTATATAATAGGGGTAATTCATATTCTTTGTTAAATCCTAAAGTCATTTGTTGTTAATTAGAAGAATTAATTTAAGGACCGAAACAAAAGAAGTATTCTTTACATTTTTTTTCCAATTTATACCCCAAAGCTCGTTCGCTAGTAAGCTCTAAAAGAATAAAATAGGCCGATTAAGTTTTGAATCGAACACATATATAACAGTTACATTTCTTAAAAATGTATCTCTAAGTAAATCAATACTGCATAAATCATCGTACTGATGTCTGATACATCCATATTGATGTCGAAGGTTGCGGTTTTTCCAAACCGCCGGTCATGAGGTCACAGTCCGTTTTTGTGTTTACCTGTGACAGACGGATGGTTGCAAAAACGCAGTAATTTCTTGGATTCATAAGGCCATGTCGGCCGCAAGGTCCTCGCGTTATTTGGTCTTTATAATATAAACAATACCTTTCTGAGAAAGACAACAATATTTGTTTATTATTTAAATCCCAATACAAGAAACATTTTATTTTATACATTCAGTTTTAAGTTTAGGACATAAGTCGTTTTAATATTTATTAATACAAGTAACCCATCTACTAAAACAAAACAATATAAAATCTAAAACGTCCTCGAAACCATGGCAGCGAAGCATAGTCCTTAAGATGTTGGCTGCATTGCCCCTTTGAGTAGCCAAACTGATTCGTTGGCTAAATTATTTTTTTATACTTGACTAGCTTGCATGCTTATCTTAGGCTGCCCGCGCATAACATTGATAAAATATATTTATTTATTTATTTTACATCGGGTTAGACTTGTTGGAACTACATAATATATGGATAGCTATGAAACAAATGAATGAATGATAATATTATAAAAGACAATATTAATATCCAAGACTAGATTTACACAATATAAATTATCATTTTTTTTCTCCAATACTCTTCAATACGCCACCGCCACTGGAAAAATTAGTACCAATATTCAGAATATTGTCGATAAAAATGACGTGTGCCTTACCAGTTACCGGTAATTTAATTTGTTGATAACAATGCCGTTGAAATAGAAAATGTTGTCACACCATGTTCCTTTAAGTAGCTCTACCTACTGTTTATGATTATTTATAATAAATAAGAAAAGATATGAATTAATTCAGGCTGAATTGAAATATTGGCTCTATGTGATCTAATGATATTCGATCAAGTTCTCAAATATGAGAATATGTAAAAACATATTGTAAGAATTTATTGCACAGGTTTAAATTTCAAACAGATAATTTGATTTGGTAAATCGATGCTTAAATACTTGATAGTTATTTTTTGTTCAGAAAGTTAATGTTTTTGCAAAGTTAGTACAACTGCTATACCCTGCGACTTGTTTTATGTCGTCTGCCAACTTGTAGGGGGTTCTGCACTTTTCAGCGCGGGTTCGCCACTCCAGGGTACCAAGATACCCCAAGAATCCTAAGATCCATCGGCTTCAGAGCTATGTTTTGTTTCCAGCTTTGTGACTCATTGAGCTATATAGGTAATTCTGGTTCTTCGATGAAAATCCTCATTTCTGATTTTGATGGCATAGAGATACTCAGAGCTTAGCTCTCCCCATCAGCCGCTGAGTGACTCTGAGCCATCCTATAAGGCTCTTAGTTAAACAACATGTTTTGAAGCCAGAATTAAAAAGGTGTAGATTATATATTATGAAAATTATGCTTAAATTTCTGTACTCAGCAAAAAGCCGGAGAAACTGTATGGTGTAATTTATAATTTCTTAAATCCTTATACTCCACACGATGTTGACTTCACAATGAATAATTGTTAAGTCAGCATGTTGCTTTTCGCGGAGTACAGCAAATTAAGCTTAATTTTCATAATATATAGATTTCCGCAAAGTAACGCCTGCTGCTTATATTTCACTTAATTACGGTACTTCGCTCTTACCTATAATAGCAGGTGTTAGGGTCAGGATTGATCCGTAGGTCGGGACAATCGAAAGCGTCGGGACATATGGTTGTATTGTCAGCTTGGGGTAGCGGCGTGCAGCCCAGCTCGAGGTAGAAGCCCGCCATATCACACTCTCCTGCAATGTCGGCGTACGCTGAGCTCAGCGCTGGAAACGAAACAATTATAAACACAGCAGCTTACGTAGAAGAACAAAGTGTGTTGTCAATTCTGTAGTGCACTAATGTCCTAACCAAAATAGATTGTGTTGTGAGTGTAGGTTATTTTAATTATTATAATCTTAGGTTTTCACTAATTTTTATGAATCGCCTAAATCGAATCCCTAATAATTTAGGCGATGTCTACAGAAATAAACGTTTCACTAACTAGGTGATAACTATTGGTCAAAGATAGATGTATGCCTAGGAATATCATAACATTAGGCGTTACTTAGTTAAAGATTGGGGGTCGGAGTCGGAGTTGCTCGCGTCCGTAAATTATACCAAAACTAGGTATGAAACCTCTTTACCACGTGACCCCTGCGTGGTGCTAAACGACCAATATTGGTCGGTATAATACAGTTAATATTCCCAAGTATAAAAAATAAATAAAAAAAGTAAATAATTAATTAAAGTTATTTAAAAGGAATTTGACCAAATTAAATGGTAGGCTTCAGCCGAGGCTAGAGTAACCATCCTGCGAGCAAAGCCGCTTCGTCAAGCGATTCGTCCGGTGCGGTGCTCGTAATAGCGTTTTCCAAGGGGTATGGGTGTGTACAGTTGCGCTGAGTTTTAATGACAGGGCTTTATTTGCGAGGTGTCTGCGCTGGACGTCTGGATTTGGAGGCTAGCGGGATCTGAAGCACGGTGCACGGCCGACCGCAGTTCGAAGGGGGCCCAATTAGCAGGTTCGTCACCTATATAATAAGGCTACCCCGCAATTAGGAGAAATCCTGGGAAGGCCTCCATCGTGCCGATTGGCAACCGGAGAGAGAACCCGATGGCAATTACCAGGGGGTTTGGGCGTCGCGAGTGAGCACCAACCCAGTGCTCCATACATAAAGGAATTTTCCCATTTATTGCTTATAATTCCGCGCATCCTGCTCATCATTGATGCAGACCTTTTCTCACGATTGCGTGAAAGTAATCAACGTGATTCTCCGCAAACATTTTTAATTCACTGCAGAAGCACGGCAGCCCTATACTCTGAAGTCATTATTATAATGGATACGTAGGTCGTTGTAGGCCCTCTGCGTATATGACATTAATATAAATATATCTTACCGGAACGCTGAAACGTCTGCACTTTTTAGCAGTAGGATTGTAGCCTCTCACCAGACTAAATAAATAGGTCGCATATAGCGGCGTGCATAGAGGGTATTCCCAGGGTATGCAGATGAAATGAAATTAAGAAAATCTCCAGTACGAGTTATAAATACTTAGAGATAGGCTTTTTATAACTCTTACAATGCCTATCCTTAAGTTTTTTATAACTCGTACTGGAGATTTTCTTGATTTTATATCATCTGCATACCCTGTGCATACCCTCTATGCACGCCACTGGTCGATTAGCATATGGAAATATCGCCTCATTAATATGTTCAAAGTATTGAAGTTAAATCCATGTGGAGATCTCTCGGTGTGTCTGTTATCGGAGGAGGTAATGATTTTTAATTAGCTAAAATTAAGTACAAATTATGCAGTCGTCAGTTACCTGTAAAAATCATTAGTTAGAGTTTAGGAAATTCAGAACGCCGCATCTTGACATCGATGTCTATGGGCATAACTAAAACTCGCTTCTCTCTAAATAGATTTTTTTTCTACGTAAACAATTTATTCAAATGTAGGTAAATAAAGTTTTTTAGTCACTTTTTGCTTTAAACTTAGTACTTACATTCGATCACTGGGTAAAATGGGTAAAAAATTAATTTGGAGCTAAAAAAAAAACTACTTCAGGAAAAGATAGTCTCAAGATTAGGAAGGTTTTAAATACTGACATTCTTGAGAGCCATGATGAGTTAAACTGGAGTTGAGGATTCAAATCCTAACCCTAACTTGCCAGGCACTCCGAAAAAATATTTTACATTTTGCCAAAAATTGCGGACATTCTTAAAATCTTTGGCAAATACAATATATAAGAGCCCACCAACCTGCATTCGAGTAGCGTGTTGGGTCTTTACTCTAAAACCCTCTCTCCTATGAGAGAGGCGGTCTGTTTGTAGGTCCAGGACGACAATGGGCAGAGAAGCGATGATATTTCATTTTATAAACACTTCAGCAACGTTATAACGGTAATAGTATCTCAGTTTATATATAAATCGTTATAAAATATCATGAGAAGTTAGTTTAACTGGTTAGTTAGTTAAAAAACGAATATTTCTCATTGGGTAACCTCACAGCACCTAATTTATGGTTATCATTAAAAATTGCAGAAAAGGGTTCACAAATTATATTGGGTTATAACGAAATTTCATAAAAAACGAGGTACAGAATAGGCTTGCTGGATATGGTACTTCCACGTAGGCTGCATTGCCACTAACTATCAGAAATTAAACTTAACTATCAGAAATAAAACTTACTTACCGAAGTAAAATAATTATAAAAATTCTTTTTTATTTTTTTATTTCACTACAAGTTAGCCCTTGACTGTTCAGTTAAGGAGTATGGTAGTCATACCCCTAATCGGTTCCTACGCGACATAGCACCAGAACACTGAATCGCTTAACGGCACGTCTTTGTCGGTAGGGTGATAACTAGTCACGGACAAAGCCTCCCACCAGACCAGACCAGAGAAAATTAAAAAAAAAATCGGGATTCGAACCCAGAATCTCATACTTAAATTACTGCGATTACTGTTTCGCCAGGGAGGTCGTCAATAAATTTAAATCCTGAATACTCACACAACATCACCAAGCAAAACACTGATTTCATATTGTAGATACTTAAAGATAACTATTTACTCCAAATATAAAGATCTTATTTAACACTCAAAAAAGTCTTTAATCAAATTGGATCACGTGAAAACACGTCTTTACATTATTAAACCGGTCATCGGTTTCTTAACTTTATTGATTTATTTGAAACACGTGTGTACGACACAACCTTTGCAACGCGATTAAAGTTAAAACGACGAAGTACTATGGTATTGTATTTTACTAAGAAATGATTGACGCATTAAAATATAACTTATGTATGGAAAGTGTTAAGAAGGTTATGTTCTTTGGCAGAATGTGAGTTTGCTTCTAGAACACTTGTAGGAGTTTTTGTACTATCTAATATTTTGTTTTTTTTTACTAAAGGGCTCTCACTGAGAGAGAGTGATTATGGGCGAACCCTCCCTGCGTTCCCTCCCTCCCATAATCACTGGGCAGACGGATCGCAGTAGATGGCTGTAGTATTATAGAGAACGCCCGTGCTCCGTGATATTCCCATTGTCGCCTCGTACGACACTCGCGGAAAGACAGGGTGGTGAAATCTGTATTCTAATGTGCCGTGACCAAACGGCATGTCTTCTATCTTTCTACTACGATTCGACTTTAACGTTCGTTGGTTTAGTGGTAATCACGAGATCCCCGATCCGGGCCAAACATTGTGTATTTTATGTAAAATAATTTTCAGTATCAGTCCGAGGTTCGGAGCTCGCGGGATCAACCTCGTACCTCGAAGAGCACGTTATTATTATTTGTTATTATCACTAACTTGTAATAATAATCGTTAAAGTCCACCAACTCGCATTGGAACAGCGTGGTGGGTATATGCTCGAAAACCGTCTTCTTATGAGAGACAAGACTTGTGCCTATAAAAAAGATCATTCGTCGATTCATAATCGTCTGAAGAATTGTGGTTAACTTAACTTTTTAGATACATTATTGAAGTTTTAATAACTAAATTGATTACGGTAATAGCATTGCCACCCATACCACCAAGTCCACCATATCATACCATACCACCATATTTATGAAGGTTTTATTACTTATATGGAATAGTAATCGTTATAAGTTCACCATTCCAAATTAGTGCATCGTAGAGGACTTCGAAATAGACCCTGTTTCTGTTGTGGGAAAGGCGGCGTTTGCCCAGCATTGAAAAATGCATAGGCCGAGGATGCCTAGTCACAATCTTTCTACCCGCAACACCACATAAAAAGAGCGCTGAAGTACTGACAATGCATTATTGCATAGAATCAGGCGTTACTTTGTGGAAATCCATAATATATTATGAAAATTACGCTTAATTTGATGTACTCCGCGAACAGCAGGAGAATCTGTATGGTGAAATTTATAATTACTTCAATCCGCATACTCTACACCAAACAGATACTCGGCAATGTACCCTCTACGCACGTTTCGCTCCGAAACCGGAGCATCCTCAGGAGATGTTGACTTTACAATGAATATTACAATTATTCATTGTAATTTGGTGTGGAGTATACGGATTGAAGTAATTATAAATTACATCATACAAATTCTAATGCTGTTCGCGGAGTATAGCAAATTAAGCTTAATTTTCATAACACAATGCATTAGACTATACAACAAACCAGATAGATACCACTAAGTACTGCTTCGGTGCTCTTTTTACATAACACCTGCTGGTAAATAAAAAACAAACTACAAATGTATGCAAAATATATTTCAAGACTATTATTGAAGTGCCTTTTGATGGCACTTTAACTATTTTTTCATTTGCTTAAATTACATGGTTTGTTATTTAATTATAAACTGACTTAATCTAAAACATGTTTAAACGATGCTTTATAATTGACAAGAAAAAATACTGGAGTTTTTATATGTATTATTTAGATTATTTACTATTTCTTGTGGAAATGCGATAAGTAATTATTTGGTACAAAATACTTAATTGAAGAATCCTCTCTTTCTTTGCTTATAATAAATTATCCCTGATATGACACTCAAACTATCTTTGTTACACTTATGGCTTTAGAAAAGGACGAGGCACTCGTATTCGGCGGAGCTCCTCTCTTCGCCGTCGAACGGGTAGTAGCAAACACCGTGGCTCTGGTGAATCTGAAATGGAGATTAAAATGAAATTACATACTGGCACTTATCTCTCAAAGCGTTGATAGATAGGGTAGGACTCCGATTTCACTTTCGGGGGGCCGAGTTCGAATTCGCACGCAATTCTAACTTTTCTAAGTTATGTGCGTTTTAAGAAATTAAATATCACTTGCTCAAAGCGTAAAGAAAAGACACCGTTAGGAACCGGACACCGGAGCATGCGGGATGCTTGAGACCGCGTCATAATTATTTTAAAGGCGTGTCAAGTCCACCAATCAGCACTGGGCCAGCGTGGTGGACTACAGCCTGAACCCATCTCTTTCTGGGAGGAGACCCATGCCCCGTGGATCGGCAATGGGTTGATAAATGAGGAAATAAATTTACTTATGCATACGTATTACGTAGATGTTAAAAGAAATCCTAGTTAATTTTATAAATGTGAAAGTGTGGATGTTTGTTACTCAATAACGCAAAAACGACTCTACGGATTTTGATGAAATTTGGCCATTGACATGAAAAGTAAGCTATATTTTATCCCGATTCCTTTCTCCTGACTCTTTTATCCCGATGACTTTCTCTCTTTCTCCAGACAGCTTTGAAATTGCATGTCACCAATGTTATGGAAAAGGACATACACTTGTTATATCGATCTCTGAAATAGTTTCCGTGGTAGGATTAAACATTTTTAACGAGCGAACCTTTAGAACCAATTCTGAAGTCCACGCAGACGAAGTCACGGGCAGAAGCTAGTATAAGATAAGAAGGAAACTGTAGTAAAAGCCTACCTTTCCTGGAGTAGTGCAGCCATCGTGTGTAACTCTTCCGAAGTAGAGTTTCTCGCCATCAGCGGTCATACCGGCCTCAACTGCACCCGGGGGTACGTTGCCGCCGGTGGAGAACTGCCAAGAGAACATTGCTGGCACCAGCACCTAAAAACCATGATGAAAATATGAAATACTATTTACAAGTAATTAAAGTTGTTAGTATGCGATCAAGATCGCAATTCAAAGATCGCGAAAACCCTGTTAACTTTTATGCACTGGCATGGCTTTGAAGATGGAGGTAAGCTAAATACGCTCCGGAATTTGAACATTAAATGCGGAAAAGATTAAATTTGCGATCTACATTTTTACACCTCTCCATTCAAGGTCTGTCAATTCCTCAATATCGAAAATTATCGGAAGATGCGGTCTAAGATAGGAGAGTGCTAACTTAGAAGGGGTATGACAGTTATTGCTCTCATATCTCATTTGCGGTAAATTCATAAGCCGAAGCTTTCAACCAGACGTGACCAGAGTCATGTCAGTCATGTTAAATATCTTCTCTCTCCTCTCTCATTCCTCAGACTGGCGGTCTTCAAACAAGATATGTAATCCTGATCCTATTGTATGTATGGAGGACGAATAAAAGCTAAAACCGGTTGGCAACATCTCTTTTTTAAGCACCTTGGGACCACAACAACGTGGACCGACAGACATCAATCTAGTCGCTGGTACCGTAGATTTTGGAACTCCTAACAATAGACCTACGTCCAGGAGTGGACGTCAATCGGTTTAAGTGATGATGATGATGTTGTCACCACTCTTGTTTCATAAATGATGAATTACCATGTTAGAAGCGTGCATTTATTTACCTCGAACTGGTCCTTTAGGACTTCTTCACCACCATAGGGGATGTAGCACGCATTCTTGGTAGGAATAACTTTCGCTGGGAGGATATCGCCTTCGTGATGAGCTCTGCCTGCGTAGATCTCATCGCCGTCCGCGTCCGTGCCTACGCGTAGAGCTCCCATGGGGATACTCCTTTGGCTTAAACATGCTGGGACCCAACGGTATGTGCCTGGAACACATTATAACTTCGTTAACTTTATGACTTCAAAGGAGGTTTACAACAAATTCTTACATAATTTTTTCACTGTTTCTCTGTTATTAAGATGGTCATACTTTTACATTGTGTGAGTTTATAATTTGTGTGAAACCAAATGGGTATCTATTATTATATAGGAATAGGCTACGAAGCTTGTGAAGCATGTATTTGGTATTTGCGTGTGAATCAGGGACTCAGGCAAGGAATCCCCACTCGCCATTCAAATATATGCTTTGTCTTCCAAGAATTTTACGTTTTTACTGTCGTGAAGTATTCTTTAGCGTATTCACATTTGAATTTATGTATTTTGCTTTTAAAGTTATTTATCAAATGACTCAGCTAGAATCGAATATATTTGTTCGTTCTATTATAGTAAGAACTTTATACATAATACCGTGAATAAGTGATCTTATTATATATGATCGGGAACTCTGATCACAAAAATAAGGATAATATTGGTAAGCCACAATAATACTAATAATCACGATGGTTAATGGTATGATAAACCGCTTTTTTGAAATAAATAAATTATTACTAATAACTAATCATTCAATGAAAAATAAAGGATTGGCTTAAAATGAATATTGTGTACGATTTATCAAATAATATTTTTCGATAATAGCGTTACTGCACATATCAGTTTTTTTATCATATTATGCTTTACAATCAGTATTTTTTATCTGCTGATAATATATTATTAGGAATGAAACAACGAGTTGCGTTATTTTTCGTATATTTCAATGGATTAACAACACAAAAGCAAAGGCCAAAACTCTTTATGGTTTATATTTTTATATTAATCAAGTATAGTGTGCAGGCAACGTTAAGTATTTGTTAGTTGTAGTAACAAAGGGTCAGGAAGAAAAGGGAAGGAAAGGAAATAAGGAACCATAGAGAGGATTGGCCCAAGTCCCAACATTGGCTGACGGTACGCGGAAAACTTCAGGAGATAACACCTTGGCTTAAACCCAAGCTTAGATAATAATAAATAAGCATTCGTATTCTAAAACCAAATAATTGATTATTGGTTTTCTTTAATAATGTTTTAGCATAAAACTGGAGTATACGAAGTTTAGTAACCTAAAGTCTTTAGGTTTTGTTTTTTTTTTTTTTTAACATTGGTTTATGACTATTCAAGAACTGATGCAGCCAAGGTGTCATCTCCTTAACCTTTTTGAATTCAATCTTGTCAACAATCGCGTAATCTTTATAGCATGATGTATACATTTCATGCTTGGTTAATTCTAGAAATAATCAAGACAATTTATAATGCTATTTCTCAGTAACTTAGTAACTAGTTACTTCCTAAGGAAAGATTACGTGATTGTTTCGACTTTTCAAACCCGGATAACTTACTCCAAGGTAACTCGACTGTCTCTCCGGGTAATTCAGGCTCTTCTGGTGGGGATTCAACTACTTGGACCGTGTCAGGGGGTGGGGGGTATGGAGGGTGGGGATGTGGCGGGTAGAAGTATGCTGGATGGACTGGGTAGAATACGACTCCTGGGCCATAGGGATAAGTTTGGGGAGGGTGACCGGGGGCGCCAGATCCAGGCGGTCCAGAAGGGTAGCCGTGTGGCGGCGGCATACCACCCCAACCGTAATATTTATCTGCGTAACAAATTTCGTAATCAAGCGTTTGATTTTATGTTTCGGTATTTAGGCCTCCTCGTCTTTAAAACTTTCTTTATTATTATATACCTAAGCACTTTTAATAATTTGCAATAAAATGAAAACGATAGACATCATATTTTCTGGTTTGGTTTCCTGTTTTAGAGGGACTTCAGTCGATGGAATCTCTTCTGCTTTTAGTAAACTTTACTTTATAGGTGACCTAACTTTCTGGGTAATTATTTCTTGTCTTCATGCCTCTAAAAACAGAGTTCCGTACTGATTTGATAAGTCTGAAATGTTTTCATGTCAGTATTTGTCATGATTCTCCATTACTTTTTTCTAATTATAGTAGCACATTCTGTTCATTATGATGTTTGTGTGCACATTTATGAGAAAATGCTTATCACAATGACTATGAGAGATCTCTATGTGTGTAAATAAGGTATGGATAAAGAAAAGACATCTTATCTGCATACCCTATTCCTGCTCTACACTTACTCATAAACTTTAGGATGATTTTCTCCATAAGTGACGAATTCATATTTATGTTAATGTTGGAAGTTAAATTATGATGTAGATATATAGCTGTTCTATTGAACCTACCCAAAATCTAACTATGAAGATAAGAGTAAATAGAGAAAAAACCGTTAGTCCTTTTGTCTCCTCTGCAAGCTATGCGATTTATGTTGTGACGTGTCTGCATAAAGATACCACAACCGTAACGTAACGTAAAATTTTAGTATTTTACGTTACGTTACTGTTGTGGCTATGATTATGGTTGTTATTACCATGGGAAAAAACAGTAATAACCATACTAATTTGAATAGGAAATTTAACAGTATTCATTGATTTTATTGTAATAAAAAATGCAGCAAGTTTTTGCTTTTATCGTACCAAATTGATATGAATTGTACAGTGATATCAGAATGTAACCATTTTAGTCATCAATTTTCCTAATAACCCGCCTATGCTCTGTTGCCACATGATAAGGTATTATCAAAATTTGTCCGTGAATAATATATAAAATTACTGAAAATTTTGGTATTGCTGTAGGTATCTGTTGATAAATAATTGTCGGGTAAGAATTAATTACTTATCAATACACATATTTTATGTACAAATAAAGGTGACGCAATCTTACATCATTGCTGCTAAATTTAAGTATTTTTAATTCGTGAAAATATAATTTCTGAATTTTCTATGGCTTTGTGGGTGGCTTCGGCCATGGCTACTACCCTACCAGCAAGATCGCCGGTATCATCCTACCACACTCCCGCGTAATGGTGTTTAAGGACTTAAAATAACTGCCATGTCTCTAGCAGGTTAGCCCGATACCATCTTTGCCTGCACCGTCAATTACAAAATGGTAAGATTGCATTCAAGGTCTAACTTGAGCACAGAGTTCCTTCTATTTTTTAATTTTAGTTATATACACAACAAGTTAGCCTTCGACTGCAATCTCAATTGCTGTCAAGTGATCATGCAGTCTAAGATGGTAGCGGGCTAACGGGAGTATGGCAGTTATATTTAAAGAATACTCCTAATCGTTCCTACCCAACATCGTTATGGAACGCTAAATCTCTTAGCGGGACGCTAAACTTCTTTGTCGTCGGTCGGGTGGTAAGCAGCCACGGAAGAAGCCTCCCACCAGACAAAAAGTTCTACGTATAGATAGTGAAAATAAAATGTCAAATTGGAACACATGTATCGCTATATTATATAAATGTTTTCAAAGACATCAGAAATATTCCTTTTCAAAATAGTAATCCTTTTTCTTAAACTAGCTTTTTCTTAATTATTCAAAACTAGCAGAAGCTCGCGACTTCGTCTGCTTGGACTTCAGAATTGTTACAATTTTTAATCCTACCGCGGGAATTATTGAGAGATCGGTATAGAATGTACGAGTACATGTCCTTTTCCGTAGCATAGGTGACATGCATACCAAATTTCGAATCTGTCCGCCCGCGGCTTAGCTGGTAAACCATTTTAAATTTTCCCTCGAGAACTACTAAAGGAATCGGGATAAAAGGTAGCCCATGTTCTTTTCCATGTCAAAGGCTACATGCATGTCAACTTTCGATGGATTAAGAAACGAACATCCACGCTTTTAAATTTATAACATTATATAGTAGGATTAGTAGTAGTTAGTAGGATGATGGTTAAATTTTTTAGTATATTTTAAGCTAAGGTATATTTGAAGCCTAATGGGTAAGGTTTCGGCTTCAGTTTCGAGGGGGCCCAGTTCGATCTTCCGCCTCTAACTTTTCAGAGTTATGTGCTATTCAACCGTGAAGGAAAACTCCATGTCTGAGAGTTCTCTGCAATGTTGAGAACATTGCAGAGATTTTTTAACTCGTGTAAAGTCTACCAATCCACACCAGTAAAGTGGACTACGGTCTAAACCCTTCTCATTCTGAGAGACCCGTGCTCTATATTGTGCTACTAGCCGGTGATGAGTTTATGATTATGGCCACACATCCAAAATCCAATTGTACCTCTCTATCTAACTTTCTTTATTATATTTCTACTATGTGTATTGTTCATGCTTCAATAAAATATGTCCATTACTTATTCCTATGTTTTAAGAATACGTATTTGCGTGTTCAAACTTTAATCGCTACTAAAACTTCATATTGTTTCTAGAAATATAACCTAATAAGTAACTATAATATACTTATTGTAACACTTGAACAAACGCAACGAGAACACGAAATGAAAAATGATGCACCACGCTCTTGTATTAACAAGGTTGGAAAAAACAGAGACTTGTGCACACTAACTTTTTGAATTTATATCATAAAAGTTACAACGGTAAAAATATAATATCATTTATTTCAAGTAGGCCTTAATATACTTCCAATATTATAATATGTAATTACAAACCAACATTTACAAAAAATAAAAGCTGTCTAACTGTTCACTTGTGGGCATGAACTAGCATTGGCAGAGACACGAATCGATCTAGATTTTATTGTAATTTTATTATCATCGTGTCCCTAAAATTGGTTTTGACGTCTGGTGACCCAAAATGCTGGCGCTATTGCCCCTTTGAATTGCTAGACTTAGCCGTTAGGCTAAATAAGCGCCAGCTCTCGGGTCACCAGACGTCAAGTCCAATTTTTGGGACACGATGTTACAGTAAAATTACAGTAAAATGTAGATCGATTCGTGTCTCTGGCCTCTGCCATATTATATTTGTCTTTATATCGTATAATGAAAAGTCGTTTAGATTTTTTGAACTAAGAAACGGTTTTAAATGCAGTTTTCAGCAATAGAGAGAGCGATTTGAGATGAAGGGTTTTATGTAGTTCATATGCATAATAAAGCATTTAAAGTCAAGTATTTCAAAGATTTGTAATGTGAGTTAACAAACATATTTTTGTGCGCTCCCGTTACAAACGCTGGCTAAACCTAATGATATAGATAAAATTTATGCAAGTACAACGGAATTGTATCTTAAAAGTCCGCAATGGTATAATCTTATGTTTATCTCCCTAAGGATAACCTACTTTTTGTTCATTCGTTTTTTACCTATATTCAGCTCTACCAATGCATCGATTTTAAAGACATATTATACACTGATACTTTGCATCCTAAAGATACTTTATAATTTCGGGAAAGCACTCGAAAACGGTTCCCGCGGGATGCTAAAAAAAACCTTGCTACCTACCTGTGTACGACATACAAACATTTTATCAACTGATGTTGAAAAAAATATTTTTACTCAGGGAATAAAATTTTCCAACCAAGACTGATAGATATTCGAACCAGGGCTGTCTAACAAGTAACATGATGCAAGGGGATGGATTGCCAATTTTATATTTCTGGATTTTTACTACACAAACTTGACAGAATTTTCTGTCGCTTTTACACTCATGCTCTTAGGGGCCATATTCGAATTCTAACCAGTTGGTCTAGACCAATGAGGCCACGTAAACCTATACTTTTTTACAATTTAAGTACAATGAATTATTTAAGTTCATGATTAAAATGAGTGTGGCACGTTGAGCAGAATTGCTAACTTATCATATATCGCGTTTTACGTCCCTCTTTCAAGCAGCAACGTAACGTCTCAATGATTTGCATAACTGAAGAAAGTAATAAAACGTCGCGAGCAATAGATAGTCATAAGTAAGAGGGTCGCTATTGTGATTATACGGTGACCTAATGGACGCTAGGTCTAAGAAATATTTAAATCAATAATTTTATCTTAGATAAACGAATCAGTGTGGATGTAGCTTAAGGTATATTGTGTTATATTGACGTATATTTTCTATTTGCATAATAATTCATCTTCTACGTTCATTGTCTGTTTTCTTACAAAAGTGTATTTTCAATGAATACATGGCGCATACATATTACATAGAATGAAATCAATACGTACCTACAGTAGTATATGTACGCAGGTAGGTATATTTACTTATTTCACAAGTCTTTATATATACTTATTTAAAATTCCGGTTTGGTGTGGACTAAATTTTTAGCGTCCCAATATCCCAAAACATTTTTGATTTCAGGTAAGTTCTTTTCGGAGGTATGTGCGTTCTTAATTGAAGCATTTAAACATCACGTGCTTTAACAGGGAAGTAAAACATTGTGTAAAAACTAGCACGTCTGAGAGTTATTTATAATGTTCGGTCTGTGGGTGTGTAAAGTCTACCAAATCGACTTGGCCACCGTAGTGAGCTAGCTATAAAGGGAACCTGTGCCCTGTAGTTAGTCGGTAACGGATTTATGATAATAATGAAGGATTACGTTTATCTTTTATAGGTATATTTAATTATATAGCCGGTCAGAATGCCTGCTCGGCGTCGGTACCTAAGTAGGTACTATTTAAACATATTACATTATTTTTATACTTAAATTGCATTTGATAAAATTGTCTTTTGCATAAGTATTTATGCCATGCGCTTATTTTTATTGTTTGCATTACACATATACGTTTATGTTTTCGTATGTAGTTATTTGAATGTAGGCTTATAATAAATTAACACCACCTATTTCGCGCTCTTGTTGTCCTAATCCTAAGGTTGCCTAGCAGAGATCGCTTTTAAGCGATAAGGCCGCTTTTTGTATTTTACTGTAGTTTTTGTGTTTCTCTCTATTCGTCCTTTATTTTACTAAATGTGTAGTGGTGTACTAATAAAGAGTTTAAATAATAAAATATACCGACACATAAAAGGTCTTATAGCACTTACAAATCACGTTTTAGTAAAACCTGCGATTTGCCAATATTATTTTCCATCAAAGGAAAATAGACTGTAAAATATTATTTTTATCTCGATTATAATCAGGCGTAAAGAAAATGTATTTACTATGACTCAAGGCCACTGCTTTTATTTTATGAAAAATAGGTGACGTATGAACATACGCCCAGTATATTCTAGTTTTGTAATCTTATCAGTAAATGTACTTAATATCTACGGCACTCACCTGCCATCTTTTCACGATCGCGTCTCACTAACAACTGATGAGGTATCAAATCTACAATAGCTTATGTACCAACTGTATTACCTGACTCATTATATAGATAATGTGCTATAACTGTAACTCGTATCAACTGTGCTAATTGATATTATTCTGATAATCAACTTATGATATTTTTGGGTGAAATTAATGATGTTCTAATTATTTTATACGCCTTGACAATTCTTTAATGTAAACTAACTGTTATACGAATGCAATGCATCCGTAAGTTCGATTAAATGGTATTTGAGTTTTAAGTCACTCACTGTAGGTATAACTATATCGTCCGGGAGGTATACAACGGGTTCCCCGGGCGTCTAACAAAGCCAACAAGAGGGACATGCCGTGGTGGTTTTTAGTTTGGGTATACCCCCTTTACAGGGGGCAGTTCCACATAACCTCCGTCCTGCCCAAGGGTCGGAGGTAGCAATAAAGCTTGTCCACCACCCCTTCCAAAAAAAGGTATAACTATTAACTATAGGCAGTCAATGCATCCTTATTTCAATTAATTGGATATTTGAGTTTTAAGTAAACTAACTGTTAACCATAAGCAGTCTATGCATCCTTAGTTCGATTAATTAACATTTAAGTGTTAAGAAAACTATCCGTTCAACCATAGGCAATCAATGCATCCTTAAATTCGATTAATTGGGTATTTGAGTATTAAATAAACTAACTGTTTGAATATCGGCAGTCAATACATCCTTTTGTTCGATTAATTGTACAAAAATCTATAAACGAAACTAATTTTACAAGTTTTAAAGTAGTCCTTTTCAAAATGTTTTCAGTGTAGAATACTACAGCCTATAGCATTTTCTCGTATGCCTTCGGTTGCCTGGAAGAGATCTCTATATAGCGATAAGGCCGCCGAATTATACCTTGTACCTTATTGTCTATTATATGTGTTTTCTCTACTATTATCTAGCACTATTTTCTTAAAATTTTCTGAGTTACCAATTTATAACTGTATCGTTGGTGTAGTAATTGGAATGTTCAACTACTGATCACGAAGCTCTTGGTGCGAATCCCGGGTCGAAACAGAAATTGATTGATATTGTGTTTTTTCTTTTAAAGGATTTCAGTACCAGTCTGAAGTTGGGGAAATGGCGGTATCAACCTTCGTTCCTCGCAGAGCAAGTTAAGCTGCAGGTCCCGATTATTATGACTTAACTTGTGGTAGTAGTTGTTTAAGCCCACAACCCCGCATTGAAGCAGCGTGGTGGGACTATGCTCTAAAACTGTCTTATGAGAAACGAGGTCTGTGCCCAGCAGTGGGATGTTAATAGGCTGCGGTTGATGATAATGACATTTATTTTCTACATGATTTAATAGATTCCAAAATGATTTGAGAAATATCTAAAAACTCCCCCAAGGCGTAATCTGGGCTGCTCCGTCTATATTTCTCAACGGAGCCGTATGTTACAACTAGGTCCTTTATTATATCCTCGATAATTATCTTCATTTCTTGTGGGGAAGGTCTCTCATTTTTTTCTGCTACTTTTAAAGTAGAAATTACCTATAATCAATGGTTATGGTTTAGCCGCATAGATTTTAAACTTCACAGCCTCCATCGTTTAGTTGTAAGTATGTTCAGCTACGGAACACGGGATTAGCTATTTCCGGGACGGCCCACTAATTCTTATGTATAACGTGTGAATGAAAACTGAAATAATACTTCAAATGCTTTAAAGGTACATTATTTACCTACTGTCTCTGAGTCTCATCTGTGAAACCGAAACACTAATTTAATAAACCATTGCCATAATTTTTACCGAAAGAAATCAGACACAGATGTAAAAGTAAAATCAAGTGACTCCTGTCACTTTATTGGATACGCGTCGCCTACCGTGGGTACTATGCACTTCGGTCTTTTATATTCAAAAATGGTAGTGGTCATAAGTAAACACTTACGAGTAGAATGTTTTGAATTAGTTTGAATGAAAAAATAATTATGCTTCGTTTGATTAATGTCACTCAGTTAATATCACTAATATGGCATGATTATCTTTAAAGTTCGTCAGCTCACAATAAAACAGCGTGAACGATAAGGGTTATAGCCCTTATCGTACCGCTATCCCATAATTAATAAGAGATGAATGAGAGAGGTCTCTGCCCAGCAGTGCAGCATAAACTGGCAAAAGATGATGACGATTTAAGGATTTAAAAATACGCTTTATGAACGCGAACAAGGAATCGTGTGGGACGCCCTCCAGGATGCACCGGTGACAAGAGAATGATGGGGGATGTGAAGACTGTATGTAGAGCACGCTGTAAATGATTATGATTACTTAATAGATAGACGTAAAAAAATAAATTGAGTGACGAAATTACTTTCAATTTCCAGGAAGTCAACAGCTCTCCTAAAGCAGTTCCTTTTAAATGATCTCCAATTCTTTGCAAATTGTGTTGTAAGACTACCAGGTGGTGTCGACGACATATTTCATCTGAAATGATGATACAAATTATTATGAGATTAAATTTGAAAGGAAATTATTAAATATTGACAGGTTATTAGAACTTAAATAGAACTAATTACCTGTTTTACAATTAATTTCATCCATCCCGTCACTGCAATCCTTTACTCCATCACAAACTTTTTCCACTTCTACAGATTCGAAAGATTGTCCGCAGTGATATTTTGTTAGTTTGGGTTCTACAGCACATGCCTTCGCACATTTTTTTGTGCAAAATGACACAGAGCAGCTCCCATTTCTACAATGGCATCCATTGCCCATTACGTTAATATTGCCCGTGTGAGAACGCTTTAGTGCTGTTCCTAAGTTATGATTGATGGATATTAAGAAAGAATATTCTTCTTCTGGATCATTTCTGATATCGGACTGCTTTACTGTGTCCGTATATATTGTTCTCAACATTGTATAGCACTTATCTCTTACTTTCTTTATTGTTTCTAGGTTCGGTACAGCTTTCATGGTAAGTTCTTGCAGTTTCTTTATTGAATTGCTTAGGTATAGGTACTTTTTGTGATATGGGTGACGTTGCTTGGACGCTTTCAACTGCAGCATGTTGTAAATATTACTAAACATTTCGCGTGCTTCAAATTTTGCGTAACCAATACCTTTGAGATATTTTAATAATTAATTCATAATTATTGAAAACATTATAAATACAATAAAGTTGAATTAAAATACAATGAATTCGAAATAATCTTACCTAAAACGCATCCTTCTTCGTCACTTTCATCGAAACAGTCTAATTTCCCATCACACAGAAGGTTTAGGGAGATCATAGCTTTGCCATTTATAGATCCACAATTCCAATTAGTTAAACTATTATGTTGTCGGCAGAGGCGTTTGCAGTAAAACGTACAATTGACACAAAATTCTTTGTTGCATTTACAATTTTTGGGCGAACCAATTGATTTCCCAAATTCCTTCTCTAGTTCTATATCCAAAAAGTCGTTAGATCTACGGGTATCAAAACTAAGTTTCTTTGAACATAAAGCACCATCAAGTGAGAGTGCGAGTGTACTGATAACTAAGGCGATATTATTTGCCTCTCGATCCTCTTTGAAATTGTGTTTTTTCTCAGCCGTATTTCTATCATTTAGTGAATTCAATTCAATGTCTTTCATTTTAAAATTTAATTCTTTATTGAGTACATTTTGAAGCACCTTAGCTTGATTTGATAGCATAGATTTGCCGAAATCGAATTTAAAACAATTTGAATACTTTGGCTCTAAGTTCGCCATAATCTGCTTAATATAGAGAAACTTCTCCATCACTGCAATAATACACAAAGGTTATTGTACTGTGTACAGAGAGTCACAGTCAATATAGAAAAAAAATTACGAAACTTGCGCGAATTGTTTCATATGTCCCGAGTCGAGATACTCGACAGTGCCTTACCTTGTGAGTAGCAATTGATTTCATCACATTTGAAAGGACAATCAGGGGTTCCATCACACAACTTATCTAATGTTATATAGCTATCGTCATAAAGACATTTTAAGCGGTTAATATTTTTTACATCTTCGCAAGTACGATTGACATATTCATGGCAGGCTGATAATTGCGTGAAGCTTTTGTGCACATTCGATGTCTTATAAATATGAATATTCTTATCCAATTTAACAGAATTTCCATAATCGCTTAATGAGATTTTATCATCATTTTGAAGTGTCAGTGTATCAATTCGGCTAGAGTTGTTTGACTCTTCTTTTTTCGTAAGCAGTTCATTGAACTGCTCGCTAGCTAATTCTAGCAAATTTTCTTTGTATGAGCTTAAAAACCTTTGCTTATTTTCCGATGAATTATACAAATTGTCTTTACTTTCTATTGGTGACTCGATCTTGTTTGAATTTTCAGTAACCATTTTATGATGATCGTTTTGCTCATTCTCGCTCACTTTCTTTTTCTCGGTTTGGACTTTAGTTGTTTGTTTATCTTTCATGCCATTAAGTATTTTCAATTTAATTCCTTCCAATACTAACTGAACATGTTTTTTGCCGCTCAGCCCTAATTTTCCAGCTGTCTTTAACAATTTATTTTCGAGATAATTCAAAACGTAGCTTCTGTTGTTTACAGATGAATGAGTAAGTAGAGTGTTTGCTATGTTATCAATTTTCTTTTTTATTTCTTGCATTGTACGGTTGGGGTTATTACCCTTCTTGTTGTCAACTATTTCTGCTTCTATAAGACCAAGAAAATACAAAATTGTTATAACTCACATAGCGGTGATAAACCTAGTGGGTTCGCATTCCTTTTCAGTAGGACCGAGTTCGATCACCGGCACGCACTTTTTGGTGTTATTTGCGATTTTAATTCAAGCAATTTTGTGACGCCCGATTGGCGCAGTTGGCAGCGCCCCAACTTAGTTCCAGGGCTGTGGGTTCGATTCCTACAACTAGAAAGTGTTTGTGCGATGAACATGAGTGTTTCTCAGTGTCTGGGTGTTGATCTGTGTATTGTTCAAAGAAATATTCATCAGTCATCTTACTGCCCATAACTCAAGCTACGTGGGACTCGATGTCGATGTGTAGTAGTATATATTTTCTTTGTTTATTTATTGTTTTACGATTAAACGGGGAAGGCAAAAATCATGAGGTAACGTGCATGCCTGAGAGTTCTCATTAATGTTTTCAAGGGCCAGTGAAATCTACCAATCCGAACTTGGCCAGAGTGGTGGACTACGGCTCAAAGCCTTCATCATAATGGTTTGATGATGATGATGATATCTTAGTTATTCTTAGCAGTTATTTTGTTTACTTTTGATTTAATCAACTATTTTTATAATTTGTAGTTTTTATACAGAAGTTGTATAATAAATCATTATACTATCTGCTATGTTTAGTAAATGCTGTGCACACCTTGAAGTGTCTTCTCGCACAGATTAGAAACATAATATTGTCTATTCCCTTAAATACGCATTGTAAACAAAGTGTTGGTATACCTTTAATAAATAAATTTATAAAAATGCGTAACTAAGGAAATACTGAAGTGACTTTAAGATTCTATGATAAACCATCAGATCTAAATCCGAACGAAACAGAAGAATTTAATGATGTATTAAATTCCTACAAATTGAATTTTCAATTTTCATGTAACAACATACCTACCTCCGATCGGGGCAACTAAATTTTTTCTTCGTTAAAAAAGAACAAGAGATTCGAGTTTATAAGAAGACACCAAAATCCACGTGCTTGTGAAAGTGGACAAAAAGTTCTCGTAGGTATATAAATTCATCATCATCATTACCAGTATTATAGCGTCCCACTTTTTTCTACCTATTAGGAGTAAGGCAGCCTTAATAAACCTTTACCCACCCCTAATCGGTTTCGTATTGGTACGATTATGTCGGCGCAGTGTCAATCACTACTTTATCCGGTCATTTTTAGAGCTGCTGTGTCCAAAAGAGGCACTTTATGAAAAAGAAGAAATATGTACCAATACGAACTTGCTTTAAATCCTATACTCACCGCATAATACAAGAAAGTGATCGTAACCAAGTATAAAAACTGATATTGTGGCCAACATTCGAAAATGCATTTTCTATAAATTGACTCAACTGAGAAATGAATTCCTATTCAATATCCGTAGGTGCTTATTCTTATCAGTAAATTAGGTAAATTTTAATGATTATAATTTAACTACCTAATGAGTTAGAGAACCTCTATTGAAAAAATTAAATTTCATAATTACTTTCTTTCAGTACCTACCTATGCATACCTAACCACAAGTTTGTATTGTGTTTGTATTTAGTAAGTCAAGGTTTGCATTATTTTTTACATTTATGATATAGAGAAAAAAAATATATATATAAACGAAAATTGTTTAGTCTTGTGTAGTTGAGTACAAACGCATCGACACTAATAAAACAGGCTCAAATAAGTCTATGCTTATTAAAATTCCTAAACGTAACTTCAAGTTCGAAGTGAAGTGAATTTGACAGTTAACATTTGCAATGACAGTGTCAATGAAAATTACCTAAAATTTGGTTTTTCAAAATAATTTTAATTTGTGTTACAAATAAACGAATTACTTGAATGAGTGTTATTTTAATTACAACACAATGAACTCTCTTATCAAAGTCGCTCAGGTAGTATAAAACATCGATAAAAACTTAGTTTTGTAATTAGTAGTTTTAGTTTTCACTAAATCTTAGTTTCAACAAACGTACTTCATAGCATATTAATTTTGAAACGTTTTGTTCTTGGTTGCAGTAAAAGAGTTTCACAACACGTAATTTATGTTTTTACGAGGAAAGCCTGCGCCTTATAATACATTTAGTTTTTATTGCAGTTAAGGAAATATTGACTGCACAAACCGCTTCACCTACACAAGAGCTTAGGTCCTTAACATTGCTCTCAATGCGGGTTGACCATTGGGAGCTATATTTTCACTATAAATTTTCAGAGTTCAAACTTATCGCAATGGTCGCCAGTGTTTGCTTCCCAATTTCACACGTCTTCTGCATTGTGCCGAGTTGTGTCGGGGAAGTATAGAATTACCAAGAAGAGAGACCGTCCACTGACTTATGAGATGGCTAATCCTCCGCATTTCATTGCTCATCGGAAGACATGGAACTCTTGGAATACCTGTAAGGTTATGCGGTAATACAATATTTTTACTCTTATTTAAATCTCTTACAGTGACTAACTGTATATTTTTGTTTCAGCAAGTTTAAAAGATGGGTTAAGAAAGTCTGAAACGGCAGTTGAAGATGATTTCATTAGAAGATTTGTCAATGGCACTTGGCATGGGCTTGTATGTAGTGAGGTATGCAATAATTATTACCTAAATCTGTCCTTTTGCCAATGTTCCCTGTGGAAAAGGAATGCACTATTTTTATACTTGTCAATTTAGTTTAAACAGAAATGTTCAATAGAAAAATCAGCATCTATCTCTAATCTTCCTTAACTTTTCTATTCAATCCCTGAAACAAAGACCTACTCTTTGTTTCAGTGGTTCAACAGCCTGATTTAGCTATTTATCTTCTGTTTGGAATGCGGTTTTAATAGTATAAACTAAGTTGGAGCATGTTCGGTACCATTTTTCTTCAAAACATTAGAGGGCTGATTTTTTGTAATTTCTTCCATTTCATGAAGCAATCACGTAAAAAAATCGTCATCAGGATATCATTTTAAACATTACCAAACAGAAAACAACATATTATTTGAATGCCAATTTGGTGCTGGTTTTTTTACATTTTTGATTTGTTATTTTAAACAATCATATTAAATTGTTCCATCTACCTTAATGCTCTATTGTATTTGTGTCTCTAATTCATTCATTCATCTTAAAAAAACTGTATGATTTGTGATTGTTTTATTTGATTGTGTCCTTCAGCTGTGAAAAGCAATAAAAACAGACAATCTGTGTATATTATTATGGCTGTATATATTAGTTGGCTGAGTAATATTATTATGTGGTAATTATATAATTATAATTACCACACAATAATATTACTCCAAATAATTACTCAGCCAACTGACAGTATAACAACCCTGTGCATAGAGGATTAAATAGCTTCATTGTTTGCAGATTATAATAAAGCGCCAGTTCAACCACATCCGTGTAGCTGCCATTGTGCGCAGAGCAGTCTCACCCACTAAAATGTACTTCCTCATCGGCTACACAGAAGAGCTGCTGTCCAACTGGATACAGAGCCCTGTGACCTTAGAGCTTCAAACAGTTGACAGTTACAAAGATGTAGTATTTAAGTATATTTAAGTTTTTGTTAATATTTATGTAATATTATAGTATTAGTTTTAAAAGTATAGATAGGAATACATTTTTATTTAAATTACAAGGAGTATTCATTTCAAATCAGCTCAATGAGCAGAATTTGAGTCCATGTTTCTGTGGAAGGGACTCACTTCCGCATTTATCCTGTTCATAAGCTAGATTATCAAATTGAAATAACCCACTTCATAGGCTGCACCAAACACCCACTAATAGAAAGACTGCCTAAATTTTTTTTTAAATTCCTTATTTATTTTATTTATGGGGTTTATTGTTTACCCCCGTTTATTATTACACATATATTATTGGGATATCATTTTCACTTGTGCGGGCATGCCTTGAGAGTTGAATAAGCTGTGGGAGCAGATAAATTTTTATCCCTTCCGCGGGGAGATCATTGACTCCTACGAGCAGCAGTGCTGAAAAGGTTACTAAATAAAAGTCATGAAAATAAAATTCATATTCTCATATAATTTGATTCATTCAAATATACATAATGTGTCAACAAACAGAACAGCGAGACGCGAGACGCGGGCCGCGCCCGCACACAGCGTCACTCACGCACACACGCGCGCGTCTTTACACACACCGCGACCGAACTTCTGCACATACGCTCTTTGTACTTTAACGTTAACTTCTCTTTAAACTTACGCGCTCTGCTTGATTTTGTAGATTAATCAAACTTTTAAATCATACAATTTAAAGACATTGGTTACAATTTAAGAGCTTTTAGTTATTACTACAAGAAGCTATAATGAAATTAAAGGAAATACAACAGCTTTCGTAAAATTATAATAGTCATAGACGGTAAAGCGTATTAAGTAAAGTTAATTTTTGCAATAATATAACTTTTTTTATCGATTATTAAGCACTTCTCAGATGTCATAAATATATTATTATTAAACAATATAACAAAAAGCGGAACTGGAATTAGTTCTATCAGTGATATTAAAGCTTACTCTATGCTTCACTAGAAATCATTGCTAGCCCAGTGAAATAACGTCACATTTAGTTTAATATATTAAATTACGTGTTTTGCTGATTGCTGCCTACGTGTTATAAAAATTGGCGACAAATAAATTAGTAATTTAGTGAAATTAATGACTTCTAATTTAAATATGAATCACGCTTAATGATTTTGGAAAGAGGAGACAACCGGGTCTGACTTATAAAGGAAAAGCTATGAGAAAAACTGACCACAACATCATAAGAATTTGTGAAATAATTAAATCTCACTCTTTCACGTCACGCAAGTTTTATTTCGTATATATTTCGTATAGAAAAGGGAAAACTACATAATTTCGGAAATACATATTTTCTTTCAATTAGGACTTTATGTAATTATACATAAATTGGATTAGAATTATAACAAAAATATATTAAAAGTTCGTATATGACACTATTCACTGAACTGACGATTTCTAATTCGTTAGTTTACGTGTTTATTTTTAATAGTAAGTAAGCAAAGATTATTTGTACAAAATCAAGCAGCGCTTACAAAACTTGAGAGTAGGTACATTATTACATTTCTCATAAGAATTTCTCTAAATTTCACATAAATGCCTATGGTGTTTTCTCTCAGGTAAATTTGTATTGTCTATCACAGTGACGTAAAGCATTTGTCCTTACATACTAGTGAGTTAAACATTGCGATCTTATCATTATATCACCATAAAACATGTTTTGTAAACTCGTTAAGGTGTTTTCAGAAAATATTTATTTTTCATTATTATGATATTCTTTTTTTTTAAGTCTCAAACAGTCTTTAGTATTGAGCTTATTCGATAGGGCCTGTGGAATGTCTGTTATGATACACCTTAGGCTCAACTCACACTGGCGCAGAGTCGAAGCGACGCGACGCGTCATGTTTTGCACGGTGACGCGCGCCTTCGCGAGGCGACGCGCGTCTTCGCGAGGCGACGCGCGATTGTGCGCGACGGCGCGTAGTGACGGAACCAGTTCAGAGACTTTCGAACATTCGTGAATGGTGCTCGCTCGACAGTATTATAATGGTTGATATCGATCTTATCATGATTGCTCTAATATCAGAAGCTGAAGAGGAAGAAAGTGAATTTACATCAGCAGCTGAGGATAGAAAAATAAAACGAAAATTTTGGGTTCACGAGTTATGGAAGAAAAGACATATACTTGGCGAATTCAGAACACTCTGTAGTAATGATTTAAGTCTGGACCCAAGATATTTTTATGATTATTATAAAATGGGTTTAGATAAGTTTGAAAATTTGGTAAATATTTTGAGGCCTCACATCCAAAAGCAAGAAACAAATTTAAGAATACCTATTTCCGTTGAAGAGCGGATATCAATATGCTTGAGGTAAGTACATTTTTAAGCTAGCTTAGATTTCCATTCTATTCTATTCTAAAGCATTAAAATAAAAATAAAAAATGTAAATTGATTAGGAAGAGTCAAAAGCATTTATTTTAATTTACATAGATTTATTTATCTTTAATTTTACGCGCATTATTAAGTACACAAGGACAGTTCTTCGAAAACTGATACCATGCATATCTACCTATCACATAATTTTAAGCTAAAATCTACATCACATTATTTCCGGAAAGTACAGGCGTAGGTATGACAAAAAATAAGTATTTATAATTTTTTGGAGAACCGTCCCTTATACCGTAAATCATGGCATTAAATCAGTCATACATAACGTCATTAACTGTAGTCATTATCACCATCCCTTTGTTGCCGCGTCGTCGTCCCAATCGGCAATGGTATGTATGGTGAAGGTGGCAGGTCGAGATCTTCCATACGATCTTCCACACGATATCTCGAAGAAGTGCTATTTTCGAACTGATTAGGGATTATGCTGTTGCTACTGGATGACGTTTTTGACTGCATTGAGTATGTGTTAGAAGGAGTATAAATGGTTGGTAGCTGTGTTGTATAATACCCGGTATTTGGCTGCATTTTATAAGTGTTGGAATTAGAAATACAGTTAGTGGAATTAGATTGTAGCTGAAGACTTTCTGATTCGGTTCGTAGTTCTGTTGTATAGCCGATGGATGAAGAAGTATTTGCTTGCGTTGAGTTGATATTAGTTGTTTCAGGTTGAAAGGTGCACATTTCATTCGAAGCAACTTTTATTTCCGCGTCAGTTACTAAAAGCAATATCTGTCGTTTCAGTAGCACTTGCATTTGTATTGGCATCCGTTTAACCGTTTTGGACATAGAGAGAAAAAAAGTGTCCGTTGGATCTTCTTCTGTTTTCTTATTTTCCAAATATTGTGCGAATAACATTTGTGATAGTGGTTGTGACTTCTTTCGAGTAGTATCGGAATGACTGGATAATTGTGATTCGGGTCGAGATGGCGACGCAACGGACAAGTTTGTGTCGGTATCAGTGTTTACGTCATTTTCTTCGGAGCTCTCTAAGTTAGACGTCTGTGGTTTGTTCTGCAAGTATGGTTTTAAAAACTCCAATTCTTTTTCAAATCTTATTGGCTTATCATTTGATCTAGCAGAACCACTCTTAAACTGTCTTAGCCTAATTGCTTTCTTGTAACAATCTCGAATTCTTTTCCACCGCTTTTGACACTCTGCCTCTGAAAAAGGAACACAAAATAATTTTTAGGAACACAAAACAATTATCGTAACACAAAACAATTGTAACTCTTATTTTAATTCAATAAAATGTATTATTATATGTGTATTTTTTAATTGTTACAGATTTATGACTACAGCAATTAGCTTTCAAGCCTTAGCTCAAAGTTATCGAGTTGGATACAGCACTGTTTTAACAATTGTACATGAAGTTTCCGCAGCAATATGGAAACATTTACAGCCAATTGTCATGCCGAAGCCAACACAAGAATTATGGACTAAAATAGAGGAGGAGTTCAGAACCATATGGAATTTTCCTAATTGTATAGGGGCAATTGACGGTAAACACGTCAATATAAGAGCTCCCTGGAATAGCGGCAGTTTGTACTTCAATTACAAAAAATATTTTAGTACTGTCTTGTTAGCTGTTGTTGACGCAAAGTACAAATTCATTATTGTTGACATCGGAGCATATGGACGTAACAGCGATAGTGGCATATTAAACAATTCTAAATTTGGACAACGATTACAAAATAATACGATTGGTATACCGCCTAATAAAAGGTTGCCAGGTAT
Source organism: Pararge aegeria (assembly GCF_905163445.1). NCBI lineage: Eukaryota > Metazoa > Arthropoda > Insecta > Lepidoptera > Nymphalidae > Pararge > Pararge aegeria. The sequence continues at coordinate 3,841,732 of NC_053189.1, forward strand.
GATAGAGGAAATGCCACTTGTTTTTGTAGGAGACGAAGCATTTCCCTTGTCCGAACACATCATGAGACCATATCCTGGAAATCAGGTGTCTGACAATCATGATAAGAAAATTTTTAATTATCGCTTAAGCCGAGCAAGGCGCTTAGTAGAAAGTGCTTTCGGAATTCTGACACAAAAATTTGAGGTTTTTCAAAAAAAAATAAAAATGCAACCAATGCATCTTGATTCTATGATTCTTGCATGCACATGTTTGCATAATTACGTAAGAGAAAATTACGAACTCGAAAACTTGGAATTGCCAAGTGATAGTATATTACAAGATATACGGTCAGTCGATTACCATACTATGACAAATGCCATGGTGATCAGAGAGACATTCAAATCTTATTTTATATCCGAGCATGGGGCAGTACCATGGCAAACTGAAATGATCAGACGATGTTAAAGAAGTGATCATAATGTTACGTAAATATAACTGTGTGTGTTTTGTACAGACAACAGCACGTCAAGTGTAACACTTGCACTACGAAAGCCGCCATTAGCACGAACGGAATAAATACGAGCTCAAGGTCAAACTGTTACGTTTGACGTGCTGTCGTCTGTACCTAAATGTAATAATAATTATATAGTACTTACCAGAAATTTGCATTTCACCGCTTACTTTTTGCCAGGCATTTTTCCTACAATTTTTATCACTGTAGGTTTTCGCCTTGACGTTAAACAGACAATCATACTTCTGTACTAAATAAATTAATTTTTCATCTTCGTCCATTGTCGTCGTAGTTCAGCACTGTCGTCCGTCCGTTGTGGTCGGCGTCTGACGCGTCACTGCGCCTGAGTACGCGCGGCGACTCGCGAATCCGCTCGACTCCAGCCGAGCGTCGGAGCGCGAATGCGCGCGTCAACGCGCGTCGACGCGCGCTTCCATATTTACATAGCACAAATTTGTACTTAAATAGTAGAACAATAAAGGTGAATATGCTTTAGGCGGAGAAATATGACGCGTCGCGTCGCTTCGACTCTGCGCCAGTGTGAGTTGAGCCTTAGTATTCGAGTCTGGTCACGCTAAGGCCGGTTACACACTGACGTTTTTTGTGATACCGATGATGCACAGACGCCACTGATCGTTAGCGATTTTTATACATGGACAAATCTCTTATGTGATCCCGTCCTAACACCCGAATACTGAGAAGTTTTGACCTTGCTTTATTCGACGACTCATGTCTATGTAGCAGAATTTTTATAAACCTAGAAATTCTGTGAAATGGACAACAAAGCACAATAAAATACGGCCAAATATACTTGATCCGCTTAAGAAACAATTTTTTTTCATTTGACTTTGGAAAATACATTAAAATTCAACGACGTATACAATAAACGTCAGAGAATAGACCTTAATATTTGGAACGGTCTTAAACATATTTTTTCAGTATTCGGCCGTAAGGTGTAAAATGGCTTCTTAATTGGTATTTTGAATTTTCTAATACAGAAGACTTTAGATTTAAAAAATTAAAATTATTTAATATGTTCATTTTGTGTGGAAATATATGCTATATTTCCCACAAAATGAACTTAGTTTGTACGAAATTATGCAACTCACAATAATACATAATATTCGAATATCGAAACTAGCGCCAGTGTAATTTCAAAATTTCCGCTACAGGCATCAGTCAACTAATACTAGGATAATAAAATGGCAGTCGACGTTTTGCAAGAATTCGAACATCGAAAATTCAGAAAATTGAGTCGTTAAGTTTGTAGTGTGGTTGCTATTTATCAAACGCCAATGTGTATTATCTATTTGAGGTTGCGGTTAAGAATGCTAGTATGGACGCATTGGAAGTATGAATTCTTAAGTGATTTTTTATCTTTTATTAGTTGATCGATTGCTACGGATTGTGGTTATAATTTTTTGGGCTAACTGGAGTTTGTTACAAAGGAGCCGTTTTACACCGTATAAACCATAATCGCTTGCGAGGTTTGAGACTTTGCGCTAACGCTAATAGTTCAGTATGCCTATTTAACTAATCACGTAAAGCATTTCATGACGTCAAACTCAAGTCAATATTGACGTTTACAAACTGCATTTACGTGTGGTTCAGCTGATGTCAAGGGTTTTTAGTTTCTTGTACATTTTTATTGATTATATTGTAGCGTGTGCGCATCGTTTTTATATACGGGTGAGGACCAAATTTGTTATAGACATTTACAGCTATGAATTTGACTTTTGAAAATGTTGGTTCGGTGGTAACTATTACTGACAAACGTATAATGTTAGATTTAATTACAAAATTTTTAAGTTCTAATTTTACTGTGCTTAATTAATTGGGCTTTTTATGTATGATACATTTTGTGGTAATTTTCATTATGCAACCATAATTAACTTGGTCCTGACCTATACATTAAATTTTAAAAAAAACGCATAACGTGTCCGGCCCAACAATACGGTCCCGGTGTCTGTGTATCCGTCTGTCAGTGTGCGCAGAAGTCCAAACCGCTGACAATATGCGATGGCTCGCTCGTTGTGGCATTAATTGTCGTTATGACATATTTACAAACAAAATGTACAGATATATCGAAGTCTTTGCGTGTTTCCGAAGGAAGGGTCTAGGGAACAATTTACTCAAAATGTTTGTACCGATTTGCATACATATATTTAAATATAATTTCGAAAGTTGTGTTTTATTCCAGTAAACCAATGATACGATTTTGATAATCTTTATTTGGAAGGATAAAGAGTACTTTTGAGCCCGAAAAAAACAGACGATTTCCGCAAGGTTTAAAAAAACCAAAAAAAAAAGAATTGAAAACTCGCAATCGTAATGTCGCTATAGATTATCAAATCAGTATAACGTCAAAGTAAAAGAGACCTACCAGTCCTCCAATCTTTTCGCTAGGAGCGCCGATTGTAATTAAATTAGGGAGGTAGTGTCACGCCAGACGGACTTGACGTTTCAATAGGCTTAACTTTTTTTGAATAAATGAATTTTGAAGTAATTTCATTTTACTTTCACGTTAGTGTTTCGCGATAGCGATAGTAGAGAACGCATAGGCACGATTGCATGCAAAACTTATCCAAAAGGTCTAAGATGCACGCTAACTTGAAAGGTTTTTACGGTTTGTTGAACTCGTATTCCGAAACGATTGCTATGCGATACCGTCTGCATCTCAAGACCAAACAATGATGTACCATGAAGACCGACAAGAAGGGTGAGTTTAATCGGTACAGAGTATTTGAGCAAACCATTCTCCATCTCTAAAGTCTACATTGAGTTCGGTTCATACATAATCAAAACTCCCCAGTGCCAAGTCAAACTAAAACTAAACAATAGTGATAATTCAGTTGTACATAAAAATTAACCAAATTGTCAGGCGAAAAGTAGTTTCTTCACCATTTTACTATTCTACCACGCTGAATAAGGTGGCACTAGTCTTAAACTCTGTCAATTTGGTACAGTTTAACATTTCTCTGCAACCAAGTTAGCACCAATGCCTAAACCATAGTAACATATTAGCAAATATGACCAAATCAGCTTAAAATTATATATAAAAAAGGGATTTTCTAATTAAATAGAAAAGTTAAAATTTCGTCATATTTACACGCTAATGTAAACTTACACATATAATACAAAAAAAATTATGTACAAATAAAAAAAAAGTAATCCAATTCGGTACTGATACAAAAATTAAAAATTATCTAACACACTAGGGAGTTCCAAATAAATGTTTCGTCCAAAAAGATAATAATAAAAAAATAAACAATGTACGATCGGATGGCATCGGTTATGTAAAACAATTTACAAGTGAATTATAATAAATGTAATGTGCGACCATTATAATTTCCTATTTCAACACTATACTGCTAGACCTATTAAGTAAAATTGACCATCAAAATTCTATTAAAAATAAAGAGATCACATGTCCTACTACAAATAAGATAAACTTGTTTACAATAAAGCTCTTGTTATTCACACTTCGATACAGGTCTTGACCTAATATCACACGGGGAGACTAAGGACGTATTGCGAATGTCAAAACATTACAATGTCACAGTAAAATTGACCTACTGAACCAGTTTTAAAGTCTTAAATTATGTACCACGGATTTTTGATTAGCAAACGTTCAGTTAAAAAACAGGCTGTAGAATAGTGGTTAAATTTAAGCTTTAAAATAGACTTAATTTGGTCTAATTTACTTTAACTTTATATTATTCGATACTCGAAATGGAGTAAGATTCTGAATGTGCAAATTTTAATAGGGGTTTTAAACTCTCGTTAATTTTATAGATATTTCACTAAGTGTCAAATCCGCGAGCATACGTGATGCTCACCTGGGGTCAATGATGAGTTTGCACAAATAAAATTGTTTTCTTATTTGGGGAACTTTTTAGAAATCATAGTCAAAGTGAAAAATGCTTTTTTGATCTTTCCGTGTTAGATTAGGCTCAGACGAATATATTTGCGATTTGAATGTTGCCGATAACAAAGGTTTTGGTGCAAAACCTGTAAATCCATTGGTTTGCATCAATACTGAATTTACTAATCAACTATAACTTTATTAAATTGTGTACTGTTGTTTTGATATTTATTAACTTTAACAATTTTGATCTGCTTACAAACGATACAAAAAATAAAACATTTTTGTGGGCAACCTATTTTAAAACATGAGCAGTTATATCAATCATGTTGAGTCTAAACTAAATACCACTTTATTTTATTATAACATGATACACCTGCACTTGTTGATCTTACATTTTAATTTTAATGTTACACAGTGCTTTATGAAACATGTTACATTGTCTGGACTCACATTTACATTTTGTCTGTATCTTATTTTACATTAGGACAAGTGAAGAAATGTAGATATTTAATCAACCATCGCCTAAAGTATATGGTACACATAACTATACACCAAAGTTTTACAAATAAGTAAAAAGTTGCATATCCCACTTCTGATACAGCAAATGTAAAATGATTGAAAATTAATTTAGGTATTGAATTTTAAACACAACGTCATACAATAAAGTATACATTTTCAAATAAATAAACCTTGATAATAAATTAAATCGCTGAAGTGTGATATGGTCCCGAAATAAACTTTTTTGCCAATGGCTGATTTAATATAAACATTTCTTCATAAGTAAAAAATAAATTAACTCGGTTTAACATAAGTACAAAGTTTGTAATATCTCCATAGCATCTATAGTGTCAGACTTTTAATTTGCTCCTAAACTTTGTCCGAGATGAACGACGAGTTGCAATGCGAATGCAATGCGATTTTTACAGAGCTGAATACCGTTGTTAATTCAGATGTTATTCTGTTTATTATGTAAATATGTTCGCTTCGCATTACACCACGTTATTATAAATCGCTCAAGTAACGTTTATTGTTTTAGGCGTTGTTCAAAATCGGTGGATTATAAAAATTCTGGATACTTAAGTAACAAATAATGTATGATAAATGCAAAAATACTAACAATCTCTGATCCTTCTATCACATCGAATGAAAACGATCGCTTTAACGTATACGCACTGTAAGAAACTACAGTCGACAAATAGCAAAGTGAAGCTGAGTACCGAATGCCGCTCTTGAAATCCTTCCGATGCGACTTGTTTCTACTAATCGTGCAATAAACGTACCCATAGTTTGTGCTCAACGTACAAATGTAGGACATTGTCAAGGGCATACATTGCGAACCTTAAAAATTCTACAATAATCTCCAAAAGTCTCATTAGAAGATTATCAATGATATGATTTTAAAACCTATCTGTACTTAGAAAAAAAAAATCATACACAGCGTTAATAGTAAAATTTGTATCGTATAAAACTCCAGGTAGACAACGAATTAATCCTAAAATTAAAAATTCAATATACCCTTTTTTTCATGATTTGGCTCAAAATGTATCCACAAATTCATCTCGAAGACGTTACAGAGAGACATATAACCATCGCACTAGTAACATTAAATTAAATACGACAGCACCTATCGTTTGATATACACAATAATATAGTATAGTGAATAAAAAATATTCAATCAAAATAATTCCAATGGAGAGGAAAAATAAAGCGTAGTAATAACTATGCGAGTGGTCCATTTATTTTGTTGTAATTTAAAAGTTTCAGTAAATATCACTAATTATACACGAGACAACTAACGCTTCACAACGAGGGCGAGGGGCGAGAGACCCCAAACCTCCTTGCTCAGAGCACAATACGACAGACGACAAAACAAAAATACGACAGTACAAATCATAAAACAAATAGTGGATATAAACTTCGAAAGTTATTCTTTTCAATATTAATGACAAACGTATTGAATAATCCTGCTGGATACAAACTGCACAGAACAGTGATATGTAAAAAATCCTGAAAAAAGCTTCATCCATTAAAGACTGCAACATAATTTAAAAAGGTAAATAAACAAACGCATTAAAGTAGGAGATATATTCCATCGTATTGCCCTGAGCAAAAATCGCATCAATCTCCGCCTATGACTAGTTAAAGAAAACATAGCTTTAGCAAATAATCCTTTATCACCAATAGACTAAATCGATATACCTGACAAGATTCCAAAGAACCATAATGCACATTCCTAACGAGTTTTAATTCTTTCAAAATTCCATCAAAAAGCCTTGAAATGAGTTTGTTTTGTTAGAATCAGTCTCAAGGTTCTAAACATCTATGACATTGAAAGCGTAAACGTGCGAAATGTATCTTGAGACATCTAATCAGACAACTCCTGCTTAAAAGATTTGAGATCGCAAATAACGGAGCTTGCGGTTTTAATGACATATGGAATAATGGACCTTATGGTGCCTTTAGAAAACGAATTTTTGTATCACACATCTAAAATGTAAGGACGCAATTCGACCAAATAGAGACGATTACTAGACACGCGGCGCAGACTACGCCCACAAATACAACATTCACACATACATTTGTACTACGCCAGTATGCTACCCGATATTACTAACGAAGGGGGTTCGCTGTCGACCAACTCCCGAAAAGAGAATTTAATTTAAGAGTTAATAACAACTAATATAAAATCATCTAACGTCTCCAATATTTCTGGAACGGACCATATTAACCACAACAGAGCCTTGAGTGTAACACCGGATTCACATTAGAGTGTCGTGATACAAAATTGTCGTCAATGCCGCACACATTCCTGTTATATGGCTTAGATTGAATTCAACGCATCACTAATCCCTCTTACGAGAAGCCGGCGAAAGTCTTGAGTAAACTGACATTCCTCTAAACTTGCTATTAATCCAATATGGAATTATTAAACAATGCGATTCACACATGACGGATTAACATCAAACTCTAAGACGTAGTATGTTTACTAAAAACCGACACTCAAGGTTCAGAATACTGAAAACACGTCTACGAAAATAGTATAATTTAATCCTTAGAACTAATCAAGTAATTTGTGAAGTATTTTGATGAACCGATCGTCACTTTATATCTACTTAAGACTAAAAAAGAGATGCCCGACAGCGACGTATCGAGGAAGCATCATTTATAAAAAAAAAATAGAAGTCTAACGCTAAGCTACACATTATAAAAACGTTCGGAAATAGAAGTCTGGAAGTATAAAGTGGGGATATAATAAGTCTCGCTGAAAAGTTTGTTGGAACACACGATGTTTTTTATTAACCTAAGAGCGTCGCCCGACTTTGTTCAGTGCGCGAACACCGTATCACTATCATACAACGGCACCAACCTAATGCTAACGCCTGACCACCTGAGAGCCCAACGTCACTCACTACTAGCCAACGCAGCCACCTGACCAATGTTGCCGGCGACATGCTTCACACAATTTCGATGGAACGAAAGAATCTGCACACAAGGGTACATTATCACAAATATTATTTTCAACATAAAAATAATAATTAGTATTTTATCAATAAATAGATTAATTTTCTTTTGTTTCGTATTATAATATGCACCTTTTTGTTCCTATTTTTTCTTCGTGTACTACACTGAGCGTCGCAGCGTCTCTAGATTAAAAAAGTTAATACGAGACGTGATTCTTGTTAGTGGCAAAGCTTATGTGTGGTAAGCTATATATATGACGCCCACCCAGGGCGTCACTGACATGCGACTTGTTATTGTGACGGTACGCGGTAAGTACATGTATAGGCATATTTAATATACACGAATGCTTTCACTTCTCATGTTTTCATGATTGCCTTTTTATTTTTTGTTTGGAAAATATTCATGGAATATCAATTCTAACTAATAGATAAACTAAAACTAATTTATATTACAGTAAACTGTACCCTCGTGTATAGATTCTTTACATAGAGCAATAGTTTAGACCATACAACGTAACACTAGCAACAATATACCGATTGTTCATTTAACACGCCCCGACCAGTGAGACAATGTTTAAATTTCAAAAAATATAATAAAAAAAACGTAACGTACATGCGTACACCGACTTATGCTACCGAATTTTATACACTAGATTTATCTCCATTTTGCAGTTATTTTGTACTATACGTTTTTAAATATCATTAGACATTATTAATATTACATTGAACAATAAATATTATATTGCTTTGGAATTTATTCATATTTTATTATACTTTATAATTTATATGGGAGCTACATTATCTATTTGGGGCGTTGCACCTACATCGAAACTAGAATCAACTAATCACTTAAGTTAGAGATCCGCTGGCAGTGTTAATAACTACTATTCGCTTTATAGCTACGTTAATTTATTTATATTTTAGAGCAGTGTTTCTTGATAAGTACCATGAAAAAATAAAGAATCAAAGGGATACAACTGATATTTCTGCAATTTTTGTGGTCTTCTCATAATAAAGAGGTGGAGCAGTGAAACTATTAAAGCATATTTCTGGGGCGATATCCTTTTTGGAATGAAAAAAAAACACCGCAGAAACTTCAATGAAACATTTGGCATCAAATTTATTTTTTAACTCAACGAGCTATTGAGTTTATGCCTATTTTATCACTAAAATGAAAAGTTGTTTATTTTTACGGAGATTCTACTTTGACTTGCTTAGAACTAATCAGGAATCACTGTGCCAAAGCACACGATATTTTGCGATGCTTAACGATTTAAGAGGTCCCATATTGTAAAGGTATTTTAGCCAGTAAGTTACCAAGAAAATTTACGAATAAATTTTGCCTCACTGATCCCCACACAAATAACTTCACATTGCATACTATGCCCAGATTAAAAATACCTAAATAATATACAGCGGAGGAATTTATATCACTAATTGGTAAATGGACGTTTGAATCGTAACACGATTGATTTTGTGCAAGATATCCACACTTACTTAAGATTTGTAAAAACACTTAATTTCTTAACAATATCGAAACCAGGCTTGGGTTTTTTTTGGATCAATAACGATTATTTGAGTAGGCCAAATGTGCTAGTATAATTCGATTTCTGCCTTGTGCTTCAAGTTATAAATCTGCGCTGGATTCTAATTATTCGATTAAAAATGCAATAATTGCTTCAATTTTGATTATTGAGTGCCCTCCAAAAATATTTCGAAAATATGTTCAACATACAGAATTGGACCTTTTGGTTTTATTATAAGTAGGAAGAATGCTCGTATATCGTTAACCATTAGCGTTAGCATATACGTTTGAGAATAAAGGAATAGACGTCTCAATCAACGGTACAAATTTACATCAAAACAATATCAATATTATACTACCGACTATTAAATAGTAAGTGTCACGTGATCTTTAATTCATTTGATTGGTGAAACCGACGCAGTGTGTCTACTGATACTTTCTGGGAAAGTGTTTGTGAACACGACTGCGAATATAATAATTTTGCGTTAAAAAATAAAAAAAAAAGTTTAATGTTCACTTTTTGATCTCATAATTCGAATAGCAGTTGAAAAGTTTTCATGGCCAGATATTATTTATTCCATACCAGGTTTCGATGTTTTACACTTTAAAAAATATATCGCATCATTCCTCAACTGTATAATTATCAACAAACTAAGCGTAAAATTTGCTGACAGACTACGACACTATTGAAAAAATACTATCTCTCGATTCAATAATTTGTCAATAAGCGCTGACCCAAAACGTACAACTGACAAAATCGTCCAAATATAATTTTAAATAAAAACTTTATTTATTATTCTAGTGATTGCACTGAAGGCGACACAATCTAAACTAATCTGATCTGATCAAAAGAAACATAAAATGAAACACATAATTAGAACATGTAAATGAGCAAGGTCGGTAATAAGTTTTTAACACTCGGGGTTAAAGCCTCGTACTCATTTGTATACAGTTTTGTTTATATACATATTTCAAAAAAAAAATTAAGTAAGTTAGTATGTCACTCAATGGTTTGTAATATTTGCACGCCAGCTACTGGCAATACACTGACTTCGTAATTGACATTGAAATGACATCTATGTAAACATGTGTATTAAGCAAATAAATATCTATCTATCTATCTGTCAAAAGTTTATTGCACACAGAAGGCTTGAGGAGACATTCAGGGCAGGTTTGTATGTTTTTAGCGAAATATTCGCTGGAAACCTTAACAATGTAGAGGGAAAATCATCTGAATCACTTGTTACAGTATGCACGAACATTCTTGGACAGTCTGAAGTTTTTCACCATTTAATTCTTAAAAATGATTTCTACCATTTGCTTTACGTGCCCCAGTTGTGACTTATTTCAGTCCAGTCAATTTAAATCCTGTGTACTGCACATAATGCATACGATTTCTGCGATTTTTTTGCTTTCCTGCTACTGTCTCATATAGCAGTGAATAATTAATGTTTTGTTAAATGAATGTTTGAAATTTAGAATATATACAAAATGTATACTAGTGAGTACGTGGCTTAAATCTACACTGGAGTTGTAAAAAATATAATTGAATCTTATAATACATTACCTACGTTTATGTCAATAACTAAATTACTGGTCCAGTGTAGAGAAAATGTTGCAGCATACAATCCACTAAAACTAATTTACGATCCAGTTACTATATTACTAAGGCATATTACCGGCGAGATACGTTTTCTAGTTATTTGCGTTTACAATGATTTATCCAGTACCTCAGGTACGATATTGTTACACATTGCAAAAGTACGTGGTTTTCAAGAATCGAAACACTGTAATGTCAAGAGTTAAATAGATCTTCGGTCACTTGTAATAAAGTTGTGTATTCCGTGCTATAGATTTTAAGTATAGAAAATTTCGTAGCTTTTTAAAATTACACAAAATTATGCTTTAAAACAAGTCACATTGAGTCCATTTTGATCTGATAAAACGTGACACGATAAGCATCTACGATATTGAGGTGTGAAAACTCGTACTAAAGGCACAATACTGTGATACAACTACCAACTTTTAGTGTATATAATTTGATTTTTAACTATATTTAGAATTTTCGTTTGAATATTAACAATTTCGACGGGCGCATTTTAGATAGATGAAGGTTTTGTAATAAATACAATTACTGTATCGATAAACATTGAAAATATGATTGCTATGTAAAACAATTGTACTATTTTTATTATAAACCTGACAGACGAATCTTTGAAATCATAATTACGCTGACTGTACAAGAGTAATTAAAATAAACTCTGATATCTAAACTAAAAAAAACTTATTAGTGCGATATGCGAAATAATGGTTTACCTCAAAAAACCTTCATTTTAGAATATGAAGGTTTTTTTGTGCTAAAAACAACATATAAAATGTCGGCCGAACTTCTAGACCTTCCTTCACTCGCCAGCGGGCGATGGAATATTAGATCTATTAACTTATTAAGGGTTTACGTTGAACTATAATTTTATCCGCATGTATCGTACTGGAGTTCTGTCTTTCTTAAGCATTGTTTCTTTTTTTTTCTATTAAACTGTCTCGCACAAATTGCGTTTTTAACTGAACACTTGTGTGTTACTTTTTGCGTTTCAGTTCCGGGTAATGAGCTGCCTTAGCGAGTCAACGTTAAGGAGCGATGACTTCTATCTGCACTCAATGAATCTGTGTGCATACTTTCACAGAACAAACTAGAAGTTGGGCACGACCAGTATGTACGCAGTAAACTATATATTAAAGGAAACAATCCTAAACATCAGCAAAAATGCGCCCCCCAAATAACGCAAGTCAATAAATTTACTAAAAGTTGGTAGGCGTCACTCTCACGTGTCGGGGTGTTTGTTTGGTTTCTGGTGTTTGTGTGGTGGTTGTTTGTGTGTTGGTTGGTGTTGGCCCTTGTGCTGGTGCCGCTGGCGCTGCGCGTGCTACCTGCGCCCGATCAGGCCGTTGCTGTTGCTGCTTGAACTCGGGGACATCTCCAATTCTACTAGCAGCGGGAAGTGGTCTGAAAAATATTCAGTTAAATCAACGCCTGATGGTAACAATCAATCTAATCCAATATCTCCAGAAGGCAGATAGCTTAAGATCTTTATTTCTCAACGCTTAGTAGAGAAAACATTAAACTTAAAACCATAATATGTTGCGAAAACTCTATAAAAGAAGGTATATACAACGTGTAAATGCAAACCGAGGCTTTAAGAGGTACATTATTTACCGTCTCTGAGACTTATCTGTGAAACCGAAACGCTAATAGTTTTTGAGTTAATCATTGCCATAGCTTTTACTGAAATAAATCAGATATAGCTCTAACATCACATGCAAAGTAAAATCAAGCGACTTCTGTCAGGTACTATGCTTAGCGTAGGTCTTTAATCTTCAATAAGGTGGAATCTTTTGAATTAGTTTGCATGGAAATATGCTTCTTTTGATTTAATATTTTTACAGGGTGATTCCTTATGAAATATACACAGTCATGCACCCTTCAACAGTATTCCGTAATTCCGTTACATCTTAATATATATAAATCTCCTGTCACGATGTTTGTCCGCGATGGACTCCTAAACTACTAAACCGATTTTAAATTAAATTGGCACACCGTAAGCAGTCTGGTCCAACTTAAGAGATAGGATAGCTTAGATCTTTAATTATAGTCGCAATTTTATTTTTAAAAGCAAAATCAAACGCAGACGAAGTCGCGGGCAACAGCTAGTGTAGTATAAATTAAATGCACTAGTTACACAAATAATCCGAGCAAAAATATAACACTAAAACAAAGATAATCGTTTACTGGAATCGACTTATAGTGACATATTATTTGTAAAGTAGAATTTTATTTTTTTCTTGAAAATAAACAGATTTGACTTCTTTTATACCAGATGGTAGGTTATCGTTAATCTCCGCTCCTTTAAATAAAATATTTTTGTTGCTATACGAATTTGTGATGCAATAAAAGGTGATTTGCACGTTCTTAAATCCATTTTTGCACTAGAATTTTTTAGCATTTCGCATTATTATCAAAATTAAGCTTAATTTGCTATACTCCGCGAAAAGCAGGAGAATCTGTGTGGTGTAATTTATAATTTCTTCAATCCTTATACTCCACACCAAACAGATCTTTGGCAATATACCGTCTACGCACGTTTCGCTCGCATGTTGACTTTACAATGAATAATTGTTAAAGCCAATTTCAAGTCAACATCTCCTGAGGATGCTCCGGTTTCGGTGCGAAACGTGCGTAGAGGGTATATTGCCGAAAATCTGTTTGGTGTGGAGTATGAGGATTATAGAAATAATAAATTACACCACACAGATTCTCCTGCTTTTCGCGGAGTGTAGCAAATTAAGCTTAATTTTTATAATATATAATGGATTTCCGCAAAGTAACGCCTGCTTCTATCCAATATTACGCATTATTTTAGCTGCCAGGCTGTATATGAATTACGGTTGCTGTATTAGGAGGTCGGAGACAATTATGCAGCGTCGGTGCTCACCTGAGGGTATGTGCGGGTGCGGACAGCCGACGACCTTGTGCTCGCGGAACCAGTCCTGCGACAGCGGGCCCAGCAGCCCGAGAGGTGTCATCGACTGCTTGCTATAGAAGATGTAGTCGATAATGCCTTTGAAGTCGAATCTGAAACAGGTTGCATACATTTAAATAAAACTGTACCTTATAATATTGACTTGGTTATGCATTGTACTTTTATACATGTAGTACGGAGTTTTTGTCTAACATGTAGCAGGTATATTATTCTCAGTGCCGGTCTCAAGGAGGTCGTGCTCGCTGGACTTACCCCACTCTTCTCTAGCGGCAGCAGTAGCATAAGGCAGGTCATCATCATATCAACCCATTGCCGGCCCACTACATGGCATGAGTCTCTTTCCACAATGAGAAGTTGATATTATATTATTTCATAACAAATTACCGAATGAAATCCTTGAGATGTCTCTCAATAAGTTCAAAGTTTATATAAAACGTAAGCTTGAAGAAAAATTCTATTATAATTATTACTTAAACTATAAAAAGCTTGGGTGTGAATTGCTCTAATTTCATAGCTTAATATTAATTTACCTTGAGATGGTGATGAAAAATAAAAAATTACCCGGCTAAGTTTGTTGTGGGTTATTCTTAGACCAGGGCGCGTTTGGAACCCTCGTATCTTTAGGTTTAAGTTGGCGAACGAAGCTATCACCATTCACAATTATGTAAATAAATATGTATGAACGCTTGTGATAGACCTACATGAATAAAGAAATTTTGAATTTGAATTTATTGCTTAAAACGCGCATAACTTAGAAAAGTTAGAGGTGCTGGGATTCGAGCATACATGCATTATATCATCATAGCCTAGCCTAACAGTCCACCGCTGTACAAAAGGGCTCACCCAACCAAATTTGCCCGAATATGAGTTTCTTTACCGGCGAAGAAAATTATAATGAACGACGGAAGCTTGCATTCCTGAAAGTTCTCCATAATTTTCTCAAAGTCGTGTGAATGGAATATGGCCGAAAATCTTCCCATTCTGGCAGGAGATTCCTACAGTGGGTTAGTAATGGATTGCTAATGATGATCATATACTATATGCACATATGACTAATGAATTATTAGGATTTGTCCAACTTATTCTAGAGTACCTGATAATAATTAAATATTATTAATTTCTTATCTTCTTTTTAGTTCGCATAGAGTTATATATTATTAAGTTATTATTCGATTGTTTTCTTTTGCTCTAGAGTAGGTACTAATTGTGCTCACGTGTAGTTAGTGTAGGGCATGATGTCTTCGCTGTACGCGGAGGCCAGTTTGAAGTTGTGCGTGAACTCGTGCTCTGAGCCCGGCATGCGCCGCAGCGACCCCGCGTAACCTAGCTCCTTGAAATCCCGATGCTCCGACGATACCCGTCCCGCTGATAGGAACTCGATCACACCTGATAAGTAGACTCAATTTTTAATCTTCTCTCTTTGAGGAGATTTCCTCTTAGGGGTGGCCAATAAATAAATAAAATAATTCAATAAAAATACTACGACATTACACACATCGCCATCTACCCGGAAAGTAAACGTAGCTTGTGTTATAGATACTAATATGATGAGCATATTTTTATGATTCATATACATAAATACTTATATTATATATATAAAACTAACACAGACACTGAAAAACATTCATGTTCATCACACAAACATTTTCCAATTGTGGGAATCGAACCCGCAGTCTTGGTCTCGGAGAGCAGGGTCGCTACTCGCTGCCCACTGCGTCTGCTTAATCGAGTGTAGATTGGCCAATGCCGATCCCCTTCAATATAAGATTAAAAAGAGGGGTTCTCTATTTTCTCCCCGTCTGACGGAAATAGTATAATTTATGGTTAGTTGTAATACACTGTAGTCTGTAACTGTGTCGCCAGTTCCTTATTCTAGGCTGGACCTTGGCTGACACACTATCGTGTGTCTTGATTAAGTTATATTATGCAACTAAAAACTTATTAACAATTATTCGGTTGTAAGTCTTCGACCGAGCTAATGTATTTGAAAATAAGATTTGATTTACCTAAACGTTTACACCTATTTGTACCTAACCATTTATAACAAAATGCCTATTTGTATTAGGTATCTATTAACAATATCTCCATATAAAGTTATATTTCTTTTTCCATGCGAGCAAAATTTAAAATGGTCTATATCGAAATCACTAGTTTATTCCTCACGGTCGGAGGTGGGATGATGCTGTCTTTTTGTAAGTCGTTTTTTGGTTGTGTACTAAAGAGAAAAGTTTAAGTGTTCTGTTGTCCATTTCCGATAAACTTTAACAGATCTTCTCCAAATCAACATTATACTGGTAGTCTGTGACGGAACCTCCATAATAACTTTGAAATGAAGTAAGGGATATCCGTATTCACGTGTTCAGCCGACGCTCGAGTTTGTTGAGTTGAGTCGAGAGATATCGACATCGGTTTAGATCGCACGGAGATATTGAAATTAGTAAAAAATTAAACAAACAAAATATTAGACGGCCGATTGGCGCAGTGGGAGCGACCCTGCTTTCTGAGTCCAACGCCGTGGGTTCGATTCCCACAACTGGAAAATGTCTGTGTAGTTATTTTTTTTCAGTGTCTGGGTGTTTATATGTATTTTATAAGTATTTGTGTTTTATATTCATAAAAATATTAATCCGTCATTTTAGCACCCATGAAACAAGCTACGCTTACTTTGGGGCTCGATGGCGATGTGTGTATTGTCGTAGTATATTTACATTTTTTTATTTATTTTATAAGCGCCCCCCTTTATGAAGTTGGTTTAAAAGGGTTCGAGAAAACGAAACCTTTTATGTTTAAATGTCGGGTAAAGAGATCGGCGCGATAGCCGAAAGGTTAATGGTAAACCCGCAAGTGTACAGTCCATTAAAAAGAGGTTTGTTTATAACATTATTTTTTGTCAATCAATCATATGTAAGTGATAATGAGGAGTAGGTAATAAGCACGTTTGCCTTCTTCTTCCTTAAAAGCCTTTCCATTACCGAAGGTCAGCAGTCAGTTTTTAAAATTCTTGTCCATGGCTGCACGGAATACCGTCCGACCTGGTTGGTTCCGGTTCATTCCCGTATATTCCGTAGCCGATGTAATATAGCAAAAGATAGATTATAGTCTGGAGAAGCACAAGGGCATACTTTTTATCCCGGTGTTATGTCAAAAACGTACGGTTCCCGAAGGGTAGGCAAGAACTAGTAGTTTGACGCAAAGCGTCTTTGCAATGCTGTGTTCCGGTCTAAAGGGCGTGGTTGCAGACGTTATTACGGGCTCACGAGGCTAAACACCTACACCAGGTTCATGGACACGGGTAGCAGTACGTGTTCCTGGCACGCCTTGCGAATTGTTGCTCCGTTTACAGGCGATGTTTTTTTCACTTTCCATCAGATGGACAATCTGCAAATTAATACGACAAAAAAAAACAAAAGATATATCTAAGATAAAATATCTTACCGCTATCAGGTAGCGAGTTGAAATCGCCGCATAGCAATAACTGTACATTTTCCTTCTGGCCGGACATACGCAGCGTTCTGGCAGAGTCGTCCAATAAAGACCGCAATTCGTTGCTCAGCATCATGGTTTGGATCAATTTCACGTCGCAGAACTCAGGGTCCCAGTGTATGTGCGCCGTGCATACTAGAATTGGTTGTGCTAGGGTCGACGGGTCCGTAGGTATCCCGGATAGATCGTTAAACGCTGAAAACAAAATTCAAATTTAAAAAACCTCCACTTTATAGAGTTTAGATTATTCAACTAGTCAAGCTATTTGATACCATTTTGAAGTAGTTTTGAAAAAGGAATGCAATTCGCCATTTTATAGTGGCGTCCATGTTGGATTTCAAATATGTCATAGTGTATAGTACACACACACACACACACACACACACACACACACACACACACACACACACACACACACACACACACACACACAGATACCCACACGACATGCAAAACTTTAGTTTTAGCACCAGGTTTTTGGTTGTTATTTATATTCGACTCAACCGGCTTCTTCTTGGCGACTATAACATTTTGCGTTTTTGTTTCCAATTATCATACTAAGCCAATTCGCAACCTTTAATACCTAGTCACTTTAGTTGACTGATCAGTTTTAGTAACTTTTACTATAAATTCAGTCCAAATAAGACAAAAAAAATGCGGCCTAACTCGTGTTAATAAGCTAATACTTCTATAAATACAAGTAGGTAATAAATACATTTTAACGGAATTTGACACTTATATAGTGTCAAATTCCGTTAAAGTGTTCCTGCTGTGAATTTAAAACCATATTTTCTTAAAAAAAAAAAAGGAAAAGGAATAGCCAGTTGAGCTTTTGTCCCTCACCATTGTCCCATGCCGCATCCTTTGTTTTTAATAATGCAGCTAAGCCGATGTTGTCCTTTGGCATCACCCGATTTAACATGTTGTCTGAACCTTCGCTGTTCGCCATAGCTAGTTGATTGAATTCAATAAGGTGCTCCTTTACTAAGGTGAATCTGTGGAAATAAAAACATAGCAGTAAAGTATAGTATAAATTATGGATAGAAGAAGGATGCTATGCGGAAATCCATGATATTATGAAAATTAAGCTTAATTTGATATACTCCGCGAAACCGCGAAAACCAGGAGAATCTATATGGTGTAATTTATAATTTCTCTAATTCAATTTAATTGTTAACATCTGAGGATGCTCCGGTTTCGGAGCGAAACGTGCGAAGAGGGTACATTGCCGAAGATCTGTTTGGTGTGGAGTATAAGAATTATAAATTACACCATACAGATTCTTGGGGCGAGCAGGCAAAGTATAGCAAATTAAGCGTAATTTTCCCAACAGTATAAATGACTACGTTATTGATAAAATAGCTTGGGTGTAAATTATTGCTCTAACTAGGTTGCTGTTCTAATAATTCAAAATGACAATGTAAGATGGTGATAACAATAAAAAAAACACACGGCTAAGTGTTGTGGGCTTCTTCTTAGACCAGGACGCGTTTGGAACCCTCGCAGTTTTAGTTTTAAGTTTACGTAAGTATATGGTTATCGCCATCATCTTACTACCGTGTAATTCTCAATAGAAAGTGCCACGTATGGGCCTAAATAAATTTTTTTTTGACTTAAGGTGTGTGGATTCGAACTCGGTCCTTCGGTCGGTGAAGACCAGCTCCTACCCATTGGGCTATCACCGCTTATCAAATATTACTTGCTTTAAAATAGTGCGGAACCTGCATGGTCTCAAGAATATTCTTAAAGGCGTGTAAAGTCTAGCAGACTGCACTACTGAAATCAATCTGTCATCTAAAGGTTTTTGGATTAGATCTATTATAACTTTCGGGCGCAGCATTCATATATGTACTTGTTTGTAGGCTCAACAAAATATTAGAAGAATGTATTCTCCAATATTTAAGTTATAGGGTTATGCGAATTAACTGTGCTAAAAATATATTAACACATTGCTGTCGATTATAGTATTGGAATTCTCATTCATCTCAATCATTGTTGATTATATTATGGATTACCTTTACCTAACCTAAACTATATGAGCTTTGGTAAGGGTAAGGGTTTTGGTACGGCTTTGTGTGGTATGAGTTCCAATAAAATAAATAAATATACTACGACAATGCACACATCGCCACCTAGCCCCAAAGTAAGCGTAGCTTGTGTTATGGGTACTAAGATGACTGATGAATATTTTTATGAATAATATACATAAATAAATAGCAATATACATATAAACACCCAGACTCTGAAAAACATTCATGCTCATCACAGAAACATTTTCCAGTAGTGGGAATCCAATAAATTAACTAAGTTCAGTGTCAAGAAGCCTGTTCCCCGTGGTAGGTGATAAACAGGATGTTGAACTCACTTTGAAGTTCTGAAGAAAATAGCGCATCCATCGACGTACTTCCGTTCCGATTCGGACATTGTCTTTGCGCGTGATTTGGGCGAAAATATACCATCGTAGCCATCCTGTTTTAACTCCGGCAGAAAAAAAGCATAGAATTGATCCGTTTCGACTTCCTGTAATTGAAAAAAAACGAGTAAATAGGTGCTCTGGTGTATTGCTACCATAGCTTTAAATCTTTATTATTTTAATGTTGACGCTCTTGTTTCAGAAATATAATCCTAACTAGCCATTACCCACTTTCTTTGTCCACTTTTATCCAAATCCCTCGGGAACTATTTGTTTTGCTGGGATAATATGTTACTCTCCGTTCTTTAATCTAACTCTATGCAAAAATCTATTTGATTGGTTGCTTAGGTAGGGCGTGAAGGAAGGACTGTTTGTCCTAAACAAACATACTTTCTATATATAATATTATATTATGTATTTATAATATTATTACTAGTATTTATAATATTAGTAAGGAAGCGAGTGCTCTTTTTAATTAAAATACTACAATAAGCGATGATTACTACCTACCTACAAGTAGAAGGAGCCAGAAACTTAGGACTCGGTGCGAAGTTTCTGGGATTTTGAGAAATTCCAACTAAATGCACTGAGAGGCTTTTTTTAAAACATAATTATTTCGAATCGAAACTCGCAACAAACCATAAATCTCCATACATTTCACAGTTGTCTACTACGCATTCCTGTTAAGAATTTCTGATAAAATCAATGAAAACACCGGTTAATTTTTCATTCAGTGATCCAATGGTGTTACAAGAAATAAGAGGTAACCACTGGTACCTACATGCTTTCTAAGAGGACACGTTTAAACTTGGATAATTATTTTAACGAATGGGCTTTGACTTTACCTACTGCCCTGTACTGTGGGTATAGTTTTGAGAGATGTTCTATTGACCAGGGCAGGACATCTTAAGCTATAACCACATAATTAAAAACATACATTTACAAGACCTATATTAATGCATAAAAAAAAACTCCACTTTAGTAGTGTTTCTCGAACGAAGTTGAACTTCATATCATTTAGCAGTTAACAGTCATTATTTTACCTCTAATGTTCTAAACATTCGCATGGCTAGCAACATTACGCGGTTGTGAAGTGAGACGTGCGCGGGGCGTTTTTACTGTTTTTGTACAGAATGTACTCCTGGATTCTGTACGTTCTTATTCCATGGGTATAACTAACCAGGGGATAAGGAAGTATGCTTTGGTCGTGGATTTATTATTTCATACCCATAAGATCAATGCGCCTTACAGTCGAGTCAGCGGTCAAGTATTGTTGTTAAGTCTCATACAACTCGTGAATACGCGTTTACCTTTCGACATTGATGACTTCTTTAATGGGATACAATGTCCAGATTAATGAACCGCATTGCATGGTTGAGCTGGGAAAGAATGCTCGGACTCTTTTTGTTGCTTCACGTCATTACACAGTACTCCATCAAAGTTATGAATTGATTGACGTTTGAGACTAAAGTATCATTTTTTATACCATCCAAACATTAGTCTTAGTAGCACTTTTTACTCGCGACTTTGAGATAATGTTATAATCGTTTAAGAGATTGATTTTGAGTTTTTTAATCTGCTTTAGGTATGAAGAAAAATTTATGTATGAAGGAAATTCAGTAACGAGGCTTTTGATAGGAGGCGGTTGCCGGGGTAATTTACAATTAACATCTTATGGCTCAGATTGATGGACGCAGCACGTTGCAGAACGTGTTCCTTGCATGCCCAAGTGTTGCTCTGTTTAAATGCAATGGTTTTCCACTTACCCTCAATAGGTGGCCCATCAACTTGGTCCGTCAATTAATAGTATATAAAAAAAAATACGACGTAGGTGCTGAACAAACAGCGTATAACTCAGTGACGTTCCGCTATAATTATTCATCATTATACAGACAGGGCTTCACACTAATGAAATTTATACGTTTTTGTGATTAAATAAAGATATATCTGATATCTTTAAACGAGCAATTATTGTATATATATAATTGGAATCTCAGAATCGGCTCCAACGATTTTCATGAAATTTAGTATACGGAGGGTTTCGGGGGCGATAAATCGATCTAGCTGGGATTCATTTTTAGAAAATGTAATTTATTCGTGTTTTCCGGTAATAACCGATTTGGTGCAGACGATGTTGCGCGGGTCAGCTAGTTATTATTATTATTTTAATTATTATATTTGACAGCCACCTGTAAACTGATGATGTCCGCTGAGTAATGTCTGATCTCATCGAGGATGCCCTTTTTCCTGTAGTCCCACTCCAGCGCCCAGCTAGGGCAGTAGCCGTACATCTGTCTGGTCGCGTACTTGTCGCAGAGCACGTTGTAGCACATCACGGTGAATATACCTGGAAACAAAGGCAACAGTTATAAATAAGAGGCACTGGTATATAACAACTTCAGTTTGTTACGAGCTTTATCTTAAGGGGTCCATAATTCATTCCGCTACATATCATCATCATATCATTATCATTATCATTCATTTCATTCATTCATTCATTATAAAGACCCATTGCCGGCCCATTACAGGACACGGGTCTCCCCTACAATGAGAAGGGCTTAGCCCGTACCAAGCTGGCCTAGTGCGGATTGGAGGATTCCACACGCCTTTGAGATCATTATGGAGAACTCTCAGGTATGCAGGCCTCACGATGTTTTCCTTCACCGTTGAAGCAAATTATATTTTAATTACTTAAAATGCACATGACTCCGAAAAGTTAGAGGTGCTGGGCTTCGAACTCGGCCCCGAAAGTGAAGTCGAAGTACTAACCACTGGGCTATCATCTACTACCAAATAGACGAAAAACGAAAAAAGTTTTGTTCATTATTTAGTAGAGAAGAAATACTATACTGACAATAGAATATGTATTAGAGAAACCATGTATATGAAGAGACAGCAGTAGAAACTGTCAGGAGAAAACAGCCCGGTAAATGCCGTAACTCAAAATGCAACATTGTCATGCTTCGAGGATAGCCACGCGACATCGGGTCTTCGTTTTTCTAAACCCTACAATGTCCGATATTGCCGTGACTTCAAGTCGCACCTAATGACGCCTTTTTGCAACACTCGCTGCAGGCGCGCGGCGAAAATGAGCCGTTTAGATGCCATTAACAACTGCGTTAAGCACCCTAGAGCCAGCAGTTCAGAACATTGTTGAACGTGGTAATGGCGTAAACAGCGGGCAACGTAATCGATTATGAATTACTTCACTCGTAACCGATTACGTTTACTACATTGTATCTAGGGGCGGCACTAGAAAGTTTTTAGAGTGGTGTAAGATGTCGAAGTGGTAGTTTGAGATATCTATCTATCATATCTACCTACTGCCAATGCTGATGTTGGACATGGGTCTATTATAGGATTTTTTTTTCTGGTCGGAGGCTTCGGCCGTGGCTAGTTCCCACGCTACCGCCAAACAATTTTGCGTTCCGTTACGATGTCACGCAGAAACTGATAGGTTTAATATAACTGTCATACCCCTAATTAAAGGTCTAACAGGTTAGCCCGTTAACCTCCAAATAATTTTATGTTTGACAAATCTCGACGACGGTAATGGTTTTCATGATTTTCGATATAATAATGTCATAGTACAATAAAATTGGCAGCTAATTTTTTTAACGTCATAGTTCCTTTAAATTCGTACAACCCTAAAACTGGCAGTTAAGATATTGTTAAACGTGGTAGTAGTAGCAAAATGCAAAATGTTATCGATCATTAAATCCTTACCGACAACGGTAGTGAACCGATCACTGGTACTTTATTATTATTATTATTTAACTCTTTATTTGTACACCACAATGAAGTTAGGAAAATAAAAAAACAATACAAATACAAAGACAGAAGTAGAATACAAAAGGCGGAATACATTAAGAACTGATCTAGCATAATATGATTGAGAAAAGTGCAAAAGATGTGAGCAGATGTCGGATGATGTTTAAAATAAACCAAACCAGCAATAAGCCTATCATACAGCAATAGCTGAAACTTATAAAGTTCATTGAATTAAGGTTCAAAAAGCGGAGTTCCGTCCTCCATCTCATCATCACAAATTCAATTAATTTATATGCGAGCAAAAGGCATAACCTATCGATGGAAAATCATCAGATCCAAATTGGTTCACCTAGTTAAAGTAAAACATATACGAAACTAATATTCCTTCTTCCATATCGTCGTCATATTTAATTGTTCCTTTGAAAAAATGAGAATTATCGATGTTTGAAATTGGAAAAATTTAATTTTGGGGCCTATAAAAAACCCTAAAAAGGTCCAAACTCTAACGAGACTGAAAAGAGTTTAGGCCGTTCACGCTGTGCAAGTGCGGAACGTTATTAATACTCTTATGCATGCAGATTTCCTTTACCCATAAAGCAAGTATTTGAAATGCTTAATAAAAACGCACACAACTCTGAAAAGTTAGAGCTACGTGCCCTCTCCGAACAAGAACTTTAAGCCTTACCTACTGCGCTATCCGTGGTTACAGCAAATATTAAATAAACCAAAACAAAATAATATAACCAAAATAAAATGAACATTTAGTATAGAAAATAATAAATCAATATCATGTTACCTCCGGAGTTAAGAGTTCGTAACTCCTAAGTTACGTGTATGATTTAATGAGATAAATCGAGACGTACGTTTCGTTACGGATGTGGTTTCCTGGTAGTAAGGATTTATGGTTCAGGAAAACGCTGTCCACAAAGTTAATTGCAACCGGCGACAATCCTCAATGGCAATTAATTTCCGAAGGCTTCTTGCGCAGATATTGATTTACAATACTCAACTTTGCCATTTGCTTAGAATTGGAATTTACATTATAATCCCCTGCAAGGCTAGGCTAAAATTATATCCTAGATTATATACATCCCCTGACGAGGGGTACAATTTACGTGTACCCCTACCAAAGCACAGCAACTGGGAATAGGAGTTTACCCCCGTTTATACTCGTATATAATTTGGATATTATTTCCACACGTGCGCCAATGCTTGGAGAGAAGATATAATTTGGTCCTATTGTCGGGAAAAATAATGTCTGCTGCACATGTTATCCGTGCAGAGGGACATAAAATAGACTGAGGATGATGATCATTTAGTGTTTTCGTCACCAATCGGCCGTGGTTATTGAACGCAAAGCGATCACATGGGTCGCTCCGGCACGTTTCGCATGTGCGCCGCGTCCCGTGGCAACTCATCGGGCATACAATGCCCGTCGCCCGGGCACGTGCTGCGGCCGTATTGATCGCAGGTGACGTTGACTTTGCGCCGATTAGCATGGGGCGCGGTAAGGACGAAACGTGGCTCGTCACTGTTGACGATATGTTTTTTTCGGCTGCCGTTTTCAAGATTATCATCCGAAACAGATCCCTAGATGCATCACTCGCATAACCTTCGAGCATAGAAGAATCTACTGGAATTGTCCAGTCTCCCACATTTTTATACACTGTCCGTGGGATAGGCGCACGAATGTAGACAATATCCAAATAGGGGGAACTAACATATAAATAATATGCCTGTATGCCATGTGGTGACGGCAGATCAGAATCCTATTGTCACAACCCCTCTTCCCGCAGATGTCGTAAGTACAAGGCAACTGAGGGAATATAACGGAGAACGGACAGCAGCATCCTCTGTGCTACTACCATCTAATGCGACCACTTACTCGACTGCCACAGCGTGGCGATTATGGACAAACCCTTCCGTTGGGAGAGGCCTTTAGTCCAGCAGTGGACTGTTATAGCTATTGATGATACTTGTAATATTGAACGGGGGCCTTGTTTAGGAAAGTAGTTTTTTCCCTTTGTAAGAGAATAAAATCGAGGTTGATTTTTGGCACATCTCCTCTAGCATAGGAGTAATCTGAGCTCATACCCCTTCATGCTTTTCAAATAATGGAATTTACAGATTCTTATCATATTCTAGAGATAAAACCGGAACGAAGGCTTGAAGTGCTCTCTCGTCACTACCAGGGTGGTAGACAATGTCGACTTCCTAGGGGCGCTGAGAATTTATTTTTAAAAAACCAAAATAATGCAATTGTAGTAGGTTACAAATACTCAGTTGATCTATAGGTTCATTAAATAAATATTATAATTCAAAAATAAACAGAACTTTTCTTTTGTCAGAATGCATTTCAACATTATAGTCAGCGATGATACAGCAAATCAGCCGATCCACCGTTGTTGCTCACCAATGTTCGCTGATGCGATCATCACGTTCCGCGTAAAACAAACGTTGTTTATGCGATTTATTTGTCGATATTCGCGTCCAAATCTTGAAACCTCATTAGACGGTGGACGTATACCGTTACAAAATTCTATCACGCTCGCCTAATTATATCCAATAGTAATAATACGAAAGATACCTTATCCAATTTTTTAAGAGAATTATATTTAAGGCCGGGATTAAGCGAATAATAAAATTGTATAGAAGCAGGATTTAGGTACAAATACAGATTCTAAAGCATTGCTAAAGCAATCTTTAATGGGTGGGTAATTAGCTACGATGTAAGAGCAATACCTACCCAAGCTTTTTTGTCCTTTATAAATTATTATCCTTAATATTTTAATGGGATTTGAATAAGCTTACTTTTAACATAACCTTTGAACTTATTGAGGGACGTCTCAAAGATTTCTTTCGATAATTTGTTATAAAATAATTTCCCTTGATGTCGCCTCGCATACTTCAATTACTTTGCGGAAGTAAATTTACCTAGTTATCTAGAAAAAATATACATTTAAAGGAGATATCTTCTTAAAAGAGTCAACGTTTGAATTAGTATTCAACAAAATAGCTCGATACATTTGTATTGAGTGAAGGTGAAATCAATAGAGCAGCGGTCAGAAACTCGCCGGCCACGTGCCGACAAGCTCGGGCTCTGTGCCCGACGCTAACGACGTCTTGTTAGCACCTATTGAGACTTATTACGTCATATTGTCAGCCTCTCTGACGCAGTGGCTAGAGCTGTGGGAGTGGGAGTTCCTGGGTACGTTGTTAAAAGACATAGCACAGCGGAGGGTAAGCATTGATACCAAAGACCAATGTTTGTGTTACCAGTGATGTCTTACAGATCTGAAATGTGGTCGGTTAATATGGGCCTCATAAGAAGACTCGAAGTCACTCAGCGGGCGATGGAAAGAGCTATGCTAGGAGTAGTTCTACGGGAACCAATCAGTAATGAGGAGATCCGTAGAAGAGAGCTAGAGTTACTAAAATAGATTAGCGAGTCGCGAATCTGAAGTGGCAATGAGCGGCCACATATCTTGTCAAATGAGAATAATATACCAGCATTTATCTTAATAACTTGATAATCATCACTATGAGAGATAGTTTACTACTTAGATTAGTTAACTACTTCTAAGGAGTTTCACATCTGCCGTGTGTGAATTGCACCAAGGTGTGACGTGCTCTGGTAGGTTTTGACCGTAATTTCATCGTGTCACCGTACTACGGTTGCCAAGAGTTTTACATACAGAGTGCGAATCTAAAGATTTAACCATTTTGCTTCACTGGTGCAGTGGCGAACGCTGCGATTACAAAAACATCGATTAGGAAACCTGCATGCCTAAGAGTGCTCCATAACATTCTCAAAGACAAGTTTTCTAATGGGTGCTGATGATGATGATGAAAGATAAGAAAAGCTTTGTATTGTCGCCACTGTCACAATTGATGTCTACGCGACAATCATACAAAGGTCATCAGAACGTGTACTAATTGAAACGTCACCCATAATACTCGACAAACGTGATCGGACTGAGAGGTCCACGTTTTTATAGCGATCAATCAAAACATCAAAAGAACAAAAAACAATGATATTGGAAGGTCGGAGGAGGACGAAAATATGTTTGAAATTATTCATACCCAATTCCAATTAGCACGTGTATAATTTACAACAGGAGTTAAATCAATTTTGGGGTTGTATAACTCAAAATTTAAAAGTTAAGTTTTGTTAATTTGTAATGCATCACCCACTTGTGTTGGCGGTAGAATCTACCGAGAAGAAACCGGCAAAATACTCAGTACTTGATCCTTTCGAACATCAATATTATATTACTAAAAATATTTTATTTCAGCAAATGATGACAACGAAGCCCTGCGAGCTGCTGCGGAGCTATAATGGCGCTATCGTAAGTAGTAATCTTATACAGATTTTAGCTATTGCGCCGCTAAAATACTATTGCTCTATTTTATTAAATATTTCATTCTTATTCTTTCTTCATTCACTGTCAGGTGCGAGAGAGCTTGAGATTGCAGTACTGAGAAGGCGAACTGTTAAAGAAAAAAAGATTACGTGGATCTTTTCCCCACTACTAATGGATAAGTTGTCTTGGTAGGCAATTCTATAACACCAAGGACCTACCCGATTTTATATACATGTTAATAAAACTTTTATGAATCCATAAATTATGTTTTTACGGTTTCTGCTCGATGTAAAACGTAATTTGCCATAGTCAACTAGTTATTGGATTTCACTAGACATGCGTCGTTTTACCCCTGGAACATTCACGTGTAACAGCCATTTGCATAAGAAAGCATGTGGCGTATTGAAACGTGTAATTTGTATGGATTTTCCATGCAACCGAGGCATATGGGAGAAATTTCGTGGGAACAGAACACATGTCGAATTTCAACCTTCAATTTCCGATTTAAATCACATATCAGTTTCAAAAGCGATATGTATGGACAGAACTATCTAATGATATTTTTGCTATTCCGCTTTTGTTAGTAGAGTAGAATTTCATATATGCCCTGTAGAGTAGAATTTCAGGTATCGAAACGCTCAATCGGTTGGAATCTTTCTGGGCTATCACTAAATACAAAAGGACATACTGAACATACTTACGTTCTTTTATTAACTAGGTGATAGCCACTTTAGTTACTATATCGATAACTCTGGTTGGTAATTTCTGGTGAGTATAGCTCTCTCCATCGCCCGATGAAGAGTCATTAGATATAATAAAGCTCTCTTATAGTGCAAATAGAGCGACCATGTTTTGGAGCCATAAGTTATTATCAGCAAATATTCACTGCTCGAAGACATTGGTCTCTATGCACTACCAGGATTTTGGACATATCACCCACGTGGAATTAAGGCGTGACGGGTTCTAATAAAATAAATCTTTGTTTACGCCCACATAACTGCCATGGTAAAGAAGTAATGGTCATTTTTTGAGCAACACAAAAAGTATCAAAATTAATACAACGTACATTACTCTGCGTAGGTATGTAATAGTCGTGAGTCATGCAAAATTGGGAGTTGCTATTCGTGGGAATTAATAATTACTTCTAATCTCTGAAGAGGTCCAGTTTAGGGCTAACTGTCGCAATTGTCGCCGCAAATGGTTACTATACTAGATCGTAGACGATTAATTCGGATATCTCATGCAAACTGGCGCGTTTACACATGCAAGTGCACTCGCTTACGTCTTGCACAAGTTTCTTGGTTTACATTACTTGCAGCTTTATATTACTTAAAGCTGAAAGGGGCAGACACATTATATCTACAATTTACATAAGTAAATGACTGGGGAATTATTTTTGCAGAGTTTTCTGAGATTGCACGCCCCGATGCAAATGATGAAGAACATGTAGTAGTGGTAGAGCTTTTTGGGAAATAGCTCGTCCGGGGAAGTACTACCACCAAGCTTATTGCAATGCTGTATTCCAGTCTGAAGGGTTAAATATAGGCACGTGATGCTTAGAACCTACGGCTCAGGTTATTGGACACAGTGCAGCACGTTGCAGGATGTGTTCCTTGCATGCCCTGCGAAGTTTTTCTCTGTTTATACCATCAGGTGGGCTTTATGCTTGGTCCGTCAATTATAACCATACAAAAATATCCCAATTCACAATCCGTCGAAGCGACCGATAGCAGCTACAGATTGCGTGTGTAGACACCCATTTGAAGGAATCAATCAGCGTGCAATCGATCGCTGCGACGGATTGTGAATAGGGACCTTAATGATTTACTCGTGAAGTAGATCGCAGACAAGCCTCATATTTTTAGTAATAGTAATGGTATAATAATAGCTTTTCATGACAAAGCTCATCTGGGAAGCACCAACTACTGCCATGCTTATGTATGCCGCAAAGCAGCATTTATGTAGTCAATCAGCAGAGTTCGGACTGAAGGGGGGTTAGGTGGTTGCCGGTGTAATTAGGTTCCTACCCTGCAAGTGTTGATGTGTTTATTATAGGCGACGGATTTCCACTTACCGTCAGGTAGACCAGTTTAGTCCGTCAAACGATACCATCAAAAACACTCGCACAGATACACGCCCACGGGCTAATAAATGAGGATATTTTATGAACTACCTTGTCATATGTAGTAATTGTTTAGTAAGGCTTTCTACAGTTATAATGAATTCTTGGAAAGTAAAATATTGTGAAGATGCATGATATAATTTATTATTTAATAATTACTATGTGACGTATAATATTAATATTTATGAATAAATGACTATTGACTATTGACTATTATAACGTATCATAGCATTGATCTTTTAATCTTAATTTCAAAATACTGCACGTTGGCGAAAGTAAGGCTGTATGAAAGCGACGTAAGATCAAGTCCGCCTCGCTGCCATCTGGTCTCATATGAATATAATGGAAGGAGGCGCGAACAGTTTATTACCGATGTCATTACACAGGCATCTTGTATGCTGACATGTTATTGCATGCCTCTTTCACTTCGAACTTAGGCAAGTCATGATACCTACACCAGCGGAGATTTTCACTAACTGGTCGATTACTAAAAGATGTTTGAGTATTCCCTTCAAATTTGTTTACGGTTTGACCACAATACAATTAATTTAGTCTTCTCTGCCCGACTGGCAAGCCGACGACAAAAGCAGTTCATTAAATTGTGCCAGGAGCGTCTGGTGAAAGCCAGCTGTAAGTATTGCCCATCTAATTACACCTATTATTATTGCCTTTAACTGCATTCTCATCTGGTGGTAAGTTATGATGCAGTTCAAGATGTTAGCAGGTTAATCTGTTATGCATATGGCAGTATTATAAATCCAAATTAAATTGGCAACCCCAAATGAGGTGGACAGATAACATCAAGCTAGTTGCTGAAAGCCGCTGGAAACAAGTGGCCCAGGATCGTGGATTTTGGAACTCCTTTCAAAAGACCTATGGCCGTCAATCAAGCAGTGGACGGGTGTTAATCGGTTGAATTGATGATGATGTTAAATTGCTTCATGTTGCGGTTTGCAACATGAACAATTTAACATCATCATCAATTCAACATGACAATTCTTTTTCGTGTGAAAATATACTATTATTATGATTAGCATAAGTCATAATCGATGCAAAAATACGAGAATTAGCAAACCAATAAAATGAGTGACAAAAAGCATTAACCACCATCGCCACCTAGACATATCCAAGAGTCACGGATGCGAGGAGGCCGCAGCCAATGTCTCTCATTGTGCATTGTTCCCCGAAAGGCCAACGAAGGGCATTTCCTCTCTTCCTGGGCCAATTGACCGTGAGCTTCATTGAGTGCAATTGTATCGCCTAATTTGGCTCGTAAACGGGCTATATATAAATATTGCGTCTAGTTGTAAATCTTGCGGACACTAGAATAAGTTAGTTGTATTCCGTTTAGGAGTAACAATAGAGCTAATAGCATGATACCCCATGGACATAAGCAAGTACGCTTGATTTACTTGTTTTTAATGCCCGACGCGACGCCTCATAGGGGTATTTTCAAATCAAGAGTAATGGCAGTTGCCAATTGCACTTCACCGTAAACTGCATCATTACCAAAAATCTGGAGTGAATTTAGATAATGTTGGTGTAGATATTTACTAATTTGTTATGCAGAAATGGCCACGACGCCTTATTAATGTTTTTGAATCTGCGATGATAAAATATATATCTGTGCAAATTTAATTCCGCGAGGTAACGCCCGCTTTTATCCAATACTTGGGGCTACACAATTGCATGTAGAAATTTAAGAAAAAAAAACAATCCGTTTATGCGAGCCGCAACAAAAAAAGGGATACCGCGTAATGGTTACACAATTTGTACCGATCGTGCGTATCGGCCCGTACCTGCGACGCTGTTTGCGCATGTTCATTCGACTGTGCTTAATATATCAGACTGTTGTCCGTACTTGGCCGCGGTTATTTAGGTTTTTAAAAATCCGGGTACCCTTTCTTTTGTCGGGATATAATATATCCTATGGTCGTCTCCAGGCTGCAAACTAGTTCTATCAATATAAGTAAAGTGGGCACGCCATTTACTTATACTTAGGAAACAATAAAGCAAACAGAAACACATTCGCATTCATAAAAGTCGGTAATCGTAGCGTTAGTGGAAAGGAAAAGTGACACCTACCGAGTTGCTGCTGGACCCAAGACCGTGGTATTTGGACCTTCCTACAAAATCTTTATATCTAGCAGTAGAGATCTCCGGCAGTCTCCAAATATAATGATTACCATCCTTAGGCAGGAGACGGCACGCTAAAAAGACCAAATGAATTCGTTTCCCACCTAGATGGGAAAGACAGTGCGCGAGTAAAGACTTCCTATGCACCTATATAGAAAAAGCAATGAAGATTATTTCAATCGGCGACCAGTAATCTTTCAATTTAACGCAACGTATAATATTCAACAAAAGGCATGTTACGTAATGAGATATCCGTGACTCCAAAGGACTGATACGTTTCGTTAAAATTTGATCGTGTGAGCTCAATATCGTGCCTACAGTCGGGGTTTGGGAACGTAATGACCTTCTGGCATTCTCTGTCTTTGTATATAGATTATTAAACCTACTGTGTACAGTCATTCAACGTTTATATTCCTAGAGATAATAAGAATTTTACTCTTGGTCTGTCGGACGATTTTTAAAGGAAGACGGCCAAGTGGAATTCAGCCTTGCGAACTTAGGGCTCCGTACCTGCACAAGAATTACGTATGAATGAATATGGTTTTATTGTGCACCACAAAAAGTACATAAAAAAGAAAAGTATAAGAAATACAACGGATACAATTTGGCGGTATTATCGCTTCAATGGCGAAGACAACAAATATCGAAAACATACCCATATATATATATATATATATATATATATATATGTAACAATACTTGTAACTAAATTCAAATATAATAACTAACAATATCAATATAATATATAATAATGATATTTACTTATTAACAGTTAAATAAATTAAATATGAAACGAAATAAATAATTATCCTCAAATATAAAGAACAAAAGTAAAAAAAGAGAAAAATGGAGCAGTGAACTATCGTGGTTCATCAGACGATTGAGACATAAAAGTGATCTTTCACAAGTTTTTTTAAAGATTTGGATGGATTTTCCTCTCGTACGTGCGTATAATTATATTTGTCTAGATATTGTCTGCGTTTTTTACATATCCCCTGGGAACCATTAAATTTCCTGGGATAAAAAGTATATCAGTTCTTCACATTTTTTCCACTAACTCTGTGCCCGAAATCAAGTTTATTGGTTACTTTTCAAGTTTATTATTTGTTTGGCCTACCTTTAAGCCAAACAAATACACTTTCACATTTATATTAAAATATCGATTGGTTAAATTATTTGAACGTTTTTCTAAAATTTTGCGCGTACCTACAATGTCGCGCGGAACCGCTATGGTACTTACTTAAGTCCGAGTCTTTGACTTATTATTGGCAGTCGCAATTGAAATAGGACTTATCTACTTTAAATTGAGAATATGCAGCATTTTGTATTAAAATATCCCACTTTACCCCTGTACCAAATGAAAAAAAATTAGATGCCCAATCTCTGCAGGTTTTTTGTTATATTTATATTTTTCGAGAAGTTATTCACGATAAATATTTTCTTACTGTTTTGATATGGAACCCTAAAAGTGGTAATTGAGTCGCTTCCGAGAAAATTACTACGTAAAGATTTTCTTGGTTGAAATACTTCTTTGGCCGCCCTAGGGAATAGTTAATTAAACGGAACATTGTTTGACCGCGGCGGGTAGAACATTTTTAAACATAAAATGTAAAATACTGAGTCATGATACGCTGTCAGGCTGTAAGCTATGAGAGTAGCACAAATATTAAGGCAAAGCCAAACGGCGGCGTCAACACTGCGTCCTATGCGGCGTCAAATTATTGCGTACAGCGTTTGACCAACCGCAGCACTCTTTCTCCAAGGCGCGCTTCTTGGTTTTGTCGCGGTTTACTCGTCTTTTTACTACTCTTACTTCAGCCAATACGAGCACGAATAACCACGCACGCACACACCCTATTATAATAAGTAGATTTTCGTTCGTATTTTTTTGTGTCACTGTAAATTTTATATTCTCAAAACCAATCAAAAGAAGCGCCTGTTCGAGGAAGGGTCTTATTATTGACAGCAAGCAGGGCGCAAATTTGGGCGCTAATTACCACCGCTGCGTTGAACCATCCACTTATGTGGCTTTCAAGTGTGCGTTCTGCGAGCAACAGGAGTCTTGCTCGTATACGCGCTTCTTTTATTCCACAATTTTTATTTTATTCCACTATAGGGCTGTTAGTACTTGACTGCAGTTCCAACTGTTGGTAATGCATCATCACTTAAGTACCACCAGATTATAGAGAGTTTAGACTAGTCTAAATGGTAACTGGCAAACCTGCAAGGGGTATGGCAGTTAGATGAAACCCATTCCCCTAAATGGTTTCTACGCGTCATCGTACCGGAATACTAAATAGCTTAGCGGCACGTCTTGGTCAGTCGTGTGGTAACTAGCCACGGTTAAAGGCTCACACCAGAAAAATCAGAAACTATAAATTCCAAATAGCCCCTGCCGAGGATCTCACCCGAGACTTCTAACTAATAAAAAAATCCAGCGCTCCCCGTTGCGTCACGGACGTCGCCAAAAATCACACCCAAACTGGTACACGAGTATGAAATATTTTCAACCAGTTGCCAACCGAAACCCACCGCGATATTTCCTTAATACCAATCATAAGAATCGAACGTTCTAGTCTGGGGATTGATTGCTCACAGGACGCAAACTTGGACGCTGCTTAGACGCAGGTTCGACAATGTGGTGTCGACCTCGCTTAAGAACGTTCGCGGTTTAAAATTATCAGAATTAATCTAACTACGACAGTATTTTCTACCGTCTGTCTCCTATATTAATGGCAAAAGACCGTAAACAATTTCGACTTGTCCATTGTACAATTTATCTCGCTTTGCACTAATAGCAAAGTTCACTTAGACGTTCGCGTTGCTTATTGCCGTTATTTTGTAATTAAACGAATCCTTTGCTCGGCTAACGGGACCCAAGTAATTTGCTTGGTAAATCAAAAATAGATTTTGATGAAGGTAAAGTTAGTTAGTATGCTTAGTTATCAATGTTACAATTGGAGACTGCCTGTCTAATGTTAAGCTTACTAGGCAACGGGTCACAAGGTAGATTTCCGGGTCAAGTCTGAAATTGTTCGGTTGGTTTTCAATTTTAATCACTCTAAATAAAATTAAGTGTTGAATTTGAACAATCTATTGGCGCGTCTTGTCACTTATGGCAAAAAAAAAATCGATATGCCGTCACGGAAAATGACCTAACGCTAAATTTTGGCTCCCTTGTGTGGTACCATAAACCGGATGGTGCATGGTACTTACTGGTGCGAATGGACATGGAAGCGATGTCGCTTAGAGATATCGCGTCATAGTTAATACACACAAATTCCGAATTTTTCGAATAATGTTCTATAAGAGTTTAGGTTGGCACTTAAAGATCGCTTAGTTATAAAGCCGCATTTTGTATACTGAATAGATACTTCTTAAAGTTTCTGCTTTTCATGTTCATATCTCTATCTTTTTCCGAAATGTATAAAAAAAGCAACATGCAGGGTCCCTCCTACGAGAGGTGAAGCCTGAAAGAAATTAATAAACTGAGATTATATATCCACGAAAATCAAGAGGATAGGCATAAAAAAGCTATATGTTTTAAAATGTGCGTATCACAGTCTCCCTATGATAGAGTATCCCGACACTGGTTGTCACTCTGATGAATGCTGAGTAGTGTACTGAGCATTCATCAAAGTGTCAACGTAAATCAAGTAGATAACCATAAAAAAGCTATAGGTATGTTGCAAAATGTGCGTATCACAGTCATATCAAGCGTGAGTGTACGTGAATTACCTCACACACAACTCAGGGTAATAGCCGACAGTGAAACAAAGGTGAAAGGCTGCGATCAAACGTTTTGCACGCTCGATTCTCGCCTTTGATTTATGCAAATTAGGTGTACACACGGCAAAAACCCTCGCAAATCATGCATGCACCTTAACAGCTATACTTCATAGGTCAATTTGCAATGGCAAGATATCAGATGACTATCTGTAGACACTGCAGTGCCTACATGGTGTATGTGATAGCTACAGTCCGTGACGGCAGGATGCAACGCCAATTGAAGACCAAAACAATTTATTTATGCTTTCGTTATTTTCAAAAGGCCATTCCCTTTTAATTTCATGGTTCATTTAGAATTTCGTATACAAGAATTTAGGGGCCCGTCTGTTAAAACGTATTTATTCAATTTTCGTTAATTTTTTTAAGTTTAGAATATATATAAATATAAATAAATATATATACTGCTACAATACACACATCGCCATCTGGCTCCAAAGTATGATGATTTTTTAAAGAATAATATACATACAAACTTATAACACACATATAAACACCCAGACACTGAAAAAGAGTCATGTTCATCACACAAACATTTTCCAGTTGCGGGAATCGAACCTACGGCTTTGGACTCAGATAGCAGGGTCGGTGCCCACTGCGCCAATGGGCCGTCAACACTAGGCTATGTCCGGAACTAGGTAGATCAACACTATAAATAGGTATAGAACCTCCAAGTAATTCGACCCCTTTGTTCATGAACTCATGCCGCCACCGCTTAGCTATCAGCACAGAAAATTACTTAGGAGACAGGGTTGGCATATAAGTAATTGCAAAGCTAGAAGCAAATAAAAGCGAAACTTACTATAGATGTATTTTGAAAAATAAAATATGTTTTTATAAACTTTTATCTATAAAAAAGATAATATCACATATTCTGTCTCTCTGATACCGTGTTCTGTTCAATCCGGCTACTCCTCCATATCTGTAAGAACGGTTTGAGTTTCTCAGTGATTGTCACTTTCGCTCTCTACGTTCTGAAGATAACCTTATCCTAAAAATTACCATATACTATAATATATAATAATATAATAATATAATAATACCATAGTACTTCTTTCTACTCTAAATCCTTTTCAGTTGAAGCTGTTCCGCTATGGAACTCTCTCCCCTTTCAAATTAGACGCGCGCAGTCACTACCGATTTTCAAGAGACTTCTTAAAAAACATTTTATGCCACCCTAATTAGTCTGTTTTTTGCTTCTGAGTCATTTTTCTTTGTATTGTAGACCTCCACTTTGTATGATATAGTAATTGATATATATATATGTATATTATTTTTGAAGTGAAACTTCTTTAGCGGCGTTGAGCACTTTTTCTGTAATGGGTATAAAATCTTAAACTCGCGTCAGGACACGTGACCTGATCGAAAAAGCGTAAGACGGATGGAGAGTAGACAGCTATCTACTATTTATTTATTTATTATTTATTTACTATTTTGTATCAGTTTTAGAGATTGGCGATGATAGTTCTGGTAATGATGATGGTGAAAAAGTCGTTGAAATTATGGATGAAAGTTGATTTTTCGGAGAGATAAACTTTTTAATGTAAAATAATTGTAATAGTTTTAAAGTGTTAAATTTTTAATGTAATATAAATTGTCATGTTTGTGTACGATAGCGCAATAAATGAATATTGTATTCTACCACATAAATGATAGTCACACTCCCGGAGTGCAACCCGTTTTTTTTTATTTTTATAACTGTTTCTTGTGTACAACCTAACCCTAAAGTCTAAGTTTTTTTTCCCTTTCCTTTGTTGGGTTGCGTGGCAGTGATCGCTTTTTAGTGATAAGGCCGCCCATTGTGCCTGTGTTTTATTTAATGTTGTTTTTGTTTATAATTTCATTGATGTTAGGTGTACAATAAAGTGTATTTTCATTTCATTTCAATAATATGATATAATTAAAATTAAAAACAGTCCACAGTTGGATTAAAGGAATCTACCATCGGGAGGGTGTGCCCATAATCACCACGCTGGGCATTAAAAAATTATTAATGAAGATGGAATTAGTAGCACAGAGGACGCTGTTTGTTTTTCTGAGATAAATAATAGCTTATGTCAGTCCCCGTCCTTTAAATTAACTCGGATATCGAAGATACTGAGGTTAGATTTTTAATAATTCATATGTATGCCTAATAATAGGTTTAATATGATTGCTAATCAAATAACATTAGTTCAATATGATTTATCTGTAAGTGAATATGCAAAAATGATTCTTTAAGATAAATAAATAATTCTTTAACCTGAACTCCATGCTAACAATCATGTTGCTTAGTTAGGGCGAGAAGGAAGGAAAAATAAAAACCCACTTTCGTATTTATAATATTAATAAATATTATTTATCTGCAGGTGAAGTGCCTGCCCTGGTCAAAAAGTCTTCGCAAGCCACCGAGCAGATTCAAATTAATTAATTATAACTGTGGGCGAGTTTACGATCGGGGCACCGCCCCGGCCGCCCGGCTACCAAAGCGTGCATGAAGATGTACACCGCAGAGGTTTAAATGAAGATAACGACGCTTTACGATCGCCCCATTCGCCGCGGAAACATACACATAAAATTGAACCCATCTGAAGATATCGCAGCTTTTGCTTTACCTACCACTCAATCGTTAATCGTTATTTCCGTAACTATTTTGAGTGCAAGCTGGTGCAATTGAAATAAGCAAAAGTGGAGCGTATAGAGCAAGTATAGGTTATAGTAGTATAGCTTTTTGTGGCAGAGCGTTTGGGAAAGTTTGCTTTTTTTTAACAGCTACCGTCATGCTTATTTCTGGCGCGAAGCCTTTACTGCGATCCGATCTGAAGGGCGTGGTTTCAGGTGTTTTTAGAAGAACGTGCGAACGAACTTAATTTAATTATTTTTAACCGGACTTACTTCAATGTTGTGTATACCTGTAAGTGATAACTTGTACTCGGACAATAAACTATAATCTAAAATTATTAATGATAATACAGTGTATCGTTGGTATATCTAATGAAAAAAAAAAAACGTGAGGCTTAACACCTACGCCTTTGACCTACTTTGGTCGCAAATATGACCACGTTTGCGAATTTCATTCAAATAGTATTTACTGTTATTAATGTATTTGTGATATGTTATAGTATATATTAGTTTATTATTATTATTTATGTTATCCTTTTGTTTTCCTTACCCTAAGGTTGGCTGAAAGAGATCGCTACAAAGCGATAAAGCCTTTTGTATACTTCTTTTGTCGGTGTTTTTTTTTAATCTTCTTCTGTATTTTTATTTGTGTGCAAATAAAAAGTATAAATAAATAAAATATTCCTCAGATTTACCACTCGATCATTATTCGTTATTTCCGTAAAAATATTGACTATCACATGCAAACTAGTGCGGTCGAAATATGCGATAAAAGAGCGTATAGAGGCAGTGTGATATTTTTGTGGCAGAGCTCGTCCGTAAAAGTGCTCCTCTAAGCTTATTTCTGCCGCAAAGAAGCATTGCTCTGTACCGGTCTTAAGGGGTGGTGGGCGTTGTATTTACAGGCAGATGAAACTTTTCACTAACGCTGCCCGGACACTGATTGAAACTTTGTAGCACGTATTCCTCGCCCTAGGAAGTGGTGTTTCATTTAAAGGCGACAATCCGTCAATTATAACTGTTAAAGCAAAGCTCCAAATATACTCGTACATACAAACTATTTTTTGCTGATGTCATACAGCCATACAAATACGTAGATACATTGTCATACTGTTAATCGGAATTATTATTCAGTGGACACCAGAAAACTTGTCTTTACACTTTATCAATTTAAACAAGGATGTTAACTCCTTGAATTACTATCGAGTACAACGCCAATGCAAGTCAGTATGTGGATGATGTTATGATCAAAATTCCTTCCGCGCACGACGCAATACTACACAGCATATTTATAAAACAAGGAGGTGGACATTGCATTAATCTCTTTGTCGTACTATTAGTTAGTTTTATTCCGCCGCTGTCAAATAAATCCTTAAATGCGTGGTATCGATCGCCTTTTAATCTTGATTGATCGTGATTTTTTGTAGATGGCACTGACGCAGCAAACCATGTGAGTCGGTAGCATTAACCAAAATGCCGAGGGTTTATTTTGAATGGCAATTGATAATTCAGGTTGGGACCTCTTTTTCGAAAATTATGCATCAAGATACCTGTATTAACATTTGTTTGGAAAGTGAAACTATCATGTATATTAAATGAATTTCAATGGAAGGTTTTTTCTGAGCATTATCAAATGGATTTCATTAGGTAAGCAGATTTATATCCACACGCTTCAATAAAAAAGTGGCATAATTGGAGATTAGAGTTACGAAATAGAGCAATGTCCAAAAGTTGAATGAAGATAAATGCATAAAACCAGATTCAAATGTGTCGAGTGTGATCGCGATGCAAATATAATTATTGTACACACCGTCATATAAAATGCCCACTTCGGAAATTAGCTCTAACCCTCTTAGGTGAGTCAGGCTTAACTCCTATCCGCTTTAAACTAGATACTGAGTCCAGCTCTCGGGAAAAAATGAACCAAGAAATTAAATTATGTGGAAGATTACTTATACAAATTATATAAAACTAACGAGTTTGTATGTTTATAGGCACTTATCTCAATACTAGTGCAGTCATATCTGTAAAATAATGAGTTGATAATTAATCTGTTTATTGAGGAAGAAGGTTATAGGATTTTATTTTATTTTAATACGGTTGGAAGCACAGATCTCATCTTGATACTATAAAGAGGCTATGATTTAAAATAACGTGTACAAGATTCTAGCAAACAAAAAAAAATGGAAATAAAACCAGTAAGTAGCTTCTTTCATTTGAACAGTTATTTCTAAAAAAAAATATACTACGACAATTCACCCGTCGCCATCTAGCCCCAAAGTTAGCGTAGCGTGTGTTATGGTTACTTAGATGACTGATGAATATTATTATGAATAATATACATAAATACTTATAATATACATATAAACCCCCGAACACTGAAAAACATGCATATTCATCACACAACCACTATCCAGTTGTGAGAATCGAACCCACGGCGTTGGATGCAGAAAGCAGTGTCGCTGCCCACTGCGCCAATCGGCCGTCAAATTTTACGATAACAACTAAATGGATACACAGTAAATGCTTCAATAAGGAATAAGTGCAACTATATATTCAAAACTGTAGATAATGCTTCGATTAAGTTATAAGAAGCTTTTATCCGCGTCTTCGCTCACGTTTGTTTTTTTTTTCATCCCTACGGAAACCATTTTATTTACTTTGGCATGAATGTATGACTACGGAGCCTGCCTCAGTGCCAGTTCAACAATTTAATCGGTTTAAATGCCGTGCATGCCTAAGATTTTACATTCTAAATCTCGGAGCTTTTAAGGTGCCAGTCTCGGATGCATCCTTCTCTCTGCAACTAAACCCACTAAAATTAGGTACATATACCTAATTTCAGTGGGTTTAGTTTAGCTGTTGGTTGTGCACATGGAATAATAGCTATTTGTTCAACTCTTTCGTAATGACTAATTAGGGAGAGTTTAAACAATTAAGTACATTTGCATAAATGATTTTTATCTATGACCGTGCAAATAAATTAATATAAAAGTAAAACCAATTTATTCAGAAAAAAATACCTTTATGCATTTTTACGTTTTAGTGAATTTGAATATTTTGGCATGGAATTGAAGACTATTCATATCAAGTGGGTTATTTTATAATTTGTTGTCTATTGCCAACGTCGACTTAGAATTATTTGTTAATAACCTATCAACTAAAATAAAAATTGCAAAAATAATCCCAAATTTTCCGAGCAAATAGTACCTTATATATAAAATATCAGAAAAGGGCAAATGATGATAGCCTAGGGGCTCCTTTTCGAGAAATCGAGTTCCTCTTACTTCTGCCTAACTTTTCGAAGTAACGTACGTTTTCCATTTAAGCCATCAAAATATCACTTTCTTTGACGGTGAAGGAAAACATCGTGAGGAAACCTGCATGCCTAAGAGTTCTCCATAACGTTGTAAAAGGCGTGTGATGTCTATCACTTGGCTAGCGTGGTAGAATATGGTCTCATTCTGAGAGTAGACCCGGGGCTGATAATGGGTTGATGAAAATGATTGCATCTTCAGATCAAACCATTACCGGCCCACTACAGAGCACAGTCGCATTCCAAAATGAGAAGGGGTAAACGCCGTAGTCCACCACGCTGACCCAGTGCGGATTGGTGGACACCTATGAGAACATTATGAAGAACTCTGGAATGCAGGACGATGTTTTCCATCACCGTTGAAGCAAGTGATATTTTAATTACTTAAAACGCATATATCTCAGAAAAGTTAGAGGTGGGATTCAAACTCGGTCCCCCGAAAGTGAAGTCGAGCTCCTACCCAATGCGCTATCACAGCTTTACATGATTGCATACAGGAACTATATTAATATCATACAATAATATATAATACAATAATATATAATGTCATCTTTCATTCATTAGTGTTATAGTTATCCATTAATTATGTTGTTCCATCTAGTAGTGTACGTAGCCCTGCCGTACTAACAAGATATAAAAAAAGAAAAAGGTAGCAGATGAGCTGCAGACGGTGGTTATAGCATAAATGGTATAGATGGACCTTTGCTCTTGGCTTAGATTAAAAAAAAATCGCATTTCGACATAGTTAGCTGGATTGAAATTCGATTAGTAATGTCAAATTCATTTCTGGAACATTTCGATACCTTATTAGATAAATAAACAAATTGACACACTATCGCATTTATGATATCAGTTAGTATGGATAAAAGAAGATATACGGCTATATGTTGAAGGGCGTACCCCGGTCTGTTATTTATGCATGCATGCATGAGCCGCACCTATAAGAGATTGCGATGCACTTGCTGCATAATTAATGACAGAACTTGTTCGCGATTATTCTATTAACGCTTTTTTAATAACTTTCTGCGTGTTTATTGGCCATTAACACGTAAGATGAATGCCGGTTGTTGGTATGTTAATTGTTTCATTCGCAAAACTGCGCTCTTTGATCGAACGGTTTTAGCTCGTAAATGAAAAAGCAAATTATTGAACGACAAGTTTGTGTATTGCAAGTGAAACAAAAAAATTATAAACCGAGCTCGAGCCTCGGGGTGGATTGCGATCTCGGCATATTTTAAGTTGTTTTATAATGATTGTTTCTGGCGATAAAACAATGAAAATTATTTATTTTTTTATTCGAATATTCAATTAAAATTATTCTTTTGAATTTGGAACGCGTGATTGGGGAAGGTATATTTTATTTTGTTTTTTTTAAAATATCTTTTTCTGCACATTTATTTTGTATCACTGATACTCTTTGGCTAATTTTAATCTTTGATTATGTGTGGTATTGGAATATTAACTGCAAACCAATAAAATGGATGAATCGTTGTCCTTAAGTTATGACACGTGTTCATGTCAATGTTTACATTTTTACGACAAGGTTTATAGTTAAAACACTACACAAAAATAATAGTAGCGTTAAAACGTAAAGCCCTGAGTCAATGTGGAATTTAATTAAGATTTGCGTCCAGAATTTTAATTTGTTTCTGTAAAAAAAATCAATTATACGATGAGACACGTAGCGTTCACGTATAAATGATTAATGAACACATTTTGCATTGAAAACAGCACGACATTGACATAGATAACAAAAACGGAGGAGGACAAAAAAAGTACTCACATGTCGGCCGACTCCTATTCGGTCTCGTCAAGGGTATCCAAGGCCTCTGTGGTGGTAAGGTGGCAGTAACTGAAACAAATAACAATTAAAATTAACATTTTCTTGTGTTAATGAGGGATTTTTTTTAATACGGTTGGTCAAAAAGTGATACTTTTTGTATAGCGTGCCGAAACTTGGATTTTCTGCCCTTGTGCTTTCAACTAAATTATCACATGCAATAATAACCGGGATCAAAAGCTTATCGTGCTTTCAGATTCACGACGAGGT
Source organism: Pararge aegeria (assembly GCF_905163445.1). NCBI lineage: Eukaryota > Metazoa > Arthropoda > Insecta > Lepidoptera > Nymphalidae > Pararge > Pararge aegeria. The sequence goes on from NC_053189.1 coordinate 3,885,657, forward strand.
ACATTCCCTAACTCAGGACTAGTACAGCGTTTTTAAAAGAAAAAACAGTTTTTTCCTGGTGAAAAAAACTGGGAATTAAAAAAATGTAAAAGGACCTCGCTATCTGTAGTTGAGTATAAAAACCAATAGACCCAACGAGGTACCCTGGTAGAATAATTTTCAACTTAACAGTTCAAACAGCATGTAAACGTTAAAGGCTACCTAGACAAAAAAAAACAAAAAAGCAGTTTCACATGAGAGTAAATCAGGCTTCAAATATTTTTAATACCAAGAAGTATGGCTCAATAATTGATAATCCTGACACATCTATCTATAAAAATTACAGGACAAAAAAGTAAATCAAGAATCTTGAGCAAAAACTATTAATATAGAGATTGGAAGATCGTGCATCATTGCTACATCTCATTTCAATTGTATTTCGCTCTCGCTTATCCTCGCCTTCCTATTTAGGAAGTGACAAAAAATCAATTTTCGTTTACGTTCGTCGTCAAGGTGCACGTTGGACACATGGGTTTACCCATGGGTGGCAGGGAGGGCAGCTGGAAAGTAGGAAGCCTCCCCCTTGCAAATCTCGCAGTCTTGGAAGATTTAGAGGTGACGGAATCAATCCAACAAGCAAATCCTTCTTATAATTTTAATTAACTTTCATTTATTTGCCTTTTTGCATACAAAGTATGTATAAACTTGTAATGAAATCTCTTTGGCTCTAATATTTGTATCTCTGTCTGGCTGGTTTTTATGACTTTAGAAAGGTAAAATTAAAAAAAAAAAGAAATAAAATTATCAAAGCCAGCAAGACTTAATTAGATTTTCTTACTGGCAATATGAGTGAATCGAATGAAGAAATTCGATACATTTTTAAATTTTATTACAAACTAGCTGTGCCTTGCGGTTTCGGTATAGTAAAAAAAGTATTATAGTTAAACACAAATAATAAAAAGTACAATGAAAAACTATCCAAATCAACCAACTCTAACGGTATAATAAAGAAAAGTATTATAGTTAAACACAAATAATAAAAAGTCGGTACAATGAAAAACCTTTGTATTTGAATTGTATAACAATAGGCGAAGTGCATTGATCCACATACAATTCGTTTCCTATTAAGGGCCACACAAATTGTTCCCTTAGCACGACTTTACACATCTCGAGAGCGTTGTTGGTTTTTGTGAGTTCGATACTGTAACATGCAGCAAACATAGTTGCCTTTACGAACTCTTGTTAAAATAATAATAGTATGTTGATCGATCTAACTTATTGGTCTAACTTACTAAACTCATATAGGTTCACGTGTCATATTGAATCTCCATTGGTAATTATTAATCTTTATTACAATAAATCATCCCTCTTTTTAAAAATAATCGCTCTATTTTGCAACTAGAACTACAAACTGCATATCATCTCATGATTTCCGTCAGTATGTAGGGTTTTTTTTATTCCACTACAAGTAAGACTTGACTGCAATCACACCTGGTGGTAAGCAATTTTGCTATAGCAGTTAAATTAAGCATAGGTTAACGATATCGTACAGGAACGCGAAATCGCTAGGCGACACGTCTCTGTTACTAGGGTGGTAACTAATCAAAGTACGTAGCAATCACAACACCAGAAAGAAAGTTCTGCCATCTCTGGAAAAATCTCAAGGCATATCGATGGAGACAACAAAACTAAAACTAAACGGAACACTTTTAACAACAACTACGACGATCGTTCAAGCTTTCAACCGGTTAAATTGAAAGCTTTTGTTTGTTTGGAAACATTTCGTCATAATATCAGATACGCGATAGGAATCAGCGCTCATCAGTTATTTCGTTCCGAGCGGTCTTGTCGCTCGGTTCGGTGGGCGTATAGCGGATCATGTCGTGTTTATATTGCCTATAGAAATTTGAATAATTCTATAAAGGCGTGTACAGACCGGCTGTGTCGTTGATCTAGTGATTAGCATATATGGCTATGAATCTGAAATACCTTGAATCTTACCAAAAAATTTTTTATGTGGGGCACTAAGCAATAGTTTTAAGTTAGGGAATTAGCTTTCCCAAACCTCTTCATCGAAGTCGGTCCTGCTTATGATAATAATAAGAAATAAATAAATTAATCTCTCAATGCTCTTTCACGAGCGATGGCGTGACCTTCTTACTTATAGTAATAAGGTCGTTACTCTGCGCAGGCCCTGCACTAAATTATGACAACGTAAGTATACGCCCGACGAACTTTCTCAATGGATGTGTTAATCGATTTTAAGATGATGGTTTTTGAGCCAACTATGCATGCTAAGTCAACACGCTCTTACAGCTCGGTTAGGGAGGCATCCGAGTCAAGCGTCGTAGTGTGCCGAAAGCGCTGGCGTCATCTCATTACCCTTTGTAATTAGGTCCGCAGGCTACGCCGGCCCTGCACTAAATCACGACAACGTAAGCATGCAACCGACGCGTAACTTCCCCTGCATAGATCTCAATTCGTCAATTTAGAATTTCATCACAGTAGAAGTGACGAATTGCGATGTCATTACCCTGCGCAGGCCCTGCACTAAATCACGAAAGCGTAAGCATGCGTCCGACGTCCGATGCATAGTTCGCAACTCGCTCAATAGATATGCTATTCCTCTAATAAGGCAGATGTTGGTTTTTGAGCCATATACCCATCGTCAGTAAGACAGCACTCTTACAGCTATGTTACGGAGGCGTCCGAGTCAAGCGGCGCAGTGTATCGCGGGCGCGGGCGTCATCTCATTACCCTTTGTAATTAGGCCCGTAGGCTGCGACGGCCCTGCACTAAATCACGACAACGTTAGCATGCGACCGGCGGCGTCCCCTGCATAGCTCGCAACACAATACCCGTTTATGGATGTGTTATTGAATATTAAACGCTAAAACCCCCCCCGTCCGACGCCTGATGGATGTCCTTTTCGTAAACAATACTAAAATCGAGGGTCGTTCACACTACGACAAAAGATCCGAATGGTTTTTTTTTCAAATGTCGGTACTATAATTTAGAAGATATTCAAATGATGGAATACGGACGTGCTTTGAGTAAACTAAAAAGGTTCTTTGAAGAACCGATCAGAGTAAAGTTTATCGGAAAAGTTAAGGTTTGAAATATAATTTTAACGCGCGTTAGGTGTTATTTTCTATCTGAACAGACTGCCATATATTAATTTCGGGTTATTTTGTTGTTAGCATACAATTACAAAATATACCTTTATAAAGGCATTTACATACGGACGTATATTTTAAGATCACTAACAGCAAATTGTTGCATTTTAGAGAAAAAAAAGCGAGTACAAAGCGACTGAATCTTATTTACAAGGGGTTAACACGCGTGTCAACTGCACGCAAAAAATATATCTTTTACGATGACTCTAATATTTATGGGCGTCAGTATTTTCTATTTGAGTTTATATTTCGTAAACAAAATCACCATATTGGGAAAAACGGCGCGACCTCCGCCACAGCTCTTGACGACGAAACTCGCGAACATCAGGTTTCCGACAAGCCTAATAAGACAAGCGCGCCAACAAGGTGTTGTGGACGACATGTTGCGATTTAGACACAGAGATGTTGGAAAACTAAAACACCACCTATCTTTACTTATATTTTAATGCGTTTGTTGGTTTGTTTTACAATTGCACAGAAACAGTGCAAGGAATTGAGCTAATTTCTTATAAATTAGCTCAATTCCTTGCACTCTGACTAATATTTCAAAAATAAAGTTTATAAATGCTCCACTAAAACTGACAATCTACAGAAATGTATAATAAAACTGAAGAGTTGCTTTTTTTGAATCCGCTGTTGTTGTTTTTACCATCGCACTTTTAACTATGAAGCTAGATATCCACGCTACGACCACAGTTAACACGTGAATAACCGCAGCGCTGAACTAGTATAAGTTTAAGGTCACAGCGCTAATCAGTTGGAGATGATAGCGAAAATATCATTGCACCTATAAATTATTTTTTATAAGTATCAATGATTCCTTTTTATAGAGAACTCTTCAAAAGTTCCCAGCAGCTCTTGAACTAAACGGCTAGTGAGAGTCTAAGTGGAGTCGAATGAGTGCTAGATGCGTCGAAGTCGATAAGATCCGGCATGCTCTTCACATTGTTCGCGCTCCGATACGTAGATAAGGCTTTCACCGCTCGTCTCTCGAGAGCTGCCGTGAGAACCGTCCGTTACATGTCGACACTGGTTTCGACAGAAGCACGGGCGTTTGTCAATTAGGCCGACAGTAGCTATTTTTTTAGCACTCCGTAGCCAAATGGAAAAACAAAACCATTGTTATTGTATCATATAAACCAGTGTTTTCATTCATTCATTAATTCCAAAGAAAACCAACCTTTCAAACTTATTGTAGAAAATTGGCATTTTAATACCCATTAGACCGAATTCTGAAGATATATTTTTCTATGCCACTAGTATATATGTCATAGTAAAATGACGTGGGAGTGAAAACACATATCCTACAACAAACATGTCAATGAAGTTTATGAAGACCAAGATAAACAATGTCAAAGTTAAAAAAATACTTATTGATTTAAGACAAATTACTCGTAGAATCATGCTTCTATAGCTGTAAAAACTGTCGTGGCCACTACATACTAGCCTACCAACCATATGGTGGGAAATCCGAAAAAGATTTCCGGATGTCTTGAAACACTACTTTTACTTCCTGAAAACTGACTGTTGTAACAACTAACCTTATAAAAACTAGAAATAGTTTTAATTAATATCAAATAATCCACTGATTAAAAGAACGAGTGCAATTTTAGAAGTAAGTAAATTGTATGCAATAGAAATATAAAGTCTGCAGAGTTTAGCTGAGCAGATCGAAACTAACAATATACGGCCTGCGGTAGATTACTTAAGCGCCAAGGAAATAATACATCTTGGAAGTGCGTGTTAGAAATCAGGAAACATAACTTATCGTGGCACGTATACGAAAAATGTAAGTGACATAATAGAGGAAGAGTCTGTGGGGCCTTGAAAAAGTTCTCTGTTACGTTACGTTAGAAGACACTAACAAAAACATCAGTTACAAGTAAATAGCAAAAGCAGACACCGAATTCAATTTAGCCGTTACAACGATAATAATGGAACCTAAGATGCTGGGTCAGTTAGAAAAAATGGTGCTCATAAAATTTTGCATGTTATAAACGATGAAACGAAACTACGCCCTGTATAAGAAAGTGAATGACGTATAAGAGCAAAAATCCGCGATGCCTTGAAAAAGTTCTCCGTTACGAAGAAAACACGAGCAAAAACAACAGTTAAAACGAAATAGCAACAGCAGGTGCAAAATTTAATCAAGCCGTTACAATGATAATAATGGAGCCTAAGATGCTGGGACAGTTAGGTAAAATGTTGCTTATAAAATTTTGCATGTTTTAAATGAGGAAACGAAACTCTTCACCCCTGTATAAGAAAGTAAATGCAGTAATGGAGCAAAAATCGGCGGTGCGTTGAAAAAATTCTCCGTTACGAAGAAAACAAGGACAAAAACCACAGTTAAAACCAAATAGCAACAGCAGGTGCAGAATTTAATCAAGCTATTACAGCGATGATACAGCAAAACTCTTAACAAAAATAACGTAGACCATCTTTTCCAGCAATATTATTAACGAGATACAGATCGATGTCGGGGTTAATCAATTCCATGCAATTTTTAGTCCATTGACTACGCCATCTCGAGCCAGACGCCGGGGAGCCGTGCAAGAACCGGTATAATCGGTTGCATCACATTCTAAAGCAAAAACTATACACGGGCCTGTTTCTGCATACCCTTTTTTTGTTAACGAGCGAGAAGTCTTACTTTTATTAACTGACATGTCGTTATAACGGGATAGTTGACGAGTTAATGAATTTGTTATTATTTTTTACAGATTATAATTAAAACGTCAAAATTCTATCTTAATATATTCTATCATTTTAGGTCTCGGATTTCATATTATTAGGTCCTTTTAAAATACATATGCAGCTCATCAAAAAAATAAGGAATACACTATTAATAAAGTATAGATAAATAAGTTATGTTTTGATATTTAAATGATATAGAACAAAAAAGATGTTAAGACATGATTATATTCCACACAGTAGAATATAAAGATTACGCACACGCATAATATCACTGCCTCCCCTATTATTTTTGGTTGGTTGGTTTTTCTTAATATCTGTCTTATAAAAACGTTTGGACAGTATATTAATGTGTGGGTTTCAATAAGGATGACTACATCCCTAAAAAGTGGTGAAACAGGAAATAAACTTATTTTATGGGTAATAATATCCGCTTGATCAGAATGCATTTCTTAACACAAAAGCATATTATGTATTCAGGCTTACAATGAAATACTCATATCAATAGGGTAACCTTGTAAATAAAATGTGATGCCAGTTTATATTACCAGCTTGAGAATGTATTTCTATACTTACACGATGACGAGATAAAATCACCATAGATTTTAATTATTTTTTTCAAATTTGCGGTTTAAGGCTGCTATACAATAAAAATAAATACACAACATTAACATTTCAAACGTTTTGACACGACATCCGTTTTACAAGGACCCGTGGTGTCAATGCCCGCACATGTCTAATTTGTTGATTAAATACCGTCTAGCATAGAGATAACACGTTTACGAGCAATGAGCATGCAGACTGAATTAACACTTACTATTCTCGAATTTGGCAAATAAAAAATCCGAGTGGATTATTCAACCGTCTATTTATTTAAGTTTTTTTAGGTTTGGTTCATACAGATGTGCGAATAGAGATATAATTGTCATCATGATCATAAGCATACGCAGGTACTATTTAGGAAATCGGCGTTGTCCACCTCCGTAGAGCTCGTTAAGCCGTCGTCGCGTCGCTCCGGACCTCCTCCAGCCGTGGGACTTTAAGAATCCGAAGAATGGCTTTACTAACACTAGTACTAAGTTAAGACTAACGCGGTTTCGAAACAGGGTTGGATTAAATTATTCTGCCAAATAAATACTGTTGTTGTATCATCAAAGTAAAGAAACAGGCTTCTCAATGGAAGCTGGTGGGTGAATATTGATTAATGAGACAAAAGTTCATAGGAAATTCCTACTCATGAGTTCACGTGAGCGATGCAGGTAAATAGCCTTACCATTATAATTTACAATAGTTTTAATACAGAGCAAACTGAAAATCAGCGCTGAGCATTGATTGTTGCCAATGAACATTGTTACCAATATGTTGTTAATATTGTTTTTTTATTTTTGTTTTAGTAATTTTATCTAAACTAATAATAAAGCATGGCGATAAAGCGATTCATAGTTTTTTTTAAATTATATAACAATACCTACATACATACAGTACAAGCAATATTTCTCTTCACCGTAATCTTTGATCGCATCTTCAGCCAACGTTTGTAGTTTGGCTTAGCAAGCCATATTGGAGGACACTCAACGCGCTAATAGGCCCACTGTTAGAATCCTACGCCAAGCGACAAAGAAGCCGATAGGGCTATCCATCTTGAATTCGCACTATAAAATGGCAAGCAAAATGCATTGTATTTTAAGAAGAAACGGTCTTACGAGCGGAGAGGAAAATAATCAAAAGGACTTTTTTTAACACGACTTCTCATACTACTTATTTGGGCCGAAAATAGTTACATGAAACGGATATGTGCAATGTGAATATTTTTTCTAAATATATTACTCCCATAGTAATTACAAAAATCACTTTTATACGTCCGTGATACTTCTTCAACACAGGTTTTAAAAGAAAGGGTAGAATTATCGAAGAATTTCATTCGCATGGCCGATGATTGAATTAAATTTTCGCGTCCGCGGTTATTGACCGCGCTGCGATCTTATCTGGATAAAAAATATAAAAGAGCTAAGTTGTGTTATGAGCCAAATACACTTGTAACCTTTATACAGACAACTAAGTTATTTTCTAAGACTATAAATTTTCTAGTATTTATTTGTAGTAAGAATGTTTCTATTAAATAATTGTGTTGTAGAATGGGAATGGGCTTGAACAATACTTATTTTCACTTAAAACATTTGTTCTATATTCGGACTGAGGAAACTTCTTTAAATAATTGTAACAAAATGAAAAAAAGAAAAAACACACAAAAAACCCCTTTTTCAACTAAGTACTATTTTAATAAATGTGCGTGAAAATTTGGATGAGTAAGCCTTATCTTAATATATATAAATCTCCTGTCACGATGTTTGTCCGCGATGGACTCTTAAACTACTTAACCGATTTTAAATTAAATTGGCACTCCGTGAGCAGTCTGGTCCAACTTAAGAGATAGGGTAGTTTAGATCTTTAATTATAGTCGCAATTTTATTTTATTGCAAATTTTTTGTCTATAATTAATTGACAGTCACATGTTATATATATATACTACTATACTCATTTAAAGCTTAGCGATACTGAATACTTTAAAAACAAAATCAAACGCAGACGAAGTCGCGGGCAACAGCTAGTATTATATAAAGACCGCTGGATCACCATTTTTCAAAAATGTGACGATCGTGTTTCTAGTTTTTCACAGCTCTGCTCTGTGAAAAACCAAACAACCGTAAACTTTTCCGGTATAAAAAATAGCTTATGTGTTTTTCCAGGGTATAATTAATCTATGCTTGAATCCATCAAACCGTTCAGCCGTTCTGGCGTGATTGTAAAAAACATCCATCCAAATTTACGCATTTAAAATATTTCTAATTCACATTTAAATTATTTCTAATATTATTAATACAAAAGTTGTGATGGATGGTTATTAATTAAAAATTAAAAATCAAATAAATTTAATGATTTTAAAATAATGACAGTGTATGTGTAGTGTGTAGTGTTTAAAAAGTCAGTAAATATTTGAAAATTTAATGTATGTTCATAAAAGCATTTCTAAATTTAGGAAAAAATTTGACTGCAATAATTTAAACATTAAAAGTAACAATAAACTTACAGTGCAAAATAATGGTTACACAAAATTCATAATTCGTTTAAAGGAAATTGCACACAATTCTACAATAAACTATCCATTGACATCTTGGAGATGTCTCTTAAAAAGTTTAAAATTTGTACTAAACGTAAGCTTATAGAAAAGTCCTATTATAGTATAAAGGACTACGTAATCGATAAAAAAGCTTGGTTGTGAATTATTACTCTAACCCAACCTGGTTAGAGTAATAATTCACAACCAATTCTTCTAATATTTTTAAATGACAATGTGAAAAAGAAAATACCCGGCTAAATTTGTTGTGGGCTTCTTCTTAGACCAGGACGCGTTTGGAACCCTCGTAGCTTTAGTTTTAAATTTTCGAATATGGTTATCGCCATCATCTCACTACCGTGTAATTCTCATGTTATGTACGCATCAAACGTGGGCCTACTTGTATTAAGATAATTTGACTTTGACTTTGTGATGGTCAAGTTTACTAGGAATGGAACTTGGCATCTCCCATTAAAGGTATAACGCACACCACTAGGGAGGTTCGTTAAATATGTTTCCGAAATTACTCTAACAAAATAAGTGTGATATAACATCATGCGTTGGTTTGATAAACAGTTTATTTATTGCGGTCACGTTTTAATACTGGCCGTCGTCTATGTCAGAATTTGTTTCCGTTTTCCGTATAGGAAAGTGTTTAGAGTGCTACTTTATAATGAAAACTTGTAAACATACAAAACTTTTAATCAAACATTTAGGTAAGTACATTACGTAATATATTATGTTGGTTGCCAATGCAATTTCAGAAAAGTCAGATAGACATCAGCATATGTTATGACATTTCCAGCCATGACAGCACTGCAAATTTAAATTCAGTATTAATTACGTATGCTTACTCTAAGCCGTGTGGTGGCGGCAGATCAGAGTATTCTTCTAGTCGAGCCCTTTCATTTGATACCCATATTGAGGGAGTTGTAAAAGAATATGTAATCCGCGATTTTGAGGTGGCGGCCATCTTTGAACACATTTTTTATCAAACATAGCTAAGACACTCCCGACTAATTCACCTTTCAAATGAAAAAAAAAATAGATTAAAATAGGTTCATCCATTCTGTAAATACGATGAAGACACACACACACACGCACACACGCACAGACACATACATACACGTCAAATTTTTAACACCCTACCGTTTTTGCGTCGGGGATTAAAATACATTTGGAAAATGCGACAAAAATGAATGTATCCAAGAGATTTCGAGTGTCGAGAGATACATTTCGAGTAAGTACAAGTGATTCCTGCGTATTATCCAATTGGCCCGCAACAGCCGTCACTTGCAGTAAATGTACATGTCACTACAAACGCGTTGAGATATGCTGTCAACATATCAAGCAGTTCTGCTCAGATAACATTCATAACAAAAATTAAAACATTTTATTTTTATTCCACTGTAAGTTAGCCCTATACTGCAATCTCACCGTGTGGTAAGTATTGAAGCGTTTTAAGACGGTAACTCTAATTCTCTTAATTGATTTCTACGCGGCATCGTACCAGAACGCTTAATTATATGGCCGTAAAGCTTTATCGGTAAGGTGGTACGATAACTAACCACGGTTGAAGTCTCCCACCAGACATACAGTATACTGTGGTGTATAACACCAGAAATTTTGCAATACACTAAAACAACCTAATATTCAGCTACCGGCAAAACGCTGCTGGCGCCAATTAACGAACCGTGAAAAGCACGGACAATACTAGAACGAATGACTTCGCGCGACAGTGTAAATAATAAACACTAAACATAGTTAGCAAGCCGAGTTCGGCAACTATGAGTAAGATGTAGTATCTAGAAGTGGAATGAAATATAATTTAATAACTGTTCACGTTTGTGTTTCACAATTATAATCCTTATTTTAAGGACGTCAAGGTACTGACATATAAAACTGTAATTTCAAAATAATACTGTTTTAAGCGATGGATGTATGGACTGCCAATACCAATAGGTGAGACAGCAGTCAAGTGATAACTTACTCGAACAGAGAACATACGTGTGTGGGTACACACACAATTACTTTAAATTTGTAAGTCATCAAAAACAAATTAAGAGCAAATACAACAATTGCATTGTGGGCTTAATTCACGTTTCCCATAAAACTAAAGTACACAAAATTTGGCGGTGGCAATACAAAACGCAATTTTTAAAATGGTGAGAACTTGCAAATTGCGTAATGGGGTTTACGAGAGTGCAAATTGCGATGGCTTCGTCGGCAGCAATTTGTCTTTTTCTAAACGGATTCAACAGACAAGGATAGAGAGAAAGATCGATTTAAAAGTAACGAGACATTTCGATTTTACTGCTGCAGGCTTGCTTGATGGGTTGTTGAAAGAATCCGGTCATGAGAGAATACATCCGAGGATTCTCTGGTTCCAGATATCTACAATATTACATCTTTAAATACTTTTACGGTCGAAAATTTCCGGCGGAATCTTTGGAAATTTGTAATGAACTTGTAAACTCAGAGGAAGCTGTATCTCGGATTTAGTGGAATGGAAGTTGGATCAGTTTCGTGTTAAATTATGTTATCAAAAATTGCAAATGTTTTATCTTAACTTTTTGTCAATATATATAAGCATATTTTGCGTTGCAGAACTAATAAATATACAACGTACTCGTATTAAGTAAAATTTTATAATAGTAGCAGTGGAATTGAATCGATCGTGAGTAGCATTAGTAGTTCTTCTTTAATAATTTCACCTAATTCGGCTTTCATGATAGATACTGATGGACATCTTCTGCTGGGCATACTGGCTATTGTAGGAAATTCCTAACTCTACAGTCTTGTTCAATTGTGTTCTATATACATGCCATTCGGAGATTTATATGGTATAGGTGGATACCGAATATAGTAAGACTGATACGAATACAGTTTTCATCACCCCATCTGTTCTCGCGGGTCTCATACGAGGCGATTAAGGGGATATAACAGAGAACGCGTCTCTGTGCTACTACTACCATTTACTGCGTTCACTAACCCGTCTACCCGGGAGAGGCCTTTAATCCACTACTGAACTGTTACAGGCTTTCGATGATCCACCTTTTAGAATATAGAGAACTATGGATTATGGAATGTCAATATCCTCAAAGCTGTGCGCTCCGGAGATACACAATCCAAAACACGCGTATGTAAAGTCAAAATATTTATTATAGCAGCCATGATGCTCTACACAATTCAGTACGATAAGTTCATTTTTGTCTCCTAGGAAACCCTAAAAATAATTGCAATGTATTCTGCGAATGCTCAAAGAGGACCGGGTGGAGGCGGTTCGAACGAAGTACGAACTAGCAATTGATGCAATTGACCTAAATGGACACCGGGATTAGACCGTCCTATAAACCGGTAACAAGCAATCTGAAGCTTTAATAGATTTCGCAAGCACTTCTCAAGTTCGCAGAACCTTACGGATTTTTCGTTACGAACTATTACGTGAAGGTTAATCGCCTCAAAAGTAACCTTCACACTCAATTGAATACTGGAATATATTTCAGCATGCATAATTTTTTGTGTACATTTATTTTGTGTAGATACATCATGAAAGCGGTTGGTAACAACTGAGTACGAGGTTGTCGGGCGCCCACTTCAGATATCCATATATGTTTTTTTCATTTATTCGGTGCTTCGGAGAGCACGTGAAGTAGTTGGTTCCTGCCATTATTGCTAAATCCTGATCATAGTTAACACAGCACATCCCGACTCCTACTAAGCAACGTAAGTTTTATATCCCTCTGTCCTTTGAATTAGGATGCTTGCTCCCAAAAGGGGGTTCATTAAACCTAATTGATGATGATGAAATAATTTTACATATTTCAATATTTTAATTATTTTACTAAATTCTTGAATTCTTTCACTAAATTCTTGCTAATATTAAAAATGCAAAATTGTTTCTGTTAATTTGTTTGTTACCTATGTTTAGCTTAATCTTAGAAAGATCTTGATGAAAATTGATACGCACATAGCTTGCACCCTGGAAATAGACACAGAATAATATTTATCCCGGAAAACCTGCTTAAAGTTACCCGGACATTTAAGAAAAAAGCTTTTGTTACCTATGCATGGCTTGACTGCTAACCTTTTGAAAATACTTTGACATTTTGCATATTAGTTTGCATCCTGGAGACGGCCATAGGACACATTCTATCCCACATTTAATCCGCCACTTTGTAGTGGTAGCATCTTGGATTTGAAATTTGTCCTAGTGTATAGTATTCTAATACTCAAGCCCTGAAAAGGTTGATACGCATATTGAGGTGGTTGTGAAAAAAATGTAATCCGCAATTTCGTGGCGGCGGCCATCTTTGACGGATTTTCATCTAACATAGCAAAGAACACTCCTGACTAATTCACCTACTAAATAAAATAAAAAAGTTGCTGGGCGACAGCTAGTCTATTCACATAATCCTCTACCGAATTCGACCACTTCAATCGGACACTTCAATTAATTATTTTTTTAGACCGACAGTAGCGAGTAGGTTGTCCGGTGATTAATTTTTTTGTCATGGTGTCTGGGAATAATATCATGACGTCATTTCTATAAGTAATTATAGTAAAAGTTCGTGACTTTAACATGCTAGCACGTCTTATAAACTGAATAGAATGACGAAATCTAGGTACGCGCTCACTTTACCAAGAAGAATGAAGACTTACGGTAGAAATATGAAATTACTGGTTTGAACCGCAGTTTTACCCAGGTTTTAATATAAAAATTAGTATAAACTTAAAAAAAAAATGTCACATCTTCACGCCCTAACTAATCAACCAATCAACTTAATTGTTGGCAGAGAGTTAGTTGAAAGGACGAAGAGGAGAGGAACATAAGTCAATCCCAGGAAACCAAACGGGTCCCGCGGGATTTTTAAACGCGGACGAATCATATCAAACTATTACCGGCCCACTACAGCGCAAGGATCTCCTCGCACAATGAGAAGGGGTTGAGGCCGTTGTCCACCACGCTGGCCCAGTGCGGGTTGGTGGACTCCACACACCTTTGAGAATATTATCGAGAACTCTTAGGCATGCAGGTTTCCTCACGATGTTTTCCCTCACCGTAGAAGCAAGTGAAATTTTAATTACGATCCAATTATTAAAACAAAACGAAGAACTGATTTGGCGGCTACTTATAAGTCTGTTCGTACTGCAATTTCCAAACGGCATTATCCTTTCTTAAGTTGTCTACTGTACAACAGAGCTAACAAATTATTAAACATACTCCCCCTCACAACTCACATTTGTAAAGAAAAATGTTCCAAATGGCTTTAGTCACTCTCTTACGAAGAGACTGAAAAACTGCTATTAGTAGTTAAATAATGTTATATTTTCAATATTGGATAGAAGCAGGCGTTACTTTGCGGAAATCCATGATATATATTCATTGTAAATAATTGTTAAGACTTAACAATTATTCATTGTAAAGTCAACATCTCCTGATGATGCTCCGGTTTCGGAGCGAAACGTGCGTAGAGGGTATATTGCCGAAGATCTGTTTGGTGTGGGGTATAAGGATTGAAGAAATTATAAATTACACCACACAGATTCTCCTGCTTTTCGCGGAGTAGAGTAAATTAAGCTTAATTTTGATAAGTTATATTTTCATACTGTTTCGCCTTATACACATGCACACGCTCGCATTATCACTCCAACTCAAAACAAGCATACACACTCACACACACATATACACATGCACACACACGCACACATACACACAACAATTATTATTGCATGCTGAACTAACTGTATACTTTATTTATACAACAACTTGGTTTAGAACATAATATAATCATAGCTTTAGTTTCGGAGGTGGGCGCGGCGGCTGGAACGCAGTTTTAAAGTTTTCCTGTCGCCATCGTCTCTATTGTTATTGATCCAATGTAATCTGATCATAAATAAATGAATTTTAATTTAATTTAATTTAATTTTTAATTGCTATAACTTACATAATTTAGCAAAGTTAGAGGTTTGTCCTGGGATTCGAACTCGGCCCACCCGAACGTGAAGTGGAGCTACCCTACCTGCGGCTACGCCTACGCCTACTGGACTATCACCGCTTCTATGCGGGCAATAGCTAGTTACATATATCTTTAAGACAATGGTAACTCAACCTCTCAACCAACGCAACCTCTAGGAGAGTGGGTTTCATCTTGATGCCACATCTTTACTTTTCAACACGTGAGATTGTTGTCAAGCGCTCGTCTATTACAAATTTAAAAAAAAATGAACATACGTATTACCGAACCCCTCCCACCATCGAGGTTAAAAAAGAGCTAATAGAAAAGCTACACAGGTTTTTGAATCAGAAAAAAAAGGCTTGAATATCCATCTAATTAACCACACTCGGTGATTTCAAAAGTTAAATTTGAACATGATACAATCGAAATGTACCTACTTGGATCAAAACGTTGGATTTTTTGCTGTAAAGTAATATTTAAAGAGATGGTGTTTAGTTACGAGCGATGTGATTTTAGGGTTCCGAGCCTCAATAGATAAATCATAATGATTATCACATATCGGGATTCTCAGGCGGCACAGACCTTATTCTTCATAAGTTGAAAGTTTTCGACATCGATCTAACACTCCTTTTCTTTCTGGGGCCTATTGAAGATTGGCCGTCATCTTGTCATTTTATTTTCTTCTCTCCAAACGGAAAGAAAAGTTGTGCTACGTTGGAAATACTAACCACGACTTTCTTCTTCTAACGACGCTTCTCGATTTCTCAATGTCTGCGGTCAGTTCTTGTAAATAGATCAATCTATTTTGGTCAGTTTAGGGCTTTTAATATATGACCGCTTCTTTTTTTAAGCATTACTTTTTTATAATTTTTTGGCTACACCTTCACTCGTTTTTCATTAAGTACGCCTTTTGTAAACCATTTTGAATTAATAAATAAATAAAATTGTCGCTGGTTTACCTAAGCGGTGCGGCACCAACTACAGAATATAGTTAAAAACCTTGCGGGAATTTTTCTCCAGTGTTTTTGTTAGTATGTATTTCCTTCTCTAGGATGCGAAGCTATTTCCGTGCCATATTTCGTCCATATCGGTGCAAAGGTTGAACCGGAAAAAGTTCACAGATAATAAACCAGAGTAACTTTTGAATTTAGAAGAATAAGTACGAATTTTTGACTAAACAATACACCACGGAACCCTCAAGCTACCTCAGACTTGTCCTACTTTTTTTGTACCTACCAAAAACTCATAACATTGTCCATAGTTAGCATAATATACGTTGTCCTCCGCGCGACCGTTCACGGCCAAGGTCACTATACTCCGGCCATTATCGTTATTTTCAATTTGACAGATTGGTGCAATGACGTCCGTGTCGCATCACACCGATTACGCTGTCACAAAACGAAGCTTCGTCCATTGTAGATATATTATTATTATATAGACGAAATAAATAGAAATAATGAACGAAGATATATATATATATACTAAAGCTAGTATCGGGTATAAGATAAGCGCTGGTGCAGCGGTGAGGGCTATGGTTTTAAGGACGAGGTCCCGGATTCCATTTCCGGCAAGGGGTTAGGAATTTATAATTTCTTAATTTTCTCGGATGTGGTCTGGTTTGGCTGCGGCCGAAGCTAGTAAGCATCCACCGGCAAAAACGATTTAGCGGCCACTAAGCTATTTAGCGTTCCGATACGATGTCACGTAGAAAACGATTGGGGATATGGGTTTAATATAACTGCCATACTGCCTTACGGCTTAGCCAGCTACTTTGGACATTAGATTGCATCATGACTTACCACGTTGAGATTATCAGTCAAGGGCTAAAAAAATACACACACAAGTTGTTATTGTAACAAAAAACTGAAGTGCGCACCTCCACGTGGCGAGCTCGTAACGACATTTAATGGGACGGAAAATCACTATGCCACGGACAGACCTGTCGTGACAGTGAAAAGCGTCGCGTGACCACTTTTGCATTGGTCGCAAAAAATGTGCTCAATTTTCATGAAATATGATATGATACCTATACGTAAATTACCTAAATGTTTGTGTATGGAACATCATGTGTTACAACTTCTTTCTTTCATCCAAAAATATCTATACAAATATTATAAATGCTAAATGGATTGTTTGTTCATTATTTACCTAATACCGACCTAACAGCTGAATTGATCTTGCCAACATTTCATATAGATACAGCTTGCATCTTTGGAAAAATACTGGATACTTTTCATCCCCAAAAATTAATGGGATCCGTTTTGGAGGAATTAAAAACAAAAAACGTGTGTGTACTTACTTATGTACACGCGTTAGAAGTTATACTTGTTTGGCGTAACAAAATAAAAATCTTATCAAAAATTTTTTCTTACACCGTATTCTACGTTTGTAGAGAAAACGACATAAAGGTATTTAATTAAACATTGAAAGTTTTATTAGAACGCATTACCACGGGACCACCAAGTTTCACTGAACATTAAAATTTGAGATTTTTCTACAATTGAATCAATTAAATGACCTGAATGAGCCCGCAGACTTTGACAATTAAAAGTGGAAACTGTCAAACCTTTTTTAAAAAACTAAAATGTCGATTAGCTATCTTCAGGGTGTCGGTTATTTGTGACGGTGTGAGCGCGTATCGTAAAAAGTGTGCTGGCGGACGATGTATTTCCCTCTCACTCTGTTGCACAACTACCTTCATCCTGTTCAAATCGTGTAACCCATTTGTGTGCACACATTTCGTTACATCGTCTAATTTCACTACCATGATTTTCCCCTAACGCCGCTAAATAACCATTATTTTGTTGACGGTTGAAAAGTTAAATAAAAGTTTTTTTTACTGTTTTTTTCGGCGTCGTCGCAATGGTGAAGCGCTGTGGTTTATACTTAACTGTTATAGTTTCTTGATTTACTCTGGACCCAACAAAGACGTGCCGCAAAGCGATTCAGCGTTCCGGAGCGATACCGCGTAGAAACCAATTAGGGGTATAGATTTAATATGCCTGTCATATACCCCTTACGGGTAAGCTCGCTAACGTCTTAAGACTGCATCGGCACCTATCTACATAGGGTGAGATTGCAGTCAAAGGCTCACTTGTTAGTGGTAACAAGTTAAAAAAAATATCGCAAGCCAATAGATACTTGGAAGCTCAAAATTTTCGTAAAATCCTTAAAAGCAAGAATTTGAACAATTCCTCTGGAATTTTTAAAAACCGAAACTAAAGTAGATTTATATTTTTAGGTAAAGCGCCGATCGTTGCGCCAAAATTGCTTGTGTACTTTACAGAAATAACCTCTCGCTGAATGGAAAGGTGAATTAAGATGACTGAGTTCTAAGACAGTAAAATAAATTAAACACGCACATAAAATTAAAGTAACTACAGTCACGAGAAAATCGATTAATCTAACGAGATTCATGTCAGTGGTATCGTCTGAAATGCGCGTAGTAATGTTAAAACTTCTAAACCAATTATTTCCTAACTAACCGTTAATTGAAAATAACTCTAAGGTTGTTGAAGGTGCCTATTTAACGATTTTAAGGATTCCGTACACAAAAAAACAGGGTAAAATGGCTATTATTATCCTTTACTCTATATACCTACATATATGATATTCGATTGATCCTTTGCGACAGTTACCGGTCTTACATCTTGATCAAGGAATTCTAAATATCCTAGAGTGTGAAATGTTGGTCCAAAAGGAACATTACATTTTTTAATGAAAAGTTGAACTAAATTATCTTTGAAATGCAAAAATAATCCAATTTTGTTTTTCTTTTACAAGTTGTTCGTATCGTATGAGTAGGTATATATAAATATTGTGATCTATCTATTAAACTTATATAGCAAATTAAATGTTAAACTTATATTGTAACAAAAAATACTTGCGATATCTTCTGGCGAGTTTCGCACCCGTCCCAGCACCCCCTTTGACGCCATTACAATCCTAATATTATGAAGCCGAAGAGTTTCTTTGCTTGAACGCCCTAATCTCAGGAACTACTGTTTCAAATTGAAAAAACCCCCAATCGGCTCACTACGGTTAAAGATACAACATAGTGATATTCAACTGAATTATTCCTCGTTAAAAGTTTTTAAAAAGTCTAGGACAGCATACATGTGTTTTTTAAGGTTGACTCATACGCGATCGTAGTAGCAATGTACCGGTATAAGCAACAATTCATCCGAAACTATAATTATTAAGCGTTCATACGTATGTTAACGTTATTGCTAAGTGATGGTGATTACTACATATACATACGTGACTTAAAACTAAAGCTAGAAGGGTTTCAAATACACCCTAATCTAAGAGCCCAAACAACAAACTTAGCTGAGGCTTTTTTTTGTTATCACCATCTTACAGTCAATTAATATTTATCTGTGAAGTTAGAGCAATTTAGACCCATTTCAATAAAAACAAAATATACACACGCTCCGTTTTAGATTGACAGAGCGAGTACTGGAGAATTCAATTTGTTGACGGGGGAGTGGTTTGCATCAACGACGGTTTATGTCCAGATAATATCTGACCGACAGAATAAAACGCTCTTGTATTCCCGTCACGCGCTCCCATTCCTTCAACTTAGTGCATCTAAAGTGCTTGCAAATGTGCAATAAAAGCCCGCATGTGTAGGTGTCACGCACACTAATGCAAAAGACCTTGGTGACAGTGTGAACGAACTCGCGATAGGTAAATACCGCGATCCACGCTTTCAGAACTAGTATAGCGTTTCCCAAACATTTGTTGATGCGAAAACCTAAGCCATAACGGCAAACGGCTTAGTAGTCTTTTCTTGTAGGTACACGTCTTGCCCTCTATATTTTCTATGCGTGTATGTCTCTACATATTAACTTATTTTGTAATTATATAATATCAAATACATAAAATACCCTTACTAATATTATAAAAACAAAAGTGTGTTTGTTTGTCCTTCCTTAACGCTTTAACTAAGCAACCAATAAACATGTTTTGTGGCACTTTTGAGTTAGTTGAAAGGTCAGAGTTACAGTACATAGGTTATTTTTTATCCCAGGAAAAAGAAAAGTTCTTTCTAGGAAGTCAAGGTATCTATATACATAAAAGAAATCCACAGACTCACTCATTCACTAACTCACTCACTGACTAATCACGAAATCTTAACAACTACAAAACATTACAAACTTGAAATTTGAAAGGTAGGTTTCTTCTAGAAAGTAGGTATCAACTAAGAAACGGTTTAGATAGGATTTGGAAGTTTGTATGATAGTCCTATGGTTTAAGTTAGATTCATGGAAATCGGGAAAAAAAAAATTTTGGAAAATACCCAAGTCATTAAGTCAAACAACAAACCTGAAATTTAGAACATACTCGTAGCTTTCCAGTCACTAAACGCTATGCCGGTCGCACCGACTCAAACGTCGCGAGGTTAGCACTTAGGTCCCGTGACCGCGGCGACCCATCATTTGGGAAACGCTGGTTTTATATTAAACTAGTTTTTTCTGTTACAATAGCTACTACTGTGCTACAGTAGTCACGAAGCTTAATTCTAGTCATAATCATTGTAACTTAAAATCACACAGCGTTTTTGAGAATCATGATATCTACGTTACTACTAGATACCATAAAGATTTTCTAATATTGCGGAAACCATAATGTGCATATTTAAAAATCTTTGATATTATAAATGGGAAAGTGCGTATGTTTGTTTCTTGTCTTCTCCTATTGAGCTGATCTAGGTCGAATTTGGTACATAGATAAAGCTTTCATCGATGGTCGATTCAACGTTCTGTTTTTAGATAATTGCCATTTCCACATATTATAGGACTTTTTATATTAGGAATAATTTAAATTCTATTCTATCCACAACCAAATTCTAATAACCTAGGCTTCGTTCATGCAAAGCTATGCCAATACAGCATAGCAAATAGTATACTTACTCTTAACTTACTTCGGTATAGTACTTATAGATAAACAATAGATAACGTAACAAGTAACGTAAAGTAAAGAAAACGTAACAAACAAACGCAGACAAATATGGATTGACGTACAATATTGGTTTAGCGCTTTCTGTTCGAAATCTAAATTAGGCGATAATAATATATTTTAAAGTAACTTAACAGAAAGGTTCTTTTTTGATCTAAATTAAAGATCCATCGTACCTACTTTGTAATTTCTTTTTAGAATGTACTGGAAATTGGAGACCCCAGGAATGTTTCAGGAAATAACCTTAGTTATGGTTTATACAAAGCTTATTAGCTAAATCACTCTTGTCAAAATATACTGCCGAAGCCTATATCAGTATTATTAATTATGTCAGGTATTTCACAGACTTTAACGGCGTAAAAATAAGGATAACAATTCTGAAACGAAATGTCAACAATATTTAGATAATCAGGGTTTCAGCGATAGTAGTAAAGTGTACAGGCGCACACCAGACACTGCTGGCACCATTTAACTACGTTACGTTACGTACGTACGTAGACGACGTAGTTCGAAAGGTCACGAAGAGTTCTTTAAATCCGTCTGTTTTAATAAAACCACACATAAACAAACGAATTAGACACGCCAAGACACGCGCCATTGCGAGTTATATACTCCACTAAATTAGCATCGACGTCCGGCTACGCCGTCGCATTTATAAAACTCCTAAATTGTAGGGTGAAAATGGTCTTGTACAAGTCTATACTCGGCAGTTTATACTCAAAAACGGAATTTTACCTGTCAGTCTCTCGGACTACGATGTTTGTTTAGTTTAGACGTACGCATTTGGTAAGAGGAAGTCATAACCATTTACTACATATTCACAAGGGATTCGTGGGCTAGGCAGTAGGCAGGTAAACAGTGTAATCTTTCATCAAATGTCACAAATGGTTAGGTCGGCCGTCCGTTTATCCACCGCGATGCCATGTCGAAAACAACTCCATGTCATTCCAAAGATACGCACGTCCATATTACCACAGATATTACCTACCATATTCATACAGAAACCATAGATTAGACAAAATATAGAAGGAGCTCTACGAATCCCAAAAAAATCCATTGCTTTAAATAGTTTCATATGCATCAATTTATTTGCTTTTGGGTATCGAAATACCATAAAATCGAAATTTAATAACGCGCACTAAGCGAAAACTTGAAATACCAAGGTTCCAGTCGACTTAAAAAAAATAATTATACTATAACATAATCAATGCAAGGTCATAGTGCTTCTATGCAAAACACCAATAAAACACTAATTTTCATAGTTGAAACTACAATAGGCCAGCTAAACTCAGTTTACGTGTTAAACTGAGTTGAGAACTGCAGTTTACACATTTTAATTTATAGTTTTTTTTTTAATCCAAAATTGAATTGTAAAGCGAGCGGTGAAAGCAGCTCCAAATAAGTAAACCTAAGCACTAAAAAGCGACCCGATTATTTGGTAAAAATCTTAGAGCCGACGCGAAGCCAGGGCTGTTTACGTCTTTCTTTTTTCTTTAGTCTAAGAAGAAAACATGGAATTAATAAGAATTCCGGGAAATAATGGACGTTGTAGCGGCGGTTAATGATGTTGAATATATCATCATCAGCCGTAATTTTGGTAAACGTAAAGATGAAACACGAAAAAAAGTTATAAAAATGAATCACTGTTTTATACAATCCGTCGAGAACTTTGAAACAAAATAATGTCAAAGCTTTTCCCACCTTCGAGCAAGTATTCTCGACTCGATTTTCGAGTGAATTAATTTAATTGTACATACTAAATTATTCATCAGAATTATTCATCAAATTTATACATCTGTCCTTGTCGTTGCTCGTAGGATGGTAACTAACCACGGCCAAACTCTCCCACCAGACAAACATTTTCTTATCTTTAACATGTTTTAATACTCCCATGAACATGTAACAATACTTTTCACCTAAAAATGAAGAGGCTTGTACAGTGCGAGGTTAAAAGGTTGAGAAGGATGATGATGATGATGATATCATAAATTCGTAACAAATATAAAAGCCTTGTAAATAAACGACAAAGTTTTAAGTGAATATATATATTAAGAGACAAAGTCCTTATATCTCTAACAAATAGCGGGTTGATATTCACCACCATATTGGTTGCAACAGCATCGCTGTGAATAGTGATTAGTGTGCGGATGAGTGAGAGCGTATAGCTTCGACTAGATTTGAGCCCTAGGGTAGATGGCATTGGAGGATCGTCAACCTAATGATGCCTTCAGAAAGGCTCGGATCCTTCGACTGGGCTTAGTTCGTATGCCCCAAGGCAGTCGATAAAAGGAGCGAAATAGAATCGGAAGGATTTATTACTGCGTTATACATAGTCGTAAAGTGATAAAGTGCTTTAGTTTCAGTACATCCCACTTCTGATATAAGCAGTGCCTGTGATTATTTTGATCACAGGCACTGCTTACGACTGTAGTTATCGCCATCACTGTTTACGAATGTAGTTATCGCCATCACTGTTTACGAATGTAGTTATCACAATCAGTACTCACTACTATTTACAAATTTTGTATGTTTACCTTTTGAAGTTATTACTTCTTTCAGCACGTTAGGGAAAAATGATGAGAGTAAACTTTTACGATGCGTGCGCACACCGTCCGATAAACCGACACCCTGAAGTTAGCTATAGTCAACTATTTTGTTTTTTGTCAATAAAAGGTTTGACACTACACTTCGAATTGTCAAAGTCTGCGGGCTCATTACGGTGATTTAATTGATTGTAAGAAAAATCTCAAATTTTAATGATGAAACTTGGTTTTGCGATAATTAGATAACTAGATAATGCGTTATAATAAATCTTTCAATGTATTAAATACCTTTTTCTATTGTTAGAGTAGTTTTTTCTACAAACGCATGATAAGGCGAAAGATAAAAGTTTTGAAAAGATTTTTGTCCTGTTACGCCAAAGAAGTAAAACGTCTATCGCGTGTACAAAAGTACACACAGTTTTTTTTTAAATATGACTTTCTAATTGAGAGCACCTAAATAGCCAATCAATCCGTAAAGCTAAATATGTTTAGGGTTCATTTGAACGTTAGTTAAATAGGAATGTTCCAGATATCGCATTATTGTTAATCTGCCTTCTCCACTATAGCGACTCGCAGATAGCGGAGCTAGGTAAGTAATGGGCATGCGCCGCCCTGTACGACAAACAAGGCAATTGCTCGGACGCGTAGATAGCCATCACGCACGCAAGCTTAATATCATCCGACATTACGCATATCTCAGTTTAAATACAAGAAGACCGTTGATATTATACAATTCTCTCTATTACATGTATAATCTGTTGGTTTATGTGAGATTTAATTACTAAAACTAATGCCATCTTGTATACACCTTATATTTCATTCCTTTCATAACATTTGATATCAAATTAAAATTTCAGTTATCAACCAATATAATTGAAATATTAATTTGATATCAAATATATTATGATTTAAAACAAAGTAAAAAGGTCGTGTTCAAACTGTAAGGATATTGAGGTATTAGGCATCTCCCTTTAATAATAATACTAGCTGACCTGCGTAACTTCGCCTGCACCAAATTGGTTACTACCGGTTCTAATATGTTCAAAATACCTAATTTCAGCGCCACCTACAGGATCCAGTTTTATTTCCAAACTCTATGATATTTCTTTACTCGTCGTAACCTTTTTCTTTTCCGGAACCTCTCCACTAACACTTAAACTTTATTTACCCCTAACTAATAAATGTTGTTCAGTGGCCGTACAGCTACATAATGCAGATAAGCTTCTTGTGAATGCCAAACTACTTATGCCCGACTTTTAGGAATCGGTGTGTAACTGATCACCTGCAATATAATATTTATTAGTAAAGGGGCAATAGCGTCAATTATGTACACAAATTTCTTAACTTACCTACAACTAACTTTCAGATAAAGGAAGATTTTTGGGGGAAATCACCCTTGTAAAAAAATTACTATTAGCTAAAAAGAAATTTGTCTTAAGACCAAAATCTTATAAATAAGTTACAATAACACATTTTATGTCCAAAATAAAAAGTAAATTTCTAGTGGCTAGTTAACACCCCACCGACAAAGACGTGCCGCTAAGCGATTTCGCATTCCATTGTCGCGTAAAAACCGAGGAGCATTAGTTAAATATAACTGCAATACTCCCTAACAGGTAAATCCGCTACCATTTTAGACTGCATCATCACGCAAAAAAAAAAGTAACATAAATCCTTACCTAAAAAGTTATTTAATTATGAAGACCATATTTTAAACATAAACCTTGCCTTTTACAGCAAATAAGAGGTGTTATTTAGGTGTTATAAACAGATAGTTTAGGAGATAATGAAAAATAATAGTATCGCACAATCCACGCCGTCGGGGGTGGGTTTTACGTTAATAAATGAGGGTTTAGGAGCGGCGCTCCGTTTTACGATGCGGGCAAAACCGCGAGAAACGCTAGCTTAAAATAGATATTACATGCCAAATCAGGCCATTTATTTCAACGAAACTTAAAAAAGGAGATAGCATGTCTTTGGATTTTTTGATATCAATGTCATGGCCCGATGTTTGTAAGGTACATTTCATAAAACACAGGAATTTATTACAGGCCCTTAACTGTTTCGACCTTACCAACCTACTCTATACGGCACTTTAATGCTAAATCTGAGAATCGCGGGTCATAATATTATATAAACATTGAATTGAATCCATTTTGCTTTTTATTTCATATTTATTGGAGTTCTAGGGAGCTGTAAAATAAGATAGCGACAGATTTAATGGTGACTTAGAATTGAAGAACGATTTACAAAAAAGTATAAACTATTTTATTTATTATCTATTATTATTTATTTATTATTATTATTTTTACGGCCGACTGGCGCAGTGGTCAGCGATCCTGCTTTCTAAGTCCTAGGCCGTGGGATCGATACCCACAACTGGAAAATGATTATGTGATGAACATGATTGTGTTTCAGTGTCTGGGTGTTTATCTGTATATTATAAGTATTTATGTGTACTATATTCATAAAAATATTCAACAGCTATCTTAGTACGCATAACATAAGCTACGCTTACTTTGGTGCAAGTTGGCGATGTGTGTATTGTCGTAGTATATTTATTTATTTGTTTATTTTATTTATTACGCGCAACCATCAGGAATAAAACCAATGTCATAGATTTTTTTTTTGCGCTGGGAAATGCATTAACGCATCCCTCCCGGAGTGAGGTAAGAAATTCTCTAACCTATTTCCGGAAGGGTATGTAGGAACGGCTGACAGGCCAGGATACCCACTTAAACCCAGCGAAACCGTCTACGCCATACAGTAACACCACAGGATCGCTTTCGTAAGCTACTGTGGCATCCCTACGTTAAACCTGCAAAAAGTCATAGATGCCTTACCCTATAGCAGAAGCCAGAAATAGGAAAGAACACACACACACAGCTAACACAGCGTCTTCGCTGGCGCTGGATTTCAGACGTCATCCGGACGTGGACCACTCGCGTCACGAGGGCGTTCGGACTAAATAATGATAAGTCCAAAAGTCCACCAACAGTAAGACTAACGTCGAACCGAGCCGAGTCCACGCAGGAGGCAGTCCTAGGACCTAGGGTCCTAGGTAGGGTAGGGACGTCTTCCACTTTCCTCACGATGTCGTCGACCCCTGCTCGTCGTCGGGCTCTCGCGCTCGCCCC
This sequence comes from Pararge aegeria, assembly GCF_905163445.1. NCBI lineage: Eukaryota > Metazoa > Arthropoda > Insecta > Lepidoptera > Nymphalidae > Pararge > Pararge aegeria. Next base: position 3,912,222 of record NC_053189.1, read on the forward strand.
ACTCCCCCGGTTACGCCGTAGCAACCCCTCAGGTAGTTATCTGCAAGTGTCTATCCGAAAAAGAAAAAGAAATGGAAATGGAAATGGCAGGTAAATTAGCACGCACCTCTAATAATAAATGAACAAAACGCACATCTCTATGGAGATGTCCAAAGGACATTAGAAAACAGGGCGGATGAAATTGAGAGTGTGGCTGGTGAAAACTGGCTTGAAGAGCGCTAAACAGAGCTGAGCGGCAGAAAATGGAGAAGGCCACACGGGTCCCTGGTTGCATTACTCAATTAGTCCAAAAAAAAAAAAATTACGAAACCAATTACATAGCAATAACTATATTCTTATTTATTCTTACTGTTTATTATGTTCTTCTTTGTTTATTTTTTCTGAACTTGTCAACCAAATAATAACAAAAGGCTTTTTTTATTTTTATTTGTTTATAAACTATATTGAAATACTTTTCATTTGATCACGTTAAAACGTTTCTGCGGCTAGCTATAATTAAATATTGAAACAGCAGTAAATTACAAAGGAAGTATTCTCATAATCTAAATTATCTAACTAGTAAAAAATAATTTTATTTTACGTATCTGTTCATCTCTGTCTCATTTTATGTAAAATGCTTTAGGCAACAGCAGTTAGCTACGCTTCCGTGCGTTTTGTAACATCCATTCAAATTACATCATATTATTTATAGCTATGATTAGAGGAAAACCACTAAAAATATAAGCATGGTTGTAAAAGAAAATTGGACGTTTTATGTATTAATAAATCGTCGTAATCGTCATTATCGTCATTATCGGCAACCACCTATAAAAAATATCAGTGTGAGTAAATGAATGTGAATTGAGAACTAACTATTAACCCTAGGAATTCAATAAAAAAAATTCAAACCGATGGGCTTTAAAAAAGAAACAGTAGACCAAACATTAGTACAAGATTTGCAAGCTCGTTGTTATGGAATCATTATCGAGCATCGAAACATTATATTTTTACTGTAAAGTGAACGTAATGTAATTCAACTTACAGTTGAAAATTCTATACTACCGTATTTTACAAACGTATCACCAAAAGCTCCGGCTATAGAATTTAACACGACTTCGAGCTTATATAGCAAAGTAAATCAGTTTAAAGTCGTCAGCTAGTCAGTGTTTTGATACTCGAAAACTATTTTATATGTTTGAGATCTTACAAATCGCAGCACACTAAAGTTAGTGATCTTAAGCACTTAAGTAATTAAATTATAGTAAATATTTATATTCTTTTTATATACTTCGATGTTCTCCGATGGGTGAACATATACCGGCATCATAGCATGTAATATTTTTCAGACTTTCGGATTTACGAATGTTTTGGACTAGCCAAATCGATGACCCTATTTGATGTGAAGGTTTTAACAGCTGTCACTCCTCACTCTTAGTTTGCAACTCAAACGAAGCGGGCGTTGCTGCGTTATTAAAAATAGAGTATACTAATAATTATTTTTTAATTCACTACCAGTTAGACAAGAAGACCTAGCCTCCTTGACCCTTGAATCTCACCTGTTGGTGATGTAGTCTAAGACGGTAGCGGGCTAAACTATTTCAGATAAGACAACCCCAAACAGTTTCCATGCGTAATCATACCGAAGCGATACATCGCTTGGTGGCACGTTTTTTTTCGTAGGGTGGTAACAACAAACCACACCAGAGAACATTTGGAAATAATAAATTCTGAAATTACACCCGCGGATGGGGATCGAACAGGGATATCCACTTTTAAGACCACAGCGTTCACTACTGCGCCAATGAGTTCGTCCATATACTAAACCTTCAACCACCGGTTTCTCTGGAATATGCGAGTACGTAGTGAAGATAGTGGTTTGTTTCAAACCAACACGGTGTTCAATGAACTCAGTCATTTATATGATTCACCAAGTTTGATATAATCACTTTCACAGAGACCGGTCACGAATGAACATAGCTCAAACAATGTTACCCAACGCACATCCTCATTACCGTCTTACAGTTCTCGCTAAGGGTCCTGGGAAAGATCACAGCTTTCCCTCCGCCGCTGAGCGTGTTACGTCAGAGTCACGCAACAACGCATTTAGTTAACCCACTTGCCGATAAATTTTGTTCATTCGATTTTATGGACCGGTTCGATTTTATGATACCACTTAAAAGTTATAACAACTTCTGCGGCTTACAATGTATATGTTACGGTTGAAACACGTTGTGACCGGTCAGAACGCACAACTTCTAATGTTTGGTTCTAGTTCAGTAAATATATACGGTGGAGGTACTGCTCAGTTAGCTTTGTTGAATTTTCAACCAGCTTCATCTGCTTTACCGGATCATTATTATATTTTATACTAATAATTACTACGAAGTAAGAAAAAATAGTAGTTTATGTATGTGTGTGGATATTTGGGCTACATTAAATCTTATCTGCATAAAACGGAAGTGGTAAAACTTTGTTCAGGGCTACAATTTGATCTTAGGAAGAAGTTATTATATAAACGAACCCTATAATTATATCCCTTTTGTACTATGTCACTACTCACAATAATTGCTTGAAAAAATGTTATATTATGTTTGGTTTATTTCTTAATTTTGTAATATATAGCTTGGTGTACATAAAGAATAATTTCTTTGTTTTTATTTTCAAAAATAAATTTTGTTTAAAAATTTGCGTAGTTAAATATGATTATTAGTTGTTATTACAGCTATTAAGTGAAACTATTGGTTAGGTATGTACACGACATTAATAATAATACATATATACTACACTTGGCGTATTAACTAGCAAATTGCCAGGAAAGCCCATAAACACGTTATTTTGTTGCATATTATCGTCATTTTTCCACGAGATTACATTTAACCGGTTAATAGACGTAATGAGCTGTTCGCATATATTAACCGTAACATATCATACAAAGTTTATGTTTTGGTGGATAATGGATATTGTAAAACTGTCTTAGACAAACGCAGCTTTTAGAAAATATTTTTTGAGGTATCAACGTGATACATACTACTTGTAGCACTTTTGGGATTTTCATAGTAATGGAATAACCTAGGGATTAGGTACTTATCTAGTTTTTTTTCCCAAACTAATGTACGACGGATTACGCAGTAGTAGAACAGAAGCGGTTTAACGAGATTTTTTTTTCGTTTTAGTCTGATTTTGTGGAAAGGCTTATCTGTGAGATAATCTGCCTTAGTAGGCTACAAAAAAATTGCTAGTTTGTGTGGTCTCAGAAACCCGGAACCTGAATTCATAGTAGGAATTTTACATGCAATCATCAACCTCAGTTCTCCTACATATTTACATCTCCTACATACATTAAAGCGTAGGCCCACCATATTTCCACAATGCAGGATAGCGGGCTCGTAATATTATAACCCCACGCTATAGCGATAATAATCGGGACCGTTGCTCTTAGCTTCGCGTCCGCTTAGCACGGGGTTGGAAATACCTAACTTAAGGTTGGAAGAATTTCTTAACAAATGTTTAAGATGAGATTATTTGGGAAAAGAAATAGATAGGGCTGAGGATTATGGCGAACTTTTTAGTATAAGCAATTTGAAAATCTCAAGTAAATTTAACTACATAGTTGATTAAGTTCAGTCGGAAATTATCCCTACTAATATTATAAATGTCAATGTAATTTTGTTTGTTACGCTTTCACGCAAAAACTATTTAACCGATCCTCATGAAACTTTGTACACATATTCTTGGAAGTGTTAGAAGTAATATAGGATACTTTTTATCCCGACGTTAAGCTCGGTTCCTTTGGGAGAGGGGATGAGTGTTTGACGATTTTACACCATAACTCCGACAAATTATAACTGATTGAAATAATTATTTTTGTACTATAGAGGTTATAATATGTGTTTAATTTTGCCCAAACTGTGGTTGGAAATGGAGGACAGATCTCCTCAGCGGACAGACAGCAGCAACCCCCTCATCTAAGGCTTAGCGATACTGAATACTTTAATTTTTTTTTAGATCTACAACTAAATTTAATGCTACAACAAAAATCTAAATCTAACGCAGACGAAGTCGCGTGCAAAAGCTAGTAGTTGATAAATTTATAATAACGACCGATATAATATAGAAATAAATCTTTACAAATACATAAATATTGTACGGCGTCGTATTTTCGTCATGACTGCTAGATAACATTAAACGTGAAGCCATGAACCATATAGCTTTTATCTGTGTTTGTTTGGGTTAAAGCAAACTTCACTGGGATAGCGATAAAACAGCAGTAAGTGTCATGCCATGTTGTACGAGTGCGTGGTTTACTATTACTAACTCTTGCGTAATGAGTTTGAATGCTATAAACCCAATATACCTACATACTCCTATGACTATACCTATGGTTATTTGGAAAGAGGTTATAGAAGACCACCTCTATTATAAGCTGTGGCGTGCACTACATACATGCACAAAAGCACTGCATACCCTAACATTTTTTATAACTCGAATAGGAGGAGAATTCGTGCTGTTTATGCAATTTTCCTGGTGTATGCATACCCTGGTAAGAAACTCAATGCGCGCCACTGATTATAAGTATGACTCATGCTCGAAAGACAAAAAAAAATCGAATTAATAAGGAATAATTAGGAATTAATTATATACACAGGCTAATTTGTTTAATTTATTCGTTTTTTACCTCATTAATACCTTTATTAAAAACTGTCACCTTCATCAATTTCTCTTTTTGGCCGAGCAATCAATATTGACAATCTATTAACTGGGCCCCACGATACAGGTCGCCTAGTGTGGGGTCCACAGGTTATCAATTATAAGAGGCAAATATCAATATAAGCTTTACAAATATGTTTACCAATTTATGTGAAATTGTTTTACTTTTTGTGTTGTATTTCTTTTTCGTTCTGCTGTTGTATTGATATTCTGTGTAACATTTTTGTTTCAATAAATGTTTTTTTATTATTATTAATGTATTTTTTCACTTTTCATGCATAAGTATTACGTAACTAAAAAAAATTGGACAGTCCTACCTAATTCTAATGAGTTCATCATATCAACCGATAGACGTCCACTGCTGGACATAGATATTTTGTAGGGAGTAACAAATTCGCGCTTTATGTCGTCTGTCCACCTCGTTGTGGGCCGACCAACGCTGCGCTAACCAGTTCGGGGCTGCCATTCCAGCACCTTGGGACCCCATCGTCCATCCTTTCTCCGAACTATGTGCCCGGCCACTTCAGCTTCGCTACTAGTTGAGCTAAGTCGGTGGTAACTCTGGTTCTTCTACGAATCTCCACATTTCTGATTTGATCGCGTAGAGATACTCCGAGCATAGCTCTCTCCATCGCCCGCTGAGTGACTCTGTGCCTTCTGATGAGGCCCATATTGGATTGTAATGACTTACAATCATTTAAACAGGTAGGTTAATGTGTGTGTATGAAAGTGTTTTAATTATTAGGTATTATAATATTATCATACTATTTTTTCTTTTGTCGTGTATTATTTCGTGAGTATATGTATTAATTATTAGGTATTATAATATTGTCATACTATTTTTTCTTTTGTCGTGTATTATTTCGTGAGTATATGTATTAATTATTAGGTATTATAATATTGTCATACTATTTTTTCTTTTGTCGTGTATTATTTCGTGAGTATATATTTAATTCGTGGCCCCATTTGACCTTAAATGTGAACACAGCTGATGTTATGGTTGTCACTGCGTAACTTTTTGTGACAACTGTGCACAATTATTTATCTAAAAGTAGTGAGTATTTCAGCATTATGTATAATGAATATAAATAATAAAACTTAAAACAAATGCAATTCGCAACTATCAACAGAGGGGTAAAGTTAACAGATTTTGTATGAAGCGTCGCTTAACAATGGCCTGAACAAAAGACACAATAATTATTTATTATAATAAGAGGAATTATTGAAAAGCAATACAATAATGATCGCGCGCCTTAAAGTGTCATCTAATGTTGCAAGTTTACATACAATAGTCCATAGCTTTCTAAGCGTTCTCTTCGTTCTACATCTAACGTATTATTATATACTATAGTTTCTAATATTTTACAATGGAGTAGAAGAGAAATATCGATCTGCGGAAATTTCACTTGAAGTGTAGATGTATTATTATTTCTATTCGAAGACATATTAGCACTTGCCAGCAATTTTGAATGATGATATAAGTGTTGTCACGTAAGTGTTGTGCAGGCGGACTAACTGAACTATGTAGAGTTTTACAGTCGCATGCGAATAATGTGTCTTTAATTTTCAAAAAAAATCAGAACCTCACATTTCCATTATCGATTCATAAGTGCGTGGTGGATTTATGCTCTGCTATGAGAGGGGCCTACGTTTAGCACAGTAATTAATAGGCTGAAGATGATGATTATGGTCTCCACGTTAGCAAAACTAGATGGCGCCACAAGATCGTACATCGCGCTCACGAAGTTTGCATAAATCAGGTCTATACAACGTGTAAATGAAAACCGAAATAATACTTCACAGGCTGTAGTAGTACGTTATATACTGTCTCTGAGACTCATCTGTGAAACCGAAAACCTAACAGTTTTTGAGTAAAACATTGCCACAGTTTGAACTGAAAAAAATCATATAAAGCCCCAACATCACATTTATAACTAAAATCACATGTCTCCTGTCACTTTATTAGGTACGTGTCGCGTAGCGTAGGAACTATGCGCGTATATGTCTTTAATCTTCAATAGGATTGTCATAAGTAAACACTTAAAACGTTATGAATTCGTTTGTATTTAAAAATAAACACGCTTCTTTTGATTTAATACTTTTACTGGGTAATTCCTTATGAAATATACTTGCATGAATCCTTCAACATTATTTTGTAATTCTGTTCACATTGTATATACAAATTCCACAGATGCATGGTCGGACCTCGGTTCCCGAGCACCAGCTCGGAGGAAAATCTTCGTATTGCTACGGACGAGCAGATCACCATAGCTCCCGTACATTATGATAATAGTGATGATGTTGATGATGCGTGGTACATCATAATTTTTTTCGATCCAGAGATCGGTTCAGAGATTGAGCCAGGCATTGCTAACAAATAAACAAACAAACCAACACACTGCATTTATAATACCTATTTAAAGGCTCCAATCGATTCCCAAGATAACTTTGCTATGATTTCTGACTACATACAAACAGGTGAAAATAAAAGTGTGTCAAATATATCCTTCGACGTAAAAGAAAGCTACGGGTCAAATAAAGACAAATGGTTAGAGCCTTTAAAAGTCAACGAGCTGTCCATATAAAACGAGAGATATTTTTACAAAAACAAAAAAACTCGCTAGCTCTAATGTATCTTAATGTATTTTCCTTAGGCGTGACAGTTCAGATTGATGGTTAGACAGGGAAAGTGAGGATCGTGCGGTGACTGCGAACTCGGCTTTCGACAAATGGGAGGTCACGTCGGAAGGATTTGTTCCTTTGCTAGTTCTTTTTTTAGCTGACACTCTGACCATTGATCCGAGAAGAGGAGGAAAATGTTACCGTTACAATAGCAATTTCGGTTTCGACATCTTAGCTATTTATATCAACATGACGTTTCCTAGTTGTTACCCGCGACTTCTTCAGAGTTTTTTGATTTTTTTACAGATCTCACTGGAATTTAGGTTTATTGAATTTCCCAGGTTAAAAGTAACTCTTACGTAGTCTTAAAATGTCACTCTACTTCGATACATAAACTTTATCTATGATAATAAGTTTACAATTGTTTTCAATATGGCGTTTAAATGGCGCCATAGTGACTTGACTATGCTACGTAACTATTGGATCTAGTTCCCCCCTTACTATTTTACCATTTAAATATGAGACATCATGTTGATCTGTACTGTTACGAAATGGATATCCTATGTGGACACGTCCGAGTACGAAGCGCTTAGCTTCCTCGTTTCTAGTACAATTTTTTTAAATTGATTGAGAGATTTTTGTGACAGAGCTCGTCTGGGAAATTTGGCTTTTTTCTCGCCAAGCAGCTTTGCTGTTTTCCGATCTAATAGTTGTGGTTGCCAGTGTAATTACAGGCCAGGCACATGAGGTTTCACACCAACGCGTAAGGTTGGGGGACACAAGGCGGCAGTTTACAGGACGTGCCCCATGTATCTCATGTTTTTAGGCGAAGGTTTTACACTATGTCCGTCAATTATTGCTGGAAAAAAGTGCGTGTATGTATATATACATATACGCAACGCATAAGTATTGAACGCCATTATGAGTGACTTCCGATATGAGTTCCTCCGAATAAAAAGTGAATAGACTCTCTAGCATGTTTCACGTAGGGCTGCATTGTCCAATACCATTGGGTTTTACGGCAGCCATGCGCTGATCTATCTATATAAGCACGGTTAAGTCGAATTAAACTCATAAACATAGTTGATTATAGCATAGTGGTTAGAGCTACGGCCTCCCTTTCGGGGGGACCGGGTTCGATCACCAACATGCACCTTTATCTTTTCGAAGCTACGTGCGTTTTTTATTTAAGGAATTTGAAATATGACTTGCGTTAGCGGTGAAGAAGAACTAACTTAACTGAGAGAACTTTGATGCCTAAGAGATCTCTTCCATAAAATTCTTACATCATCAACCTATTACCGGCCCACTACAGGGCACGGGTCTCCTCGCAGACTGAGAAGGGTTTAGGTACCCTTGCGATACAAGATACCCTTGCGATGTTGTAGGCCGGGTATGGTTTAATAATGATGAGCATGATGATTTAGATTGATAAAAACATTACGTTTTTTTATATCGCTCAGTGTGATAGAAACGCATACCTCCGCACGCACGAAATATTATGTAAAAAGCAAACAACTAAGATTAGATATCCGTTTCTCCAGCACGCGGCCGTGCTCCATTGTTATTCAAACCGCGCGATGTTTTAGGACTTCCTATATTGGAAAAAAAAATACAGTCGTGAATAGAAGTGAACTTTTTAAAATTCGACACGTCAAATATTAGCATATTAGTGTGGTTATACCTAAAGCGGTACAAAAGGAAAATAAATGTTTAGTATCTCTTCGTGACTGTTCTATTATTTATAGCTAACATCTCCATAATAATATGATTATATTTTTCTGAGCGCGACTTTGACCAGGTGTTTGGAATATGTGAACTTCGATCACACATTCTAAGTCATATTACTTCATCTTGTTTTGTAAAGTGGATAAATAATACATTTTATAACTATACTCTTGATGTGTGGCAGGTATTTTCATAATTTTTTTAGCATTTTAACGAATGTACTAAATATACATAAGTGTTGTTATTATATATATATTAGTTTATTTTTATATTTATTTATTATTTATATTATTTACTTTTGATCTATTTGTGTACACTAGTTTATGTATTAGCATGTAGTTATTCGCATGTATGTATTTTAATATTTGTACCACCAGCAGTCTATTCTCCTCTTCTTTATTTTTCCTAATTCAAAGGTTGCCTGGCAGAGATCGCTATTGAGCGATAAGGCCGCCTTTTGTATTACTACTTCTTTCGATATGTTTCTGTTTTTGTTATATATTATATATGTTAATGTTGTGGAATACAAATAAAGAGTTTTATAAATAATAAACAAATACATATATACAAGAAATAATTTAAATATAATTGAAATAACAAAACACTTATTTATCCAGATGTTTTTTTTTTCTTATTAACACACTGTTTAGAAACAGGCTATGTTTTTATCTATAAGATATTATTATGTAGGTAAAAGTAGTTAGTAGTCTTTGTGTTCAGTTGGCATAGACACACAAAATAAAACATAAAGTTCTTACTAATATTATAAATGCGAAAATGTGTTTGTTTGTCGTTCCTATATGGCCTAACTAAACAACCAATAAACTTGATTTTTGGGCTAGAGTTAGTTGAAAGGACGGAGGGTGACACAGGCTAACTTTTCACGGGATTTGTGAAAAAACAGCTAGTAAATTATAAATGCGAAAGAGTGTTTGTTTATTTGTTTGTTGTGTGTTTTATTTCCTTAAAAAAGAAAGGAAAGGAAAAGGGTTAATTAATTACATTAATTAAATGACTACAAGCGAGTACCTATATGCAGACGAACTGCAAAATCGCAATTAGGACCACAAAATTAAAAACTATTTATTAGTGTCATGACTTGGCAAAAACATTACCAAATTTTTTACGTCACTTCTTTTATACCTGGAGGCATGAACATATGATACAAATACATCACAAGCCAACCTGATTAATGGTAGGCGTTGGCTACCATCAATAATATGTCGAAAAAACAATGATTTCGTCTTGCTAAGTTAGGAGTACCTAACTGACTCATGTAAATAAAGGACACAGATAAATAATGGATGGAATAACTTTATTGCAACAAAACACACAGAAACAGTACAAAGAAAAACAAAGAGAAAAGTAAAAAAATGTTAGAGTGCAAAGGCGGCCTTACACTTTATGTAATTATAAGTGATCTTTTACAGGCACCCTAAGAAAGTATGAGTAAGAAGTTATGAGTAAACCGGACAGTGGTTGGTGCTAAAGTAAAGATATAGATTAGACCTACATAAATAAATATACATATTAAATTTGAATAAAAAGGGGCATTGCTGCCAGCATCTTAGGACGTTTTAGATTTTATTGAGTTTTACATAGTTTATTTTAGGTTATATTTATACAACTAATGTGAAAGTTATAGTAAAAATTTTACTATTCAATAAAAAAATATACAAATATTAATATACACATACCAATAGAAATACGGTATTATAAACTTACACATCACTTAATGTATACTTGTAATAGTGTGTATACTTTTAGCGGGTAAGCTCTGGAACTGCTGTTTCGAATTGAATTGTTTTTTGTGTTGGTTGTACCGGTATATAACAAAACGCTACGACCAATAGCTACCACGACCTAGCTACGAACATCAATGAGAAATGTTGCAAAAACTGCAAAAAATATCCATTCTGAGAAATTCCGATGCGTGCGATGTGTGAACGGTAAACTTTACGCCAAAACAACGAAAGTATGTTCGAATTGTTTCTCTAAAGATCTAAAAAACGGTCCGTGCCCACATTCGTAAATATTTTATAAGGTTAACACATACGCGGACGAAGTCGCGTGGGTCCGCTAGTCACTTAACAAAGTAGAAACAGTTATTACTGTCAACAGAGAGAAATATCCTGCGAATCGCCTAAGAAACCGTAGATGAACAGGCCAACTTTTATAATAAAAAAACGTGCGAATCGACAACATTGTTTTCCATTACAAAAAAAAAATGCTTTGCCAAGTGATGGCTCACGTGGGATCGGGCTGGCTCACGTTTTGCCGGGGTTCTTTCTCTTTGAAGTTCGGAACTCGGAAACGGAATCCTTAAAATAATATGAACGTTTTGATTGCTGTTGTTGTGGTTTATTGATTATAATTTTTCCACACAAGAAGTTCGTTTGAAATACATGATCATCTGCATTTTTAGGTCCCACAGCTGCGCATAGTCACTTAAAGACCGTCCTTAATAGAGAGCTCAATAGCTAGAATATCGACTTTTATTGATAATGATTGACAGATGAATAGAAGCGGTGATAGCCTAGTGATGAGGACTTCGGCTTACTATGTTCAGATGGGGGCGAGTTCGAACAAAACTATTATAACTTGATATAACTCTGAAGGAAATAATCGTGAGGAAACCCGCATGTCTCAAAATTATCCATAGTGTTCTCAAGGGCATCAGAAGTAAACCAAATCCACACTTGGCCAGCGTGATGGACTAGGGCCTTAACCATTCTCATGCTGTAAGGAGACCCATGCCCTGTAGTTGGCCGGTATTGGGTTAATATGATGATAATCGGTTTTTTTTTGTTTATATATTTTATTTATGTTTTTGTTAGGTATGATGTTTACGACTGTTGGATTTATTTGGTCTCCGAGACACGGTTGAATTGTATAGATCAAATCAGAATCCTAAGTCGTTTGCATAATGACAAGGTAGATTGGAAGCAGCCAGCCTCGCTCTCATCTCCCGCAAGATAGAAAAATGATTGTAAATGTTGATGTTGGAAAAGAGCAACTACTGTGTTTCTTGTCGGCTCTTCTCGGTAGAATCTGCTTTCCGAACCGGTGGTACAGTCACTACAAACATACATACTTGACGTTTCACAAGTGCTTATAAAATAGACCTACTTTAAATAAATGAATTTGAATTTGAATAGACCCTGAAATAAAAAACTTTGTAGCCTATTTGGTATCTATGGCTAATACAAGATGACTATCTAGAGACTAGCAATTAGATCTATATAAGGCTGCATTGCTACATCCATACCTAACGACGTATTTGCAAAACTGTATGGCAGAGGTTATGACTTGTGGCAATTTAGGACAAAACTATGCGAGACGGGTCTGACAGACCGAAATTTTGCAAGACAAGAACTGATTGGTACGAAAAACACTTGCAATAAATGAGTGTATTGACTGGTAACATTATCTATTTGTTGCATTCAACATCAATACTAATATTATAAATGCGAAAGTGTGTTTTTTCGCTCTGTTTGTCCTTTACGCCCTCATTTAATAACCAATCATTTTAAGAAGGTATGGCCTTCTTAAAATGATTAGTAGTGTAAATTGGCTTCAAGAGAGTAATCCATTGAGGTCTCATATCTGGTTTTACGTTTTGATCTGCTTCGCGCATGTCCTGTCGACCTTACCAGTCAAGTCTTATTTGTGGTAAAGTTTTAGGTTCCGATTTTACTCTTAAACCAAAAGCTCATCAAACAAACTATACTTAGTGTACCTACGCGTTAAACTGGGTTCAGAGCTACTGTTTAGTCGTATAGCAAAACGACCAGTGAAATCATCTGTGGCAACTGTTGCAGGCATAGCCATGATTTGATAAACAGTCACACCCCGTTTATTTTTTGGGTAGTATGCATACATTCTGAGTAGTGCGCATCATTTAACTTTGACTGCATGTTCATAATTATCAGTTGAGAAGTCCAAAATTAATAATGATACGCAATCCAATATATAATGGGTATTATATAGGCAGTCATAATCGTCGTCATATCGACCCATTACCAACTCACTACAGAGCAAGGTTCTCCTCCCACAATGACAAGAGTTTAAAGCGTATTCTATCACACTGGCCCAGTGCAGATTGGTGGACTCCACACACCTTTGAGAACATAATGGAAAACTCTCAGTCGTGTTTCCTCACAATGTTTTATCTTACCGTTGAAGCAAGTGATATTTTATTGGCACAACAACTTAGAAAAGTTAGAGGTTCGTGCTCGGTTTTCGAACTCGGCCCCCCGAAAGTGAAGACGAATGCCCTACCCACTGGGCGATCACCGCTGGTTAATAGGCACTTATATGGAATAAACCAAAATAATTAAAAACAGTTCATCAACGCTTGAAGTTTGAACCAACAGTTAAACCGATTATGATGCCCGTGTATAATGTCGTAACTACGTCCAATTACGCGAGTGATCCGTATAAATCACATCTCCTTCTAAGGGCAGGGAATAACAGCTGCGTCCCGTTTTATTGCACTTTAGCCGCGACACGACGCGCGGATGCGATGTTAATCGCTACCCCTTTCATAAGACGAATTACCGCCAAGCCGGGACCGACGGGTCCCGCAAATTATTTTATAATCGCTCGGAAAAAAGTAATGCGGTAAACATGTTACATAACAATTTACTACAACATCAAGATGCGTGGAAAAAGTTCGCAACTTGCGAGGAGTGCGTATGCCATACCACGCCGTCCCGGAACCTTAGAACGGGTTTTATATAAATTGTATAAAGTAAGTTAAATCATCATCATCATATCGAACCATAACCGACCCACAATAGGGCACGGTTCTCCTCCCAAAATGTGACACCTTCACCACGATGGCCAAGTGCGGAATGGTGATGGACATAACTAACAAAAGTTAGAGATGCTGCCGATTCGGTCCCGATTCCCGGCAGGCGCAATCTGGAATTTATAATATCTGATTTTTATCCGATCTTGTCTGGTGGGAGGTTTTGGCCGTGTCTAGTAATACCACCCTTACCACAAAGACATGCCGCCAAGCGATTTAGCGATCCGCGCGATGTCGCGTAGAAACTAACTGCCATACCGCCTAACAGGTTAGCCCGTTACCATCGATTGAATCATCACATACCACAACCTAACTGGCTAACACAGGGAGGTTTTGAGTGGCCATGACGTCTTCAACACGTACCTGCATACCATAAGTAAAGCCATAAGTGACGAGTGCCCCTACTGTGGCGAAAATGATACTCCACAGCATGCCATCTTTGAGTGCCGTATGTTTGAACGAGAAAGAAATATGACTTTAGGATATGAAAGCAATTTAACGGCTTAAAACTTTATACCCATTCTGGGTATAAAGCTTACGAATAAGGATGAATGGGGAAAAGTTGCTAAATTGGTGAAGCTCACTATGTAAACTCGGGAAATGACGAATGGGATATGCAGAACACCGAAGCGTGAATTAAACAGCCGCCTTTCTGATGGAATACTTAGTGTAATACCGGAAAATACAGTGGAGGATGGAGAAGGTTTAGTCCGCAGGTCACTTCATAGTTATTGGTGAAGTCGGGCATGCCAGTTACTGGTATCCATGAGGATTTTCCTCCTCCATATATAAAAAAAAAACAACCTAATGGTTTTCGGTCAAGAGCTATTTTATAGTGTTTTTTTTTTTTTACCGGACTTTAATCAGATGTGAGGTCCCTCGATATAACAGCCCTTTAAACGAAGTAAATAAAGTATAATGTATTATGACATGTCAGCTAATCGTGTCCTTTCCAGGCGGAACGTGCAGTAAGTGGCATCCAGGAGATTGACGTCGAAGCTTTTTTTTGGCACTCAAGTCTCTGTTTGTAGGCTTCTCGATCGATCTATTTCTTCCTTAACCTTTGGTAGTGGAATTTAAAAAAAGTTAGAGGTGACTGCCGGGATCATACTCGATATCTGCGAAAGGAGTAATGACCACAAGGCTAACATAGCTCTGCATTCCATTGAATAAGGCCTCTCATCACATTGCTCTGTGTCATGCGATGCCCCAGCTGGCGCGGGCACAGGCGCACAAGGTGAATAACCGAACGTTATCTGTGTAGACAAACTATATTGGACATGTGACATCATTATTGTGACAGTATTTTTATAACGATCGTCCTGATTCGCTTTTGGTGACTGCGGTGTCTATTTTTAGTGTAAGTTTGATATTTATGACTTTTACGAAGATGGACAAAAAAGTTAAAGATATTAGAAAAATAGCGTAATTTACGCTATTTAGACTCAATAGTTTATATTAGGGTTCCCCAACATTATAAAGCCAGCGGCGCACTTACAAGTTAAGAAATTTATCACGGCGCTCGCGCCCTAACCTAGCTAGTTAAAATAGAGATTGTTGGTCAGGTAGATAGGCGCAATAAAAAAAACATTCTCAGTACGAAACTAATGAAACCATATTAAATAATATATTTTAAAAAAGAGTAAAGAAAAATAAAACCTCTCCGAACAATGGGATGAGGTTAGGCTGTGCTTGGCGATCTCCACACAATTTTTCAAAGTGTGGAAAAAGCCCGGGACACCGCTGCACAAAAACTTATTGTTCTTGATTTTTTTGAAGAAGGTATAGAAGAAGCGCCTTGCGGTTCACCTCTGTAATTCTACGGCGCCCCAGGGCGCTGCTGCTTGGTTAAACAGCACCAATAGCAAAACTTCTAGTGCATAATAGGTACTTACTTTCGGAGAGAAGTCCACTCAACTGAGTAGTCATTAAAATCATCAACAACCCATTATAGGCCCACTACAGGGCACGGGTATCCTCTCAAAATGAGAACGGTTAAGGCCCACTTCACACGCTGTGGTAGACTTGATGGAGAAAAGAACTCTCAGGCATGGCATGAGGTTTCCTCACGATGTTTTCCTTCACCGTTAAAGCAAGTGATATTTAAAATGCTTAAATTAAAAACGTACTTAACTCCGAACAATCAGTGGCGCGTGCCGGGAATCGAAAACTAAAGGATGCCGCGGGATTAAAAAAAGCACACGAATTTTAAAAATACTAGTAATAAAAAACAAAAGTAAATAACTAGCTGTTCTAGATTGTTATCGTTGCGAAAGTGTTATGTAGGTTTATCTCTTCACTTAGCAATAGAGTAATGGATTTTGTAGCAAAAAAACTGAGACTGATTAAGCTGACAGTGATTTTATAAAGTTTATTCCAACCACACATTACGCAGAATAAATACATGCCAGTAAACCATCGAAAAACTTCGCTAACTTTGCCCGTGGCCATATTAATACCGCGCCAGTTCAAATTCCTTTGAAAAGTTTTACTTCAGTATTCCTTTTTAGGTTTTCGGCTGCGTCGGCTTTCGGGGCCGGGTCGTAAATTTGGTAACTGTACACAACTCCTTTAGGTGCATACTCCGAGTTACCAGGCGTACCACGCCCTATTCAAATTGTATATTCTGTTTTGAGAATTCTGAGAACAATGCTCCGTAGTCCATTTTATAGTCTTAATAATATAACCCATACTAATATATGGGTGCGAAAGTGTGTTTGCTTGTTCTACTTTACGCCAAAAGTAAGCAATCGACTTGATTTAGGAAGCAGAGTAACATAGGCTTCTTCTTTTATCCCAGGAAAACACGATTCCCACGGAATTGGTAACAAAACAAACCGTAATAAACCCGGACGATGAACACAGGCAGCAGCTAGTAGGTACTGCTAATAATGCTCACATCTCAAATGCTACTAAACACTACGTTTAATAATACGTTTCCTGAAGCTTAAAGCCCATTTGAATAAAGTGATTATACTTACCGTATACGTTTAGAGTTGACGATATGAACCGATGATACGAACAGATTCAATTATAGATTATAATGTTATCATTATTATATCTGTAAACGCATATTTCTACATTAATTGCCTCAATAAATAAGATGAACATCGCAGAGCACTCGTAGGAATGCTACTTGTAATAAATTATTATAAAATAGCGCGCGACTTTTGACTTTGACGACCGCACAATTAATTTTTGATGTTCCCGTGAGATTGCACAGAAAATTTACAGCCGTAAAATCAAATCGAATCAAATATTTTATTTCAAAGTAGGTACCGAACTGTACACTTTCTGAATGTGATACAACTTTGTAATTATTTCAATAATATTTTTTATTATTCCATGAATTGGTTACACCATTTTGTAATTAAGTTTTAAAAACAAACAGAAAAATTTACTAATGACAAAAGTTTGAAATTACTGAAACAAGTTAACGTGAAATTATAATTTAAATCTAGCTATTAAAACATTTATGGTTATACCAACTAGATATGTACGTACTTTTCATTAGAATATCAGCCATCCAAGCGTTCCGGTCACATATATAATCCTCCATGGTGTAGTACCTTTTTTACATAAAAATATGGTAGCCTATGTACTATATAACTGCTGCCGTGGCTTAGTGGTGAAGATGTTCACGCGGTCAAAGATTGGTATCGTGTATCTTCTGCTGTTAAAGAATTTACAGTGCCAGCCCGGAGTTAGGAAATTTTGTGGAGTCATTCCCCGTGCCTGCCGTAGAGCACGTTAATTAAAATACATTATGACTTCGTAGAAATGGAATGCTCAGCTTGGATATTGTGAAACACGTATCAATGACACAGGTTATCTGAAATACCTGTCGTAATTTTTCACTAGATTTTTGCCCCCCCAATCTGTAAATTGGGCAGCCTTTTGTGCCAGGGCATACACACGATGGAGATGTCAACGTACTTACCATTGAGTGAAGAAGCAAAAACCAAGAACAAAACGGCGATTGATTGAAGCAAAAAACTTTTGACATGCAAAATACGTCTCTTATATTAAAGCAGTGTAGACATCTCCCAACTCTAGCTTAGATCGACAGCATACTTGTATGTTGGCGCAATTACCTATTCACAAGACACAACAAGCTTAGATTTTGCCAATACATACTAATATGCCAAATAGAGATTAAGCTGTATGGGGCAACAACAAGCCGACACTCTTTCAAGGACTTTCGCAATTTAATGCCTTCTGTTATGATAAGTACATTCTGTTTAACTTTATCCAAGTTCTATCTCAATACTAAATGACTAGATCGGGTGCCGCTACTTGTCAAGTTTTTTATTTTTTCCACTGCAAGTTAACTCTTGATTGCAATCTTATCTGCTAGTACGTGATGATGCAGTTTAAGGTGGTAACGGGTTAGCCTGTTAAGAGTTAAACTGCTAAAAGTTAAATTAAATCCATACTCCTGATAGGTTTCCGCGAGGCATTGCACCAGAGCGCTTAATCGCTTGGCGGCACGTCTTTATCGGTGGTAACTAGCCACGGCCGATTCGCTACATAACCAGACCAGAGAAAATTCTGATATTATAACAAATTAAAAAAAAATACACAAATTTCCCCATCCGGGAATACAACCCGGGACCTCCCACCTATAACCACAGCGCGCAACGCAGCGCCAGGGAGGTCGTCAAAAAAAATTCGGTCGGCACGAACGAGAGGCTGGCTCAGTAATTATTATTAACTAGATCAACACGTCTGTTGGCACGTCTGTGGACGCTTTACCAAATGTTGAAAGACAAAAATCATAATATGAAAGCTTATCATTATAAATGATGCTAGGTATTGTGAATGCCAACGGTGTATGTTTTTATGATTTAAACGCTGACGGCAAAAAATCGAGACGTCTTTCTCAACAAAGCTAGCGTTATAATTAGTTAAAATTACGAAGCTCTGCGCTTGAAGGATTTGGAGATAATTATATATACGCATAAGAGTACATTACATTGTTAGGACGATGAAATGCTTTGTGAATTTGTTAAAATGTAATTGGCTGTAAATACAACGACATTTATATAAGTGGAGGGAGCACAAAGATGAAAGGACACAAACAAATGTTAAAATATAAATTAAGAGATGATTATACTTGGCCATTATCTTAAGGCCATAATATTATGGAGACACATGGTAGTGTAATGGCGACTCTACATCGGAAAACGCAGAGTTGACAGACAGCCGACATCCAGCAGGTCGCAGCCGCTGAACGAAAGCACAAGGTCGTATATTTTGGAAATCCCTTTAAAATACCTATGCCCAGCTGTGATAGATCTGCGAGTATCTTTTTATTGCATAAGTCCATCGATTGATAAAATAATTTCATCTCCTATAGGAGTAATATATTGCCAGTAATACAGTACTATTAATATATACATTTTTTTTTTCACTCTGACGTAAGTATCTATTGTATATTAAAGTATTTAAATATTTATGTGTTGTTATTATATATTAGTTTATTTTTATATTTATTAATTATATTATGTTTGATTTATTTGTGTAAACTACTTAATGTATCAGTATATAGTTAATCGCTTGTGTGTATTTTAAAAATTTTGACAACAGCAGCCTATTCTCCTCTTCTTTTTTCCTAATTCAAATTCAAAAGATCGCTATCTAGCGATAAGGCCGCCTTTTGTATTCTACTTATTTCTTATGTTTCTGTTTTTATTTTATGTTCGTATATGTTAATGTTGTGGTATACAAATAAAGAGTTAAATAATAATATAGGTACCGGAGCCGGTAGTGACAACTAACTATATTTAACTTATATTTTTAATAAATCAAAGTAACATTAAATGTATTTAAATGTTTTACTTGAGCTGTTCGCTAACACGCATTGGTATAGTGTGGTGAGTCTCCTAGTAGTGAGATGAGTATTTTAATGAGGATCAATCGCTTTGTAGGGAGGAAAGAGGAGAAATTAGGTTTTAACTTCTAGGGGATGTAACCAATGTTAAATGTGGAGAAACAAAATTGGCAAGATTTTGCTACCTTGGATTGAGGGGGAGAAAGTTATAGAAAAAGTAAAACATTTCGTAAACCACAAAAGAAAAGTGCTTGCGTTCGTTACGTTAATTATACCAAGATTACCTAAAACCGAACAAGTTTTTACACCTGCAGCCAATCGTAGATATGTCCTAATACTGAAAAACCAAGAGCATGTCACTGTTTTCATGTTTAATCTCAATCGGTATGAGACCCCTATTAGACCGCGTTCTCAGTACAGACGCATGTCTAAATACATCGGTCACTGTTCGCACGCACCAATGACAAATGAGTCTGATCACGCATTTCACGATGGACACATTTTGCTAATGTGATATTAAGGCGGGGGATATTTGAGTCATTACCGGCAATCAAGGCCGCTAGTGGAAATGACAAAGATTGGTTTAGATACTCGATATCGTTTTACGTTTGTCCGAATTCGAGTAAACAGCCCATTGTAATCAAGCCATTTAGTTAATAGAGTTAGCACAATTGCATCGATCAGCTAATTTGCAAGTAAATTTCGAATCGTGTTTCATATCCAAATATGAAAATACACATTATTTAATTTATAGAGCCTTGCAAATTTTGCCCAATCAAACAATAAATCTATATCCATAGTTGATAGTATTGTAAAAAAATATATTCCAAAACTAGCATTTCTAAAAACTGCACTCATATGTTTTGTACTGGGTTTGGAGCAGTGTGTAAACCTGTCTTGTGAAAGAAGAGTCTTGCCCAGCAGTGGGCATACTCAATAATGGACTGAGGATGAGAATGATTGTGCCGTGTGGTGACGGCAGATTGGAATACACTGTCCTCTTCCAACGGGTGTCGTGCTACTAAGATCACCAACCCGACTGCGCAGCGCGGTGATTATGGCCAAACCCTCTCTGTGGGAGATGCCTTTTGTCCAACAATGGAATCTTATGGGCTATTGATGATGATGATACAGTTTCGTTAAAGGGTTCCGCCCTTTAGGCACTTCATAACATTTAAATGGGACTAACCAGGCAGTCTTTGAAAAAAAACTATATCGATTGGAAATTGGTTTAAAACTAGATATACCTACTTGACGGCCGATTGGCGCAATGAGAAGCGACCCTGCCTTCTAAGTCCAGGGCAGTGGGTTCGATTCTCACAATTGGAAAAATGTTTGTTTGATGAACATAAATGTCTTTCGGTATGTGGGTGTTTATATGTATATTATAAGAATTGAGTAAAACTCATCATCATCTTAGTATTCATAACACTAGGCTTCGCTTACTTTGGGGTTAGATGGCGATGTGTGTAATATCGTAGTATTTTAAATTATTTTCTTAATAATAGTAAATATTTATTCAATTTTGTGAAAAACTGCCTACAGTTTTTGTGTCTGTTCAAGACAGGTGTTTTCAAACAGCGTAACAACCACTATAACAAGCTCTTTATTTCGGCACCAACACTTCAAATAACTATAATTAACATCGCGAGAATATCATGTCATAAATCTTAGGTAAAATTACAGGTCTCATAACTCGATTACCACGTGATTAGCGGTGAGTCATCTCATACAGATACAATTGACGGCTGATTATGGACTATGAATTAGACCATTTGGGTCTACCGAGTACCATGTTATGGCTTCCATTACCGGGTAACAGTAACGTCTGCGAAATTGTTGGCAATTTTTTTTTTGTTGTCGATTATATCGAACTTACTTCTCCATGGGATGTCAATTACGTTATCACCAACAAAACGTTTTTCGAACCACTATAGGACTCAAATTATTTCCCTGACAAGAGATAAAATTAACACGTGCTAAAATCACGGCAACAGGGAATAAGGAAGTTTACCCTCGTTTATTTTTTATTATATCAACCCACTACAATCCAACTACAGGGAACAGGGTTAAGGCCGTAGTCCACCATTCTGGCCTGGCTAGAGAACTTCCAGGCATGCAGGTTTTCCTTACGATGTTTTCCTTCACCGATAAAGCAAGTGATATTCTAATTGCTAAAAAGAAGGAAAAGTCGGAGGTGCGTGCTGGAATTCGAACTCGGCCCCTGAATGTGAAATCGAAGTTCTACCCACTGGGCTATCACCGCCTCGTTTATTATTACACATTTGTTATTTGGATAATATATCGAGCTGTGAGCCAACGGTCGGAGAGTTTATAAAGCTGTGGGAGAAGATAAAATTTTGTTCTTTAGCCGTTGAGATAAATGTCTCCTGGCCATGCCCTGGTACAAGATAGGGCCTCCTCAGAGTTTGGTCTGTGCTGGCCAAGTGCTGATCGGTAGATCTTTTCAAGTCTTAGGGTATATGGAGAACTCTCAGACATGCGGGTTTCCTCGCGATGTTTCCCTTTATTATAGTACACTTAATGTGATATTTCATTGCTTTAATTAAAAAGGCACGTAGGTAACTCCCAAAAAGTTGAGGTGAGTGCTATGAGTCGGACTCCGTCCCGGTGAAAGGGAGGCTGAAGTTTTAACCGCTAGGCTATGATCGTTCAACTACTTAACAGGGCAGATCCCAACTCTCGCTATTCAATGGTAAAAATGCGAAAAATGCAAACCGGCCAAAAGTAACGGCGGGGAAATGTACTTACATACATAAAAATACCGGCCAAGAGCGAGTCAGACTCGCACACCGAGGGTTCCGTACCTGGAAAAGAAACGTATAAATAAGTATTTGGCTCAGTTCAAATGAACCGTTCGAACACGTTCGGTTTGCTCGGCAATGCATATGGCATGTTATATGTCATAAAACAAAAAGCTTGCATTCTAATTTTTTTTAATTCGATCAAACTAAGCGTCTAATATTCCAGTTGGTAGTGGGCCACCAGCAATTCAATTTCGATGCATCGCTTTTGTCCCTTTATTTGCAATTTAGTTGATAGATATTTTCTACACATATCCCAAAGTCATATCATTAAGTCGCTAGCTTAATTAAAAGTCGTTACTGAATAATAAAGTTGCGACGGACTGACTAAGGCTAGATAAATATAAGGTATCAAATTTTCTCCGTTTTTGTAAACGAACCCTAAAGACCAATTGAGAATTTAGAAATTGGCAGTTATAAATAAATTTCCTCTCATACAAATTACATTAATTTGATATCACTTTTCTGTGAAACGAAATCCAATAAAACGTATTGAGTTACTAGGAAATCTACCAGTGTAATGATATAATATAATAAGATACAAGATGGTGGTATTGCGTCTTATACTTATCACAGAAAGCGAAGGTTTTTTTTTTTACAAAAGATAAAAGTTCACGGTCCATTTCTTTGTGTTGAACCTTACTGGAGAACTGATGTTCTATTAAATACTAAACAAGTTTTTGAAATCCGACTGGTGGTTCCGATCCAAATAAACAAAAAATGAATTCTTCAGCTAATTATGAAACAGAAAGGATACAGATATTAAAAAATTACTGCATATTCGTTAAAACATTCAGATCCTGATCTTTAAATAGGATATACACTATACAATCGAAGTCAGGGCCTACCCTGACTCCGACTGTTTAGTGTATGCACGGTATGCAGATGATATAAAATGAAGAAAATCTCATCATTGTAAGAGTTATAAAAAGCCTACCCTTAAGTATTTATAGCTTGTACCTCGTAACTGGTCGCAGTAGAATCGTTGAATCCGTGTAAAATTTTACTGACGTCAAAAATGCTACTTCTTCTTGAAGTTCTGTCTCTGATCGGAGATTTGCAACCATTAAAGGCTATCTGAACTTCGGACGCAGCCGCGTGTAACAACAAACTAGTACTTATCCTGTACCATTGCGTATACGTGAAAATCCTTCAATTAAGATGTTTAACACCTTCAGCCAGTGGTCTCGTCCCGCCTTTTAGGGGTAAAAAGCCAGGCAAAAGCCACGATTGTGGTGGTGCGTGGCGTAAACTCTTTAGACAGTATTGTCGTCTTTGGCCAGGTGACCTATTGTTTTTTTTTTCTCTTAAATTATAAGCTAAAAAACATTACAGATCATACTTTTCGCTCATTTGCTCGCTCGCTTCAATATCACCAAGGCTTATGAGAAGGATTTTTAACCTACTCCTGAAGCGCTGTGAGCAACATCCATAAGTCTGATAAAATTAGGTATCTTGTTCCTTTAAACTATTACCTATTGCAAGAAATATTAGTTTAATTATTAGGAAGTCTGCTAAAACAAAAATAAAGAAATACCAGTTCTTTAGTATCAAGACCAAGGTTGGATGTAATGACCGAATTCATATGACAAGGAAGACAAAAGTCTAGGTCAACCAGATACTAAAAAGGAATTACATAAAATATAAATAAAAAAAAACATCATTAAAAGCACGACGTGCATTTGGCAAAGTAAGGACAAGTTCCTTAACTTAACTTCACGGCGGATTACGAAGTAGATTAGATTTGCTTAAAAATGTAAGTATAATATATTATTCGATCTTAGCCTAAATCAATAGGTACTTATAATTAAACTTCTACAGTGTGAGTCAAATTCTGTCCATTGAAAATATTAAAAACATTTTTTGAGGGCATTCTATAACTGATACTGAAACCAAAAATGTAATTTTTTTCATTCGTGTCTGTCTGTCTGTCTCTCTGTATCTGGGCCGTGCATCACGCTGAAACTACTGTATGAATTCAAATTAAACTTTGCGCGGTTTGAGTTCATACTACGAGTTCGAACATAGGATACTTTTAATTCTGAAATTCAGCTCAGTTCTTTTGGGAGAGGGGATGAAAGTGTTTGACGATTTATCACCATAACTCTGTCAAATGTTTTTTTTACTAAAACCCATTTAATTTTTTTTACTGCGTAGGTTTAGTTTTTCGCGAAAATGATTGGAGAAAGGAAAACAGAACTCCTCTGCGGAAGTTAGCAAACCACTCACATAAGGCTTAAGGATACTGAAGGCATAAAATATTGTCACATTCATGAGGACTTCAGAGCTAGGACTGAATAAAAATTGTTAAAAATGGTATTGGTTATGGGCATACGAATCAACTAACAATGCGATTTCGATACATCTTTTAACGATTTCTTTTCTTCGTAAGTTATAGGAGCTTAGACTGATTGATTATTATCCTTCAAATTTCCTAAGACGGGCACCCATCCGTTTACTGACTCTTGTCAACGTTACTATCCCAGCGCTGTCGACTAATATGTAGTGCTGCTGTTATTTATTTTCAGTCATTTGTAATTAAAAGTATTTAAAATAACGCAATACGGAGTAGGCCCTCGGGACTGGCATTTGCAATGTTTAAGTTATTTAAGTTTTCAAATAAGTGGGTGATTAAACATCCAAGAGCAAGAACAAATATATTATTAAAACATGACTGTTTTTCAGTGATTGGGTGTTTATCTACCATTTATAAAAATATGCAGCAGCATCTAAGGACCCATAACACAAGCTATGCATACTTTAGGGGAAGAAGGGGTTTTATTTATTAAATTAAAACAAAAATTATCCTACACCTTTGAAATTATTCACGATATACAGCTCTCTGCATATCGTGATAGTTTATCTAAAAAGAAAAGGAACCGACAGATTTATAGCGTCAAGTGAAATTATTAATACACTTGGACCTAAGATCAATCGTTTCATTAAAGCGCTGAAAAAACAAACAGCTGGATCGCTCCAGCGATAGGTCGACGAACTGCAGCAGCTGTGCGTCAAAAAATAACGCAAATCAAGAATAGCTGAGCCAGGGGTGGCAAACCAAAATGCCATATTGGTAAAATTATTAGGCCACGGCACCCTGTGGGAAAAGGCTATTTATTGTTCAATTATTCAATAAGTTAAAAAAAAACGCGCTTGCATTAGCTCGCAGCGTAATTTTCCTTGTGATTTTTTTACGCACTTTAAAATTAAGCAGTATTATAAAATAATGTGTAAGTTATTTACCTATTCTCTGTTTATTTGGTCCTTTCAACTAACTGTTTGCCAAAAATCAAGTTGATTGTTATGGAAGGACACATAAACAAGCACATCTTCGCATTTATAATATAAGTGAGGTAATACCTATTAAATAATATACCTGGGTATAAATGTATTTTCACCAAAACGTCCTGTAGATACACTGAAAACTACAGGAGTGGAAAAACTATATGTGATAATGCCACATAAGAAACACAGGCGTGGCATAAATTTATTACATCATCATCATTATATCAATCAATTACTGGCCCACACAAAGCCACAGGGCATGGGTCTCCTCCCGCAATGAGAAGGCGTAGGCGTAGTCCACCACGCTGGCCCAGTACAGATTCGTGGACTCTACACACATTTGAGAACATTATGAAGATCTCTATCTAATGCATGCAGGTTACCTCGCAATAATTTCCTTCACCGTTCAAGCAAGTGATATTTTAATTGCATAAAACCCACATAAACGAGAAAAGTAAGAGATGCGTGCTGGTATTCGAACTCGGCCCCCGAAAGTAAAGTCGAAGTTCTAACCACCGAGCTATCACCGCTTCAGTTACGAAGTTGCTAATAAATCGCCAAACAAAAGGTTCGCAATCACTGCGCTAAGATATACAGGCAACACATGCTTTGCCTACTTTCGAGGCAGCAGTTACCGGGCCAGACGTGCCGACTGCAGCCAGCCAGGCGAAGTAAGATAATTAACAGCGAAATTGGCCGGAGACAGCTAGGCGCCTTACTTCTATAGCCCGCGATGCATCAGGCCCGCAATAATAACACACCGTGAGGCTGACGCGAGGCAATTAAAAAAATGGCGGTACTCGGAAGGCCTGTTTCCCACACATTACTTGGTGAATGTATTGACCTAAAGTTTCTCCATATAAACGTAATCGGATGAACACTATTATAGGCGGCGTGTATACCCTATTCTCTGCGAGACATGTAGATTTAAATAACATCGGTAAACAAGTATAAAGAATTGATGGTTTGTTCTTCTTTCACGTAGAAACGTTGCGTCTGACGTATATTTGGAGGATTGTAAGCCCAAGGAGGTAATTTAGATTCGTTGGACTAGGATTCATTCAGTACGCCGCGTGACAGTAAGATAAGACCCACGTCCAGACCACATTAGAAATCGGGTATTTCGAGATTTGTGTACAGCGTAAATTAGGCGACAGTAGCCGCCCGAGTTACCATCCTATGCTATCCGATTCACTCACTTTTCCAACAAGTGACCAACACGTCGTCCTCCTACAAAACGCATATTTGTATAGGAATAACCACCATCTCGCAACTGCTGGAAAACTGAGTAAATCGGGCAGCTTAGGATCGCACAATCAATATACGAGAAGTGCTATGTAGCTACTTCATTAAGTAAGTTTTTCGTCCAAATTTTTCATTGTACGTTTCTTATTAGAGACGGTATGTCACGGACTCCAAGCGCGCTCACGCTCTGATTTGCATATCGCCAATGAAAGTGTAACGTTAAGTAAAATCGACCCGTATTTGTAATAGCTACGGAATAATGCAGCGTTTCTAAAAAAAGTTTTATGCAAATCAAGTGGAGTTTATTTTTCAAAGAAAAAAAAACTGTAACGTAATTGGTTCCTTACTTTCTGAAAAGTACTGCGGCATTGTTTGTTATTGTATCAGCTAAATGCTAAAGCTCATGATGACGTGGTACATTGTTAAGTTATTGGAAATACAGAGGCTGCTTTCGCACTAACTTACTCGTAGCTATTTCCAATAGAATTCTATGAACATGGGAGGGTTTAGATTCCCCAAGATTTGAAGTGTGGCACGCAGCTTTTCTTATTCTCTAGGTTTTCTAGAATGCGAATGCATTTTTTTTGTAACATAAATAGTTGTTGTACGTCCGTGCTCAGCCATGCATTGGCATATGCATAGTAAGTTTTCTCGATGATGGGCAAAGAAAGATGCATATGTGGGTAGTTAGTAGTTACTGAATAATCCTCACTTATAAATGCGAAAGTGTGTTTGTTTGTTAGTCCTCCCTTCACACCCTTACTAATCAACCAATAAACATGGTTTTTGGCATCGAGTTAGTTGAAACGACGAACAGTAACAAAGGTTTCTTTTATGCCAAGAGAAGCAGCCGTTCCCACGGGATTTGTTTTCAGTATATATTTACTGATAATGACCAGAAGGACGCGGCGGAGACTTTTTCTTCGATGCGTCGAGTAAAGGTTAAGACCAAATAACTACCAAACTCAGTCACACTAATCTACACCCGTAGAATTAGACGTGAATCTTAAGAAACTCAAAACTAACTCAATCTCATAAAGAGCCTACGTACGTACACTCCTAGGGTTTTCTTGATTATCGAAACACGTCAGAATATAAATTCACCTTTGTGAACGTTTGACTATTACTATTTATCTTATATCTTTAAACGAGCAATTCTTGTATATATATAATTGGAATCTCGGAATCGGCTGCAACGATTTTCATGACATTCAGTATACAGGGGGTTTCGGGGGCGATAAATCGATCAAGCTAAGATTCATTTTTAGAAAGTGTCATTTTATTCGTGTTTTATCGATAAATATATATACATATAATTGGAATCTCGGAATCGGCTCCATCGATTTTCATGAAATTTAGTATACAGGGGGTTTCGGGAACGATAAATCGATCTAGCTAGGCTTCATTTATATTGGAATCTCGGGAAAAATAATATCCTTTTCGAGAGGTTCTGATGCGTGCGATACGTGAACGGTTAACGTTACGCCAAACGACGGAAGTATGTAGTAAGTATATCAGAATTGTCGGAATTATATATTTCTTTAAAGTTCTATAAAAACAGTTAGCGACAAAATACGAATATTTTTTTAGGTCGGCTCATTCGCGGACGAAATTGCGCGGGTCCGCTAGTTTTATTTATTTGTTTCAGGTAATAATTGACAGCTAAATGGCCCACCTAATGGTATGTCAAAAACCATCGCAGCACTTCGCAGGGCATGCAAGGAACACGTCATACAAAGTGCCCTGTGCCCATCAGCCTGAGGCGTAAGCAACCGGCAAACCAGCCTTTCACACCGGAACAATGCAGCTTAGCGGCAGAATTAAGCATTGTGGTAGTACTTTCCCCGACGAGCTCGGCCACAAAAAGCTCTACTACTACTGAAATTGGGGTACTGTTAACTGGGTTGCTTATCCAGCGCATTCGACTGATTTTCGCTGCCGCTACTAGGTCAAACCAACTTAAGGAATTTTAAATCCTCTATTTACCTTATATTTACATTAATTTATGCAAATTATTTAATGCTGTGCTATTATACAATTATTTATTGTGCTACCATATCCATACCATACCGCGCGACCTCTTTAACGAGCCTCTATTACAAAAGTCATAGTTCAAACTAAGTAGGCAAACAGTGTAGCGGGCGAGACATTCCAAGTTGTCAGCTGTTCAAGACCGGTTCATCTAAATATTAGCCGCTCCAGATAACTCGTCTCGCTCCCGATTGCCGTGCGAAAGATTTGCTCGGAGCTGCGTGGTGAATCTTTGGCTATCTAACGCACATCTTGAGTCGCCATGAAAATTGCACTTGTGCAAAATTACTGCTGCGTCAATAAATATAATTAATGGTAAACAAGCGGGCAAGCGTAACTAACGACTGTGCCAGTGTGTCCAGTGTCACGAGCGAAATCTTTTGTTTTACACAATGTCAAAAAAGTAATGCAGCAGTTCTTGTTGATGTCTTATATCGCATGGTATATGTAAATAATGTCTATACAGCGTCGCGACAGCAAGATAATACAGTAGATAAGATAGATAGATAAAGGTCTTCACATAAAACACATAAAAACATTGAGGACATAAAAAATAAAAAAAAGCTATAAAATTTTGGGTGAGGACACTTAAGTGCAAAAGGACAAATTGGTACAAAGCACATTTACAACAAAAACTTGTATATAACAATATTTTTGTCGCCCAAGAAAGTATAGTAAGTTAGTTACCAAGAGAATATACCTACGTATGGGACACTCATCATTTGATACTTGGAGTATCGTACCAAATAGCGATATACCCACATTATTCAATTATTTTGTTATGTGTTAAAAATGATACTATTATACACCAAAGAGACAACTCTACAAAAATAGCGATAGTTTAGAAGGTACAATTTAGCGACATTATTGCTATATACTTGCCGTTTGGTGACGGCAGATCAGAATACAGTTGTCACCGC
This sequence comes from Pararge aegeria, assembly GCF_905163445.1. Classification (NCBI taxonomy): domain Eukaryota; kingdom Metazoa; phylum Arthropoda; class Insecta; order Lepidoptera; family Nymphalidae; genus Pararge; species Pararge aegeria. The sequence goes on from NC_053189.1 coordinate 3,942,210, forward strand.
CCCTCTTCTTCCCGCGGGTGTCGTACGCGGCGACTAAGGGAATATAACGGAGAGCGGGCAGCAGCGTCCTCCGTGCTACTACTACCATCTACAGCGATCACCAACCCGCCCGCCCAGTAAACCCTCCCTTTGGGAGAGGCCTTTAGTCCGGCAGTGGACTGTAATAGGCTGTCGATGATGATGCTGATAATTGCTACATAGTGATATCTATGTGACTGTCCTCTCTTGTGATATACCTCTCTATGTATATTGTGACCTCGCTATACTACATCAAAAAATTGTGGCAAAACGAAAAAATATAAAAAGATTCCGTTTGTTTCTTTTCAGACTTTTTCCTAGACACGAACAGGTTCGTGGTGTTCGTGTATAGGAAAAAGTCTAGAAGGAAGTCCTTTTGTAATATGAAAATTAAGCTTAATTTGCTACACTCCGCGAACAGCAGCAGAATCTGTATGGAGTAATTTATAATAACTTCAATCCGTATACGATCCGTATAAGACAAAACAACAACAAGAACACAAACAACTTAACAATTATTTACAATTATATCTTAACAATTATTCATTGTAAAGTCAACATCTTCTGAGGATGCTCCGGTTTAGGAGCGAAACGTGCGTAGAAGATACATTGCCGAGGATCTGTTTGGTGTGGAGTATACGGATTGAAGTAATTATGAATTACAACATACAGATTCTGCTGCTGTTCGCGGAGTATAGCAAATTAAGCTTAATTTTCATAATATATTATGCATTTCCGCAAAGTAACACCTGCTTCTATCCAATAGAAGTCCTTTTGTACTGTTGAGGTATATTTTACTGCGAAAAATTAAAAACTATCGTGTTGTTTATGAATCTTCAGTTAGGCATGCCGTATCGTTGCTGACCCGTAAGGGCGTGTGAATAAGTGTTTACCGAAAGATCGCGACAAATCTGCCTCACGAACATCAGATTGTATCAAACGCCTACCCATATGACTGTATTCCGACGATTTATATCTTTAGTGTCAAAGTGGGAATACAAATTTTATGCAGGTGCAATGAAATTGTAGAATACGAAATTTTGCAAAACAACGTTCATTTATATAAACTATCATATACCAGTTGTAACTTGCGATTGCACCGTATTTTTTTTTTATTCCACTACAAGTTAGCCCTAGACTGCAATCTCACCTGGTGGTAAGTAACGATGCTGTCTAAAATGGTAGTGGGCTTTCCTGTTATACCCCAAAATCGCTTAGCGGCATGTCGTAGGATGGTAACTTGACGGCCGAAGCCCCCCACCAGACCAGACCAGTCAAAATTCAGAAATTATAAATTCCCAAATTGTCTCAGCCGGGAAACGAACGCGGGATCTGCCACTGAAATTCACAGCGATCACTGTTGCGCCAGGGAGTTATGTTAGATATATAACTATACTAGCAGTTGCTTGCAACTTCTTTCGTGTTTTTCAAGGTTTTGTTAATCCCACGGAAACTGTTAGTCTTCCTGGGATAAAAAATATCCTATGTCCACCTCCGAGACAGACAAGTGCATACAAATAAACTCTGGAGCTATAGCATTATAAAATTTGGTGTGTGGAAATCTCTAAAAGAGCCCAAATCAAAGTCGTAACTTTTTTTTTTTTTACTTACGATGTTAAAAACGCGTTTCGGTCTTAGAAGAACCCAGCCACAAACTAAGACGAGTATTATTCTTGTAGCCAATATATAGCAATGGTCGTCCATTGAATGAGCTGCCAAAGACGAACGACCAACAACCGCAGCCATTTGAGCTGGCGATTCCCAAGAAACAGGCACTGAACTATGCTCCACTTTTCCGTCGCGGAAAAAGTGAAGCTTCTCAGTTTCGTCAAATGCACCATTTACCTAGTTCACGAGAGCGGAACGGTTGTCGACGGAAGCATTGTGCAGCGTTTGACCGCGGGACATTGTGGGGTTCGTTAGATAACCCGCGAGAGCGCAGACGAGACAATGGAAGACGATTTCGCATTTGAAGAGTGAGAGCGTTCCGTTGCGGAAAATTCTAGAGCGGAAACGACGCGGGGTTAAGGCCCTTGCATACAATATCAGAAAATAGCGATGATAGCCTAGTAGTTAGGACTTCAGCCTCTCTTCGAGAAAACTAAGATCGATCCTCTATGGGCCTCATAAGAAGGCTCAGAGTTACTCAGTAGGCGATACAGAGAGCTATGTCAGCACTATGTCTTCGTGATCAGAAATGAGAAGATCTGTGGAAGAACTATAGTAACTGACATAGCTCAACGAGTCGCGAAGCTGAAGTAGCCATGGGCGGGGGCACACCGCTCGAAGAACCGGCGGACGTCATAAGGTGTTGGAATGGCGACCCCGAATTGGTAAACGCAGCGTTGTTCACAACGATTCGCTGGGAGCCGCTGGAAACCAGCGGCCCGGTATTGTGGATTTTAGAACGCACACGACCTATTGTGGTGGATTTCAATCGGTTGAAGTGATGATGGTCGATGTTTTATAATATCCAGCTTAAAAGGTGACGGGAAACATCGTAAGGAAACGTGCATGACTGAGGGTTCTCTACAATGTTTTCAAAGGTGTGCGGAGTCTACAAATCTTGGCCAGCTGGATGGACTACGGCCTAACCCCTTCTCACTCTAAGGGGCATGGAAAAGTCAGCTTAGTGCAAATTCACGACGTGAAAGGCGATACCGCGCTGGTGATAGGCTGATATTTGACTACGAGTCGTTAACGAGTGGACAATCCACTCGTTAACGACTCCTGGTCGATCGTCTAGTGAACGACGCGTTCACTCAACGTGGATCTTAAGATAGAGTTGAACCCGTTGTCTTGAGTCGGTAAATGAGCAAAGGCCTTTGAACTGCTAATTATTTGCGACTTGGCGTTTCTATGTAGGCATTGTTTGAATTGCATTCCGACCGGTCCAGTACTAACTTAGTTTCGTTTTTTTTATTTACAGAATCCTAAAAATGGTAATATCTTGAAATAAATAATAAGTTTTGTTCTGAGCTAAATACCAAAGTGACTGTACATATATCTTGGAACGAAATAAAATATAACATAAAACAAAACGCGTAAAAATAGATTTCTAAAAAAGCTACTACTACTGCTCGCAACTTAAGCTCTGGAAAAACGTCCAAAATAATTGTATATATGTCGTATTAGATATTGTGTTAGCGAGTACAAGTATGAACCGCGTGCACCGCACGAGAATGCGAGTTACACCGAATGTTATTTAACTTATTTGAAATAGCGCTTCTTTATATGTACAGCTTCTTGCATTAAAATCACATACTTCTAGGAAATGACAAATATGCATAGATATTTTTGTAGATCTTTTTAATATATGTATCCCCAGAAACATCTCGTTACAGCTCGGGCATAAGTAATGCTAAGTTATAGTTAAACAGATTTATCTCGTCCAAATCTTCCGTCCACGCAATAGCTACCGCATTCCCGACAATACAATGTCTATTTATACATGAACCGCTGCATTCAATTCGAGATCTAGCACAATGAACACAATTACATATAAAGCTTGACGCACATTTATAAAGAGCCAGTTTGGCGAGGTTACTCCATATTTCTATAAAAATTAAACCGGTTCTGAGGATTTATTTTAAAATATTTACTTTAAAAGAAGTATCTTTATCGCATATTTGAAATATTATGAGGATTTGATCTGATGATCTTCATCTCCGAAGATCTACCACGTAGGTCTTTTGTATCGCCTCCCAAAATCCACGATCCTAGACAGCTTGATCATAGACGGCTCCAGGCGAATCGTTTGATGTTGTCTGTCCACCTCGTTGGAGGTCGACCAACGCTGCGTTTACCGATGCGGGATCGCCATTCTAACACCTTGGGGGTCCCAATCCGTCGGTTCTACGAACTAAGTGCCCGCACATTACCACTTAAACTTCGCGACTCTTTGAGCTATATCGGTAACTCTAGTTCTTCTACAGACTTTCTTATTTCTGATCATGTATATGTACTGCTAACATAGCTCTCTTTATCGCCGGGCAAGTGACTCTTTGTCTCCAAAGTCGAGTAACTTTTTCGTAGTTACGAGTATAATTGACAGACCAAGCAGACGGCCCACCTGATAAGTGGTAAACCATGGCCTTGAAACAGAACTTCGCAGTGTGCTACCATGTGTCCACCTGAGGCGTTGGTGTTATGTACGTATTTATTGGGTTGCGCCTTATGTGCCTGTTTTACCACCATTCAGACCGAAACACGACAATATATATTTCTACTAACACTAATTAGAATCGTGAAATCGTGTATTTGTAATAGTTATAAGGGTCAAGCTGTTTGTTATTGCTATGCCCTCACAGCAATGCATTTGCAATGGATGCAAAAAATAAACAAATAAATAAATGCTGCTGCTTGGCGGAATGATTTCTTATTTATGTATCGGTGAGCTTAGCGGAGTAATGAGCGGCGCAGCTGAAATGAGCGATTAAACTAAACTGTTGTCCAGTGGCGTGCAATTCATACATGCGCTAAAGCTCTGCCTACCCTAACATTTTTGTATAACTCATAAATACGAAGGATTTTTCCAATTTATTGTATTTTTCTTCTTTATGCATACCCTGGTCAAAAAATGGGTGCACGCCACTGCTGTTGTCTTATATCTTAACATATAGGCAGAAATCAGCTCACATCTCCGCTCCATAATTTGAAAATAACTTGCTCGTTGAACTGCTCGTCACCACCTCACTTATGCTCTTCTTCTCTCCGCTTTGTTAGAAACCAGTTCTTAACTTCCATCTCCATCGCGCCTAAAGAAGTTTCAAAGTTGAAAGTGTGCGATCAGCTTTAAATGTCGGCATTGGAGGCAAACGACGCTTCCAACACCTACGCACGTTGTCGATTACAGTCTGTGAATCACGACTTAGGCTGCGGAACGCCATAACCTACCATTAACCTGTTCTCAGGTTCACACACGGAACGATATCCCTACAAGAAATAAATTGAAGTCAGTAACACTGTCTCCTATCTGCTATATACAGATAATTTTTAACCGACTTCAATAGGAGTAGGTTATCAATTCGGATGTTTTTATGTCAGGTCGGACATAACTCTGCCACATACAGTCTACAAATTTTACTTAAATTATTTTTTTGTTGGAAATGTGTTTATTTCGCAATGGTCCCAGTTAAATTTCATACAGATCTGATAAAGAGTTTCGAAGACAGACAATAAACAAACTGTTCAAAAAATTATAGCAGATCAACCACGATTGCTGCATAAATATGCATTATTTAAGCAATCACATAACATATAGGTTCTGTATATCGGGGTACACCCAGATTTTCTATAAAAGTTAGTACTACTGTAGTTGCATATTTTTTCGCGAATAGAAGCTAGTTGTACAACATAATATTCAAGCTTGATTTATACAAAATAATTATTAACATTCCATTCGATATTAAATGTATAAAGGAAGTCGGTTTTGTTTTGTTTAAAAATATTTCTTGTAAATAGTATTACCGTCAGGCGGGTTTACGTCCACAATAAATAGTAAATTTAATCCAAACTCTACAGATCGAAGATTAATTTAAGAAGCTATCTTCTCTACCCTGTCGTTAAGGAACTAACTTCATCTGAAGATCAGACTTTGGATTAAATTGATTATATTAACTTCCGGTTTTAACAATGCAATCAATTCTTTCATCTATCATAGAATTCACCAGCTTATTTATTTGCGCTTGAATTATATTGAGACTGTAAGTTCATAGCTTATATCTTTCTAGCTGTTGCCCCCGTTCTTCTTTCGTGTTTATTACGTATTTTTTACAAATTCCGTGGAAAGTGTTTGTTTTCTGTTTTCAAAAAAGTAAAAAGTTGCCTATGTTGTACTCTATTTTTTGGCCAGTTACTGGATAGGACTATCCAGTAACTGGCCAAAAATAAAGTTGATTAGTTGCTTAGTTAGGCAAGAAGGAAGTGCACACAAACAAACACGGGCTATATAACTCCTCTAAGGCTCTAAGAGTATCAAAACTTAATAAATAAATAAATAAATACTACGACACTACACACATCGTAATCTAGCCATAAAGTAAGCTTGTGTTATGGGAACTAAGAAGACAAGAATATTTTTAATAAACAGAGAAACACCCGGATATAAAAACTCTCTCTAGGATTGTGACTTCCGCTTGGAGAATATCAACCTTCTTACATATAAAGAAGCTTTACAAAGAATCCAGTGGAATACCGAAGCCCATATAAATATTTTTAGTGTAAAATATAGATGTCATATTCAGATTATTCTCCTTTCTTTTCCTCCACCACCGGGTGCGCCATAAGCGGGTGCAGCGGCCACACAAGAACCAATATTTGTGATCAGATCATGAACATTGACATCTTTCAACGCCTTAGCAAACAGAATGTGTCAGTATTACTCCACGTCTGCTTAATATCATTTGCAGAAGGATCATAGCTGTTATGGATGACACGAAACTTTAGTAAGGATCTCAATAAACCTCTAACTCATCACAAGCAGCTTATAACCCTGTCTTTAAAAAAATGGAACCATAATAATAATTTTATTGGCCGCTTATCTTTTGTTTTGCGATATTGCTGGATCATTGTCAAATCTAAGGAAAATAGTGAATCGCCCACAATTGAAACGTCCCCTGGAAGTAGCCTATCTATCAGAGCGACTAGAATGTTCTTGTGCCTTCAACATAAAAGCCACCAATTAAACTCCCATTTAAAGCTGTCAAAGAGCTATTTATATGCTATATAATAAAGGAACGGTGAGTACAAATAGCCAATGCACATAAGTAGAAGAGCTTTTTGTGACAGAGCTCGACCGGGGAAGTACTAACGCCACATTGATGGACACAGGACGGCACGTTGCAGTACGTGTTTCCTGCATGCCCAGCGAAGTGTTGGGCGATGGTTTTCCACTCATCTTATGCTTGGTCCTTGAATAAATGAATACACTTTTATTTACACCAAAAAAAAAAGTATTTACAGAGATATAAACATACAAAACTTCCCGTCAACCAAAGGCGTAAAAGTAGAAAAACATACTGGTGATGCAACAAATAAGACAATTATTATTATAATTACACCTAAAAAAAGCGATACCTTTGCTTAGGAAATTCGCTTGAAGCGGTCAACATCCGCAGTCGAGTCTTAATCTATTATGAACGCATCGCTCGCCTTTTATCCAGCCAGCAGTGCATAAATCAGTGGTTCAGTTTTGTTCAGCGTTGGTTAATTCAGGGAATTCAAGGCATTCAAACGGATCGTAGGTAATCCTGTCGGTGTTATATTATAGCGGAGGCTTTGGCGCCTCAAAGGCACTAACGAGCGACGATATCATCTGATGAACGGTGCGAGCATATAATAAAATTGGAACAAGCTTGTCTTTGTGTGATGGGGGCTAAGTCGTATTTATATTTGTGAATGTTGAATTGAGAGTACTGCAATGAGTTATCTTTCTCATTGATAGTTGCGTGTTATATACCTACCTAAATAATAATAATTAAAATAAAAAAAATCTTTTTGGAATATGATCGTCTTGTTAGCTCGCTCGTTTCACATTTTGAGAGAATTTCCTTAATTGAGTTTAACACAAAATGGTAAATGGGTTAAGATGTTTTGTTTCAAAAGCTTTAAGAGTAAGTTATATGTGTTAGTTCAAATTGACTAGTGACCACGAAAATATTAAACATCATATCGTGTTTGATATTTTGCAGTCCATATATGAGAGTGTATCTACAACAGTCACTTTATATTTTTAAGTGAGAGTTTGTCTTTTTTAGTTTTTGCCCTCGATGTTACTATGACACTCTCCATATAGCCATAGTAATGATGATGGTATTTTCCCCTTTTCATGCACTTTAATTACCAAATAATATCCAATGACTGCGGTTATAGCCCAGTGGGTACGCCTTCGAGTTTATATAGTTAGAATCCCAGTAAACACCTCTAACTTTTCTAAGTAATGTGCGTTTAAAGCAATTCAAATATCGCTTGCTTCAACGGTGAAAGAAGACATAGTGAGGAAACCTGCATGCCTGAGAGTTCTCTATAATGTTCTCAAAGGGGTATGGACTCCACCAATCTGCACTGGGCCAGCGAGGTGAACCTAGCCTTAACCCCTGCTCATTGTTGGAGGAAACCCGTGCCCTATTGTGGGTCAGTAATGGTTTGATATAATGATCATGATTCAATGTAAAGGTACCTTCTGACAGCATTATAAAAAAAAATTACTTACAAGATTTTACCCTCAAAAGCCAAATCAAATAAAAGCTGTGAAACATATCGCATTTATCATCTTGATGTGCGATACAAGTAGGATTATTAATAAGTCAGATGAAATTTTTGATACGCTGTGAAATGTAGGAGAGTCTGAGGAACAGTACAACAGTAATGAGGGCCGCGAGTCAATAGATGAAACACGTCGCTCGCACAATGGAGAGAGTCGATGAGCCAGCAAATAACATTAATAAACGTGGCTACACGCTTCTCATGCAGTAGAGGTATCTGAGTCAGATACCTCTGCTGTATTTAAGCGACGGTCGTTACATTTCTACAGGCTTTATTTGGTTTGTTATTACACCATAATGTCATCACTATATCAATAATTTAAAACGTAATAATTGCTTTTTTTTAGGGTAAACGGGACCCTGTTAATAAGACTCCGCTGTCCGTCCGTCGGTCTGTCTGTTCGTATGTCCGCTTTTAAGCGATAAGGCCACCTATTCTTTCAAGTGTTTTTTTATTGCTTTGTATTTGGTGTACAATTGGTAATTTATTCGATTAAGCGGTTATAGCGTCGTACTAGGACTTCGACTTCATTTTCGGGAGGGGGCTAGTTCGAATCCAAGCACGCACCTCTAACTTTCACATCGTTAGGAAACCTGCATACCTAAGAGTTCTCCATAATGTTCTCAAAGGTGTGTGAAGTCCACAAATAACACTAAATTCTAGAAAACAATAGCATAGCCTAGCCTAGCTGTGCAGCAATTCGGCTTATACCACTACGACTGACTCGGTTATAGAAATTAGAATATCTTCTAATGAGACATAAATTGCTGATTCGACTTTAACGTTGCACAAATACTAATAGGTACTTTAGGGATGTGACAGAACGTATTTACTGATTCATTTGGAATAACTAACTAACTCCTGCGGGATTATTAAAAACCGGAAATAAACGCAGACGTAGTCGCATGAAGTTAATAGCTGGTGAGTAAGTAGACTTCGCTTACAAATTATATTCCATCATACATAATAGAAACACTTTTTCATCCATTTCCGAGCAACTTAGCAACCGTCTCTTAGTTCAGCTATTCATTCAACCACGGATGGGAACACTGTGCTCAAGGACGGCCTATTTTTACACAGCATTGGTTCCCAGTTAAAATGAACGTGTTCAGAAAACGTAAACAAACTAGAGACGTCAACGTTCCCTAGTACTTTTTTTTTCTTCTTGTAAAGAAAGCTCCCATGTGGATACGGGCTTTAGAAGTACGTGAGCTTGAGTAAAACGCAGAGTTATTGCCTAGCAAGTATAAAGGTTTTATGATAACTAAAGTTATATGCACCTGGGTGACCAAAAGAAAATATCGTGCAGAAAAAAAGGCAAAAAAATAATCGTCTGGACTCGATCCGGAGTCTTCTGGTTTCGGGACCGCCATATTTCCAATCTGAGCTATTATAACCTTATATATAGATAGAGGCGAAAATCACCTTCGTATTCTAATAATATTTTAGCAGATTGTCAATGCTGGGAAACGCATAAAATGACGTTTTCTAAAATAAAAAGCTAGCTAGATCAATTTATCACCCTCGAAACCCTATGCATACTAAATTTCATAACAATCGATGGAGTCATTTCCGATATTCAATTCAATACATATAGATATGTACATTTACACAAGAGTTGCTCGTTTATAAGTAATATATAGATAGATGGATTTCAAAGCTGCGGAAAACACTCCAAATTTGTTTTGAATTTATTATTTGCTTTCGAAATTGGTTTTCCACTAAAACGACTGTGTACCTATATATAACAGTCACTGTAAGTAAATAGCGCTCAAAACTGTAACTGTGTAAATTTTACAGGTTTTATTATATTTAGTTCAGTAAATAAAGCACTTAGATTTCGATAAAACCAGCACCATAACAAAGGATTTTCATTTCTAACTTTGTCTTGTATCCACAGCTCCTGAAACTTTCCGAGAATAATTTGAAAAAAAAAAAACTTTAACATTCTGTAGTAGGTCCTGCTATTTGGGCTACAAGGAAGATAGATAGTTCGATAGATGAAACTGTTTATTGCACAGAAAATAACATAAAAAAATATATGCGCAAAGACAGCCTTGGTTTAAGAATCATGAAACGGAAAACGGAACAGTTCATTGAGAAATTTTGATTTGATTTTCGATTTTGGCCGAAAAAGCTGTTCTACAAAATTTAAACCGAATCTGTCAAGAAAAAATAAAGGTAAAAATATTTGCGTGACATTACGCCGCGGTTGATTGCAATTTATTGACAAAAAGGCTGTCTCATTTTTTGCGCAAAGGATTAGCCTGAAAGTACGGAAATGCAGCCATCATTTTTGGCACTATTTTTATCGTAACATTATCGATAAAAAAAAACTAAAACTCAATTCAGTATCCCGTTCGGTGAGAAAAGAAAAACGAACATATGTACCGATTGAGGTGCAATTACACGAGTGGCGCGATAATTTAGCGTCATTATGCCAATGCTGGGTATCTGTGTCGCGTACGGTGCGCACTGAGATGCAGTTTGCGTTCAATTATCGTAGTCTTAGTATAAGATGTACTCGCTCGCAATCGAGGTGTCGTTTTCGAGTATCAAAATACTTGAACATCGGAGTAAAATGGATCTTATTAAAATAGCATTAAATCTCATATTTGACGACAATACTTCTGCTAGGGATTTTGCTAGAACTTTTGTAAAGCAAAAAAATCGGATGTAAATTATTTAAGACTCTAAAACGAGTGCCATTAGGTTAATTTTACTTTGACGATAAGAGTTTGATATGCGAAAGCGACTCTTCGTTTGCGAGCGCGCACATCTTGCTAGAGCTCGGTGCAATACGGCAGAATATTGGGGGCGCTTTGTTGCTCTTATGAAATTACCCTTGTACAATGCTGCAACTGAAAATTGTATGACAAGAAGTTCCTACCTAGTTGCAAGGGGGGTAAACTCAGCCGATAATAGCATTCATTCTAATGAAAACCATATGTTTCGCAATTTTTTAGGTGATCAATACCTTCAGAGAAATATATATACAAAGTTTCAATAAAAATACGCAGTGACAACCATAATATCAGCTGTGTTCACATTGAAGGTCAAATTGGGTCACGGATTACTTATGGCAACAGCAAAAACGTAATGGTTCAAACTCCTAGATATTATTAAAACTATGATTCCCCCGCCCGCTCATACGCATACATATTAAGACGTTTAGTTTTAATTAGTTACGCTTGCTTATATAACAATAAAAATAAGGTTACTTTTAAATGAAAACTGAAATTGCCGTAATTTGAAATTATAAAAATTATTTTTCTAAATCGAGTAAAGTCCAGTCCTTTTTATGGGCGGTGGCCTAGAACTCCTTCTATCCTTTTAATCATAAAAGGATAGCTCGAGTAGGAGTAAATAGAGTAAATTGAATATAGTCGAAGAGGTAATAGCAGAATTGCGATTTGTATTATAGGCACCAGGTTTTTTCAGTTCCAACTCAACTTGGGCTCCGGCCCAACTCTATATCACATCAGTTTCTCACTTTGATTCCATCCGATCTTATCAATTATAATATTAGTAGAGATGTAGTCCAAGGGACTGTAATATTTATGGTAAATAACCATTTTCTTGGCCAGAAAAAGATTTAAGAAGTCTTCGTGCAGTTCTCATGCAGGACTCAGTATCTATATGAGGTCCGAAATAACTGTTTAAGCCCAATATAGTCATTTTACGCATCTTAATGGGTTCATACCTTTCAACGTACCTACCTACAGCACTACGTGGCTTCCAAACACAACTGTGATTTAAAAGTAAGTAACCTTTGGAACAAACCCCCAAGTCATGGTGTTTGGTTCTATTACCTTATTTCTTAATGCTTCACCCATTTTAGTTCACATAACGATTGCATTATTAATTACGTCAATGCATTATCGAACCGGTGGTTATAGGAAAAAAAATATTTGTTTACATTAACTACTAAGAAATAAAAACGGAACACCAACTTTCCATATCACTAAAGTAATAGTTTTATAATGCATCGCATAACCGCGAGGTGAAATTTACTTCTTATTGTATATAGGAATATAAAACGAGCGTCTTTATTAAAGCTATTAAATGTATTATTCTAAAACAGTAGCCAGTGATTGATTTAAACGTATCGGGGAACGTGTACGGAAAATAAAATCGCGACACGAGAATTATATTGAAAAGTAGAAATTTACAATAAAGTGTTGCCTGCAGTGAATGAAAAATGTATTGTCTTGGAATATTAACTTATGAAAATTTATAATTGGAAATAGAAGACAAGAGTGGCAGGGATTTCGATGAACTATCAGGCGTGGGCAATAAAGAACCCCTCTGGTGGCGCAGCGGTGCGCGCTGTGGTCTCATGTGTGGGAGCTCCCGGGTTTGATTCCCGGCAGGGACTATTTCTTAATTTTCTCTGGTCTGGTTTAGAACTCGGTGTAGGTGAACGGCTTCGGCCATGGTTACCACTATACCGACAAATAAGTTCCGCTAAGCGACTTACTGTTACGGTACAATGTCGCGCAAAAACCAATTAGGGATATGGATTTAACAGGTTACAGGTTACCCCGTTACCATTTTAGACTGCGTCATCACTTACTACCAGGTTATTCAGCCAAGGGCTACCATATAGTTAAATATAAAAAAAAAAAAATCTTACAGTGAATCTATAGCTATTGAGAGCTGTTCAATTCAAGTTAGTCTGAAACATTAAACAGTTCCACAGGATTCCTCTTAGTGTCTACTCGCGTGGCGTCTTAGTAAACTCCAATATAAGCTATAGGGCTTGTATGGAAGACCTATGCTTTAAAAGTGACAGACATTGAAATCAGAATATAAATTAACAGGTAATACAAAAATACATAACAGCTTAGTGAGTCTTTAGCCTCTCTTTTGGAGGGACCGAGTTCGATTTTTAGCACATATCTCACACAAAGTGGGTTGCGAATTTTTTTGCTATACACCCATGTATCCGCTGGTATTTAAAGTTACAATATTTAAAAAAAAACTGTAATCAAATGTACACATTAAAATTTACGTCACAGCTTAGTTGGTTCTAAATTTATTTTCTGTTCCAGTTTCGATGAACAGACAGCCGATAGTCTGAAAAAGACCGCGGCATACCTTAACAGACGACCTTGAGTATTCTATTGTTGGAGCTCCGAAAACATTTCCAAATGGAGTTCTAGCAATGCAATCAAAGACTGGCACTCTCGATTCGGTGAACATTGCTGATGATGACGACCACATACCTTTATAAGGGGTTCTTTTTTTAACCCAACCCTTACAGCTGGCAATAAGCGGGATGTAAGAAAGTAAAACATTTTGCCTATCAGAAATTGTACCGCTAAACCGCAAGTTAAAAAAAGAAATGTGTATACGAGCTTTATTTATACTTACATACATAAAAACGAAAGTGCAATCAGCAGAGGAAATATAAAATTAATAGCGAGGCGGTTTCGATTGAGTGCATCGAAAGGGAATCGCCGAGCAAACAGTCATCATTGCTGTACAATTTCTGCGCTTTCGTATACGGTTCACAGAAAATTTGAAATCGAAACCGCTATAAAAATACACATAGAAAAGGCTATGAGTTTAGCCTTTGGTCAATGATAGACTCTGGTCTATCATTGACCAAAGACTAATAAGAAGAAATAAGGAGACCTTTCATTATTTCTACAACTAGTTTTAAATCAATTCATATATATACCTATTTATATATATTGTACGTAATACATTTGAGCGCCACGATATCACAAGCAATGCATGAGATGGTGACAGTATAAATAATAGCGGGCTACGTGTTTTAAGGGCTTTTTAGGCTGAGATATAAAGGTGTGGGTCGTTTTAACTGCTTCTTAAATCCGGAGTACGCTTCATATATCTTAGCATTAGAACAGTAGGGCATACATGCTCGCCACGAGATAATGATGTCTACAGCTTCTCGTCCTATTTCTATGAGAAAAAATTCGTAGACTTCAACTCGTGGCCGCATCTTAACCATAGGTACAGAGTGCGTTTGAAACCCTAAAAAATTAAAATTAAAATTTCACTTCTATAGGTATAGGAGAAGTTTTATTTTACAAAGTCATACTTATCGGTGAAAAAAAACAATTATCTTTATATCACTTCAATTAAAATCTCATCAAATAAAATCAGGAAGTCACCCACTTTTACGCTCTATACAAACTGCCTTGGGATCTGCATCAATGAATCATTTACCGCATACGGCTATAACTTGCATACCTATAATAATAGCAGTGCAACCAGTTTAAAAAATGTATCAAGAGATTAATGCTCGAGCTATTTATGTACAAGGAAGGTAAATAATTTTCACTAGATATATTTCGTTCGATAAAAAATTGCTTAATAAGGGAGCCACTAACAAGTGACTTTGTAGCCCCAAATCTGGGAAGATTTGGTGTAATTCATCGCGGGAATCGACATGTGTTTGGAAAGGAAAACGACATTGTATGCACACGTTGTATTCGAATGTATTAGCATTAAGTATATTTATTAGGATACGTTGGTATGAGCACAAGTTATTTTTACGCCTCATTGCATTATTTTATATTCTTCCCAGAAACTTCGTTTAGTGCTCAAGTCAGGTGCATAAGCCAGTAGTTTAGATAGTCTTCGCAAGGGGCAAAATTTGACTAATTTGCTTGGGTTGTCGAATCGATGGATGTTGATATCCTTAGGTGCTGGAATAGACTGATGAACGTAAGTTAACAGACCCCCGACGAGCCGCTTGACCCAAGGGTCGACCCAAGCCGCTTGGGTCAAGCGGCACAAGATCTTGCTTTTTAGAACTCTGTACAAAATACCTATATCGGCAGTGGACCTCCATTGGTTGTAATGATGACGATGATGATGATGACGAGGACTTGTCGATATAAGACAAAATTCAGCCGTCGCATTGTGTCGTCAATTTCGGTAACGAGTTTGTTTACCAAAAGGGTAATCCATAAATGGGTTATCTGGATAATGAAACAGTTTTGGTAATACTATTCGATTGACACTACGCAACAGTATGCAAGTTTCCACAACGCACATGATCCGTTTCACGGTAGGTAGTCTACTGAATCGTTTAATCTACGGGGCAAATAGAGTTGAGACAAAAAGGGCCAATTCTGCTGTAGCTCTAAATATTCACCTCGTTCACCCTTCCTCATAGCACAGTACTTTTAATTGTAGGTAAGTAAAGTCAGTTTGGAGGTAAACCAGACTGAATCGAAGGGACACGTGGACCTTGAGTTAACCGCCGACCGCAAGATGCGGTAAGGCGAACGAACAGATACTGTTAGCCTTCGAACCCAACAAGGTAAGGTGTGATTCAGTCGTTGGCTTAATTCGATTTTATGGTACAGGCTTATGTAAAGCGCTTTATACGATGCATATGAATGTAAAATAATTTGAAAAAACCGAAACAATTGGTTAGCATGGTCAACAACTTAAACTACCGATCTAATGAATGAACATCATTGGGGATACCGGAGAGAGCTCCCTTTTCAATACCCGATGTTGTTTATCAGATCCTCCTTGAAGTTTAATTTGTCCAAAAAAATTTCAATTAAAAATTCATCAAGATCACGTAAAATCGTCAAAAATCACATCACATCTATGGCCACTTAATTGGAATAACAAAAAAAATCTATCTTATTTTCGGGGCTGTTAAGTGAGATAAATAAAATATAATTGATTTTTATAAATAACTGAGAGATTTAGGATAACTTTAGTCACTGTTCGTTTACGCCAGCCTATATTCCTAGCAGTTTTTCATGATTTCCGTTTCATTAAAGTGTTTTGAATTAAGGATATAAGAAAAACAACCGGACATAATAACAAGATTTTTGACACTTTTAAAGAATCAATATACTTTTAAAAAAAAATCTTAAAAAGACGATTTGAATCTTGAGAACCGATTATATTACTTAAATAAATTATTCAATGCTTTTCTGCAGAGAGAATTTAGTGCTAGTTAGTATGTATTTTAAATTGTTACAAATTAATATTTTTCGTTCTTATCGGGAACCATTCTTTGAATGCTAAACTTCATCGTCGTGTGTGACGAGTGTGTGTGTGTGTGTGTGTTTGTGTTGGGTAATCCGTTTTGCAACATCGGTCGCGTTGTGACGAGGCGCGGGCGCCGGCCGATGCCCTAGTGAAAGTGTGAAAGTGAGACGAATGAACGCAGTCGACGCCTTCGTCGCCGCGACTCGTGGGCGTCAATCTATCAGAGCTCAATGATCGCTGATTATGTTTATGGAATTTTTATAATCTATGTTAAGTTTTGGATTACCCACAATTGGTGATCGGCACTCTTCTTTCATTGGGGTTTGACCCCCTTTTTATTCCACTGCAAGTAAGCCCATTACAATGTCACCTGTTGAGTGATTTCCCAGTCACAGATGGTAACGGTCTAAACTGTTAGGGGAATGGCAGGTATATTGAACCCATACCCCTAATCGGTTTCTCCGCGAAATCATTCCGGAACGCTAAATCGCTTAGCGATACGTCAACATACGTGCACAACCACTATCTCGATTTGCAGATGACCTGGGCGGCCTGCTAAGCTTCTGGAGTCATCACCGCATCAGCGGCCTTACGTACAACGACCGTTCCGGCCAAACAAATAGGAAGCAGGCTCAGGTACAGGAGAAGAAGAAGAAGAAGAAATACTTTACTGATCTCGCCAAAATATAGTAAATACCAGCTTGTCCGCGGCTTCGTACGCGGTATTTTGCTTTTTCATGAATCCTGCGAAAATCGTACATTTTCCCGGGATAAAAAGCAGCCTGTGTTAATCCAGGGTCTTTTAACCTATTTCCTTTCCAAAATTCAGTTAAATTGGTTCAGTAATTTTTGCGTAAAAGAGTATCAAACATCCATTCATCCATCCGTGTAAACTTTCGCATTTATAAATTAGTAGGAGCTTTCATTCTGGCAATGGACTGCAATGTGAGAATGAAATGTTATCCCAGCACTGAGAGCTAAAATCTTCTCGTAAAATGAGGATGTGCTTATCATTGAAAAACACAGTAAATAGTAGCAATAGGACAGAGGACAGTGACCTGAGTCCAAGGCAGTGGGTTCGATCCCAAAACTGGAAAATGTTTGTGATGTAAATGAATGTTTTTCAGTGTCTGGCTGTTTATATGTACATTATGAGTGTTTTAGTATATTATTCAAAAAAATATTCATCAGTCATCTTAGTACCAATCCAAAACACAAGCGACGCGTACTTTGGGGTTAGAGGCCTTAGTTTTATTTTTTTGTTTATTTTAATGCTGGGCTTTGCCTGAAATAAAGAAAATTATTATTATTATCCACTAGTAGTAGGGATGATGACAACTGTATTCTGATCTGCCATTACAACACAGAGGTCAAAATCAGTTTAAAATAAATGCATTTTTTTTTAAATTTCAATATGAAACTCCGTTACTTAGTGAGTCACTTTTTGTCAAAAAATGCAATATAAATTTGATACCTCAGAATGCCGTTAAAAACGGGAAAAAAGCGATAAATTGACTTTTAGTGATTAACTTCTTATCAAAACTTGAGCTATTATTTTCATGCAAAACAAGTTTTGTTATCTTTGTTTACACGCAATTAGCGTGGCTTTTATCGCACAGGGGTTATATATGATAAAATAAACGGATGAACACTTTTAAATAGCCAGTTATTTCAATACAAACAGTCAATTAAGCTATATTTATAGAATATAGAAGCTTAACAAATATACATTTTTTTTCTAGTAATCCGTTACCAGCGACTTCAGCAGCGAAAGAATTTTGATTTGCCCTGAAATAAGAAGTAATCCTGGGACCAAGTATCTCCAGCAGTACCTCAAAATTAGTTCCATGATATTATACGTTATGAGGTCACAATCAGACAGGATATACAATCTCAATTTTATAATGATGTGCACCTCCAGGTGATTTGCGGATGCCCGCGACTTCGTCGGCCTGAAATTCCTGATTTCACGTGGGCTTGATAAGATCCTATGGCGCATATGCCAGAATATAACATATTTCTCCAAAAAGAAAGCTACCATGCAGGTTTCTTCACGATGTTTTCCTTCACCGTCGAAGCCAGTGATATTTTTAATTACTTAAACGCACTTAACTTAGAAAAGTTAGAAGTGCGTGCTGGCGTTGGGTCGAAGGCCTCGTGATCCGTAATAAACATAGTACTAACTACTAGACCAACAACGCGGTTACGACGCGGCAAACAATAAAGGCAACAAAACAGACGCCGCCGGCCGGCTCATTGCCTCACACTGCTATGATACGTCTAATCACTAAGTCCAATTAAAAAAACAACATTAATAACAAAGTCAGCACGCCTACTCGGTTACCGTGTTAATCGTAAATTCACCCCAAACATCCCATTAAAAAACTTGTGCCCTCACATTTAATTGCGTAAGAGCAGTAAACGAGGTCGTAATTGGAAAGCGTTCCAATTAATGGAACGTGACGCATTAATGGGACACGAAGTATTAATGGGATGCTGGGCGTTCAGTTCGAAATTGGAACGGGGTATGTCGGTTCCCGGGTGAACGGCCGCCGGTGAAAGTCGGGAGGAATATGGGTCAGGTGGTCATTTACCCTCAGGTACGAGTCATGTCTCTCTAAATACTTCGTGTCAGAAGTGTTTGCGGGCCGGTGAAATTGGTACGTCATATTTCGTAGCTACTTTGTTAACGTTCGTAACCTATTTGATATTAGAATTTATAAATTCAAATTCGCATTCAGTATTAAGCTTTTTATTAGTACCACTCAAGCTCAATACGAGGAAAACGTTTAACGTTTGTTGCTAGCAAAAAAGTCGGTATGTTGCGGTTGAAAAGGGCTCCAAATATAAGTGCAATGTATGAGCTTTAGTTCAGTGATTCATAAAATTCAAATTCAAAATTCAAAATTCATTTATTTCAAGTAGGCCTAATACAAGCACTTTTGAAACGTCAAGTCTGTCCGTGTGTAGTGACTCTACCACCGGTTCGGAAGGCAGATTCTACCGAGAAGAAGCCGGCAAGAAACTCAGCAGTTGCTCTTTTCCAACATCAAAAATTTACATTTTATATTTTAACATTCATTTTTCTATCTTGTGAGAGATGAAAGCGGAGCCGGATGCTTCCAAGCAACCTTGTCATTAAGAAACTCATCAATTGTATAATAACCTTTCTTTAAACTTATGCATTGGTAGGTCCAAAATTACCTTAGGAATCATATTATAAAAGCGTATACTCAATCCCACAAATGACTTCTGCACCTTTCGCAGACGATATGCAGATGTCACTAATTTATGACCATTTCTTGTAAGTCGACTGTTTATATCCACTTTTTGTTTATAAAGACTAATATGTTGTCTTACAAATACTATATTGTTATAAATGTATTGTGAGGCTACCGTAAGAATACCAATTTCTTTAAATTTTTCACGGAGGGATTCACGTGATTTAAGTTTATATATTGACCGTACAGCTCTTTTCTGCCATATGAATATAGTTTCAATATCAGCAGCTTTGCCCCATAATAAGATCCCGTAAGACATCACACTATGAAAGTACGCGAAGTAAACAAGTCTTGCTGTTTCTACGTCAGTAATCTGTCTAATTTTCCTGACGGCGTAGGCAGCCGAGCTTAGTTTACCTGATAGTGTATCTATATGGGTACCCCAGTGAAGCTTACAATCCAAGGTCATGCCCAGAAAAACTGTGGAATCTTCCATTTTTAGTGAATATTATATTCGATATTATATCCCAAAGACCGTTATTTCTTTCGTTATTTAAAATCTATACATATTATAAAAATAAGCCATGACTCACTCATTAAATGACTCATCAATATTCAGACCAAACACTTGAATCTAGAAAGCTGTTTTGAACAGAGGAGCCCTTTATATTGTAGACGAGGAATAAGGCCGGTTATATTGAATTTCAAAGGGATAAGGAATGAAGAGGATTTATTTTAAAAGTATTTTTGTAGTCGCTTGGTAATAAAGCCATAGCCCAATTCGCAACTTGTGTGTTTCAGTAGTCCTACAGTTTAATTTTGCATATAATATTGACCGCAAGTTAAACATTTAGGTTGAGTCTTTAGAACAAGAATACTTATAAGACGATTCTCTTCGTTCGTCGTCATTCGTTAAATTAATGTATAGAATAAGCAAGAAACTGGTACCGTTTAAATGGGCTGTAAATCTAAATCTAACTTAATTAGAGATGACTTCTCCAAACAATCTAGTTTAATGGCGAAATTAATATAACAGCACTCAATTAATTAGCAATTTAGTTGGTCAGCAAGGAAACGTAAATGAATAAAATTGTTATCTGTGTCAGTGTTTAACCGTGTTTAACAGGTATGCAACGCAATTATTATCAAAATAATGTGTTGCCCCGGTAATATCACGTATTAAATGCCGTTATTTACCTAAAAGCTGCTTATTAGCATGCTCTGTTAATTTAGCAATCAAATATTGCAAATCTAAGTTAACTAATTTTACATCGTTATTTTTGCATAATTGCGAGTAATTGACCAATTTAAATTTTCAGTCATATAATTTTGTATTATCTGACTGAATTTATTTAATTTACTGAAACTATTTATATTTAAGGGGAAGGCCCTTTGGTGAAATAATAAAATTAAGAATTATTGGTAGTGTTGCAGTAAAGGGACGACCAATGCGAATGAATAAAATCATTACAAATATTTTGAATAACAAACTTATAATTTTTCTTATAGTCTATTTTTAAGCTTCAACACTCAAGGTGTTACAAAAGGTTGATATTTACCAATAAATGTTTCTTTATGAAGCTAAATAAAGCAATGCTAATAAGGGCAAGAACAGGAACAGGGTGTTTGTTATCCAGTTGCATGACAGATATAACGGTTAAAATATTAACATAAATTTGATTTTATAACACCAAATATATGAATTAGGCAAAAGTCAGTCCTGAATAAATCTCGAACGCTTCTAGAACATGATTCAGTTATCATATCAATATATACCTGAGTAGAAGCGTGAGTACTGATTCTCAAGCTATTGATAATAGAAAAATAGAATTGTGAAATTATCTTCTATCACCTGATTGTTATGAAGCTTTTGACACCGTTAACTTTTAAATAGCAATTAATCGATATCGTGGTGTGAACGTCTTCATTAGAACTAAGCTTCAATTACCACTTCCACTGGTGTGACTGTAAAGCTTTTTCACGCTAGTGTGTTCCAAGGTGGTGTCGTAGGTCCGCCTTTTTTATCCACTTATAAATACCATCAAAGAATCCAATTGTTTTGAAACGATGTGAGTATAAAGGTAGGTATAAGGTAAAGGTAAAGGTAAAGCCGCGAGTTTCTGCTAGGCTTCAAAATATTAAAATATAATCCATAATAGGCCTAACACAGGACAATGACACCCCTTATTGGTAAACATGTAGTTCTTCATTTAAATACTGTATGTTCGCCATAATGGAATATTATTAATATTAATAAGCAATCATGTAGATTTAAACACTAAACAATAACAAGGTTGACAATTGAGAAGTGTGAACTGAGAACTTAAATTAACTAGGTAGTAGGTACAAATTTCTGTATTTGGTTGCGAGCACGCAAAAACAAATTAACATAACGACTATCTATTGTTTCAGTAAATAAATCTCTCGGAGGCTTCACCTCCTGATACATCTTCGGCATCATGTTTAGGTAAGAAGAACTTTGTATGATTAAATTTAATCTCTTGTTAAATTTTTTGTTTTCGTCTTTTCGATAAATACGTTTCATCAGCCCATTCCATGGAGTGGGTTACGGTCAAACGCAAGTCTAACTAATAAAGATTCTCTATAATTTATCAAGATCAGCCGCATTAGCTGGCCTATTTTAGTATAAAATATTAGTAATGACAGGCATGGCTAATTTATTAAATATCCCGCATACAAACTTAGGAAGAGTGACGTGACATAGATGCGCTTCACGCATTCTCGCCCACATACGGCGATGTAACAATTGGTTATGTTATTTTGATGGAGATAAATCTTTTTTGTGCTTGCGATGTACGAAAGAGGTATCCAACCTTAAATTGTTTAGTATGCTAAAACATTAATAAGGCATACAAATTACAACAATTCAAGTTAGACATAAATTTTGATTTTAAATATTGGATAGAAGCAGGCGTTACTTTGCGGAAATCAATAATATATTATGAAAAATAAGCTTACTTAACAATTATTAATTGTAAAGTCATCATCTCCTGAAGATGCTCCGGTTTCGTTAGCGAAACGTGCGTAGAGGGTACATTGCCGAAGATCTGTTTGGTGTGCAGGATAAGGATTGAAAAAATTATAAATTACACAATACAGATTCTCCTACTGTTCACGGAGTATAGCAAATTATGCTTAATTTTCATAATTTATTTCGATTTTAAGTAAATCATAAAGACATGATATACAATAATAACTCAAAATGTAAGAATACTTTTATTCATAAACAAATTGAAAGAGTACTTACCTCAGGTTATATTGCGTGTTGTACTGAAAACTATTGATCATTCCTTATATAAATCGCAAAAATAAATGTTAGGTATACAATACAATACAATCATTTTGTTTATAAAGCCTAGATTAATTGAACACAATAGAAAGCAAAAGTACATTTAATTCGATTTAGAATCTGATTAAATTAAATTATTTGCCGCAAGCCGTTCGAAGTTTACACAGGGTCCCAAGGACAGACTTTCACCTCTTACGAGTTCCCTGTTGGAGAAAGTTTGCCTTATTTTTGGTTAACCTAGCAACACGATACAAAGTTACAATGTACAAAAATGGAACGGAGATATTTGTTTGGAAAAGATCTAAATAGGAATGTTACCTATTGGACTATAATTTATATATTTGACTATAATTTAGGTATATATTTGAAATACCAAGCTTAATTTAAATAATGTTGTAACAAAAATCCTTACTCTTTTATTATAAATGCGACAGTGTGTTTGTTTGTTTCTCTTTGCTGCAGGGCCCAATTTAGAAACCAATCAACTAGTCTTATAGCATAGTGTTAGTTTAAAGGCCGAAGAGTAACGTAGGCTTTTTATCCCAAGAAAAAAATCTTAATTTTATCCAGTGGGTTTGGTTAAAAAAGCGTAAAAACGCGAGCAACAGTAACAGTAGCTTGCGTTCTGCGTTCTTATAAGACAGAAGAAGAAATAAACAATTTCTTCACAAACCAGCAATATAGTGGTGGTTCCTCTAGTGCTGCAAATTTTCTTTTCAGTGGGCGGCGAATCATCCCTTAAATCAGGCAGTCCACATGGCCGCACATTATACGAGGTATAAAATGAGCAGAAACAATGTAAGAGTACCGAGGGTCTATCCAAGATAATTAACTTCTCACTTGTACATGTAACTTCTCACTTGTACATGTAACTTCTCACTTGTACATGTAACTTCTTACTTCTCACTTACTTGATCTCATAAGAAGGCTCAGAGTAACGAAGCGGGCGATAAAAAGAGCTATACTAGGAGTATCTCTACGTGATCAGGAATTAAGAGATCTGTAGAAGAACTAGAGTGCTACGTTATATAAGTCAAGCATAAAATACCATGTTTAACATTCAAAGTTTAGCTCTTGTTACTAACTTGAAATGGTTTTGCAACAAGGAGGATAAAACGGATGGATTACCGAAAAGCAACAACGTAAATCAAGAGCACAGTGATTGTATACCGCAGACCGCAACGAAATTTAAACAGGGCCCTCAAGGACTGACTTTCACCACCAACGAGTTCCTAAAAGAGAAAGTCTGTTAGGTTAATTTGAATTTTCTTTTTTGTAATCCTGTCGAAGAAGCGTGAAACATCAAGGACAGACGATGAAGACGATTGAATTACGGAGAAAAAGATATAAGTAAGTGTACTCTTTGCTTTAATGTAAGTGGACGATTTGTGAAACATACGTGTATAGATTCCCTTTATTGAAATTGCTATCAAAGTTTTCTACCTTCTAACTAAATGTTTATTTCTAACAAAATTACTCCTAGTTTAGGCAGAACTATTATATTTCAAATTTACCGGATGCGAAACAGCGGCCAAAGATTGTTTTCTTCTATAAATACTGTAAACAAATGTATTTTTCTTGAATTCGTTTCGAATTACATAAAAGTTCAAAACTAATTTGTTGTATGTTAATGGGATCATTTGCAAATAAATGCTTTTGTGGAAAATAAACTGGAAATAAAATATAAGTCAAGGGCAAAACAAGTATTTTCGATCCCGTTTCGCTGTTTTTACTTGCTTTATGTTTATATGCAGAACGGAACGATGTATTAATAGTCAATACCCTATGCATTTAATTACTGTTAATTAAAGGTGTCACATTACTTATACTTTCCACCGAGCATTATTATTTGTGAATTTATTTGAGCAAACATTTTTTTTAATATAATCTCGAAGACTTCATAAGATAATTTTCGAAGATTAACATTCACTCACATTAAGATTGTCTTTCTGACTATATTTAACAACGTTATCAATCAAATTTCCCATCGGATTTACCAATTTCAAGCAATGTCTTGTAAAACATATTTGTTATATTGAGCTATATTCGGAACAAGTACATAGGAATTTCCGACGAACGCCGTTAAATAAGCCACTGCAGTAGCTTGGCCTAGGAAGTTTATATGAGAAATTCACGGACAACGACAGAGTGGTCAGTTGTAGTAGAACAGTTGTTCAAAGGAAGAAATAGTAATTATTAGCCCCAATTAGTCTCACTTTGTTTGGCTTGCTGTTGTTCCAGCTAGCCCTTTACCTTAACACCTGCATGTGGTGTCTGGGGATGGTTTCGGCGGACAATCGCCGGCTGAATCGCGGATGTATGCGAAAGCGCAATTGTACGAAATACAACGAGTTATCTAAAAAGCTACCTGGCATCGAAAAAAAACTCACCGAACACTTATCGGTGAGTTAAATTTTTTGGCAAATTAAGTTTACACGACGACGCTTTGCTATGTGCACTTGTAATTGACGTGCATATCAGTCCATGTTTTTGTGTGTGTGCTATGTTTAAAAACGTGTAATATGCATGTTATTAGTGCTCTTAATAAATAAATAAAATAAAGCGTTCCCGTGACTACACCGTCAGGCGGTGAGTAGCAACAGCGTGGGGTTTTAGTCAGAAAAAGTCAAAATGGTACTTCGCAAAAATTAGGATGTTTAGTTATGTGGTTATTTTAATTATTCTCGGTCGGAACTGATTCGGTATGAACAAGTTGCTCAAGCGTTATTAGAATCAGGTAGATACCAGAATGAATTAAAAAAGGAAACGTGTTGAGGTAACTTCGGTAAGAAGCTGGGCGTGCGATCAGAGGACAGAGATAAATGGAAATTTGGAATACCAAATGGTTCGCAGAGGACACAAAAATGTACCTGTGCACGTCCCGAAGCATTCAAATTTAGATGATTTTCAACTTTTAATGTGTAGATTGCGATTTTTAAAAAATATGGCAGCACTGGCGCATTGACGAAAATTGCTTGATGTCCATTACCGTCATTACAGTTCGTAATTCATGCAATAACTTTGCTTGGAGCTGACGCGATGGGAGTGAGTTCATGTCAAGTCAGACACCAATTAAAGTTTAATCCCCATTTAAAATACAGTTTCACGCGATACTACATGAGTTGAGAAAGTCAAACAGTCTAGTAGCGAGTGATTATAATTGTAACATTATATTTTCTTTTTACATATATAATGTTTTCTTTTTACATATTTGCAAAAAAATAATTCTATTCGTGTTATACAAAGTGGTTCCTGTGTATTTATTCACATTATGACCAAAAATTACACGACTTTTCATTTATGACGTGGTGGTTGCACATTAGTTTAACGCGTTCCATAAGTACAAAAAAAATGGCAAGATCAAATATTTTAACCTTTTGATTAACGGCGCATTCAAATTAACCGTCGTACCGCGAGTGTGTAAGGAAAAGCGAAAAGAAAGAGGTCTCCAATTGTAATGACAATTTTGTTAGAAAGCAGTCTTTAGCTTAATCGACGGTCTCGAGCCAGGAGTTAGAAAGCGTTGCAGCTGCCGCCGACTGCGAATGTTGGGAAATTTAGATTTTCTATTACAATCGAGTCATAGCAAAAACTATTGTTTTCGGCGACCTTTTTACCTCATTTCGATCCGACACGCTGTCGTTGATTGTTGGAAATTGAATTGTTTAACCCATATTACCACCACGCCAAAGCGAAGTTGGAGTGATAATACGTTTTCATTTGATTGCTCTAAAGACGCTTTAAAGTAGCGAAATATGATGACTAACACTAGCAACGTAAAAATCTTTAATACTAAATCAAAACATAGATGTTAAATCTAATGCATTATTTACTCTATAAGAATCACAGAATACTTTTGTCATGTTAAAGATCAAAAATAATATCTAAGTAGGTTGAATCTAAATATATCTATCGGGTCATATCTAACATGAATATATTTTAAAATAAAATTCATTGAAAAACTTATCAACCACGACAAACCCAATTTATGATCTTGCCACACACTTAAAATAACCAATTCACATTTGACCGCCTCCTGAAATTAGCTTGCCGCTTACGTCTGAGATAACAGATAAGCCAAGACACGTACAAGTACAAAGAAATCAATAAAGTTAATACATTTTTTTTTCGGAAAGATAACCTTTTCAATATTTGTTAATAGAAAGCAATAGTATTCTCAAAAGCTATTGACGCAACTAAAATTCAGATGCGGTTCGATTAGCGAATGTAAATTTCGTGCGTGAACGACGCCCCCAGGGCTCTGGTTACTTGTTAGCTGTAACTAAGTCAGTCAGTTCCGTAACTCTTTGAATCATGGCATTAGAATTTGCAAACTGCTTTAAAAATGAAATAAGAATTTTAATAACATCAGAGACACGGATCTTAGAACCTCATTTTATGAAGGCAACACGAAAATATTTAACGTTCGCTAAACATATAATTATATTGCAAGGTAAATTTTATAAGACATGTGCCATTGATAACATTGATAATAATTATTAGTCTAATCTATGCCCCACTGCTACTTAAACACACTGCTTTTTTATTGGAGAGGGCGAGAGAGAGTTATGGAATGTAGCACCGGGATAGATTTTGATAATGATTGAAAATTTTTCAACACCTTTCGCAAATTTCAAATACCAACTGAGTTAAAATGAGATAGAAGCCCGCGTTACCTTGCGAAAGTCTATGAGATACAATGATAATCAAGCTAAAGAGCGATATCCAGATATATTCGTACGTTGTAATTATATATTTATTTAACCTGCAGATATTCTTAAATACGCTATCTACGAATGTTTAGCTCCGAAATTGAATCAAATCAATCGTAAGAGTGATTCGTACAAAAATAAAAAAATATTTAAATTTCAACGTATACAAAATTTGTCTGGTTTACGCGGATTCCAGCAAATTGAGCTTGTTTTTTACCGTCAGATAATGTTTAACTGTTGCGCTCAAAACTACAAAAGAACGTTTAGCATAGTGTTGCGAGTAGAGTTGTTATTTTGTTATTCGCTCCGCTGTTATATCTGGTCGTGAATAAAAAAAAAAGAGTTATTTATAACACGTGCGTGCAAATTGGGAAACTAACCAGTTTCCTAATATAATTTTGTAAGCTATAGCTGGGAACAGTTAAAATTATCGCTTTATGTAACTTTTATGGCTTCATACTTTTGTTTATGGCGAGGATCGTAAATATTCCATTGTTATCATCATCAGTAGCACTCATTCTGAATGATATTAAAATCTTAACTGCGCAAGAAACACATTATCGTATGACGTTAATTGGGTACGGCTTTAATCTGCATATAAGGAAATTTATTATAAATCTATAACTATAAAGATGACAGATAATCTACGAAAACTGAGCATAGAAAGTAATTTTGAAAGAATATTTTTAAAGACGTCCTACAGATATAAACTAAGACAGGATTTTGTTGTCAATTCTACCATTAAGGGCTTAAATCATAGAGAAGGAAGTTTGAATGAAATTTGTCATTCTTAAAACTATATCTATGGTAATTTGTCAATGAGCTATTAGTTTAGAAATAAGAAACACTTTTTGAAAATACTGCATAAGTTTGGTTTTAATGTCTTTTAATTGATTTGAGCTTTGCAAGAAAGCTTTCTGGCAAAATTTCATTTCTAGGGATACGAGGAATTTGCTCGTATCCGCTAGTTGGTTATTCAATCAAGAGGACTATTGACACCTATTCTCATTGAGACCTGATGGATTGACACTGGTTCCCTAGAAAAAACGTTCTCAGGCGCTTCTGTGAGATGCAACATGCGTTGACACTTTAGGATCACCGCCACCAAGGCCAAAATTTTACCCTAAAATTTACGTTCATCTTACCATTCGGCATGTATGACGTACCTGTAACAGACAAAATATCAACATTAATTTTTGACGTTATATTTAAACCGCATTACAAGACACTTTTCTACTACAGATCATTCTCATGCAGTGGGCATACAATAATTTACAAACAACAACAAGTGGGGTATCTCAGGCAATAAGGTATTATAATATTATTATTATTATTATTATATTAATTAATTACTGTTTTCTTAAAAAAATCGAAACTACCTGTTTTGGTTTATTTTCACAAGTAGGTGTGTGAAAATACCCCTGCGAAGCCGGGTAAGGCAACTAGCGCCATGATATAATTAAAACAAAGTAATCGTACTGTATTGTTCCTCATATGTCATACAATTCTATGAAGTAACGCCTACTTCCATCAATTACGTTTCATTACACTTAGGTTGTCTTTTGACAAGCGAGGATGCTTTACGCCCTATGGAGAGAATTCTACAATTTCAACACAACTGCTTAATTTTCGTAGCTAAGCACATTCCTTCAGAGCTCGCCTTGTTAAATTTTGACTTAATCACACACCACACCACACCGAGTCCAGAGGGAGTACGAGCTTTTAAAACCGCAGAGTAATTGGCCTGCAAAATCAGGAGTCGTCTGTCAGATGAAACTTGATATAGTGTTTTATGAGAAGCCATCTTTAAAAATAACTTTCACCATTTAATTCAAAAAATTAATAAATTAAGAGTGACAAAAGTTACTAAAGCAACAAAAAAAGTATATTTAAAAAATACTATTATTTTTTAAATATACTTATTAAAATAATGATTTTATTACAATATAAAACGATTTAAAGACTTAAATTATGACGTGATGGTAAAGTATATCGTTATGGTGTTTTATTTTGAAATTAAACGGCATGCATGGTGTATTTTAATCTTACATGCTGATAATATCAGTAAATTTAAATACAATTCACATACGTTTTCTGTAACAACATACCCAATCTCTCTCAAATCTCAAAATTTCGTCAAACTCGAGATCTTGGCTAAGTCGACAGTCTCGTACGATTGAATTACGTGACTGCCTTTGACAGTAAAAGGAGTGTTTCAGCTAACGATAACTTGTTTTATATTGGCAAGACATTTTCCCTAGTTTCATATTTCTCTAGTGGAAAGGCAACCTTACAGTGGATACAATCTACGGTCATGTTTCCAGTCGAAGCTTCTAATTTGTATCACGTCTAGTCAACAATTACCGATATTAGCATGTCGATGATTATAGACTACAAAGAGTTACGATCTGACTCACAAACAATACTCTGTCATCGTTTAATCGATCTAACTATACTTAGTAATAGTTCGGTGATCGAATATCGGTCTACTATGAATATTTACCCGCAACATCTAATAAATATGCTGTTTATTAAATATCGTTATTCATAAAATCAAACATAATGCAAGTCGAGGCGAATAGTAAAGCTTAAGGGTATATTAACACCAAAAGAGTAACTCGGCCAGTTATCAGCTAGAGTCCATGTATCATATCCACCATAATCGACTTAATTGCAAATCCGAAAATATTCATTTGATAGGGTCTACTTGGTCTTAGTTTAGTGTTATAAGGAACAAATGTAAATCTTGGTTGGATTCAAATCCACCTCTGACTATGCATTATACAATGGAAGTTTTGCAATAGTAATACTTCCACGAACAAAATGTAGGTTTGTCAAACACTAGGAAAACGAAACTCCGTTTGAATAAGCTTTCCCAGAATGCGAAATGTACACCCACAGAGTATAGTTTCTGTCCCAATTTGTGAGCCGTACACCGAGCTATAGTATGTAAAACATGCATTTAAGTGTCAAGTCGGCCTGTGTGTCTGTGCACAGCAGCACCGACCGGCCTTTATCATGCATCTACTACATGCAAAAAATGCTATTCACCATTTATCTCTCCCATATTTGCATGCTATGTGACGTTTTAATGGAGGCATACAATCTCTTTTTACATTTCTCGTGTATTAAATAAGTCATCTATCTCCAACATCTTGACAATGGTCGGGATTGTATTTTCATCTTGCTTTTATAATAAAGTTTCTCCTTTCGAAGTGACTCTTCATATGGGAGTTGTTATACATTTTTTGTTCCTCGATTCGTTTGTTGTGTCGAGATATAAATGCTATTCAATTTGAAATCACTTCAATGTTCCATTCGATTTGATTGTTTGTGACATCTTTATTAATTGTTTGCTTGTCTTTTTTATCAGCGACCCATGCATTACTTCACTGTTTTGATAAGTGTGTTCGATTCTACAGAGATTTTAACTTCTTACCATGGAGTATTAGTAATACTGAATGCTGCAGGTGATTCTCTAAGGAAAATAATAATTATGTACATCGGTCGCAACATCGCATTTTACCAAAGGGAATAAAATTCAAAAGAAACAATTTTTCTTAAAGAATTGTCCTGCTGATAGTATATGAGTGTACAAATAACTTGCAACGAATTTATTTTTCTGTTTTGACTTTGGTGTGCTGATGACGTATGTAGTACAACATGTCATAAGAGGATCCGGCTTAAGAATAAAATTGTCTTTAGGGTGTTATCTCTATGAAATATCTAATTCCAATAGATTGTTTAAAATTGACATCGGTTGAAATATCGTCCTAAGTCCCAACATTATTCATTATAGCAGCTAACATAAAAACATTTCTACATTTCTATTTGCGCAGGATTTATCACGGGTAAGGTGGGCCAAGTAACCCGGAAGACAGCTTAAATCATCTTCTCGCAGATGTCGCCGTAAACTACAATTAATACTCGTCTCCTTATAATGGATTGAAACAAGTTTTCTATCCCCAATATATCTTTGGCCTATCTGAATAGATTGTTGAAATGTACTCTGTACTCGTGTTGAAGTGAAATTTGATATAACTCCTCCGTTTGTTAGGAATATTTAATTATTTAGAACTGATTTCTTTGGTAAAACTCAACACACAAAACAATTCCAAATAAAAATAATTTTGATTTATAGAAAGTTAAAAAAAAGAATTTCAAAAAGCATAAAATCATTTCAGATTTTTAAAGACATGACAGAAGCGTTTTTGATTAGATTGCTTTTATATTTGACGAAGGGGAACGAAGATAAAAGACAAAAAAGCGTATTTGAAATCTGATCGTTTTATATATAAAAAGTTAATAAAACACTTCAGAATACAAAAGGAAGAGTCGTCATTAAGCATCATTTATTTTGTTTTGAACCAACAAAAAATATTTCACAAGGGTGCGTAGCGAACCATAAAACATGGGAAACGAGAATTTTCGGCGCGTCGTTTATGTTAATTGACAACCAATTAAAGAATTTTTTCTTTTAACTTTTTTGTTTGACAGTCGACTGGCAGACGTTTTTAGATCGTCTCTAATAGATACCAGGTGAGTTAATGGTGTGGGCAATGGATACAATGAATTTGAACCTATATATTTATATGTGGGTCGGAGCTTTTGTTATTTTTAATGTATTGGAGCATTTTTTTAGATTACTTCGAATTCCATCATTCACTACGAATCTTGGTTTCATTTATATCATTGTATTTATCTTTAAATTAATTTTAAAAATAGATTTTATCAAGATAGCAGATACCTAATATAATAAGAGATGCAAATTTCAGCCTTTCTTGGGACGTTCCAATAATATTTTAAATCCAGCGGACAAGATTGAATAATGTATAAATAATCATACAACATTGACGCGAATAATAACTAATTGAAATAAGTAAAACAACATTTGCAGGATACGGTTTATCGGTTCCTTGAAGTTTGTATTGACGTCTCAGATAGTTACATTGTAGAAATATTCTGCAATATGTTTTATAATTGCAGCGCTACTGGTCTTACTGTTGGCGTGTGACACGGGTGTGTTCCAATTAAAATAAAATATCTTACAATAGACAAGAAATTGTCTAAATTTAAGCTTTACCAGGTTTGTTCGTGGAAATCATATGTTATCTAATCTAACTATCTAATCATATCTTTATATTATCTTAAATTAGTGAGATGATAACCTAAGCTATATAATAGTATATTAGTTTCCTTAATCTATCATCCATGTTCTCAACGATACCTCGCCTTCATTTTTTTCAAACTATTTTATACTAATAAATAATAATGAAAACTCGTTTAACGAATATCTAACATCCGCACGTCTTAAAATCATCAAATACTTCCAATTAAACAATTGCACTCAACACACAACTAGGATATTTAGCCAGTTTGTTCTGTGCTGTTTAAAACCTACGCCAGTGGTGCAATAAAAATACCCAGTGATTATTTAGGGTCTTTGTCCAATGTTTAAGCTAGCGAAATGATGCGATCTTCGTCAGTTTGCAGATCTAACCGATTGTTCTAGTATCGATACTTAAGTTGAATCCAGTAAGAAAGCTCTGTAAGAAAAGACCTGTATGTCTATATCTGGTAACCCTGTCTACAACCCGCAACCGTGGCTTGTGGAACATTAATAGACCAGGCTGTTACATTAACAAGAGGTACTGGAGCAACAAATCATACAGTGCGTCGCGGCATCCAATTAAATTAAAATAGACAAGACAAGAAATGAATTAATATTCAGAATACATTCGCGTGAATGTTAATTAATTTAATGGTACAAGTAGGTACGCCATTAGCGACGGGGATAATCAGTTTTAATGAAGTCTTCAGAGTTGTGTATGACGACAAGTAGATTGTTGTCAGATTCGAAAATAAGCATTTCAAGATTAATGATGTCTGTCAAGTTAATTTGAGCGACGACGATAATCCGTATTTGGCATTTGGCACAATACCGTGTCTATATCTTAACCTAAATCGTCACTTGATTAACATAACTATGAGGTTGACAATGTCACTTATGTACTCCTTTGTAACTGGCTAACCCTAATGCATTAATGAAACATTTATTTTAGTAGAGGACAATACGCCTAGTGTTACATACAAATCATCAAGAAAACGGTTCTTCGTTTGTTGCCAACTTTGTGACAAAGGAGACACTTTGAGACACGTCAATACACACCAGCATTTTTTCTCAATTATGTTATAATATGACGATCATAATTAATCACTATTTAGATCAAGATCCACACCATAAAAATAGTATTTAAAGGAAACTTAAAAAAATAATTGTTTTTCTACCATAGCATAATAAACCAGGGCATATTTAGTAAACTGCTAAGCTGTTTCTATAAACTCACAGCAAATTTGGTCAAAGCAACAATTATTCCAACAAATTTAAAATAACGCTGATTGACACCAAAAATATATAATAAAGATACGCACCGTGGCTATTAAGATTTCATTAATAAC
The DNA here is from genome assembly GCF_905163445.1 of Pararge aegeria. Lineage (NCBI taxonomy): Eukaryota > Metazoa > Arthropoda > Insecta > Lepidoptera > Nymphalidae > Pararge > Pararge aegeria. The sequence continues at coordinate 3,976,187 of NC_053189.1, forward strand.
CATTCTGTTTCCTTTGATTAGAGCCAAACTATTACATTCAAAGCATTATTGCTTTTATGGCAGCCAAGCAACCAATAGCGCCTCCAGCGATAGAAACACCTAACGATAACAAGACAACGGCCGGGCAATGTTTACCGGCAGTCATTCACAGAATAAAATGTTAGGATTTATATCAATAGCGAGATATCTGGGTTATCGGTACGTTTTATGGTGATGTGGAATGGATATAGATTTGAACCAAGGAAAGTAAATAACGTTTACATAAAAACTCTCTGTTATTTATTTGGCATATTCAAACAAGTGGTTAGGACTTTCCAAAATTATATGCTTATAAGGAAATGTATGTTTAATTTCTTGTCCCTGTAAATCACAAACTGAATCCTCGCATTTTTTGCTACACTTTAAGGGATATATTTAATATATCATATATTTTATCTAATGTGTGGAGCTCTGAATTTTCATATCTTGGGGTCTGTGAGAATAACATTTTTTTTTATTTTCATATATCATATCAGATCTTTATTGTTTTTTTTTTCGTTTATAGACCTCGTTTCTTAGCAGCATAGTACCGGAACACTAAATCTCTCGGTGGTACGACTTCATCACTGGTAAATACCCATAGCCGAAGCCCAAATCTTTATTGATATTTTTTTCGTTTATAGAACTCGTTTCTTAGCAGCATAGTACCGGAACTCTAAATCGCTCGGTGGCACGATTTCAGCACTGGTAAATACCAATGGCCGAAGCCTCCGAATTACCGGAGATCCCCATTTAGAGCACATCGCTTACCATGGCACTAAACATCAAATTTTACAATTAACAGATCCGCATTTAAAGCTGAAGGACTAGCAGGTTTATATTGCTGGAAGAGAATTAGCTTATTTTTTACCACATTTGTTATTAGTAGCGCACGGCTCAGCTGGTTGCTTCAAGACCCTGTTATATCGAGCAATCTTGGTTGTGTTGCGTGTGAACGACAATGCAGGAGTGCGTAGCATGACTAATCTGCCGCGTTAGCATTCAACGCGGAGCATTGCCGGTCGATAATATGAATCAAGGATCGCCGGCGTCTTCTACATGTGTAAATTTGATACATGAACAGCTTAATTAACAGGTTGGCTCCATGAAATATGGATTCTCGTTCCGTGGTCTTCCTTGAAGATCTTGATTGAATTCTTTACGCGCATATATTAATTATTTTCTTCGTGTCTTAACTGTCAGTTGGAGGAAATATTTATAATTTTATGTTATAATTCTGTTTCAATGCGGCGTTGCCCTCTTACCGTAACAGCCGCGTGGAGAGCTATTTTCGGCGTTAAATAAAAATGCTAACAATTAAGATAGACACTGACACGAAGAGGCCAGACTTTAATACTGGAAATTTCCTCTTCTTGAAGAATCTTTTTTCAAAATTCTTTAAATATGAATAATTTTTGAGTTTATAACAAAAAATACTTTCCTTTTTTTTTCTTAAATTATTCATAACAATTGCAATTTTTTATTTGCTTATATATACTTTCGTAGTTTCGATATATTTTTTCTAGACGGTATTCCGCATCGAATGAGCTATCGCTCATATTTCAAGGGCTTGATCAAGAATTAGCACGTTTTTGAACTGGTTGACAAACGTTGTTGTTGTACACTATAGAACCTGTTAACCTAGTAAACCTAGTAAACCTAGTAAACCTGTGCCGGTTGAGGCTGTTCTTTGATATATCAGTCAGTCAGGACTTTAAATTTTATGCATAGATATTGGAAGCACTAGAAAACTCTGTTTACCACCCCACATCCAAACCAATTTCCTAGCCAGTGTTATATGGACTTGAAAACTGTTACGGAAATCCATGATTTCAAAACCCGCATCCAGTGACCAATGTTTATTAATTACCCTTAATGTCGTCACTTAAATAAAAAAGGGATACCGATTTTACAATTCTGTTAGGTATGCCGATATAGTACGAAACCCTCTTAGGGTAGGTCTCAGAATTGCACGTACGGGCATTTTATTTCTACGTTGCAGAGCGGCACGTCCTTTCCCTCAAAGGCAGATATTTTTATACTATGACATGCAATTAGCGCAATTAAAAATGGAATCATGGTTAAAAAAGAGTGAAGAATTATTTACCTCTTTTTTTAATCCCTTTTAATTGCCTGCTTACCGGATAAAACGCGATCTCATTTCGAATTTTATAGAGTTGGTTAAGTGGGACCCTTACACGATTTAAATCGTTTACCATAACCATATTCAACGTTAATCATATTATTAACTTAGATTAAGATTTAAATTTGATGAATTTGTAATCGTACATCTCTTGAAAAATAACGAGGCGGCGCGTGGCAACCAAAGATGATGTTTTAGGTATACCAAATTTACTCAGGGTATATCGCAAGAACATCTTTGTCCTAAAAGCATACAGGACATACTTTTCAAATACAAAGATTCATTAACCATTTATTAAAAGCTGTGTACATTTTTGAAACTTCAATCTGTCTGTTAAAGTGACTGTAGTGTCTTCGTAAGCGCGATCTTTGTTGCGCCATTTAGTTTGGTAATGTGCAGACCGCCACATAGTGGTTTGGAAGGCAGATTCACTCGGAAGAAGCCGAGAAAACAGCAGTTGCTCTTTTCCAACATACAATTTTGTAATTTACCATTCATTATTCTATCTTGTAAGAGATTGACGCAGAGCTGGCTGCATCCAAAGAGCTGTAGAGTAAGGAATTCAAAGAAGTGCTGAACTAATTGAGCTAGAACCCTGCTAGCTTTAGTTTTAAATTAACGAATGCAGTTATCACCATCATCTAACATTAGTGTTAACATGTAAAATGTATGACCGCTTCATAAGTGCCTGTCATAAGATCTACATGAATAAAACCAAAAAATATTTGAATTTTCTAATTTCAGGTAGCCTGGTATTTAACATTCAGAAAATGCCAAAGTTCATGAAGAACGTCTCCAGATTTACAAGAGCCCCCTCTTCTTTATAATATACTCGTAGGTCTCAAGTCTCTAAACATTACATCCAAAGCCTTCTTTGAGGCGAACTCGTTGTATATTAATTTCCACTTCCCACGGTCATAAGCATTTCAAAGGAGACGGGATTTATATCACAAGACTTACTCGTAAGTATGAGTATTTAAGTGAACAGACATTCTGTAGGGTTTTATTAGGTTGTTTACAAAAAATCAAATCCTGCCTGTGGGTACATTTTTCAAGCTTTAATCCGAAAGCATTTCTAGTGACGTAATTCCTGCCATAACTATGTTGTCGGCTACCCTATCTATATCCTTCACCATTCCATAATTTAAATTTTGCGAATCTTCAAGGGTAGTACTTACAATAATACGAAATTAAATACAGCGTGGTGTTAATTGATAGAACGCTTTGCTTTTGAAAATTATCATGACTGGTATTTAATGTATGTAACTGTTATTGGAAATAATCAGAAAGCTAGTAGAAACTTTTAATGTTAATGTTTTTCCTGAAATGTCTGCCTGGAAAGGCTCGAAGTCTTCCAAAAGAAACATAAAGATGAGATCACCCAGTCATTTCATGGATGACAAACCATACCAGAAATATATCTAAGTGATCAAATGGCTGTCAAGGCTGTTACAGAAATACCAGTGTAACAAACAAAGCTCAACAAATTAGGTCGCTTTTAACGGGAAATAGTCGGGGCATAATGCTCGTAAGACCAAATGACACTTAGAGTCTCAGGTGTTCTCGCGTTGGATCATTCACCAGCATTGGTAGGTCTCCACTAGCAGAACAGATGAAATCGCAATGACAATGGAAACAAATACATGGTGTATCCAAAAATTATCATTTTTAATGAAACCTTAATTAAGCGGTGATAGCCTAGTGGTAAGGCCTTCAGCTTCATTTACGAGGGGCCGAGTTCGAATCCCAGCAGGCACCACTCACTTTTCTAGGTTATGTGCGTTTTAAGCAATTAATATATCACTTGCTTCAACGCTGAATGAAAGCATCGTGAGAAAACCTGCATGCCATAGAGGTCTCTATAACGTTCTCATTGCGGGAGACCGTGCCCGTGGAGTGGGCCGGTAATGGGTCTATGTGATTAAATCTGAAATTTCGTTTGCTTGAAAACTTTTACCACAAAAAAGAAAATCTGAATTCCATAAGAAGAATAATAAAGATACAAGTTTAAAAATACTTTTGTCACCGTGCCAGGAAAACATTAATGTTTGGAACCAACAGAAAAACCCATTAAGAAAGAAAACTGTCACCTGAATAATACAGTTGAACGTTCAACGCCTACCGTTACGTGAGTGCGGTTTTTAAAAATGTAAACACGAACCTCTATGGTCGCGTTAAAGTTTAAGTCGGAAGATCTAGGCCAAAATTACATGTCAAGCCTTGCTAGGTCACAGGCGAAAGAGACGTTTTACCTACATGAATCCAACAACTTCCGTTCTACTATACTGAGACCCGTGTTTTAAAATTCTTTTATGCACGAATGCGCTCTAAAAACCTCGACCGAGATAGATATTGAAATCTACCTACATTCCACCACCTTCATAGAAAATAAGCAATAATGTCAAAGAAGTTAGCGCAAGGTGATCCGGAGGGGTTGTAAGTTTAAATTCGAATAATGGAACGCTTAACAAAGGACATGGTTTCGAATTTGAAAGAAGCTTTAGTAACTTGAACTTACTTCATTGACTCTATTCAATGTTGGATAACTCGTCCTTTTTAAATTAGCCATTATTTTTTTTTACTAGGGTGTATTTCTATAAGTCGAGCTGCCCTAAAGTATGGCAGCAACAATACTATAAGTATTTCCTTCTTCATTTTAAATAATTACTTTCCATTAACTATTGAATTGTGTAAAGCCCTTTTGTAACTTCAATAGAATAGTATGAGTCTAAAATAGCGTCATGGAACGCTTAACACTTATAGCCTTCCGCGTCAAAGCATTCCAAAATACCCATTCCGGAGCAAGTTTAATAATTTAAACGCATTCGATCAAGGCCGCAGGTACTTCGACATGTACGTAAAAAAATTAAAAGGCGACGTGGCCAGACATCCGATATTATTTTTGCTCTGATTCAGGCAAGGTCACGCGATTGTGCAAATATGCGAACCACGCTCTGATTGCGACGAAGTGTGTGTTTCAAGTAACTCATGTTAAGGTAGACGCACCCGCCAAAACGAAGCGACTCATATTTTATAGTGCACATCTCATGATGACGTATTTTCTGAAAATGACGCAAAATTTACGTCGGCATACTCTCTAGAGAATCCTTATACTTCATCATTCAAGAAAGTATCGTTTTGTTTAAATTATTTCGATTTCATCTTTTTAATTATTTGAGTTTAATTCAGGTCAGTATTAAATTCAACATTCATCAGTCTAATTTCAGATCCACCATGTTGTCCAATACGGGTTAGCCAGCTTAGGCAAAGAAGTTTGAATTTCTCACGGGTAAAATTATTTATATATTACTAGCGGACCCCAGCGCCATCTGTCGGGTTAATTTGTGAACCTAAACCATCCAGGGTGCCACCCAAGTATACCAAAAAATTCATTCAAATCGGTCCAGCCGTCTAGGAGGAGTTCAGTGACATACACACGCACGGAAGAAATATATACATAAAGATAAGGTGTTGGTGATAAGTGCTGTGCGGGACCGGATTAGACGCTGCGATCTTTCTGGTACAATGCCTAGAGTGAATTTCGTCCGTCGCCTATTACTAAGTACACTTAAATTATTAGGTGATCATTATACTTATTTTAATAATCTTAAATGTCTTTAGCACTACTTTATCTTTCTTGCCTGCAACTTTCCTAGTAGTGTGTATGCAGAGGCGTGCATGTGCAAAAGCACTGCCTACATTAAAATTTATATAATAACTCGTATAGGAGCAGGACTGTTGGCCCTTTTGTTTGCAATCTTCCTACTGTATGCATACCCTGGTATGAAACCCAGTACACACTACTGTGTGTATGTAGTTTAAATGAAAATTAATAATTATGCTACACAATTATTTTTTAAAGCAAATTGCTGTTAAATTTTTTCCCAAAGTCGTCTCAAGTCCTAATGACTAACAACATACAGATAATGGGCTGGTCAGTAAGTCTTAAAATTTGCTAAGGCGCTTGATGAACATAGACAATTTTACTAACACATTCGGGACACAGCAAATGAAAACTGCGTTTATTGGGTAAGATCAATTGGACACTGTTTCTGGTGGCTTCTAATGGACACTGGTCAAAATTGGACACTAGGTTCAATGTTAATATTTCGTCAGTTACACTATGATTGCTGTCCTGTGAGCGACATGGGCCGCTTGTAAATTTGTTCTTTTGCCTTGAAAATGTATATTGTGCCCGGATTGAAAACATTTACTTTGTAGTTGATTGCACACTTTTTGATTGTCAATTCGTGACACCAAGTGTGTACATCTGCGCAGGTAGTGGTTGATTTCATACACTCAACACAACCAAGACACAAAAGTGTCTCTGTTTGCGGAGCACTTAAGTAACAAGCAAAAAGGGGATATTATCCAGCTTAATATTAATGAGATGAGAAACGCCCTTGGTACTCAGTATACGGCGACTGGTCGAGAGCTTATAAAGAAACGAGGTTACGTTTACATTCGGTTCATGACTTTGACTATAAACGGAGTGTCTTTATGCGAGTCGAGGTATAAATCACTCGTTGTTCCATCCCAATTCATCATACCCATATGCTTAATGCAGTAGTGGAGTTTATCAAAAAGGAAAAATGCAAGATAAGCAAGTACCTACTGGATTGGTAATTTTTAATATTGAAACGAAAATTTAAAGCCCCGCGCTCTTATTTTAAATCATTCTACGAGTATCATTTAAATCGTAAGTATTTTATAAGGACTTCCACATTCCACGATCTTGTGCTGCATTTGTACAGCAATTCACTGCGATTCACTTGTTGTCATCAGTACACCTTTTGGAAGGGGTTAACTAAAAAAAAACTGGAAAAGAGCGACTGTTGAGTTACTCGCCGGCTTCATCGTGGTAGAATCGTCCTTACGAATCTTATCTGTTCTCGATCTATCTGTTTGTACAGACACAGACAGACCTAAGGTTTCAAAAGGGCTTACGTTATTTTGAATAACGACATGTTACAACGAAATCATAATTATTTTACTTGGTGTAGATGCAAGATGAGACCACAAATTTAAAATTGATCAATTTATATATTTTTCATTCAATTTAGTTTGACTGTTTTTTTTATTAATATTATTATGGCTTCCTACTTTACTTTTCACTAAAAATAAATCATTTAACTCCGTAATGCCTTTGTGATGGCAGAGCTAAAAGACTTTTGTTGTTGATTAGACGATTTTAGACACTTACTTATTCCCTTATGTATTGAATCGGTTATAAATACTTAAATTTTTGTTTTGAATAGACTAACGTTAGAAATATTACCACACCACAAACAGTACGTTTAAACATAATTCATTAAAATTTATAACAAACAAGTTTCAGATCCTATTTAGTTGTACGTAGCTATAGTATTTTCGTCTTTCGTTATAAGTTGTCTAAGTCATACAATTCAAGTAGCCCATTCGTGCGGGAATACCGGTATAAAGCGAGCTCAGAAAGAAATTGCTCGCTTAACTTAAAATGTCACAGCGCTCTCGGAACTAATATTTCCGCAGGTGCTATCTAAAGCGGTGGATCTTACCAAACAATTGCCGTCACATTGTTTGGTCCAACTTCGAAACACGACCGTTGGACGTGCACGAACTTCATTACACGTACTGGTTGCGGTTAATAAAGCCGTTGTATGTGTTGAGCCGGGATCTGAGAAATGCGAGCTTATCGTGACAACGCCCACGTTTGATAACATCGACAACTGCCAGAAAATTGGACCTTTGTGATCACGTAATTTCAGTTTCGTTAAAGATTATTTATACCGGCTACGCATAAGGTCGTAAAAGCATTTAAGTTAATTGCCATAAACGGAAGACGCCAACAAATTAAGACGGATAAAGTACTGGAGGAAGCATTGTTACACTTATTGATCTTTGACAACAGCATGGCATTGGTGAGCGCTATGTTCTTATATCTAAGCGGGAGGTTCCGGATTCGATCGCCGGCGGAGATAATTTGGAATCAGGTGGGAAATCACGGCCTTGGCCGTGGCTAATTACCACCCTACTGTCGTATGATGCCACGAAGAAGCCGATTAGGGATAGGTTAGACTGCATCATCACTTACCACCTCAGGGGAATCAAAAATATATCGTTAGGTAGGTTATATATGATTAAGGAACCCATTAACTAAACCCTTACTAAACAAGAGAGAGAGGCATGGTTGAATTATCATAGGCTGCATTCAATCTCAGGCTTAAGAAAAAGCGTTTGAAACCTTACTTTTAATGTATGTTAACGAATAGTTAGGTATAATTAAATTCAGTTTTGTTAATTATGGGTGTTTTTCTGAAATAAGGTTGTGATGTCGTATACTTTTATTATTACCGGTTCGCTACAGAGACCTCCTCTCAGGATTAGAAGAGTTTTAGCCGGATTCCGCTACGCTGCCTAAGTATTGATAGTTCTCTCAGGTATGCAGATTCCCTCACGATGTTGTTCCTAACTCCGAAAAGTCAGATATGCGTACACTCCTCAAGGGAAGCCGAAGTCCTTACCTGCCTAGACTGCCACCACATTCAGGTTTTTTCATCATCAGTGTCACTTGACCAAATGGTGGTTTTCGGTAGAAAATTCTCAAGTTACTCTAAAAAGTACTCAAATCGCGATAGATGTCCCTATAATATTTGAAGAGTTCCCTCAATTCTCGAGGTTTAAAATATCTTGTTGTTCTTTCTTGAGTTCAAGATTGTGTAAGTATGGGAAGTAACTGCCTCAAACAAAAAGGTTTCAAATCTTCTTATAAATGACAGAATTCTAAGCGAACAAACATAAAACATACAACCGGTTTAAAGTCGGTTAAAAAATATATCCACATACAGAGTAGAATATTAACAAAACAGAAATATTTAGGACTAGCCGTCTTCGTCGCGTTTATTATTGTATTTTATTTAAACAATTTTCCTGGAATAAAAAGTAGCCAAGCCACTCTTCGCCCTTTCAACTAACAATATGCCAAAAATCAGTATGATTGGTTGCTAAGAAAGGGCGAGAGAAAAGAACAAACAAACAGTATTTGGCATTCATAATATTAATATGGATTCCACAATAATTAAACTAATTGACAGAAACAAATTTTCCCATTATGTAGCTTTTAGAGCATCCGCTCGGCTAATCAACCTTAATTTGACAACGGGCCAGTTCTAAATAGACGTTTGGACGTACCTAATGGGATAATTTGTCCTCATTATATTACAATCAGGAGTCAAGGGCGGGGTTTTGTTGGTCATCTATCATTGTTTATGATTCACACATAAAGAATACCATCCATTTAAAGTAAACGCTGATAATTGTGATATATTTACCTAATAGCTTCTGTATTGTGTTGTTAAAGGACATAGGTTGAAAGACAACACTAATAATTATACATAATTGTGAATACCCCCAATACGAGTTTTAGGTTTTTTTTAATCCACTACCAGTTTGCCTATCCTTACATGCACGGTTTCATTTCGAAGGATGGCGATATAGTATTCGATTAAACTTACTTTGATCATCAATGAAGAAAAAAAAAAAGTTAGCCCCTAACTGCAATTTCACTTGGTGGTCTCATCTGATGATGCAGTCTAGACTGGTAACGGACTAACCTGTTTGGGGTATGGCATCCGAATCGGTTTCTATACGGCATCGTATCGGATTCGCACGGCACGGCACGTCTTTGTCGATAGGATGGTAACTAGTTACGGCCGACCAAGGGGGAGAAAAAAATTATATCCCCCGATTATATCCCCTGACAAGGGATATAATAAACGTGCCCACCTCCTAAATCACTGGAACATGGAATAGGAGAAGTCTACTCCAATTTATTAATACGCAAATGTTATGTGGATATTTATTTATTTATATTCTTCACTAACAACACTATCATTACAGAATTCTTAAACCTAATGCGATAGTGTAGCTTTTTTACAAAAAAAATCCTGTAACAAATAAACCAGTTTGCGAATGTGAATTCACTCAGAGCGCAGCAATACAAATCACATTGCTCTGATATGTCATTGGTATTATTTACACTTGTGCGCCAGTGATCTGAGAGTTGATGAAGCTGTGGTAGAAGATACATTTATATGCTTTCCCCGGGGATATAATTTTCTACTGCGCATGCTAGGCGTGCAGAACAGAAAAAAAAATATAACTATATAATCGAACCCGGAACCTCCACTTAGCAGGCTTTCGTAGATACTATCCGTTTAAAATGCCGAGCGAAAGTAACTTCAAATGGATTTAGTTCATCAATATAACAGCCCGCTGCTGAACTAGAGGCTTCTCCCTGGACTAAAAGGGTTTGCCCGTAACCATCGCGCTCGTGTTGGTTGTCGCAGTAGATGGTAGTAATAGCACAGACGACGTTGCTTCCCGCACTTCGTTGATAAATGAATAATACGACAATACACACATCGCCATCTAGTCCCAAAAGAAGCGTAGCTTTTGTTATGGGTACTAAGACGACTAATGAATAATTTTATGAATAGTATACATAAATACAGACCCCATACACTGAAAAACATTAGTGTTCATCACACAAACATTTTTCGGTTGTGGGAATCGAACTTAGCCGTATCGTACGACATCCGGAAGTTGAGGGGTTATAACAACTGTATTCTGCCGTCACCGCAAGGTTATTTTACCAGGTTTAATTTAGTACAAAATATATTATATTATGTTAAGAGTAGATTACTGTACGATAATGTTTTTTCTACGATGAGCTTTGAAATTAACTCGCTTGCTTGTGATATTCAGTGACAGTCATCGAGATATACTCGGTACTTCATAGATCCTATCGGGTATTATTTTTATATCGAGTATCAATTTTATGAACTGTTTTTTGTTTAATATTGAATTTCGAATATTATTATAGAATTGATTTTATTCTAACGTGCTAGATGTAATTCGGATTCGTTGAACGATTACTATTGTGAAAATATCATGTTTTTTTTCTTTTAATAAATAAGTAAGTAATAACCTACTTAGACGTCCGCGTAGCTCCGTCCAACTTGACGTCCGCTTGTTTTATAATTCTAACCTAGATCTGACACATCACCGTTTTATTCTGCTGTTAGCACAAAGAGATAATAACAACATGACTAAATAACACCGCCGTCATGTAGCGTAGTTAAATATCGTAGCAACAATAAATTATACACGCCCATTCCTAGTACCAACGGCCGTCCTTCCTATTCAATGTTCTAGTTTAATTGAAATTAGGTGACAATGTAGGGATGACTTCTCACTTTTATTTCATTTGTTCTCAACCCTTTCTGACCTACTCCAGGGCACGGGTCCTCTTTCAGAATTAAAACGGTACACACACATTGGTAGACTTCACACGCCTTCAAGAACATTATGGAGGACTCTCAGGCGTGCTGGTTTCCTCACCATATTTTGCTTAACAGGTAGAGTGAGTGATATTGAATTGCATTTATTAAAAACTCACTTTACCCCGGAAATTTATAAATAATAATAATAAATAAATATACTACGACAATACACACACCGCCATCTAGTCCCAAAGTAAGCGTAGCTTGTGTTATGGGTACTAAGATAACTGATAATTTTTTTTAAGAATAATATACATAAATACTTATAATATACATATAAGCACCCAGACACTGAAAAACATTCATGTTCTTCACACAGACATTTTCCAGTTGTGGGAATCGAACCCACAGCCTTGGACTCAGAAAGCAGGGTCGCTGCCTACTGCGCCAATCGGCCGTTGTAGGTACGTCCCGGCAATCGAACTCGGTCTCCCGAAAGAGAGGCCCGAACCCTAACCAATAGGCTATCACCGTACTGTTATTTATTCGACGATAACCCTTGGCAGTTATCTCATCTGTGCCATTCGAAAGAGTTATGAACGCTTGCAATCGTGAAATGGCTTTTGTGTAACAAATCACTTTTGTGTCAAAGTAAAATAGAACTAAACTCCTCGTATTAAAACCGCACATATTACACTATTTAGTGTTCTAAAATGTCACCAAGAGCAAATTTATATATTGTAACAAAAAAGATAAGTACATTTTAACTGAGTTGTTACAAGTTTGCCTATCGCGCCTAATTCACTAACTTCGCGAGTTGCTAACCGGTGACAATGGTGACAATGGATATTTCGTTTAAAAATTCTCAGGATACCAGCCAATAGTTAAGAAATTGGCGGTGAACAACCCAGTGTTTTGGAGCGCACGTTAAGCTTTCATTTTCGGCGACTTCGTCCGCGTATACGTCAACCTTAAAATATGTACATACTATGCTGCCGTAGACTTTTTTTTGAACTTTCAAATGGGAACACCTTTGTCATACATGATTTTATCTAAACTTTAACCGTCTACGCAGCTTACGCAGCGGAAGCTCTCAAAAAGAGAAAAAAACGGCCGATTTTTAGATATTCTTCATTGGTGCTATGCTACTATTGCTCTTAGCGTGATGATATATAGGCTTCCTCGACAAATCAGCTATGTAACAGTGAAATATTTTTTTAAATCGGACCAATAGTTCCTGCGTTCATCGAGTTCAAGTAAACAAACAAACAAACGCAACAGCTGTATATATAAGGATAAGATATGTGATAATATTGTAGAGAGCTCAAAAACAATTGTCTATGCTATAAAAACCTCTCTCTCATGATATAGGACACCTTCCAGCCCAGCTGCGGGACGTTGATACGCTGATTACGCCGATGTCGATGAATATTATAAACGCGCGCTGGGAACCGAACCAGTGGCGTTCAGTTGTTAAACCTAAGAGCACATCACTGCGCCACGGAGGTGGTCGATATTCAGGCCGACATCTAAGCGGGATTACATTAACGAGCTCATAATAGGATTACGTACGTCGCAGTGTCCCAGTTCCGTGAACCGTTACCGAGCCGTACTCAGCGGCGGAGGCGATGTGACAATATAATGATTGTGTGTTTATCGGCTCCGCAGCGTGTTCTTATATTGGTGCCCGTCAAAGCCTGTATATGGGTCCATCAATCTGATGTATGAAAGCCTGATTATGTATATGGTAAACGCGTTGGAACATGGAAAAGATTCGTGAGACGCGAGTTTCTCTTGGGGTCAGCGCACACGGGCCGAGAGGTTTCCAAGAGCCGGTCGAGTGGCAACGAAGCGCAAATGTTGACCGAATTAATGAATAAGTTTAATAATGAAGTGTCGCTCGAATATCGAGATTCGCGTGGTAGGTAAGTAATGTGTAACTCTTGAGAAGCACGGGAGTTTAGGGTCAGCGGATATTGCCGGAGTTTCACGCCACCGCGTGAAATAATTCAAAATGTAGACAAAATCAAAATATGTGCAAAAATCATGCTGGAGTGACAGTGAGATGATGCAATCTGTCTCGTATTATTTGTCCGCAGAACCAACTCGCGTCGCATCAGACTGTTGCATCTAATTATGGTCCCGAATACTATAATCTGAACAGACTCGGGCGCATTCCCGCGACTCCACCGGTCTGCGCTGCCCCTACAAAAGAAGGTGAAAGCTTCATCTGCTGAGGCGTATGACGCGGAGACTGAACCAAGTTAGGAACAATGGCTTACGAGTCATATCACGCACCATAATTGGACGAGGCGGGCCGATCATGAACCGCGTGCCATTTCACTGCACCGTGACTCACGAATTAGAACTCCGTCGAGACTGCAATTATACAAGTATTTCATAGATGCTCTTAACTTGGGCCCGAGGGTCGTTAATCTGTATTTCTATTAATACAAATTAATAAAATTTAAATGTCTGTACTCTTTGTTTTGTTTTCATACAAAAATTAAATAGCTGCCAGTTTTATCTATTAATATATATGTTAGTAAAGATTCTTGCTTTAAAGGTGAAGGAAAACATGATGAGAAAAGCTAGATTCCTGAGAGTTCATAATGTTCTCAAAGGCGTGTAAAATCCACCAATTCGCACTGGGTCAGCGTGGCGGACTACCCTTATCATTGTGAGAGGAAACCACTGCCCTGTAGTGGGATACAAAAATCAAAGTGTACATGGCGATCGTACAGACAAATCTTCTTTACTCTGCATTGACTTGGACTCTAGGTATACCGCAGGCATATTCGCGTATGAGATAGATTTCACCTTAAATGCCTTCGTAATACTCAGACCATCCGGTGGGCCGATCACGTTAGAAGCACCGACGTATTAAGACGGGCAAGAGTCACTGGCATCGAGACGTATCTAATGCGGCGACAATTGCACTGTTGCGGTCATGTCATGAGAATGCCCACGAGAGGCTAGTAAAACCATGATGACATGATATGATAAATAAAGGTTTTGAGCGTGGCATCTATTTTAGTAACAAATAAAAATGGCGGACAGAAGGTAATCGAATATTCAAACCCTTCTGACACAGAAATAGCACCTATCATGGGCCAGCAAATATGAAATACGGCATTAAGTATCGCGAAACAATATTCTAGTACCATACAAATTTCAACGCGAAAGATGTCACGGCAAAATAAAAGTCTAAAATAAAATACAGTAATTGAATCAGCAGAAAAACTCAAAATTAAGGTCAATTATGAATTGAGAAGAATGGAACAGTTTAAACAATAGAAGAGAGCCCACGAAGATTGTAAATTACATAAAGTACTATTTATTACTCCTACGCGAATAATTTATATATAAAGTAGGTTATAATCAGTGAACAATGTAATGACTTTTGAGCCGCACGGCAGTGCGTGAGGCCAAGTTCCTACTGAAAAGTTCTTTGAAAAAAATATCAGTAAGTTTAGATAAAAACACTAATAATAATAATAGGAAACGTAACGTTTCTAAAAAGAAAATTTCTACCGTAGGTATTCTTAGTTTATTTTCTTATCGTTCTAAGATGAACTTGAGAAGTTAAGCATTATCTCAATACAAAATACTTAATAGAAGTCATTGGCGACGAAAAAGTTAAATGCCCTATAAATATCAGATAGATTTTCCAATACTTACCTACTATTTTACCATTAGTAAAAAGTAAAATCATAGCGTGACAGCTACTTTGAAAAACATCATATGTTTAAGTTGGTATTCGTTGGCTTATATATATTCAAATAGACTCTCGTAATCACATTTGGTTGTGCTACTTATTAAGATTACATATTGGAACACGAAGAATAAACACAAAAATGGTGGTTAATGTTGATCACATATTACGGACGTCGCCGCAAAACTTTTAAACAAACTTCCGCATTATCCTTAAACATATCAATCACGACAAAATCAATTAACCCAAACAACAAACAACTACTCGAGGAGTTGCTTTATTTGCAGACTGTCCTAGTTGCAAGTTTGCAATTTTGGGTCGAGGTCACGATATTACTGCAGTGTTATTAGGATTAATTACGAAGTGTACCGAATATTAGAAACATCTTCTATGCCTCGCTCCAGAATCAGTTGTTTTTTATGAAGAAGCACAGCTTGTGTCTTAAGTTATACCCACCTTTAAATTTAATTAAGCTTATCTTGGGTCTACAGAATCTTTTGATCATCATCGTTACTAGCCCATCAATGCCCGACTGGTGGGTACAGACGACGAGACTTCTGTTACCCCCCACACTGCTCGAATTCGGTTAGCTGGGCCATAATACTCATTAAACGTAAGTGTTTACTGTTTACTAATGTAACTGACTGGCGGGTACAATTTTAGATACTGAATTCTAAACTCAAATACGTCAAAGAAACACACATGACGTCATAAGAACGCATTTCCATTACTGATATTAAATGTGTTGCCTGCCGTTCGTCTCGCAATGTGCGATGAATTGGATGTTTATTAAAATGGCCTGTGTTATCAATTTCGGTCGGTTCATTGGCATTCAACCCACAAACAATGAATTAATGCAAATAACCGGGAGATAATCATTTACTGATGTTACGGTGAAATTGTTAACATGGGCATCGTAAAGAAAGCCCGGACTATATAAATAATGCCTTTGAAAAAAAGGCCGGGGGGGGGGGAAAAACTGCAATGTCTGGTCGCCGTCGCCGTTCCAAGACATGAGACTAGAAGGTATCACCCCCGCCCGCTGTTTAAACCATTAAACACATAATTTGAAGAGATTACAAAATCGTCAAGCAAACGAAAGAAAAACTGTAATCGATAGCAAATAAGCTTACGTTATCAGGGCATAAATATTAACATAAATGATATTACCACATAGAAGCATGGATTGCTAGGACGTGATATTTACTTTTATTAATGTGGTGAAAGAAGATATAACTATTAAAGCATAATTTTTTTCATTGAATACGCGTAACTATTTGATAGGAATATATTCGTATTTCAACTTAATGTTTTTGTTTGTTTGTATTTCTATACACTAATCCCAAATAAATACTAGAAATTATTCATATTTCCGTTAATAATCACTTGGACTGTAACATAGGCATGATATGAAACGGTCGTCGTAGTAACTGAGCTAAGTCGGCTAATATCTTTTCTGTCCGGTCAATGGAGCATGGAACAATACTAAATTAATTTCTAGTTCCCAAACAAATATCACGATGAGCATTAAGTTTTATGGATATTGTAACGACAGTTATTAAGTATTTTACGATTTACTGAGCATATCTGAACTTATTTTCTTATGAATTTTATTATTAACTGACTTCGAGTTAACAAAGTAGTCACTCCAGGGTTAGAAAAGTTTATGCTCGATGTGTGTTTATCTACGTTATCAAATTAGAAGTCAGATGATCTATGACACCTTATGGAAGAACTAGTAGTTCAAGGATCGGAAAATCGATTGAAGTTGTTTCCCAAAGTTTTGTGAACAGCAAACCAACGGCTTGCTTACATAAAAGCCGTCGGAGATAGGTAATTTATGCAATACACATATTATCAACACATTTATCTTTTCACCACGTATTAATAAACCGACATCGAGTTATGTTGTTTCGGATGTAAATTATCTAATAACCACCTTAAGCAGTTCGCCAGGAGTTGAATCCCAGGACACGACGTCAACCCTAAAGATTCTTGCGAGGCTCGCACCTCTTCGACGTTTGAACAGTTAGGGTTGGTTGGCCTAGGTTTAAGTCCGTACACTCCTGTGACTGGATAAGATCAACGTACGTAACGTCAGCAATTGGGGGCTTTTCTTCGCTGACAAAGACGCTGTACAATAGTATATATGTATATATAAACCTGTATATCCTATTTGGGATACCTTGTTGGCCGTTATTCTTGGAATGGCTTTGTCACAGAGAATTAAGAGGAGGTCACAACCACTGGCCAGTTGAGGTGTAGGGTGGCTGACATCGAGTTCCGAACAGGTCTCAGGAGTATGACTCAATCTAATTTTAAGACCGAACTTAAAAAACCTGTTCTTAGATCGATGAAGTTTGATACTGGCCTAGGGCTCAGACTTCACTACCTGAGCCCGACTTCAGAATGAACACAGTAGCAAAACTGGCAGGAGTACGTTTTAATAATGCAGAGCGGGCTCATTAGAGCTAGATACTAGGATTAGATAACTTTAGAAAGTGTCGAGGCGCAAACAATAAGCGCAAGTGGAGCGGCGACATTGGCGCTCTCCAATTAACAAGATAACGATTGAGAGAAGGTGGAACGGCACACAAACAAACCTATAACAGAAGAGCTTGCTGGAAACTCAGAGGACATACTTGGTAAAAGCTTAAACTTTGAAAGTAGATATTAATCTATAAATTAAAATAGGGGCCCTAAAGAAAGAGGAAGAGGTACAGTTATTTCGACGACTTTGATCTCGTGTTCAGTTCAGTTGTAATAGTATACATAGACTATCAGGGTCCCTTACCGATTTGACTGTGATGGTTAGCCAATCAGCAGCCTTCAAACCAACATGTGTTTACAACTGCTGTAGTATACGTATCGCGAATTTTGTAATATTTATGACAGTGCTCCACCGTATTATAACTGACAACATAAACCACAGATTTTTTGAACTGTGATCACATTCAATCCACACGGTAGTAAATCTTAGCAAGAAATAAATAAACAGTATAATTGCATACCTAGGAAATAACATAATAGGAAATTAATTGATTTATAGACTGACATGATTGTAACCAATGTATGCAGTTAACTTCATAATAAGTATGTGTAACTGTTGTCCGTTGCAATGCAGTACGTACGACTGGCAATAAGTTATAAGGAGCTTACACATCCGCGGCATTATATAGCATATTGTGAAGGCGAGTAGGATTATAATCGCTTATACAGTCTCGTTCTTCTTGATGTTCATGTTTAATCGTTTGCGTTTTTTTTTATTGACGCCCGCAGTCCGCACCGTTGTGCGTCGGCGTAATTATTTTTGTTCTAAGTCCGTCTGTCCTTTGGAGCGTCCGGACGTTTGATACGTTTGCGGTATTGACGTCACGTGCAATTAGCGAATCTTTACGATGTTCAACAACCTTAAAAATAGGATTTACAGGAAATCACAAACTGATATTAATGTGCTATTTAATATACTCGGCTACTATAGCTTTTTAATATGTATTCCAAGATATATTCAACCTACTGTTTACTAAAACGTTGCATTGTAAGCCGAAAATATCACTTAGCTTTGACGTTACAGTTTCGATACGCCAAAGCGACTGTTCGATTGCGAGCGATGTAATTTCATACGCTTGCTAGTGCATTGCTGTTTTGATTAGCGGAGCATCCTTCAGAACATTATCATTAGATACCAGCATACAAATTTAAATGCGACCAATACCTATAAAATAAATCGAATCAATTAAATGCTTAGCGTACATTTACGAAAATACCTTGTTTTAGCGAATCCTCCATTTTGAAGTCTGTAACAAAGATGTTCTCATTGAAACATACATTTTTGTCCAAATATCTAAAACTATAAGAATAAACAGTGACTTTAACATTTCTAAGATAAATTTTATAATTTTAATTTCTGAATAACATGGGATAAGAACGCAATAAATCCTAACACTGAGACACACGTGCTAACAACTCATCCAGTGTAAAAAGATGGTGATGACATAAATGAGAACATTTATTTTGAGCCCTCGGTTGGCGTGTTGACGGTCGTGATCTTGATTAGTGCAGTTCTAATATCTTAAACCAATTATTTTCCATTTATAGCGACCGCTTCGTATCACTCCGAGTTATCTATAAAAGGCTTTCTCTTCAAATTTATATAGGTAAAACAACATGAATTTACCAAGCAAAAAATAAATCAAATTTGTAATCGTGAAAACAAAGAACTTATCACTTAGCTGTTTTCGGATCTTTCGCAACATTACTTCGAAACTCTAACTTGTTACTTATGATCTACAAGATTAAATCAATTAGTAGCTGAGAGTTTATCTGGCACCACTTTCTTGACCCGTGGCCAATATTTACTTTGTCAGGTAATTTTCAATTCTGTCTACGTTTTTATTCCACGCAAAGGCCGGTGTGTCGTGTAAAAAGTTTGAATCAACAACGGTTCCAGAGCAGAGCTCTCGAATAGATAATATATTTTTATGTTATTTAATTCAGTTCGTAGTTCTTTGACATATAATTTTATCACATACTTATTACATTAAGGTCTAATTTACCTATAGCCATAAAATGTTTAATTGAGAAATAAATATAACGTTTTGGCAGTTCCTGTAGGGTGTATCAGTATTTATTTAATTCGTTGCGAGTGTAGCTTTCATCATGACATAATATCATCAGTTATATATATATTTACATAAATAAATACGAAAACCTGTGATAGACCTATTTGTCTTAAGATAAAGAAGATTTAAGAGTCAATTGTTAACATCAAGTCACCGTTCTAGATAAATTTCTGTTCATTTTAGGCGCCGCACGAACTTTGACTCTTGTTGATATATCATGCTGGTCCAATATATATTACTGGCATATCAATTCATTCATTCATAAATTCATTGTCATCACCGCCATCCCCAGCTCACAAATATTTCATATCTCTAGGCATATGCCTCTTGTCTCATTTATACACAAATGTCCGGTTCTGGATCGTTACTGCAACTATTTCGACAAGACAAGGCTCGAGGATTAAAATACCCCGATTTCTTAAATCCGGGTTGGTTCTGAGGTAAGTTTGTCAGAAACTACCAATATATGTTTATAACCGGCCCGATCCGGGAACGCAAATTCCCGAACCGTTGTAACAGTATACCAACGACGCAGTTTACAACTAGAGCCATAAAGTGCATAATTACATTCTGCAACTAGAGACTGGTATCGTTTCGGTCCACAGCTGAGTTATCTGTCAGCAGATCGTAAGCGGAAATTAATCAATCTGCTCACGGCACATTTCCACGTTCTTTCAGTCGAAGAGCGGAATTAACGAGCTCGCTTCAGTTATGTAATCGTACCGACTGCTGAGTGCAGACCGGTAATATCTCGTTTTATAGTTTTCTGGGGGAATGCACGGAGCATATACATGAATTCAATTGAGCTTTTTTTATTTAATTGAATTAAACATAAAAAAAGAACTATATGAAATAAAACTGAAAGTTATGAACTTCAAATCATGTCGATTCCCAACAGAGTGGTTATATCAAATCAGTAACTGTCTTACAGTAAGACAATTATACGTTTCAAATGCAACTCTTAAAGTACATAAAACTCTGCGTATTGATCGAAGTATTCTTAATAAAAGAACTAATAATACTGTTGTCCCTTCAGTAATCACTAAAACCTTTGCTAATAAACAATTAAAAAAACAATCCAGTCTTATATATAACAGAATTAATAAAGCACTTAATATATACCAATTAAAGTCTTACGATTGTAAAACAAAAATTACTCAATGGTTACAATCACTAACATATGAAAAAACTGAACTCCTTTTGCAACTGATAAAGTAAGGCATTAAATTTATTAAACAATAAGGTTTATTACTTAAGTAATAATCAGCCTCACGCATATACACGCACGCGCGCACGCAAGCACGTTCTCACACATACACACGCACGCGCGCACACTCGCACACACACACACACACACACACACACACACACACACACAACATAATCGCACTCACACTGCATGTTTTACTCGCATGTCAGAAATTAAAAAAAAAAAAAGTAATATATAAATAAATTGAGATAAAAATGTGTTTTGTAATGGAAGAGCGAGATCTTCTGGCACAGGTTTTAAACTTAACAGAAGTTCTCCGCCTTATCTGCTATTGTTTTATATGAACAAATAAATTTTCATTTCATTTTCATTTCATTTCAAAAGATAAGAAAGTTTATTTTGATAGAAAACTTAAATATAAATATAATAAGGCGAAGGCGGAGAAAAAGAGTTGTTAGTTTTTAATAATAAAATGCTTAACAAACCGAAACTGACTTCCATATCTTCCGTTGTCTTCGTTTAGACGCAAATTGTAGCTCAATTTTACCAACAAATCACCGATTAGAGCACACAACCCCAGATTTAATAAATGATGTTCAATAATTCAAAAAACTTCATCGTAAAGTTTCAATGGAGAAAATTCAAATTCAAGTATTATAATAAAAAAAAAACGATGCAAATATCAAATTAGGAGATAAGGTAAAAAATCTAGCTGTATTGGTAAGGCTAAGCTGATAATAAGTTCTCGACTGAAGCTAGTAAGGAGGAATATTGAATGAAACAATGCAAAGTAATTAATCATATGAAATATAAAGGACGATATCTCCTTGCTGTAAATAGAAATTACTGCATCACTTATTGGTAGATGGAATCTAGTAGATTAGCCTGGAATGGTAATTGGAGTAATTAATAATAAAGTACAATTTTAACAGAACCTCATATTAAAGTACTCGCTAATGTATGCACAATTGCTTACAATTAGGATCTGGAATAATTGCGCTTTACGGTTAGCCTGATATATCTAGATTTGCATAATTGTCGGTCCCTGCAAGGCGTTTCTAGTGTGGATCTTATTGAGGGCAATTAAGTTTTGAAATTACCTTAGTAAGGAGAGACAAAGTCGAATATAACAAGGTAGATATTTTAATAAAATATATACTAATTCAAATTTATTGGAGATGAGTAAAATTGATTCAAGTGTGCTGAAGATATTTAGTTAAAAGAAAAATAAGTCGAATATCTTTAGTCCGCAATCAAGAGACGTCAGACGTCGTTCCTTCCAATCCTGAGCTATCTCCTACCAATTACTGCTGACTTAGAGTCCACTCGATTATTTTTCAATTTTATCTCCCCAGCTATATTTAGAGCGACCAACGGCAAGAAAGCCCTTTCGGCCGCTTCTTCATATAATTACTACTAGCGGACTCGCGCTACTTCGTTCGCGAATGAGTCGACTTAAAAAAATGATATCGTATGTCCAATATAAATGATTCCGAGATGCCAATATAAATGAATTCTAGCTAGATCGATTTATCACCCCCAAAACCCCCTGTATACGAAAATATGTTACAACTTCAAGTATTACAGTCACAAATCCTGTAGGTACTTGTACTGGTTTTAATTTTACAAACTGTTTTGCTAAAAGCACTAGGTGAAGAGTTGTAGGCAAAGGTTGGACTTTAATGGAACACGAATAAGATCCATTTTACTGTTTAGACGCTCGAAAACGATTGACTCGATTGATCGATGACTGCGAGCGAGGGAACTCGTACTCGTGCTCGTCGTATTTAAAACAGAAAAGCCGAAACCGAAAATTCTTGGCTACAGAAGCTAACATTCGTTCCGGATCGCTGAGCCACGAGAGTAAAATAAATGAGCATCGTATAATATGTGATGCCGAATGTACCAGGAATATTTTAGGAAAGTTAAGTGTAACTAGATGGACGTATGCAGACAGTTGGAGGGGCATGTCACAGGAATCGCGCTCCGGTGAACACTGGGCCCGGATGATGTCCCCTTTGAGACCGACCGGTATAACAATTTCACTGCTAACTGGCGCGTAAGGTGAAATTCCGTGAATCGTTTATTTGCATACAACACACCTATATGGACTGACTAGGTACTTAAATAGATACTCCAAATAAAGCCGCGCCCTTTTTTTATATTTACAGTCGTTTTATAGATATATTATTCCATGTTAGCTTTAATATTTGGGACATAACATAGTCTCGGAGGCACGGTTGCTCACCATCAATATTGTGAATTAAAGAATGTACTAAAAAAAAAAATGCCAGGAAAACCCGATACTTAACAATTTTAAAGCTGACCCGGAGACCAAACTCAGTTACTCTCACGAGGTATCGAAAATCCTCAGTTCTATTCAAACTCCTCGTTGTAACTGAGTAATAATTTATCTCTGTTTATTGTGTCTCATCTCAGACGGTAATATGACGTCGTCCAATTTGAATAAGATTCTGTAAGTCTGTGTGTAAGTCAGGAGAAAAATTAGCTTCAAGTTGTTTGTTTAATAATATATATTTATATATACGTTGTATACATATATATATATATATATATATGTATACAACGTGTTCCCAAATTACGAAATAATATTTAAGGATGCTTAAGTATATTTCATAAGGAATCATTCTGTAAAAGTATGAAATCAAAGAAGGATATTTGTTTTATTTATTATTCAACAAACGAATTCAAAACATGTTAAGTGTCTACTTATGACAACCCTATTAAAGATAAAAGACCGATATGCACATAGTACCTATCTACGCTACGCGACGCGTACCTAATAAAGTGACAGGTGTCACAAAATTTTAATTTTGCTTATAATGTGTCTAGTTTTCTTCCGTAACAACAATGACAGTGGTTTACTCAACAACTATTAGGTTTTCGGTTTCATAGATAAGTCTAAGAGCAGTACTCTCTTGGTTCTCACCTCGGCCGATATTGATTTGGAAAAATTAGACTTTTATACTTACTATATTTAACCTCTACACATGGTATGTATGATCAGCGTATTAATGGCCACCTCTCTCATGGAAGAGGTCACACAGGTTTTAGGGCGCAGCGGTGAGCGTTTTGGTTGTAAGCTGGAGGATCTGGGTTTGATACCCGGCAGGGGAAGGTTGGTAATTTATAATTTTGAATTTTCTCTGGTGGGAGGCTCCGGCCTTGGCTCGTTACCACCCTAGCGACGTAGACATCCAGTCAATCAGAACGAATCAGTTAAGCGTTCCAGTACGATGTCGCGTAGAATACGATTAGATGATAAGATTAGGCATGGCTTAAATATAACTGGCATACTCCCTAAAAGGTTAACGCACGTTTAGATTGCAATAAAGGGCAAACCATTAGTGGAATAAAAAAAAAATAGCTGTTTCCCTGTAATCTGTTGACCTGTAGTCTGACAATAAGTTACTAAACAAAATTAATATTTGTTTAAAATAACATGGACTTTTTCGTAACAAAAATAGAAATAACTTTGTAACAGTTTGCAGAAATAACTTGAATATAGAAAATTGACGTTAATTGCATTCAGGTCTGACTAATCTGCTATCTAAAAACGGTTGGACAAGCATGTTGCCTGTCTATCAGTCAGTTAAAACAAGAGTTTTATAGGTTTAGATTAAGTAGTTTAATGCAACATACGTCGGCATCTGTTAGACGTAATAAAGTACGTTACAGTCGATAATGAAACGCAGGTGTTTTTTTTTACCTACGCCGGAATTCACCTTTTATAATGTCTTAGGAAGGAGCTATTATAAAACGTTTCATCTGTATAAGGATAGTAATAGCTCAACTCAGCATTTTTATATGGACGATTATCATCTGGCGCATAGCAGTCTACGTGTCTTAAGAATTATATGTAATTGAATGTTACACGTAAACGTGCTTATTCATTCCATGCCGAACTAAATAAAAAGTCAGTGTGCATGGTTTTTACGTTTGAAATCGAAAACCACGTTGGCATGGGAGCTCTACACTAAAGGTCTTGTTTTAATGAGATGTTCAAACCAGCCTCACGAAAAAAAATCTCTTCGTCTTTTTGCCTTTCAAGAGGCGACCCAAAAGTAAGCGTTCACTACGATTTTTTTAAAAGCTCAACCTGTGGCCAAAATTAAAAATTCGGAGGGGTCGATGTGGAGGTGTCCCCATCTATTTTGCATAATCATCACTAATTCAGAATGAGAAGGTATAGGCCTTATTCCACCACGCTGACCAATTGCAGATTAATAAACTTTAAACGCCTTTGAAAACATGAAGAACTCTCGAGCATACAGTATGCATCACGATGATTCCTTCAACGTTAAATCAAGTGATACTAAAACGCATATATAAAGGCGCGAACCGGGGATTGAACTATTGCTTCTAAGCGTGGTTGTGGTTAGAACTGTCGCTTCATTGGACCATCGGTATAAGTGACATTAATAATAAAAAAAATCGCCTCTATAGTTCCAAAATTAGTAAGTACAATAAGCAAGTGTCTAAAAATAACAAAACATTACCGACAGACCGGGTCGGATAATGGCTGATCTGCCACCCTGAGTGCGAAAACCGGTGACGTGATCTTTGTGTACCTAAACATTATGTAAAGGATTTTGAACTAGCTCTGAATGATAGGCTAACCGTTGGAGCTTGTGTACCCTCAACAACGATCTACAGTTTCCTGCAAAAAGGGGCCTCCTGAGTGATTTTCTCAATAAAGGAAAACCCTTAAAAGGGGTCGCAATTTATATTACCGGGCCTTACCTTTCAGTTATGTAAGATTTACACACTTGAATTGTGTATAGGAAAATATTGTGACCTACATATCTCGAAAGACCCTTTTGTCCATTTATGTGTTTTTCTTTTTTAAAAAATAACAATTTTGGTTAGAGTTTATTTCTTGCCAGGCACTGTCTTTGCATGTAAAAAATTGCAAGCCATTATTTTGCATAACTGAATAGATGGTAGCTACAAATATTTATATAACATACAACAATCAAGAAGGTATATGTTGGTACTTACTAATCATTAGGCAAGAAGATAAATATATTTCGTGAGGTGCTTAAGCAAAACTTAGGGCGAGGGCCGTTGCGGCCAAGGATACCAGCCGAGTAGAAGGGACGCCTGGTAATAACTTGACATTCCAAGACGTATAATATCATGCTTACAGGTACTAGTAAATTAATATATAACTACTCGCAAGTCGCAATCCATATAAAAGGGAAAATGTTTTTTTTAGTTTGCGCTGAAATGAAATTCGGGATAATATAAGGACATAAGATTTTTATCCCGAAACAGAACCAGGGTAACATTATCGGGACATTTTAAAAAGATGACCTATGCACCTCTACATAGCTAAACCGATCTTAGCGAATTTTTTGCATAAAGATAGCTCGCATCCTAGAAACAAATACCTATACTTTAATCCCGCGGAAACTAATGCCTCCGGCGGGATTTTTAGAAAACGCAAAACTAACCGCATACCAATACGCGGGTAGCTAGGTAATAATAAATTACAAATTAATATTAGACAGATAAAGATCTCTGAGGTATCGAAGTGTCGATTTAGATAAAACCGGTATTTTTGAATATTTGTTTATATAGCGGGCAAACGTGCTACTTGGTTATTTTAATTGATTATGACTGCATCTCAGATATGCATTAATCTAGTGTGCAGTTATTAAATAATGACGTTAGGTAACACAAATTAAAAACAGCTAACGCTTTAAACAACTAAACTAAAGACAGTGATTTTTTATTTTGGTCGGGTTTAAATATAGACAAACGTCATATATTTTAAGCACTTACTTAATGTAATGTAATGGTGATATCAAAACAAAAAAACACCCGGCTAAGTTAGTTGTGGGTTTCTTCTTAGATCAGGACGCGTTTGGAACCCTCGTAGTTTTTTATTCAAGTTTACGAATATGTTTATCGCCATTATCTATCTCACTACCGTGTTATTCTCATGTAATGTACGCATCAGAAGTGCCACCTATTGGGCTTACTTGAATAAAGATATTTTTTACTTAATAAAATAAAAAAAAACGTATATCATTCAAACATTGCTGTATCGCATTGTAATGTTTATCAAATATATGGCACATTTGCCTTTATCAATTAAAATAATCTTTAAAAAACCTGAGAAAGGCAAAAATAAATGCGATCCAGTTAAGTTAGACAAATCTTTTACCTGAATCACTCGTATGTTTTTCTTTTTAACGAAAGTGTTACTACCCAATCCCTTAATTATAGAACCTTTAACCATTGTTGAGGGAAGGACGATTTACAAATAAAAGAATGAGCCTTGAAAAAAATCAAAGCTGATCTTTATCAGAGAGATCCCTAATTTATCACAAGCATTTTAAATAACTTCAGTTTGTCATTGTTAGTTCTTTAGAAATTTTTGGTGAATCATTGATTTATATTATTTACCAATGAAGACCAATTAAATCAAGATAGTTTATTTTTTTTGTATATTTGCAGTATGAAAACGTTGTCTGCGAAACACATTTTTGCATTTTTAAGGTTAAAATTTTTAGCGAGCGACCTGTAATTTTTTTATACAGTTAAGTATACAAATGTACTAAAGTTCAGTTCAGTTAATGCCTCGTTGGTCTAGTGGTTAGCATGTTCAACTGCGTATCACGAGGTCCTTGGTTTATATACCGGATCAGGCCAAAAATTGCTAGGTACCTATTGCGTATCTTCTGTTAACGGTTTCGGTTTCAACTCTCGGGAGAGCACGTTAAGCCGTCGTTGCCGGTTATTATCACTGACTTCTTGTTACCAGTCGTTAAAGCCGCGTATTGGGTCCTATGTTCTTAAACCGTCTCTCCTATGAGAGGCGGGTCATGTGCCCAGTTTGTATAGGCAACGAACGATGATGATGATATTTCCGTTCCACAAATCCTAATAGTAAATGACCTTTTGATATACACAGTCATTATTGAAGAAAGGCAAAAGGTTTAACGGGCATTCCGATGCAGGCGACTCCCCGTCAGTCGACTTGCGAGTTATTCAAATGACACAGTCACATATTTGTATAACAATGTAATGTACTACAATTCAATAACATAGACGTGTTTGCTTTATTCAAAAAGGGCGTTGGAACCGAACGACGCGACGTATCCTTAGTAGAGGAAAATTTGGGTTCAGGAACCTTAACAGTTTTTTTATAATTCCTTCTGATCTTATATTATAACTATTTTTTACAGAAAATGTTCAAATTGTATCGTTAATACTGGGATAGCCTAGTGGTTTCGCCCTTAGTCTTCCTTTCGGGAACGACTTTGGTTATTTGCTTTTAAACAATTGATGGAGTCCTTATAATTTTGAAGGAAAACATCGTGAGGAGACCTGCAAGCCAAAGAGTTATCTTTGATGGTCTAAAAGGCACGTGAAGTCTACTAATCTGCAGTTGGCAAGCGTGTCGGACTATGATGACCTAACTGCGTTCCCATTCTGAGAGACCTTTGCCCTGTAGTGGACCGAAAATGGGTTGATAATGCCTCCACAAAATTAAAAAAAAATCCGGAACATTCAAACATGATTACTACTACGACGAACAAAAACATTAAGAACCAATGAAATGCTTTAACCGATTAAGGTACCAGTGATATTTAGATGTGCTCACATTTCTAAGGAATAAAATCTTTCGAGAGGCTGGAAAAATACAACCTTTTTAATAGATCCATATATTTGTTTTTACTTATTTCTGATTTAAATTAACCTCGATTTCTGAAACAGACTTCATCGGTTGTTTTAAATATATTTTATATACTGAGCACACTCGATTAAGTGATTGATGTGGCACTGGTAGAAAAATAGAGCATTTTATATCCATCCGTGCGCGTAAAAATACATTAGGCTACGAATAATTCCAATAATGGCATACCGGGCGCGGGAACAAGGATATCATACGCAAAGGTCACTCGGTGTGAGGAGAGACCGGTCAGCCTTGAAGCGAGTAATTCACTTTCGTACTCGACAGTACACGGCCCTTCGTGTGGCCTCATTTCTCAACGCCTGTTTGCTTTGTTCTTTAATGCATCGTATGGCGATTCTGTTTGCGAAGTAATTTTTTTACGTTTGCTTGTTGGCTACCGTTCTGTACTATTAGTACTTGTAGCTTCCATTACAGCTCTCATTTGTTTTTCGGTTGTATATCGCGCTAGTGGATTTTGTAGAATGGCGCCTGATTTACTTTGTTCTTTAAAGGCTATACCTACCTACTATTTGCGATGTTCGTTTGAAATGGTTAAAAGTGGATATTGTTTGAGCATGTTTAAAAAGCTGAGACTAAAAGTTCGGCATACGTATACAGTACAATAATGGCTTCAGAGTATTGATGGGGCTGCCGCGCTTCTGCAGTGCATCAAAAATGTTTGCGGAGAATCACGTTGAAGACTTTTAAGCAATCATGAGAAAAAGATTTGCATCAATGATGAGCGGGATGGGAGGAAGCTATAAACAGTATTTTGAATATATTAAGTAATAAATAGGAAAATCCCTTTATAGAGCACTGCATTGGTACACACTCATACACCAAGTGCTCAAGAGGGTACTTACCTTAATTATGAGATATGTTTAAATTTATAAAATTATTAATAAAATTATTTTTAAAAGCTATGGAATTTTATCCGAAATAAACGTTATTATTATTATTATCATTGATGATTTTAATTTTTTTTTAATTTTTAACAATGCTTGAAAAAAAAAGAACACTTAAATATTTATAAGAAAAAATATCCACCCTCCGCTTTCGGGGCTTTTGAATGCCCAAGCAACCGGCGGTCAGGGCTCCAGAGTGAGGACTACTGCCTTTTGTGTCCGACCCTTGATTCAACAACCAAGCGAAAGGTTCTTAAGATGTTGGTCGAAGCTTTTTGCGCGTAGACCATTGACTGAAACGACGATCGGAACAATAACGGTCGACTTAACATTCCACATGGCGGTAATCTCGTGAGCAAGGTCCAAGTATTTAGATACTTTTTCCTTTTCAGCTTTCACTAGACTATCGTCATGTGGAATAGTAATGTCAACAATTATTGCACGGCGCACTGATTATTATTATTAAAAGTGTCACAAGAATAAGATCTGGACCTATCTTATGAACTGATTGAAGTCTACTGCAGATGGGTATATTGTAAAAATACAAGTGAGCCTTTCACTGCAATCTACCAGATGGTTTGGGTCTCAATAAATAAAACCATAACCAACAGGGTCCGTCCCGACAGATCTTTAGCCATTTTACGCTTTAAAATTTTCGCGCCTTCGTTATTGGCGGTTACCGTTCCTATTTAAACTTGAAAATTAAGATCCATTACTTTCCGTTGAAGGCCGATATAATGCTGTTGCGTTCTGTTGTTAAAATTTTTGTTTACAAAGCTATCTTTTTATTTGCTTTGTTCTTTAGTGCATCGATCGGCGTTTCTGTTTGCATGTTCGTTTTTTGTTTGCGTTTGGCCGCTCGGCACCTATCGTCGGTAGCGAACTTTTAATTCAGTTCTCCTTTATTTATCTTTCTTTATGGTCAACCTGTGTGTGTGCAAAAATCTGGCTAATCTATAATCACACCCTAAGCGTTGTTAAACGAAAACAAGAGAAAAAGTAACAAAAAGAGACGTAATAATGAGGATACAGATAAAATATTCAGCTAGAAATATTCGTGACCACAATATTAATAATGTACATTTTATCAAAGTTGTTATGACTGTCTTTTGATTAAGTATAAGTAGAGTTATTAGCGTGGCTGCCAAATTCGCGGTATTTAGTATCCATTTATTATCTTTTATTTATTATCGGTCAACGGCCCCTTATTTAATCAATGTAAATAGCAATAATTTGGAATAAATACGACAGAGCAATAAAAATTAAAATATAAAATATTTCGCCACTTTTATTAATTGGCTTATTCTAACCGTAACCGTCTTCGGCCTCACTTTTGGGTGGTCCGAGTTCGAATCCCAGCACGCACTACTATCATATTACTTATACCAATAAGTTTACGTACGTTTTATTTTGCAATTAAAATATCACTTGCTCGCACCAGTGAAGGAAATCATCGTGAGTAAATCTGCATGCCTGAGAGATCTCTATAATGTTTTTAAAGGCGTGTGGAGTCCACCACTGGGCCAGTATGGACTAGGGCTCAAACCTTTCTCGTGTGTGGGGGACCCGTGCACTGCAGTGGCACTGTAATGGGTTGATATGACGTTGATGACGAATGAATACTGATTCTGCAGAAGAAAAGGGTAAGAACAAATACCGCGAGTTCTTCAGAATGCACCGATGAGTTCAATTGCAACACGCGAGCGACAAATGCGGCCGCAAATGTCTCGTATGCAGCGACTTCCGTCTTCGAAGATCTTCATTAGATTGTGATGACAAAATGTATAAATGAGACCATCCTCACGTTAATCATAACTCAACTAAAGGGATATTTAACAAGGGTTTAGTGAGTGAGTAGATACATATAAAGTAAACGAAACAAGTACGCGGGTCCATTTTTAACTCATCCTTCTGAATATCGCTAAATTTAGTTTCGGTACTCGATGAAAAGCTAGACGTTTGACTGCGTACTAACAAAATTTTCAGTGTCGATGATGTTTATAGAAGTTCCTTTTATCGGCTTCCCGTACTTTAGTGTAGGTGCAATAATAAACTACGCGTTTCAAAGTTCAGATTTCCGTCAAAGTCGTCCCAAACGGACGGACAAAAATTTAAATAATCTTTGTCTCTTAAGCTATCTTTACAATAATAATCACAGGTAGCTTAATAAGAGACAGTTATTTTCCAATTACAGGCATACGTTTCCATTCGTCTATATGTACGTATTCGTAGATAAAATAAACGAATGGGTATCTGCACTAGTCCACACTATGTAATTATTGTAGGACAAAGAGACTACAAACAGATACAGAACGGGTTTCGACGAGAGCGTATACAGTTTGCCATTTTGTGTTTTAATTTAAAGGGGCCGACATGTTCGTCACAAGCGTAAACTTAACGTATCCCACAATTAATATCTACTTAACATAATGAGAGGACATTATTTTAATGTACCGGTCGATATCTACGAAGATGGATAATACTGGTCTGCTTTGTATGCGGTCTTAATTCTCAATGTGCGTTATAGGGTTGTCAACTATTGTGCGGTTTGACGTATTCGATTGAAATGTTATACCTATGGCCTATGAGTTGTAACCTATGAGTCATAGGTTACAATACTAATAATAGAATTAACTATAAATATACAATAATTGAAACTTTTCTTTCTTGCGTTTCTTTCACTCTGCAACTACAAGTCGGATTTGTTTTTTTTTTGGCATTTGATACTCAACATTACGCTACAAGATCGATGTACCGGTCGATGCATGGGTCGGGCGATGTGGCGAGGTGAGTCTTAGAAAAGCGGATTGAAATTAGCATAAAGAAAAGCTTATCAGAACAACGTAGTAGTCGTATAGCTTTTATAGGACAGAGCTCGACCGGGGGAATTACAACCGCCATGCTTATTTGAGCTCGGTTGCTAGTGTTACAGGGGCATGAGGCTTATCACAGGCACTGTCCTTTGTAGGAAGTGTTTCTTGCATGCCCTGCGATGTGTTGTTCTGTTTAATGGCGATGGTTTTACACTAACTGTGTAATTTGCTTGGTTCTTCAGTTATTACTGTAAACATAGACCAATAAACGTGTACACTTTTTAAAAGGCTACAACTATAGGCGTTATAGTCTAGATGTACCGGGATTACAATTGATAACAATAAGATTTCCAGTTAATGGTTGGAAAATCTCTTTAGGATGTAAATTAAAGCTAGATTATATTAACTTAATAGAGTCTAGACATCTATTTCCCATAATCA
Source organism: Pararge aegeria (assembly GCF_905163445.1). Classification (NCBI taxonomy): domain Eukaryota; kingdom Metazoa; phylum Arthropoda; class Insecta; order Lepidoptera; family Nymphalidae; genus Pararge; species Pararge aegeria. The sequence continues at coordinate 4,009,025 of NC_053189.1, forward strand.
CAGGATAAATTCAAAATATTCATTGAGAAATTGAATTTAAAAAAACAACTATTTAATTGCAACGTGAATGTAGCAACCCTAGTAGCAGGACTTAATAACTTTAATTGTATGTAAACACAAAATGTTGGCAAGTCTTCTGTATTACTGTTGATTGTACAAAGGCACACCGACAGTTTGTTAGCGAGCGGACCGAGTACGCAAATAATAAAACCGTGAACTTGCTTCCATATACGGTGTATGAAAATACATCAACACTTTTTTGTAACAAACGAGGGCGAAATATATAACATATTAAGAAACATTCATAATTATACATATATACATACTAAGTAAATTCTGTGCACAAATTATGAGATTTAAAAATTGAGTGTGCTGCATTTGTTAATCGTAACATGCGTCTAGTCGTAATACGTCAACATGCGACAGCGTCAAGGCTAGAGAGTTACATATTTGTTCCGTTTGCCTCGAAGACCCTGGGTGATAGAGTCTAAGTGCAACAAAAATCTTTCGAGAAACCAGGCAGATCTGAACGATTAAGTTTAAAATCGTCCAATCTTCACACACTATATCACACAGATCTTGTAAATACTTCGTACGCACTCATCTTAGCCTTACTGCGCGGCTAAATCGCGACATGGGCAGGAGCCATACAATGTCATATGAATATCGTCTCCCACAGTTTTATCAACTCTCCGAGCATTGGCTTGCTTGTTGAAATAATATGGAAATAAACTAAGGGATATAATTTTTGTCTCCTGGCCTATGCCGCTCAGTTTCGAAGCAGTCACGTCACACACACACGGCACGAAGCAACATAAATTGCAATTCACAGTTAGCATGCAGTTCAAACGCAATCTGTCTGTAAAGACCATATAATACTACTATCTAAACACAATAGTAACCTTTGTACGCTTGTCAATATAAATCACAAAATATAATTTATTTATATTACTATAATTTTAATTTCCGCAATCCAAAATAGCACGCCTGATACCTCTATCGTGCGATTCCATAATTAGATTTACAAAAAGCCCGTAGTATTACGCTTAAACCACCTTACATTCCATAATAATATTATAATGGCGAAAGTAATTCGGTTTGTTTGTTATCTATATTTGACACGTAGTCATATTGACCTATTACCGACCCATTACAGAGCACGGATCTCCTCCCACAAGAGAAGGTGTTTAAGGTCGTAGTCCACGACGCTGGCCCACTGTTGGATTGGTGAACAACACACGCCTTTAAGAATATTAAGAAACTATCAGACATACAGGTTACTTCACGATGTCTCCTTCCTCTTTCTACGGTCGGACCTACCCACTAGGGCTATCACCGCTTACACCGCTTACATGTATAACTTGAAAAACCGGTGATAGCCCAGTGGTTAGAGCTTCAGGATTCCTTTTCAGGGAACCCGGAATGCACCCTTCATTTACAGAGTTTCGTGCGCTTTTAATTTAAGCAATCAAAATAACACTTGCTTTAACGGTGGAGGAAAACATCGTAAAGAAAACCATTGCATATATTAAAGCTCTATGATGTGTGTAGTCTACGGCCTAAACCCTTCTCATCCTGAAAGGAGACTCGGGGTCTGTAGTGAGCTAGTAATGGGTCAACAATGATGATGATGATATAGCGTGCAACCTGGAGATGATAGACACATGATACTTTTTATCACGAAAAAGCTATTGCTCTTAGCTCAATGTCGGTTTTTAAAACGAGCCCAAGATCCGTTTCATGTATGTCATGCCAAAATAAAAAAACACTCCAGACCATAGAAAATTCAGAAATTATAAATTCCCAAATTGCCCCCGCTGGGAATCGAACCTGGTACCTCCTAGTTAAATTCCCAGCGCACACCGTTGCGCCAGGAAGGTCGTCAAAACATCCCACGCGGATGGTGACGAGGGTAACGATGATTAGTTAGTCTTGATTTTCAACTTGAGTAATCTGCCAATAACACAAAAAATCTGAACTGAATTCACATTGTTGAACTTTTCAACCTAGTTTCATAAAACTTATTGAGTCTTCCAAGAAACGATCTTTCCAGCTAATCGCGATAGCGCTCAGATCCCAATAACGCTGAATCGCCGAGAGGTTACCTACATATCTTTGAACCCTCAATGGATTTGCCCGATATAAAGGAAACATAATCTTTCATTGGGCATTCCGTTTTTATCATGTTTGAAATGATGCTCTGTGTGTGCAAATGTCTAGACAATCTTCTCGGAAAGATAAAAAGGTCGATATCGGAAGTCTATTGGTCGGTTTGATTATTCAAACTGTCTATCGAGCATACTAAGTTTCAATTTTATAATAGGTTTAGCAAATAACTGAACTGATTTGACTATAAAAACGGTTGAAAGTTACTTGTTTACTTATTGAACTGATCGCCATTGATTTGCTGTTTGTGAGCAAATCCGTCCTATATTTCTGAAAAACGTCATCAGTTTTACATAAATGTATAAGTATATGTTTTAATTTCTCTGTATATACATTTTTATATATTTAGAAGTGTTAAATGATTTGTGTACTTATGTTCATTATTTCACATTGAGGCATATGGTAAGTTTTAATAAGTTCGTTTTTTTGTAGGTACGAGTATATCGTTAACAACTTCGACTATTTTTAACATGATCGTAAGCTTCAATAAAACTTTATAAAATAGGCATTCACAAATCCGATCAGTTTGATTTAGCTGATAGTGGAAACGAATACTTCCTCATTTCTAATATTCCAATAGATTTCATTAATAGAATATAATTTTGGGTAGTAGTACGTACACGTTTATGTGACAGAGCTCGTACAAGGAAGTACCATTGCTGTGTTTCAGTCTGAAGGGCGTGGTTGCCAATGTAACTACAGGCGCATTAGACATAACCCCTACGCCTCAGGGTGATGGACACCGGGCGGCACTTTTATAAGACGTGTTCCTTGTTCCATCATCATCATCACATCAACCCATTACTGAGCCACTACAGAGCACGGGTCTCCTCCCACAATGAGGTGTGACTTGAAGGTTGTGGACACTTTTTGATAACAACGAAACACCGTCATAGGAAATGAAGGATAAAAATATACCAAATAATGTCATTCATCATCATCATCATCATATCGACCTATTACCGGCCGACCACAGGCCCTGGTCTCCTGCCACAATGAGAAGGGATTAAGGCCGTAGTCCACCACGCTGGCCCAGTCCGGATTTGTGGACTTCACACACCTTTGAGAACATTATTTAGGACTCTTAGGCATGCAGGATTTCTCGCGATGTTTTCCTTCACCGTTGAAGCAAGTGATATTTTCATTACTAAAAACGCACATAACTTCGAAAGGTAGTTTAGTTAGAGGTGCGTGACGATACAGTCGAGCTCCTAATTAATGCACTATCACCTCTTTTATCTACGTTATACTTTAAAAAAAAACGGCAAAAGTAATAAGTAATTTTTTTTTAACGTTCAAGCCCTTTAATCTTTAATACCTTTGACTAATGCACCATATCGTGAAGCATCTATGACCTCCGAACACAGTTCGAATAAGGTTTTTAAATCTGTTTTAATAATGAAACTTTTTAAGATGTCAAATAAATACGTTTTATTTACAAGGTTACCTTAACTTGGGGATTTGCTGAGGTGGATGATCCCAATGAAGGGTGATGTAAGATGTAAGCGATAATGGTGGTTGTTTATACGAGCACGATACGATTTGAATGTCATACCGAATACGGGCCCGGGGACTTAATGACTCGGTCGTTGGCATTGTCGTATTTCACAACGATTGATCGAGTAGGTATATGATCAAAATTGGTAACTGAATATGTATCCAGTTGGACGCTTGCCATGTAACGAAGACGCAAAAAAATCCACTCTAGCTACAACAATAAATTGATACCTCGCATTGTTATAGTAGCATGGCCTGTACCCTTCGTACGAGATACCTGATCGCGCTAGATTCTTTGATCGATACGGTAACAGTATCATTATGGTTCAAAGTAAAATGGACTTTAATGTTTCTAGAAACAAGCTTTTCACTAACTTTAATCGCATATGTTCACACGATTGAAATATCCAAAACTATTTAGTATACAGAAGATTTAGGTATTTATATAGAGCAAGGGATAATAGTTTTAATTTGAACCAATGAATACCTTTATCTTTTCCGAATTGTCTTTTAAGTGCCGTCGATTTATCTGGGCCTCAAATGTGAGACCAAGTTCCATTAAGTAGTAATTCATAGCTCGTGGCATTGCTATATTACCAAAGTTTGCGGGGCAAAAATGATTTCATAAAGCATTCTGACATCCCAACTTTAGCTACAGTTCTGTTTAATCCCTATATTCTGGACACCCTATTTTTATTTCACTATGTTTCCGCTAGTGGCGTCGAAGAAAAGGCAAACTTCAAATCGAAATCAGTGAGTCCATTCATTCATTCAAAACATTCTTTAACGGTATTGTGTTTCGATGCTCGAAAACACCCGACGTTTGTTTGCAAGCTATGAAACCCGTACTGAGGGTACAATACCAGGTATACTCAATTTATTAGGCATCTGTCCACGGAGCGAACTGCAAGCGTGAAATATCGATGAACCATCGACGAGGCTGGAATTAATCGGCATGCATATTGAATTATGTTAGAACTCGGTTGCATGCTAAGTTATTTAAAGGTTATAAACAGTGATAGATAAAGCGACTAAGTCACGATACTAGTAGTTTGCGAAACCATAATGTGGAGGACTAAAATACCAGACTGAGTTTAAAAACCGAGTCGTGGAACGAGGTTTTAAAAGAATATATTTTTGGTTTATGGTTGTTATAAGTAATAATTATTGCACATGTTTTTGCAAAAAAAAAAAAAAAACAAGTAAGTATTAATATAATTGTCAATCGGTTTCAAACTAATAATACTCGTATACTAATCTAGCGATAAGGGATGGTAAGTCAATGATAATATCAATCTATTAACGTCCAGCATAGTAGTTTAGACCTAAGATCCACCACGCTGCTCAAATACGTGTTGGTGGGCTTTAACGATTATTGACGCACGTTGGACATAGTTACCGGGATCAAAGGTTTAAAGTGCTTTCACAGGCATGAGATAGACATCGTCAATTACCTAACTCCGGGCCGGTAGGTACTGATAATAAGTTTTTAACAGAAGAAACCCAACCCGGGAAAGGAACCACGGACCTCGTTATCCGTAGTTTCACCAACAACGCAGTTATAGGTAAAGAGATGGTAAGTAAGGATAAATTGAAAATTTTAAAACCTTCGACTATCAATATAGTGTACATTATTCTACAAGTCAAGCCCTCTCATTTTGTACCCATATTGAGGGGTTTTTAAAAAATATGCAATCAACCGACTATTCATCAACATAGTTAACACAAAAAAAAACAAAATCGGTTCATCCATTCGGAAAATACTTTGCCACAGACAAACCAACCCCGTCGTTTTTTTGTCGGGGATTAAAAATGCTAATTAATAGCCGCACAATATTTTAGGTAGGTAAAATATATTTTGTTGCATACGAACGGCGTAGGGCGAAGGTGAACTTCTTAGTAAGACATAAATCCTTAAATCTTATTTAGTACGTAAACTCTGAGCACGTTTTGACGGCGTGCGACAGAAATACGTGATGAAGAGCTCCGATGGAGACCAGATTGTACAGGTAACACATGGGCTTATATTTGATCTAGACGTTTGTGTAAATTTAGAATCAAACAAGTGTATAGCTTTTCCCGAACACCTTTCACATTAGAATATTGTAACTTTGTGTACAGAGAATATTTTCAAAATATAATTTTGCGTGCCTCTAAAATATTCTATTTACAAAAGGACTTAAATTTAAATTTAAAAAAGAGTCATGTTAAGTCAACGTTAGTCGAAAGGACTAAACCTTTAAGTGCCGGCGCGCATTGCGTTATTTATACGTATTATAGTATAGTTTAACGTATGGGTTTATATATTCGACGGCCGATTGGCGATTGGCGCAGTGGGCAGCGACCCTGTTTTCTGAATCAAAGGCCGTGGGTTTGATTTCCCACAACTGGAAAATGTTTGTGTAATGAACATTAATGTTTTTCAGTGTCTGGGTGTTTATATGTATATTATAAGTATTTATATAGTAAGTATATATAGTAAGTATTTATGTATATTATTTAAAAAAATATTCATCAGTCATTTTAGTACCCATAAAACAAGCCACGCTTACTTTGGGGCTAGATGGCGATGTGTGTATTGTCGTAGTATATTTATTTATATGGAAATACACGTATTTGTAAGAAATAAATAATTATTAAGATTCTAAAAAATAGCAAAATCTTGTTACGTGCTTGGCCTTAGATACCTGTGCCCGCGATTTTATATTAAGGAGAGTGAAATCTCAAATGCCGAAACGTAATTAATTTACGGTTGTAAATTTTTTAACCTTTGCCTGTGTTACAAATTTTGTTTGAGAATGTAATAGAAAATCTAGGCAAAGCGCGATGTCAAGAAATTGCAAAAATTACACTAGTATAATAAAATTAGACGCGACTAAAAATGCTTCTTACTAAATTCAGCTTCAGATATAAAGAGATTATATAAACTCCGTCTTCAAAAGAGATCAGTACCGAGAATGATACAAAAGACATACGGCAATTGGCTTCTTCATAAAAGGAAGTCCAACCCAAGACTAAGACAGATTAAGGGCATAAAAAAGCTGTTAACTCCGGGCAAATGTACCTAATACATTCTTTATTCCCTCCATAAGTACAACATAACCTCCTTATATAAAAGATCGAGATAAACTATAATATATACTACGACAATACACACATCGCCACCTAGCCCAAAGTAAGCGTAGCTTGTGTTATGGGTACTAAGATGACTGATGAATATCTTGATGAATAATATATTACATAAATAATTAGTATATACATATAAACACCCAGACACATTCATGCTCATCACACAAACATTTTCCAGTTGTGGGAATCGAACCCACAGCCTTCGGCTCAGAAAGCAAGGTCGCTGCAAACTGCGCCAATCGGCCGTCAACTGTATTAGTTAAAACGGAAGCGATTAAACCACTCTTAATTTTCTTTGTTTTTTTTTTTTATTGTGTAAAGTTTACTTAAGCTTGCCAACCCTCATTAGAATTAAACCTATAATTAAACTAATCTTTCTTCCTATTTCCTAACGAAGGTGACTTTCTTGGCGCAGTGGGCATATCCATCACCATCATCACATCAACCGATAGACGTCCACTGCTGGACATAGGTCTTTTGTAAAGAGTAAACAACTAGGGGACAAATTCGGTTTGTTTTTAATAACCTTAAATCCATACGAAAAATTAAAAAAATATGATAAAACAAACACTAAGTACCACACCTTGAATGATAGGCAGAATCATAGGCATGTTAGGTTATATTATAAGTGGCTCAGTGAAAATAGATTGGTGAATGGTAAATGTATGAGTAGGAATCTCCTTAGGTTAGGCGTTACTTATTACTTAGGCATTGTCTAGTTCGTCGTAAGTGCTAACGGGCCAGTTACCACCCCACTGACAGAAACGTGCCGCCAAGCGACTAAGCATTCCCATACGATATTACGTAGAGACTGAGTATGGGTCGGTATGGGTTTAATATAACTGCTATAACCCAAAAAGGTAAGCCCGCTGCTATCTTAGACTGCATCTTAACTTTAAACCAGGTATGACTGCAGTCAGTGGCTAACTTGCATTGGAAAAAACATGCTAGGCAGCCTTTGGAGACTGCCGCTAGAAGTTAAAACTAAATCTATGTATATCTATGTATATTATATCGTACATATAGCTCATGGAAAGCCTTCGGTGACGATGAAGAGAGTGCCATGATTTTGTTCACCCAAAAAGTGATCAGCGCGCCTAAAGAAGTTGGCATTAAAAAAAAGGATCCCTGTGGCAGGCGTGGAACATGAGTCATGCTGATGATGATGATGATGATGTTAGATTTCACTAGAAACTAAGAACATATCAACAGTGAGTATACAATCATACAATCTCGTGTTTAGGGTTGTTCATAAACATTTAATAGCTTCCATAAACATTCGCGTCACACAATAATTACTAGACAACCTAATCTATTAAATTTATTGGCAATAAAATAAATTCATAAAATAACTCCCATTTAATGGTATTCATTACAATCGGATGCCGTAAAATTTAATTTAATATTTATGAAGAACCTATGGTCGCCACATTTTATTTCCGACTTTATCTACTTAAAATAAGAAGGAAATCAGCCTCCGGGTATCGGATTAAATAAACGAAAACCGGATCGCAGTTTTAAACTAATACAAGCACCGCGAAGAGGATTGAAAAAACTCTTTCACACTAGCGTGTTTTAAACGCAGACTCAATTTTGTTAGCCTGGAAGTTTAGAAACTCTATCTTAGCAAATTGCAGAAATGGTAACAAAATTAAACACGGCGGGTGAATTGTTTTAATACAAACGATCTGTAAATAATTAAAATTAATCATGCTTACTGGATATGAAGTATTTTTTTTCGTTGATTCCATATTTTACTTCAGAGACTTAAAGATGTAAGGAATGTCGAACCTAAAATAATGCCTGAAAATATCTACCATATAAATTAACTTTGACGGTTTATCTTGTTGATCTACTTTTGGATTAAGTTTTATTATATTTTTTAAACCAATTTGTACCTACGTCTATGATTCAGTTTTAAGATGATTCATAGCACTAGTAAATAATTGATAACTTATATCTCAAAAACCCTTCGACAGATTTCGGTCTGAAATAGTACTATTGCGATTCCGATTGCGATGCGATATATAATTAAAAAAAAAGTAGTAATGCTCATATTAAAATATTCAAACCGCTTTGCGGGCACGTGTTTACGACGCTGGTGTAAAAGACGTCTAAAACAAGTTGTTATAATCTAAATATCGACGTTAATTAAGGTAATTTAGATGGTGCAATGTAATATATTAGGAACAGAATCAGCGGCGGAGTATGCGGAATGTAAAAGACTCTTCAGCCATATTTCACTAAGGTATCAGATCAGAACGAACATTTTTATATATCCATCATCAAATTATTAGATAGTGCATAAATAAAAAATTATCATCACATTAAGTTTTACCCTTTAACATTAAGTTAAAATTATATGGGTCCCTTATTAAAATGAAATATATAGCAATGTAAGAATATATTTTATTTTAATGAGGCTCTCTGATTTTGTGTACTGTTGTGAAAATATACAGTAATAACTTAAAGTGTGTGTGTGTGTGTGTGTGTGTGTGTGTGTGTGTGTGTGTGTTTGTGTATGTGTGCGTGTGTGTGTGTAGAATTTATAATAATAGCATTAAAACTCATTCATGAAGTCTCACGAAACATTGGATATATCCAACATTAATCAATGTCTCAACCAAGTACTTATTAGTTGTATCGACATTAGAATGCAAACGCGTTCCGCGTTCTAGGATAGATCTAAACAATACTGGCATTATAGTAAAGCGACGCGGACGCTTTAATTTCTGAGAATACGCAAGGCCGACCGTATGTAGGTATCATGCTCCTATTGTCTAAACAAATAACACAAATTGTCTGTCTGTTTATACCGGGTAATCTTAGAAAGCTGAAACATATTTGACGGGCCGGTTGGAGGATAAAATAGGAAGGGATAAGGGCTTTTATTTACTATCCTACTGCAAGTTGGTCTTTGACTACAACCTAACCTTATGGTATGTGATGACGTAGTCAAAGATGGATGCGGGAGAACCTATTAGTTGTATGAGAGTTATATTAAATACATCTAAATAATATGGCGGCACCACGTCTTTGTCGGTAGGGTGCTACTTAGGCGAAGCTTTTAACAAGACCAGACTAAAATAAAATTCAGAATTATTTAATTCACCCCTACCGTAAATAGAATCCGGGCCCTCCCACATATAAGACTACGGCGGTCTCGACTGAGTCAGGGACTTCCATAATAAGTAGGCATACAGAGAAAATGGGGTTGAAATTTGGGATGAAAGGCACTAAAATGCAGATGGAATATTCCGTAAGGGATATACCTAAGCTTCACGCTGAAAAAGGATTTCAATAAAATCCACATCTAATCATCAAATTTCACGCGGATGAAATCACGGGCCAAAACTAGTTCTCAATAAAAGTACTTGTTTAGTATGTAATAGGTATGTCTATCTAAATACCTGTTTATGGTTCCTTCTATATTTCCTAGTATTTCACAGGATCTTCACCACTGTGTGTGTCTAATTCAAACCACAAATATTGGAGGGTTAGATTACTAACTCATGGTTAGTAATGTCAAAATTGAGCCTTTTTGCCAAGTTGATAATGCAACGACACACAATTGAAGCATAATTTCAAATATCAAACAACTAAAGCAAAATGTCGTTTGGAATGTGTTCAAAACACATAAGACATGAGATAGTAATACAAAAAGTGTTGTAGGGCAAAATAGAGGCATAAAGGTGTGTCACTCATAGTTCATAGTTCATATTTGATCGAATTATATTACGGGATATTACCAGCGCAAAATAAAGAAATCCCCGGTTAACTAACTATTTCATTGGCGCAACATAACATAGAATTAAAATGTTAACCATTTAACCTGAAGTTAATAAACCCGGTGTTACGTAATTTTAACTCAACTATTGGCGCAAGCGGGCATTACAACGTAATCCATCTTTTAGGTACATTTTAGTGTAAAGTTTATTTTAAACTTGTTAAGAAAATAATTAAAACACACTTACATAAAGAATTATCGCATTTGTTCTTTAATACTTTTAAAATTTATTTTAATCTAAAATGTATTGAAAGAGATTGTGTACATAATAAGACAAGTTAGAAAAATTGAAGTGTAGGTAATTCGATCGAATATATGACAATGACAAAGTCACTATTATAGTAGGTAATACCTACTACGTCGTACACGCCTCGACAATCTAATCTATTAAACACGAAAGCAAACACGGGATAGGCAACCGCCGACCGTCCCATTGTAAATATTACTTTCGAGCCAGTAGCTAGAATATCTGGCTACAAAGGAACGGCCGGGGGTTTTTCACGTATTTCCTTGCCCATCTGATAAGCGTGGGTCGATGTTCGGGTGGTGTTTTAAATTTTTAATCACTGCAAGGGCTACGTTTGGCAATGGTTAAACCTAGGGGCGTACCTAAAGACTTTTGTTTGAAACATTTTGTCGTGTCGCATTATAAAAATTCTAATAGCTGGCCCTTGAAAAGCTGAATATTACAATAGTAAGATTATTTATCTATTTAGCAACACACCCCGTGAAAACATTACAATTGCCCAAGTCGTCTCGCCGGGGCTATGAAAAGAATTTAACAACAATAAGTAATTTACACAATAAAATAAAACATAAATAGCTATATAAAATTAAAACTAAAAAAAAAAACAATCATAATAACAATAACAAAAACAAAAATTCAAATTAATAAAAACAAAACATTCACACATATTATTACTATGGCAGATCACCCACTCTCTATTAGAGAGTGGGTGATCTGCGATAATAAAAACACACATACATTACATTATGATACTAGCTTGCTATGTTGAGCACCGAGCCGCCATCAATGCACACACTTTCCATACCTACGACGTTTTTTAACACTCTTGCTAGGAAACAACACACTTGAATGCATAACCATCTTATAATTATTAATAAAAAATGTAGTTACTTACAGTAATTAAAAAAAAACTGATCGATTTTTGCAGACATATCCACAATTCGCGAAAACGTGGTTTCAAATTTACAAAAGAAACTGTAACTTATTTGACGGGTTGCAAATTTTAAATCATTATAATTAACGCATAACTCTTGACAACGGCGATTATATTCGACACATTGCAAACTTATGGCGATACAGATTACCATTGTTAGAAAAAGTAGGTACACGGTACAGAATACTGTAGATAGCTGAATGAAGTCGATAGCTGAATGAAAACGAACACCTCTCCATCATGATTATTGGTTTATGTTACATTCTATTTCAAAAACTAATCTCATTTTATAAATGTAATCCCTACTAATATTATAAATGTGAATTTAAGTTTGTTTGTTACGCTTTCACGCAAAAACTACTTAACCGATACTCCTGAAACTTTGTACACATATTCTTGGATGTGTTAGAAGCAATATAGGATACCTACTTTTTATCCTGACATTAAGCTCGATTCCTTTGGGAGAGGGGATGAGAGTGTATGACGATTTATACCATAACTCTGACAAATTATAACCGATTTAAATAATTATTTCTGGTCTATCGAGGTTATAATATGTGTTTAATTTTGTCTAAACTGTGAGATTGTTGGAGATAGAGGGCAGAACTCCTCAGCGGACAGAAGCAAACCCCTCATTCAAGGCTTAGTGATACTGAGTACTTTAAATTTTTTTAGAACTACAAATAAATTCGCGGGCAACAGCTAGTTGAAATAATATCTATATTTATATTTCTTGTGTAATATCTATATATATTTCTTGTGTGCGAGTGTATATCAATGAACTCCTCCTAAACGGCCGGACCGATTTGAATGAATTTTTCGGTATGCGTTTGGGTGGCACCCTGGATGGTTTAGATTCACAAATCAGCCCGACAGATGGCGCTGGGGTCCGCTAGTTTTGATATAAAATACTTTATTATTTGATAGTTATAATAAGTTAATTTGTCTAATAATATTATATGCGATTAGTTCGTAAAAAAACAATCAAGCCAAGAAGTTGTTTAATCCTTCCTCACATATTTCCTATAATCATCAATTATCAATAGCCTATAACAAGTGGATGTAGAACTAGCACAGAAGTAGATGGTAGTACTAGCTAGCTCTTAGTCGCTTCGTAAGACACCCGCGGGGAGAGGAAGGTGACAAATGTGTTCTTATCTGCAGCACAGGCAAGAGACAAAAATGATGTCCCCTGATTATATCCCCTGACAGGGGAACTAACGTGTCCATCTGCTAATGCACAGGGACATGGAATAAGAGAAGTTTACCTTCGTTTAGTATTACACATTTATTATTTGGATATTATTTTCACTTGTGCGCCAGTGCTCTGAGAGTTGATAAAGCTGTAGGAGATGATAAAATGTTATCCTTCAAGTCGTGCGACATGTCTCTCGTATGCTATTACGGTTAGTACGGTGGCCAAAGTCCCCGGGGATATAATTGTCTCCTGCCTATGCTAGCCGTGCAGGAGATAATTATATCCCCGGGGAAAGGATAACATTTTATCATCTCCTACAGCTTTATCAACTCTCAGAGCATTGGCGCACAAGTGGAAATAATAAATGTGTATTAATAAACGGAGGTAAACTTCTCCTATCCCATGTTCCAGTGATTTAGCAAGTGGGCACGTTAATTATATCCCTCGTCAGAGGATATAATCGGGGGATATAATTCTTATCTCCCGCCCGTGCTAGCCCTGCTGACCATGCTAGCCGTACTGGCGTCACCACACGGCACGGCATTCCCGACTTGTACCTGATATCAATCAACGATAAGTCGTGCGACATGTCTCTCGTATGCTATTACGGTAAGTACGGTGGCCAAAGTGCTCGCGTGGCGCTTAACAGGCGCCTAGGGGCTAATGGCGGGGGTCAGATAAGCTTTGAAGCTTGGGATTACCGGCATACGTTTCTGCATTTTTGTATTGTTTTTGTATTTGAATTGTATAATTGTATTTAGTTATTCATAGTCCATTGTTAATCCTAGTCGGATAAAATTTGGCGTTTGGCATTACGACGGACCTACTTTACACTTTTGCTTATACACTATTAATTATTTGAGTAAAAATGAAGTCGAATCAGCAATCTGTGTGTGTGTATGTATGTGTAGTTTAATTGCGACGGCCAAGAGTCGTTATGGTAAGTATAAGCCAAATTTCAGTCCAGCTACGGACCTAGTTTCTGCTTTGGCTGTCTCAACAATAAGCTAACCTCCCGAGAAATAACTTTTGTAGATGAATAAAGTGATTTAAATATCTAAAGTCGAAGTCAATAATTTGAAAGTATTTATACAAAAAATGATTTGTAGTGCTTGTGTTGTGTGTTTTTTTATCTCCACCAAGTGCCAGAGTCTAACAGTTTCTCTCTCAGCCGTCGGTGTTGACCATTATAAATAATTCCAGATAATAATAATTATCGAGTTACAGTGTGAAACCGACATCAAATATCGAAAACATCTAAAAATGAGGGATGAGTGGTTTATACCCTACATTGGGTACCAATAGGCATGATGATGATTATGACGATGAAACGATAAAGCTTAGTGGTACATGTTCGCCGCTAATAATAATGGCGGTGCCATTAAAACCTAATGCAGTAAAAAATTATAAATTCACAAACTGTCCTATGTTGGGAATTAAGACAGCTTGCAACTATTGGTCTTGAATTATAAAAATCTAGAACAAGAATGAGTTAATCACCTTAATCATCATCCTCCTGAATACAATTACTATTTAACAATCCAGTAACCCGAGAAAACTACAGATTTACCTGTTTTTTTCGGGTTATAGCAAATCAAGCCCCTCTCACCTCGTGATCTGCAGTCATATATTATTACCAATAAACCAACAAGGCACTTTACATTTATTCAACTAGATCAAACAAGATTTCCAGCAGGTAGGTAACAAAGTATATGCGTGTCACTGGACCAGTGATCACGTTTTTTGCCAACTACCTAATATGGCGCCACATAAAAAACAAAACACATTCATGAGTAATGCTCAGATTAAATTCGTCCTAATAACCGTAACCTAACCTCGATGTAATCACGCATAAATGAATGTCTAGAGTCTACAAAACCATGTAGGTTTTTTGTTAACTAATGAAATAAATAATGTTTTTTTTACTCCATCAGGTAGCCCTTGACTTCAATCTTAGTCTAAGGTGGTAACAGGCTAACCTGTTAGGTATTTTTTATTACACCGCTATCCCTACGTCGGTTTCTATGTGGCATCACGGTATTAGGAGTATGGGTTAAATATGATTGCATCATCACTTACCACACGCTGAGATTGCAATAACGGGCTAACTTGTTATGGGAATTTAAAAATAGGGTTTCGGGCCAGTATATATTGAAAAATCTAACTGCCTAAACTCAAATATCAAACGAGCTGTCGGTAGCTTGAAATTTCGACCTTTTTAGCAATGCGTCAGTGCTGTTATTTCTGGAAAAATCCCAAAACATCACGCAGTAACTTTGGTGACAATGCAATAATATGTCTAATGATGAAATGCATCCTTAGTCTGAGATATGGACAATAATTGGCATGGTTTTCTATCAATCAATTTTCAGCAGGCCTGGAGTTTAGAAGTGGACGTTACTTAGCAACTAATTGTGCATTGTTAAAGTCAACATCTTTTGAGGATGCTTCGGTTTGAAGGCAAACCAGGCGAGAGTCCAGATTTTTAAAGATTAAAGCAAATTCAATGAATAACAAGCTATTCAATGGATAGAATAAACAATAATTAGCTTACTATTCATTGTATATTCTATCCAAATGGGCTTCGGTAAGGCCCCGTGCCTCGAGGATCACATTAAGCCAGCAGTCTTGTTAAAGCTCTAGCAGGTGTAACACTAAATCGGAACTCCTCCTAAGACCAAACTTCTCAATCTCACTTATGAGAGTGGAGGCCTGTGCCCAGCTACGGGACATTAATATACTGAGAATGGTGATAAACTTTCACTATACAATATTATGACTAATTTGCCACTCAAAGTTTAGATCTCAATCAACACGAGTTAAGTACCGCTGAAAAACAAAACTAAATATCGCAATCTCGTTAGTCACTGGAACGAGTATAACAGTAGTATCTTAATTGGCAGTGAAACGAAACACTTGCGTTGTGTAAGTAAAAGTAATTAACCAGCGCCGTACGATTAAACGCCTTGTTAAGGCGTGACGTTCGTTTGCATGGAGGTTTCTATTTTTGACATCGATCTTTTTTTTTTTTTTAATTGATTAATTTACATTTACAACAACTGATTCATCCAAATAGCCCTACCCTTGCACTCGGGACAGCGACTACACGAAACAATGGATGGACGGTTTGGTTTAGTTACCTGTTTTATGTAGGGTCTGTGTTCCAGCGACACTCATCCACTTTCCACTTTCGATCAAAAGTATAGGGCAAGAGCAATACGTGGAGACTCGCGGTCGTGCTAAAGATATATGGTTGTGCTAAACTTTTATAGAATTTAACCTTAACCAGGATTTGTCCACCTACAGTATTAGGAAAACATATAATAAGCGCAAGTTTTTGTTTAGGTCTGGCCCCCAAAACACACACACTGCTTGCACCATTAAACGAACTGCGTTGACCTTTGCTCGCCAGTCGTGCAGCAGAAAAAATTATTTATCCCTCTCCGGTATCTCTCCGGTATAAAAGAGAAGGTCCTTCGTCTAGCTGAGGTGCAGGTTCTTTATAGTGATGATAACGGGGTGTTTACAAGTAAATCTACTCGTTGTAATAACTAGCTTCATTAGAAGCAGCCAGCTAGGCAGGTACACACCTTTTATTACGTTTCAAACGATACTCCGACCGACCCTCATTAAAGGGCGAGGAGATAGAGATAATTACAGATTGCGATCTCGAAAGGTAGCTTTGAGCTCTATAGTCTCTCAGTCCGACCTTTCGGACAGGTCGTGTCAACGGTTTTAGGTTCAACTTAAAGCCAGCACGTTTTAAGTGGCTGTCGTGATATGGCTATACATTTTAAGGATAATATTTAAGGGGGTTTACAAACGTTTAAAGACTGGATGAGGTCATGATTCTTTTTTTAAGTCATTGGTCAAATTGTGAGCATGTTATTCAATGTTCAGTAACTTATTATATATAAGCAAGATTAATCAAAAAGACAAGAAGAAGAACCATTTAAAATTCAAGCGCAAATAATTTTTTTTCAAGTAGGCCTAATATAAACTCTTTTGAAACGACAAGAGACTGTCTGTTTTTAGTGACTTTACCTACGATTAGAAAGGCGGATTCTACCGAGAAGATGACGACCAGAAACTCAGGGGTTAGTTTTTCCAACATCTCATTTAAAATTTTACAATAATTAGTCTGACCACCGGGAGGTGAAAGCGGAGCGTAGTGCTTTCAAGCAATCTTGTCTTTAAGATTTTTATCATAGAATCCTTCTCATTTAGATTGGCAACAAATATACATAAATCAACAACTCAATATTGTATTTGGTTTTCTAATTTTATCAACTGTTAACATTAATTATGTATAAAGACTTGCCAAATTAGGTAAATGTTTAACAACTTAGAAATGAGGCTCGAAGAAAAAGTACTTGAAAAGAAACGTATCAAATTACCGTGTCGTGGAGTTATGTTTTTTTATCGCAACACTCTAATTGGGCTCTTAGGTGAGCTTAACCGAAATGCCAATAAAGCAAATGGAAACAATTTACTCAGAAGCTTTCGGGCCCAAAGTTATAACCATAAATTTGTAATGTTCAGTGGAAGTTAGATTGCTGAATACGTAACTTAATTACTTACTCAACAAGCACTGTACTAATGCCTAAGATTTTGGACATCTAAAAAAACTTGTAGCGAAGTTGAGAGTACTATGTTATAGTCAATCCATACTTATATTATAAACATGAAAGTGTCTGTTTGTTCCCTATTTTTGGTGCAAGCGCTGCATATATCTTTATTGAAATTGACTCGGAATAAACTCGCATCCAGGAGACGGTCATAGGATACCGTTTAAATCGAAAAAATAAATTGGTTATAAGGAGTTCATAATAACTTTTGTTTGGTAGTAAAGGTAACATACCTTTTTTTGACCTTACGAATGAATCAATCACCAATCTCTGTAATTTAGTATAGAGATTTATTTGAATCTTGGAGGCGAACAAGATATTTAAAAAAACCTGATACGGCGACATACTATAATATGCGCGAAAATGAAAAAGTTCCCTCGAAATCAGCTAAGTCTATAATCCTTTATCTGCTCAACTCGGTTTCTAGATCTCAAAAATGCCTACTTATATTATAAATGTGAATGTAAGTTTGTTTGTTACGCTTTCACGCAAAAACTATTAAAACCGATCACCATGAAACTTTGTACACATATTCCTGACGGTGTTAGAAGTAATATAGGATGCTTTTTATGCCGAAATTAAGTTCCGTTCTATTGGGTGAGGGGACGAAAGTGTTTGTGTTGATAACCGATTTAAATAATTACTTTAAGATACTTTAATTTAAGAATACACAACTTAAAAATTTTATATAAATATATTCATAATTTAATATAATAATAAATTTCAGTAGAATTACACCCAAATTTAATGCCAAATGTCTTTCTAATAACAAAAACAAACGGAGACGAAGTAGCGGGCAACATCTAGTACTTTATAAAATGTCCTCCTTTCTTTTTTTTACAGAAAAGGCACGTATAAAAGAATAAATTTCAATTGAAACAGAAACTAACTAAAACTAATGTGTTAAGTGACATTAAGAATAAACAGTAACAAATTGCAAAGTTTACGACTAAAACAATCCGATCTGTAACAGTGCCCCGCTCGCAAGTCGCAAGGGCATAGCGTGTCAACAAGACATTAGCGATGTATGCAATCTTGATCGCGCACCGTAATTATAAACTTTCATGCGACATTATTGCGAACGTCATGCTAATATCAATCCAACTTACGAGTGAGTATGTTTTTCGTACCTTGTATAACAAGAATTACATATTTTCATGTTCAGTTTCGCATAAATCTTTGAATGTTATACAAACAATAAATGGATTTGAATGTAATTACGAATTTAATAAATCAAAATCGAGCGCGCCATTCAGAATCAAAAGATAAAATAATATGAATGTTTGTTTGTTTTTTTACTGAACTATTGCACTGTTAGAGAATTCTGTCTTATTATCTTATCTAATCTTCACAAAAAAAAAAAACAAATTATAATTTAACTAATATTAAGTAGGAGTCAGGGGGAAAATATCACGTGGGCAACTAAAATGCGTCTTCTTGCTTTTTGGAAGTCTTTGGAAAATGTAACAAACACCATAAATTCCGATTTTCTTCCCTATAAAAATTAAGCAGAATATAAAGTATTTATAACTTGACAAAGTTAAAACACTAATTACCTAAGGTAAATCTAAAGGTCGTAACGATTTTGAAGGGCACTTAAAGGTGAATATACAAATAAAACAAGAAAGTATGCAAACATTTTTGGAATTTATGTAGTTGGTGTATATGTTTATGTGTTAGTTTAGGGTATTGAAAATATGTGAACGCAACGAAGCGTAGCGATTAGGGAAAGAAGTTTTATGAGTTATGTACTAGTAGCTAATGGTTTAAAGTCTTTTGATAACTAAACCATAAAGCTGATTTCGAGAGATTCAAACTAGGATGTTAATGCTGGAATCAGTTAGGTCTAATATATAGATGATTGCCAAAAGGACGGGACAGTTCATACGAGCCGAGCTCTCAAAAGCAAAGCAACTTAGTTCGCTAAATGCTTCATGATGCAAGGCCTACTCCTCAGCACAACTTTCGTTCCATTAACTTCACACATAATCGTGGCGCCAAGTCTGCTTCCATGAATAAATTTACAAATGAATACACTTTTATTGTACACCACCACATAAACATACAGAAATTTTTTAAATAAAATTTTAAGCTATACAATTTTTCAGCCTTATCGCTCAAGAAGAGAGGTACGTGGTGCATATAAAAATACATATTTGCATATATACCCATATATACATAAATACTGTATGTTGCATATTTGTTTTATCTAGAGAATTGTCTATAAAACTAATAAAATAACGTTACATGACTCGCGTTGGCAGAAACCCGACCACGTGGACTTTCGATATCAATGAGTCGCAGGTAGCCGCTGGAAGCAAACGGAACAAGACCGTGTAATTTGTAACAAGACAATTCGTTTTACTTATATATGTCCAGCAGTAGACCAGTTGTGTGCATAGAGGGTATGCACAGGGTATGCTGATGATAAATTAAAATAAGTAATATTAATCCAGTATGACTTATAAAAATAAAGGGTAGGCTTTTCATAACTCTTAAAAAACCTATACTTAAGTTTTTTATAACTCGTACTGGAGATTTTTATCATTTTATATAACCTGCATACCCTCTCGCACCATTGTTTTGTTTGTGTTTCGAAAATGCCAAAAAGAACTGTTGAACTTTAAAGAACTGTACAGAACTGTTTTACTGAAGTTGTGCTCGCGAATTAATTTTGTGTGACAAACGTTCGCGCAATGAAAGTTTACGAACTTACTGGTTCACGAAAGCCTAAACTCCAAGTGAGTCCCGGCCTTTAGATATACTAGGATTGTTGGCAATCTTCAAATATTATCATAAGATAAACAAAAAAAACAAAAATTCAAATGTCAAAGACGGATCAGTTCAAAACACAAAAACAGAGTAAGTACATCAAAATCATTTTGAGATATACTGAAATACGGAGTAAACAACATAACAGAAAACAAAGTGTACGTCGAATTTATAACCTCCTTTTGAAAGTCGTTTGAAAAGCTCAGTAGTAAATTGACGAAGTTATAGACTTTTTACGATATTGCGACGCATCTTCTTGCGCAACATGGTGAGGAGAAGGCAAAACAATTAACCATAAACACATGTCCTTGGTTTTGTTACTAGTTAGCAAGTTACGACATAAAACAGAACTATCATTATGGTAATGTTATTGTGCATCGTTGGAGCAAGTATGTTTTATTTTGACACAAGCTGACCCTTCGGACTTTGTATGGGTCTCATGTCAAATCGCGTTGTCGTTTATGTCCCCTACAGCATGTGGTATTCAAATGTAAAGAAATCAATATAAAATCTTTTTGGGAAAACTTATTACTAGTTCTTTATATAGTTATACTTTACTATTAAACTATATGACTAAAAAAATTTATGTAACGATGTAATTTTCTCAGCTATTATAAATCAAATGAAATCAAATCATATAGATATTAACATTATCATAACAAATTTACATCCATCTTTCCCATAAGAAGTCTACAGAGTTCCGTTTAATCAATTTCAGTCTAATTAACACAGAGCACGTAATGATGAGGAAGAAAAACAATATTTCTCTCAGAGACTTGAGTCGTTCTAATGCATAAGTAAAAGTGAGATTCTTCAATGACTAAGGTTTCCTTGAACTATATAGCAGACATACGAGTATTAAATATATGATGGCTTTAAAAATAAATAAGTGGCCGAGATATCTATATAACGAAGAGAATTCGCAATAATAAAAGTATGAAATGCATTAATAATGATCATGATACTATCAAATCATGACTGGATCATGACAGAGAAAGCGTTGCCAGCGATAATTATAAGATAATATTTATTACTCACGTATCTCGATTAATCAGCGACTTTAGCATACCTGAAAAGTAAAACAGAACCAGTTTAGTATTATGAATTGTAATTTGTTCCAATAAAACATTGATTGCTAGCTAATTGTAATGCAATGAACTAAAAAAAAGTGACAAAGAAAATAATGGTGTCACAGTATATAATTTCGTTCATGGAGGTCGTCGAGATGTAATAGAAAGTGAACGACACGACACCGGGACTTACACGACTTAAACATGAAAACTATTTTCGTCAATAATATAGAGATCTTCAATTTATTTGTATTTGTATTATACTAAACGAGTCTATGTCTGGGCCTATGATTCGTAGCTTTATATACTAAATTAACTAAAGCAAAATAATTTTTCAAATCGAGCTGGTGTTTCCCCAATAAACAAACTCTTTTTTTTAATATAAAATATAAGTTTCTGTAAGACATCGAATCGTTCCCTGTGAGCAATATCTAAGGCACTCATTATTACACACATATGAAATTTGGATAAGAGTACTAAAAAAACGTACGTACGTATACGTGCAGTTTATATAAAGCCTCCACTAACAAAATATATTTAGTTATTTTCAAATGCAAAAACGAATGTTCAACAATGTTCAATTTACAGCTAGCTATACAGGAGGATATTATTACAAATAAGCTTGTATAAAATATAAATGTGTTTGACATAGAATAGCATAAAACCAAGAAAAATAAAACGAGATAAAGTTGTCAGATTAAAAATACGTTTCCAGAATTTAAAAATAACATATAAATTGAAAAGGAATTTGCATAAAGGTTTATTTGTTTTGTAAGATCAATGACATTATTATCAAGTTGAAGAACTTGGCCTAAAAAGCGCAAGTATTGCTTTAGTCGAAGCATGTGAATTGAGAAATCAAGTCGCGATGCTAAATTTATAATATCATTTGTTGCGAAACGATAATCGAGCGAAATAATGCTCATTGCAGTTGTGTTGTGGCTAAATCGAGTCACGCTTCGCGAGAGGTTAGATTGGTTCAGAGCAATGCGGCAGATTCAATTATCTTTGAATGTCTGAAGATGACAAAATCGTAATGATGTACCGTAAAATATCGACAGAGCATAGTTTTTAACAGCAAAAATCTTTATGTTAAATCTACAAAATGATTCAAGTGTCGTTATTTACGAACCTCGATCAATGCTTTGTTTGATAATTTGCAAAGTTAAGGGGCAATAATACGCCCAGCCTTTCAGGGATTTTGCTCCGAGGTTTAACATATATATTATTTTTTACTTTCTTGTGTACTTAAAGAAAACGGTTTTGTTACATAAGTTATTTTTTTGTTGTAATAATAAACTAAACAGAGGCAAAAAAAGGTAAACTATTTCATTAATTTGACGAGTATATTAATGGATATAAAAAAAATGTTACTAAAAAAAGTTAAATATTTAATCAAATTTGGCCTTAGAATGAACATGAGCAAGACGAATATTATTTCTAATGCTTATGTTCCGCTTCACCCAGAAATCGTTGAGAGCACTGCATTTGAAATAGTCGGCGACCTAGGACACACGATCCAGTTAGGTAGGTCCAATTTTAAGAAGAAGGTGAACCGCCGAATCCAACTCGGATCACTCAGCGGGCGATGGAGAGAGCCGGTGCCCGGTGTATCTCTACGTGGTCAAATCAGAAATGTGGAGATCCGTAGAAGAACCACCGGCATAGCTCAACGAGTCGCGAAGCTGAAGTGGCAATGGGCGGGGCACATAGTTCGGAGAAGGGATGGACGTTGGGGTCTCAAGGTGCTGGAATGGCAGCCCCGAACTGGTAAGCGCAGCGTTGGTGGACGGTTGGTGTCCCCGACGACGAGGTGGACGGACGACATTAGGCGCGTCGCAGGTAGCCGCTGGATTCAAGCGGCACAAAACCGTGGAATTTGGAACTCCCTACAAAAGACCTATGTCCAGCAGTGGATGTCTATCGGTTGATATGATGATGATGATTAAATAAAATAATTTAATTCTAAAAGAGTACTTTAGTAGTGGAATTGAACTAGGCAATTGCTTGTTCTGACCCTACCGACTACCTTAACTGACACGGATGTGTTTCAACATAAATTAAACTGGTGCTTTCACGTAAATCGAAACCAGTTTATAGGAAAAAAGCGCACAGAAATCGACAGGTGTGCCGGGACGTCACTACCGGTCGCCGGCTGATAAGCGAATGTATGCCGGGCGTTCACCTGCGCCCACTGACACAGTCTCTATCCTTGTCCCGCAAACCGGCGAGGTGAATCGTTGAAATGGGACGCATGTATCCGAGCACGGACAAAAGCGAGTGCACGCAACAATTCCACTCAACAATACGTTATGCGACATTTCAATTTATGCAGAAAATATCTGCATTGTGGTAATTACAGTTATCCCACGACTCGACAATAGATTCACTCACATAGAAACTGTGGACGAAATAAAATGTCGACATGTTTGATATTGTTTTACGCCAAGTTAAAAGATTTCCACGATAAATTGTTCCGATTCTTTCCGTCATACATACCCATGCTAGATTGAGGCGGTCTTCACGACTCTGTTAGCAGATAGCTATTAGTAAAAGCAGGATATAGTCAAACCAGTGGGTTCTAAACAAGCCTGATGGATGCTTTTAGTTAATGGATGTTTTCAGACGCTATTGCAGACCAGGACTGGAGAACACTTAAAAGTCATCTGTCTTACTAAAGGAACCACCCAATTCGGATTACCTGGACTGGCGATTCCGAACTCCGGTGGTTCGGAATCCCCAGTCCAGGTAATTTTTTTTTTTATTGAATTTTGCTGAAACAGCTTAATCGACTGGATTTCGCATAGCCCTTAGATAAACTTCTCTCGCTTTATGAGAGCATGTGGGAAACGTCATGTGTTTACGGTGGGAATTAAATTAAGATAATAATATTAATAATAATAACTTTTATTACGGATATAATTTGATAGATACGAATAGAATAAATGATTTATTGTTTAAATATAAAAGATCACGATCTCGAGTGACCTATACAAGCAACCACACATAATTAATAAAATTTATGTGAGAATTCGATCTCTGTAGTGCTTAAATTAGAGATACGATCTGCAAATGTACACTAGTAAATGGCTATTTACTATTCAATTGTGTGCAAATAAAGCTATGTCCTGTGTTTAGTGAATTTTATGAAAATACTACGTATCCTGGAAGTATTTTAGACTGCACTTGGATAATATGACCGAATTTATTTAGTACAGTTTTATGCAATAATAGAAATGTTGGAGTTAATAACTTTGGAGTCAAGTATTAAAAACAACGGAATGATAATATGCAGAGGTGCAACATAAAAGTAAAATAACAGCCCATTAAAAACCCACGACGGGGCAAACACCTCCTTTCAGACAGACCTCTTTTAGACAGTTTTTCAGTATTGCTACATATATAATGTTTATCTATAGGATAGAAGTATGAATTTAGAAAAGGTAATACCACCTTTGCGGAAATTCATGATAATATACATGAAATTAAGCGTAATTTATGACTAATCTACGAACAATGAACTCTACTTAGATTTTATCTTTTACAACCTAAAGAAAAAGCCTAAAATACACTACAAATATGCACATGGTTGTCCCGGATCATATTAAATTTAAATTAATACACACTGTGCAAATGTCTACCTTGGACGATTGCAATGTGATAAATTTTGTAAGCACATGTTCCGAAATGGGTCAATCCGTTGGGCTAGATTTTACTTTCACAATGGAGCGTAAGAGCCAAATTGTCCACAATCGGTGCGCAGTGGAAAGCATTTACTGAGGCAGCGTTTACCGGTTGTTAGCCACCTATTTGTGCAAACAATGGCCAACTGAACAGCGTTGCTATTTACCAAGTGTCATTGCATTGTTTGCAATCATTTTTTGTTACCCATTTAAAGTAGATCACTGGCTTTTTGTAAGATTCTCCAAGTCCAGTGAAAGTTTCAATAAGCGAGTAAATCTTCAATCGTCACTAGAATAAACAAAAATATAGTTGAACCATTCAGTTTTGAAATAGATATTTAACAAGAACTAATCCATTCAATATTTAGGAAAATAGTTTTTGTCGTCTTGTTTATTTTGGTTGTTGGTTCAAACCACCATCTTTTCTATAATATTAAACGCCGCAGGTTCCATAAAATTATTATTATTTTATTGCTTTTTTAATACTAAGGCTTGATGTAGTATGTGATGATTAAGGCTTGATGAAATGTTTTGATGATACCAATTTTCCAGAGTTTTATAGGACCATGTCGATAACTCCTCTATCGATTCATCCTCAATCAGGCAATTCCGTCAAAAATCTGGGATATGTCTGAGTATTCTCTAATTGTGTATTTTAATTTCATAAGAATTTGCTTAAAATCCACAAAGATAAAGAACGGAGCTGCTGATAACATAAAATCACTCACTATCAGCGCAATATAGTTTGGAACAGTAGAGACACTCCAAATTATTAATATTAGGCGCATATCACAAGAAAAACGGTTTCGTGTTCTATTTCAATTGCATTGTATTGAAGTAAGATAAAAATGGGCAGAAATATTTGAATTTGTTTTTGCGAACCACACTATCGTCAATCGAACCGCGTTCGTTAAAGCAATGCAGTTTTGTAACAACGAATCCGAACGCCTGCTAGGTATGGTTTCGTAACTAGGGGCTTACGGATTCCCACGCGGATTTCGTATACAGGTGTTGTTAAAAGCTATTCGCAATACTTACACGTTGTTAGTAAAAACCTAGCTGGAGAAACATAATATAAAAATACTGTTTGTCATTTAAAAATAATTGGCTTAATCAAGATATCTACCAATGTATCATGAAAGTTAAATGTTCTATGGTGTTACCATTTTGTGGAATGACAATTGCACATTGACCCAGCAATGTTAACTATGGGGACTACCTCCCTTCCGTGCGCTGAAGAGCTCCCTAAACAAAATAATTATCCAACCTTAATTTAGGTACTGATGAACCATTAAACTTCGTTTGTAAGATATACCTCCCTTCTCTCCTTTTAGGGAAAGTTCTGTGCCCAGCAGTGTGACATTAATTAGAAACAAGGTGATCCTGCAAATAAAGACTACATTCTCCACTCCCTCCAATTCGACTCTCAGAAGGTGTGGCAAGTTCTATAGTGGTTAGTTACATCGTGAGAATTTTCTGGAAAAT
Organism: Pararge aegeria; assembly: GCF_905163445.1. Taxonomy (NCBI): domain Eukaryota; kingdom Metazoa; phylum Arthropoda; class Insecta; order Lepidoptera; family Nymphalidae; genus Pararge; species Pararge aegeria. The sequence goes on from NC_053189.1 coordinate 4,035,621, forward strand.
ACAACAATAAATAAGCGAGACCAAATAAACCCTTCGTCTGGAACGTCTTGACGGTTTACGCATTTTATTAATCACCTGCTTTTGTTGCGGGAGATTTATCGAGTCACGGCTTATCCCTAGTACGCTTGAGTCAAGAGGCAATAGATCGAGGCGCAATAAATATGTAATTCACGAACAAAACACCTAAGAGGTCGCCTGCTGCGCCTACTGATTTACATTTACGAGTTGGAACACGTTGTACCACGCCTTTGCCCTTTGAATTTATGTTGCCTACATCTAAATAACATCGCGAGCTTTGCAATTTCAAGGCTAACAGAGCTATAGCTGGAGATTTCGATTAACTCAAGCTATAACATGTTAGAATATTATCATTTTAATTTGTTTATAACAAGCTGTTATTAAATTCTAAGATTACTTTTCATGGTATCTACTTGCTTAATACAAATGATCAATGCAGCAAAAACAATGAGTTCAAATGTGATAGGGCTATTTTTACACGTTGAAGAGTACCAAAAGCTTCATCTATATGAATATCCACCGTCACCACAGTCACAGTCACCTCCTAAGTATATCATACTTAATAATATAATTCCAAGAAGCTCAAACGCAAAGTGGTCCTTAGTAGTTGAAGAGTTCCTATTGCTATCTTCCGGCTCTAGTTTAATAATCGCAAAATAACATTATTGGATTTTACCGAAGATTCATACGTAAGCAAAATAGAAGAGCAATTGAATGGCAGCCAATGCTTGAAAAGTGAACGAACAAAAATAAATGTAAGTTAAATAAAAATGGATTGATTTCGTATCCTAATTTATGTTGAAAAATTCTAGTTCAAACCTAAAAGCTGAAATCTATAAGAAGTTACGCAATTAAGTAAATTTGCATATCTATCTTAATTCACGGTATAATAATGGTAACTACATTTAGAATTTGCAAATTTGGCTATGAAATAATTATGATCACGAAATCAAGCGATGGACATACCAACGTTGTTCTAACTATGTAATATACGACAGTTAAGGGCGGGAATGCAGCAGCGGTGCAAATTACTTCGTTTAATAGGCGATAGACGAGGTACGACCATCGACAACCTTCCATTCTCCCCGGTAAACGCCAATGCCGATGAGGCCATTAAGTACTCACAAGCGACAATTATCGGGTGATTTGCAAATTGTACAGTAGAGCATTTGCTAGTAATACACATTACAGCGTTTTAACGTAAATCGCTTATGTCACACTAATTGGTATTCTGAAGTGTCGCCGTGAAGCCTAATTATCGGTTTATCTCAGTTTATAGACATTTTCATATAAATCTATCGGTAATTTTCGATTTTTTAGCTAAGCTCATGACATTAATAAATAAATCTCAATTTAACTGACAGATTGTATAGTAATGGAACATGGGTTGGTGGCGATCAGTGTACATACCATAAGATAAATTGACTTAAAATTGTGCATACCTCTAAGATATGACAACAAATAATAAAATGACAAGTATGCCGAATAACACAAAGTATAAATAAGTATGAAATGAAAGCTTAATGATCCGGAACAATTGCAGGAAATAGATATTTTATAATTGGTTAAATGATTAAAGTTATTTAAATATACGGTTGTACGTCAGTTCTCGTATATATTATGAATACAATAAATTGACTTTATGTAGGGTATGCAGGAAAATGGAACTTTACGATAATAACTAATAAGTGTTTACTTGTAGTAAAACCAGTAGAGCGAAAACCTATTTATGTAAAAGCAAAATACCACTTACTACGAAACCACGATTATGTAATCTATAGATCCGCATGTGAGTGCTGAAATTTGGTAGTCACAAATGGTGAATTGTTAATTGTTTATTGAGTTTTGTAATGTGCAGTAGGAGAGCTTTACAAGTTTACCTCCATAATTACTTTTGTAACACGTTCTTCTTTAGTTACTCTTCCATTAATTCCGATAGCATTAAGATTTGAACACTTATTTTGAATGTTACTATAAGTTGTTGCTCGATCTCTAAGACTTAAGGTTGAATATTGACAAACCAATCATACATCAAACAAAACTCCAACTGAACAACAAATATAAATGCCTTCACCTCTAAGTATCGTATTTAGGAGTGTTGAGTGAAATCGTAAACCTCGAAACCTCGATGAACATACGAGAGAAATTGAAAACGACAGTAACGAAGGGGATCTAACGGATAAACGAGATTATACATTTCACGCATACATTAAATTTGTTTTTTAAATACAATTCATTGAACAAAATAAAATGAAAAACTACTTTTAAAACACATTTTTTTTTTTTTTTATTCTCACGCTCATGCTGTTGTCGGTGACAAAAAAAACCTGAGTATGTTATTGACAATCTGGTGCCAGAAGTATAATCCTTATTGTAAAGAGGGTAAGTTGTGACATTTTAGAATAATAAGCGACATTTAAGCGACAATAGTAAGTCCCCCCTGAACTTGAAGTATAATTATTATTGACTGACGCATCTTTGAGTTCATAACATCTTTTAATGAAGGAAAGTGATGATGCAGTTTACATTGTAAGATGCCTATTCACTGTTGCCTTAAAGGTTAAACTTAAAAAAAAAACAAATTATAATAGCAGGAAGTGGCGGGAAGGAATATTGGGAGTGAGTAATTACGAATAGTTGAAAAAGCTTCGTAGGTAAGTAAATGTACAAATGTAACATTTACAATGACTACATAGTTACTAAAGATATTAAACTAAGGTTGTACTGGTTAATTATTATTGCTATAAATATCAGTTCGGAACAGAAAAGCCGTATTTTGGTTGAGACGATGTGACTTCAATTTTCTCGCGGCTAGATACTAAAATGTTCCTCTTTCAGAACATGCGATCCGTAAATTATAACGTACATAAAATGTAGAGGTCCGGGCAAAAGTTAATAAGATAGCAAATTGGAAATAACGTTTGTTGACAAGCGACATCGAGGGCAGGTCGTTCAAAGTGCGCAACACTGAGCAAATGGGAATAGGCCGACCTTGGATGGGTAACAGTTAACACCCGAGACAGTGGTCGCACGTCAATCATATTATTCTATTAGTTCGAAGCAGCGTCTAAACAATTCATTACATTGATGAAACGAATGATTTGCGTTGTTTAGGCTGGATTGCTAAATGTTTTGCTTCAGTAATCTAAGTTAACGTTTTAAAAAAGTGTTAAAGTGTATTTAGCTTTGGTTAGTCTGAAATGGTAGGATATCTGAATACTAGGATGGATTTATGTAACGAAACTTGATAAAACTGGCGACGATTAACTGAATTTAATTAGAACCATTTAATCATTAAATATGTTCATAGCGGACATTTGTAAGTCACATTATGATGACGAAATAAAAAAGAATGCGATCCGATTACGATTTAGCGATGCCCATTTATGTATATTTTTCAACTAGTATTGTTGAAGATGATACTTACTAACTAATATGAACTTTAGTAAAATATTCTTATTGAATTACACATGACTTTTAGAAAAGATATCCATATTGCTAGTTAAGTTAATCGATAACATCGATATATAAAAAACATGCTATTTTACGTTGAGCGTTTGTTATGTCAATATAATAATGTCAATCAAAATTTACTTCCATAATGTGGTCTTGCCACATAATAAACAATGACAGACCACATTGTCCCTTAACGTTTATTAATAAACGTGTTCATGATTAATAATGAAATCGCGGGCAGTTTACTTATTAGTTTTTTGAACTATAGTTATATTAACCGACCGAGGCCGAGTTGGACTTGAACTCAAAGAGTTCCGAGCGTATGACACCAAAATAACACGTTTCTTAAAAAACTATAAAGGAATTATAATAAATCATATTTATTCGAATCACTTTATACGAGATCCCTTCCATCTCAAATTTATTTATGCTTTTATCTAAATTGACTACGTTACAAAATTCAAAAATTCAAAATTCAAAATTCATTTATTTCAAGTAGGCCTAATATAAGCACTTTTGAAACGTCAAGTCTGTCTGTTTGTAGTGATTCTACCACCGGTTCGGAAGGCAGATTCTACCGAGAAGAAGCCGGCAAGAAACTCAGCAGTTGCTCTTTTCCAACATCAACAATTTACATTTTGTATTTTAACATTCATTTTTCTATCTTGTGAGAGCTGAAAGCGGAGCCGGATGCTTCCAAGCAACCTTGTCATTAAAAAATTCATCAATTGTATAGTAACCTCGCTCTAATAAATGTGTTTTAACAAATTCTTTAAACTTGTGCATTGGCAGGTCCAAAATCACCTTAGGAATCATATTATAAAAGCGTATACTCAATCCCACAAATGATCCCTGTACCTTACGCAGACGATATGCAGATGACACTAATTTATGACCATTTCTTGTAAGTCGACTGTTTATGTCCACTTTTTGTGTATAAAGACTAATATGTTGTCTTACAAATACTATATTGTTATAAATATATTGTGAAGCTACAGTAAGTATGCCTATTTCTTTAAACTTCTCACGGAGGGATTCGCGTGATTTAAGTTTATATATTGACCGTACAGCTCTTTTCTGCAATATAAATATAGTTTCGATATCAGCTGCTTTACCCCATAACAAGATTCCATAGGACATAACACTATGAAAGTACGCAAAATACTACGTAATTACAGCTAGGAAACCTACTAAAGAGGCCTTTTAGCCGCGGTTAGAAAAGCCTTGTCGAGTTCAAGCTTTATCAGTGCAGGCACAATTACCTCCTATCGCGTTAAATGGATCATAGCGATAAGTTTAGTACCAGAGCTAGTTACTCATCAACGTTTAGCCACAGTACCTACGTACTGTGGCTTAATGGTGTGGTGTATTAGTACTTGACAGTACAGAAGATTGCCTCCGTCAACAATGTTATTGATTATAATTTGAAAATCTCCCGAATTTTAACTAAGTGTAAATAATTCTACCAGTCAAGCCCTTTCATTTGATACCTATTTAGGGTGTTGTGAAAAAATATTATGTAATCCGCCATCTTGTGGCGGCGGCCATCTTTGATCGGATTTCATCAAACAAAGCTAAGCAAACTCCAGACTAATTCATCTTTTAAATAACAAAATTATAAATCAGTTCATCCACTCGCAAAAACGATGCCACAAACAAACAAACACACGCATACACAGACTTGTGAAACTTATAACGCGCCATCGTTTTTGCGTCAGCGGTTAAAAACGCTCCTAAAAGCACGGCAAACTTGAAATACAATAGTAGCAAACGAACCTATGTTAAGAACAGACGTGTTTCAATAACTTTATATAAATTTGGTTGTGCTTGGACAAACAAAACCTCCTGCGCAGCAAGAAAAGAGTGCTAACAAAACGCTTAAGCCCATGTCTTGTACACAATCAAATATAGTTCACGATCACCTCGCTCCCCTCTTGGTAGTAAAACATGGCCGTTTGCGTTCAAGGTGGTCCCGTGTGCGAGTGACACTGGTGATAATTTTTAGTAGCCTATAGGTATACACAAATATTCAATGGCTAACGTGGTATTCTCATCCTAAAATCAAAGGTAAACAGGACCGTTATCGCTAATATACTACTAAAACAAACTAGAGGTTCAGACATAGTACAGCTAAAATGTGTCGCATGCACGAGCACTCCTGCGCAGTAATAAAATAGCGTCATTAAAACGCTTAAGCTCATGCCTTCAACAAACAAAAATATAGTTGACGATCACCTGGCTCTATTTCAAAGAACTTCGATGCGCGATCGCGCACACGGTAGTAGTGGATTGAAACTTTGATAATTATTTGAAGTGTTTAAAATTCTCATCCTCAACTTCAACGTATACAAGAGCGTTATATACAATTTAAAATCAAGCGCGATTTTATTATAAAAAGCGTAGCATAACTGAAAGCTCCAGCCCGGTACTAAAACAGCGTCCAAAACGCTAAAGCTCCTGCTTTGTATAGACTTAAATATGGTTCACGATCACCTCGCTCTCTTCTTGATAGAAAAACTTGTCCGATCGCGTACAAGGCAGTCCCTTGTGGCGTGACACTGGCGATAATTTATAGTGGCCTATATACACATATTGAATGGCTTACGTGGAATTCTCTAACGACTCTCTACTCTGTAACTATTTAACTTTGTAACGTAGTCCCTTAGTACGGATTTGCAAGTTTCGCGATAATCGGAAGTTTACTAGTTACAAACGAAATGCTGCGTCTCCGCACTCAATTACCTACTCACTTTTCGTTCACAGACGACATCAAACGATTCGTAAATAGCTACTGGACGCAAACGACACAAATCAGTGGCGAGAGGAAACCTCTACCAACGACTTATCAGCTATGTTTTGCAGTGGGGAAGAAGATGGGGATGGGGATTAAGTCCTAGTAAAATAGCATAGCCCCTTGTTTTTAATTCCAGTCTAGTCTTGTGGTTAAGTCTAGTATTATTGTTAAATAGTTGTATTTTCGAACACAAGCTTTAAAATATAGCACATTCAAAGTCACTCTGACTCATATTTTTTAGCTATTCGGAACCATCAAACTTTGCGAAGAGGGCAGTTTCGTACTAGAACTACTGTTCTCAAATGTAACTGTAAATTATATGTTTTCTTGATTTGCATCTGTCCGATAAAAAGGGGAACAACTCACCTAATGATTGAAAAAAATCTAAGATCAAGAAGTTATTTGTTTTAGTAGGTATCTTTAAGGTCCTATAAAGGTCCTGGTTAATTTTTTTTTCATCAGACTTTCCTATCCAATGTTACAAATGAGATGCTAAAAGAGGTATTCCAAAAATAAAGTTATTCTTCTTAATCTTTTTAAGTATTTATACTATACGTTACTTAACATGCTTCTAGTCATTTAAAAAAGAGATTGAACTGGTGCTGCACACCACACCAAATTCGCCACGCACACAACTCTAAACGAGATTTTTTTATTACATAGGAATTTCGCCCTTGACTAACTACATTCTAACTATATGGAAGTAATTATAAAATCTAAAATCGAGCTGGTTACTTCTAAGGGGTATGGCAAATATATTAAACTCATACTCCTCATGGATTTCTACGCCACTTCGTACCGGAACGCATTTGAACGGACACGTCTTTATTCGGAGGGTGGTAGGAATTCACGTCTGTGTGTATAAACATAATTTCTGTTGCGACCCAAGCTCCAAAGTTATTATGAAAAATACACAGTTTACTTGAATTTCAAATATAATCTTGCAATAAATTTACTTATTATATTTTTGAACACTAAATGGTATTTGGTAAAGGTATAAGCGTTCCCAAATAAATTAAGCGTTTTATAAAGAGAATTAAATTAACCGAACGAGCAAAATTATTGTTTTGAAACTTTATTAATAAAAAAAAAAACTCCGTCCATTCCGTTTCGAAACTGAGGGTCCATCCAATTTTGGGAGTTTCTAATTGAAGTTAAAATATTTATAGGAATGGCGGAATTTCAAAGTACATTTTTTTTAACTTTTGTTTGTTTTTTTACAGTAACAATTGACGGACCTAACAGATGACCTATCTGATGGTACCTAGTTTTCTTAGTACCTAGTTTAATTTCATTTTTATGTTCCAAAGTATTTATGTATATTTGTAGTATGATTGAGTATACATTAGTTCATTATTTTAAATTTATTTATTATATTTTTCTTATTTGTGCAATTTTGTTTATTTATTTGTATTTAGCTATTTAAATAAATAAATACACTACGACAATACACACATCGCCACCTAGCCCCAAAGCAAGCGTAGCTTGTGTTATGGGTACTAAGATGACTGATGTTTATTTTTATGAATAATATACATAAATAAATAACAATATACATATAAACACCCAGACACTGAAAAACATTCATGCTCATCAGACAAACATTTTCCAGCAGTGGGAATCGAACCCACAGCCTTGGACTCAGAAAGCAGGGTCGCAGCAAACTGCGCCAATCGGCCGTCTAAATTGATTGAAATTTGAACATAATCAAAGTATATGAGAAAGTAAAGTTTTCAGCAATTTGACATTTTTAATGCCGTGGTAAATTCTTTTAGGTATATGCTATTTTTAAACGCCCGGGTTCTTATTCATGAGCTCATCCGCAATATTATTTCAACAAAAGCGTAAACAAATAAGGTGTGAACTTATAAAAGTGACTTAATTCAGCCGAATGACCGAGTTAAACAACTTCGCGGCTACCAATTGACGGGTTTTATTAAGTTAGTAGGCGTTTAAAGATTGTTCAGTTTTATAATGCTGCAGTTTCCGGTCCCAGTTAATTATATTTTCAATTTCTCAACCGGCCGACTTGCCGCGGGCCACAAGTGAAGCCTCCCGCAAACTATGGACTTTTGGTCGACTGGTAGGTACATTAAACCCTTTTTTTTTCTTTCTCTCCTGTGTATGTATTTATGTATACCTATTATCCACAATCATAAAAATATTCATAAGTCATCTTAGTAACCGTAAAACAAGATTCGCTTACTTTGGGGCTAGATGACGATGTGTGTATTGTCATAGTATATTTATTTATTTATTTATTTATAGTAAAAAAATGTGAGCTGACTGTGATATGTTTTTTTAAATAACAGAGTCTGAAACTTGGAGCGGATCGGGTTCTTAGATAATATTGTTTTATGGTCATAGGCCACCGTTGCTGCAGAATTTTGTTTCCATATTACTATGTATTCTGTTAAAACAGGTATTTACGAAGCGAACCTGTATTTCAAGTTTTACCAAGCCGATATAAGGTGCCACTAAAACAGCACTAAAAGACTAAAAAGCACTTTAAACGTTTCTACATTCAACATCACCTAATTGATCTCGTAGGACCCGGGGAAGAAAGAGATTACATATTTTTTGATATCTATGTTCAGGAAAGGAGTTTTTATTTACTGCACTAAAACTTAACCCATAACTGCTATCTTACCTGGTGGTAAGTGATTATGCCGTTTAATGTGGTAACGGACTTACCTGTTAGGGGTATTAAGATATTATAAGTTCCTAAATTGCCCCTGCTGAGAATCGGACTCGGGGCCTCCAATTGCAAACTAGAACGCTCACCGCTGCGCTTGGAGTTTTCCGCTAAACGTACGTTTCAAAGTATGAGGAAAGGATTTAAAGGAAAATCTGGTCCAGTCCAATTCCGTCCGAGAATCTTTAGTCTGCGGAAGCTCTAAAAGTTATGAGTTTAGCACGGACGAACTTCAACGGCGAATATTTGCGGTTGCTCTTAATAATAATTATATCGCTCGACGAAGGTTCTATTCACCAATCTGTATAGAAGAAATAAATATGCTAAAACCATTGAGTAATGATGTACTAAGAACGAGAGCAGTCGTGTCCAAGGGAATTAATAGATTTTATAGACTCTTTTATGATCACGTGGACTATTAAATAAATATACTACGACAATACACACATCGCCATCTAGCCCCAAAGTAAGCGTTGCTTGTGTTATGGGTACTAAGATGCCAGATGAATATTTTTATGAATTATATACATAAATAGTTGGAAAATACATATAAACACCCAGACACTGAAAAACATTCATGCTCATCACACAAACATTTTGCAGTTGTGGGAATCGAACCCACGGCCTTGAGCTCAGAAAGCAGGGTCGCTGCAAACTGCGCCAATCGGCCGATGACAACAATGCATATAATAATAAGTATATTCTAATTTCTTATGTGATCACCACTGTACCACCAATCATTATATCTTGTTGCCGTCAACTATGCAGCACTTTTATACTTAAGTACGTTCTACATAAGCGGTGATAGCGCATTGGGTGAGGAGCTCGACTTCACTTCGGGGGGCCGAGTTCGAGTACCAGCACGCACCTCTTAACTTTTCTGAGTCATGTGCATTTCAACGAAATAAATATAACTTGCTTCAACGGTGAAGGAAGATATCGCACGGAAACCTGCATGCCTACATAATGTTCTTAAAAGTGTGTAGAGTCCACCAATCCGCACTGGGCCAGCGTGGTGGACTACGCCCTTAAACCTTCCCCTGTGGGAAGAGACCCGTGCTCTGTAGTGGTCCGGTAATGGGTTGATGTGATGACTTTTTTTCCTCTATAGTATTTTAACTGTAACTTTTAAAGTAATATAATTTATCCATTCATCTTCAGCATACTTATGTCCCACGGTTGGGCAACGATAGCAGAGAGGGATATAGAGTTTAAACCCACCTTGCTGCTCTCATGCGGGCTGGCGTGCCCTGCTTATCGTATTTGTAACCCAAAACTCCTCTAACTTCTGGCCACAATCGAAGGATCAATTCTTGGCCGGGCCAGAACCTCGCGATCAGTAGTCGAGTTGGTTTTTTATAGTAATAGTTTGCGGACGGACGGCATGGCAGGAGAACGTCCTGCACCATGCCGCCCTATGCCCATCAATATGAGGCATCGTAGGTGTTAAGCATCATGTGCCTGTAATTACACCGGCAACCACTGATAATCTGGTCAATGCACCTCATAGATCTTATATATATATACGAGATAGACTCGTTGCCTTGTTAAGAATTGTTTAGTGGAATTGGCCGTAAGCGCCAGACTCAATGTCGCTTGCAGCATAATGTATGTGTAAAGCAGAACCTTGCATTGCGATGTCGTCTCTAGTACGTAATACATTATTGCTCGCAGGCTAAAACAAGAGGATAGCGAGCGTAGTAGACAAGTTGGAAACGCTCCAAGCTGACTGGACGGCGAAGGGGAAACATTATGCGCATCTGTGCAATTACTTACGAACAAGCGATAAAATTACTTTGTACATTTTATAAGTTCCTACTGAATGTTTGTTAATACAACTAGCGCTATGAATGCGATGTTTATTTATTTCACATTTGTTACGCAAACACATCATAACGTGTACTTTTGTTAGTAGCATTTGAATTTAGCAAGCATGAAGCTGATATATAATCGTAAATGCTCTGAGAGACCAGTCAGTCGGGACTGACTTTTTTATAGGGATGTATATTTTCGCTCCCGTCTAAGCTGTTGCCTGTGACTGCTTCCGACAGAATTTTTACTTTCCCGTATGACTCCATAATGTTCTCAAAGGCGTGTGAAGTCTACCTTACCGCACTTGACCAGCGTAGTGGACTACGGCCTAAACCCTTCTGTAAGAGACCAATACCCTGTAGTGGTTCGGTAATGAGTTAATAATGATGATGATAACGAGGGATGTTGTAATAAATTATTTTCCCGCACTAAAGAGTCGAAGTTGCGACAAACAAACGGACACACTTTCGCATTTTTAACGTTAGTAAGGATAGTTGGTACAATAAATCACACTTCTTAGGAATAGATTTTCATTGGGGCTCAAAAGAAAATATACACTCCGAAGAGATCCCGGGCAAAAAGTTACGAAGTAATTTAATGTGATAACATAATACAAAGAAAAGTTTTCTCCTCTGTATTTCTTTCCTCTAGTAACATTTCCAAAAAAAGCTTTTACTAACCCACTTCAACACGAATACTTTGGTACGTAAGATCTCTCGTTGCTAAGCAAAAGCTTATCTGTCTGGTCCTTGGCATTTGTTAGCGGGGAACTTTCGACTTAAACACCTAAAATGGCGCCTCTTTTATATTCGGCGGTTGAGTTTATAATATTTTATTAATTATGCCTAATTCTATAGCTTCACTCGCATTTATTTCGCATGTTATCATTGTTTGTTTTTATGGTCTGAGGGCAGCTTAGCACAGTACAACTAACCTCGTCAGTCTTTTAACGTCCCACCGCAGGGCACATTCCAGGCAGAATATAAACTACCACTAAAAAAATCCCCAACACTACACTGCATTAAGGTAGGGTTGGCATTGGCACAGGCCAACCCCACCTTAGACAGTCAGAGATGACAACGACAGACAAACTATCATCATCATTATTATACAACGTGTAATAGAATAACGAAATAATATTTGAGGATAACGAATTTCGAGGATAAGCAATCAGCCCTGTAAAAATTATAATCAAAAGGCATATTTATTTTTCTATAGAAACAAATTCAAAACATTTTACTTATGACAACCCTATTGAAGATAAAACATCGAAACGCGCATAGTACCTACGCTACCGCGACGCGTAACTTAAAAAGTGACTGGAATCACATGATTTTAATTTTGCATGTGATGTTAGGGCTTTATCTGATTTCTTCCAGTAAAAACCATGGCAGTGGTTTACTCAAAAACTATTAGGCGAATACCTAATAGTTTTTTTCTCACAGATGAGTCTCAGAGACAGTACATAATCACACATTTGTCGGATCTTTACATTTTCTCATAGCTTACTTTCTGCCCTAAAATTAGGACTGAATTAGTTTGGGGAAAATAAAAAAGAAATGAGTGACCTAGCGTGATAATCCATAAAAAGGTCCGAAGGAAAAAAAGTGAAACTTATATATTTGTAAAGGGTTTCCGAGAACGTTTAATAAACACGGTCGATTTCAACGGTAGGTAAATCTGGTAGCGAACCATAAATCAGCACCTATTAACAAGTATTTCAAATTTATTACCATTCAAACGTTCCCAATGGTCATTGCCTTTCATGGACATCGAGTTTCCAGTAGCAGTTTCTCTCACGCGATTTGGATCACGGATATTATAGAAAGCGGCTTACGCAAAATGGATTTACGCAAACTTAAGAAGGTACTTTGATAGTTGAAGGTGCGCAAAGGTTAAGGTCACCTTTTCACTTGCTGTGAATTGTGATAGCTAGAATTGATAGCTGGGCGAAACGAAGATGTAAGTAAAGCGTATAGCTTATCTGTTTTATTTTACTCCACTAGATGTTAGCCCTTGACTGCAATCTCAACTTGTGGTAAATAGTGATGGCGATGGAGATGGTGAAGCGGGCATGTACCCCTAATCGGTTTCCAGTAACCAGTTAAAGCTAGTATGTCTGTGTATGTAACACCAACTCATCGTGGTGAATACAGAAGAAAAAAAAACCTTAAGACTCTTCTCGCCTGTCCTATGTGAGAAACTGAAAGAAAGAAAGACTGTCATGATAAATTATCACATGTTATAATAACAAAGACTTTTGCGACTATTTAATTTCCTCTTAATGACCTCAAAGGTACTTCGTGGTTCCGGTCGTGTTCTTCAAACTTCTTTGTTTGAACAGTTTCTTTGGAATAGACGTGACCGAGGTGTCAAATCTTCTTATAATAGGGCCGCAAAAAGGTTTTAACTACAAGTTAGTCCTGCAATCTCACCTGGTGTTAAGTGATGATGCAGTATAAGATGATAACTGTAAGGTACCTGTAAGTATGGCAATTACACGCATACCACTAACTACGCGTAATCGTACCGGAACGCTACACCGCATAGCGGCACATCTTTGTCGGTAGGGTGGTAACTGCCGTAGCCTCCCACCCGACCAGGCCGGAGCAAATTTCAGAAATTGTAAATTCCCAAATCGCGCCTGCCAAGAATCTGACTCGGGACCTTCAACTTGAAACCCCAGCGCTCAACGCTTCGCTAGACACGTCCAGCTAAGCGAGTTATTAAGTGATTTATCTTATCTAATAAACAATGAGAATAAAGAAATCTTACTGGTCGATTTCAGACACATCCCGAACAACTCATCCTCGCAGAGATATAGCGGATAGTCGGCTCAATGCTCTAACACGGTATTATTGTACGTTTGACCTTTGACGGTCAAAACTACCGGTCGATCCGCGATAAATGTCAAGTACTACTTGCATTTGCCGGCATTGCTTAAAGTTAATTCATCGTATGCAGTTATCTAGCTCCGCGTGCCTGTTCAGATGTCGGATTTGTGTTTGTGTGAACCACAAGACTTTCGCTTTCCGTTCAACGGTCTTTTGAAATCAATTGAAACGACGTATTAGTTCGTAGATCCCAATAGGGATGAAGACATTAAAAATAGGTGTGTATAAGGTGCTTTGTCCATGTGAAACTTAGGTTTTTCGAAACAGGAGCCTATGCTCACAACGGGGTTTGCCCCAATTATATGTGACGTATACATTTTTGTCTCTAGGCAACAAAGTGTAAGTAAGTAGCTAAGCTGACATTTTTTACTTGGTTCTGCTTCATATTTTAAAACGTCATCCTGACCCTTTTATTATTTGAGCATTCAAGAAGTGCATTATTTAACCTGCCATATATATGATAGTAATAGAATTTTTTGTGATAGAGCAAATCTGGAGAATTACTACTGCCATGCTTATTTCTCCCGCTAAGCAGCAATGTTGTGATGCTGTGCTCCGGTCTGAAGTGGTTGCCGGTGTAATTACAAGCAAATGTGGCCTAACACCTATGCCCTTAATTGATGTTCATAGGGCGGCATGTGGCAGGACGTGCTCCTTGCATGCCCTGCAAAAATAATTGCTCAAATGTGATTGCTAGTTCCTAAAACTTACGCACATAGCTGATAAAAATATTTCATCTTTATCAACCAATTACCGACCGAATGCAGGGCACGAGCTGCTCTTCTGAATGAGAAAGGTATAGCCCGTAGTCCACCACGCTGGCCAAGTGCGACTTGGTAGAACATGCCTTTAAGAATATTATGGCGAACTCTCAAACATGAAGGTTCCCAGGTTCCCAAATCGAGAGTGATATTAATTTCCTAAATTAAAAACGCATATAGCTCCGATGTTAAGGTAAGCTTGCCGGAGTTCAAACTCGATCCACACGACAGGAACAAAAAATGTTGACCATTGGGCTATCCCCGCTACTAAGAAGATAAGGCCGCCTTTTGTATACTTCTTCTGTCTGTGTTTTCTTTTATTCTTTTTTTGTATTTTTATTTGTGTGCAAATAAAGAGTATAAATAAATAAGACTGTAATTTGCAAACGCGCGAAAAAGAAACCAATTAATCGCATATGAATAAATAACTATTTTATTCATGTAAAAGTGAAAACAACGACGGTCACAAATATAGAATCATTTCTCTCTGCCACACAGGCTAAGTGGATGGAAATTATTTCTGAATAATGTATCGCTTGTTAGCGCGCGTGTAATCTGCCAAAAGTCAGTTACCATACTTCATTTCGCATTCAAATTGATATACTCGTACGCTCGCAGTAAAGAAATCTAGAGGGATATTATTTCATTGTTCATGTGAAGGTATTTCGAGGATTGGTCGGCTCAGTTGCGATAGTACCAAAACAGACGATTAGTCTTGTAAACCAACTTTGACCCCAGTACGATAACATCTTATATGTTAGATAAGGTCTTAGTTTGGCTTTTAATTCGTAAGATTAGTCAGTCTCAGTCATTATCCTTAACACTTCTAATTAAATAATCGGTTCATGATAATAATCCGTATATTTAATAGGAAAAGCACAGCTTAAACTATGTACGGATGAGCCTGATATAGGGCATAAACATGGCGTAGGCGTCCGATGAAAGAGGTTTTCAAAAACTCATCTCCCAAGAGGGCCGGCCTAGAGACTAAGGTTGTAAGTTATAGTGTTTTTACTTCTTTACCTAGAGATGCTTATCCTTGGAAGTAGCCAGAGAGTTTGGATGGCTAGAGCGGTGACACAGTGAACAGACCGCTCCCCAAATGGTTTCCGGCATGCTAGCTATACATATATAAAATAACAGTAGCTGGTCCAGCCGAACAAAGGTAAAAAACGAACAAACGAACGAACAAACTATCGAATTTATATTATAACTAGCTTCTGCCCGCGACTTCGTCGGCGTGGACTTCAGAATTGGGTCTAAAGCTGCGCACGTTAACAAATATATTTGCGAAGTCCATTTCCAAAGCGTAGGTGACATGCATACAGCGTTCAGGCGTTTTTGCGTGATTGAGTAACAAACATCCACGCTTTCACATTTATAATATTAGTTGGATTATGGGTGTGTAATAAATAATATGTGCGATCATACCTAAGCGCAAACATGACAACAATAAAAAAAAATGTTTTCAACAGTGAAGTAAATCACTGGCTAAAGCAAACATTAGAGGAAAAATCTCCCTCTTCGAAGCATTGACGTTATTATTGGTGTAATTTATATGTTCTCTCCCTACCAATAAATAAAAGTTCCTGTCCGCTACTGTCGCAATCGTTGAGTCTCATTCGATACTTACCTAGAGCCAGGTTTATATTATTTTATATGCGGTGATAGCCCAGTGGTTAGGACTTCGATTTTACTTTCGGTGTGCCGAAATCGAAACCCAGCAAGCACCTCTAAGTTAGGTGCGTATTAAGCAATTTAAATATCACTTGCTACAAAATGTCTGAGAGTTCTCCATAATGTTCTCAAAGGTGTGTGGAGTCCACAAATCCTCCCTGGGCCAGAATGGTGGACTACGGCCTTAACCCCTTCTTATTGGGGGAGGAGACCCTTCTGTAATGGGCCGGTAATGGGTTGATATGATGATTATTTTACTGTTGAATAATCTATACTTATAATAAAACTGTAACTGGAAGATTTCTGTACATTTAATATATTTCGAGTCCAAAACAGATTTTTATTTAATTTTTGTCTGTCTGTCTGTCTGTCTGTCCGGGCATCACGTGAAAACTACTGAACGGATTTAATTAAAATTTGGTATAGTGGTAGCTGATTTACCGGGTCAACATATAGGATACTTCTAATCCCGATAAACAATAAGTTTTCTCCGGGAAATGGGATGAAATTTTTTATCAATTTTACTTCATAGCTCCGTTAAATTTCGACCAATTTTTATTTGAAAGTGTATACTATCAAGCATGTTCTGTCTAATTTTAATGTAGATCTGATAAATATTATCGGAGATAAAGGGCATACACAGATATAAGAAACCTATTCTTAATACATTTTAAAATTATATAAATACATAAATTATTACTGAACAATTTAATATACTTAACAGTTATGGTGTTAACCGCATGGTAGTTATGCCTACAATTCTTAGAAACTACTATTATTTACTTTCAAGGTCAACTAAACAAGACACATACACATATAACTCAAATTTATATTCATTATCTTAAATTCCTATATTATATTGTTTTTAGCCCACAAGAGGCTTCACTGTTTAAAGATATTCAACAAGGCAAGACAAGGCTTATTATGTCAGAAGCTAAGAATACATAAGACATTTGGCTACTTTTATCTTTAGTAGGAGAGAATGTTAGAGCGGGCACAATTATCTTCTAGTTATATTATACTAAGACTCTAATCATACCCTAAAATCGCTAAAAAAAACATGTTGCTTATCGCCACAGGCAGCGACCAATCCAAATTTACCTAGGTAATAGGCAATCTAAATTGAAATAATCCAAATTAAAAAAAAAAACTATATTTGACAGTAGCGAGTCGTTATTTAACGTAAGTAAGTATCAAAACGCCTATTGCCTAAGTGTCCAAGCATTTTGCTATGACGCAACGTGAAAGTGATGAGGCTTAGAATTTAACGGCAGTATCATCTAGGTCAGTACTAGGTTAATAGTAGTAGGAAATGAATGAAATGCAATAACGGTTTCTTCAAATAAATAACAAGTAGCCAGCCAATCTATTATTTAGTTATATCTCTTCGATCGTGTCACATAAGTGCAGTTAGCCTTTTTCCCATAGCGTCTACGTCTTGTTTTACACGAGAAACCGTTGGCGACTTCCACTCGAGCATGCCGTATAATTAAGAGCCTTTTCACACGAAGACTGTCACGCGCAGTTGAATCGTCTCATACGCGCGTCTTAATAATTTCTCTGACGTTGTAATAAGCGCTTTTTATTTTTTTTAGTAGGAATCCACAGCTACTGAGCTAGTCAACGAATTCAGTTTACATATATAACGCGTAGTTATTGAGTTTCGAAACACTGTAAGTAAAAGTATCTAATACACATTTACATAAAGCTTATTATGGCAACAACTCTTCTTCAATCGGTGATCATAGCCGGACACTTGAAGATGAAATTCAGTAGTTAGTTAGTACACATCGACAACACATGGAAGACGTTTGGTTTTCATACCTTTTTCATCATCATCATCATCCTCATTAATAGGCTTACGTGGTCCCACGTCTCCTGTCTCATAAAAATGAGGGTTTAGAGCATACCCCCACTACGCTGCTTCAATGAGGGATGAAAACCTAAAAATTCTTGTCCTGACCCGGCAATTCGCAGCACTACGCCCATCGAATCCAGTAAAATTAACCTATCCCTCCATGTAGGGAAGTTGTGATTCAAATCTCGAAAATCATCATCACTTGCGAGGTGTCAACCATGTACTAAGGTCACTCGATTACCTTTGCACTCGTTCACAAATCTAGTTTCCAGCGCGCGAAAAAGTCGTCGTGTGCAAAGGCACTAAAACCAACCTGTGCTACTTATGTTACCAATCAGGACAACCCATAAAGTGTTGCGGAAACCTTTTTATGTGGCTAACCGCGCTGGCAAATATATAATCCCATAATTGATATTTAAAAATTATGAGCGGCGTGCAATGGATTACCTACTAGTCATTTAGTTAGCTGACTTTTTAATTTTCATTTATATACTTTTTGCTACAATAATTCTCATGAGAATAAAATGAACAACCAGATTTACTATGGAATATAATGATTTTTAATGCTACAAACGTGACCTCTGAGAGCTCAGGTCAAGGGCATGCGAGTCCACATCCGATAGATTATCGGTGATCGATTATTTGTAGGAGCAAAATAGAATGTACAGGTTTCATAGTACAACCGCAAAAGTCTCGACGTGTACGGACACCTCTATGACCAAACATCAGCTAAGGATTTAAATCCACCGTTAAATTAAGTTTTGAACAAAAAATTTTTCAATGTACACATAATTCGACAAATTAATAAGATTAATTGAAGTGGAAACTTCCTGTTTCAGCCTGTCATTAAAGATACCTGCTGTTTTGCTGGAATATTTTATATTCAGCCGGCAGACACTAAGTTTGCATGCAGCGGTTTCTCCAGGTATCTGTCTCGGCATAGAAAAAAACTCCTACAGAATAGACAGCAATATAAATAGTCAATAGGTTAAACTGGGCATGTCCTCACTAAGCATTATATTGTTAGAGCCCTATAGCTTTTTTTAAAGGATGCTTTTCGAGCCCCAACAATACAATAAAAATTTAACTCTCATTAATTTTTACATAATTTATTTCTCAATCTTTCTTTTTAACATTAACTTTTCAATATTCTTATTTAGTCCTTAGACATCAATATTTATATATAAACTACATAATAAAAAAACATTTTTATTCTTAACTTTCAGACAATACAATAAATAGCAACGCCGCAAAAAAAATCCTCGTTAAAAATTCTCTCTTCGAAACTATGCGAAAGTTTAAAAAGGAAACTTTCTTTTTGTTAATTGCAACATAATATATTACTGCATTGACAAGCACATCTCTCACTGTCATATGATAGTTTGCATCTATTTCGAGAAGAGAATATATTGATTGGCTTCTAGATTTATCTATCAATTGATTGGTTACACACACAATTATTAAAAGAAGCCATAGGCGATAGAGCCAGACAAATAGAAAAAAAACAATGACAGGAATCTCGCTTCTGAGTTTACAATGCCATCTTTCACGTAATAAAAACTTACGTATAGGTACAATAAATAGAAAGAGTTTGGTACGCAGTTTTATACATTTATTCTATCAAGCAAGTACCGATTAACATATAAATGGAATGTTTTTATGCGTTAGAAATAAAAAGCTACAGACTATCAAATCAATAAAGGTACCTCATAACACAAATACCAGCCTTTTTTTTAGCTTATTCTTCTAGGAATCAA
The DNA here is from genome assembly GCF_905163445.1 of Pararge aegeria. Lineage (NCBI taxonomy): Eukaryota > Metazoa > Arthropoda > Insecta > Lepidoptera > Nymphalidae > Pararge > Pararge aegeria. The sequence continues at coordinate 4,055,343 of NC_053189.1, forward strand.
GAGACCTTGGGTTCTATTCCCGTGTTATAAAATTTGCTTTGCCCATCCCCGTGCCTGGGAGAGTATTTTAAGCTATCGGTGAATTCCGCAAACCGCTTGGAAACAGAGTGGCTTTACTTCCCTCTCTGAATATCAGGAATATCGTCGGACAGATGACCAAATTTAAAGATAAAAAAGATTAATCTAGTAGGAGTTTAAGGTGCCGAGTGCTTCAGAAAACTTAAACTAATTAATAATCTATTTATTTCTTGACATAGAAAAAAAAATTCAAGACGAAAGTGTAAACTACGCTTTTCTTAGTTATTTTTTAAAATTGTTGAATGAAATAAAACATTCTATTTATGTAAAAAATTACAGAGCATTTTCTTTATTAAAATTTTTAATTACCTTTATATACTGATATATCCTCCAAGTCTAGGTGTAAAAAACTTTAACACAGCTTTATAAATTTTAATGTGTAATTTGTCTAACTTTCTTTCTTCTTTAGGTGCCTCTCCAACTATTGATGGTTGGCTGTCAGTTTTTGATAATTCGCCTTTTTTCTCGCAAGACTAAATAGGTGTGTAATTTTAGCAGTGTGCAGCAGTGTGTGTAATTTTAGAAATCGTCTAAAGGTGCAAGCAATAATACTTTTGAAATGGAATCCGGTCGTGACATTAACTTAAAGAACTGTAAACCTTCGTATGTTTAATAATCGTCCGAAAATCTGTGCAGGTAGGTACAGGATATAGGTAGCAAATGAGACAGAAACCTTTGAGTGCAGCCCGCTAGCTCCAGTTTCCACGGCTTTGAAGTGAAATAACATTTTCCTTGGAAGTGTAACGAACCCGGTGGTTACAAAGGGGCCGTAGCTTTGAGTTCCGTGCGGTCACCGTCACCGGACACCGCGGAAGAGCTCAGGTTTCCAGTCCTCATAAATCAAACAACACTCCCCCTTGCTATCTATTCGGCCCGACGTCGCTTTTGGTTTGCCGACCATTATAAGTGCATATCGCGAAATGATAAGTATAATCTATGTAGAGCAAAATCTCGTATCTATACAAATAAATAAAGCTGACATATCTGCCCGTGGTGTTGAATGAACTAGTTCTTATTACTCATTTAATTAAAAATTTTAAGTGAAAAAGAGACAACAAGCCCACGTTTTAATTTTTTTGTCTATCTTTTTAAATAATTAAAGATATGCTTAAAAGTTATTTTGACACAACTCTGTCAAGCAAGTAGTGAATTAACAAAGGAGTGATCTAGGCTATTTTATAATTACCGGAAACATATATCTCAGGGGCATAATAAAATCATGGTTGTAATGTTTTTGAAGTTTTCTTGACTCGTGTATATTGGCTAAGCAGTATTTCCCTAGACGGACGGAACCGGAGGGTGAATCGTTATATGAAAGTTCTGAGTGTTCAAAAAGTGAAGTGAAAAAAAAGATTAATTTATGTTTTTCTTTTAAATAAATTATTCAAAATTAAGGTGTTTAATCACTTAGTAAGAAGGTCCTAATAATATTTATTTAATTAATAACATGGTAACGTGGTTAAATAGGTACAAAACACATTCACTTTTGACTTGCAATAAATAGTTATAATGTTTATCTTAGGACAGCAAAGGATTCTGTGGGAACTCAAAAATAGTACACGAAGAAAACGCGGCTAGATCTACTACTCGTATTGCATATACCTATTAACTTTCTAATACTGAATAAGTTCGATTGAAAAGACTATAAAATATTTGAAGTAAAATTAATTTTATATAGTTACTCGTATCAAATCGTCACAACCGACCTTCGTCTGAAAGGGAATGTCAATGTAAAATAATTTTTATTTTTTTCTGTCGCGTACACAGTGCATACCTATTTCAAGGTAATTAATTACTTTGGAATATAAAAACAGATATAATGTTACAATCCGCACGCAATACTTAGAAAACTTAGTGGCACAGTTGCCTTAGATTCGATTAATTAGACCAGTCGTAGTTTCTTCACAAGGTCGCCCACTGGCGCCGCACTAGTAAAGTTTCTGAGTTGGTCAGTGGACTGATTCTTGAGAGCGAATCCTACTGGCATTCCATTGCGTTAATCTTATTCGATCTTATATTCGCCTAACTAATGACCAACATGTCAGGAACACACATACTTGATATCAATTTTGTGAAATAATATAAATAGAGATATGGCATAAAAGTTTTACAGCAATTTTTCGGTATCGCTAAGTTCTGAATCGGTCAAATGCCTATCCAATCCCAATTTTTTTGACTGAGTAATGCGCTATTTTAAATATTAGTATCATAAAGGTTGGAGTATCGAATCAAAGAAGAAATAAATGAAAATTTATAATGAAATACCATCATTGGGTGCGAAAAGAGCTGATAATTTTCAACAGTTGATAAATAGATAGATAGATACATAAGTCTTTATTGCACACAATGAAGAGACAAAAATCCAATAACAAAATATGAAAACAACAGAAAAACTAAAAAGCTGAATAGATATTCATCAAAGAATAAAATAGATATCATCAATGAAAAATATAAATATCATGGAACCACGATTAATCAAATAAAAAAAAACGCATTCAAATACTTCCATCCATTTGACACAGGCGTATGGATAGACAAAGCGTCTAATTTTAAACACCCTTTTTGTGAGACTTATCAACCGTACAAGTATAATAAATTATCATCGTCACTTCGACGGAATTGCTTTCAAAGAGTAAGCACGAAGATTGTTGCGTTCCGCGAATCAGACGGGCTGATTCAGATCGAGGTCTACTAGTCGAGATGTTCGCGAATCGATAATAATTGCACTCCGCCAGCGAATCAGAGTATACACATAATTATAATAATAAATCAAGCAATTATGATCTCGCGAATAACGTTGGATTTATTACGGTTTAGTTGAACACGTTCCGTTGAAGATGTCAACAAAATATTTTATTTTAATTTTTTTTATCCTTATTTGATAAATAAAGCTGTTTAACAATTTTAAAACATGTAGAAGAAAACTTTAAGGTTTTTTAAGGGCCGGATATGGCGGGTATAAGGATATAGTTGTCACCACCGCTCCTCTTCCCGCGGGTGTCATACGAGACGAGTTGGGGAATATAACGGAGCTTGGTGATTATGGGCAAACCCTCATGTTGGGAGAGGCCTTTTGTCCAACGGTAGACCACTATAGGCTATTGATGACGATTTAGATTTAAGTATAGGGTACTGCTTGCGAGGAGATGAAAAATGTTTAGTGAATCGGGGATGATTCGAAGATTTGTTAGTAGTATAAACAAGAATGAATAATCGTCAGCGAAAATCGGAGACTGTCACAATCTGAAAGACACAAATTAAATAGATATTAAGGCTAATAATAATTGAGCCTTGGCAACGATTCAATTTATCACTTCCCAAAAATATATTAGATTACTTAAGAGTTAGGTATTTCATGTAATGTAGGTAACAGATACTCGGAAGTAGCCGCAATAAATTAAATAATCGCAAGGCGTTACGTAAATCAACAAGTGGAATCGAAACCGAATAGAAAGGCCTGCGGCGATATCAATACAATGAGTACGCATTTCGACTTTCCATTAGCAGTAACTTAATAAATTGAAAATTACATTGTTATTTCGTGACCATCGTCGTTGAGTTTGTTTTGGTAGAGTGTTGATTTTATACATTAGTAGCCTCAAAATAAACAATATCGGGTCCGGAAAGGCAGGTTAAAACCTACTGGTAAAATAACCTACAAAGAGTTTTCAATAAGCAAAAAAGTCCATGTTGCAAGTTCAAGACATCCTTATGATATACACGATTAGTTTAAATAAAAGCAGTAGAAAATCAATAGCAATCAATATCAGTCTAAATACGAAAGCAAAATATAAAAATACACCGACGACGGTACATTCTTGCTTCTCTCCAGTTTCCGGGATGTAAACATCGACTGCACGCTAGGATACCATAGATACCTAATAATCAATTGCAGCTTTACATTACAAATGGTCCATAGGCCTAGAACGAAGAGGCATAACTGACGATCATGACTTCGGGGGCCGCATCAAGTCATCAAATATTATAGGCTCTTGAATTCTCGGGGAAAACGATCGTATGTTAGCGGTATCAATGATACATTGTTTCCCCCGGGCTTCGTACATATATTGTCTGCGGAGAAACGGTTATGTTCTCGTGAAACAGAAATATAGGGCTAATGCCAGGCAGTCATGTTAAACGTCCGATCTGACAGCTGCCCCGGGGATTACGTAACAACCTAACGATAGTCATTAGCAATCAATCTCGTGAATTCCGGTGGGTGGTAGTCGCTGCGTCTGGAAAATTGGCGAAATGGGCCCTCGCGGTCAAATTGTGAAACCTTATGTAACCGGGTTTTGAGAATTAAAGACTTGTCGATTTGACTTGTGCACACACGCACTCGTTTGACCGCAGAGACGTTACTCTTACCGCGAAATGCATTTGAAACATAGGGTTTTATAGAAATTGCAAGCGATACGGATGATGGCTGCGGTCGGCGGCACGCGTTCAGAACACGTAGGGGCAATTGAAAAGAGCGCGAGTTATTGCGGGAGATGAGCGGGAATCGAACCACAATTTGACGCTGCCAGGTTTGTAAAACAATACAATGGGCTATACCTACTCTGAATTCCTATTGTATATAATAAAATGATAGCATCACTCTAAACGCCACGTTTTATTTTACCTCATTTATTAATTTAAGGTCAATTAAGTACATTCATTAATTCATTCAAAGTGCTCTTCATTCTATTATTATCTATATTTCGGGTGCTCTTCACCATGTCTCAAATTATGATTTATTAAACATCCTTTCCCATTTCGTTTGATTCAATTATATATATCGTATTTTTTCTGTACTTCGACGAGATTAAAAATTGTTATTATATATTCGTTTGCGCGAAGCGGCGCGGGAATTTGAAGCGGTGATAGGGCAGTGGTTAGGACTTCGGCGTCATTATCCGGGGGCCGAGTTCGAAGCCCAGCCCGCATCTCTAGCTTTTTTAAGTTAATGTTTTAAGCAATTAAAATAACACTTGCTTCGCCGGAGAAGGAAAATATCGGGATTAAACCTGAATGCCTGAGAGTTCTCTGTAATGTTCTCGCCGTATGGAGTCCACCAATTCACACTGGGCGAGCTTTGTATACTACGGCCTAAACAATTCGCATTGTGGGAAGAGGCCCGTGCTCTGTAGTGGGCCAGTAATGATGATGATGTATTTATTTCGGTTATACGCATTCCAATTGACCAGATCGTTAAACGCAAGGTCAATATGTAGAAAGGCATCATTACCTCGAGTATGAAATATAATAGTGGCAATATGTTGTGCATCTTCCGGAGCGCATGTCCTGTAGGTTATTAACCTATACTGTTCATTAGTGTTTCCGCTGGTCACGCATTGCGTATCGAGGTGTATGGGATGTTGCGACACAAGTTCCAGTACCTTTGTTATGTACCTATGTCATAATAACCTTAACTTACCAAGCGCTGGCTTTGCCCGCGTGTGCAACTATGTTATGATAGGTACGAAGTTATGAGTAACACGAACACGCCAACCAACTCACATATAAAAGTGATCTCGCGTTCCATAACGCCATTTAAAAAAAAGCACTTCAACTTAGCCAAAACGTCGGTAAGGTAAGCATGGTGTAATATAAACATCAAGACATTTTTATTAATATACCAGTTTATGTTAAATTTATAAATATCAAAAGACATCTTTGTGATGTCTTTCGACCTTTCCTCTATCTTCTAAATCCTTATGATATAAAATGAATCAATGAAATCAGATTCAATTAACACCAAACAATAAAGGCAACGACATGCAAGCACCAAAAAGAGCATTGTCAAAGCAAACGAATTGATAGGGTATCAGTTACTGGACGAACGTTTCACAAAATCTTAACGAGAAGCCAAGCTCAGATGTCGCCGAGACCGAAAATAAACTATATAAAGAAATACACGCTTAGTTGGTGGTAAACTTTAAGGAGGTATTTGATAAAATCTAGAAGTTGAACAAAAAGTACCTTTATCACAAGTAGTCTTGTAAAATTTGTAAATGTTTAAACCATACACAATTTCTGTAAACCAACCTTGTGTGCAAGGTTACAATTTCTGTAACCTTGCACAGTTTTTTAGATATCAGCAATGACTTTTTACAAACAAATGGAGCTATGGTGTACAGAGGCTACTATCGCTTAAAAACTAATAATTTAAAATGTCAATTTTAAACGCCATACCCTTGTTAACACACATAATTTTTGATTATAATAATTCTTAAACAAGAAAGTCATCAGTATAAAACTAATAATGCTTAAACCGATGATATTAACCCCTGTCCCAATAATTAGATATGTTTAATTATTCTTTTTTTTTTTGTTTTAAAGATATTCTTTTAGATTTTTCAAACCATATTTTATCTATAATACATTTGAATGTTTATATATTACTAAATTCAAGGTTCTAACCCCACATTAAACTAATCATACTAAAACTTAAAAGTAAGTCGTATTCCTTTACCACCATCATATCGAATCATTATCACTACAGGCCACGGGTCTTTTCCCACAATGAGAAGGGGTTAAGTCTAGCCCAGTGCGGATTAGTGGAAGCCACATACTTTTGAGAACATTATGTAGTACTCTCAGGCATGCAGGTTTCGTCACGATGTTTTCTTTCACCGTCGAAGCAAGTGATATTTTTAATAACTTAATGTTAGTTTAAGTTACAAATAAATACAAAAACGAATCTTCATTTATAATTTGATTTACCTTCTCAAATATAATTTGAGAAGGTACTTTGAATGTTACATCTTATAAAAGTAATGTACCATCGCCATCTCATTCATTCTTGTTCACAGTTTGCTAGGTGATAGACGTATTACCTACCTTGCTAAAATAAAAAAATAATTTTTTTTTGGATAATATTAAATTCGTTAATATTAAAGTACTATCCAACGAGTCGTTTTTAATCTTCCATAACCCAATTTCTCACACTTAATACGCACATAACTTAGAAAAGATAGAGGCGCGTGCTGGGATTCGAACTCGGCTCCCCGAAAGTGAAGTCGACCTTCATCCTTTACGATCAACCTGAGGCAAAGGTGTTGAGCCTAATGTACCTGTAATTACACTGGCAACCACGCTCCGCTCTCTCAGACCGGAACAAAGCAATACTGCTTGGCGATAGAATGGTCCGACTGGCATAGGTCTGTTCTCATGAGACAGAGGTTTTTAAAGCATAGACCCACTACGCTACTTCAATGCAGCATTGTAAGTTTGTTCTATCCGTTGGGACTGATAGTCATAAATTTATAACCAATATCAAATGCCTTCTTCAATTTACCCACCAGCTCTCCTACTTGGACAGGATCCGCGGTCGTTACGCGCCGTTAAATTCAAGGGATTACTTGTCGAATTTTGATAGTCGAATTACGAGATATCTGATTAATTCAATGGAGCGGGTATTGTGTTACCTTTTTTGTGTCCCTACGGTTACCCGCGTGTGGTGTGATTGATCGTCTCGAATTAATGTTATACATGTTTAACCCGTTTCTTGTTAGTACGAAGTTGTTTGAAGTAGAAATAAGTCTATAGGTCTATAAGCTCATTCAAATTGATGCATTAAGAAATTGGAATTGACGACCCCTCTGGCGCCGCAAGGTTGGTTGGTTTGTTTTGAATATATTGATGTATTATTGTATTGGTATAAATCGATATGTTAGGCGAAGTAAACTGTATTGAATAGAAGCAGGTGTTACTGTGCAGAATTTTATCTTATACGATAAATCTTCTTTTTCTTTTTCATACACTACGACAATACACACATCGCCATCTAGCCCCAAAGTAAGCGTAGCTTGTGCTATAAGTACTAAGATGACTGATGATTATTTCAATAAATAATAAATATACAGATAAACATCCAGGCACTGAAAAACATTTATGTTTATCAAACAAACATTTTCCAGTTGTGGGAGTCGAACCGACAGACTAGGTCCCACACTGTGCACATCGACAATCGGCTGTTTTAAGCTAAATTTTCTAAAATTTCCGAAAAACCATCACAACAATTGTCGTAATAGTTTTTTGTTTTGTTAAAATGTGTGAAATTATTGAATAGGTAAACAGTTTGATATTTGTTAGTATGGTCCAACTTAAATAAAAAGAATCCACTTCTTCTGAGAATTGGCTAGAAAACGCTATGCTACAAATTAGTGGATGAGAACTTATTTAGCACGCTTTTGGAGAGTTCATTATTGATCGAAGAATTTTACAACTCATAATTAAAGATAAGATACAACAAACAACTGCAATATAAAAATCCAGTATCAGAATTGAGATCAAATCAACGGCCACCGACATAATGTCAATGTGCATAAATAAGCGATCAATTTGTTCACGATGCGACATCGAAAGAATCGAGTCATGGTTATGATTGATAATCTACTTAATTCATACATTACACGCAAGACACATATGACAAGGGCACGTTCGACGCATCTAGAACCTGAGATTACAAATTTAAAAGGTTTTAAAAAAGAAACATTTTGGCAAGCGGATTTAAAGTTTTTGTTATTATTCCGCTACAAGTTAGCCGTTGACCGTATCTCAACTGATCGTTTACAACGTGTAAAGGAATTATGAAATATTGTTGCATAAGTACATTTCACAAGGAATCATCCTGTAAAAATATTTAATGACAAGGTTGCTTGGAAGCATCCGGCTCCGCTTTCATCTCTCACTAGATAGAAAAATGAATTTTGAAATGTAAAATGTAAATTGTTAATGTTGGAAAAGAGCAACTGCTGAGTTTCTTACCGGCTTCTTCTCGGTAGAATCTGCCTTCCGAACCGGTGGTAGAGTCACTACACACAGACAGACTTGACGTTTCAAAAGTGCTTATATTAGGCCTACTTGAAATAAATGAATTTTGAATTTATTAAATCAAAAGAAGCATATTTATTTTTCATACAAAGAAATTCAGAAATTCTCAGTGTTTAGTTATGACAACCCTATTGAAGACTAAAGACCGACACGTGCATAGTACCTACGCTATTTGAAGCGTACCTGAAGTGACAGGAGTCACTTGACTTTACCTTTGCATATGGTGCTAGGGCTCTATATGATTTCTGAATTAAAAACTATTATCGTTTCGGATTCACAGATAAGTCTCAGAGACGGTAAATAATGAACATCTAAAGCGTCTGAAGATACAGACAAAGATAAGTCTAAGAAGCGAGCTAACGTATAAGTCTATTGTATGTAAGTTATCGGGTAGTGGGTTTATTTCAAAAGAAATTACCAACCCTGAATTAGAGCATTGGCACTATCATAAGCATATTGTGGTATGCCTGCTGTCTCCAATCCGATTCGGTAAACATACCATGTTTACCGAATCGTATAAACTTTGTAATGGCAGTTCAGGTTCCATAACATCCACATCAAAATTTTCTGACCTACAAAAGGCAGGTACCAGTTGCAACCTACAAGCGGACCAAAGTATATTATATTTCAAAAATTTATTAAGTTACTACGTACTACTAAAAAATCAAATTGAAATGAAATACATGTTTCTTCATTATTACTGAAGTAAGTCATATGGCGACATACGACATGATAATCGGGTACGTAGCCCGTCACTCGTGGGAAGACCGAGATAAGATCGTACTTTCATCCGATCACGCATGATTTAAGTGCGAATCCCACAACAATGCTGAAGAACGGTCACGTATTCGAAAACAAACAAATGTATGCTGCAAACGGAACACTTAGTTGTTTCGATTACATAGAAAGAGAATAACAACACATAATTGGAATACAAGTTTTCTATTGTATTGGATAAAAAATCCCACGTGCTTTTATAGTAATAATTGACGGATCGGAAAGATTTTCTACGTGACCTTTAAGTTGAAATCCATTGCCCATAGACAGAGCCATACTTCGTATGCGAGGAAAAGAGAGGTTCGTGAAAAGTGTCGACCTGTGTCCATAAATCCGAGGCGGTGGCTTATGTGCCTGTAATTATACCGGTAACCACGTGGCAGAAAAGCATGGCGATAGTGGGTACTTCCCCGGATAAGTAGTGCCACGAAAAGCTACTTCTAAAAATGGTTTGGTTATTACATAACAACTAATGAAATGTATAAGAAAAAACTGCTGATCACAGGCGCCACTCACTCTTATCCTTTTATCCTTGACAAGTTTTTTGACTACCTCTCTGGCTCGCTGAGGCTATTTAGAATTATAATTTCTAAGTTTTCTCTTGTATGGGAGGCTCTCGAACGTGGCTAGTTACCACCCGGCTGAAGAAAACGTGCCGCTAAGCGATTCAGCATTCCGGTACGATGTCGCTTAGAAACCAATTAGGGATAGTGGTTAAATATAACTGCTATAGCTAACAGGTTAGCCCATTACCATTTTAGACGGCATCATCATTTAGCAACAGGTGAAATTGCAGTCAAGGGTTAACTTAGAGAAAAACTTGCTGTAGCCCGCAGCTTTGCTTGCTTCGCGGTTTTTTGGTTTTTCATGTAACCATCCATCCATATGGATGGCCATACAATTTATAATTTTAGGGAAATAAAAAAAAGTCGGGATACGAGCTAGGCCAATTACAATCATAGTATTCCAATCACCCATCTCTTGATAGTCGAAGGTATTCAATCATGCTTACTACTAGACCAATGTAGAAAATTCACAACAGTAGGGAAATAACAACTAAATGAACATTTAAAAAATGTCTCGAAATAGCATTATTAATAGCATTATATTTGGTTGCCTGGAAGAATTCGCTATTTAGCGATAAGGCCGCCAAATTGTACGTTCTACCTTATTGTGCTGTTGTATTTGTATCTCCATAAATTTTCTCTGTGGTGTACAATAAAAGTGTATTCATTCATTCATTCATTCATTCATTCATTCATTCATTATTTAACATCGAAAGCTGTATAACTTTTATTTAGAAAAATTGCATTTATTTTCAGTGCTACCCAATATTTAATAAAAAGTTGCCAAAAGCAATTGACTGAATCTACAGAAGCAACTTGGGTTACCGTAGCTATTCGAAGTTCGTCGATAGAGGGGCCATAAAACTCGGGCAAAACGATTGATTTGTATTGTACACCCTGCATGCTACGCTTGGAGCGTGTGTACCCAAGTGGAGATATCACCGAAACTTCCCCAATAAAGACGTGAAATAGCAGAGAATCACGCAGGGACTAAAATGCTAACGCTCGATGTTTCGTTAAAATGAAATGACTCATTGATGTTTCGTTTTCTTCTAAAGTCTAAAAGGCCTTATTAAGGCCTTTTAGACTTTAGCATTTTTTTTTTACATTTCTATTTAAATATATTTTCTATACTATTTATACTTATGTATTTAAAGTGAAAAGTGGTATAAAAAACACTTTTCTATTTAAATTTTAGGCATTGCAAAGCTAAGCATTTTCTTTTTTAGTCAAACTAATAACTACATGTGTCCCGCCGCGTAAAGTGCGACACTAAATGTAAAGTTCATCTGTTTTCGATTTAATCTTTGGAAGTTTGAAAGATAATTTGGCATCCATCCATCTTAGCTTCTATCACTTTCAAAGAATAGTTATCGTTAAAGGAAGAATCGTAATTATTAGTTGCTTGGTATGCAACTAACAATGCGATATGTTATTTAGTCCTAGTACTAAAGTCCCCATAAATGAAACGACACTTTTTGTATTTAGTATCATAAGCGGATAGCAGCAAGAGGGGTTTTGCTGCTATATGCTGAGTTGTGTCCTCTATCTCCAATCTTATTCATCAGATCTACACAACATTTGGGCAAAACTAAACTGATAGTATAACCTATCCAGTAAAAAAAATCATTTATATTAAAGTACAATTACTATAATTACTTTTGAAACGGCACTATGCCGTTAACATGCCTATCGAGAAATGTACTTCATATTTATCAACGAAAACTTTCGCTTGGCTTCTGGCAACTGATCAATAAAAATAGATCTACGAGCTGTAGAAAAAATACATTGAAAATTGCCCTTGAATCACTTAACTACTGCTTTATAGAAATAGTCGTAAATTACGAACGTAAGAATAGGTTCTCCTAAACAATTTCAGACGCATGGCGTATGGGCAAGACTGGGATCGCGAAAATAGATATTTGCGCTGATATTGTGTGGAAGCGAGAGCCAAGGTGGCCGGTATTGTACGACCGCCAATAGTGATGTTACTATCGAGACTTTTACTGTAAAATCTTCTATAGTAAAGACTTAGCATGCACTCATTTTGTGAATAACAACACTGCTTACCCTATGGTTTCTAGTAGCAGTACAAGTCAAAGGGCTCATCAGAGCACTGTTCTCATCAGGTTGAGAGTCCCATATCTAAGGATATGACCTAAAACAATTATAATTATGTAATAGTTATAATTGTTTGATTGTGTGATTTTTTTATGTGCTTTACATTTATTTCTGGTTCACTCTATTCCCTAATTTTGTTTCAATTGAACAGTTTGTAACATAATGGGCTTTTACTTGTTATGCTAAAAGCTTCTTATTATGTAAACTCAGTAATTAATGCAACTTCTCCATCTGTCATTTTGAACAAACCGCAAGTCTTACATAAATAAAGTCAAATATGGAAGTCCGGATTTTACGAGCCCGTCGACATTTCTCTTGGAAGAAGCGAATCAGTAACATATTTCACTGTGTTATCCCGGACAACGACATTTATGATCCCGATCTGACCGTTAGACAAAAAGATTATTTCGTTCCATGTCTTAGTTTAGTGTCGTATAGCTTGAGTACCGCTACGTTAGTTATCTAATACATAGGTAGTAAAGTACTTCTGGGATAGCGTATACGAACTGCGTGGGCAGAAATATTGGATTTCGGCGACATAAAAAGTATCATAACATCGTAAACCTTGTTATTTCATTCTTCCCATTCTGAGGTTATTACTTTTAGCGTTTTTACTCTAGGTGGTTTGATGGGAATTGTTTTTTTTTTATTATCGCGCTTAAGTTTGCAAGTTACTACAACGGAATTGTTCAATAATGTTTTAGGCTATTGTTGTATGCTTTACTAGAGTGTAGCTGCTCTCATTATTTTTCATTGTTTCTGGTCTTTTTTCATATTTTTCTCTCTGTTTATTATTTGCGTCCGTATGTATGTTTGTAAAACTTTGTTTACTTTAATTATTGATGTATAGTTTCAAACACAACTATAGAACAGCAATACAAATAGAAACTTAGTTTTGTGCGATATGATTTTTTTGATTATTCTTTTACCACCACTTTTCTTTAAACCATTTATCTGAATACAGCATTTTTGAAATTTCTTGTACAATTGAAGTAGTTAATTATGTTATGTTAAATCAGAACCGGTTATATTATTACTAAAGTTTATACAACCCAATGTATATGTACAGTGTACACATTATACATATACACACGCAAAACATACATAGCATTCACAAAAACAATGTGCTAAATAACTTTAGTTGAACCCAAATACTTTAGTAAATTTGTTAATGCGTAAATTTCTTAACTAAACGTAGATTCTTAAATAAGTGCATATTATAACGTTGTATTTTCAATATAATAGTGCTCTATATTCCTTTATTTAAAAATTTGTATCGTAGCTGATTAAAATAAAAATATTTGTATTTCGTAATTTTGTTGATGTTAACATTTCAATTCAAGATCAAATATTAGAACGCATACGTTACTCTTTTTATTGGCCGTAAGCGCATTTTATATTAATATTTTGTTAGTGTCTGGCCTTCGTACATAAAATATCCAGATCAAGGTGGAGTTTAATGTGAAGCCCGACCGTGACCCCCGGTCCGGCGTCCGGGTAACGCTAAAGAGTATAGACGTCCCACCATTTGGCAGAGAAACGGGGAAATACATATTCATTGCTACAGATACATTTTGCTAATAGAGCGTGAGAAGGTAGTATTGGGAAATTGTTATTTAACCCAAGATTTGTGTGAATATTTGAAAGGTCACATGTTGTGCTTGCGGTTGGGGTAATTAACATTTGTCTTAAAATCCATTTATATTAGTTAGTCTTCTTTATTGCAATATTTATAAAATATAGTCAGCTGAATCAATCCATTTAATGAACTAAAGGATCGATATCCGTTTGGTATCATAAATTAATGTAAGTGTCTTCTTCTTCTTGTATATCACTTGTATAGTCCACTTCACAATGTAATGTCACTTTACAATGTAAATGTTGACTTTACATTGTAAAGTCAACATCTCCCGATGATGCTCCGGTTTCGGAGCGAAACGTGCGAAACGGTGTATTGCCGAGGATCTGTGTGGTGTGGAGTATAAGGATTGAAGAAATTATAAATTACACCACACAGATTCTCCTGCTTTTCGCGGAGTATAGCAAATTAAGCTTAATTTTGATAATATATCATGGATTTCCGCAAAGTAACGCCTGCTTCTATACAATATTCTTCTTCTTGCCCTTATCCCACGCTAACTGCGGTCGACACCACATGTCTTCCCCATTCACTCACTATCAGCCGTAATCTCATTTTCCACTCCTTTTATTATACGCTTATCCTCTTTCACAAAATCCATCCATCTCTTCAATGGTCTCTACTTTTTTTCTCTTCCACGTTTATTTTTAACATTCTTCTGGTAACATGACAAATTATTACGAGTGTATTAGTTTATTATCACTTTATCAAAAATCATAATCACAATCTAAGAATGCCACAAAACTTTACTACATCTATCAAGTTGGCATTATGCGTAGTCAGTAGTGAAGAACAATTATCTAGCTCCGATGAGTTTAACAGAAACAAACCCATAATAATAATGATCCTCACAACCTGTGCATGTCCACTGTTGGGCATATAGGTAGGATGGGTAGCTTCCTTAACAAACGTAACTTAACTCGCTAATTTTATCATTTCCCGATTTGCAAAGAAAATAGGAAAATGAAGAATAGTTTCATGCACAAATGTTTGGAAATTTCATCACATTTCACAAAAGATATGAATGACAAAATATTGTACCTAAGTCTTCAAAAACAAGTAGAATAAATAAAATCTTACCGAGGGCGTCATAAATGACACAATGACATCCGAATGTGGAGACTTATACACGATTAAAACCAAATAAATGTAAACAAACGCTGTTCAGTTTACATTCAATTTCATAATACCCGGCGGCGGCGATTGGCAAATCTCGTTTACGCACTGACTTGTTACTAAGCTCGAAACTAGAAAATAAAGTATACGAATAATCCCAAGGAAAACATTGCAGAGTTTAGGTTCTACACAAAGCTTTCGTGAATTCTTCTCGTTCAATCATACATTTAAGCATTCTCCCCACAGGGTTCGACACTGTAACGAAATTTGCGTATTCGACATCGATATGTTCTAAGACATGGCAGCACTGATGCATTGACAGAAATATGGAGATGTCATATAACCGACATGATGTTTGCAATCGAAGAAGGTGGGTTTTTTTCAAATGGGGCTACCGTTCGCCATTAAAACTAGTTCAATATTTGAGATTCAGTGTGACACGAAAATATCCTTGAGTCTAGACAGTGAAACCCATATATGTATACCTAGTAGCTACCTACTACTCGATCGGTTATAATAATTTGTATCACTATAACTATTTACTGATTTTAGCCCTGCAAGATCGTCCACGTTTAATTTGTAATAGTTGTTAAGTAATTGTCTGTCCCATACAAACTTACGTCCTCTATTCAACACTACATACCCACCGCATCGCATCTTCGATCGCTATTACTTCGATTTAGTTCCTAACCCATAATGTTGTAGTGTGATGTTAAATCGCATGTGAAAGGCTAATATATTCCTCAAGCATAGATATATCTAATGAGAAAAGATAATTGTAGTTCCAACGATTAAACAAACAATAAATTCTTCATCTCCATTAGCTTTATCCAACCGACCTCTAGCATTTGAAAAATCAGAGATATAAAAAAAATAGTCTCAACAGTTGGACATGCGGAAGTTATCGCAAACAAACATCAAAATATATGGGCCTAATTCAATGGATTTGGAACCGTGTCAAAAGAATTGAAATACACAAACAAAACAAGGAAACCGTAGGACAATAGCAGTTACAAAATAAACTGAGTGAGAGAAATTTGGAAGGAAAATAACAGCGAATGAAATTAATTAGATTTTTTTTGTTCTTATCGTAGACACGTGGTCTATATGCACTTTGTTTTCTATCGTTTCTTATGGGAATTCCTTTGAAGCCGGCAATGCATTATTAGTTCCTCTAATTCATTTAAATATTTAAAGAACAGGCCGCATGCTTGACTTAGGTAACTCTACATTCACTACGAGTTATAAAAACTTAAGGGTAGGCTTTTTATAACGGTTACTATTCCTATCTTTAAGTTTTTTATCTTTATTATATATTTTATATCATCGGCACGCTTAGTGCATACCCTGTGCATACCCTCTATGCACGCCACTGGCGGGCAGGGTTAGGGTTTTAGAGCATCGAATGACAAAGCTCCTCGAATATGGATTATTCAGTTTTAATGACTATTATCAGAAATCAGTGATTATAAATCGGGACGCCTAAACGTGCTCCCAGAGGCAGACGGGCGTACTGAGAAGTCTTAAACACAAAACTATATTATATGTATTGTACTCACGCTAGACACCCTGCACGGCTAGCAATAGAATACTCTCGCCGGGGAAAGTATACAATTTTATCTTCTCCCACAGCTTTATGAAAATATTATCATAAAGCTGTGGGATAAATATTGTGGAAATATTATCAAACTAATAAACGTGTGATATATTATAAACGGGGATAATCTTCTCCTATTCCCTGTTGCCGAGCTTTGACACGTTAATTTTATCACTTGTAAGGGAATTTATTTTTATAGTGAGGGGACGCCTGCCATTGTCAGACGGGTGATCACTTCTCTGTAAGGACTATTCCACCCTATTCCCCATGTTTAAGAGACAGGTTTACTGGTGTCCCGGCAGTATCCCCCCCTGAAACCTACCAGTCTCTTTTGTGACCCTCACGAAAGAGAGGTTTGCTGGGTCTTCTTCAGGGAATTTAATCGGGTGATATAATTTTTATCTCCTGGCCCATGTTAGGCGTGCTGTGCTGAACGGATTTTACCCGCATTTTAACAATAGTTGTAGGCACACGGAGACATTCCTAAAGGCCACCCACCCGTGCGAAGTCGGTGCGAGTCAGCATGTAATTGTTAAAATTAACACAAAACTGAACATACTCTGGTTTATCAGGGTAACATACATGCTGAAGGAAATTGCTATTGAAAGATAGCAAACGATAAAAGATGAAGATTAGCCACGCCGTCGTTTCATACATTGTCAGGACGTGATGCGGCGTACAAATTAATCAAATGAAACGTGCTATTTTAATGAATGCAATTAGATAATTCTCGCAAGTTAAAAGCAAGCACGTGCTTATTATCTTGTAATTTGCATGTACTGACATTATATACTTTAGGTTTTATCTAGTGTGAGAGTACTTGAGTACAAAAATAATAAATTTTCTATATTGCCTGATAACAAAGATGTACGTCACTGTTGACAAGCGTTAAAGTGAAATTTTGTCCAGACAGACGAAATTAATATTTAGGTAAGGAAGGATTTATAACTCAGACCCAGCACGCTCTTTTATTTCAGGTTATTTAAGATACATGGACGAAGACACAAGACATTAATATACCTCATTTCTAAGGCTAGGAAAGTCTGAGTCTTTCCTAGACTAAATTGTCTAAAATAGTACCTACCTAGTACTTTTTGTAGGTACTATATCGATAGTAAACCTAAACGCACCAAAAACTAAGCTATCTGTCAATAAACTTCTCGTTTGTTATCTGATGGTTTTATCGCGATCCCAAACACTTACCGCAAACTTAGATAACGATACGCTTTCATATATTATTAAGTGGCCCTGATGAAATTGCGGTTAGTATCATTTCCCAAAATCTTTCGATCGAAAATAGTACAAATGACCTCGGGAATAAAGTCTATATTTAATTTATCTAACCATTATCTGGGTTACGCAACACATCGGGTATCACATTACAGGGTAAACGATCCGACCTTCGCACGCTTCGCTGGACTTTCCCGCAACACGACCTCACAATGCTCGTGAGCTTTATTCCATCCATATTTCCAATACAACAAAGACGAAAACATTTTCAAGATGGTTAATACCAACCCCTTCATAGTTATAAGTATTTGCTGATCATACATGATATTATTTGAAGAAAGCAGACTTTCAATGTATCCTATTTATGCCTATATTATTAAATTGAAGATTTTGTTTCTTCGACTTTCTAATCTCAGTAAAATTTATTTAAACACTAGTTACGTTACCCAGCCCGCTTCGCCGGGCTACATTTTGCTTTATTTTATTTAAACAATAAACTTACATCATTAAATTTTTAATTTAAGTCTTATAATATTTAATCTTTTATTTCTCTCCGTATTCAGTCTCTTCTATTCTCTTCTCAAGCGGGTGAAGATCATTATCTACACCCATGTACACCCAACAATAGAATATCATCATAGTAAATAAAATCTGTATTTGACAGTTCAAAAATAGGAGTGCTCCTATCGTCACCAAACTTTACAGGATTACTCGCCAGGTGAATTCGGAGATTCCCTGACACATACTACGGATCATACCCACACACTTTCTCTTTTATATATATAGAAGATAGATAGATTACATACATCATTATCCTTCATTTGTATGTTGAGGGAAGTTAAAGTCTACGTATATTTTCTCTTAACGCGGCTCAAACCGCATAGCATACTGGAGTAGATAAAATAAATACTACAAATACAGAGAGAAAAAAAAAAACGAGTGGTTTTGTAAAATATTTTAATGATTGCAACATATGCTGTTCTCTGGAAAGAACTTTGCATGGAATGAACTCATATGAAAAAATAATTATCGGGATAAATTAAGATTAAAAGCTAGATTCAGATTATTATTTGGGCGTTACGTTGACGTTGCAAATACATAATAAATAAAGTAGGTGCAACGAAAACGTAACGCCCAAATAATAACCTGCCACCTTTTTTAAACAGTAAAAAAATATAAGACCAAAAAAGGCAAATTAGCTAAATAAAGCAATATATATATATACACGACTCATAGAAAGTAAAATTAACAGGTTACGGTATATCAATGAGCTTCAAAGGCCTTAAAATAATATTCATATATATATAATGATTATTGCTCAGGATGCTGAAGATCAACTTAAAAAAAACCTTAACTAATGAAGCTCAATATAATCCGAATTTTTTTTGCAGAATGATTTAAAACACGATAGGCAGGTTATATTCGTCAGTTTCTAAAAAGCTAATATATAATAACAAACATTTTGTTAATAAAGTATAGAATGGGTCAAAATATCGTATCCTTATTGCACAACGTTTGACACTTTCATACCTGTTAAATGAAAAAGAAAGCAAAGAGGTGTGACTTTTTCGTGACCTGTCGTTTAGTAGGTTTAAATCTGACGACAGTGCAAGTAGCAGTGCTAATTGCAGCAACGAAAGCGATTTATGAAACGCAAAAGGAATATATTGAAAGTGCTAAAATTATAACGCGACGAAGAGTTAATATTTTCAAGAACTAAAATCAAACCTCGTGTTTTAGTTTCAAGAATAACCGTAAATTTCAAATAAGAACATTGTTAGGGATAAATTACATTGTAACACAAGATTGGAACAGAGTAAAAATAAACAAGGGCAATCCCGACTTGCGTGCAAATCAAGCGAAGCGCCTCTGTTATGTTCTATAATGAACTGCAACAAATCGAACGCAGTTTTAATGCGATTGCTGCGTAAATTGTCAGCACCAGCGGTTTGAACATTCAATGAAGATAAATAGCGCCAGCAAGACTGAGTTCTTGAGTCGCATTGATAAGATGAATCAATGGAGAGTTTAATGAATATATAAAATATTCCACTTGTCAACAACTGTCCTACAGTTCTCATTCAGAAGGGAAAGCATAAATGGAAAAGAATGCCGCCATGATAGGAATGGACGTTCGAAATAAAGCAAAAGAGATATAAAATATTCCATGGCGTTGAAATGAAGTGAAGTGGTTACGCTCAATAATGAACGCCAACAAATCGAATGCAATTGAAATGCATCTCTTTGTTAATTGCCAGCAACTGGGGATTCACCATACGGTGATATACAGCAGGAATTTAAATGTTCAGAATCGATGACACGAATCAAAATGTTTTAAAAATTCTTGACTGATTCTACGTGTTCACGAGATTCATTCGTTGCAATAAATAATAAAAGGGCTAATATTTATTGAACCTGAAACTGCTGATAATAGTAATACGTTACTTTCACGATGTTGGGTTCTCCAACAATATAAAAATACTTTTTCTCTTAATAATCCATTGTTTAAAAATTTATAAATACCAAAAAAGAAACCTATATAGGAGTAACATTCTAAATTCTGAGCTTCCTGAAATAGCAGTTCTGAAATGTGAGTGAATTTAATATTTAAAAACGTACTCTAGAGATTGATGTGGAAGTAACCTACATCGTACTAGTTATGTTAACGCAAAAGTGTCTGTCTGTCTTCCAGTTTTAGCTCAAACACTGAATTCAAAATTCATTTATTTCAAGTAGGCCTAGTTCACAAGCTCTTTTTAAACGTCAAGTCAGTCTGTGTCTTTAGTGACTGTACCACCAGAGTAAACCATATATAACACAGAAAAATGTTTATTTTTATATAAAAATTTATTTAAATTTAAGTTAGAACTGGTTAAATTTTTATTTTATAAAATAACAATTGAACCAGCTCTAAAATATATGTTATGATATAGAAAGGATAAAGGGGTTGATAACATAATACACTTTATCTGGATAAGGTTTCCTCATATTTCGTATGTCTATAAAATTTTATAAAATTAGGCTTCTTTGTTGCTCTGCCTTTTTTGAATTGTTGCAATTTACTTAGCAAACTTCGGCGTTGGGACCTTCTAAGACGACTTCATAATACGAAGTTTGGTCTTAAGAAATATATAGTACTTTTTAAATGGTTTATTGACTACAGACAATATGAATAATTACTGGAGTCAGTAAAACGTTTGACAAGGTTATCTCTCTTTTACAGCGGATTCTACTGGATCCAGACTACAATAAACTTCTAATTGTAAATTCAAAGCATTAAATAAATAACACAGAGCCGCAAGAATTTGACATAAATATGTACCCTTTAATAGGACGAATACAATGCCTGAGGCAATTCAATTAGGACACGTATTGTAAACAATCGCGAAGAGCAGGGCTAAAGCCACGAACAATGTACTTAAATAAACAAACTGTATTTAAAAGCAATTTAAAATATAAATTCAAGACCATCCTCACAACGTCCGTTTGTTTACAATTGACAGTTAGGTATATTACTTACTTGAATAAAATTAAAAATAATTATTAAAAGCATAAAATAGTTCATGTTTAAGATATCCACATTGTATGTCAAGTTCTGTGCATAATTGAAGAATATACCTCAAAATTCACGCGGATGACACCTTTACTTGATTTGTCTTGATGTGTTTGATTTTAAGACCTAAACTGTCGTATTAAAATAATTAAAGGGTTAACCAGGGACATATTATAGTGGCAGGTCACTAGGTAAACTAGAATTTAAAATTTGTGTTTTTATGGTAACAATATCAGGATTAATTATAATGAATAATAAATATATTAATAATAATAATTGATATTTTACCATAAATGATCTCGATATTAGCATAATTATTGAACTTGTTTTGAAACTAACTAAACTAAACTAAAACTCTGGTCTAACAAAAAGCCTTAACTCTTTGCCATGCACTCTTAAGGATATTAAAACACATGAAACATTTATTGTACAATGTACATGCACGTTCCTCTCACGAATTTCACAATAAATAAATAACCTTTTATATTGTTATATTGATAGATAAAATATTAAATATGCGAATAATATTAAGTGAACCAGTTGTTATATTAAACGCAGACTTATAAAAAACCAACATATAATTAAGTTCGGTACGTTGATGGGCGACCATGACATCTTCCAACAAGTCAAAAATGTAATAATATAATGGTTTGGGGATTACAATATTATATAGAAAGCAAAGTTTAGATCTACTTAAAGACTGTTTTTGGTATATCAGATATTCTTAGTACGTACTCGTACCTCTTGATCCGTTGTCATCAAGTATCTGAAGCTTATAGAGATGGCTACAATTGTAAACTCCATGTTTGCATATTAGTACCTATTGCATATGTTTGTCCTTTTTATTACTATGGATAATACAAAGTCAAAAGTAGTTAAGAACAAGTAGACAAACACATTACTCAAGGATTCAAGGTTATTAGAACAGAATATGCAAAATGCACCTCATCAAAAAAGTAGTAATGTTTAGATTTATTCTTGCATTTTTTAAATAGCAGCTTGTTAGATACCCATAACGTCGACGAAAAGTATAGTGACATTGTATATGTACCTATATCTATCCTTATAATTAAATACAGCTTCAAGTTAACAAATTCTGAACATCGATGTAAAGCCCAATTTTTTTTTTATTTGTTAATCGGTTAGTGCATCACGCGCGACCAGCAGAACAGTTTTGAGTGGAAAAAATTGGCATAGTTATACTATAGCTCTAGGCAAGGCTTTGAGCACTGATTATAAATAACAGAAAAAACAGTCGATCTAACACTCCTTATTTTATTAGCAAGGTCGTATAATCATAATATAATCTGTTTAAATCCAAACCATTTCACCAGGATAAACACAACCCACTGAAATGGTTTGGGAAACGTGACGGTATGGTTACAATTTTTGAGATAGAGGATGGAAAAATCTTTGCATTAGGCGTTCTACAATAAAACTATGAATAAATTAATTGCCTCTTTTATCCTTAAAAGAACGACAAAACAAATAAACAGGCTTGAAGATGCAATGGTAGCTTTATTAGTAAGAGGAAGCGATATGCCAAACGCTTTAACGTTCTGCTACGATACAAAACTATAAAGCGAATAAATAATTGCGTACATTTAGTCCGCCTGCAGAAACGGGCTAATAACACTTTCGATTGTGGCTACTATCAATGTAGGAGTTAAGGTTTGCTTATATTCAACCGAGTTTACTTGCCAGCTGCTCTAAAATCTCCTTGTTATGTTTATTTACGATGGCACAGTAGACCTTAGGCTTTAACGACTATCACAAGTTAGTGATAATAACCGGGACCGACGGCTTAACGTGCCGAGGCACGGGGGCTGACGCCGCCAATTTCCTCAGCCGGAGCTTATCCGGGAATACATACTGAAAATTCTTTACTCTCTACCTACTTTAATTTTATACGCGCTTGAAAAACATCAATATAGTAACAGAATTCTCTAGGGGCAGTTGAGCTCTATCAGGTATACTCATAAGCTAGATCTCTTGATTAAATTATTTAAGTAAAATGCCATATATCTAGAAAACTCATCACATCACTCAGACTCATTATGTGATACCCGATCGTTGTTCAGTGCAGCTGCGTCCAAAGTACAGATAACCGATTAATAATAGACAATATCCGGAAGCAGACGACACTGCAAGAATACTACTTTATTGTTATTAGTTATTTGAGACCACTGAAAACTTTATTTTCATAAAGGTCACTGAACATGTTTCTGTAGCAGAACCGATAGCTGCTATGGCAGACGATTCTAGAATGTAGGCCGCGGGCCTGTAAGTGATGACCTTATAAAGTGGTTGGATAAGAAAAGCAAAGGACCCTGTGTAGTGGCGACATTAGAATTGGTACAGATTTGAATGGCACCCACTTTATAGCACGCGCAGTGTAATTCACCCTTTAGGTACAGAAAAGGGAATCAGCGCCGTGAGAGTAGCGGGGCAACTTTCTCACCGCCTTCGATATGAAGGCGAGAGGCGAGTGCGACCGGTGTGTCTGTACAACAAGTAGTTACGCTCAAGCTTACGATATTATAGCTACAAACGATTAGCGATGGCTTAAAGAAAAAAACTGTATAATTAAAAAAGGATTAACTCAAGCTGTTTTAATTGCCCAGCTTAATAACAAAGGAGATTAGTCGGTCGTTGACTTTTTTTTAATAATACTGAATCGGAGCTCCCTAGGCATCATATCGATAGTTGTTATTATTCAGGCATAAACCAAATTTATAGAAAGCACCTGACTACCAGTTTACAATAACACAAGTAATAAATATTTTATTTATTTGTGCATAATTTTTATTGGTAGGTCAAACCATCCAAAAATACTAAAATTATTAGTAGCTATTTGTCGTTTGTAATAGTTCACTAAAATGCAGCTATTACAGCAAAATTGAAATATAATATTGCTCTACTAGAACGATTTTCACATTTCGTGGTACAAATGCATATCGAGGTTTCGCCAGTAGCGGACACAATGAGCGTCGCAAAATTGGCAAAGCAATGGGGCCGGGATAGCCAAAGAGTTGAACAAATTTCGCAGGCTCTGCAATTCAGAATTGCTTGAAATAAGGTACCAAAATATGATGACCTTTAACTTTAAATAATGGGGTCGACTAACATAAATTTTCTCATGAAACTATAAATTTGAGAGGACTTTTCTATCTGACATAACATGTATTATATTCCACACGAAACATTTATAGAAACACCAGAAGTGAGAATCGAAAGACGCTCACGCTTGTTCTTAGAACTGCCAGGTGGAAGAACGTTCTAAGAATCCTAGCAACGCAAACAGGTTTCCATTCCGGTAGCAAGTCTATCGGTCCATATTCATAGGAGCTGTCAAAAGGCCTTGTACTCACATTGCACCAACTATTCTTTTTTTATCATAAAGACATGACAGCTTATGCAAATTAATGTTTTTCCAGAAACATTAATGAGATCGATTGAGATTAGCAGTTCTCATTGGCTGAATTTATATAACTCTACACATTGTGTATTTTACAGAGTCAAACATTTAGTTCGATCGTCATTTTTGTCACTGCCTTTTGATGACAATCTACTCTATTATTGGAGAACCGAAGACAGCAACATTGATGTCGCCGCGAAGTCGCCAAACAAAGGTTTCAAAATAAAGTTTTATTTTGGCAAGAGTTTACCAAATACAAAATATAAGTTGGTAAGCTATTGTAACGAGTAAATAAATGAATTTAAGGCACTTTATTACCATCAGAATATATGTTATATACCCAAATCAAAGTGGTGGTCGTGTTCCTTCTCTATCGATCTACATATTATCCTACTAGTGTTAATGCAACAATAAATAAAATTATATTCAAAAGTAGATAGTAATCTGTGTGAAAATATCAGTTGAATTTTAATAACTTTTTAACTAATATATACTACTATAAAAACTATGAACCGCTTATATTTCTAAGCAAACGTAGATTCACGAAGCTGAATCTCGAATAGTGATTAAACTTAAATAGCGAACGATGTTACTTTAGGAATCAACTGCTAGAGCAATATAATAATCAACATCGATAATATAACAACGTGATTTTCATTACTGCCATCTCTGGAAGAGTTAGAAGATATACTGCAAAGTAAATACTACGATGGTAATAATAGTATAATAAAATAGTCACTGGAGGTAATGGGGCTATTGTCCTTGTCAAAAAATAGAACAAAGAACCGCTTCATCCCCTAACTTGTTCCAACATCACAAGCGCGTAAGAACATCAAGGAAAGCAACACTATCTGCTTTCTCTCCGGGCGGCTTTATCGGTCCGCGCCCATAGAAAACGCCCGGTGAAAATTATGAAATCACAGCACACTCGCTGCACTTATATCCGTGATATTGCTTGTATTGATATAGTAGATTACGCCAATCAATTCGGCTGTAACTTCCTTTAATATACCTACGCATTGAGTCATATAACCACCTAATTGGTCTAGAACTTATTCTGTTACGGATCATGAGGCTGATGATATTTAAATTAAGACCTGTGATGTATATTACGTGTGATGAGTTAGTAAATAGTAATAATAAATACAAATGACCCGGCGGTTAAAATTATTCCTAATTTGTTTCAAAGTTTAAGAGTGTACAATATACATTCCTCAAAAACATTATCAAGCAACTATTCCTCTTGCTTGTTCGTGTCATAAGCATAAGGAAGTTCACTAGGCGCAATGGCAAACAAACATCAGAAAGAGGCTGGACACGTTACGGAGAACCAATAGAAAAGAAAAGAAAGAAAGAAAAAATATTTTTTCGTACGTACGTACGTATGTTCTGTTTGGCATAAACCTAGAAAAAAGGTGCCGCTCAGCATTGTGGTGCATGCGCCAGTGGGAGCATACAGCGTTGATTTTCAGTTGGCACCTTGTCCCAGGTGACACCAAGTAAATGCCATCATCCACTGACCACATTTTAATATTTTAAACGATGAGATGAGTGGAGGTGTGTGGCTAATGCTAAAAGGGTTTAAGTAATATTTTCAACATAACAAAAAAATATTAACTCACGATTGGCGAAGCGTTATTATTTCTTCAGATTAAACACTGCAATGCAAACGAAAACGCTTAAAGCTATGGCGAAAAACGTAAATATAACTTGCTTGTTTTTATTTCATATCCCAACTACACTGAACGAATCCTAATGAAATTATCAAGCTTTATATTTCAATTTCATTTTGAATGCATGCGAGAAAAAGGCACATAAAATAAATAAAAAGTCAACGGCCGCTTAATGAGATGTTTTCATATAAATATGGGTTTATGTGGGATTATTAACATTCAAATGTTCATTCTAATAACTAAAGAGGGCGTCTTTATAATATGTTAATGTACCCCAGCTAACGACGACGAACACTATCACAGTTTATTTTGTAATATTATAAATGTGAAAGTTTTGTATTGATGTGCGGACGTTTGCTATACATTCACGTTCGAATAAATTGTAAGTTTTAAAGGACAAGCCTTTGAAGAGACGCTGCTGGCACCATTTAATAAACCAAACACTTAAAACCGAATTATATTAAGGGTTCAGGTAAAAAAACTATGCACAAAGAATAGACGTTTATTCCAATGGGCCGGGCCTATTACAGGGGTAAATTCGAGCACCGCCAAAATCATTTTATATCGTTGAATGACTTGGTTTATTGACAGGTTTAAATATTATTTTAAGTATACTTAATGAAATATATATTATATTTATAAATACATAAGTAGGACAATAACTAAAAAGCAAGAAATAAATATAATCTACAATTTTTTTTTAAGTCGTTTAAGCTGTTACGCTTTTTAGGAGGTCGGTTTGCAATTATATCAAAGTATGATTGGTTAATATCAACTGATACCTCCAATAGACCAAATTAAAAGGGGTCCACCTCTGAGGTATGACCTACCAAATAAAAAAAGAATTATCAAAATCGGTATATTAAATTAAATAAGAGATATATAAAATAAAACACAGGCGAATTAAGAACCTCCTCCTTTTTTTTAAAGCCGGTTGAAATATTCCAAACAAACTGAATCACAGGCGGAAAGTAGTCTATGAATATTTGACTCTAATTTATGTAGGGTCTATGTAAGTCACATTTTATTGTTCGATATAAGCATTGTACAATCAAATAAGGCCAGTGTGGTGATAGTTATGAGCCTATTCAACAAGTATTTATTCGATTGTCTTTTGACAAGTTAAATAATTATCATTTTATATTTAAAACACGTCACTCGCATTTTGTGACGTCAAAGTTGCAAATGTTGCAAAGTGCATTATTTGCGTATAACATTCTAAGGACTTACATATGACATAAAAGGAACAATAAAGCACTGTCTAACCTAACGTTTATAATAACAACTGCCAGCCCTGGTTGAAAATCCTGTGGACACACTGCTGCATTAGAAGGATTCAATATGTAACCGTTAAGTACTACAATATTAAATAACCGCTCGTCCATTATACTATTAATATGCAAATGCAATGAGCCCGTCTGTCTACACCGATTCAGTTACGCTGTGACACAATTTGACACTTCCATGAGCAGCGTTCTCTGTATATCTGTAGCCTTAGTACAAAATTTGCTTGCTTGCAATTGAGTTTCGAGTATGGAAATACTTACATAGGTGTAAAATAGATGTTATTTCAATTACAATTCTTTGCCTTGACAGGATGTTTGTGAAAAAAAATCATAAGCTCTCAATCGAAGAGTATTTTCGCATATTAAACTCTGTTAAAGTAAAATAGGCCTCATGTCACTCGCTTTAGAATCGCAAATCCTATATATACTTCCAATATTTAGTTCAAAGTTCTGCTTTAAGCCCGAGCTTAATAACTGTGGGCAAATGTGTGCCTTAGCTACATACAAGTAAGATCCATTTTACTCTGATATTCAAGGGTTTTGCTGCTCGATTGCGAACGAGCAAAATAACTTGTACTAAGCGTACTGAACACTGGCGTCGCAAGATACCATTGACGTATTAGCATACAAAGAGCCCGAGTCTGTCTAATAACTGGGCTAAACGTCTTCGGTGCACAGCGCTTTGGTGCCGTGACACTAAAGTGCAATGCGGTGTAAAACGCCAATTAATGTTACCACCATTTTTTTCTTCTACTTTAACGCGCTCCATATTACTTAGTCTTCATACATATTTTAGAGAAAAAAACCCTCCGCATTAGCGTGCTCTAATAAAATAAACTGACTATTTTATTTACCTATACTAATTAACTTTATCTTTATTTAACAAATTACCAAACTAATTAAGCGATAATCGCTACAAAGCGATAAGGCCGCCTTTTGTATACTTGTTCTTTCTGTGTTTTTTTTTTATTCTTCTTCTGTATTTTTATTTGTGTGCAAATAAAGAGTATAAATAAATAAAACAAATTTAACTGTGCTAACAGAGGACTTAACTCTTGACAGCAATAACTTCTACTCTACCTTTTGGAACACGGGAGTAACTTAATTTTGTTTTGTTTCAGTGGTAGACAATCCATATTCGGTGGATGTGCGATAAAGATGATTTATATTGGTGTAACATAGATAGGTGAATAACTAATAAAAAAACATTTGCAAATGTAATAATAGCAAAGAAAAATGATTAGCCGATTTTTTCTCTGCAGTGCAAATTTTCATTTTATAACAACGTCATATCAACGATAACTTTAAAGCCCAGCAACAAGCATTTGATCAGTGTGGTGGACATTCATGCTCCTAAAACTGGATTATAGGGAAGCCGACTCATTATTAGATACACGCGTTTATAGACTGACGATGAGGATGACCTGTTAACAAACAGTTTATAACCACAAAGTGGCGAGTAATACAATATAATGGGAAACACAATTGGAGCGAGCAATTTACAAAACCGGACCCGATCGGTCTCGGGCAGTCCGCGTTGCGCTCGATCCTGAATACTTCATTAGATGACTTAACATAACTCTTAATAAAGGAGTTAACGCACTATTTAACCGTGCAGATGACTGTAGACATTTCGCCCTCACTCGATGCAATGTAAAGAAATAGAAATTAACACCTATAATATTTATTTTTATACGGACTAACGCTTGGCTGCAATCATACAAACTAAGTTAGAGCACGCTTGTCTAGAACAAGGCTCAACTCTAGATGGTTAAAAAGTGTTCAGGGACAACGGAAACCGGAAAGTTATAACGATGTATAAGGTTTTTAAAATTTTGAATAATTATTATTTCTATAAAATAATGCGAAAATGTAGATATAGGTAAATAGTATAAGACAGATGAAGGTCCGACCCATATTTTTTTAGGTAGTAAAATATTGGTAATACAGAAATTATTCTGTTTAATTAATGAAATAACAAATAAGGTATATATTTCTTTACGAGTTCGAAGGTGTTTTAAAATATCATATCACGATTTTTATACCT
Source organism: Pararge aegeria (assembly GCF_905163445.1). NCBI lineage: Eukaryota > Metazoa > Arthropoda > Insecta > Lepidoptera > Nymphalidae > Pararge > Pararge aegeria. The sequence goes on from NC_053189.1 coordinate 4,085,264, forward strand.
AGAGAAAATTGAAACAATGTTAATCAAGTGGTAAGAAAAACCGCTGACTCTTTTTTATGGATCGCGTTGATATGAAAAGACGCAGAGGAAAAGTGCTTTACCTATTGGGCTGACAACAATCAAGGTTTTTTTTTTCAAAACGCTCATAAGAATTTTATCTAGAGTCTTACACATACACAATGATTTCTTTTTATTTTATGCTATTTGTTTATCGTATTTTGAAGTATGCTTGCTAACTTATGCATTCGAATATCTATTAGTACGGTTCACTTTACGAAAGCCCTTATGATATGACCGCTCGTGGACGGAAAACATGTGAAACCTGTAAGATCGAGGGCAAAGCAGTTATTATGCCCACTAATGAGGACATTCAACTGAAACATATGCGGTTTGTAGATAGAGACCATCAATTAATCAACGATAATTATGTATCGATGAAATAGCTGACAGTCAATTAATAACATACCGTTTGTAACAAAGTGGCGGTTACCAAATTAATGACGGATCCGATTTCTCTCGAATAGATTCTCATCTTGAAAACATTCAAATATTTACTTGCTGCACTAAATAGGAATACTCCCATCATCAATATCCTGTAACAGCCTACTGCTAGACTAAAGGTCTCTTCCTGGACTGAAGAGTTTGCCAATAATCACCAGGCTTGGCAGACGGGTTGGTGTATTTCTAAAGAGAACGCAGGTGCCCGTTCTTCATCTTACTGTGATAATTGTACTATGGTCTGCCTTTACCAAACGGCACAATACTCTAACATGGCAATGGCTTAAAACACTAGATGCAATAATCACTTAATTATATACTGTCAATTTGTGCATCTATGCAAGAAGGTGGAATAAAATCGAAAATGTGAACAACTTCAGACGTTATGTACTCTTAGAACAATATTTAAGTTTCGTTGCAGGGAAAGGAGACAAGGGATTTTTAAGTCAATATTATTAGTAAAAAATCCCAAATTCTTTAAAAAAATATTGCACTTTATTCTCTGTTCAACACGATCAAGAACTTTATGTTTTCAAACCCAACTATAATCACTGATAAAATAAAAATAAAAATATAAACCAAATAAGTGCAGTCCATCAATGACATATTACGTGTACTAAAAATAAAGCTGAAGATACAATTTTGAGGAAGGCTATTGAACACTACGCTACGAATCTTAGGAGACGAGAAAACGACGTTATACGAATACGAAAGCGGATGAGAAACTTATCATAAGTTCGAGGCGGACGAAATCGCGGGAAGGAGGAATCTAGACTACGTATTATAACTTGTTCATGGCAAATTCCAAAATATATGGTATATTAAATGGTTAACTATAAGACAAATGAGCTCTACCTACAATCTACAACAGCCATTGCAATATACATGATTAAAATGGACCACTAACGCGAACATAGAATTGAAACACAATCTATACTTTATAATAAAACTGTAACTGGAAGATTTCTGTACATTCATTATCTTCATGTATGACTTATTTTTTTTTTTTCACTACAAGTTAGCCCACGCCTGCAGTTATACTGATGATAAGTTATGATGCAATCTAAGACGGTAGCGGGCTAGTCTGTTAGGAGTAGTGAGGTATGGCAGTAAACAGACATGTCATTTCTGCGCGACATCGCGTAACGGAACGCTTAATCGCTTGGCGACACGTTCTGTCGTTGGTGTGGTAACTAGCCACGGCTAGACCAGACCAGAGAAAGTTCAGAATTTATAAATAACCTAAAACTTAAGAGTCCTCAGCCACAGCTGTATGCCTACGCGAGGATATCTCTATAAATTGTATAATAAATTGGCTTCCGTTTATTAAACAGTGCTACACTGCTCTAGCTGGAAGTGATAAATAGTTAGAACCGGCCAACCAGCATTCGAGAAAAATGGTGTGTCTATGCTGTATGACCTCTTCCATGAGAGATAAACAAAATCTCATTTTGTCGCTGCCGGGGATCATACAAGGGACCTCCCACTCATAACACCACAGCGTTCACCACTGCGCCAGGGAGGTCGTCGTTTCATGTTTTACTTGGTCAATAAAACATCTTTATCTTAATTTTAAAATTAACACATAATATATCAACACTCATCAAGTTTGCATCTATATGAACTATAGGTAAGAAGTAAGAACATATGAAAGTAATGTTCCAAACCCTTCCACGCAGCAATCTGCCCGATCATCGTTCGAGCGTCGACCCAACCGGCGCATTCAGATGATAAGCCATTCTAAATGAGAATATTGTACTGACCGTCATTTGTCCTCGCCACTAACGAAAATATGGCTTACCGTCTGACAAATGAACATATTGTTTTAATAAAAGAATTTATATAACGACCTTTCTGACGCAGCGATGCCCTGTTGCCTTTCAAGCGTCTTACGAGTTTATTCTCGATTGGTTCAGTTAGTTTTATAGATAGTTAAATTCATTATTGCATAAACTTTATCAAGATTTAGACGTGCCGCCAAGTGTTTTAGCGTGATGCTGCGTACAAATTGATCAGGGGTATATGTGGGTGTGTGTGCGTTAGCTATATCTAACTGCCACACCTCTAACAGGTTAATCCGCTAACATCTAGACTGCATCTTAGCTAAGATTAAAGTCAAGGGCTACCTTGTAGTGGAAGTACTTCTACAATGGACCGTGATTAAACTGCTGCTATTATAATTTTAGCAGATGTCATCGTAGCAAGCAAGTTAGATGTTATTGGCGTTAACTAACTACCACTGTAGCAAATTGCTATTTTCACACAATGCAGCGTAAATACTGATACTGAATATCAGCTAAAAATTAATCAGTCTTACGAGTAACTACCGCTAATACTTAAGGCCAAAATAGTTGCGTATACTATAGCTCTTCGTAGTATTAAAGAGCGTGTTATAATACAGCTTGTATCATAGTCACTAAATAGTATTAAGTGAGTCCACCGAATGTATAACCCAAAATAGAGGGTATTTTTTACAGGTATTAATGGCATTGTTATTTGGTCATGTCAAGTATATAAATTTTATTTGCCAACTCAGATGCAAACGCTTGTGGTGTTTTTTATCTGTACTTCTTTCATACATGTACAGCAAAATAGACGATAAATATTAAGAGAATATAAAAGTTACGGAAGGGCTTCAAGAAGTTATCTTTTTATGCAATCGCTACACCTTAATAGATAGCTTGGAAAACGATTTTCAATAAAAAATCTGACGTGGACAAAGAAAAAATGCCGCTTCTCGAAATAGGACTAGACATTTGCTAATTCTGAGACCCTGAGTTAATTGAAATTGTCTACGACATTTGTTTAATTTAAGATTTCACCTTCAGAGTGTCAAGTTACAGTTCCCACGCCTTGAATACAAGCATTATGAAAATGTATGCATTTTTGCCTTACCCAACGTAACTCAACTATTCTTAGAAAAATGTGATCGCTCACGTGCGAACAAAGGTTTCAAGTTGCAATATCGCGAAAATCTCGTAGACACTATATATAGGTTTATATGATGTCGACGAGCATTAATTTAATTCCTATCCACCCATATTTTCGACATAAAACGATGCAATTATTTGAATAAAATAAAAAAATAAATCTAGTTTTAGCTTCATTAACTGCATTTCTCGAAGATAAAGACATTGCCTTGGAAGAAAATGTGACTTTATAGCGTTATTTTTTATGTTATAAAATATTATTAATTTAAGTAAAAAAAAATTATCCTCTGTTAAAATGTAAATTTTAAAATCATCATTGTAGTAAACAATCGACATTACGAAAAGCGCAAATGCAGTTGTTTCATATTATGATAGTTACCCTGTTTTAAAGTTACGCTTCACCATTTCGGCATTGTTTGAATTTTGATAGTAAATACCTATACACAATTCTTTGATCTAAATTGATAGGTCTGAAAATACTACTATCGTTATTCCATCGGAAACATTGTGAAGCAGACCGCACTAATTTTAAACTAATAAATTTTGTTTCGATTAAAGATTTGCGTACAACAGAATTGGCACGAATCTGTGCTAGTTAAAGAAGACGTTTTATTTTTCTTCTAATAGGTTTGTTGAGGAGAAAAATAAAACCTATCAACCTTAAATGATATCAAATCAAATATGTTATTTCAAAGTCTGTACCTCTCATATAATATATAATTTAACCTGGTAACCCCCAGTTTGAAATTTCCTCACCCTTTTTGATGAAACCTTTCTTGGTTCATTTTATCAAGATATCATAATAAGTTGCTGAATTTTGTGACGGACGGACAAAGTTTTTCGGTGAGACTTTCTCCCGTGCGATTTGGTTTTTCCTAAAAACCTAAAAGAATTAACGCTTGTCGTTGAGGTTCGTTACAAGGTGTCCTCAGATTTTTGTCTGTCAAACGATCGCACAGAAAAAATAATCTCTACGAAACAATCTGTCGCTAGCGTGACCTTAGGCTCATTGGACTTGTACTGGCAGCAAGTTTTCTTCTGGACGGCGGGAGGCGGGGTAGAAAGCAGACTCGTATCCGCTCGGAGGTTTCACCCACGATTTCACTCGCGAAAGCACACGTCACCCGAGATGTTACGACTGCACACCGCATTAATAATAAACAAGTATAATGCCGAATGAGTTTTGTAGTCGCATACAATGAGTTATCATGTCATGTGACATGAACGTTGCATACATTACTGACGTTATCGTCATCGACGGCAAACTAATGGCACATAGATGGGAACCGGCCTTTTCTTCCATAAAGAGCGATTTAAAGCCTTCTTCGATGTGGGTTGACGGGCTTTTAGTATTGAATAACAAAAAACGCTGTCGCTGGAATTTCTTGACAGAAAAACTCATGTTTTAAATTCTAGCTCCACCCGGAAACCGCGCCCGGCTTGTATATTTCTCGTATGGATTTGGTCATATTCATTAGAGTGGAGAGTGTTATGAAGAGTTGTTTGCGTTGATAACTCCTTACCTGTTCACTGACCGCACCTCACGCCGTAGAAATAAATTCCACCCTCATCATCTGGATGCTGTTCTACTGTTCGAAATACCAGATCATTTCTACCGCGCCCTTGCAAATTATGGAACAATCCCCCATCTGATGTGTTTCCTCAAAAATACAATCTAGGGTTATTCAAGGGGCGGATGAACAAATTCCTTAAAAGCCGGCAACGCATCGGTGGCTCCTATGGTGCTGCAGATGTGTATGGGCGGCGGTGATCACTTATCATCAGGTGACCCACTTGCTCGTTTGCCCGCTAATAATATAATAAAAAAATAAAAAAAACAAAGTAACGATAATCATATAAATATAATTATTGTTATCGGTTACGTCGTTTGGTGGTAAGCTGCAGTGTGGTGATGGCCAGAAGACGAGTTGATCAGAATACAGTTGTCCACACCCCTCCTCTTCCTGCGGGTGTGGTACGAAGCATTGGTGAACGGGCAGCGGCTCTGTGCTACTACTACTACTACTGCGATCACCATCCAGTTTGCCCAATATGGTGATTATAAGCAATCCCTCCCATTGGGAGGCCTATAGTCCAGCAGTGGACTGTTATAGGCTATTGATGTTATAGGTTAATAATGGTATTGCAACTATTAGTCTAACGGCATGCTGCTAGTGTATCTACAAAGTCAACAAACCGAAGACACATCCCTACTATAATATTATAAATGTCAATGTAAGTTTGTTTGTTACGCTTTCACGCAAAAACTACCTAACCGATCCTCATAAAAGTTTGTACACATATTCTTGGAAGTGTTAAAAGTAATATAGGATACTTTTTATCCCGACATTAAGCTCGGTTCCTTTGGGAGAGGGGATGAGTGTTTGACGATTTTACACTATAACCGACGAATTATAACCGATTTAAATAATAATTTTTGTACTATATAATATGTGTTTAATTTTGCCCAAACTGCGGTTGGAGAAAGAGGACAGAACTCCTCAGCGGACAGCAGCAAACCCTAAAAATTTAAGGCTTAGCGATACTGAATACTTCAGAATATTCTATTTAATATCTAGAACTAAATTAAATGCCACATCAAAAAACAAAATCAAACACATGCGAAGTCGCGGGCAATAGCTAGTTTAATCTATTAATTCTAAGTCATCAGATAAAGTATATGAACGGGCTATAAATCATTGCAACAGTATTAAAGAACTACTTGTTAAAACGGTAAACATCTACCTGTGAGTAGCTACTGGATAATATTAGTGCTCTTCTATACATTTAATTAGTTTGTTTATTATAATAGGAAAAGAAATGGCATGTCTGTACTAAAATATTTTTTTTAAATTTTCGTTAACATAGAAACTCTATTTGGACTGAGAATGTACCAAACGTTCAATCCCAATCGGAATGGATATCGATCGATAGATCCACATTGTTCGTATACTTTAGAAATGTTAATAATTTAGATGTTTGTTTCTGTGATAATATAATATTATGTGGTTGTAATAGGAAGTCAGCGATCTACTTGGGGAAATCTTAATTGATCAATAATTAAATCTCCCGGCCTTGGAGTCAGAGTTCCATACCCAAGCCAAAACAGCCTGTCCAGAAGTATATTTATTGATAAATGTTGTAGAACACCTAAAAAATCTCCTGAGATGCGAGTAAAGTAGCAGGTATGTGCTAGATACATTTATAAATTACGATCAGATGAACTGGAGAGTGTAAATATTCGCGTGACACTTATATACCCATAGAGCATAAATTATAGCAGACTTAGAATTTAGTGTCAAGGATTTAGCTCGAACACAGATTAAAAATGCTGAATTGATGAAGAAATAGATTATGGTCAGGGAATTCATTTTGAATAATACACGCTATTTTATTAGTTGTATAAAATTTCTAACTGTTTTTATACGACCGTGAAAACATTATCAATTTTTATAATTTTACTGATTTAAGGCTAAATTATTAAGTTTATGGAAAAACATTACTAGACTAGATAATGCGTACGGGTTCTCTTGCTTACAAGTTGAATTTACCTTACATGTCAAAAGATAAAGGAATTATTATTTTTAGTGTTACGGTACCTACCATCATATACTAAAACTGATAACTAAAATGTCAATAGTTATAATTAATGCTGTTCATACCTTATGATAGAAGCAGGCGTTACTTTGCAGAAATCCATAATATATTATGAAAATAAGCTTAAATTTGCTATACTCCACGAACAGCAGGAGAATCTGTATGGTGTAATTTATAATTTCTTCAATCCACACCAAACAGATCCTCGGCAATGGACCGTCTACGCACGAAACCGGAGCATCCTCAGGAGATGAATAATTGTTAAGTCAAACCTTATTTGAAATAAAAAAAAAATATATAGTACTGAGTATTGTGGTGCGCCAAAATTTTAAATTAAGAGTAAACACTGTTAGTACTATCATCTACTTTGATTACCACCCCGTTTGGCGAGCTTGTTGGTTATGGGCAAACTCTCTCGTTTGAAGAGGCCTTTAGTCCAGCGTGGACTGTAATAGGCTATTGATGATTGATAAAGATGATACTTCTAGAAATAGCTTAGTGAAAAATAACACCACGTCTATTAGATCAAACCTGGTATCTTAAGGATACTTTGCAAGCGAGACCATAATTCTCATCAGAACGGCCGTCATCCGTGGAAAAAATCGTTATTGCGTCTCAGACATGTAATGTATAACTTTGTCGTTATAGAGTAGGCGTGCTCATATTTACATTGAAGCGTCTTCAATACCCGGTCGTCCACAAGGTCAAACGCCACGTGCTCCGGCTGCAGACTCGCTGGCTAGGGTTACTACATGGATGGAAATTGTCTCGTTTTTCTTTTATTTATAGTATAATTTCTTCATAGTTCATTAAGTACCTAATCGCAATACAATTGCATTAGAGAGATATGTGATAACGACTATGACAACGGGAGATATCTATGCATCGTTTGAGTCTCAAACAAGACCTATATCCTAATTTCACCCGTATTTATATTAGAATCCCCATCAGCACAATGTCATGAACATTGGCTGTGAATCAAAATTAAATTTCAATGATTTCCTGAAAACTATTTATTAGCTAAATATGAATTATTATCACATTTGTTAAAATGCGAATAAATTAAATAAATATCACTTTAACACCAGCTTTATCACCAGATGCAAGCACCAAATTTCCAATGACTAACTAACAAAAAAACCACTAGTCGGTAATGCAAGGCAACCGATGCTTATCCTCTCTAGCAACGTGGTGAGCATTGTAGTCTTATAGTAGGAGATCCAGGGTTCGATCCCCTTGCAATTTGGGAAAATTTTGAATTTATAACTTTCTTCTTTATACTGCAATGCACCTAACAAGTTAGCCCGCTAACGTATTAGGCTTTAACAAACTGGTGAGATTGTAGTCTAGGGCCACTAGTAGCGGACTAAAAATAAATAATAAAGGTTGCCGAGAACATAATTCTCCATGTTTACAAAACTTCTTCTAGATATTTCCACAATTTTACTGCAGAGTACAGAAATCGATAGTGGCAACCCTATTCACGGCGTGTGCACTGCTTTGTTACTGTTTCATGGTGCTTTATAATACCCATGCTCCAGTGCAAACCTATTCAACACGTGACGTCAAGGAAATTTAAATATTTGAAAACACACCGCTGTTCACCTTGAGTTCATTTCAGGGTCCATCGCCTAATATACATAACCGGTAAACAATAATGAATTAAGTATTAATAAAACATGCCTATAATGTTCCCAATATACAATGTTAATGTTGTGAATAGAAATAAAGATTAATTAAAAAACTTGTCCTAAATAGAAACGAGCGGCGATCTCAGTTTAATTTATTGCGGTCATTCGTATTTTTTTTTTCTTCGTTTTTTTTTTTAAATAGGAATCGAGGACGCTGTGTTATTTCTCGGGGTCCGGCAATAAATATTTGTTAAGCTTACAACTGCGTCTACGGTAAAATATGAACATCATTTATTAATATGTATATGTTCATATTCATTTTCCTCATTATTTGTACTTAACATATCTAACTAGCTGTTGCACACGAGTTCGCGTTTGTTCGATTATTTAATAGTACGTGAGTAATGTTTGATTTCAGGAGCAAATAGGAAGGAAAACAGGTGGCTAATTTTGCTTGGTAAAAAAACAGGCTGCTAAAAAACAGGTTTTTTTTTAAATTCCGAAGTATTTTTTTTTGTATAAAGCGTTTAATTTTTATCACCATGCAAGCAGATGCAAGCAATATTATGTCAAATAATGTTAAGCATGCCAAATAACCGATATCTTAGATGTTAGATAACGTTAGAACTATGCACGCCATTGTTATTAGCCCAAAAATAACAACTACTAAAACATGCCTCAAATTTCTCTGGACAGAGACATTAAGAGCTTAAAACCACTAAGCTACTCAAATGCAGCTTTGAGGGCTCAATAGGAAATGTTAAAAAGTTGTCTGGTGGAAGTCCTGCCGTTACTTGGGGCGTGGCTTGTTACCAGTTACTTATTTATTATCAGCAAAGACGTACCGCCAAGCGATTTCGCGTTCCAGTACGATGCCGCGTAGAAACCGCTGTAACATAAGTTTAAAATACGTTTAACTGTCTACCAGGTTAGCCCATCTACCATACATGCTACCATCTCCGACTTAACTTACCCCCAGTTGAGCTTCTAGTCAAGTCAAGGGCTAGTATGTAGTTGAATAAAACAAAAGAAATACTTATGCAGACTAATCTTGACATTTTAAAATTTAGTCATTGAGCCACCGTATTTATTATATTTATAAAAAAAAAGCCAGTGCTACCTACCCGGTATGATGATAGCGATACCTCATTGTATTCAATTGGAAAAAACATACATACATATACCCATGAACCATTAAAACATTGAACTCAATTTTTGGGCAATCTTGTAAAAATAATATTATCTAGCAGAGCATCAACAACATAAGATATTTGTGCTGGTTGTACGTCTTGCGTAATATAAACAAAATGATAATAAAAACGGCAACGTTCACAGCACTGAAACAAATTTATTTTAGTATCATTGTGCTTTATGCGTGGCAGACTCGCTTTAATATTGTCGCCACGTAACATTACGAGTGGCAAGTCGCGAGTGGCGAGGGTAATAAAGTGCCTTTATGTTATAAAACTGTATTATCTCATAGAGCTCGTGATAATGTACATACATTGTACATTATCACGAGTGTGTGTAATCAAAACAAAGAGGTAAAATCGTAGTAACGATAGTACCATCATCATCCATAGCCTATATCGTTCTCCAGCTGGACTAAAGGCCTTCCCAACGGGAGGATGTGCCCACAAGCACCACGTTGGGCAGATGGGTTGGTGAGGGGAGTAGGTAAATGAATACTTTTGTTTTACAACTAGCGGACCCCCGCGACTACGTCCGCGTATGAGTCAATTGAGAAGCTAGAATATATCTGATGCTAACATCATAATCATCGTGGCTAGCTACGTACCTACTATTATTTTACGTGGTATACTGAGTTACTAAGTTGTCAATATTTTAGTTGATATATACATCCATCCTCACAAACTTTCGCATTTATAATATAAGAAGGATGGAACGCATACATGCATTCGATCGTTGTCCCATATGCCTTGCGACTTATAGTTATTTTGTGAAGTGTTATGTTCTTTACCTCCGACAATATTAATCAGATACTTATTAAAATAAAACCCTACATACATGCTTGATAGTATACACTTTTAAATAAAAACATAATTATTAAAATCGGTTCATATTTAACGGAACTATGAAGAAAAATTGATAAAAAAAATTATCCCATTTCCCGGAGGAAATTTTTTGTTTATCGGGATATTAAGAAAAGTATCCTATTAACAAAAAGTATATATAAGTGTTGACCCGGAACATCAACTACCACTACACCAAATTTTATTTAAATCTGTTCAGTTGTTTTCACGTAATGCCCGAACAGACAGATAGACAGACAAAAATGAACTAAAAGTCATAATTTTTAAAATATATTAAATGTAAAGAAATCTCCCTTTCTTATTATAAGTATAAATAGACCGTTGGTCTATCTACACTAGATTGACGTGATTTTTGGCATAGAGATCGTTTATGAAGAAAATAGCCAGTAACAAAGATTAACCACTATTTCGTGATCAAATGTATACAATCAGCTGGGAATCATATCGCCATGCTTTTTTCTGTCGCTAAGCAGCATTGTTGCACTGCTGTGTTCCGGTCTTAAGGGCGTGGTTGCGACAGGCAAATGAGGCTACATCTAAGCCTCAAATTTATAGACACAAGGCGACATGTTGCAGGACGTGCTCCTCGCATGCCCTGTGAAGTGTTGCTCTGTTTAAAGGGGATGCTATTCCACTTACCTACTTTAATTTTATTTTTTTAAATGTCCAACTCTGGACGTCGATTACCGGCAGACGACCATTATAGTTAATTTAAAAATACCTACTTCCCGTTATACATTTCCCTATTTAAGTGTTTTGTTCGTAACAAAACTTGTTTTGAATAAATTTTTACTAGTTTATGAATAATTTATTTCATTACGTTGACCCAGTGGTTAGTTAGATCGTGGATTAATTTCATCGGTTCGTCGATTTAAATTTCATGTTTCAGATTTCTATAAAAATGTAAGTTGCTTAAACATTGCTATGTCATCTGAAATCATATTATTTGTTTCAATACCTATATTTTGCATGAATAGTATCATACATCTCTATACCTTACCCTTAGGCCTTATACCTTGTGCACGTCCTGTCCTGTTTATATTAATTTAGATTTATGGCACCAAGTAAATGTTACATATTACTAATAAATGTTAATGTAAATTTATAAAGTGGGTAAATAATTAAACTTTTGATAACTATAACTTCATATTTGCCAGATATTTATGATCATGACATTGAGTTGGTGGGTATTTTGATATAAATACGAATGCATTATCGATGCACAGATGCCTCCCAGTGTCTTATTCGTTTATCATAAATAAATAATTATATCTCAAGCTCGTCCCTTCTATACTATGAGAGGCCCATGCCTTGCAATAGAAAAGAAACATACTCATACACCGAGTATTTCGATTTACATAATCACCGGCTAAGAAGCTTTAGGTTGGGCTTTATGTGCCTTCCATCGTGAGTCAAAGGTAACTGCAATTAAATTTAAAGTGCCTTATCACCTATGATATATACAGCAATCGACTTTGTCAGTGCATGTATATCATGCAGTAGACATCAAATAAAAAAACACGGTCCGTACTGTTTAGTACTTAGCTTATCCTTAAAAGCGACTGGAATGTCCATAATCGCTTTAGGTCATCGGGCTAGGTCGAGATAGGAAGCCATAGGTACGCGTATAAAAATGCTCTAAAGACGTATACGTACGCGTTTCATGGTGCAACCCAGTTTATATTCTCAACTAACGAAAATTGCTAGTCGTATCTAACTTCTCAGATAGGTGTATTATTTATTTTCTAGTTGTAGGAATTCTTCATTAAATATCATATTCGCCCAAATTTTTGATGAATGGTTAGGTACGGTCAATGAATGGTGGAAATGGAATTGGGTTTTATATCAAGAAATGCTAATTGCCAGCTCGGAGTTTGTAAATGTACGAGGATTTCACGGTGGGACATTAATACCCCGTATGTGATAAAAAATCTGTCGCGTGTTGTAATTTTTTTCATAGAAGCGTTCCGGGTGTCCGTAAAATAATTAAATCAATATACTCTTTTCTGTACCTAAAATAGCTCAAATAACCTATCTGAATCCCTTGTATGAGGGCGAGAGGGTCGTCGGCCGCGTTGAAATGGCGCTTTTGCAGAATTTTGGTTTTTTTAGGGTTGGTTTCTTTTTGGGTCACGATATCATGTCCCTTGGAAAACGGTCAGTCGCATACATGTTACCTAGCACTGATGATTATTTACTTAAATCACTTAAATGTATACACACGTAACTCGTATGCTAACCTCTGTATTGTACGTACGGTAGCTACTGTGAAAATTCGTACCTTGGCACCATACAGAATTTAAAGACTAACACCGTCGTCGTGACATTGACCAAGACGACGTCCTTGTTTGAAACAAAGTAATGTACATAAATGTTCCGCAAACACTTTCGTTTGGGTGCTTGGACCATTTCACAAGTGAAAGCGTTTGTTAACCCAAATGTTTAACTTTTAACTCTTCTAATATTACGAATATATTTCATAGAGTGTGTTTGTTCGATAACTTGTCCCAAGTATTCAACTAAACATCGCATCAATCTTGACTAAAATTGGTATAGGGATAGTTTGGCATTTCACATATGGACATTGGACACAATTTATTCCTGTAAAAAAAGTTTCTTCCTGCTTGCGTACAGTGCCAGTGTATTACGCCGGAAAGTTCAGATGTTTACTAAGAAAAACAATACACACATAGATGTGAATTTTAGTACGAAAGTAAAATAGATAAATACAAAAATTATAAGCTTCATGTTGGCGGAATATAAAACTAATTAAACTTTTTTGAAACCAACCAATTTGGGTCTGTGAAATAAGACCCGTGCCCTGTAGTGGGTCTGTAATGGGTTCATATGATGATGATGATGATGATGAATCAATTTGCTACTGTGAAATCACAATTATTTCATGTGACATACTCGTAATCTCGTATAGCAATAATTAACGACGTACGCAGTGTTTGTTACAATGTTAAGGAAAAACATTCAATTAAAAACTCATCAGTGTATTTTTTTACCGCACAAGACATTTAAATCAAATTCCATACTCTCTATACGTAGGTTAGTAAAAAAATTTTTTTTTTTTTTTACTACTGAGCTATAACGAGAACTATGAGGAAATTTATTAATTCTTGGGTTTTAATCTAAAATAATTCTTCGAATCTTTTTTTTATTTTGGTATAAGTCATGGGGATCGGTGCACGTGCGAATATTGTTTGTCTATTCATCATCATCATCATATCAACACATTACCGGCCAACTAATATGCACGGGTGAGAAGTGGTTAAGACCGTAGTCCACCAGTGCGAATTTGTGGACTCCATATACCTTGGAGAACATTATAGAGAACTCTAAGGCATGCAAGGTTTCCTCACGATCGCGATGTTTAGGCACATAACTTAGAAAAGTTAGAGGTGTGTGCTGGGATTTCAGGTAGGAATTTGACTTCACTTTTGGGGGACCGACCCAAAAGTGAAGTCAAATTCCTACCACCGGTTCAGACATTAGTAAAAATTAACTTTAATCACGATAGTATAGTAAAAATCTAAAATAACTGCCAGTCATTTGAAATAGGAATTCTTTTAAGGAAATTCGCTTATGAACTGCACCCAGGACATACCTTCTGCAAACAACAGCACAATGGCCAGCGCGTAGCTAACTTAAAGCTGTTCCACAACAATAGAAAGTCGTGTAAGGAATTACGTAAATGCTTTGACTGTTAACGATACGCGTTTACTGATTTTTTTAGGCCTTTTTGTAACTGGTGAAGATATTTTAAACGGGACTTAAGGACAATGTCGTAAGCTAAGAAGAGGGGCCATGTTTCTACTTCACTCCTCTAAAGTTAGTTGTTATTTATTAATTTAAGAATGCTGAGAGACGATTTGACAGGAATTTTCTTTATAAATTTTCTTTCGTGCCATGTCCAGACCTTATCATGTGCTAAACATTTTGGAAAAGCATTAAAACGCAGACAAAGTTTATTTGTTTTTCAATTTGTATCATTTGATGAGTACTTAAATTTTGTAGAACCTGGTAATACGCCAATTCTTTTGTTATAAATTTAACTGTTAAGTTCATATTTTCCTAATCACTACAGATAAAATTCTTAGTGAGGAAATAAATAAATTGTATGTTGACCTTTCTAAAGAAACATTTTTCAGTAAGAAAGGAGAAGAGCTTCGCAAGGCTTGTTCTAGGCTACTTTATATAAGGTAAAACAGAACTTTGGCCCAGTCAAAGTCAATGCATATTTCGAGTTAAAAATGAATCACCTCATTAAAACCTAAAAGTTTAACTGTCTGCATTCCTAATATCCACCCTAAATTTTTGTCATAGGCCAGAGTGTCCCATGTATAATGTTGCTAGGAAGAGGGGCATTGGTCGCAAGAGGAAATCGCAATAATTGGGAAATTTTGGCTAAATAAAAAAAAAAGTGATGGTTTGAAGCGTTTTGAAGAACGCTAGAAGGCAAAACGAAAGCTTTATCAACTTTCGCTATATTCGGTAATAATCTTTTTGGTAACGGCGCCATTGGTTTTTTTGTTACGGTTATCGCGTATCCATCTGGTGCATATGAAAGAAGTTTAAAGAACTTGCCGGACAAGTTGCGTAAGGTATTACGCAACGTAATAGACAAAGTTACAGCAACTGGGTACTAACGAGAGCATTTTGATGTAATGCATAAAACGTGTTGGTATATATTTTTTTTTTTATTTCTTAACTCGAATATCTACCATAATTTTTATTCTCTCTTTAGATCTCGGTCTGGTAGTTCCTAACATTATAAGCAACATAAAAATTCAGTATCAATTGATTTCATACAAAAACATTAATAAATAATATTACATCTGTAAAGTAGTATTACACTGTGAAACCAAATACATACATGTGATTCGACAACGTCGCGTAGTTGAGACATGGTTCGCGCGCTTTTGCCGATATTACATTACAGAGTAGTAACAAGTAGTATTTTACATTGATACTCTATGTAAAATAAGGAACATTTAATATTTCATGAACTATGGATTAAAAAAAAGGACTATAACAGTGGTTGTTAGTTTTAATGTTAACAACTACAGGACGAGAGCTTTCTGGTATTTTATATTGAACCTCGTATAGAATAAGATACAATACCACTAAAAATGCTCATATAAAAATAGGTTTCATACTCAAAACATATCTTTAAATATTTTATTATATCAATCAAAGAAGACGTCTGTTTCTACGTTTGTTTTTTGTTTGTTACCTATGTTTGGCTGAGCTAGTGCACCAATCTTGTTGGAATTTGCCACATATACCTATATATTGCATCTTGATAATGGACATAGGATAACTTAGGAAAATCTGCTGGGTGTGTTGATATAAAGGTAGAAGAATGCACCGTACAGATTTGCCTGGTTTTCGCAGTTATATTATATATATATATTATATAAAATATATATATAATATAATAAAATATAAACAGACATAATTTGGCATTTATAATGTTAATTTAGATTTTACTTACGGTAAAGTATTGCCATATAAAACTGTTATTTTACCATAATACCAACTGCTTTAAGCGATGGTAGTAAGAGCTCAGTCCCTATACCAGCAGGTATTGTCTTTTAGAATGTCATCTTCAATCATCGTAGAATACATACTTATATTTTTTAAGAAAAGTCTCAATAAATAGATATGAAAAACCACGAAAGCGAGGCAGCCTACCAGTCAAGCTTCGGCGCAATCTTGTTTTTCTTTCTTTTTTACCGTCATAATATACCGTAATCGACACATAATGTGATAATTGTAATGCAATAAAATAATCCCGCCATGTGCGAGTTGGACTTGCACACGATGCGTTCCGTACCAAGATGCAATATGAAACACTGCATACAATTAACACAAATAAGGCTAAGCAATACATTAAAAAAATTAATTTCATTTCTTATATCCATTTATCTTTTATTTATGCTAACTTTACCTAAAAGTTGACATTAAATGCTGTAAATAATTGTATTTCAATTTCTCAAATATATTTGTGTAGAAATATAGTTAAAATGGCGTTTTCAAAACATTTGACGGCAGAATTTAATGATTTGAAAATTTACGCTAAATACTTACTTTACTAATCTTACTTACAATAATATACGCTTTAAACGTAATGACAGAATAGTTATGGAGTATTTTGTCAAACATCAACTGACAGCGGGGATAAAGGGCCAGAGGTACATTGTTTACTTAATTTAAATACGGCTTTTTATTTCCAATTTTCTATACTTTAGAATAATAAAAAATAGGTAGGTATATAAAGTTATTATTGGGTATAAAGGATATTTTTTCATTAAAAAAAAATATTAAAAGGATCATTTAGTATGTAACAAAAGTGTGTATCTGTGTTTAAAACTATTAAATTAAACTCAGAATATATTGGATTGAATTTAGTAGTGCTATCGTTATCTACCTATGTCCACCGCACTGGGCCAGCGTGGTGGACTACGGCCTTAACCCCTTCGCATTGTGGGAGGAGACCCGTGCCCTGTAGTGGGCCGTTAATGGGTTGATATGATGATGATCGTTATCTACAGGAAAGGGTAGGCAATGGATAGCACTTCTCAATTAAATTTTTCATCGGAAGATTTTAGATTAGACCGATTAAATTAATTCGGGACGCAGGACGACTGACAGCATATCTATACTATCATTGATCGTAGGTTCAGTACATGTTCAAATAAAACAAATAAAATATATCAGGGCATGATGGTTTTTTTTTTTATTGTACAAAAATAGTGTGCAAGCGTGTAACTCGTGCGTCACGACGTACACAAAACAAATGAATAAACCTATATATAATTTTATGTATAAAATGCATTCACTCAGTAAGTTAAGGGCTCCCGCAAATTGAAGACGATCGACCGATAGTGTAGTCGGATCGATCTTTGACCCGGGCATTTATGCGCCGATTTGACTTCTTGGCTACATCTACCCTTGGCTCGAGTAACTCTCACGTCCCTCGATGATTTTTGTGTAATAAAAAGGTATCAACTCAGCCGCTCAGCCGATAGACATTTTAAGTAGATCAGCGCCCGATTTCAGTTCCTCTTGTTTAACTGTTAGCGGCCGTTCACTCCAAGCTGAATTCATGGTGATACAAATAGCGCTGTCAAATTATGCACTCTGTATGTACCCGAATGGCTGGCATCTTGACAGAAAAGTTACTGAATACGGGAGCAGTGCGAACTCAAGGTCACCGAATCGGCGAGACTGCGCGCTTGCATATACAAAGCTCAGTCAATCGATAGTTTAGGAGACCTGAAACTTTAAAATTAGTCTCACTATTGCGTACCTTTTTATCGTACCTTCAGTAAAATTATTATTCTTAGTTTGTATCTATAATAAACAGCCGACTAATCTATCAGCCGGTCGTAAATATGTTTGCGGGAGCTCTAAGACATAGCCTATTTTTTTGTTTACAGTATCGTTGAGTTTTACAGCTGTTTACATTGATTGTTCCTAAGACAAGCAGTAGGCTCGATGCAGACAAATTTAAAAAAATAGCGGATTTCACTTAAAACGATTATCATCAAACGTTCGCGTTCAACATAAATAGGCGTCGATCAATTAGTGACGCCAGGTCCAGTGTGAGTTTTAATTTAGATGAAATACCGAATCTAAAGTGAAGACTGATTTATTTAGGGTTCTGTATTTAATTTTACTGTTTATTGTTTAATTTAAAAATGTAATTTTGATGAATAAAATTACATACACATAAGTAAAAAAAAAGTCAAAAATATCATTATCCAAGTAGGCCCATAGATGGCACTTGCGTATGCGATTGCTATGCGTACATTATATGAGAAATGTGTACGGTAGTGAGACTACGCTTAAAAAGCTTACGCTCTTCTGCAGACCAGGTTACTGAAATTCATTAACACATATTTTACTCTACTCTCTCGACTCTAGTGATTACTTATCAGGGTAATAAAACTCGCTATCACCCTTTTACTTTTTGTACATCAGAGAGGGGACCTGGCACTTCATTAATGTGACCGGTTTGTTATTTGAAGAGCGATAATAACTTGGTACAGTATATTGCAATCAACAAGGCACCGCTTGTACGCTAAACGCATTAAAGACGTGAGAACTTAGTTTTTATAATATTAAAGGAAAAAAAATCCTGAGATTGCTTTTTAAAAAAATGGTCAAAAAGTTAATTATAAAATTAAATTTAAAAAGCAGCTTTAGCTGCTAATAAGTGCACACAGTAGTACGTAAAACGAACGGAAATTATTTAATTATATGCATCTAAAATGTATTAAGAAAGTTATATCTAGAAGACAACATCTTAAGTTTGGTAAAAATAAATTTGAAAAACACCAATCAAATCATTTGTGGTTAGTAATGCAAAGTGAAATGATGTTATCATTCCTATCAACTTTGTTATAAACAATATTGTGACAAATAAAAAAAGGTTTTGTGATTAAATTCTTTACGAATCGTATAAATATATTCTTTCGTCCTTAAACAATAACGCAAATCAAACGTCGTCAAAGTTAAATAACTTCCAATATTAATTTAAAAACGATAAATGAAATACGTTACGTCATACACTCTTTTGAATTCAAATCAACACGTAAACACTGTTCTACGATAGCTTTTTAAAATATAAAACTAAATTAATTCACGCCATCTTCAGTTGTTCTACTGAATATATTTTTATAGACAAGAATATAGGTAGTCATGAATAAACATTATTTAGAAATTTCTTCCGAGTTTCTGAGTGTAGGCTAATATTATGATAAATTAAACAATTACTTTAAGACTACTTATTTCATTATTTATTATTCGCTTAAGTTTTTAATTAGGATACGTAATATATTAATTAACATATGAAGATCAAAGCTGCGGTTATACCTATCATGCAGCTTTCGATTCTACCTCTTGTTAAAAAAAAAAACAAACAATTTCAATTGGAAGAGGTAACCTGTGCTGTGAAAATTTGATTTTGTTTTCTCGTTTAATAACACACCGTAATAACTCCTCGTCTACGTCGAGCCTATCTTAGAGAAAAATAAAACAAGAACCGATTTATCACGTCTTCCCACGCAAACTCCGCAATAAGCTAACACAAGACAAAAATAAAAAAAAGTTGCATAGGTACACTAACTGAACAGCCTGTAGTAGTGTAAAACTCAACGATTTCGTGTGTATAACTTAGTTATATTCACATTTATCTACATTACATGGAACTTTATCTGGTGTTCCCACTGTTGGACCCTTAACTCGAAACGAAAACGAAAAAAAATAAAGCAATACTTGTATAGAGGAAATTAGTGATTCGCCGTTCATTTTTTAAGCCCTACCAGAAGTCGTATAGAATTAATCATTAATGGCATTTTAATTTAGATGATTTGCCGACGTTTAATTGTACTTAATAATATTTAGAATGTTTCAGTTTAATGTTTTACTTCTATAGGTACGTATGTTAATGAGAATAAACAATTAATTGCGTGTACGTGATGGTAAACCAAGACATGGGTAATTAACTTATTCCAATGTCATACATTAATACATTAACAATATAATAAATTACTTGTTTTTATCATCAACATCACCAAAACATAAATGTGAAAGTTTGTTAAAAAAACTTTTTTTAGTTGATTTCTGGATATGATGACATAAGCACGTATAAACATCTAAATGAAAATTTGCTAATAGATATTCCAAGATTGAAACATAGGATTTTATTCCGGGAAAACAAAATCTCACGCGGACAAATCACGGTCAGTGGATAAAAACTATATCCTAACATTTATCTATATAAGACGATAATATAAAAATATTAACGTAACTATAAGATATTGGTTATTCTTTTAAATTTAAAGCAAATTTTGAAATTTATTTTTATATCTCAAATTGGCGATTCAGATAAATTACACTACATAGACAACTTACATTTTCATCTCAATTAAATATTATAAAAAAAGAACTTGTCTAAACAACATAAAAACAATTCCACGGTAGAATGCTTGCTTTTCTAACGCATAACTAAATAAACTAAACTGACAAGACTGATACCTATTACCTATAAATATTATCAAAGTTAAAGCCGTGTCGTCGGTATCAACGATGTGAATGAACTGCGCGCGTTGAGCAAACACTGATAACAAAATATCATTAATCTTCATTCTTCAAATGAAGTGCGCCTTTTTTAAATAGAAATATAAAATACTTAACAATGTATATGAGTTCACTGAATTTAATTTACTATTAGGAAGAAAAAATCATCACGTTTTTTTAATGAGACGAAATTTCGAAATAATCTTATATCTTAATTTTATATGCATGATTCTTAACGCCTTTTAATAACAACGAGGCTTATATTCAAATAAAATGTTTATAACTTCCGAGTAAGTACTGAATGCATTGAATATTTTGGAATAGTTAATTCTTAAAACTTTAACGGTGATAAGGTTGATGATAATGTTTAAACAATAATAAAACACATTTTTGCTAGCGATTAAATAAAAAAGATACCAACGATGATTAATGAATTATCAATAAAATATC
Organism: Pararge aegeria; assembly: GCF_905163445.1. Classification (NCBI taxonomy): domain Eukaryota; kingdom Metazoa; phylum Arthropoda; class Insecta; order Lepidoptera; family Nymphalidae; genus Pararge; species Pararge aegeria. The sequence continues at coordinate 4,106,519 of NC_053189.1, forward strand.
GATATAAGGCGGTGATTGTGTCACAAATAATTAATTGATTACCGCATTACTGAAATTTCATTGTCAGTGATTGACTTTCGGAATAATTAATGAATAATAACGAAGTACATTCCAGATACCTTTCCCTACATAATAATAAATGAGAGTACTGTGATGTGATCATACAGAAGAAGCTTTTCAGATATGGTTAAATGATAATTAATAGGAATAACGAATTTCAGACGCTACGATAATACTGCTTCTAACTATATATTATCGCTACGATAATACTGCTTCTAACTATATTTATATCAGACTAATGAAATCTGTGAAAGTAGGTAACTTGGGTACGTAATAAAACATTTAATTTTTTTATCTCTCGATGTTAACTATTTAATTGCTGCTATTCAAGGCCACTAGTTTCAGACCACCGGGTCGGCTGAGCTAAACGGTTAAGGTAAAAGTGAGCCACGAGAGGGAATAAAAAAGTCATTAATGGCATGAACCGGTGCGCACGAGGCGCCACCCGGAACGGCGCGCAGTGAAAACCACGGGAAACCGCAATAGCGAGCACGCATCCGCACAACCGTGTCAGTAGTGTGAAACTATAATTGCGCATGGTTAAGGCAACTGCAAAACGTTCGCAAAATGCCCTACTACTACTATAAATAATCCCTTTTGTTGAAAAGAAAAAAAACCCAACACCTAACATCATGTCACCCAGTATTGAACGACACAATTTGACAAAACGGCGAATCATAATTTATAAATGCTCCAGACAAAGTTCCATCAAGTTCTCCTAAGCTATTGTTAAAAATAAATTAATTATACAATCTACAGGAAACCGATTCGGAGATCTCGATAATATCGGGTAGCGTTGAGATACTCCGCGTTTGCCTCGCTGTGGTGATTTGAGTCCAGCTCAAATGGCGAGCGTGAAGCCCCTCTGAACTGATAAATCATACGCATCCAAATATTCTGACAATTAAACTGGTCAACGAAGACAATTAGGCAGAAACTAAGGCTAAATCACAAATGTTGCGCGAGTTCTCGCCAGCCCCGAGTGCCTTCACGCACCCCGAACCCAGATTTACACTTTTTTTAACATTGTTTTCACTTGAAACTTTTTCACTGCTCACTGCACTTTTTGATTTAAGCTCATAGTTCGCACTTCTATCGTTTACAGCACTTTCACTTTTATCCTCGAAAAAAGAGCGACGTTCGGAGGTCGAGGCCGGGGGCGAGGTCGAAAATAACTTAATTTCCAAGTCACGGTGTCCGTTAATTGAAGTAACAATCTCAGATGATATCTCCAAAGCCAGGGGCGATCTCGGCTCTGGAGAAGTTGTTCTTCTCGGTGGTGGGAATAACGAATACAGATTTGGCGCAGAAAATGCCTCATTATTATTCGTCTTTCTTTCCGGAATCCTCGCTGAAGGGTCACTCCAACTGCGACGTAATATTGTATCCGTTCCACGCCTACCCATGGGCCCCACAACTTTCATGGAATCCTCTAACTTCGTGGGTGCGAAATCAACACTTGAATTTTCATCCAATAAATGCGCAATTGAATTTACATCCCAAATTTGCCCGACGGGATCGCAGTATCGACACTGACAGGTACTGACAGCAGATTCTGAAGGGGAAACCGCCTCCGCCAATCCAAAACGAGTAGCCTCAAAAGCCTCGCCCAACGCAGCCACTCTATATGCCTCCGGAGCTGGATCGGGGTAATCCAACACTTTTAAATTTAAAGGATACTGTAACGCCATATCTCGGGAATAAGATTTCTCGTAAATGCCGTGCAATGACGACCCCATATTTGTACAGTGGTCAACATCGCTAAGATCTAACGCAGCTGATGTTAAATCGTGTGGCACTAAGTTATTAGGTTTTCTATCCTTTTTACGTCGCTTTCGTGGTTTTATAATTCTTGGCAACATAGTTTCAGAATTTGTGGAGCCGGAACTTTCATCACTAGCAACACTGACTGCATCCGTATTGTTGTTGCGTCCGCTTCGAGAAGGGCGTGTTTGCTGCTGTTGAAGTTGATGTTGATTTCTATGCCTCGTATTTTCAGGGTCACATCTGTCTCTTGCATTATTCTCTGATGGAACAGCGGATCGATGATTACGTTGCTCGGGAACAGTAGTATATTTCCTTCGATCGTGCCGGTTCTGTATGATGAGTGGAGCTCCCTGGGCGTGCATGGCAAGCTTGGATACAGTGTTCTCGCGCGGTGGTGGCGTGCGCCCCGTCATCGATATGAGAGGTGCTCCGAGCCACGCGTTGGGATGTGGTGGTACACCGTATGGGGGGTAGTAAGGTGGCGGGAATCCCGGTGCGGCAGCAGCATAATGAGGGCGAGGGGCATCGCGGCGCCCAAGGGCGGCGCGCTCGCCCGGACTCATTTCGACAATGGGGTTGTTTAACCCATATTCGAGATAGTTATGTTCAATGTCACGGCGAAACTCCGAGTTGCGACGCGATGTCGTAATCGTAAACTAACATCGGGGGCGCGTAGAAACGTGGCGTGTGTGCGCCGCGGCAGTCGGCTGAGAACTGAAGTGAATGAGCGCGAGCCGGTCGCGGCCGCGATAGCCGAGTGGGAGTGCCGTGGCGCACCACGCGACTATCGCCGGCATAGATGCAACGGAAAGCTTACAGCCCTAATCACTCTGCCATTATATCCTTGTTTACTTTTGTAGAGCTCTAAAAATAATAACTTGGTCGCCTATGGGATTTATCGTTACTGCCTATGAAATTTTATGTCTTTAATTACTGTTGGTATTGTCCAGTAGTTTCATAATTCATTTCACATAATGGAGGTTCAGGTAAGAGAATTTTATAAAATGTAGCATGTGTTTAAAAATGTTATAACGATAAAGTAACTTTTCGGTATAAAATAAACCAAAACACTTACCTTTATAATCGAGAAAATCTAATTGATCTGAGAGCTGTTATTAGATTTTGCCAATAGAACTTACCTGAAACAAAAAAACAACACAGTTAATATACTTCACTTTTCAACGACTGACAAATTTATAATTCTAAGCTAATTACAGTGATATGAATACACATAATTGCATACAATTACAGAGATACTATAATTAGTATTACATAACCGTTACATAATAGTTTCCTGCAAACTAAACTCGTATTCATAAATTAAATAAATCGTCCCGTTTTTAAAGATAAAGAATAAAAATTTCAATATAAACTCGTTTTAACAATGTAAAATAATCTTTATTATTATTTAAGGACAAACATATGTGAAACTAATTTGGAATATTATAGGTTGGCAGGTATATTATTTGCTATCACATCGCATCTCTGTAATCACATATAACATACATAGTTTGGTATACATATAACATACACTTGGTTAAATAAAATGAATCGTCTTTACTCGTTTTTGGGGAACAAAAATAAAAATACACTTTGTAATGTGCGGTTGGCAGAGATATTAAATAATATATTTAAACTAATTTTAAAATTATGCATGTTTATTTTTAAGATTGTTCCGTCCGTAAGTTTGTTCGTTACTATCAACAAAAAAAGAGTTGTTTATGTATAACACAGTGCCTCCAACATTACTCGGAAATATATACTGGTATATAAATTGGGGTGAAAATCTGGGATTTTTTTATTCGAAGACAAGTGCAATAGATGGATTTAGTTGTAACATTGTCTAATTTCTTGATTTTTTTAATTTTTACCTTTTGTATTACTAGTGTTTACTGTTACAGAACAAATAAATGAGTTTTCTTTCTTCCTAATTATATATTCTCTTATCTATTCTTCTATCACATATCTATACCTAAACTAATAATGAAACTTCAACTGGAAGATTTCTGTACATTTAATATATTTTGAATTTTTTTTATAATCGATACTGAGTCCAAAACAGATTTTTATTTAATTTTTGTCCGTCTGTCTGTCTGTCTGTCGGGCCAACCTATAGGCGAATTTTTATCCCGATAAACAATAAGCTTCTCCCGGGAAATGTGATGAAAATTTTTATCAATTTTACTTCAAAGCTCCGTTAAATTTGAAAGGATTTTAATAAGTATTTTTTATTTATTATTTGAAATTTGAATGAAATTTTATGTATTTGTTATTTGAAAGTTTATACTATCAAGCAAATATTGTGTAATTTTAATGAAGATCTGATAAATATTTTCGGGGATAAAGGACATACTTCACAGATAACAGCGAGTCGCAAGGCATCCTACTAATATTATAAATGCGAAAGTTTGAGAGGATGGATGTATGGATGGACATGTTTAAAGTAATCATTATTAGGCTAAATGTCTAACTGTTCAGTCACAGTAACCTATTATTCAAATTGGACCTGTCGTTTAGATGTTACGACGGGTATAGAAATGCTAAAAGCAAGAAAAATACAGACGGCTGCCCGGCCACGCATAACATAGTTTGAAAATAAAACTGGACCCGGAAGGTGGCGCTGCAATTAGGTTTTTAGGTAATAAATCCGATAATAGCCGTGCAGACGAAGTTGCGCGGGTCAGCTAGTGTGTTCCTATAAGTATCAGTTATTTCTTCAACATTTTTCCACCTTCGAGAGTTTCTGGATAAATATCCTCGTGCACATACTGTCCCTTTCCATGCTAATTTTAATATTTGGCACAACATAAATAAATATAAATATAAACATGTAAAAATAAATACATATAAAAATATATATAATTATGATCTATCCTATCCGATTCCGATTCCATTTATCCGATTCCAAGATGCAAACTATTTCTATACTCAATTTCAATTTATTTTGAGTGCATTGGTCGAGCCTTTCATATGTTACTTATGTATTCTTTTAAAACCGCGAAACTTTATCAGACTCTTTTCTGGAATGAATTTTACCCCCAAGAAAGCCAGCTAAATATGCCGAATTTTATCGAGATCGGTTCAACGGTTGGGAAGGACTTAGGAAACAAAAATATACAGATATACTTTCGCATTTATAAGTAACATTAGTATGGATGAGTTTCAAATATTATGAGTATAGTTAACACGCATTGGAACGTAAGCGTTTATAATTCAGAACGCAAAACCGTAACAAAGCCATAACGAATAGTCACAGAAGATTAAAACTGTAACAGCAGCTACAGCAATATCATAAAACAAAATCAGGAACAGAATTTTACTCAGTACAAACTTCAGTTTGTGAAATATAATATCACGCTTGTGAGCTATTTTTGATGAGAGCTAAACCAATTTTGATGTGGTTTGTCAATGTCGATGACATAATATTAAGGATAAATTCGCTAGTCTACACGTAGAATAAAATAAAGTGGCTTTCCGCGTCTGTCTGTTTATTCGTTTGCTATACTACTACTATAACTCCTTAACCATGAAACGGATTTAGATGCGGGTTTCACCATCATTCAGATAGTTACTCCAGGTTCTTTATATATATATACACACATAAACCGAATTAAGTTTTTTGTATGAAGGAAAAAAAAATTACAGCCAAGTTGCCGAAAAATTAATATAAATTGAAACATGTAGCACTTCACTCTTTTTTCAAATTTATACCCGTGCAAAGTCGGGGTGGGTCGCTTGTTAATAATAGTTATAGAAACAAGATCCTATGTTTCGTAATATGCTAAATGGAAACGTTAATACCTACTCGTATAAACATATATTTAGACGTCACCATTCCTCAATTTTTAACGACCTTAATGTTTACCGGCCAGATAGGTCGTTCCCGGGTTCGAATTCCAGCAAATGAAGAAGGTCCTCCTTTACGATTTTATTTTAGACTGGACGGCCGTCACTGTGCCGTGGGGTGGCGGCAAATCGTACGAGGCGACGATGGGAATAATAATGGAGAACGGGCAGCAGAGTCCTCTGTGTTACTACTACTACTTTGGTCTGGTGAGAGGCTTTGGCCGTGACTAGTTACCACCCTACCGAGAAGGTGTGGCGCTAAGCGATTTTGTGTTCCGGTGCGATGTCGCGTAGAAACCGATTAACATACGACCTAACACGATAGCCCGCTACCATCTGGGGGGGCATCACTGCTTCATCACTTACCACCAGATGAGATTGCAGTCAAGGGCTAACTTGTAGTTGAATATTAAAAAAAAAACTACTACTACCAAGTACTCGTTACTCGCAAACTCAAACTCGCATCTCGAAAAAGTCCTCTCACGACGCTATCGTCGGGAGAGGACTTTTTCGAGATGCGAGACTCTTTGTCTTTTGTCTAGCAGTGGACTGTTATAGGCTGTTTATGATGATTATAACACCGGTAACAAACTAGTATCTGTAAATTATCATCGGTATCTAGTTACAGTCCATAACTCCTAATTATTGTAATAAGGACAAAGTTCACGGGTTTTGCAAATGTCAGCGCGCCCCGTCTCGACCTCGCACAAAGCCTCCGGGCAAAGTATGCCAGGATCAATTAATATCTATTGGCTAATCAAATCATCGGTAGAATAACACGTCCCGAACAGTTTAGTTTGTGTTTTCACAAATGAAAAAAGTTGACAGAATACACATTTAGTACCCAAAGTTTCACAAATGTATGTGTAAAAATTCAGACCTCGCTTTATCGTCCTTACTTCCGTATTATAAATGCGAATAATAATAATAAATATACTACGACAATACACACACCGCCATCTAGTCCCAAAGTAGGCGTAGCTTGTGTTATGGGTACCTACTAAGATAACTGATGAAAATTTGTATAAATAATATACATAAATACTTATAATATACATATAAATACCCATACACTGAAATTTATTTCATGTTCATGACAGAAACATTTTCCAGTTATGGGAATCTAACCCACGGCCTTGGACTCAGAAAGCAGAGTCGCTGACCACTGCGCCAATCGGCCGTCAAATGTGTGTTTGTATGATTACTTAACGCCCTAACTTAGTAACCGATCGATTATACCATATACAAATTTGGCATGTATAAATAAATGTACGCATCATAAGTGCCATCTATTACGGGGCCGGGCCTACTTGAATAAAGATATTGTTGTCTTTCGACTTTCATTTTATTTTTGGCATAATTGATAGGACGGAGAATAACACAGGCTACTTTTTATCCCAGCAAATTTTTATTATCAATGCTAAAGTATGTATATTTGCTTTTCCTAACTTTACACCCTAAATCTAGTTAGTTGAATGGTTATATTTATTTATACTCTTTATTTGTACACCACTCAGAAAAACGAGAAAAGGAACAGGAAAACATGAAAAATGAAGCAGGATACAAAAGGCGGCCTTATCGCTAAGTAGTTTTAAGGAAAGGAAAACAAAAGATTCGCACGGGATTTGTAAAAACCGTTATAAACGCGGGCAACAGCTACTAAAATATATTGTATGTTCACTGAGTTTTTAATTACGCCCAGTAGTGTCACGGACAAAGTCCACGGGTTATGCAAGTGTCAGCTCAGCCAGTGCCGACCTCGCATAAAGCCTCTGGGCAGAGTCCGCGAAGATCGAGCAATATCAATCGCTTGCCTAATCATATTATTAGTAACGTAATTAGTGCACATACTCTTAGTTTTATTTTCCATCGTTTAATAGCTAAGAATATAGATAACTAGCGGGTGCCCCCGACTTTGTCTGTGTAGAACTTTTGATTTCTTGTGAATAAGAAGAGTAAGAACAGTCTCTTGACATTGTACCCTGTCGTCGATAACTTTCAAAATATTTCTTTTTATACTTTAGCGTAAAGTAGAAAGTTTATCTTATAAAAATACCAGAAGCTGTACACGTTTTTTTGGATAAGAAATAACTTAAAAATAAAAAAAAAGTGAATTGAAATTGACTTTTTGTGTATTTATGGTTAACTATTTTGGCTATAAAGAAACCCAGTGCTCGCCACTACGCTCAGCTGGTAGATTTTTTTCCGACCTACTTGGAACTTTTGTTATATTTTGGGCAACTGACACCATATATTTATAATTTATAGCGTTTGTTTTTTTCTAACGTATAAATTATATTAATGTAAAGTTTTATCAAAATCTGTTCAGTAGTTTTTCTGGTTTAAGATATTTATTGTTCCATAAAGGAATTTCCACTTAAACGGAACTTACAGGCTAATTAACAAAAAGAGGGTGATTATATAAAATTGCATCTTCGAGCGCACAATAAATAAATTGTAAATTGTAGTGGTGGTAAAATCATATCGACGGTCAACTGCCGACGCGAGCCGCGGCTATGTCACTGCATAGGTAACATGGATTCATACACAACTAGATGTGAGTACTGAAACTGCTACTTGGTTATTTAGATTGGTAATTAATTTCTTTATTTCTTAGATAGAAAATAAGTTTTATTTTTAAAATGTAAAGTTTAAGTTTTATTCTGAAAATGGTATTTTAGTAATATTTTGAAGGTGTGTATATTTTTGGATTCTTTAAGATTTTTAGGTAGTTTATTATATAATTGAGCACTTTCAAAAGTAATGTTGTTTCGTTTCCCATAATTAGTTCTCGGTTGGCGTAGTGTTATATTGTTTTTGCGTAAAAGAGAGTTACAAACATTCACCCATCCATCCATAAAAACTTTCGCATTTATAATAGATAGGTACTTTTAGGATTTTACCTACTTAAGAAATCAGACTGTATGGGCAAAGTTCACGACCTCTTTAGATACGAATTTATATCTATCGTATCGAGTCCGACATAGAGGCTACTTTAGCCGAATGTCGATAACTCAAAGTGTCGTATCAGTCGTGAAGTTTTGTATTCGCTGGTTTACAGCCTTCTCTGTAGTTCGTTTACGGTTTATGTAAATTTTAAGAATAAACATTTAACTAAAGTCAAATAATTCACTTTAATGTGTAACATTAAAAATGTGTACGTGGCGTGTGAGACATGATGGATATAACAACATTCGTAAATATAAAATTAAAGCTAAGAAGGTTCCAATCGCTGGTCCCTGCTCTAAGAACAAGCCTACAAAGAACTTAACTGGGTATCATTATCATTAGCCAAATTTTATTTCTTCTATCGATGCTTTCCAACTTTTACCAACTCTTCTATTTGCCCCTTGCCATGCTAAGTGTGGCACAACAGGACTTCTTGTCATCTTTTCTATTACACAACATTCAACATTTGTTTTAACAAGTTTTTCTTATTTCACACACTCCAACCAAACCTTTTTTGTTTTCCTTTACTTATGTTCGCTTCTGCACAAATATTTGACATTCTTCTGTTAACATGAGATCCATCCCTCCGCATTACATGACTTATTTTTTATCTAAACTTGGCAGTAGCCTAATACATGTTTATTTTTAATAAACAAATAAAAATAGCAGATCCCGCCGGTCACATGGTTTTGATTAGTATTTTGAACGCACGTTAGTAATGTTAGAGGTGCGTACTGAAATTCGAACCCGTTCCCTTGGAAGTGTAGCCGAACTCCTTACCACTAGGCTATCCCTGACTTTTACAACAGGACATATTAGGACAGGTGATTACAAACAGAACATACTACTTAGAGAGTATTTATTCCAACGACTATGGTAACATACACAAGTTTTTTATAAAGAAAACGTATTTGTCTACCGGTCTAGTGTCTAATTATCGAGTCTGTCCTGATACATTCTGTTGAACTTTGCCCTAATTTTGCGAAAAAAGATGCCGAGGGCAAACCAAACTAGACGTCTAACTGCTAGGTATTCTATTATTAAATGAGACGGCTAAGTTTCTCCTACAGCAAAAAATAATTTTATGTACGCGAGAATTGCCACCTTAACAGATTCTCGTAGCAACAGTGAAAGTGAGACAGGTGAAAAATAAGTAGAGCTTAATTTCATACACCAATTAAAAAGTTATGATTACAAACTAGCAGTGTTGAAATGAATGGCTGAGTTTCTAACGTTTTATATTTTTGGCTAATTGTTTAATTTTCTATAAATTATATTTCTACCTTTTTTCAAGCAAATCTTCAGAACGGCTTGAACGTCTTTCAATATCCCATTGCGAGCATTAATTTTATAGATATTTAATATTTATCATCTCGAAAAATGCTAAACGGATTTCAGGGGAAGCTTTGTTTCGAGGGAAGTTTCAAGGACTTTAATCGTCACTTTCGTGTTTTAGTTGAGGTTTTTCATAGTTACCGTGGGAAAATAAAAATTCTGCGCAACAGAGTCACAATTCATTCATCATCATCATCATCATCTCAACCAATTGACGTCCACTGCTGGACATAGGTCTTTTGTAGGGAGTTCCACAATGCACGGTCCTGGGCCGCTTGCCTCCAACGGCTCCCAGCTACTCTCCTGATGTCATCTGTCCACCTCGTTTGGGGCCGACCTACGCTGCGTTTACCGGTGCGGGGTCGCCATTCCAGCACCTTAAGACCCCAACGTCCATCGGTTCTCCGAGCTATGTGCCCCGCCCATTGCCACTTCAGCTTCGCAACTCGCTGAGCTATGTCGGTAACTCTAGTTCTTCTACGGATCTCCTCATTTCTGATTTGATCACGTAGAGACACTCCTAACATAGCTCTCTCCATCGCCCGCTGAGTGACTCTGAGCCTTCTTATGAGGCCCATAGTTAGCGACCATGTCTCTGATCCGTAAGTCATCACTGACAACACGCACTGTTCGAAGACTTTAGTCTTCAGGCACTGAGGGATTTTGGACGAGAAGATGTCACGAAGTTTCCCGAACGCTGCCCATCCGAGTTGGATTCGGCGGTTTACCTCTTTCTCGAAATTGGACCTACCTAACTGGATCGTGTGTCCTAGGTATATATATTCGTCAACAATTTCGAGTGCAGAGTTCCCAACAGTAATTGGGTGGAGCGGAACATGAGCGTTAGACATAATTTTCGTCTTGCTCATGTTCATACGAAGGCCCACCTGTTGAGAAACTCTGCTGAGGTCATTGAGCATCGCATTAAGGTCTTCCAGAGTCTCTGCCATTATGACTACATCGTCGGCAAACCGAAGTTGCGTGATGTACTCGCCGTTAATGTTGATGCCAAGCCCGTTCCAATCCAGAAGCTTAAAAACGTCCTCCAACGCAGCGGTAAACAGCTTCGGGGAGATAACATCTCCCTGTCGCACTCCTCGCTGCAGTTGGATCGGTTTCGTAGTCTGTACCTGTATACGGACTGACATAGTGGCGTTTTTGTACAAACACTTCAAAACTTCGATGTACCGGTAGTCAATTCGGCATCTCTGCAGTGACCTTAACACAGCCCAGGTTTCCACCGAATCAAAGGCTTTCTCATAGTCCACAAACGCTAAGCAAAGTGGCCGGTTATACTCTTGAGTCTTCTGTATAACCTGCCGCAGCGTATGTATGTGGTCTATGGTACTGAAGCCCTTTCGGAAACCGGCTTGTTCAGGAGGCTGGAAGTCGTCGAACCTATTCGCGAGACGATTCGTAATGACTCTTGAGAACAACTTGTAGACATGGCTCAACAGCGAGATAGGTCTGTAGTTCTTCAGCAAGGTATTATCACCTTTTTTGAAGAACAGAACAACCACGCTCCTGTGCCATGCCTCTGGCGTTGTGCCTTGATGAATGACGGAATTGAACAACCGCTGAAGGACTTTAAGTATCGGTTTTCCACCCGCTTTCAGGAGTTCTGCTGTGATTCCGTCATCACCCGGTGCCTTGTTGTTCTTAAGTTGTTTGAGAGCCATACTAATCTCGTAAAGGCTGACGTCCGGGATATCTTCAGGGTGAAAACCGGGAGCGATCACCGTATGGTAAGAGGCACATTGAATGTAAATGTAAAGCTGGAAAGGGTCAGACTGGTAAAGTCTACGCTCCGGCCTACTCGTGCTCATATCCAAAACCCCGAGAGCTTTCAACTGGAGCTGCAAAACCGGTTTGATTGCCTGGACTGCGATTCTGTGGACGATCTTAACAACAGGCTTGTGGAAACTGTCCATACGGTTGGGTCCAAGTTCTTTAAGACCCACCGTAAACATAGAACCAAAAAGTTCTCAGCCCATACACTCGGGCTTATGGAGAAGAGACAAGAAATGAGACTAGAGTCTTCAAAAGATGCGTCTGAATATCGGCGTATTAATAGACAGATCTCGAAGTTGCAGACGAAAGACTTGCGACACTTTAACACTGAGAAAATTAAAGTCGCCATTGAGCGCAACAAAGGCTCGAAAGTGTTCGCAAGAGATCTGTCTATCGGACAGAGCCTGTTGACTCGCCTGAAGACTGACAATGGTAGTCTCATTTCTTCTAAACCAGAGATCCTAAGTGAGGTTGAGAAATTCTATGGACAGTTATACACCTCAACACAAAAGCCTGTTGAAAGTTTGGCTAAAGACCCTAGAGCCAAATTGACCCGACACTTCACAATTCATTGCTGGTACTAAATAAGAAAGCATTTTTTTATATTACTAGCTATATTTTAAGAAAAATTAATATCGATTATACCATCGTCAGAATTTACTAACATTTATTTAACCTTAATAAAATTTGTTGAAGTTAATAGCAATAGTGAAAGTAAGATAGGTGAGAAATATGTGGCTCTTAATTTCCTACATCAATTAAAACGTTATAATTACAAACTGAGAGTGCTGAAATGAAACGGCAAATTGTTTTACAGCTTTTGGTGCCAAAGCGAAGCGAAGCGACGCAAGGTTTTTGATTAATATATGATCCGCTGCAGGATAAAGTTTTAAAAGCACTCCTAAGTCCAAAATGAATTCATCCTGGTCCTCATTTCGGTGCTACTTAAAATGGAACATTACATTTATTACAATTTGCTTTATATCTGATGACAAATCTTTCCGCATAACACGCTCTGAAAATTGTTTGAAATAAACTCCGTAAGAAATGACTAGAACTAGTAAGCATCCCGAATTGCCAACTTTATCTGACGATGACGAATCCAATCGTCTAACAACCAAGATGCTTGCAAGTTACAACCAACCGTTGATGTACCCGTTCATTTCATACTAGCGCTCAATGCACTGACTACTATAAACTTCGAAGATGGACAAGAGGATCCCGTGGTTTCTAGCTCTGGCCGGCAGAGTATGTCTGAAATCACTAGTAGAGATTCCACTGTTAATTCTGATAACTAGACCTGATACCAATCGACGATAAACGAGAACATTGAGCAGGAAGTAGCATTCTATATATCAGAATCCTATAATATATAACCATGCTTACTTACTCGAGCAAGCGTGTTAATATATTAAAGGTAAGCTGAAGTCTGAAAGGAGGATTCGATAAGACAGAGGCGACTAACCAACTGAGGGTGGTGTCGGGTTCATAGTACAGAATTATCTAATCTAAAACGTTGTTAAGTCTTAAACTCAAAATAACCAAATGGTATTTGCTGAAGGCTATACAGGTTAACCCAGAACCATTGAGTTTTCCAAACCAACCAGACGATCCCAACTTTTTTCAGTTTAAAGATATTTATTTCTCAAAAAAAAAAAAAAAAAACTTCACTTAAAGAGATAATAGGTGTACAATTAATTCTTAAAATCTACACAGAACGCATGCAGGTATTATATTATGTATAACAGTATATCTATGGTGAAGTTACAAATTAGGAATTCTAGATATGGTGAATGACTAAGTTATCAATATTTTCTAAGATATAATACTTTAGCTGACTTTTAAAAATGTTAATGTTTTACATTATTTTATGGAGTTTGGTAATTTATTGTATATATTATATTTTTGCACTGTCCAACACGTGCAGATTTTCTCTATAGTATTGATTTCATACTAAATAAACAAATTCCAATACGTTTTTGACTATGCAATAAAACTCTTAATTAATGGAATAAAAGTTTTGTAGTCATACAAAATGTAATCTAAATAAACTAAATGTAATATATACCGATGTAACCTACCAATACCAACTAGCTACGAACAATATTATTTGTATGAGGTGGATACCCTAAAATGTGGATGGCAGTCTGTTTTTATGAGATCTATTCTAGTGGACTTTCATTGAGATGTCTTTAACAATTAGTTTTAAATTCCAATGGACACACTGCTGTTAGAAGTCAATCCTTTGGGGTCGAAATAAACTATTGATAAAGTTTGCCAGATCCCGTAGTTGGGCACACGGAAAATATTAGTGGGGAAGAAAATCTTACATGTCAGGTCACAAATGTCACCTTGATATCGCGCTTGTCGACCTTTGAAACCACCTCGCGCTCACAGGGACGGGTGAAAGTGAGTTTGATGACTCACATACCTCTCTCGATGAACACAACTCTGTCCATATTGGTACGCTCATTCCCGACTACCACATTACTCAAATGTGTACAAACAATTATAACTTTTATAAATGACACATAACGTTCATATTTCGTTAACTGTTATGCTCGTCTTAAGAGGCAGATGGCAGTGTGTATTCAATCCCATTTAGCATATGCATAATTGCATACGTGTTAACGACTGACTTTCAACATGAGTGTTTTTATCGAAAGTTGTTTGCGGATGTGTCGTCACACAGGTGATAATGACACCCTAAATATGTTTTATCAAAATCGTATCATTATAACATTATCTTGCATATTGTTTCGTGTATTATATTTTAAATGCAACATGTACAATATATTTTATAGTAATAAACTGATATTGCCTAAGTGTAAACGTTCTAATAAATATACTTTCATCACTTTTTTCACCCCTTTGGGGATGGGATTTTAAGTTTTGTTCGGAAACATGTATTTTGCCGTTGTAATCCCCAACGTTAATACTAATTTTCAATTATATACTTTCATCCCCGATTTAAATCTTGGGGTGAATTTTAAAATGTTGCTCTAACCTTTAAGCTTTCCTCAAGAATTGGGAAATCAAATGTAAATCTTTAAGGTTCTTAATTCCGACTGGCAGTTCTAGAGATAAAAACGTCGCCATCGTTTGGAAGAATACGGGAAATTTTCTGAGAATGAGTGGCAGGGCGCGTTTGTTATCGTTCCTTTACCTTAAGTTAACATGTACTTATGACTATTAAAAACAATTAAAAAAAAATTGTGAACGCTTCATATCGCGTCTGTGATTTTGAAGATTTTTTGGTTTGATTCGTAATATCCCTTTAATTATTTATAGCTATCGATATTTAATACCAACTCGTACACAATAAATGGCTCTGCGGTTTCAATCTTGGTTTCAAGGATCCAATAGCTAACCAATTAAATAAAATTAACGAATACGCAACATAAATGGAAACATAATTTGGTTTCGGGATTTTATTATTATCATTCGCATATAAAAACCGATGTTAAAAACCGATGTTTCGTAACAGCCTCGTTGATCTGATGGAACGAGAGGTCCTCAGTTCTTTCATCTGACATCTGACCGGGTCAGAAATTATTGCGCACTTTATCTATTTGTTGAGAAATTATCAGTAACAACCCGGGAAATAGACGCCATCCACGCTAATGTCTCAAGAGAGCACGAAAACGTCTTGCTTGCAACTACTTATCTTATACTAATAAATGAAGCTCAAGAGTTCGTTTGTTTGTTTGTTTACTTGAACGCGATGATCTCAGGAACTACTGGTCCGATTTGAAAATTTCTTTCAGTGTTTGATAGCCCATTTATCGGGGAAGGCTATAGGCTATAAATATATCATCACGCTTAGACCACTAGGAGCAGAGCACCAATAAAGAATGTTAAGTCGGGGTTTTTTTTTCCTTTTGTGAGCTACCGCTGCATGCACTGCGTAAACGGTTAAAGTTTCACCCCAAAACGTTGTTCCCCTTTAAAAGTTCCATCTTTTAAGGTTGACTTATATGCGGAAGTTGTGAGCGACCGCTAGTTGATAATAGTATAGTTAGAATCCGCCAACCTCTTTCATGTTATCGAGGAGGGCTATTCCCAGCAGTGCGACGTTAAAAGGCAGGGGTGATGATGATTTCGCATTTGTATATTATAAGTTAAAGGAAAGCCTGGTGCGGTTACAACGACCTCTTGCCAAGCGCTCGCGTGCTAACACAAAATTTATACTAAATTCCCACTCTCGCTCTCGGATGGGTTGCAACGAGGTTTATTGCGAGTTATGATGGTTATTACGAGCCGGCCGATTACCAATTCGTGTTAGGTGAAAGTTATTAAGGTAACTATCCAGACTGAGCTCGATATTGCGTAACCACTGACGCGTCGTTAATCATCGGTGAAGCGTTCTAAATGTTTCGGTACAACTAAATGGACGATTAGTTCTGAGTCGATAATTCATGGATTTTATATTTAACTAGTAAACAAAGAGCTAATTAAGCTTGCGCAGGGCGGACAGGCTCAATTTTGAGTCTTGTATTTAATATAAACAAGCATACTTACGTTGTATATTTCATTTTTGTGCAATCAATTGGAAATCAACCTCAACCTGCACGGACAAGACACTTTTGGTGTCCATTTGCTTTCACTTGACTCCACGGATTGCCCATCAAAAAGTGTTCGTCGTAAGTGATTAGACACAATATTTCATCTCAGCAACAAAAGTGTCTACTACGTTTGCGCAGCGCCTTAGAAAGAAAAAGTAGTACAAAAATATTTTAAATTTTATATAATCTGCCTGCTTACATAAACACATTTGGTGTCCAGTCGCTTCCACTTGACACACACACACACACACTGTTCTTGCCACGTAAGAAGCTAGACACTCAATATTTCGTGTCGTTGGTAGGCACCAATGCATCATTAATGAATATGTTAGAACACATTAATTACAGGGAGGTTACTATACAATTGATGAATTTCTTAAGGTTGCTTGGAAGCACCCCGCTCCGCTTTCATCTCTCACAAGATAGAAAAACAAATGTTTAAATTAAAAATGTTAAATGTAAACAGTTGATGTTGAATAAGAGCAACTGCCGAGTTTCTTGCCGGCTTCTTGTCGGTAGAATCTGCCTTCCGAACCGGTGGTACAGTCACTACAAACAGACAGACTTGACGTTTCAAAAGTGCTACAATAGGGCTACTTGAAGTAAGAGAATTTTTGATTTTGAATTTTTAACACTTATGGTGTTCAGTTGCTTTCACACGACAAGCCTACACTCGGATGGCGAATAAAAAAGCAGCTAGATGCATGTTCCGATCTGTAGCAAAAAGTGTCTCGGTTTTTTAAACAAAAATATTTAAAAATAAATAAAGAATAGTGCACAGAGCGTTCAACCAGAAGGCATTAAACAGACGGCTAATATCTTACGGAAAACCCTCTTACGGTTACAGATAGAAGCTTCTCACGCGATTGAGTATAAGCAGTTTCCATATTTCTAAATAATAATTAAAAAATATATATTCTAAACAAAATACAATACAGGTAACTTAAATATCAATACGTGTATTGATAATATTAAAACATCTCTTAAACTATGCGTTCCCATAAACAAATGCGTATTGATTGACGTTAAGTGTGCTACATCATCCATTTAAACACTGAACTGCTCAACTCAATATGCGCAAAGATTTCTAGAAAGAATTGATATGATTTAGTATCGTTGCCGCATAAAGAAACGTCTGTTAAGATATACATATTGTAATCTCACTAATATTGCAAAGTTTTCTTGTAAGTGTATGTTAGTTAATCCTTCACACCGCATCTACTGAATAATGTCGACATATTTTTTTAATTTAGATAGATTAAACTGTGGATAAACACATGAGCTACCCCCAAAAATCCAGAAAAACTACATATCACATCGATCAGATGTAACTGTAGATATACTAGCTGCGTCCCGCGGTTTTAACAGCGGTGAATAAGTTTCTTCACGTAATTGCAACAAAAACTACACGTGATGTTTTTGGTACAGATAAAAATTGTCTCATATTTTGAAAGTTAACGGTTGGGGGAGCGCCTCTAATTAAACATATTGTAACTTTAAAATAAAAGATTAAATTTTTTAGGTTGTTGCTATTCGCAAACGCCCGAAATTACTAACCAAAGGTATACCAGGTCTGCTGATGGGAGACTTCAGTAGTGGCTAGTTACCACCCTAACGGCAAAGCCGTGCCGCTAAGTGACTTCCGGTACGTTATCGCGTAGAAACCGATTAGGCAACATAACTACCATAGCCCTAATACCATATCAGACTGCAATATCACTTGCTGCAAGGACTGGCTTGGAATTAAAAAAAAATATTGCAAAAATCCCATTTCTGAAGAAAAACTCCAGAACCGTGAATCGAACTCAGGTCCTTCCACCGAGGTGATCGCTGGTGGTACACGCTAACGACCAAAAACGGAACGGAAGCAGTTAGAACTGTTTAATATAAAACGATAAAGGATTTAGTTTTATGAAAACACGTTTCTTATATAACTTTATATAATACTATAATTGTATAGGTTACCCAATAGAAAGGCATTAGATATTAGGTGAAAGCGATTGCAACAGTGTAAACGATAAATACAAGAACGGATATGACAACATCTATAAATTACGTCACATGAAACGAAGCGTCCACTTTTGGAGAAGGACGGCGCCTAATCTCCCTATTATTAAATATTAGACAGTGCTACCATATCTTAAAATCATCATAATTTCGTCATTGATAATAATCTCAACCCGCAAAACTTTTTAAAAACAGTTCTTCTTCGTCGTTTAAGTTTTTTCGTATCGATTTTTATCACAGCCTTCCCACCCTGTTCTATCCTCGGCCTTTTTGATAGCTTCTGTTATAGGGAGGCCTGTGTGCAACTTTACCTGGTCAGACCAGCGACGATTTGATCTGCCACGTGGTCTTTTACCCTCCACCTTACCTATCAGTATTAGCTTATCCAGATTACTGGGCAGGCGTCATCGAGCAACTTTATTTGCTTTATTATCTGGTTAAATAAGTGTACGATCGCTTCAAAGACACCAAACCACATAACAAGTGTGTTTGTACAGGATTAACACTGATTTTTAAAATACCGCTAGTTGGGTCCTTATTTATCGGTCATTATTTGTTTTCAACTTCCATATATCTAAAATAAATAGGTAACTGACTGACTGATGTATCAACGCACATTAAAAACTAAAAGGCGGATGGAATTTGGCTTACATAGTATAGCTATATAACGCAGAGAACCAATAAAGATTTTTTTTTAATTCATCCCTTGAAGTTTTCAATTTCAATTTACCAATTAAAATCGAAATTAACATAAGCGAAGTCACTGGCAAAAGCTAGTTTGAAATAGGTACGAAACTACACTCGAAATTAAGTTAGCTACGAAGTCAGTCTGTTTGTAGTGACTCTACCTCTACTTAAGCACTTAAACTTTTATGTAATGTAACATCTATACCGCTATCAGAATCTAAGAGATTTATTGGAGCACACTGCTCTCATAACGAATGTAATACAATAATTACGAATTACGAATGTTACATAATCTAAAAAGGACAAAGAGACTTTGTGAAAGCATTTGCCGAGTCAGTATTGAATAGGTTGGCGCATTGAATGCTACCACGTGCTAGAATATAACAAAAAAACTTTTAGCAAAGAGTTCCTTTCAACAGCGTTACGTGAAATTAGATTATATGACGAGTATTAAAGCTGTTTAGATCTTAAGAGTTCTGTAGATTGGAACGTCATTAGTTTAGAAATCTTGAAATGAAGCACTTATGTGTACATTCCCTGCATTTGTCATTACAAATACGACAGTTTATTTGTCCTTCTATCATGAAGTAACAGAGCAATGAGTTGACTTCGTTGCATTGAGTTAGTTTATGGGCCCGAATACTAGACTTTGTATGTTATACTTCTTTGTTATTTATTACTATAGATCTTGGTCTCAGAATAGTTACCATCCCGAAAACTGGGCCAGAGAACTAGACTTTGTATGTTATTGTTCTTTGTTATTTATAGGACTTGGACTCAGAATAGTTTTTATCCCGAAAACCTGGAGTGATTTTGTTGGTTTGTCCACATTTCTCGCTGCAACGTATCGCATTTATAAAGTCTGTAGAGATATAAATTGATATCACAGTATCCGTGTAAACGACTTATATTGTAGCATCAAAAACCACTCAACTTTAGTAGTGTTTCTCGAACAAACGGTTAGTCACTTCATTCCATTTAGCAGTTGACAATAATTATTTTACCTTTCATGTTCCAAGCGTTTACCATAAAATTGGGAAAATGGGAAAAGTTTGTGAGCTAGCGCTAGTAACATTCAGCAGGTAAGACGTGCGCGGGGCGTTTACACTGTTTTGGACATTATGCACTGCATGATGCAATAATTGATGAAGGAGGGTTCTGTTTGTTCTTAACTCTATGTTTAACAAACCTATTGACTGTTAAGATAGAATAAAATGAGATCGATCTTACAATCAGAAATGAACGCAAAGGCTAATTCAATATTACGGAAACTGGAAAGTTCGAAATGAAGAATCATCTCGTGTTGTATGGTTGTTGGTTATATGGTTGCTTTTGAAAATAATAACAATCGAATGAATGAAACAGTGCTCTAGGAAATATTATGTAGTCAGTAAAAAAAAATGCGAACGAATCAAAAGCTGCATTTCTGTAGTCATTAAACATAAAGGCAAATTCAATTGGTTCCGGTGATCGGTCTCAATTTAGTCATAATATCTCCGGTGTGCCCCAAGATTTCTCTCCGAGTTTACGTAATATCTTATGAAAGGCACACGTAGTTCTGATACTTTCGCATTGTGTTCCGATCGCACTTTCATAAATTGAACAGAATAAATATTTGCATAGTGGAGCCCGTATCTTGGCCGTTGTTTTTATATTTCGTGAACATAATTCTCGATAGATGGCGACCTCCCAGATGTTTGACGGCCTCTCTGGCGCAGTGGTGAGCGCTTTGGTCTTATAGGTGGAGTTCCGGGTTCAATTACCGACGGGAGAAATTTTCTCTAGTGAGAGGCCGCGGCTGGTAACCACCCTAAATACTTACCGACAAAGATGTGGCGCTAACTGATCTTAACTTTTCGTTACTACTCTCAAAGTGCCGATTGGCGCAGTGGGCAGCGACCCTGCTTTATGAGTCTAAGGCCGTGGGTTCGATTCCCAGAACTGGAAAATGTCGAACATTAATGTCTTTCAGTGTCTGGGTGTTTATATGTGTATAACAAGTATTTATGTATTCCTATTATTCTTAACACAAGCTACGCTTACTTTGAGGCTAAATGGCGACGTGTGTATTGTCTTAGTATATTTATTTATTATTTATTTAGTTATTCTTACCACCGGGTGAGATTGCGATCAAGGGCTTGTGATGTAATAAAAAAAATTGGATCTGATAGTTTAAAGTATCTCTAAGATAAGATGACGAAATAAAAGCAACTCTAAGTTTTATCATAAATTAAAAATCGTGCCATAAACGAAGCTTCTAGAATTCATATTATTGCTATTATATTTAGTGATAGCTTGGAAGAACCCAGTTGTTATTTCACTGTCAATATTTGTATTAAAATTCAATTACAGCTCTCGAAGATTCAAAACATTCTAGGACAAAAAATTACAGATAGAAATTGCATCATCATTTATCATAAGTTTGTATTATATCAACATTAGATCGTAACGCACGTCATTAGTTATTACATTAGGTGTTTACCTAGTAAATTGCCGTTTTGTATGCTAACAATGTAGTTTTAACTTTTTTTTTATTTTTATTTATGTTAAGCAATGCGTTTTCCAAAAAGTTATTCAAATAATAGAAAAAAGAGAAATTTTAAAAAAGAAACATTTAATAGTCAAACTTAAGAAAACATGACTGAAAAAAAAAGAGTAATATCACATTTTTTTTTCTTTTTTATTCCACTAAAAGTTGTCTGCAATCTTACCTTATGGTAACAGGCAACACTGTTGAGGGTACCCATGCCAGTTATATTTAAGTCATACCCCTAATCGGTTTCTACGCGGCGTTTTTGTTCGGTAGGGTAGGGTGGTAACTAGTTAACACGACCAAAGCCTCCCAGACCAGACCAGAGAAAATTCAGAAATTATTAACTCCCAACCTTTATTGAAAACATAAATCCAACATAAGGAAGTTTTGTGATAGAGATGATAATAAACGACCTGTTTATTTTTCAGACAAAATTTATAGGGTCTTCTATAAGATTTATTATAATTTAACCGATAAAGTGATTGACGGGACCGGCCCGCATCAATATTCACATTTTACGAGAAAATTGCGTTACCCTATTGAAATATGAAGGGATCAATTTGGCTGTGAATAAATTACTTTTACAACATTAAGGGCCGTTTTTCAATCGCCAAGAAATATTCACCGGAAGAATAAAATCAATCAATGAAATGTTGCTCTGGTTTTCGACACAACATCAGATTATTAATATAAAATAAAAAAAACATTCGTTATACAGTTATTTGAAACATATGTATGTAGTCATGAATAATAAAAGCTATCTGACATGAATGCACATCATTAATATTAGTCATAATAAATATTCAACCTTCAATTACAATAATTAAACAAACCTACGTTGCAACGTGCACCTCTAAGTGGGTCATCGAACCCACTCCGCTTTTGTCGGGAGTGAGTAAGACAATAGTTTTAAAGGATGATCTTTGAACTAACGGCCATCAATACAACCTTTAACTGTTGAGATATCAAGGTTTCTACTGAAATTAAACGCATGATATAAAGGTTCTTGGCCTTAAATAAATATACTACGACAATACACACATCGCCTCCTGGCCCCAATGGGTATGGGTACTAAACTAAGATGACTGATGAATATTTTAATGAATAACTAGCATACCCAGCCCGCTTCGCCGGGCTAGATTTTGCTTTGCTAAACATACATAAAATACTTAAATTTTTAATTTAAGTCTCATAATAAGTACATCAAATCATTTATTTCTCTCCGTATTCATTCTCTTCTATTCTCTTCTCGAGCGGGTGAAGATCATTATCTACACCCATGTACAACGAACAATGGAATATCATCATAGTAAATAAAAGCTGTATTTGACAGTTTGACAGTTCAAAAATAGGAGTGCTCCGATCGTCACCAAACTTTACAGGATTACTCGCCAGGTCAATCCGGAGATTCCCTGAAAGTTTCATTGAAATCGGTCCAGCCGTTTCGGAGCCTATACGGAACATACCCACACAATTTCTCTTTTATATATGAATAATATACATAAATAATTATAATATACAAATAAACACCCAGACACGGAAAACATTCATGTTCGACGCATAAACATTTTCCACTTCTGGGAATCGAACCCACGGCCTTTGAGTCAGAAAGCAGGGTCGCTGCCTACTGCGCCAATCGGCCGTCAAACAGATAACTACTTGATCCATTATTTTTGTAGCTATTGTGTAGCTTAACATTTACCTGCAGTTAAGGTCAGCGGTGTTTATGATAAAACTTCACAATACAACTGCCAGCTTAGAAATTGTTAAGTTTGCGTACGCTAAAAGTGCAAACAGTTTCCATACAGGAGGATGGCTATTTTCTACATTTTTTTTCTGTGACCGCAAAACAACTGGCCTATGATTTGCAATGGAAACCTGCTAAAAAACATTTACCTCTCAATTATTACCATTATCACTGCCTACTTTCAATCTTTCAAACTTTTATTTCGTTGTTTGAATGCTTTGTTGGAAAAAGAGAGCCATTACTATTCGTTATTTATTAAATTGTTCAATTCTGTCATCTTGGTTCATGAAGTTTCTGCTACGGGTCTTAATATCAGCCATCTCGTGGATAATTTTCCGCCATTTAGATAGGTCCTCGGCACTGGGAAGCGCAACATGCTAAGGTGAATCAGATAATCATTTTAATGACTAAAATCTATGTGGTTTTGCAAAAAAAAGCGTTCATTAAAAATATTCCAAAATCGAATCTCACAGTTCTACCAAAACTATCTCTAAATAATGAAAGCGGAAATAGCCCAGTTGGTAGGACTTCGACTCCACTTTCGGGAATCCCGCCTACTAACTTTTTAAGTAACGCACATAGCGTTTTAAGCACTTATCACTTGCTTCAACAGTGCATTTGCATCATGAGGAAAGCTGCAAGCCTGAGAGTTATCTTTCAAAATGTTCTAAAAGGTGTGTGAAGTCCACCAACCAACACTGGGCCAGCGTGGTGGACTACGGCCTTAAGCCCTTCTCATTGTGCAAGGAGACCCGTGCCCTATAATGGGCCAGTAATGGGTTTATATGATGATTATGACGATAAGTACAGAAATTTCAAGTTTTGTACGTAGATGTCGTAATCAAATTGAGTATATACTTTGAAGTAAGAAAATGATTTATTTCTCCAAAGGCTATTTACTTTCATACGTAACCAGAAACTATTTG
Source organism: Pararge aegeria (assembly GCF_905163445.1). Taxonomy (NCBI): domain Eukaryota; kingdom Metazoa; phylum Arthropoda; class Insecta; order Lepidoptera; family Nymphalidae; genus Pararge; species Pararge aegeria. The sequence continues at coordinate 4,130,732 of NC_053189.1, forward strand.
CCGGTAGTTGTTAACTATATCGCGCTCGCAATCATTTTGTATTACAATAAGGGCTCCTAATGGTTTTGTGCTGCTATTACAGCGTACAGCAACTGTTATCAAAAACATGGACTGGTTTTCATTCTTATCAGCATTGGGTAACCGAGTAAGATTGCATGTTACAATTACTTACAGCGTGTTTATAAATTTTCTTATCTCCAAACAAGAGAGAAAGAAACATACACTGGACAATGGACAATTAGTGCCTAATAAGCGATTAGCTTTCGGTATCCTAAAAGAACTGCTTAAGTTTAATTCGACCTTTTTTTTATTATGTGTCGTACGTTTTGATTGATATTGCAATGCGGATTGGCGGGCTTACTTACAAGTCAGTATTGAGAGCCAGGGGGAAAGTACTATTATATTCTAATTAGAAGTGGCGTGAAAAGATTTATCGCCCAATCTTCATTCTTTGTCCTCCTTCTTCTTTGCATTTTCATGGCTTTCAACTTTACAGTATCTATCCAGCGCAACGTCGGCCTACCAATCTACTACGTACACGATCGGAGCTCTCGCTTTGTCTCTCTTACACTTATTTGCTTATATTATTATTGGAATATGGGGCTTTTATGTTACTGTTGTCACTCATAGAAATTTTAATGTATTGAGTAGAGACAATCTAGATTATTCAATAATTTAGTATGGACATAATATGCAAGATTCCGAGTTGAAGTTCGTAACGATGAGCAGTGAGCGAATTGAAACGGTGTAATGATTTAAAGGTCATGAAGAATGAAATTAGTCCTTCAGGTAACGGGCTTGCTCAAATTCAAGGTCCTAGGAATTCTACTAGGTAAGAATAAAATAATCATGTTTAAAAAATATTCCTATTATTCGATAACTACCTCATAATATATTTTTTATGAAAATAAATGACCATGACCACCTTCAAAAAATAATAATTCAGATAAATTGTTTATTTACAATGTCACATACCCGTGTTTATGTATTATTCACAAGTAATTTTGCAATCGATACAAGTATATTTTGATAATTTTATTTCACGTCTGTCACCTTCGACGTACGAGTGGTTTTCGAGGTAAAATATTAAGATAGGATGATAAGAGCTTCGAAGACTGTTTAAAACTCTTCGAAGAATAAGATAAGGTCGTGGTAATCGATTATATTTAGTCCGTTTAAAGGAACTGTTTAAAAACTATAAGAAAAGAATAACAACTTAATTATGCGTACACAGATGACAATGTTGGTTGTCAGATAACACGTCTAACAATCATCATCATATCAATCCATTAACGGCCTACTACAGCGTACGCGTCTATTTCCACAATGTAATGCATGCATGAGATGCAAAGGCAACCACTTTGCTGTTATCACTTTAGACCTTCTAAACGTTTTGACACGTCTTATGCAATAGCTGAGCCGACGACAAAATTTAGCATAGCTATAAATAGCTTACCTCCTGGAGTTTATAGAATACCTTTTATTCAGCTAATGCTAACGGGGATTTTAAAAACGGTCAAAAATGCGGAGGAAGTAGCTGGCTACAAGTAGTATTAAAACATTAGGTATGGATTAGAGTCAAATTAATAAATTATTACACTGTGAAGACGGATATAAGTTACTTTTTATCTATCTCAAAAATTTCTTTGGGAAACCAGAAATTTGTCGCGGGAAACAATAATACACGGGAAATAAGAAACTATAAATAAAATACTTCTCAAGTGACCGACTTCTACCACAATCTACAGTTTGAAGAAAACTATCATAAAACTGGAAATTAAGATTCACACTAGTAGACACTTTAGCAGAAACTGCTAAAGCGATGTGGTAAAAAAATCAGAGCAATAGTTCAAGTAAACAAAGAGGTAGTAATTCAACACTTGAGTGAACTAGAAGAATTTACAATGTAAAATACACAATATAGAAATATTCTCAAAGAAAGAAAGAGCCGTTCATTTGGAGCAGAACATTGAATTATTCAAGACCCCAAATTATTATTGAACCAAAAAGTGATTTAAAAAAAAGATTAATAATAAAATAATTATGTATGTCAAAAATAAAATGAAGTTAAGGGAGCCCAGTTCCTGACGCGTTGAGAGGATTAGGAGGAGGAGTTAAAATCTACAAATATTATTAATGAACTATATAAATTACGAGTTGTTGCCCGCGTCTTCGGCCACGCTTATTTTCGGTTTTTAAAAATCCCGCTGGAACCCTTTATTAATTTACCTAGATAAAATACATTCTATGTAGTCTCCAGGATGCAAGCTGCAATTGTGCCAAATTTCGTCATGATCGGCACAACCAAACAAAGGTTACAAACAAATAAACAGACACATTTCAGCCTATCACAGTCCATTGCTGGACCAAAGGGTTCTAACAACGAGAGGGTTTACCCATAATCATTACGCTTGGCAGACCAGTAGGTGATCGCCGTTGTATACCTTTAGTCACCTCGTACGACCACCGTGGGAAGACTCTGGCGACGTGGATTCCGTCACCACTCGGCAGATCAGCTCTTATAATATTCTTATGGTTAACACCGACTATTTTAAGGCAGTGCGTATTGCGTTGCGACTTGCGGTGAAGCCAGTCTCCTTACGCGCGAACTTAAAGCGACTAAAAGAGAAAAGTAAGCAGTAAAACTATAAACATTAATACAGTTACAACACTATTGGAAGTGCACGAGCCGGGCGGCGCCACAGTGGGACTTAATGCGATTTTGATTGGCGCCGCTCTAACACTTTCACTTGTGTTCAGTGTTCATGACTTCATATACAAATAAACCTTTTATTTGTTTTGAGGTACCTCTCTTGTTTAGATTAGTTTCGGCGGAGTGGTGAGCACTATGATTCTAATAACTGGAGGTCCCAGGTGGGGGGGCTATTTGGGAATTAATATTTTTTGTTTTTTCTATGTTCTGCTCTGGTAGGAGGCTCCGATCCTGGCTAATTACCTAATCTGTATTCCATCCAAATTGGTTTCTACGCGACATCGTAGCGAAACGCCTAATCGTTTGACGGCGCCTCCCACAAGGTATATGGAACTGATTGTCTTTGGACTGTATAGGAGCCTCAATAAGACTAGTTCCGCTTCGAATAGTAGTAGTTGAGAGCACTGAACTCGAAATTTTCGATGAAAACGTATACCTAGGACACACGGTCCAGTTAGGTAGGTCCAAATTCCAGAAAGAGGGGAACCGCCCAGTCCAACTCGGATGGGCAGCATTCGAGAAACTTCGTGACATATTTTAGACCGATATACCTGAAGACTATTGATAATTTTTGTCTCTGGAACGTTGTCGCTGACTATGGGTCTTTACAAGGCTCAGACTTACTCAGAGCGATGGAGAGAGCTATTCTCGGAGTATCTCTGAGTGATTAAAACAGAAAGTGAAGGTCCGTAGAAGTACCAGATTTACTGCCATAGGTCTACTAATCGCGAAGCTTAAGTGGCAATGAGCGGGGCCCATAGCTCGGAGAACCGATGGACGATGGGTTCCCAAGGTGCTGGAATGTCAGCCTCGCCAAAACCGAAAGGTGCTGGGCGTTTACAAAGGCTGCGTTTACCTCACGTTTAATTCACGTTGTTTACAATTTGACGTATCAGTAATTTCGCGAATAATATATTTTTTCTTAAGCATGCTTGTTATTATAACCTAGAATTCAGAGGTCGCAAGCAACAATAGCAACCTGACCTTCAAAAAATCAAGGTTTTGAGTAAAATAATATTAAATAAGTTATGAGCCTAAAGTTGTTGTATGTAAGTTGTTGTTGTGTAAAGATGTCAAATTTAAGATGCCATAGTACAGCCTCCCGACAGATGTGCTAGTAGTCTGTAGGCCTAGTTTTATGTTTTGACTTTGAAACCAAGCACTACGAACTTAAAAGGTGAAACGTGAATGAATGTTCAGGTTTTTACCTTGAGTCCCTTTCTTCATAATAACTGCTAGGCTAGTCTATTTTAGTTACTTTCACAGCATTATGTCATATGGAATTTTACTATGGGGCAATGCTGCTGATATTGGCACTATTTTCGTGCTGCAGAAGAGAAGTTCGTGCGATCTATAAAATGGGTCAGATTCTCATTGAGAGATAAATTTAATTATGTAAGGATAATGACAGTTTTTAGCCAATACATGTTTGAAAATTTAATGTATGTTCACAAAAATATATCTAAATTTAAGAGAAAATGTGACTGCAATAATTTGAACATTAGAAAAAAATATAAACATGTAGTGCAATATACTTGACTAAATAAAATAAGTAATTAATTTAAAGGAAATTGTAAACAATTTTACAATAAACTACCAGTTGATATCTTGGAGATATCTCTGAAAAAGTTCAGTTTGTATTTAATGTAAGCTTATAGAAAAGTCCTATTATAGTATTAAGGACTACGTCAACGACAAAAATGTTTCGGTGTCAATTATTGCTCTAACCAGGTAACTTCTTTAATAGTTTTAAATGAAAATGTGAGATGGTGATAACAAAAAAAAATAACAACCGTCTAAGTTTGTTATGGATTCTTCTTAGACCAGGGCCCGTTTGGAACCCTCGTAGCTTTAGTTTTAAGTTGACTAATTTAGTTATCGCCATGTAATGTACGCATCAAAAGTGCCATATATGTGCCTATTTGAATAAAGAAATGTTTGACTTTGACTTTGCCTTTGACATACAAATTAAAAATACATGGGGCTAAACTAGAACTTTATTTGCCTGATTGCAGGTATTGCGGCTTTTGTATGGCATAAAAATTAAAACAATATCTGAACATTTCCTTTTTTTTTTTATTTTATAGTAAATAAAAATCAGCATATGTCAGAAAGATAAGAGACGCTTCTTTTGATCCTGGAAACATATCAAATTCCAATATCAAAAAGGGTGGTTTACAAGTACATTCATATTTTTACACTAAATATCGTCCTTCCTTCGCGTCCTCACAAAGCAACCATAAGACTTATTCACTATTCACCACGGGTAACACCGCGGGGCGCAGCTAGAAATAAAATAAATGTCAAAGAAAACATAGTGCTCTCGTCACGGAATCAATAGTCTAATGGATGTTTAATGTATCCTTGAAGTGTATTTACGCTTACCCGGTACCGGCGACGCGGAGACGCGAAAATAACCATTTTAGAGTTCCGTATGACTGATTATAGAACACACTTTTATTCTACACAACTGAGAGCAAAAAAACATTAAATAAGAATACATAGAGCAATATATATATATAGTCTCTAATTTGGCGGCCTTATTGCTACGTAGCGATCTCTTCCAGACAACCAAAGGCGTAAAAGGACGTTAGATATAAATACCTCCATACCTCTTAACAGAAAGGGGTATCTTATAGGATTACTGGCGTGTATATCAGTCTGTCTGCCACAATGTATACGTAGGATACTGTATATAAAAAGGTAATCATTTAAAATCCATACTAATATTATAAATGCGAATGGGTGTCTGTCCGATTGTAACCATTGCATTGATCATGATTAAAATTTGGCCCATAGATAGCTTGCAACCTAGACAAACGAAAAGTTTCAACAGAATTAGCGACCAACAATTGTACTTGTAAGTTACCTTTTCTATGGCATAGGGATTACTTATAAAACGTTTAACAAAAATAATATTGAAGGATGCATAAGTATATTTCATAACCCTGTAGAAACATTTAATCAAAAGAAGGTTATTTATTTTCCCATACAAACGAATTAACAACATTCTAAGTGTTTACGTATGACAACCCTTTCGAAGATAAAAGACCGACACGTGCAAAGTACCTACGCTATGCAACGCGTCACCTACTAAAGTTACAGGAGTCACATGATTTTATTTGCGTGTAATGTTGGGGCTGTATCTGATATCTTTCAATAAAAACAGTGGCAGTGGTTTACTCAAAAACCATTTGGTTTTCGGTTTTACAGATAAGTACTCTCAGCGACAGTACATTATGTACCTCTAAAGCCTGTGAAGTATTATTTCGGTTTTCATTTACACGTTGTATAAACTTAAGACATATATGTTAGCATATATTTCTAGGGCCTTATGCTTAATATCCCGGAGAATTTGGGTAATCCCAAAAATATTAATTAAACCTATTTTTTTTAATTGTTTGTATAAGGTTGATTGGTCCATAACAGAAGTAAAATGCCAATGGGATGTTCCAGATTTTACACTCACCTTTGTGAGTTGGTATTATAAACACACAAACATATAAACGGAGAATAAATTTAAAGCTTGACATTAAGAAACGTTTAAAATCAATTGCAGTACAGCAAAGACCAACCGAGATTAACAATCGTGTTAAATAAAAACTGTTTTAATGTTTTTTTTCCACGAAACACCACAAGCGATTTCGACTCTATCTTGACCGGATTTATTTTTAGGAATAAATTGTATCTTAGAGTCACACCACACTAACTTCTTTCAATGGCGTGGACTTTTACCGGACTTCTTTCTTTTGCGAGGCCTAAAAAGAGTGATGGATTCAAATAAAACATGGAAATGTCGAAATTTTTCATCAATCTAAGTATCTAAGTGTGTCTATGTTAGATACATAGAAAAAAACGAGAAAGACTTCGTAGACTACGGAGAACGACTACGTAGTTCTATTGCAAAATCTGTAACTCAGAATTATATGTCAATTAAAAATTAGACGTTTCACGTCACGACGTCAAATTAGACATCCTTTTCAATAGAACGGCAGTACTATTTAAACGGTCTAGCGCAATCATAAGTTTTAAATGTTTTTTTATCGGTCAACCTGTTTTTCCAGGCTTATCATCGTAAAAGATGTATAGAAAGAATATGGAAAGTTCTCCAATCTGCCTGTGAGAGTCGGATGGAGAACTTTGCACGGAATGATCTGGGCTATTTTAGGCAATTCAATACAGCGGAAAACGGAAACATGGTCTATAACTATGGGGCTCATAAAAAGGCTCAAAATCACCCACCGAAAGATGAAGACAGCTACGCTAGGAGTAACGTTACGTAATCAAACTTGGGGAGGGGTTGATTGTCACTGGGAGCAGCTGGAAACAAGGACTGTGGATTGTGGAATTTCCTACAAAAGGACGTCAATCGGTTCAATTGTAGAACTAGATACAGCGGGTAGCGAGAAATAACAACATTTCTGCAAGGTTTAAATGCAAGACCAGACTGCGGCGTTCAACCTACGTCTTGCGTCCAGCGTACGGCCATACACTAGACTGGCCCAAACGGGCGCGTCGCTTGTTCGCACGATGGACGCAGAGCCACAGGTCACGTGTCTCCTCTCAAAAGGTCTAGGATTTAGTCACCGGTGGCCAATTGCGGCTTGCTAGACTACATATGCCTTAAAACATTACGGAGAACTTTCAGCAAGCAAGTGATATTTGCTTCAATAAAACACGCGGGGTAGTCTGAAAAGTTAAAGAGGTGCGTGCCGAGGATACTTTATATCAGGAAGACCGAGCTCGATCCCGAGCTGAAGCCCCGACTATCCCCTTATCGCCGTTAACTTTCGCCTAAGTTCGGAATCGTTTACATTCTATACTATCTGTATAGAATGTAAACGCAAAACTAGTGAACGAGTTAGCATGCTCGAGAAATAGGTCAACATGCCAAGTTAGTTACGACACGGTAGATCGTGCATTTGAAACGTAACATCAATATCGTTACACAATAATACCCGGTTGCTATATTAATTCTATCACTGGTTTTGGACTTTGGAAATTACACATATAACAGAGGGGCAATTTGAGAATTAAAATGTCTGAATTTTCTTAATAGGTCTTGTGGCAGGCTAAGGCTAGTTACGACACTAACGATTTGTTTCACACGGTATGAAGATCATACAAACTGATAGACAGAAATGCTAACAAAGGGCTTCAGGTATAAAGTTAAAGTTTAAATAAAACCATTTCACACCATTTCTGGCCGAGATCGCTAATAAGCGTTAAGACCGACCGCCTTTTGTATTCTACTTCTTTATTTATGTTTCTGTTTTATTATATTTATGTATATGTTAATGTTGTGGTAATAAGTAAATCAAGAAATTTGAACTAAAAATTTTAACATGTTTTTTTTTTTTTTAATTTTGATGATTGTGATCATTAACCCTATATACGCCACTGATTAAGTAGATAGTACACGCTACACGCAAATGGAGGCCGCGGGCAAGTTTAATGTTATATTGTTTCCAAAGACAATCGCAACGAAAACGCTTCACGTTTGCTGTGCCTCTTATTTTGAGGTTGTAGTTGTATACGGCACGAGCGTGCTTTACGACGCAATAAACAACAGCGTGTCGAGCCTCCAAGATCGCAATATTAAGAGCTATCCAGTCTCCGATACCTATTTGTAGCCATTTGGCCATAAATACAGAGATTCCCGTCCAATACTATCATTTATCGTTATGTCGCTAGTTGAAAACTCTATAAATAACTCTAAAGCAATAATGTACGGGATTATAATTATTATTTCTGACAATAGAATTTGCTTTATAAAGTTACAATCATTTCATTTTGACTAGTTTTGTGTACATTAAAAAGCAAGACAAAATCTTAAAAATTATAAGATAAAGCAGCAAAGGAAATTATTTAACAAAACACATTAGACAGCTTAAAAGAGAACAGTGTGGAAGTCTCTGGAGGAATCCTATGTTGCAGGACAAGCTGATGCAAAGTCAGAATAAAGGCTTATATATAATAATCTATGCATAGATTTTAAGTTACTGAGTAAAGTAACACAACAGAAAATCTCACTCTCGCTCTCTATATTCCTATAGTGTTCGTGATCATAGCTATTCGCTCGCTGTATCACTCGAAACCCTAAGATTTTTTGTTTATTCCACTAGATGCAAGTCAGTCAGTCAGTGCAGTGATGCAGTCAGTGCAGCATAAAATGATATAGTGGTAACCTGTTTTGGAGTATTTTGGCTATTTTATTTATTTGTACACCACATCATTCATGAAAACAAAAAAAGGGTGTAATTATAACTTGTATGGGGAAATATGCGCAAGCAACCGATTTGATAAGAAAATGGGACTAATAAGTATCACGAAAATGGAGCATCCTAGATAGACTGATGAACACATAACCCTCCTATGATCGGATAAAAAAGTGATACTATAATGTTACACTTGACAACGATCACGCCTATATTTTCGCTCACTATATATTTCACGCTGTTCAGAATGGAAAGCAATGGATAAGGTCTAAGTTCAAACTTGTTTGCCTAGGTAGCCATTCACTCATGCTTTGAAGGTAGGTACTTCAATTATAGGCGCCAGGAAACGTGGCGCCGGAAGGGTGTTCCACTTAGCGGTACGCATCAGAAGCAAACCAAATATAATATATATATATATATAATATATGTTTATCGTATGACGAGCTAGCGTTTAGCTGCGTTTTCCTGTGGGCTTACTTCTATCGCTTGGAGAAATATTATTTTTAAATGACACGCATGATTTAAAGACTAGCTCGACGTCCTAAAGGGAATCATTTTTATTCGGAACAGGCACGTCAATTATTTTTTAATAACGCTGCTTTATGCTATCATATCGACCAATTACCGGCCACTACAGGGCGCGAGTCTCCGCCCACAATGAGAAGGGGTTAAGGCCTTAGTCCACCACGCTTGCCCAGTGCGGATTGGTGGACTCCAAATACCTTTGAGAACATTATGTAGAACTCTCAAGCATGCAGGTTTCCTCACGATGTTTTCCATCACCGTAGAAGCTGTGATATTTTTTAATTAGGTACTTAAAATGCACATTACTTAGAAAGGTTAGAGGTGCGTGCTGGGATTCGAACTCGGCCCCCCGATAGTAAGGTCGTCCTCCTACCCACTGCACTATCACCGCTATTCTTATGCTACAGTAGGGAGCTGAAAGTACATTCATTTGTTACCAGTCTTAAAATATAAGATGGAACTGTTACTATGGACCGATAAAAAATACGTCAAGTGCTAACGCACGTTTATCTTTGAACCCTTAGGCCAATATAGTGTTCACTTCAAGGGCAGACTCAAATATTATTTATTTGAGGAGTTCAGAATATTTGTAATCTCTATATGAGCTCTACATATGTACAGAAAAATAAAAGAGTAAGAGTATTAAGGCACACAAAATTATATTCATAACATGTTAAGGCGCTGCGCTGACGTAAAAACTTAGTTACAGGAATGTACAACTTATTGCCATTTATTAGCATGCATTATTAGAAAAGCCTTATTAACATTGTTACAAAAAATACTAAGGTACAATTTAAACGGTTCTAGTTCATACTTGCGGTTCACCTTCATACTCAGAGAAAGGCAGGAATCCAATGAAAAGATTCGCGTACCGCCCAAGGTGAAAACTGAGACCAGATGTATAAAAGAACTAATTATTTGTAAGTAGTTGCCATAAATAAATTATGAGTTCGGCAAACGAAATGGCTTCCCAATTAATAGTAAATACAGTTTCTAGGGAAGAGTGAATAGGCAGATTCTGGGCAAATGTGCTCCTTCTTAGGCTGCATCATCGCTTACTTGCCTATTACACGGTATACAGTGTATCCCTACTAATATTATAAATGCGAATATAAGTTTGTTTGTTACGCTTTCACGCAAAAACCACTAAACCGAACCTCATGAAACTTTGTACACATATTCTTGGAAGTATGAGAAGTAATATAGGATACTTTTTATCCCGAAATTAAGCTCAGTTCCTTTGAGAGAGAGGATGAAAATGTTTGATGATTTTACACAATAACTCCGACAAATATTTATTTTGCACTATAGAGGTTGTAATATGTGTTTAATTTTGCCCAAACTTTATGTAGATCTGATGAATGTGGTTAGAGATAGAGGACATAACTCCTCTGCGGACAGCAGCAAACCCCTTATTTAAGCGATACTGAATACTTTAATTTTTTTTAGAACTAAACCAAATTGAATGCTACATCAAAAAACAAAATCAAACGCAGACGAATTCACGGGCAACAGCTAGTAAAGAAATAAATCGAAAGTTTGGTTGAAATCATATGAAATCCGAACCCGATTAGTAGATAAGGCAAATAGCTTCTCTATAAGATAGATAGATAAACGCCTAAGACACCGGGAGGTATCTTTGCATCGTTCGAGTCCATGTAGGACTGCGGAGCATCGATAATGTAGTCGTATTTATATCAAAATACCTACCAACTCAATGTCATGAACAAAAATATCTGGCAAATATGAATTTATAGATATAAATAATATTAATTATTTACCCACTTTATAAATTTACTGTAACAATAATCAAATTCATCTGCTCAAATAATGAAATTACTAAAACCGTCCGTATATTTATATAATTTAAATAGTGCACCTACACTTAGAGGAAATATCAAGTACATAAATTTATATTATCGTCCTTATATTAACAGGGAAGAGTATGAAAGGGCACTTCTAAACACAATCAGGGGATTGTGGGTTGCCGAAGTTTTAAAACTCTGAGATAAATTTTCTGTCTGCACAGTGCCTTAACTCATGACTGAATGTTATGAAGCTCGGGTTGAAGATTTGCTCACGAAAATATTCGTCGTGATGCCAAATCTTATAAAGAAAGTGATTTTCATTTGAGAAATTTTCGCTGTTAGGGAGATTATCTTTTCAATCTTGAGTTTTCGAGGCGAGTCACGAATACGCGTTTAGTGTAATAAAAGCTTGAGTAAACGTAAATAGAATAAAGTCATAAACATTTTTTTCTCTATTTGTACGTTTACTTTCATGGTACTCGTAACAAAAGAATTCAGTGGATCAATGGAGTCAAAAGACTTTAGCTTTCGAGCATCAACAAAAAGTAATATGTTATATAATAAATATGGCAATTGTTTATATACGCAAATTAATTATTTATATATTTTCAAAACACTAGATGACTTCGTGTAACCCTTGTGGAACCCGTGGCTTTGTATAACATACCACAAACCAGATTACATACCAACCCTCATTAATACTTATGGCGCCAACTTTAGAGGCAAAAAGTCCACATTAGTTATTACCAATTACCATAATCAACTGCGATTCACGATAACGGGTATCAGTTAGTTCGCTACTCAGATTACACTAACAATTTAAGTTATTGGAAATTAAAAAAAAAAACATTTCACAAACAAGAATATAAATAAAAGAGGATCAAAATCATTATCCAACTTGCCCAACTAATAGTATAAATGTGAAAGTGTGGATGTTTGTTATTCAATCACGCAAAAACGGCTGAACAGATTTGGATTAAATATGGCATGCATGTAGCCTTTGGCATGGAAAATAATATAGGCTGCTTTTATCCTGGGAAATAAGAGATTTCCCGCGGGAATAAAAAACCTTAACCGCGAACGAAGTCGCAGGTATCAGCCAGTAGGAAAATAAAACTTAAGTTTTCGGCTGACAGTGCTTACGAAGGAGTGCTCGTCATTAGTGCGAAGCGATAGAAAATCCGACATAGAACGTAATTAGCTGCGAAAACGTTTAATAAATATATTAAGGAAAGCAAACCTTCGCTATATAACTTTAATATAGGTATTGAGCGTGGCTAGACTAACAGATAGATTCGCCATCAACTAATTGTGAAAGCTGAATATAGTAAACCGAAAGCTTTATGTATTGAAATCAGCTATTTATTAAAATATGTACATAATTTTTTTAATTAGCAAGACGTATTGGCAAGTTGCTATGTCACTCATTTTAAAGATATTTGTAAGCACTTTTTCAATTTGCAATTTGTTGCGAATTTATTCATGTTCGGTAATTCATAGTCGAATATTCATATTCATTGTAATTCATAGTCGAAATTGTGAAAAGTGATCTCGAAATACACTTCCGGAATTACTAACTTTCTATATTTACCTACATAATCTGCTGTACGTAAGCATATTCACTGTACGTTATATTCATCATACTACTACTATACATCATATACTACTACTATATTAATACAATGGTTAATACGATACTGCTTTTACGATATCCAAGAATTTCTAGCTGAATAGACCTCAATACCACGAGGTTCGTGCTGGGGTTCGAGCTCGGTCCCTCGAAAGTGGAGTTGAAGTCCAGCGCACTAGGCTATCACTATGTACGTTATATTACTAGTAAAATAAAGGGTCAGAGTGCCAAGAGTGAGGTTTTTTTACCTAGTAAATTCGATCGCGTGATAGTTAACTACGATTCGTATGGTATCGAAGTCCATCTAGTTGCAACGCTGGAAATGCTTTTTATGCCGCACTTCACCATCGTGTAAAGAAAAACTGCATTCGATGGTGTTCCGTAGAAATCCCTACTAATTTAATCTTAAGAATTAATTATTTTCTTAAAATTTCGGATTCGTCGATATTTCGACCCAGTTGCATGGATCGTTGTCACGACGGGACTGCGTAGATACGAGATTTTAAGTTGGATGTCACGGGCAGAATCTGACTACCTACTTTCGTGTTCTTTCTGTTGGTATTTCCCGAACTGTTCAACACACTACACTGACAACGTCACTTTTAAATTGAGAAGCTGTACGATGCTTTCTTGGTTTGCATAATTCTAACACTGGATTCCACACACTTGCTAATTTAAACGATTGAAGTTTTGTGCTTCCGAATTTCAATCGCTTCACGAACTAACTAGTCTTGGAATATAATGACGGTGGATACCCTAAAGTTCTCTCCAAGAGAAGGAAAAAACATCGTGAAGAAACCTGCATGCCTGAGAGATCTCCATAACGTTCTCTCCACGTAGGCGTGAAAAGTCCACCAATCCGCACTGGGCCAGCGAAGTAACTACGACCTAAACTCTAGTCATTATGAGACGAGATCCGTGCCCTGTATAAGGCCGGGTTGATATGATAAAGAGGCGGGTTGTCACATTATGTTTTAAAAACTGTGAACAACTCTGTAACATTTAAGTGTACCGCATTAATATCTTACTGGTTGGCTGGAACTAAAAAAAGATTTAAGACAAACCCACAATATCTGATTACTTTTGGCCCGATCCGAGAATCGAACGCGGAACCTCGTGTTCGACGTAGTTTTCAGTATAGTTCCATAAATATACGACGGGTGCGTTTCATCGAGTTGCAAATAAACCACTCTCTACTTCTAACTTTTACTATTCATCTATAGCCTACAACATTCCACTGATTATTATTATTATTACTCTTTATTTGTATACAACATGATGATAATACCAGAAAAAAAGAATGCATCTAACATATAATAAATGAAAATAAAAACTATTAAATAAACATCGCCTTCAGTTGGACAAATAATAACACTTAACGGCTTTTTAAAATAACGCCAGTGACTTTGCCTGTCGTATGTTCAAAGGAAGCGCATTCCACAATTCAACTGATGGACTTAGAGCCAATGCCAACAGGGTGGTTTGCCCATAATCACCACGTTGGGCAGTGAGGTTGGTGATCCCAGTGGATGATAGTAGTGGAACAGAGGACTTTGCTGCCAGCTCTTCGTTATAAGGGGAAGGGGGGGACAGATTTATTTTTATCTGCCGTCACCACACGGCACAACTTTTACTATTATAATGCTACCTCTCTGGCGCATTGGGAAGCTTTGTGGTTTTATAACGAAGGTTTGATTCTTCTTAGACCAGGGCGCGTTTGGATCTCATAGCTTTAGGTTAAGTTTGTGAACGCAGTTATCACTATCCCCTTACAATTATGTAAACATATATGTATGAACGCTTCCTAAGTGCCTGTGATAACGCCTACTTGGATTTAAGGATTTTTTGAATTTGAATTCCCGGCAGGGGTAATTTGGAAATTTATAATTTCTGAATTATCTATGATTTGTTCGGATGAAAGGCTTCCGCTGTGGCTGTTACCGACAAAGAGGTGCCGAGCGATTTAGCGTTCGGATATCGCGTAGAAACCGCATAGGAGTATGGGTTTAATAAAACCGCCATACACCCTAACAAATTATTCGGTTACCATCGTAGACTGCATCATATCTTATCACCTGGCGAGAATAAAAAAAAGGTTTTAAATTTGTCCACTTTGATAAAGACGAATTAATGAAGACCCGTCTTTAGGACACCATTCAAACTGTCGCAGTGCTACCTGCCTTTTATTATCGAACTGCTATTAATCCTAATTAAATTAAATTGAAATTGTGGATGTTTGTTACGTTTAATTACGCAAAAACTGCTGAACGGATTTGGATGAAATTTGGTAAGCAAATAGCCTTTGACATGGAAATGAACATAGGCTACCTTTTATCCCGGGAAATAACGAAAGTATTTTTATTCCCACAGGAACTCTTCCTGTGGGAATAAATTTAATCCACGTTAACGAAGGTCTCAGCCAGTAATTTAAATAGATAAAAATAACACCCAGTTTGTTGGTAAACTTGGCAGCTGGGCTGAGAAAGAGTTGAAACCGCGGAGCACAGCCTCGTCCTTGAATACATTTTGCTTTGACAATAACATCAACAGTTCCCAGAATATAATAAACTGAAACTTTACGAAAGAAACAATTTGAGGCGACCTTTAGTCTAAGGACAGGACGCCCGATCGCCCTTCGAAAGCTCAGTAGGTATCGCTTAAATGGATTATCCCTTTCAAGATAGAACTGAGAGAATAAGTAAAGAAGTCGATTCATATGTAGACAAAGGCCGATAACTTCACTTCGCTAAATCCAAGATTTAAGTGGCTGCTAATGGATCGCAATCTTAATAACGGATAATCTGTCCCATGTAAACAAGTCCCAATAATTGTTACTTTCATAGTAACAATGATTACTTTCATAGTAACAATTATTGGGACTTGTTTACATGGGACAGATTATCCGTTATTAAGATTTCAGTTGATAGTGAATACGGACTGTGAATCTAAGTTGAAAGTTAACAAACCACCTGCAAATTACTAAAGTAGCCTAACATATTGCTGTTCAACAGACTTTCAAAAAAAGGAGGAGGTTCTCAATTCGACTGAATTTTTTTTTTTTGCATATTAGTTACGCGGTTACTCAGCCAATTGTACACGGATGACGATTATTTTTTTTGTCATACGTCAGAGGTGTTCCCATTTGTTGAAGATCTATTGGAGGGATCCTGAAAAAAATCGAGGGAACTCTACAAATATAAAATTATTAATAAAAAAATATTTCTCGAGACAACACTCGCCGGTCGTCATGGGCGCACTTAAGTAAGTCCTTGTGCCATAGCTAAAGGCTGATATTTGAAATTGATAATAAAAAACTAGGCTAGACGGATAGTTTGAAATCACAAAAAAAATAATAAATAAAAATACTACGACAATACACACACCGCCATCTTGCCCCAAAGTAAGCGAAACTTGTGTTATGGGTGCTAAGATGACTGATGAATATTTTTTCAATGAATAATATACATCAATACTGATAAAATACATATAAACACTGAAAAACATTCCTGTTCATCACAAACATTTTCCAGTTGTGGGAATCGAAACCACGGCCTTTGACTCAGAAAGCAGGGTCGCTGCCCACTGCGCCAATCGGCCGTCAAAAAATACTTAATAAACGCGGATATTTTCGAAGTTTAAGCGTTAAAAAATTATGTTTATACAGACGTGACGTCAAATTCGGCATTTCAACTGTCACGGAGGACAGCTAGATTTTGCAGATTTTTCATTTATTGAAATAAATACCACAACCCACTTCGAATATAAATTTAAAAACGTTTTTCATAATACATTTATTATATATCATTAGATAAATACAAGATTTTAGCAATTCTTCGTTACTGTCATCATGCCTATAAAAGTAACGTTTCCATTCGACAGGTTTGTTTTTTTTAAGTGGTTAAATAAAATGTTCAACAAAACAGTAAAATAAAAGTCACTAAAAAGTGCAAATGCCAGAAGAAGGGTAAGACAAAGAGATTATATTAAAATTGTATGAACTATCAATGACTAGGTACCTTAGAACGATTCCGCAACTCGCAAAGGTCGTTTTCGAGCATTGTTAACGGTACATTACCAGACTAAATTAGTAGGTACTAAATGGAATCACGCGGAACGGAATAAAAATAAACTCTCCCCCGCACGATTTTCATTTCATTCTTATCTCCTAAAGTATGCGTTAAAATAACATGATGTACAGAGCAAGGTTTATCTACTGATATACGACTAAGACACCGGGAGGAGTCCATGTAGGACTGGAGTATATCGATAATGCAGTCGTATTTATATCAAAATACCCACCAATTCCATGTCATGAACATTGGTTATTAATCAAATGTTTAATTATATACCCACTTTATAAAATTACTGTACATATTATCGTCTTAATAGTAAAATGAATCTGTTGTAACGATTGATATGCTATACCTTCTTATTAGAGACGCTTATCAATCACTGGAAAATCACATTTAAATTTAATTATTTATTTATATTTTTTATAATTAAAATTTGTTTGAGCATTAAATGCGTCATTGTGGGTTATTTATTAGAAAAGGGTATTTTAGAGAGCGTAGCGCAGTTGCGTTTTTTTCTTTTTTCTTACTTCAATAAAAACCATAATTTCAGGCCGAAATCTTATTCTTAGTGAAATTAAATATAGCTTAAATTACTTTTGGAATACTTACTTTAACTTTACTTTTGAAATAATTGAAATTTAATTAATAAAAAAGAAAATTTTATTTATCAACTGCTTTCTAATGTTGATAATAAGCTCAAAATCGGTTAAGAAGTTTATCAATTACAAACAAGCAAACAAAACTTTCCTTTTTAAAATATAATATACCTACTCTCAATACATGTTACAAAATTTGGTTAAATAATTTGCTAGTGGCTTGTTTTTAGGCAACTCAATGGACATTGTACGTTATACATACGCGAACATCTCGATGACGCAACGTCAGACCTGCCAAGTTAGATCGAGATATCTTTCCTATATAAACGATTCTCGAAAACGATGGCGACTTGCGAAATGTGCAATCTCACACTAAGGGTACAGGTCTGGAAGGGATACATCGCCGACCTCCAGACTGCGTCCCGTCGGGGCAAGGTCGCCTCGCCCTTGCATCCACCGTCCGCCCTCCGTAGTTAGGGCAAAACCGCTTGCCGTGATATCACCCGACGCACGCAACCATCTTGTTTGGTAAAATAGCAAGGCAGCAAGCTAATAAAATATCGTCGCTGTTGGCTACCAAACGATATCATATCAAAAACAATATCAAATCAATATAGCTTAAGGCTCAACCGATCTATCCCAAACAGCTAACATCCTGGAGAATTTGTAATTATTTTTTTATTTACAAACAGCAAGCGAACGGACAAATTAGTAACATGTTAAGGGAATTATTTTCATAATATTCTAAAAAGTAAATATTTCTCTTCCTGGGAGGAACTAAGTTGCGATTCTTGTTGGTCTTGGCTATCATTGACTATGAATCTCGATCAAAGGGGTCGATAATGGAAAGATGTTATTAGTATCGGAGGTTCTCTGGCAAGATATTCTAAAAACTAGCCGGGAGTTATAAAATTAAAAAACATACCGCGTAGGCGCGTAGGTGACGTAGCCACGCGAGAGTTCGTTGCCTATAAATCATTCTGTCTGATGAATTTGCACGGTCTACTCGTTCTTTATAAACTAATTCTCTATACCGAATAAAAGATATTTTTACTTTGTCTCAAGGGTAAGGCCGCACTTACCGTACTTCTGAAAATAACATTATGTAAGGTCTTTACATAATGATATTTTCAGAAGTAATTGTTTTTAATTTTTTTTTATAATATAACTTATAAGATTTTAGAAATGCTATTACGAAACTTTTAGTTAATTATTTTTCGTGTGATAGATAGTCTCACTGCAAACTTTCGTTTTTGTTTTAACTGTCGATGTTGACAGTACTCCCGACAAAAATTATTTTCAACAGAATAAAAAAAAAGGAGGAGGTTCTTGATAACGCTATATCTTTATATATATATTTCTTGTGTGCGTGTGTATGTCACTGAACTCCTCCTAAACGGATGGACCGATTTGAATGATTTTTTTGGTATACGTTTGGGTGGCACCCTGGATGGTTTAGATTAACAAATTAGCCCGACAGATGGTGCTGGGGTGCGCTAGTTTGTTTGTATATTTGTTACGCGATTACTCCGCATATTATAAGCCGATTTTGATGACTTTTTTTATTGTCTCGTTCATGCCCCAGAGAGAAAATGGGCCCACCATTTTATTTTGTGAAGATCTACTGCAGGGATCTTCGAAAAATCGAAGAAACTCTCCAAATACCCTATGGGTGCACCTGTAGTGCGCGATTTGAGTTTTTTTTTATGTAAATAGAGCATTTTCTCTCGAGAAACACCATTTGGTCAAGTGAAACTGATGATGAAGACTCAGTTTCACTTGACCAAATGGTGTTTTATTTTAGTTACATTACAAAATATAGTTTAGTTTACAAAAGTAATATTTCAATTTTTTTATGACTTTATTGGACAGGGTTCATAAAATTGGAAATTCTCAGTATCAGGCGAGTTCTACAGAAAAAAAATCTGAACAGAGCGGAGACCCGGCTCGGTCTTCAAGAATAACTCACTTCTAGACCTATAGAGGCATTTAAAAACAACAAATTAAGAAATTGTTATAAGTCCCAAAACTGCTCCGAGTCATGAATAGAAGCCATAGACCACGCACTTGCAAGTTCAGAAGGCACTTGAGCTCGTCAGTTGATAGTGAATCCGGCTTTATTGAAAAGAATTCAAGCGGTTATTACGAAACATTTAATTGTTTGTACGTGTGACAAAAAGTCGCCTGCGAATTTCCATTCCTTTTTAGGACCCATGTCGAGTTTCGTTAATTTGAATTTAAATGCGCTTATTAAAATGTGACCTCACTTGCGGGTAAAAACTGCTTAAGCATGATTTCTTTTTCTGCGGTTGTATTCAGCGATCGTGATGCGGTTACAAACTTTGGCCTCATTGAAACGTTTATTGGGGAAAAGAAATTCGGTGCAATTGAATTAGCAACTTTTTCTATTTCAGTCAGATAGTTACCAAATTAAACCACGGTGCTAATTCGATCAACTAATATAAGATCCATGCCCTGTACACAAACTGTAAACTTGATAATTTATTAACTCTTTTGAATGCAATACTACGAAGATCTTCTAAAATACATTCTGTACCTACGCAAGTCTCGCTCCGATACCGAAGAAATCCTCAGATGTTAACTAGTGCGTTATGAAGTTAAAATTAAGAGCGTGACATGACCGTACTCGATTTCAGAACGTTGCAAAATAAAACGCGACCTAAAATTCTACGTGGTCAATTTACACTTTTTTTTTCAGAATTTTACAAAGTATTTGTAAATCAATTAAAAAGAAAAAGTGCTTACATGATCCATTATCCGCATGAACTGACAAAAGATCGCTATACTTAAATAATATGTCTACTACAGAAGTACGAGCTTTCGTTGATCCAGAAAAAACCTACGAAGCTATATACTATATAACAAGCCACTAAAACGCATTTTATGTCGACGATAAAAAACTAAATAGATAGATTAATTTTTAGTCTTCGTTATTAAGCACAAAATAAAATTCCTTACAAAAAAAAACACATCGTCAAGGAAAAACTTGCACAACGTTTTTTGATATTTACATAATGAAAAATTAAAATTAGAACACGTACGGGAGAGGAGTTTACGTCCATGAGTAGGTAAGTTTATTTGACCTATACCACAATTAAATCATCTTACTCACACCCTGGGGTAGCTGGAAGAGATCTGTTATAGAAATAAGCTTTCCTTTGTACACTTCATGTATCTTATGTTCACAATCACAATTTATGGTACATAAATAATAAATAAATAATATACATCTTGTATATTATAAATATGATGTGAGTACTTCGATCTGTTCGTTTGTCCCATCTGACATACTTCGTTTTTAAAGTTTTTCTTCATTTGTAATTCAACATCATTATCCAAAGCCTGTTAATGACCCACTGCTGGGGAAATGCCTCGTCAGCCATAACATTCATCGTCATCGTAATCATCATCACTGTCCACCCATTACCGGACCACTACTAGTCTCGGGTGGCTTCCCAGAATGAAAAGGATTTAGGCAATATTCCAAATACTGGATTGTTTGTAGACTTAACACGGCTTTCTGAACGTTCTGAACGTTATGAACTCTCGGGAATGCAGTTATCCTTACGATGTTTTCCTTCACAGTTAAAGCAACTTATATTTTAAACGCTTTAATTTAAAAAAACGCACTTAATTCGGAAAAGTTAGAGGAATCGAATCACTAACCACTAGTCCGTCGCCGTTTCACTAAATTATAACAATAACAGATACCTAATTCTTTTTTACACCATTTGTGTAGTTTAAAAACTCCTTAAAAACACATGTAAGAAATTGGAATTGGGAATTTGTTTCAAAGCTTGGAAAATATTTTTGGCTTCGCATTCATACATGTCAAAGTTGTTAAAGCAACCGTATAATGTTTTTAAACACCTATTGCACGTGGCTCATTCGAAGAGTTACGCAATAAAAACTTTACGACTCTCACTTTTAACGTTCGCAAAGATACCCTAAAAGTTGTTTCCAACCGACTTTCAAAATAAGGCTATCTAGAGGACAATCTTTTACATTAAAAGCTTCATATCTCCGTCAAATCTTAATCATTTTGATGTTTTTTTGTTCGTTTTAACAGTTCCGTGATCCATAATCTATAATACTGACCACTAGACGAACTAGGCAGTAAGAGGAACGAAGAAGAATTCCTTACTGTAAGGCTACGAAACTAGTAAATAAAAAAGCTACATTAGAAAAAAAAATGATGAGTCTGTTCGTGAGATACAGCTCGCTGATAAACATACTGAAGAACGGAACGACAGTGTTGTCATAGTAATAGGGTTTCTTCTAAGTCAAAATCAAATATATCTTTATAGTGCGATTTTTTACTCACTTTAGGTATCCGTGATACAACCAAACATAGTATTAAGCTATGATTTCTGTGATTATTAATATCGTGTGAATAAATGGTTTTATTATTTATTATAATTATTATCTTTAAGCAAATGTGCTTATAGGAGGACCTTTTAAAACAACATTACATACAAAAATGTGTACACGGTAGTAAGAGCCGGGTGTTCGCACCCTGAAAAGAGAAAATACTATGGCTTTTCCCATGGCTGTAATGACTTCGTTATAAAAGAATTATGACGTGCTACCGAATAATGGACGTTATCGATTGAATAATAAAATCAACACATAGCCAACAAACAATACGATATACAGATAACATTTCGCAACGGCGCGTACGCGCTTGCGCAAATCGCACGTGACGTCACCGCTCGTTTCCGCCTTCACTTTCGCGTACACTTTCACCGGCGGACCGCCCCGGTGCCGATGCCGTGGCGACGGCATTGTCATTCGAAATTCGAATCGATGACCAGTCAAAATCGAATCGATAATAATTTATTCAGCGCGTTTGTAGGTCGGACGTGCGATCTAATAGTGCCTACGCAGCGTACATTTTAACAACGCTCATCATGTTTACGTATAATAGGATTATTTTAAATGCGAGAATGTCTTTTCACTTCTCTTGCTCTTAATTTCTGCCTATCGGGAAACATGTTCAAATATGGATCGTGATGACAGGTTCGATTTAAAAGTCGGGCCAAAAATGTATAGGTATGGAGTAATTATGTTTTTAAAACAGTGCCAATGGGGTTGCCAATGGTCCACTTTTTTGCCTCTAAGAAGAGGCGTAAACTCAGATGATGATAATAATGCTATTAATATTCTTGTTTATACTGGGTGTAAGGGTGTAAAACTGTAAACTGGTGCATTAAACTGTTTTCTGGGAAACCAGAATCCAGTGGGAATAAAAAAAAATACAGAAATATAGTATAAGCAATCATAGTCGCCTACATAAGTACATGTACTTTGGATAAATTTGTGTCAGCTATTTTTTACATGCAAACATTTAAACAAACAAATATAAAAGGTACATGAAACTCACATAATAAAGTGAATTACAAAAAAAACTTAACTTATATACAAAATAAAATTGAAATAATCTCATCACACATTTTTATTACAACTTTCACAAATTATATTAATTTACTCTACGAAAAATATATTACTCTAAAAATAAATTAAAATCATAATCTTACATAAAAATACGAAAGTGTGTTTGTTTGTTTGTCTTTCCTTTACGCCCTGGCTAAGCAACAGAGAGTACTCCGTCCAGACAACTTACACTAATTTTTATCCAAGGCAATATTCATAAATCCTACAATTTCCTTAATAATAAAACATAAATGCAGTTTAGAATGAGTTGAACAAATTTACTTGCTCGTTTATATGTATCTTTCTTATGTCAATGTTTTTAGAGCACCATTAACTAGTAATACAATACGTTGAAGTGTAAAAAATACTTTACAAAACCTTGAATTATAAGTCAAAGTCAAAGTCAAAGTCAAATATTCCTTTATTCAAATAGGCACATAGATGGCACTTTTGATGCGTTATTGTATACAAAATGTGTACATAGCAGTGAGTAGTGATGGCGATAACTACAATCGTAAACTTAAAACTAAAGCTACGAGGGTTCCAATCGCGCCCTGGTCTAAGAAGAAGCCCACAACAAACTTAGCCGGGTGTTCTTTTTGTTATCACCATCTCACATTGTCATTAGAAAAAATTTAAGAAGCAACCTGGTTAGAGCAATTGTTTACACCCAAGCTTTTTTATCGTTTACGTAATCCTTTATACTATAATAGGACTTTTCTATAAGCTTTCGCTTAATACAAACTTTGAACTTCTTTAGTGACATCCCCAAGATATCAACCGGTAATTTATTGTAAAATTGTATACAATTTCCTTTAAATGAATTGCTTATTTTGTGTAGTCTAGTGTACTGCACTGCAAGTTTATTTTTGCTTCTAACGTTTAAATTATTGCAGTCACTTTTTCTTTTAAATTTTGATATATTTTTGTGAACATACATTAAATTTTCAAATATGTATTGGCTATAGAGTGTCATTATTTTAACATCTTTAAATTTATCTTTCAATGACTCTCTCGGACCCATTTTATAGATCGCACGAACAGCCTTCTTCTGCAGCACGAAAATAGTGCCAATATCAGCAGCATTACCCCATAGTAAAATTCCATATGACATAATGCTGTGAAAGTAACTAAAATAGACTAGCCTAGCAGTTTCTATGTCTGTCAGGTGGCGTATCTTCTTTACTGCATAGGCAGCAGAACTAAGCCTGTTCGATAAATTATTTACATGAGGGCCCCATTGAAGTTTAGCATCTAACGTTATTCCTAGAAATACTGTTGTATCCACCGGATTCAATTCCTCATTATTAAGTAGTATAGTGGTTTTTACATGTTTAACATTTGGTAATGTGAATTTTATGCACTTAGTTTTATTTTCATTTAAAACCAAATTATTAGCTTCAAAAGCTTTGAATTATAGCAATGCTTTTTATCGTATCCCAATTTTTAGACGTATTCCAGCAATGCTCTGGTAGAAAGTGAAACTTTAAAAATAAGCCATTGTCTTCTGGTTCTTCTCAGTTAGTTTTGTGTTTAAGCAATATCTTGAGCTTGATTTTTCAGGAGATTTCGTGCTCGTCCTCGAAGTAAGCCAGGTCCTTCGAAGATAGATACTTTGAGGAGGACTTCATCAAATCTATCAGCGCAACGTAAGTCGTTGATAGATTTGATGAAGTCCACCTTAAAATATATGAAACGCATGGAAGATCTTGATATAGCTGGAATTGGAGACTCTTCTTCGTTTTCTCTAGGTATTAGAAGTTGGAAATCTTTATGAGGATGGTATGACCGGGTCCGATTTTATTACCATCATCATCAACCCATTCCCACTTCGGGACATGATCTCCTCTCAGAAGGAGCAGAGTTTCGCGTTGGTCAAATGCAGATTAGTACACTTAAGTCACTTAACACGACCTTGAGAACATTATGCAGAACTCTTAGGCATGCACGTTTTAATACGATATTTCCCTTCAACGTTAAAGCAAGTGATATTTAATTGCTAAAAACGCACATATCTCGGAAGAGTTAAGAGGTGCTTAAAGAGCATCGAGATCGGTTCAACCGAGAGGAAAGCCAAAGCCCTACCCACTAGAAATTGTTATTGGCAAAACTAATGTAGATAACATTAGATCGTCTTAATAATAAACTTTTTTTTTCTTTTCGCAAGGTGTGATATTCTATACGGTATTCTATTCTATTGACGGTTAAAAATCACACTCTTCATGTTTGTTCGAATGAAACAGTTCCAAAGCTCAAACAACGGAAACAGACTGGACAATAATCGGTTAACTAGGCTCCGAAGCATTCAAACGAGCCGGGCAGTATTGTATGCCCGTTAAACTGCGGTCACAGTTTCAATTGAAAAGCGAGTGCCCATTGAAGAACAATACCTTCTTTCAATATCTCCAACGAAAATATAACTAAATTCAACTTAACCTTGTAACGCGTAGTCGGAGAGATGACACTTAACGGGCCGGCCCGTTCACACACAAATTGGAGCTCGCAACAGTAAGCTACATATATAGGCCTAAAGTAAGCTGTTATAAAAAAATCATTTAACACTTTTAAACGTCAAGTATGTCTGTTTGTAGTGACTCTGCCACCGGTTCGGAAGGCAGATTCTACTGAGAAGAAGCCGGCGAGAAACCCAGCAGTTGCTGTTTTCCAACATCGTTTTAAAATTTAACAATCATTGTTCTATCTTGTGTGAGATGAAAGCGGAGCGGCTTGCTTCCAGGCAACATTATGTCATTAAACATAGTATAAATACGACCACGAATGGAAGACGAGTTGAACCACTAGGCACTAAAGCCCGACGGTAAAACAATGCTAACTCATCGACTGATATAATATATCGATTATTTTTTACGAATAAATAATATTGCGAATGATGTTTTAAGTATACCAGACAAACAAAACAATAAAGGTAATCCACGAAATAAACCTACTTATTCATTTATTCGTTCGCCTAAAATGGTAAAAAATTACAGATAGTTGTCGCATATCACAAGCAGTATAGAATTATATTTATTTTAATCCCATAAAAATAGTACCAGAATCTGAAGAGAATTAATGGTGTGGCATTTTACCCATATGACTAGACGATCTTGATACAATTCATGGAACTGACCTATGCCAACAAAATAATTATAATATGCATTCCACACAATACACTTTCGACGTTAGTCTCTTTAACTAAGCCGTTTCCACGGACGTTTTCTCTAATAGCCGCGGTAACGGGCCGGAGTCTGAAACAATCAATTATATAGACAAACGTCTTCCCACACTTTCTAACGCCATTGTAATGGAGTGAAACAATCATATCTCCCGCGGATTTATTGTCATGTACACTAAGGTAGCACGCGGACGACAGACACAAATGAACTATACCACTTATTAAAGAGTATATTTCTTTCTTTTACGCTATTACGAAATAGTTTTTGAATCACGAAATTACTTACAAGAAATAAAAAAATTCTACACTAGGTAGATTTATTTTTACCGACCAACAATTTTGTACGTCTGTGCTGTATTATCTATGTCAGGATTTCACAACCCGTATTCAATAATTCCCTACATCAAGTTTCGTCTATTCTCGTCTTAATTGATTTAATGTGCAATTATGGTTCCAATGATTGAAAATTTTAATTTAATAATGTATTCAGGCATTACAAGAGTCAAACACTTATTAAAAAGTATCCTTCTTTTATTTACACTCTCGTCAAACAGTTCACCATTTGAATCGGACACAAAGTCACACAGTCTGGCACCCACTAATAATTGGCACTGGTATCTAATAATTGTTAATATCTGATAGATTTTAATTCGAATATAAACGAATTTACATTTTTTTAGCGCTGATCGCTTCACTTCACTTGTTCCCTAATGGAATGATACAGCTTTTAAAAGATACATATCTCTCTACTCTTTTCAGTGAACCGTTTCGTGAACGTTTCTATTGTCATGTCTCGTCGGGTGTAATCAAGACATTATTTTTGTTGGACGACCGGATTTCTGCAGACTTTCATTCACGACCTTCGATCGTGGGTATATATGGGTCGAATTGTCATTAAGGACGGCGCGGTGTC
Organism: Pararge aegeria; assembly: GCF_905163445.1. Taxonomy (NCBI): domain Eukaryota; kingdom Metazoa; phylum Arthropoda; class Insecta; order Lepidoptera; family Nymphalidae; genus Pararge; species Pararge aegeria. Next base: position 4,157,837 of record NC_053189.1, read on the forward strand.
GAGGCGTGAACGACTGAAGCCCGATAACATTAGTATGGATAAAGGGACATTATATGAAAGCACATGTGCATATATGTAATGAGTACTCATATGCAAATAGATTAAATAAAGACCACCCTACAACAAAATTTTAATCCGTCCTTCAAATGTTCTCTAAACGTTCTTTTTTTAACACGCTTTTATTAGCTTCACCTGTATGTATGTTTGTATGTAACCGACCCCTTTGAGCTCATTTTTGTCCCACTTTGAACGGTCAGATTTCTTTCAAACTTTGTAGACATATCGAGGACCGATGACAATACACTAAACTGAGAAGATTATTCCAATTTTCAATAAAAAAAATAAGATTTTTTAGTTTTTTCGAACTATTAATTACAATTACTAACTACAGCGCCATCTAAACCCAAATGTAAAAAACCTATGGCGTTACCAACAGACGACAAACCTCTGGCGTTCGCGTACCTAACAAATTCCACAGAAAACATTAAGCTACTAGATGGTAGAGGGCGTTAGCTGTAGTAAATAATAGTTTAAAAAAAACTAAAAAAAACTTTTTTTATAGGAAATCGAACTAAAAAATAGTAAATAAATTTTAATAAATTTAAATTAAGAATAGTGTTAAAAATTTCAATAAATATAAATTAATAATAGTGTGAATAAAAAAAAATATTACACCACCTTTTTTTACTATAAAATAATTTTATTATACATATTATCACATGTGAATAATTTAAAGAAAAGTCACCCTTCAAACATAAATGATTCATTACCAACCTATAACCCGCAAACTACAGAGAGCTATTTAATTTCGAAATGAGCTTTTTGGCCTTAGTTCACCACGCTGGCCAAGTTCGGATTGTGAGACCAAGACCTGTGAGAACATAATGTAGAACTGTCAAGCATGCATACCTTATTTTCCTTTGCATAAGGCATACATGATTGCTTAAAACGTAACTCCGTAAAATAAGAGGAGCCAGAGTCTTAATCATTAGACTATCACGGATTTTAAAGTATAAAATACACTCAAAGGTCATATAAAATCTGGGAACAGCCGATCTAGAATATGCTAATGTTTCAAAATATAATAATTCTTTACAGTTACGGTCCAAAAGACGATTAAGTAATTACACAAAGAATGGTGCGATAATAATCCTAAAATAAATATTGGAGGCCAATACAATGTCTCTGTAAATGTCTTATTTTGTTCAACACGAAAGTGCCTCTATTCACAAAAAAAAGTGGGCATAACAAAAGAAGATTGAAATTTCGGAAAAAGTCTCGCTCTGAGTGACAGCGATCAAGATATTGCTGAAAAACACGACCAAAAACAAAAACCAACAGACATTCGTACTTTCTAACACGATTACATTGAGCACAAAATAGAGGACTTTCACAACAAAAAGCACATCAAATTTTCGAGTGTACTCACATTGTAAAACTGCCCGTTTTCTGTGAGCGCAATTTTGCAAACTCAAAAATAACTTCTTATATAATGTAATAAATTGATAGATAATTTTCGTGCTTAAAAGAAGAATATATCACGACGATTAAAAACAGTAAATTTTAACAGTTATATTTCGATTGGTCAATCTTCTACATTGAATGCACGCAATGTTTGCAAATTTAGGTAAAAAAACTATTTTTCCAATAACATCTCTGATAATCCTCACTGCTCTAGGTTCTTGTGGTTAGCATATTCCCCCATGCCTCGGAGAGCATGTTAAGTGGTCGTGCCCGTTTATCAACATTCACTAACTTGGGATGAAATGAAAAATGAAAACCTTTACATCTCTTATGAATATATTATAATGATGCTTGAATATAGATCCTTATGGGCATGAGACAATTATCTCCCCGGGGAAAGAATTAAAAATTATCTTCTCCCACAGCTTTATCAACTCTCAGAGCACTGGCGCACAAGTGGAAACAATATCCAAATAATATAGTAATAATAAACGGGAGTAAACTTAATCTCCTACAACATGTTGTCGTGCTTAGCGGGTGGACACGTTTATTATATCCCTTTCAAGGGGCTATAATTGGAGGATATTATTTCCCCTGCAGGGAAGAGTAGGAAAAAGATAGCACTACTTTTTTGAATCTTCATAGATTTTGGATGAGATAGATAGTTAATTTCGGGCGTATAGGTGTTAGGTGTGGAAGATTGAAACAACTTGTTGGCTTGAGCGCTTGATATGAACTGATATCAAACATTAGCCAAGTTAACTTATTATTGGGAGGTTATATACTTGTGAGGTTATACGTCAGTGCCCTAGCACAGTTTGAACACGACCGGAAAGAGATGGCGTTGGGTTGTGATTTTAAATGAACATTATATTTTATATCAAAAAAAATATTCCATTGAGATTAGTTTTGTAATAAATGTAACATAAACCAACATGGTGCTATCCGGGCATGTCCTCAAAACCTAAATAAATGATGTCCTACTGCATCTTCTAAGTGCAGTGTTCGCGTCAATACAAATAAACACTATCAATTGAAACCGCGTGAGTTCAAAACAGCTCAATTAGTACAAGTGAGTGACCGAACTGTCACATGCGGACCTTAATTGACCTCGTTATATTGATGACAGGCATTGCTCTTGACCGTGATCTATTTATTGCCCCCACTCAAACGGTTGCCCTTGCCACGATCACATTGGGGCCCTGATTGCGTTTGTGTGAATGTACTTTTCGTGGAATGTCTTTCTTCTTGGTGCGATCAAAAAAACAAAACAGAATCTTTGTCTTAAACTGGAACCGATTTTAATAATACTTTTTTATTTGAAAATGTGTGTACTATCAAGCATGTATTGTCTAATTTTAAGAAAGATCTGATAAATATTCTCGGAGATAAAGGTCATAACTCTTCACTGATTACAGCAAGTAGCAAGGCAAAGGACAACGTATGCATGCGTAACGTCCTTATAATATTATAAATGCGAAAGTTTGTGAGAATGGATATATATATATGGGTGGATGGATTTTTGTTACGCTTTAACGTCACAACGAAAGAGCCGAATTGGCTAAAATTTAGCAGAGACATACAATATAGTCTGGAATAGCTCATAGCCTTCTTTTTATACCAGAAAAGCAAACTGCTCCAACAGGATAGCATGGCTATTTTTCCGCAATTGTCTTTCAAAATCTTCGCAATTCGCGTTTTAGATTGACGTGGTTTTTGGAAAGGCTTAATTGAAGACATAAAAAGTGACAAAGGCTACTTTCTGTCTGTCTGCCTGAGCGAAAAACTGACAAACTACTGAACGGATTTTCGTTCGGTTTTCACTAATGAACAGAGTGACTTATGTGGAAGGTTTTAGTGTATTTTATTATGGTTTTCTGTAAATCGGCTGAAATATAACAATGTTTGTTAAAGATGTGACTTGGAGCTTTACTGGCGTACGCCGCGAAAATGATTGATAATATATAAAAATAATGTACTACATGTTCACAGTAATCATTATTACCTACAAAAAGTCCGTACAAAATATGTCTATCTGTTAAGTCCCAATAACCGCTTTTTTTATAAATTGTCAATCAAAACATGGGTACAATCTAAAGATGGTGACATTCCTATCATGATATTAATCCTTATCCGAATAAATCGTTTTATAATTAAATTGATTATATACCTGCAAATTCCTCTATAAATTATTTAAATTAGACCTATGTTTAGAAGTTACGACGGGTATAGAAATGCTAAAAGCAAAAAAAATGCAGACGGACGCCTGGCCGCGTTTTTATATGGTTTTTGTAAGACATTAAATCAGATAATAACCGATTTGATGCAGACGAAGTTGCGCGGGTCAGCTAGTACTTGAATTGAACGTGAATTATGATTAGCAAAGGACGATCTATTGTCAGTTTCATTTTAGAAGAATTTACGCGTAAATAAAGCTTTCAAAATTCTCACCATTTAAATTAATGTTTAATTACTATTTATGATAGACCGCTAGACCCAGCCACGTTTCGCTATAGAAAATTGACTATTAAAATAAAAAACCAAAAACCTAGAACCGCTTGTTTTAGCGCCATCTAGTGATGCCATTTGTAGGCGTTTTGGCGCCGATTATTGTCAGCGCCATCTAGTGAAGGCCGTTGTTAATAGTACTTAGTAAGGTCAATAGACTTTGTGTTCCTTAAAATTTGCTAGCTTGTATATAAACATTCAACTTTTGTTTGAATTTTTTTTATAATGAAAATAGACGGATTTAGCTCATGGCCCCACTTGTAAAACGAGAGCCATCGCTAATAAACAGTACCACTGCACCGATCATGTAAGGTACCCGTCCTTAAGTGTCGCCCTGTATCCATCAACCTGATGCGTGAGTTTTGAGCTTCATGTGCCTATAATAACACCGGTAACCACGCCCTTCACACCTTAACACAGCAATGCAAAGTGAATAAAATCTTATTCATTTATTTATAACTAGCTGTCCCGGAAACTTCGTACCGCGGATCTTTTTGTTTTTTTTTTTTTTTTGATGAATGTTATATTTTAATACTTATTATCCTATTCCGGTCTAAGAGGAATCCAAAAAATCAGATATAATAAAATTTGATCCAGCCGTTCTTGAGTTATAAATGGTGTAACTAACACAACTTTTTTTTATATATATATATATATATATATATATATATATATATATATTAATACTTAATTTAATTCATCATTTTACATTATTAACAATATATACATAACATTTGACGGGGCACTCCGGTGCTACTGAAGACGAGAAAGTGAAGTTAAAAGGGAGAAAAAAAATAAACAATATAGCATTATCACTACACGACAATCCTGAGCTGGCACCTATTCAGAGCAAAAGTCGCATAAAGAAGGTCCCTGGCACCATGTCAGAGGATAACTGAGTGCGAAACATGTATAAAAAAAAACTGCAATGCTACTAGGCAGGATAAATAAGTAAGGTTACAGTAAGTTAGGAGTACATCATTTGTAATGGAGCTTACATCAACTTTCTGAATATAAGTGAAAGGGTCATGAGGATATATTAAGCTACTTTGTATACTCATTGGAAGTACCGGAGTGCAAGAAAAGCCAAGCCGGTTGACTGAAGGCAAAACAGGCAGTTTTATTTGTATGCCTTATACTTACTAAGAAGAAAGTAAAACTTTATATACCTAATGTTTTTGTTTTAATTTATTGGTTTCAACCTTAAAGTTTTGTTTTCTTCCTGTTTAAATAACATATTACGACTTGTTTACATACTAGCATTTAATTCTACCGATTATTTGTAATCTGTGGCAAAATCGTAGTAGCCGTTATGTGTGTGACGTCACTAAGGTGGCGGTACCAGTCTATGAAGTACTATATTATTTGTATAAATGCTAACGAAACTTCATGGGCGCGAGTTGAAAACTATTAATTAAATGGACGAACCGTATAGTATAGTTATAATTAAAACTAAAGCCAAATTTTATTTAAGTATTTATGTGACTATTCAAATGCAGGCTTTCATGTGCTAGCAATATTTTTTCTTAGTGCTTATTTTTTTTTTATTGCTTTAACTGCTTATGGACTAATTCTTAACTGTGTTTCGAGTCGCATTGTCAACTTATCATCTCTATTAAATTAACAGTATGATCTTTTTATGTAATTAAATATATACGAACATATTAAAATATTCGTGCTGATTATTGATTGATTATTTAGTTATTAACTAGTAAACAGCGGAAAAATAGTAGAACGGTAATAAAAAGCTTTGATGCCATTTGATGGAAAAACAACTGCGTCTTTATTGACGAGATTCTGGTCAAGCAACATGTTTCTGAGCATAATAGCAGATACAACGCTTCTGCTGTGGATATTCCTGCAGAGAACTCTATCATTTTAAGTTATAAAACCGTAACATAGTTTTCTTTAAAGTTTCTTAGTGTACTTAATCAAAAGGATGAGTGGAAAAAAGCGGAAAAAATAATCTTCCGTAACTGAACCGCGGTCATCTGGTTTCGGGACCGCAAGATTTCCCACCCGAGCTATTATTACCTTGAAATATAGTGACGTAATTTAACTCATTGCTTGAAAACACGGATAAAATGGCTTTTTCTAAAAATATAATCTAGCTAGATCGTTTTAACCTGCTTACTGAATTTTATTAAAAGTCGTTGGAGCCGTTTTCGAGATTCAGATTATATGGAGGGTTAAATAAAAAATATTTAGGCCTTTGAGTTCCAATCATTAAAACTAACAACTTTTGTTCTACGAAGTTTCAAAATTCAATATTAATTAATTATTTCATACATAAAATAATAATACATCATGTTTCTTCTGTAAAGTGACATTAAACTGTAACACCAAATACAATCGAACCCTGTTGCCAAGCCGCTGCGAGCGTGCGAGTCGTCGTTCGCGAGCTGTCGCCGATGATACATTACAGAGTAGTAACAAATAGAGTAATATTTAATATATCACATAAAATCGAGTTAAAAAACAACAACTAAAGGCCGAGAGCTATCTAGTATTTTTTTAATCAACCCTGTATATACAACGTGTAAATGAAAACTGAAATAACACTTCACAGGCTGTAGAGGTATAATATGTAAAGTCCCAGAGACTTATCTGTGAAACCGAAAACCTTATAGTAAAACACTGCCATAGTTTTTAATGAAAGAAATCTGATTTAGCCCTAACATCACAGACAAAATTAAAATCATGTGAATCCTGTCACTTTAATAGGAACGCGTCGCGTAGCATAGGTACTATGCCCGTGGCGGTCTTTTACCTATACTAGGGTTGTCATAAGTAAACACTTAGAATGTTTTGAATTCGTTTGAACAGAAAAAAAAATGCTCCTTTTGATTAAATATTCTTACAGGATGATTCCTTATGAAATATACTTATGCATCCTTCAACATTATTTCGTAATTTGGTTACACGTTGTATATATTATATACAAGAATTGCTCGTTTAAAGGTAGGTATGTTTAAAGACAGTTGCGTAGATTAAATGATCTATGTATGTAACCTGATGAATAAATTAATAAAATATGGCACTTACCTTGCATATTGTCGAGGAGGTACGTCAGCAGCTTCGACGTGCCGTTGTTGTCGTTGTAGATGGAGAGCATCTCCTTGCTGAGCGGGTTTCCCTGGAGGCCGAGGAGTTGAAGGTGGAACAGCTTGCCGAGGTCGTAGGGCAGAACCCTCAGGTAATTGTTGTGTAGGTGTAATTCTCTGTAATAGAAGAGGGCATTTTTTAAAATTTCACCTTGAATTATGGCTTTTTACTATTAAAGTAATAATAATAATAATAAATCTGTTATATGAGAAAAAAACAACGCATCTTATGTGAAAATCAAATTATAGAAATTCAAAATTCAAAAATGTTATATTCATGTAAACCTTATCACAGGCACTTATGAAGCGCTCATACATTTAACATGTTACACTAATGTTAGTGATGGTGATAACTGCATTCATGAACTTAAAACTAAAGCTAGGGTTCTAACCGCGCCCTGGTCTAAGAAGAGCCCAAAACAAACTTAGCCAGATTTTTTTTTGTTATCACCATCTCACAGTCGAGTTAATGTTGAGCTATGAAGTTAGAGCAATTCATATCCAAGCTTTATTTATCATACTACACAAAAACATATCAACATAGAACATAAACAATAAAAAAAAGATCTTAAAATTAGGTAACTAAATAAAATTAAATAAAATAAAAACAAACAAATATAACTCTACGTCGGCAGTGACATAATACTGTGTTACGTTGTTTAAGTCCATCCGCACTAACATTATAATAGCGAAAGTATGTTTGTTTGTTTGCCCTTCCTTAAAACCCTAACTAAGCAATCAGTGTATAAATAACCAATGAAGTTCATTTTTGTTATATATGTGTGTGTACCTATTATATATGTGACGGCCGACTGGCGCAGTGGGCAGCGACCCTGTTTTCTGAGTCCATGGCCGTGGGTTCGATTCCAACAACTGGAACATGTTTGTGTGATGAACATGAATGTTTTTCAGTGTCTTGTATTATTCATAAAAATATTCATCAGTCATGTTTGTACCCATAACACAAGCTACGCTTACTTTGGGGCCAAATGGCGATGTGTGTATTGTCGTAGTATATTATATATTATTATTATTTAGAAATTCCTTCTTTTTTATAGTTACAATTGACGGACAAGACAGATGGCCCACCTAAGTGGAAAATCATAGCATATATAGTATATACAGAGTATGCAAGGAGTACGCCCTGCAACATTCAGCCCTGTGACCATCAATTTGAGGCGAAGGTGTAAGGCCACATGCGCCCGTAATCACACCGGCAACCGCGCCCTTCAGACCGGAACACAGCATTGCAACAATGCTGCTTAGCGGCAGAAGTGAGCATGGCGTTAGTACTTCCCCGGACGAGCTCTGCCACAAAAAACTCTACTGCTCTACTACAAAACTTCATGGCGCACCGGTGTACGCTGCGGATTTAATAAAATAAAAAATAAATAAAATTTATTTTATTAAATCCACAGCGTAATAACATTTATTTCAACCGACTTGGATCATAAATGGTTAGTAAAATACAAAGTTAACTGTTAGTAAACTTAGCCTAAGGAAATAGTTTATATAAAACCCTTCGAGCATGCCCGATTGGAAAGCACGTGTACCATGCAACAATGGCACAGGTACTGACAATCAGTCCTGCCAGCAAGTACCCTCAGAAGGCCGCTGGAACTATTTAAATTGAAGGTTGTTTCCAGGTTCCCGGGTTTGATTTCCGGCAGGGGCAATTTGGGAATTTATTATTTCTCAACTTTCTGCTGTCTACTCTGGAGGGAGGGCTCCGGCCGTGGCTAGTTACCACCCTAACGACAAAGACGTGCCGCTAAGCGATTTAGTGTTATACAATGTCGCGTATATACCGATTAGGGGTACGGGTTTAATATAACTGGCAAACACCTAACAGGTTAACCCGTTGGCATCTTATACTGCATCATCACTTGTGTGAGAATTCAGCGATAAATAAATATACTACGACAATACACACATCGCCATCAAGCCCCAAAGTAAGCGTAGCTTGTGTTATGGGTACTACGATGACTGATGAATATTTTTATGAATAATATACATAAAATACTTATAATATACAGATAAACACCCAGACACTGAAAAACATTAATGTTCATCACCCATCAGTCATCAACCCATTAACGGTCCACTACAGGGTACGGGTCTCATGCGTGCATTTCATACACACAAAAAGCCATGCTACCTTATCGTGAGGAAACCTGAATGCCTTAGACGGCCGACTGGCGCAATGGGCAGCGACCCTACCTTCCGAGTCCTAGGCGTGGGTTCGATTCCCACAACTGGAAAATTTTTGTTTGATGGACATGATTGTTTTCAGTGTCTGTTTGTTTATCTGTACATTGTAAGCATTTACGTGTATGTATTTACATTCATAATAAATTAAATAGTTCAAACAAACTAAAAAACACGCTTGGTATAAAAAACTAAACTAATTTCTTTCTTTTATTTTATTCATAATAGCGATTTTTTTTTAGTTTTTCTTGATCTATTATTTTTATTTGAGCAAAATTAATTGGTAACCCATCCACCATTAAAGAGATAAAATATAGAAAAAATATTTTTTTTTTATTCAGTGTGCCCGTCTCTCGAAATGCAATTTCTAATTATTATTTAAAACAGGCCATTAAAAAGTAACAGCTAACACCCTCTACCATCTAGTAAATTAATGTTTTCTGTGAAATTTGTTAGGTACGCGAACGCCATAGATTTTTTACATTTGGGTCTAGATGGCGCTGTAGTAATAAGTAAAAAATCTTATTTTTATAGTGAAAATTGGAATAATCTTTTCAGATTAGTGTATTATCATCGGTCCTCGATATGTCTACAAAGTTTGAAAGAAATCTGACCGTTTAAAGTGGGTCAAAATCGCGCCTAAAGAAGTCGGTTATAAACATACATACAAGTGAAGCTAATATAAAGCGTGTAAAAATATTCAACAGCTATCTTAGTACCCATAACATACAGGTGAAGTACACCTAAAAGAAGGTTCCAAACTTGCAATCATGTTAAAACTGTAAATATTTGGAAAAATAAACTATTTTATTATAACACAAGCTACGCTTACTTTGGCGCTAGATGGCGATGCGTGTAGTGTTTTAGTATATTTATTTATTTATAATTAATAATATTGTAATATATTGTAAAATATTCAACAGCCATTTGTTTTTAACAGGTTTTCTTGAAATAGATTTCCTTCATTTAAGTATTCATTATAAATATTAAACGGCGCTGTTTTGGATTCGCAAGCTGTTTACTGATGATACGTCACAAGACGCTTATCATGGCAGGCGACAGTTCATCGACCTTGCTAATAACGCGATTCTCGATTGTTTTGAGAGCGAATATCGCACACCGACCGACTCAAGGTGGTATCTGTTATATTATCATAATGATCGCTATGTTGATAATGTAAAGAATAATGACCCCAGATGTATGAGCGGACGATTAAACGATTATATTTTGTGGTAGGTATTAAATTTAAATTAATTTGGTCGTGTGGTATATATTTTTTTATATACTCAACTGCAAGTTAACCCTTGACTGCAATCTCAGCGACGAGACACAGTACCGTAACGGTAAGTCGATTAGAGGCAGGTCTTTGACGTAGAGTGGTATCTAGTCACGGCCAAAGCCAGAGACAAGACCAGACCAGAGAAAATTCAGAAGTTATACATTCCCAAATGCCGGGAATTGCCAGTTTATATGCATAAAACAAAAATTTACGATAAAGTACTAATAAAAATAAAATGAAATAAAAAAACTATCAAAATATGTCAACTTCAAAAGAAATGAACTAAAATTAATTTTTTTTTTTAAATAAGTTCATATATATATTTTTTTTTATATCTACCGGATAAGTAAGTTAATTTAAAATAAGTACTTATACTAATTACGATCTTATGCGTTCTAACCAATGAATACAAACTGCTGAAGTTCCACTAAACTTGTTTGTTTGTTGGTTGTTTGTTAATCTTACTATGTATACTAATGTGTGTCTGTATTTTTCTAACTTTCTTTCAGTTTAATCTGATCTAATTTAGCACATAATATATGAAAGAGCCAAGACCCTTAACACATTCAATCCCGGAAATACACCCAGGTGAGTTTAAAGGGAATAAAACAAAACCCTTAAACCACTGCACTAATTCGCAGCTAAACTTATCTTGCCAAAATAGTTTGCATTCAGAACACGGAAATCGGATACTTTTTATACCGGGTAAAATAATGGTTTCATGAGATTTCTTAAAACCGGTAAAAACGCGGCAAAAGCTATTTGAAGAATAAAATTATTGTCATATCCACTACAGACACGGGTCTCCCCTTAGTGCGATGGGTATAGGCCGTAGTCCACCACGCTGGCCAAGTGCGGATTGGTGAACTTCACCAACTTTAAGCGGTACCAAACAAGTGACCTAACAGGCATTTTTTTTTAAATTGAGATAGTAAAAGTTTGTACGCACATTAATCTTTCTAAAATCTATAAAAGATTTATTATTATGTTATTTATGAGAAGTATCTTTTGTTTTACATACAAGCAATATGCATATTATGTTGTGAAATGTTACGATATTTTGTTTAGGTGCCTAGGTGCAATTAATTTGGGTATGACGTAAGCTGAAATTCCGAGATTTCGTTAGCAATGAAGATACGATTATAAATGAAATGGAATACTAGATAAGGCATAAGTACATGATTCTTCATTTGTTTAATTTTTATTCAATACCAAGCCAAAATAATTTAAACAAATTTAAAGGTAAAAAAATAAATGGCGTGTGGTGACGGCAGGTCAGGATACTGTTGTCCACCACATTTTGACTAAGGGAATATAATGGAGAACGGGCAGTATCTATACTACTAGCTACTAGAGCTAGTAGTAGTAGCATGCTACTAATATCATCTACTGCGATCGCAGACCTAGCTGTCAAACGTGGTAATTATGACAAACCCTTCCGTTGGGAGAGGCGTTTAGTCCAGAATTGGTCTGTTATACGCTATTGATGAAGATGATAAAAAAAAAAGTATATGTACACGCGTTAGAAGTTATACTCCTTTGGCGTAACAAGATAAAATTAAAAAAGGGATATATATATTAAAAGTTTTATAATAATTCATTATCTAGTTAAAAGTGTATTAATATATAACAATAAAAATATTTCTACATAGAAATATCTAATTTCGATATAATTAAAGAAATGGATATAATAAATATCATTAAATTGGGAATACTAATAGACTCGTTATCGGAGATTTTTGTACTATTGAATAAATTTAATCACCAGAATGAGCCCCCAGACTTTGACAATTGAAAGTGTACACTGTCAAACCTTATAGCTAACTTCAGGGCAGCGGTTTTTTGTGACGGTGTGCGCGCGCATCGTAAAAATTTACTCTCGTCATTTTTTCATAACGCGCAAAAAGAAGTATAACTTAAAAAAGAGAAATAATGCTTAATGAATTTGTCCAAGTTAACTAGGTCGAAGGTTCGAAGGAACGAACTTTAACTTAACAAATGAGAATGGAATAACGTCGGAACAGTTATGCTGTGTCACAAGTCAACCAACATCGTCTTTCAATTAACATCAGAGCGTGACAAAATACTGAGTGACTATTCCGACATAATGCCACATTTATTTTTAAGGAATATAATGTAACCATATCGAAATCACCATATCGAAACTATGTTGGTTGATCAATTACTGATTGATAAAATTATGCTAGCTTTAGCGTAAAATGTCAAGTTTTTCTCAGTTCAGTGACAATGCGTGCAACTCATATCAAGTTGACCAATTGGTTTATGAACAAGTTGTAGCAAATGCATTAACTATTTTAACCATGGAGGCAGTGCGCTCAACTTGTTGTTGGAGAACAAGAAGCTTCGAGCACTGCATACAAAATTGCAAGTCTATTATTGAATGTAACTATTAAAATTGACCAACCGACAAGTTAAAGCGCTAATTTAACTAGTTGAAGTATTTATGTAACAAATTAAATCGTTAATTTAACCAGTTGATGCGTTAATTTAGCAAGTTGAAAGTGGCATTACCTAAGTTGTATCAGATCTCCCAGCTCAGCGGGCAGTGTGCGCAGCTTGTTGTTGGACATATCGAGCGTATGCAAGTTGACCAACTGGTTGATGTCGGGCGGGATCCTCTGAAGTGAGTTGTCGTTCAGGTACAACGCCGACAGGTGCGTCAGTTGAAACAATGGAGGCGCCAACGCGCGCACACCTCCTGTTATCTGGAATACGAAAAAGCAAAACTTCTTACCTATCCGGAAAAAACTAATGTATTTAGAGTAGCGCTTGGCAGGAGGCAAAATGTATCCCTAGATTATATCCACTCACAAGGAATAAAATTGATGAATCTACCTGCCAAAGGAAGACATCAGGAGAAAATTTAAGTTAACACCCGTTACCCATCAGTTACGTATTTCACCATGCGGACAACAAGTGGATTGAAACACTTCACACGCCATTGAGAACATTATGGAGAACTCTCAGGCTTGCAGGCTAAAATTTACCTTCACCATAAATGTAAGATAATAAGTATTTTCTATAGCAATACAATATAAAGCCCATCATAACTTTCCTTTAAGCATGAGAGTAATGAAATTCAAACCTTATCTCATTTATATTATAAAATATGTATGTTTAGATCTTTGTTACTCCTTCACGCCACAATGAACCGATTTGGCAGTTTTGAATGTAGCAGATAGCTTATACACTTAAGTAGCGAAGCGAATTTTTTTATATGTTCAGAGTTCCAGGAAACGAGTTCTGTACTCTAATAGTTTCCTGACAGTGTCTCCCGACCGCACATTTTTTTTATATTTCTCTGTGGACTCAATTCTCAAGACTGCAGGACGCAGGTAGAAATAATAAAAAAATCCACGAACACGTGCCGTGTCCATCTGGTGTTGTGTTGGATATGTTTCCAACATAATTCATCTTTTTCTCTTTTAAACGTATTGTTCACCTCCTTTTGCTTGCTTAAAAACAATACATGTTTAGAAGTTATGCGGGCGCTATTAAAACCTCGCCCTTGAAATATGATCAAGAATCATGTAGGTATTTTATGTTTAAAGATATTTTGTGTTTTTCGGAGTTACGTTTACTTCAATGGAAATAAGCAAATTAAAACCTAATAAAGAAATCCATTCTTAAATTTAATGTTAGATATTATATTATTTCTAAATCGCGGAATACTGTAGTCTGATTCGTGGCCGAGAAGTTAATATGACAGCATATTATGTAGTGCCTGCACCATTAAAGAATAGATTTATAAAAGACAGCCGATGTCATGCTAACTCTTTCTCACAGTATACGGGAGTTCGAATATCGTGCGAATGAGATAGCACGTCGTACGCTTTTTACAAATGTATTCTTTAGTGGCGCGGTTAATTTAACAAAACTTAAGGCATTGAAAGTACCAGTTATTTTGTAAAATGGATCGTATATCGTACCTCAAGTGTAGTCCAGCCTCCGCGCCTGCCAGATGCCCGCTCCGCGTCCGACATAATGTGATATGTGCGCCCGCTAGCGCCCTCATGCTTGTCTTTGTTGCGAGACATTCTGTCACCTGAAATAAGAACCGGGCAAACGCATATTAGTAACATACAATATAGATTTTTTTGTAATTGGAATACCTACAGTAGTGCAGAGCATTCCCAATAAAATTGGTCTCTCTTCTACATAACATCTTGATTTCTTTTTTTTTAATAATGACGCACCACGTAGATAGCGCTAAGTGGAAGTGCATAGCCTTTAAAACAGAGCAATACTTTACAGGGTATACTGAGACGAAGTTGTTAAGCCTCAGGTGCCTGTTATTACACCAACAACCACGCTCTTAAGCCAGAAAAACCACATTGCAACAATGCTGCTTAGCGGCAGAAATAAGCATGGGCCCTAGTACTTTTCCGGACGAACTCTGTCACAAAAATCTCTACTTCTTATTCCTTCTTCTTGCCCTCATGCTACTTTTGTGGGCTCGGCCAAACATGTCTTCTTCAAACTTGAAGACATTTGTTGTTTTGGATTTGGCATATTTTGAGTGACTGAACATGTATGACGTCAATACTCCTTGGGATTCTTGATATCTTTTAAACCAAGTATATTTAATTATTAATCAGTCAATCAAAAGCCTATAAAAGTCCACAGCTGGACTAAAGACCCCTCCCACTGGGAGGTTTACCCATAATCACCACGCTGCGTTGCTGGTCGCATAGCTTCCTCCATTGCGGGTGTCGTAATAGGCGACTACACTATATTATATAATCATAAAAAAATGCTACGCTCGAACTGGGCATTTGTATTCTACATTGTTTGATGGAATTTACCTTAAATGTAACAATATTGTAATGTAATTTTGATCAGTTTTACTTGCAACTATATTTATAAACAAAGTAAAGAAACTTGATACAGATTCTAAAGGTTACTTTTAAGATACTATTACGGGAAAAATACCTATTAAATGACTTGTTTTTTTTTGCTATACAACTAATAACGCGAAAAACTCTATATAATACTCGTCGAAGTCTTGCTTTCTAAGTGATCATTTTTCAATCTTGAAATAACCTAAAGGAGGTATAAATCCAATAATTTCCTTCTTTATTTTATCTTTACTTATAATAAATCTGTAACTGTAACTGTAACTTTTTATCCCGATAAACAATAAGTTTCCTCCGGGAAATGGGATGAAATTTTTTATCAATTTACTTCATAGCTCCGTTAAATTTCGACTGATTTTTATAATTCTTTTTTTATTTGAAAGTGTATACTATCAAGCATGTTCTGTCTTATTTTAATGAAGATCTGATAAATATTGTCGGAGATAAAGGACATAACTCTTCACAGATAACAGCAAGTCGCGAGGCATATGGGACAACGATCGAATGCATGCGTATCATTCTTCTAAAAACTAATATTATAAATGCGAAAGAAATAAAGTAATATAAATATTAAGTTTGATTATATACCTGCAAATTCATTTTTAAAATATTCAAATTGAACCTATCGCTTAGAAGTTGCGACGGGTATAGGATAACTCGTACGGCCGCGAATAACATAGTGGAAATAAAACAGGTCCACCTGGTAGGTAGCGCTGCAATTACTTTCTAGGTTTTTTTCTAGGTGCAGATGAAGTTTCGCGGGTCAGCTAGTTAAAATTTGAACTTAACTGTTTCTGATGATCTATAGGCGCTGCGTTTAAGGAATGAAAGTAATATATACCACACACTCTGGTTGTCACGTAGTTTAGCAAAGGAATATCTAGACGGAATTAGCGATTGTTGAAAAAAACGCCGAAACAAGCATTTCATGTTTAAATGTCTAACAGAGTGCCAATTCATACGAGTAAAATTTTCCATCATTGCATCTTTGCACGGGCCTTTTGGCATTGGAGGTCGAAGAGGGACGTGTTGTAGAGAACGTTTCAAAATGCGATAACGAAGAATAAATAAATCACTGACGGTTATATTGCAACAATTAAGCAAGAGCAAGATTACTGACAATGGTAAATTTTGCAATCCGCGCGTCCGTGATAACCGCTAAGAAATACACGAACTGAACGACTAAAGACATCATCTCATTGAAGTCCATTGTCGGAACTACGGTCAACACACGGTTCAGTCTTGTTCCGCTTGTGTTGATTTTTAGTGGGAAGACCCACTGCGGTTTCCGGTGCTAGATTTATTCCTGTAGCTTGAGACTCCTTAAGATGACAACCGGCCCTCGGCCATGTAACCTTTTTTTTTTTAATCCGTTGGGGGAAATGGTTATCTAGGGCTTGCACCAACTTAAAACTCTGTGAGTCCCTTAAGTAACCTATAGGGAATTCTACGGGATGTAGGAATCTACGTATTCGCCGATTTTCCCACCCATCAATTGTATTAGGAATCTACGTATTCGCCGATTTTCCCACCCATCATCGCCTGCAGTCGCTGCCGGAGCTATTTGGCCATGCCATATTAGATACACGACTCGTCAGTCGTTGTATGTCGATAAATCAGGTTCTTCTTCGGATGCTCATTTCAGATTTTATCACGTTGAGATACTCCGAGCATAGCTTCCTCCATTGCTTACTTAAGCCTTTGCAAGAAACTGCCTCAATTTTACAATTAAACTGTAGTAGAACTCATTGAGTAAATTTGGACTTTTTGTGTTTGTCAATTCATTATCACAGACAGCTTAATTAATGTTCTAATTTTAGGACCAAGCACACAAAGGACATTTAACTCAGGCGCACCACAACCAATGTGTTTCTCCATGTTGTATTCCAATGTGTCTGCTTTAAACTTTGAATTAAAGCCATATAAAGTCAACTTATTTGTTACTTATGTTCCGCTTAACCACTGCACTGATCTTGATAAAATTTGGCACATTTATAGCATGCATGTTGATTTGTAGCATATATGATTCGCTTTTTGTTCCAAAGAGAACGAAAAAAAGGGCGAAAGAAGTCGCGAGCAACATTTAGTTTACAATATGATAAGTTACCTACTTTAAAACCATTTTATATTGTTGTTCTAAAACCTGAATACTTTATATACAATGTGATTTATTTATCTAGGACAGAATATAGAAATACTGTTTCGGGAAGACTAGTTCTTTTCGTTTTGAAAAGAAGTTTGGATAAATTATTAGAATTATTGCTGCAGGTACAATCGCTTTTCGTTACAGAGATTTCCACCCTATCCTATATAAATAAAATATTGTTAAACGCCATCTACAGTCTATTTTAAATCAAGATAAGACTCTTAATTACTAAATTTCAAGATCTGCTAAAGTCCTGTTTAGCTAAAATGGCTGACAAACTAACTTCACTATATATGCTATAGAATACTATCATCAGGATCATTATCATCATAAAACAAATACCGTCTACAGGGTACTGGTCTCTTCCTGGAATGAGAAGGGTTTAGACCGAAGCCAAAGTTAGACTATACACGGTACTATTAGACTCCATTTAAGAACATTATGGATAACTCTCAAGCGCGTAGGTTTTCTCACGACGTATAAAGCAAGTTATCTAAAACGCACAGAACTCCGTAAGTTACAGGTGCCGGGGATCGAACTCGCTTTCCCGGAAAGGCGGCCGAAGCCATAACCTAACTGGTTGTATTCGGATGACATTATCGGTCATCTATAGCCAATGATCTAAGCAGAATTTGAATGCGACCTACTTGACGATACAAACTTTTAGATGAAAAAAATAACTGATTCAGCTAGATTTGTTGTTTTTATGCTATGCTATAGTTTGTTAGTGTTCATAATAAAAAAAAAACTTTAGTTCAACAACTTTTACTTACCTACTTTAAAACTTAGAAAAGTAACTGTTCAAAGTTGTTTAAAAAAAAATAGCGCGGTCAAGATTGAGGTCAAATGGGGTCACGGATTACTTGACAACAGCAAATAATATAATTTTATGGCCTCCGTGGCGCAGGGGGCAGAGTTGTTGTCTTATATTATGTGGGAGGTCCAGGTTCGATCCCCGACAGGGGCAATTTGGAATTTATAACACTGAAGCGTCGCCAGTAATAAACGAGTATTCGCGTCAACTCCAACCCTACTGTCCCTAACAAGTTAGCCTGTTATCATCTTAGATAACATTCGTTTTATTTCGGAAACGCATGAGCCATCACTAGAGATTAAGGAACCCAGGTACGTATAAGTCTCTACAGTGTCTATATCCTGAATGCTGCAAATATTGAAAAGTTTACTCGATCGATCTACCACCATGAGCTTGGTTTTGCTTCGATTTATAGAAAGTCCTAGATCGTCAATAATAACTTGAAAAAAGAAACTATTACACAGTTTTTTTGCAGAATATTATATGTAGTGGTTACACTCGATTGTTTTGTATTAAAATTAAATTAATCCGCTGTCTCCGCGACTACATGACCCACTCTCGGTGCACAATACTGAGTACTATGCCAAAATTATACCTTGTAATATACACAAACACATGCACAGCTCCGTACATGATGCGGTCGCACTTTCACACAAAGTTCCTAAATTCGCAATCACATTCAACAACTTGAGTATAGGTAACTTGTATATTAAAGTGGTTTGGATTTCGGCTTCACTTTCGGCCGGGGTTTCGAATCCCGGAGCCCACTACATATTACTTGCTTTAACGGTGAAGGAAAAAATTGTTAGGAAACCTGCATGTCTAAGAGTTCTCCATAATACTGTCAAAGGCTATCCACCAATCGACACTTTGCCAGCGCACAAGCCTAAACCCTTCTCATTGTGTAAGGAAATCCGTGACATGAAGTCGGCCGGCCCGTTGATATGATGATTCAACGTATTAATATATAGCATAGCATATATAAAGAAATCACGAGCTTCTTCAGTTCAGATATTGAATATTTAGATCAATAAATTCATAGATAGAGAGATAAAATTTATTGCATCAAAATATAAGAAGCAATACATAGTGTTAGCGTGCAAAGGCGGCCTTATAACTTAAAGAGGTCGCCTTCGATTGTTTTATAGGATCTGCCTCAGAGTGCCTAAGTCAAAACCGGTCGGTCTGTTTGAAATACAATAACTCTATGAACTTGGTTTGGGTTTCGCAATTATGTTCAACTTTTAACACGAATAAAAAATAAAAATAAAATAACTATGATAGTTTGTATCGGAAATGTTACATATAAGAAATCGTACGCAGGTAAGAGCTAATTTAAACTTGATTTCGTGTAAGTACGTGTGGTTTTTGCGTATTATACAACTGGCCTACAACGCAAAACAGTTTTAACAACATAAACGTAAAATCAGGCGAAAACAAAGATTGCGATGATCGCAATGTTATAGTTTGTTACTGTATTTTTTTTACCTTAGCCTATTTACTCTTGTAAGTAAACGTGTGTTTTATACTCACATAAATATTATTGTAAAATATTCTGTACATTGTCAATAATATTAAACGTGTACGGGGTTATTGAAAAATTTAAGTATTGGTGTTGCAGCGCGTCGGCGTTTTATGCCGAAGCAACGCCAAGGGAACGTGTCCCACTGGGTGACGAGGCGCGAAGTAAGACAGGTATAAGAACTTTGCCTTTTGTTCTGATACAGAGTTGGAGCTGTCTCGGGCGCTGGTCGGAGCCCGTCTGATCAATCGCTTATTTAACTACTTTTATTACCTTAATTTTTATAATCTAAGGTAAAAGCTACCCGCCGACAATTGATAAATCATTATTCACACATCACACATTCATCATCACATTTCCACCTATTACCGGCCTACTACAGGACACGGGTCTTCCCCCACAATGAGAAGGTGCTAAGGCCGTAGTCCACCACTGGCCTAGTGCGGTTTGTTGGACTTCACACAGCCTTGAAAACACTATGGAGAACTTTCAGGTATGCAGGTTTCCTCATGATGTTTTCCGTCACCGCTGAAGCATTAATTTTCAATAATATTGACTGTGTGCGGTCAGTCTTTGAATTGCTGAACCCTTCGTATGTTGTCGTTATCTCAACGATTTGATGGACTTGATGTTTACTGCAGGAAATATATCCCTTGTAGAGAGTTCTACACAACATGGGATTGTGTCGCTTGGGTCCAGTACACTGCGACTTTCAAATTGCCGTCTGTGCACCTAGGTTCTCGCAGTCAAAGGTTGCCTGTAAGAGCTTGCAGCAAAAAGGACGCCTTTGCATGCCTACGAAATTTGCTAATTTGTCTTCTGTTTATTTTTAGGTTTGTGCGAAGCATATAATTTCTTCTTCTTCTCCTTATTCTTCTTATTTTACTTCTTAGTTTATTTAAACGGTCATCCATGCACTAGCTTTGTCCTCCAACTATCCATCGGTTTATCCGTTTTATGTGCCCAACTCATAATCGGTTTAGCATCACCACTATTTGGGCAGTGGGCAATGTATTTTAATGGATCTCTTCATTTATTATTTGAATACGCATAGATGAAAAAGATTGCAAGTAGTAACCTAGGCTATATTTAAAACAGATGTAAAGCAAGATACTGAACGCAAAATATAAACATATTGATGTAAGAAAAGGATTTTGAAAAATTTCCACGTTATATTCTATCGTGGGAAACGAATAAACAAATATTCCCTGCGGACAAAGTCACGCGCAGCTGCCGGTATAAATAACGCAATATTAAGCAGTTACGTAGTATATATTTTAGGCCTAGACGTAAACTGCAAACCACAGCGTAAACGGTTTCGCAAGTACGAAAATCACCAACGCTTCTCTTTAGTAGATACCACTGTACCTAAGTAGGCCAATTTCTAATCCATTCATGTTCAAGACCCAAAATCAGCACTATTGCCTCACTCCTTTGTATCGCTGCCTCGCCAGTTGCTGCCGTGGGCTTCAAATATTGTGACAGACCTTGACATATTGATTCGAAACAGGCCATCGTTTTCTATGACCCTAAGCGTCACCGTCAGCGCAGCGATTTCCTCTTACGACCACCTACTGTACCCCTAGTAACGGTTCAAACGTTACGAAAACTTACATGGTTTTCCTAAATATCTGCGTCTCATTATTGCGGTCCACCAGTCTGCACCTAGCCCTTCTAATTCTGAGAGGAAGCCCTGTTGTGGGCCGTGATGAGTTGATATAGATGGAGTATTACGGATTATTTAAAATTAAACATGCTTTCTGTTCTACCGATGTTTATTAAGTAGTGCTGAATGTAAAATTCGAAGGCCATGGTTTGAAATGCCATAAGCGCCACCGTCCACGTAGCAATGTTTATCTTCTTACGATTATCTATTGTAACTAGCCCTAGTAACAGATTTGACATCTCGAAGTGGAAAAATATAATATTCACCATTTTATAGGCAAATAACATACAAGTTATACCGAGGCCGAGGCAACGCATGAAATTGGCTACATACGATTTTTTTTAGCAATAACTGGATAATAATAATTTAGCAATAACTGGATAAATATGAAAAAATAACAATAAGCAGTAACTGACGGACCAAACTGATGGCCAACATAAAAAGATCGCAACACATCCTTCAAAGAGCCACCTCGTGTCCATCAACATGTGCCAGTAATTACACCGGAAACCACGCCCTTCAGACCGGAACGCAGCAATGCTGCTTGGTGGTAGAAATAAGCATGGTAGTAGGTTCATCCCTAGACGAGCTCCATCCCAATAAGCTCTACATCTACTAATATCGTACTAGCACTAGTATGGTCTGGAATGATTTCGAAATAGAATGAATTTACGTTACTATAAGTCTCGTCTCGTGCTAAGGGTATGGTGTACAGTTCTGCAAAGTATTGGTATTCAATAACATACAAGTTATGTATAGAAGTATGGACCGCTAACGCTATATAAAAATGCAATTCTGAAAAACATAAGATCTCGTCTCGCAGCTACTTGGATTAGATACTATACTACACTGAAGGTACAGTGTTGCAAGGGAAAGGATAATAAGGCAGATGTAAACAAATATGTCGTTAAGATCGTGACCGGATTCGATATCAGTATGCAATTTTTTTTGTGATATTTTGGTTGCATTCTAGAGTAGTCGATATTAAGTGTGTTTAAAACCTCTCATCATCATCATATCAACCCAATACCGACCCACTACAGGGCACGGGTCTCTTCCCAGAACCAGAAGAGGTGAAAGCTGTAGAACACCACGCTGACCCAGTGCGGATTGGTGGGCTCTCAGGCATGCAGGATTCCTCACGATGTTCTCCTTTACCGTTGAAGCAACTTATATTTTAAAATCTTTACAAAGTAAAAAACAAACGCGCCGGTACGCTGAGATCTTTTAAACAACGCAACGGATTTTGATGCAATTTACAGCAATAGATAGAGATAGAATGATTTGATTTCGGAGGGAGGTTTATATGTAGTATACATGCATATTATAGGAGAGAAAATCCAAGAAATTCATAGATTTGGTTAAACAGATCAATAAAAATCGCGATGTATATTTTTATCACGTCAGGATAACCCACTGGAAACCATTTTTATGTTTTAACTATTACAAAAAATATGGATTATATAGATATATATATAAAGCAATTTTGACGTTTCAAAAGTGCTTATATTAGGCCTACTTGAAAAAAATTTTGAATTTGAATTTTGAATTTGAAGAAAACAGTACAATTCTTTATCAAAATAAATATATGAGATACTATGTGCATGAAGCGGTGAAAACCTCGTAGGTAAGGCTTTCCTTTCGTGGAGACCGAGTTCAAACTCCGGCACGCACCAAAGACTTTTCGGGGTTATGTGCTCTTTTATTTTAGCAATTTAAATATAACTTTGCTTTAAACGGTGAAGGAAAACATCGTGACGAAACCTGCGTGCCTTAGAATCCTCCGTAATGTTCTCCAACGGCGTGTAATATCTA
The DNA here is from genome assembly GCF_905163445.1 of Pararge aegeria. Classification (NCBI taxonomy): domain Eukaryota; kingdom Metazoa; phylum Arthropoda; class Insecta; order Lepidoptera; family Nymphalidae; genus Pararge; species Pararge aegeria. Next base: position 4,181,240 of record NC_053189.1, read on the forward strand.
CCAATCCGCACTGGACCAGCGTGATAGACTACGGGTTATACCCTTCTGTTTCTCATGCGTAATACAAATTTTCATTACAGGTAACTTTGGCAATTCATTCGATCGAGAAAATTATACTGATGCGTATAAATTGGACAACCAGTTAGAAATTGTCAGATTACATACATATATTTTCATCGCCGTAAAGAACTACATGGTTCTTTAATAATCTTTTAACCTCATTCAGCAGCACTCAGCACCTTAAATAAAACGCGGGTTTTAAGGTCACTTAGCGATTATCTTAACTGGACTGAATTCGCACTATTTCAGAAACAAAGTCATGACTCGTGGCCTAGATTTAAATGAATTAATATTATTATAACGACTGCATTGTATCTACTTAATCGTTGTTAATTAAAATGCGACCAATTAAATTTATCCGCGATACTAAAATGCACTCGATTCACCGCCATATCACTCGCCTTTGTTTTCCTTTTATAATGTCCTTGACTATAATTAGAGGACTGTTTGCATTAATAAGATACACTTCGATATAAAAAGAATAGGTAACAATTGTACGTAGTTAAACGAAAAGGATTCAATTCGCATTGAAGTAGTTTATACCTCCCTGGCGCAGCGCTGCGGTTTCGAGTGGGAGGTCCCGGGTTTGATCCCTGCCGGGAGCATTATGGGCATTCATCATTTCTGAATTGTCACTTGTCTGGTCTGGTGGGAGGCTGCGGTCGTGGCTATTTACCACCGTACTGACGAAGACTTACAGCTCAGCGATTTGGCGTTTCGGTACGATGTCACGTAGAAACCAGTTAGGGGCATGGGTTTAATATAACCCTAACTGGTAAGCTCATTACCATTTTAGACTGAATGGTCACTTACCAGCAGGTGAGATTGCAGTCGAGGGTTTACTTATAGTGAAATAAAAAAAAGTTTGTGACATTTAGGATCTTGTTAATAAACGTGGTTTATGCCGCACTGTTTCAAGTCACAAACACACTCACACACACAATCACAACTTTCAAATGTCAGGGTGTGACAAAACAGCGTAACCATTCCGACGTAATGCCAAACTTACTTGTAAGGCCCTAAATGTCTCAAAACTACCTCAAAGTAGGTAGGATTTAACCTTGTCGTTTAACTACATCCAACATACATTTGAGTATTGTTTCCAACGTTTGGATGTAAGCGGTGCTAGCCTAGAGGTTGAGACTTCGGCTTTACATTCGGGGTGCCGAGTTCGAATCCCGGCACTGTAACTTTTCTAAGTTATGTGCGTTTTAACTAATTAAAAAAACACTTCGTGCAAAGGCTTCAGCAGTTCAAAGGAACACAGTCAATATTATTGACAATTAATATTGACCATATTTTGAAGCATATCACTTGCTTCAATGGTGAAGGAAAACACCTGCATGCCTAAGAGTTCCCCATAATGTTCTCAAAGGCGTGTGGAGTCAGCAAATCTGTACTGAGCCGGGTGAGCTACGTTAGTAAAGATCATCGCCTATGAACAGAGCAACACTTCACAGGACATGCAAGGCGCACGTCCTGAAACATATAATAATATTTGTACCACCAGCAGTCTATTCTCCTCTTCTTTTTTTTTTTTCTAATTCTAAGGTTGCCTCGTGTGTTCGGAATCACAGCTTGAGAGAAACACTAACCTACGAACTGAATATTAATTTTATGAACATTGGCATTTTTAATTCTATTATTAGCGAACCGTTGAGCACTTCGGCAATGAAACTTTATAGATTCGTTGGTGATTCTCTCAAATTGTTGTAGTTTAAGATTTATGTTTATTTAGGATTCATATTGTGTGTAACGATGGGGCTGACGTATAGGTAACCTATAAAAGTCCCTTAAAAAAATAGATTAAAAAAAAAAAAAAAAAAAAAAGGTTGCCTGGCAGAGATCGCTATTAAGCGATAAGGCCGCCTTTTGTATTACTACTTCTTTCGATATGTTTCTGTTTTTGTTATATTTCAAATATGTTAATGTTGTGGTATACAAATAAAGAGTTTAATAATAATAACATGCCGCCAATCCGCCCATCCATCCATCCATGAAAATGAGGCGTAGGTGTTCAGCCTTATAAATGTGACGGACGAGCTCTGTCACAAAAAGATGTACAACTACTTAAATTCTGTATAATATTTGCACGCTCAGTCACTCTTCACGTTTCAAATGTAGGCCTACTTTGAATAAATGAATTTTGATTTGGAAATTATTGAATGGCTTAAGTATATTTTATTCCAGTGAAACCAGCAACCATTGAATCAACAACTATGCTTACCATAGTACCAGTACATACAAAAATATGCTTTTTCACATGCTGCGACGAATAAATTTTTATTTGATTGTTTTTGATCGATTAGTCTTAATAGTTTTTGTTTCTTTACGTCTCGTTCACACTTATATGTTATTAACTCTTTTACATATTTATTAATTCAAAATACTTTATTATTTTTATGTTAAATCCGAGACCGTATTATTTCAAAATGCTATGTTTATGTAATCTTTGTGGCCTTAGATTTAAGTGAAACTATTTATAAATATACTTTTATTATAACGCTGTTGATTACGAATAATTAAATAAATAGGATTCTACAAAGATAAATCGTATCCCATTTATATTGTACTAGAAGTTAAGAGGAATGTACAGATGGGAGTCTCTATATAATCTCCGTTGTTATCCCTTAGTCGCCTCGTACGACACCCGCGGAAAGAGGAGTCTAGTCGTATACCATCGTACACATAAAAAGTATACTAATTTTGAGTATGTCGATATTGTCCATTGAGAAGTTCTGGCCTCTATCTTCACAGATTTTTATTAATCCTAATAAGAACTTAATCGGAATAACTTGACGGTAAAACTTTTCTATTGATAAAAACATCAGCGAAATCGGAATAGGTTTCCCCGCAAACCTATGTTTGGTGAAATGGAGATATATTGCAAAAAAGAAATAATAAAAACAACTTTGCCCATGCTTTTTACACATGTATTAACATTTGTCTTAAAACAACTCTCACCGATTGATCAAACTTAGGCTACGCTGTTCCCAAAGTTGAAGAAAATGTACGTCCAACCCTTAACATCTTGTCTGCTTGTTCGCAGCCCTAATTAATTATCATACTATGTAAATATATTGCAGTTCCGATAATATAAAGTGCACGATTCGTTTCGAATTGCTAACCTCCCTTTTTTTAAGGTCGGAACAAAAATATTCTCGTCCAATTATTTTATTGCTTACCAGTTTCTTTTGGAACTCGATTGATAAATACATTATTACTTTAATTCGCAAAATGTCAGTAATGAATCTAAAGGTCCGTACTTCGGTGCATTACGTTAATCAATCAACAACAGTAAAAAAGTGTTAGGTGAATTTATTTAGTACTACTAGCCCCACCACGCAGTGGTACCCGCGGTGAGTTAGTCTTACTATCTCTATGCCAAAAATCAAGTCAATTGGTTAGGCGTGAGGCAAGGATAAACAAAGAAACAAACACACTCTCTCATTTATAATATTAAGTTGGGATTTTGAAATAAGGAAAGAAAGATCAAATAACATACAATTAAAATATTTAATGTAATGTAATGTATGTAAATCACATTAATAGCTATTTCTGATTATTGTATTTTTATTTTTCAAATCTCAAAATTATAATGTGTTTTTTTAATTATTTTTTAAAACTTTTGCACACTGTCTGTGACATTCGATTGTGAAGGGACTGTTTAGTTAAATGTTTACTTATTATGTTCCCACAATATGGCAAATAAATAAATAAATGTAATATCGTTAAATTAAACTTACAAATTTTTCGGACTGGACTTCGGTACATAAAGTTACTCGATTAACCATTGATTAAATACGTTACTATAGTTGATAAACGACAACAAAAATTGAGCAATTTTCAGGCAAATTTGTTGAATATTTAGAAATAACGAAAGAGAGAACAAAGAAACCATTTAGTACCTCACACAAGCATAACAATTCTGACGTATCTAACGGTACCCAAGAACTCGTTTCGCAAGGAACAGATCCCGGGTTTCGTTACGTCCAATCTACGAGGAGCGTTTCGTATATTCTCGGTATATATATGAAGATGATGTCCGCGTAGTTTAAGGGAAACTAAAGGCACTAAAGTACAGATCAGATAACCCATGAGATAAAAGATTCCCATAGCGGTTACAAAGTGCCTTAAAATAAGTATACTAGAAAAATGCTTATTTTTCTTGAAGCAAAAATTTAATTTACGTACAAAAATAACGTAAAGATGGAGTTTCACGTAAACAGCCTATATATAAGTTGCTTGTCAGATAAATGTTAATACAAACGAATGTCGTGCATATAATATGGCGTTTGGGTTAGCATATAAACAATACCAGATCTCTCAATGATTTTATCGTTTTAGTCCATACCGAAATGCTTTTGTCGATCAACTCTTGAGTCCGAATCGCCCGCTGAGTAGGTATGTGAATGCAAAGAGATATTTAAATACGGTCATTTTAATCTGTAATTGTAATGGTATTTGCCCACCGTTTTCACTGGAGCGTGATGTGGTCAATCGCATGTTCTTCATTCCGTGCGGTCTTCTGACTTATGCCGACTTTACACAACCGGCCGAGACTTTTAATTGAATTTCGTCATCGTGATTATCATCAGCATATTAACGTCCCACAGCTAGGCACATCCCTCTCTGTCAAAGGAGCTGGAGTTTTGGAGCATAGACCGCGACGAGTGATTACGCTGCTTTAACGATTATCATCACGGATTTATATACCGGAACTAACTTCCTAGCTCCACGCCTAGACTGAGAATTTGTATACAAAAAAACGGAAGTGCCTGTCATAGGGCTACATGAATAAAGAATAAATAAATTAATACCTTTTTTGTACACTATGTAAATTTACATAAAAATTGTACGGCGGCCTTATCGCTACATAGCGAACTTTGCCAGGTCAACAATGGCAAAGAATTTTTTAATTTGACCAATTCTTTGGTCCCGAGGGGGGAATCGATCCTCAGGTAGTCGTTATCTGATTTAAAATATTTTCTTACCACTAGAATAACGACGCAGTTAACTAGTACACACTAGTTGTATCATAGTATATTTTAAAGACGATAGTTATTATATTATGTTGGATCAGCTGCTCACTCATTCTGTGCGCTCAGTTATTAAGTATCGCTTGTAACTATTAATTGAAAATAGTTTATTGGGTTTCATAGCCTAAGACTTGGCATAGGCAGTGTACATATTATGTCAAGATTTCCACACACTACATACTTGCAGTAGTAAAACTCTCTTTATGTACTGTACAACGAATGTTGGGCAAACCAACATAACTCCTAGGGTAAAACTACTGAGGCGAGACCTAATGCCGTACGTATTTTTAAACAGTGTTTCTTGAATCTTTTTGCGCGCTCTTTTCATATTTGATGTAGGCAAAAACTTTCTTCGTAAATTTCTATATTCTAATAATTTATATTTCACTCGCGTTTCGATAAAATGTTATATCGCACATTACATTACATCGCATCCTCCGCCCGACTCGACCTCTCGCTGCGATTGTGTACAGTCGTCATTACTACCATTTGGTCCTTATATGAAACAGTTGAGATGTAATGTAATGTGGGCCGCACCTTTTAAACGAAATGTTAGTAAAATAGCTTAACAAACTACTCGGGACAGAGGTAAACTTTAAAGGTGGTGAAACTAAAACTGGACACTGTCCATTAAACTGAGATCTTTCTATTACTATAATACTAGCTTTCCGATTCCGATTTTCAGAATATTGTTAGAACAATATTAACCAAAGGAAAATGATTTTCATATCATTTTCTAGTTCTTTAAGAAGTAATCAAAATAAAGGACAGACCACGAAATTAAAGACACTAATGTACATTTCTTTACATGGATGTACAATATGTTAGTAATATGATTTAAAAAATAAAAAAACTAATAAATAATATATATATATTTTTAATAATATATTATTTGTAGGCCCTTCAAATTAAGCTAACTTTCTGCATAGATTTAACAGAGATTTTTCTGCATAGACATAACAGAGATAGAATAATACCAACACTGGAAATCAGTTAAAAAAAAGGGTTCAATAAAACAGGTAGGTTAAGTAGCTAGGACAAAATAGCTATTAAAAAAAAGAATTATCTAATAGCAAAGACCTAGGTATGTGAAGTCTAACATAAATGATTATGTTCAAATCCTCTTTTAGTAGGTAAACGGTTTTACTTTAAAAGGTTTCACTTGTAAGTTTAACGTAGAGAATTTATTTTTAGTTTGTATAAATATTCAAGAGATTTGACCATTTATGTACCAACAAAAACCAATACCAACAATAATTCATTAAATTGTCATTAGAAACTGTAACAAAATTTGGCAGATTTTTAAATATGATCTATTAATTATTATAATTAGTTGCATATATAACGAGTTGATAACGATAATGATAAAAGAGATAACGCTATGTCAACAGAACATGTGGACAAAGTAGAGGACAACCTGCAGCTCCAGGAATCAATATAAAAAATATATATACATACCAACTCTTCGAAAATGCTCTATTACTTATGCATGTTTTTATTATAATTGTGATAGGGTAGGAGAATTTGGCTTTGCCTAGATACCATCATACGGACAAAAGCGAACCAGCTAGTGATAAAGCATTGTGGTGTTTTTTAACTGATTGGTTTATTCAACCGCTCTAACCCCTAACCACTTAGCCTGCAACCATCTTAGACTGCATTATAATTTACCACCAGGTAAAATTTCATCAAGGGTTATCTTGTTTCGGAATAAAAAAAAAGTAATGAAATTATAAGGTTACATTATAAGACATTGTTCAAAAGATTTATCTGCCAATATTAGTAATAAGTTTGTGATAAAATTGCAAAGCAATCAACTCTATAGTTGTTATTATCTTAGAGGACCTACCTGTGTTTACTTACTTTAAGTGTGTGTTTTGTCTACTGCTCATAAGTGACTCACACCAAATTAATATAATCTATTGATAAAGTTGCTTTTAAACTACCAAAAATTAACCAATTACATGTAAATGTTATATTTTGTTGTTACTTCATATCTTTGCCAGATCTTTATTGATTATTATCTATTCTAATAATTAAATTGAAGAGTTAGTTTTGTTTGAAAGTGCTAATATTTTGGTATTCCATTTGGATTAGAATAATGTTTTTACAATTGATATCCCAAGACTTGAGGATGGTTATAGTTGGCTAATGAACATCATAAAATGTAGTAATATTATGGGTGGACTGAGCAACATGTTGGATCAGGTTTTATAGTGTAGAATAAAGCATTAAAGCTTGTTTTGGAATCTTTGCAGAAGTAATCTTAATAATCCTTAAGAAAATATTTCATATGATATCCGTGAACAAATTCTTTAGGCCTTTCTGCAACTTTGGAATCAGGCACAAGTTGACAAGAAACTCCAAGCTTATGACTTTAAAGTAGTTTTTAAAGAACCAAGATTAAAATATTAATAACTTCATGCAAGAATTGAGTACAAGTTTTAATTATATGATACTTATATTCCAGCCTACTTAATGTATATGTGTGTGTTCTGGACAAGAGTATCCTCGCAAAGAACTATAGACTAGACCCACTGAATTTAATTTTAATTTAGTATTGAGATGCAAACTCTTACGGTTCACCCTCATTATCATGCTGTTTAAATTCAACTATCATTGTCACATTTAAACGATAATCTGCATCATTAATTATTGATGTTGGCAAAAATCAATTGTGTAATATTATGTTATGACTTTGATATATTGTGAAGAAAATATTTGAAATTAACAAATACCAGAAAACTATGGAAGTTGTAGAGGTGTAGACACAAGACTGTTAAGGTGGCATATTATTATCCCTGTCTATACTATAAATAATTAAATAAACATATTTATTAATAATAGAATAGCTTGTAATAAGTATTTCAATTGGCACCAATTTGAAATTTTAAAATGTTGGTGGTAACTAAAATAAACTCATCTAAAAGTACTGCTATATTTTTTACAATGTGTAAATGAATTATTAGCATCGAAAATGATGCATTTCTAAACTGTAAACAATAGGACATAACCTCAACATACCACAAACTTTATCATTTGGATGTGTGCCATGTTAAATATTAAATAATACAGTAAATTAAAACTACACATTGGATTGTCATTTAATCGTGTGCTACTACAGTTTGAAATTGGGGCCAGTGTCACTATTAGAAAACATCTGACATTGAGCATGGATGTGAACAGTGAACACTTAGGATGCCTCTAGTTAATATTAAACCACTCCCAGAACGAATTGTTGAATTTCAATTACTACTAAACAATATTGTATAAAAATCTTCGCATTGTAGTATATAAATAAACTAAACTTACTTATCTACGAAAACACTGATAGTAACTATGTTGTTATTACGCTATATGTACCAAAATATTGCACTGCTATGTACCTTTTTACCACCGCGAAGGTTCATTAGGGGTGTTAAAAGGAATTTGTCTGTTAGAGGATTATCTTCGCCCGAGAAATATGGACAACGGGATCGTTCCATAACCTCCGACGTTCGAGAGGTAAACCTAGAGATTGAAAGGAATTAATCGTAATCATACGCTTCTAATAGCCAAACGAGGCATAGTTTATGAAAAAACTAGTGATTTAATTCATTATATTGCCCAAAAAAACGTAAATGCGTATGATCTTTGTATACAGCTGACATGAAAGAGATGGGTCGACGCACAGTCCAAGCGCCAAATCACAATCGACCATTATAAATTATTTCAAAGCTTAATATATTAAGTAAATCACAGTAAATACCTTCATCTACTCCTTAAAAGCGTTAACTTCAATCCGGATTATAGTAACGGGATAAAAATCACTGTAAACACACAACAGCACAATCTTGACAAACACCACATCAAACGTCCATTTACCGACTGCAGCGACAATCTACATTGGCGGTAAATTCTAGAACTTTTCTTTTTCTTTTCACTTTAACGCTAAGGTTGCGTTCTTACAAGATGAATAATTATTAAACTAATTATAATCGTATGCTCTTACTGTTAAAATAATTGACAAGAAACATTAATAATCAAATAAATTTGATTATTATGTTGATCCTTAAATTCCTTTAGAATATATAATATGTTAAGTATAGAAACCATAGTTTTAAGGCACGCGCATATTCTTTACGGATTATTTAGATTCATAAGAAGCCGTTTCCAAGGCCTAGATTCTACTACTTTGATGATTGTATAATGTACGTTATGTATTTTCAGTAGGTAAAGGTTGGTAATTGATATATCTTATGACTGTTATACAATTAATGAATAATTTAACTAGAAACGGAAACGACCTTTCGCTTTTTTGGCTTTTTTTTACCTCAATACAAGGTTACAAAAGATTACAAAGGTTTGCATTCGCATTGTGGTGTTTATCTACACATAGGTATCTCTAAATCAAAAAGATCATTTTCATATCCTCCAATTCATTCGTTTTCAACCTTGGTCTCCACACTGCTTATAAAATGCTTTCAGATGTTGAACAGAACCACCAGCGTTTCTCGAGGGAAAAAAAATGGAATTCTTCACACGTTTCATCGATAATCTCTTAAATCGGTTGAGAATATAGGTATTAGGTTGAGAATGGTGACTGCAGCAGATAATATATTCTACTGCATTATAGACTAGCTAAATTATTCAATTCAGTTATTTCTGGTTTTATGTTATTTTCTAAGTACTTAATTTTTAATAATAAATAAGTAGTATATACATTAAACTCTCGTAATTACGAAACTTTTATTTATAGTATAAGTGTAGGAATCTCACAAATAACACACAATAATATTTGTTGAACAAAGGAATTAAAATGTATGAGGTTATAAAATATGCATTGACTGACCTAATGATCCGGCGATGAAACAATAGGTATTGTTAAACTATCTCAATATAATTTATTAAATTCAGTGCAGTAAATGGTCAAATTTGTTAAGAAATTGACTGTGTTTGTGTTTTAGTATTTCTTGTAAAATGAAGACACGAATAATCTAACTCACTTAGTTAATTGAAATGCTCGATAAAAGTGGTAATTGGTATCAAATTTTTAATTTAACGTTAATAACAATTTAAAATGGTTGCAGTGAGTAAGATTTTATTGGACCGTTCTGGTGTTTGTCAATATGGATGTGCAGAATTAGTGCATCCCTGGACTGACAGTTGTGTGAAAGCTTTTGCAGTTATGATTCAAGCGTGTTTGAAAGGAAATTTTATGTTTTGGTTTCCAATGTGTTGTCTTAGTTTTGTGAGTATTTTTCGTAATATGCCAATATTTTTTAAATTATTGAATGTCACAACAAAATGTTAAGATGGATTGAACCAAAATATGGCTTTGAGCTGTAAGGCAATATAGCTTATTATCATCATCGTCATTAACAACCCATTACCAACCCACTACGGGGCACGGGTCTCCTTTCAGAATGAGAAGGGTTTAGATCGTAGTCCACGACACTGGCCAAGTGCAGATTGATAGGCTTCACGTGCCTTTTAGAAGAGTATGGAGAACTCGCAGTAGTAGAGCTTTTTATAACAGAGCTCGTCTAGAGAAGTAATATCACCATGCTTATTTCTGCCACTAAACAGCTTTGTTGCAAAGCTGTTTTCCGGTCTGAAGGGCGTGGATGCCGGTATTGTTGCACATGAGGCTTAACACTTAAGCCTCAGGTTGATGGATACATGGCGGCACTTTACAGTCCTTGTGTCTTGCATACCCTGCGAAGTGCTGCTGTGTTTATAGGCGATGTTATACATTTTAAACATTATACATTTTATAGTATTATGAACCAAGCAGTTGCTATAAAAAAAATCTCAGGCGTGCGGTTTCCTCACAAAAAGCTACACAACTACACAACTATGAATAAACAATTACACATAACTACGAATAATTATAAGTACCTACTGGAGATCAAACTATCCACTACGCTTATATAACTTGTAACCTTTGAAATCGATTTTCTCATGCTTTTATTTTCTATTACTGTCACAAACTAATTTGTAATAAACATAATTCCTCACAATCTAGAAAAATAAATATTCCTAGATTGTAAGGTACTGTTGTATTGATAGCTTTCGAATGTTAGCGCATAACATGCACATGTCTTGGGTATGTCAAAGATGTCTAGATTTTTGTGTCAGGATGTCAGACGGTTTATTTTTCGGGTAAAGTATCGCCTTAAATCAAACAATTTAATCAGAACAATATAATATTGCAGTTAGTTTGTTAAGTAACTCACTCCAGTGCGGGTTGGCGGGATTGTAACTATTGAATAACTGGGACTGATGGTTCAATGTGCTATATAACGCAAATAACCTTTAATATCGCAAATTCGAGCAGATACTGTGAAAAAATAACCCAATATCTGTCAATTGGCCTAGGGTGGGAATGAAAACAGGATCTTGTAATCCGTAATTATCGAAATTTTCCTTAAATACGACTGGAACCTTATAATAATACTTTGAAAACAAAACCTTAATTATTTCAGCCTGTATAAAATATAAATTCAAATTCAATAATTCTTTATTCATAGGCTATCTCTTATGAAGCGTTCATACATAAATGTTTACATTATTGTAAGGGGATGGAGATTTCTTCGTTCGCCAACTAAGCCTAAAGCTACGATGTACGCTATATGAAGATTCTATAATACAAAATAAAAAAAAAATAAGACAATTAAGGAGAAAACAGAAATACCAAATTGATATGAAAAATACATTTAAATAGAGCACCAACCAAATCGCCGTAAACAACTAGTTGCATAATTTTAAGTAGTTCTTCAACAGTAATAGTATTTCGACAGTGTAAGCTTCGCTTTACAATTTAATGTAACCCCGCTACCATAGAGATCAGAATTTAAACAGTTTGTACTTAGATTTCTGTTTGACAACATGAGTTCTATGTTGCTAGATTATAGTATTTCCCTGCAATTTTGTTATTTTTAGAAGTTGTCGAAGTACTATGATTAGAATTATCTGAATACAAGGCGTAAAAGTACGCGTTTTTTTATATGCGCGGGACACCATGTTGCAACTTCATATTTTATTTTGAGAGTATTTGGGAATGAATTTCTACAGAATAACAATGTATAATTGGTTGAGTAAAGCATGAAAAATAGGCTTGAAATTGTATTTGGAATGAAGGACAACTTTAACTCGTCACCATCTCACCATGTGAGATGCTTGCTTTCAAGTTGTAGTTGAATAATAATAAATATAGACGCTATAGCTGAGTTGGCTGCAAACGTCAAGTGGCGCAAGTATGCCTTTAATAGAGAGTTATTTTGTCAAGTTTGTCGTGGATACCCTGGGGCCATGGAGTTTGAGTGGAAAAAAGTTTCAACAGATATTACACAATGACTGGGATATTGTGGGCCGTATAATCCGTTAAGCGTTAAAATACAAACCGTACTTTATTCAGCTTTCCAAGCGGGCATGATATGTGAACTTTATTAATTAATAATGTAATAAGTTAGATATAAGTTTTCAAGTTGCCTTTTCAATAAAACAGAAAATTTTTGTCGTTTATTTTTTTTCTAAACTTTATGCTGGGCTTAATAAGGGGGAAATTCAATGAAGCTTCTGGCAGCACTTACATTTGGCATTTGACATTTGTCATCAATAGTGATTTGTGACAGATTTATAATGCCATTTGCTTTGCCATTATTTGATTTTGATTTGGTCACGAATGTCATATAACGCAACTAGTTTATATTAAGGAAATCCCTTGAATATCCTCCTGTCTCAATTAATTAGCGTTTTGTTGCGTTATTTCCACACATACCCATTCGCAAAATGAAACAGCAAACTGGCCATAACACTCAATAATTCACAAATAACAGAGTTCAACAGTCAAGAGTCAAGACTAAAGACTTTAGTTCACGATTGGGTTCCTTCCTTGACGGTTGTTATTGACCCAATGATACTTTAGTGAATACAAAGCCAGTGTTCTTTAAGTAAAGTGGGACTACAGGTTGTACTAAGGACGTGATTTTCCAGAACAGTGTAAATTTTCTATAATGGTTGAAGCGAGCAAACACTGGTTTCAAAAGGCATGCAGTTCCTGCGAATGCAACACACTAATCCATCCTTGGACCTATAAATGTAGTGATGCTACCAGTACTATGCTATTGAGTTGTATAAAAGGAAGCTACAAGTTTTATGCTATGGTTTACCTTGTAAGTTGTTCTTTGATTTACTTATAAGATGATAGTCCATTTACTGTATTAAATTAAAGCTTATGAATTGTTAATCTTTGTAACTGCTACATTTGAAAACCATTGTAGCACTTTGACGGACCTGTTCTATGCATGCTGCGGAACAATTTGCTCTGTTCATAGGCCAAATATCCACTTACTATCAGATGTGCGAACCACTTGGTCTGTCAAATATAGCTATAAAAAAAACTTCTCTGCATTTCATAGCCCAAATCTCGATCTAAGTTAGTATAGATGAAGTTAATAGGCTATTTAGCATCACACAGCAACCTTTATGAGCCTAGTAAGAAACAAAGTCATAAAAATATTAAGTAAAAACAAAGTAACAGTGCAGGCAGGTGATATGACTAAATGGGTTGAGAAGCAAAGTATGCTGAATAACATTATGTTACAGCTCTTAGTTAATGCAGGTGAAACCCTGGAGAAGATCTAGTAACAGTTATAACCAAGAGTAATCAGTTTGTAGTTCTAACTAGGTTCCATTCATATTTTTGTTAGAGTGCATATTCTTCATTAATCATTTTCTTTTGAATCAATGTACAGAAAATGACAACCACTGCAGAAATGCCAGGTTTTTAATAAAATGTTAGCTTGTAGTAATTCATAAATATACCAATAATGAATATTTAAATTCTTAGTTGAATATTTAGTAATTGATGCAGTAGTACAACATCATTTTAAGTTTTCATTTATATAATAACTATTTTTATTTCTGACTGATTATGACTAAAATTGCTTAGCAACTCCTTAAATTATGAATAGTATGATAAGATAACATATTTTTCTGATAACTAATAATTTAATTACCTACCTATGAAACTAAAATCATAATGAATTATAAATACTTTTACATAGAATTGCCTCATTGCTAGACCAATACCTTTTTTCTCATAGGATCCCTTCTTATATTAAACACTCACAGCTCCATAGGGGGCTTATCCAGTGAATTTGTATACAAAAAATGAAGTGCTATTGCAGTGGAAGCTTAGCAGCTAAGACTTTGGCTTCACTTATTCGTGGGTACTGAGTTTGATCCTCAGTATGCACCTCATAGTTTTTGGAGTTATATTCATTATACGCAATTAAGTTTTGCTTGCTTTAACAGTCAAGGTAAACATTTTAAGGAAACCAACATGCTTGAGAGTTTCTCCATAATTTTCTCAAAGGTGTGGGAAGTCTATTAATCTGTACTGGGTTGGCTTAGTGGACGGCATAAATCCTCTTATTCTAGGAGGAGACCCATGCAATGTTGTGGGCTAGTTAATAATGATGTCTCCACACAATTTGATGTGCACCTTGCTGAGGCTGAGAGTTAGGGTTTAAGGTTCTGTTTTCTTGAATTATTAGTCCAGTATAGCAACTCACATTGCAGCATATTATTCTTTATTTAAAGAATGTCTCTTCATTTTTATCAATAGCAAGTTTTCCTGTGCTAAGAGATTTTAACTAAGTATTATATCTAAGATACTGCTGCACATACAGTGCTAGTGCTGCAACTGTATGGGTCACAGCAGTTATTAGTTTTATCATCAGTATTAATATATAAATCAACGGTAGGACCTAACAGAGACTTGCCTTTTGGTAAAAATATTATGATCCGGTGTGTATGTGTGGTAGCAAATGGGAACAAATTCGAATTTTAACCTATTTCAACATTATTGCTGTTGCTAATGTTGATTTTGATGATGATAATGATGGTCATGAACACACCCATCACTGAATATCAGGGGTGTTGAAATCAGTTAGGAACAACAAATGCAATAGATCCATATCCAGTGAATGGATAAAATTAATCTAAATATTATTCTCTGCATCATTAACTAATGGACATCCTGTCCCATTAGTTGATGATGCAGAGAATAATTTTTAATAATTTATTTTTAATTTAACCACTGAAAAAGATTTATCTAATATGTTGTTTTATTTACAGATACAAATACTTATGAGAGGTAAAAAATTGGGCAAAAAAGAAATTATCGAACAATTTAAACTATATTTGAAATCTGGTATATTTGGTTTAACTGTTGGAAGCTCTTTTGTGACATTAAACTGTATATTTAGGTAAGTTATAATAACTAAGTATCACGGTATACTCCGATACTCTGTGCCGTTAAAGAATATGTTTTTATAAAAGGCAGCAGAGGTTGTGTCATCACATTCACATCTCGGTCTATGCCCGTAACATTATTCATACGCATAAAGTCAAAAGTCAAAGTCAAAAATATCTTTATTCAAGTAGGCCCACAGGTGGCACTTTTGATGCGTACATAAGAACTACACGGTAGTGAGATGATGGCGATAACCACATTCGTAAACTTAAAACTAAAGCTACGAGGGTTCCAAACGCGTCCTGGTCTAAGAAGAAGCCCACAACAAACTTAGCCGGGTGTTTTTTTTTTTTTTTGTTA
This sequence comes from Pararge aegeria, assembly GCF_905163445.1. Lineage (NCBI taxonomy): Eukaryota > Metazoa > Arthropoda > Insecta > Lepidoptera > Nymphalidae > Pararge > Pararge aegeria. Next base: position 4,196,942 of record NC_053189.1, read on the forward strand.
TCACCATCTCACAATGTCATTTTAAATTATTAGAAGAGCAACCTGGTTAGAGCAATAATTTACACCCAAGCTTATCGTTTACGTAGTCCTTTATACTATAATAGGACTTTTCTATAAGCTTACGTTTAATACAAACTTTGAACTTTTTAAGAGACATCTCCAAGATGACATTTGGTAGTTTATTGTAGAATTGTATGCAATTTCCTTTAAACGAATTATGAATTTTATGTAACCTAGTATATTGCACTGTAAGTTTATTCTTACTTCTAATGTTTAAATTATTGCAGTCACATTTTTTCTTAAATTTAGAAATATTTTTATGAATGTACATTAAATTTTCAAATATGTACTGACTATACACTGTCATTATTTTAAAATCTTTAAATTTATCTCTCAATGACTCTCTCGGACCCATTTTGTAGATAGAACGAACAGCCCTCTTCTGCAGCACGAAAATAGTGCTAATATCAGCAGCATTACCCCAAAGTAAAATTCCATATGACATAATGCTGTGAAAGTAACTAAAATATACCAGTCTCGAAGTTTCTACGTCGGTCATATGGCGTATCTTCTTTACCGCATAGGCAGCAGAACTAAGCCTGTTCGATAAATTATTTACATGAGGGCCCCATTGAAGTTTAGAATCTAACGTTATTCCTAGAAAAACTGTCGTATCCTCCAGTTTCAGTTCCTCATTATTAAATATTGTAACAAGAAAAAGTTCTGTGCCACAAACAAAATTTTGTGAAGCCAATTTTAATCTTATGTAGATAAAATTTGCCGTTATTATAAATTATTGGATATTTTTACCCATATATATAAATATATATTTTTTCACTATATAGATGTAGTATTAGTATGTATTGTATAAGTAATGTTTATAATTAGGAAATATGTTTCTTAATCCAAAGGTTGTTCCAGGAGATCGCTTCAAGCGATAAGGCCGCCTTTGTTTAGTATTATCGTTTATTTTTTTAACCTGGCTTTCTATTTGTATGTGAAATAAAGACTTTTTCTTCTGCTTATATTTTGGTCGCTTAGTTTAAAAGATGATGTATAAATATAATTACGGGAAGTGCGCTAGCGGTGTGCATGAGTAAGGTATCCGCTTGGCAAATTCGGCGGCAATACCCCGGGAAACAGTAGTAGTGAGTAAAATACTGAATCTTCTACGGTCTTGTGGGAGGCATCGGCCGTGGCTAGTGTTTAGCGTTTCGATACAATGGCGCGTAGAAACCGATTAGATTTATTATGGTTTGAATATAACTGCCATACCTCCTAACATGTTAGCCCGTTGCCATCACGGCAATCGTGTAGTCGATTTCGAGTATGGAAATAGCATCGTAGTAAAATGGATCTTATGCGTATGAAACAAAGTTTCCTGCAATTCTTTAGCGAACTTTTCACAGAACGTTTGTAAAATAATTGAAATTCAGGATTTGCGACTCTGAAAACAAGAAGAGCCAGTTCACTTTGACGATACAGAATTTGATATTCGAAAACGACTCCTGCATTTTGAGCAAGCAAATATAGTACTAAGGCTTCAGCTGAGATTGCACAGGCAATATTAATATAAATTGCACGACTCATGATGCGAAGCATCAGAGAGTGCTTTACGATAGAAAAATTTTTTTTGCCTCATTTCGGCGGCTATTTTTATTATTATAGCCTTGTTAGTTCACGGAATTAAGACATTTTGCATACTATTGTCGAGATAATTTAATGGAGATTAATTCCATACTTTTAAAAAATTGATTTACTGCAATAGAATTGGAAAAAAACACCAAAATAGGTCAAAAAAATTTCCTGTCCGTCATGTGTGAAACCCGAAAACTCTCTAACTTGCGAAAAAATCCATTATTTGAGTTAAATTTTTTTTTTTTAAATTCTAATCGACGATTGTAGGTCACTGAATGCGAATGATTAATTAATTCAGTGTAGTTTACTTGCAATTAATAAAAAACGAAAACTGCAAGACTGTATATATTTATACAGACTGTTTATAAATTTACATGGATATATATTTAACTGCAATATATATATATATATCCATGTAAAATTAACATGGATGGTGATATATCTATATTTATAGATATTATGTACATTTTATTCCACCAGGGGCGCCTGTGCATCACTTTCCTAGTACAGCTGTTTTGAAACTTTTTTTTTTCTTTTTTTTTTTTCAATATTTGATAATTAAATGAGCATTATGAGTCGTCCACTTTTGGATTTTCCAAATTTTTTAGATTACTGACAAACAATATTATGGTACCTACTAGTTTGGCGAGAGGCATCGGTCATGGTTAGTTATATCATATATACATATAGGTAATTTAGCATACATGTAGGTAGTGAAGAGAAAGTTAGATTGTACATGGAGTCAATTTACTCTTATCTGTCTTATTATGTAAGCAATTTTATTGTTACTTTCAGTGGTTAGTAAGTATGATTTAGAATAGGCAAATTAAGGATGTCTCAATACTATTACTATGAGTCGTTGGCGCAGTGTTTAGGACTGTGGTAAGTTAGAGGTCACGGGTTCGATACCCGGCAGAGGTCATTGGGGAATTAATATATATTTAAAAAAAAAATCTCAGTGAGCTGTTGCCATATTCAGTAACCCTTTATCCCCATAAAAATATTCGTTAAGTTTACAACAAGATTTTTTTTCCACTATAAGTTAGCTCTTGACTGCAATAGCACCTGGTTGTAAGTGATGATGCAGTCTAAGATGGTAGCGGGCTAACCTGTTAGGGAGTATGGTAGTTATACCCCTAAACGGTTTCTACGCGACATTGCACTGGAACACTAAATCGCTTAGCGGCACGTCTTTGTCGGTAGGATGGTAAATAGCCACGGCCAAAGCCTCCCACCAGACCAGACCAGAAAAATTAAGTCATTATAAATTCCCAAGTTGCCCCTGCTGGGAATCGAACCCGAGACCTACTTAAATTCACAGCGCTGATGCTGATGATAAAATTATGCGTTTTGTATGAAGTCCCCGAGTTGGAAACTAATTGAAAAAGTTAGTGAATCGTGCAGCTTATTAAGCTTGTGTTATGGGAACTAAGATGACTGATGAATATTTTAATGAATAATATAGAAAGCAGGGTCGCTGCCCACTGCGCGAGTCGGCCTCTTTAACCTTTCCCCAGGATATAATAATAGGATATAATTGTCTCCTGCCCAAGCTAGCCGTGCAGAAGCTTTGGCCGTGACTAAGTTACCAACCGACGAAAACATGCCACCAAGTAACTAATTAAGCGTTCAAGACACTGATGTTATAATTTTGTTTACAGGAAACTCTTCTTTAGCCAATTCAATTATTACACAACAGTCTTACTTCCTTGTACAGTCAGCGGTGTGGCTGTTTACTTCGAACCGCCGTACAGAAGAGTTATGGTTGTCAACCTTTTCGTTAATTTGGTGAGTATATTAACTACGCTGCGTTCATTTTATTACTGTCTGGGTTGCCACAACACTTGGTGAGGAAAGTAAATTTGTTGATTATGAAATGGATTTAAGAGACCACTAGTGTCACACTACCCAGCAGTGCACAACAATATACTACACAAGCCCGTAGCTGTTAGCCTCTTTTCAAACGATGACGTCAACAGCTGGACATAAAATATCTTTTGTATGGATTCCCGAAAACGACAGACTTTTTCCACGGAGAGAAAGATCTCCAACAGGATACAGGGATTTATAGCTTAGGCTGCACCCCCACGAACGTAGATATTGTGATGATAAGTCTATCTTATTGGCCGCTATTGGACGGCCGATTGGCGCAGTGGGCATCGACCTTGCTTTCTGAGTCCAAGGCCGTGGGTTCGATTCCCACAGCTGGAAAATGTGTGTGTGTTGAACATGAATGTTTTTCAGTGTCTGGGTGTTTATATGTATATCAAAAATATTCATCACTCATCGTAGTACCCATAACACAAGCTACGCTTAACTTGAAGCTAAATGGCGATAACTGTATTGTCGTAGTATATTTATTTGTTACTATTATAGCTATTGCCCGCGACTTCGTCTGCGTTTAATTTTGTTTTTTGATGTGGCATTCAATTTAGTTGTAGTTCTAAAAAAAATTAAAATATTCAGTATCGCTAAGCCTTAAATGAGGGGTTTGCTGCTGTCAACTGAGGAGTTATGTTCTCTATCTCCAACCACATTTATCAGATCTACACAAAGTTTGGGCAAAATTGAACACATATTATAACCTCTATAGTACACAAATAATTATTTAAATCGGTAATAATTTGTCGGAATTATGGTTTCAAATCGTCAATCACTTTTATCCCCTCTCTCAAAGGAACTGAGCTTAATTTCGGGATAAAAAGTATCCTATATTACTTTTAACACTTCTAAGAATATGTGTACAAAGTTTCATGAGGATCGGTTAAGTAGTTTTTGCGTGAAAGCATAACAAACAAACTTACATTGATATTTATAATATTAGTAGGGATGAATGAATGAATACACTTTTATTGTACACCACATAAACATAACAAATTATAAGTAAAAAATTTAACAAAAAGTATACAATTTGGCGGCCTTATCGCTACATAGCGCTACATAGGGATATAATATTAGTAGGGATTTATTTATTTGTATCACCAAATTCAATAATAGCGATTACGACCGAAGAATGCTGCTTGGCGACGGAAATAAGCATGGCGGTAGAATTTCTCTAAAATGAGGAGTACTGGCACTGAAAGCTTCTACTACTACTAAGCTCTGGTCCAAATAGGATACTCTCGCTCGTGGTCATCATATCAACCCATTACCGGCCCACTACAGGGCACGGGTCTCCTCTCAGAGTGAGAAGGCTTTAGGCCGCAGTCTACCACGCTGGCCTAGTGCGGATTGGTAGACGCCATTGAGAATGAATGAATAAAATTATGGAGAACTGTCAGGCTTGCAATTTTTCTACACCGTTTAAAACAACTGACATTCAAATTGCTTCAATTAAAAACGCACATAACTCCGAAAAGTGAGTGGCCGGGGCTCGAACTCGATCTCCACGAAAGGAAAGCACTAGGCTATCACCGCTTCATATAAGATATTTTTTCGTGGTGTGTATATAAAACATTACGAGAGTAGCAGGAGGTCGCTGGTTACATGCGTCTAAAATTTGGGTATCCTTACAAAAGACTTGCCCAGCTGTGGACTTTAATCGTTGATATGATGATGGTGGAAAACAGTAAAAGAAACTTGTCAAAGTCAAAGTCAAAATTATCTTTATTCAAGCAGGCAAGTAAGTGGCACTTTGGATGCGCACATGAGAATTACACGGTAGTGAGATGATAGCGATAACCATATTCGTAAACTTAAAACTAAAGCTACGAGGGTTTCCAAGCGCGTCCTGGTCTAAGAAGAAGCCCACAACAAAATTAGCCGGGTGTTTTTATTTGTTATCACCATCTCACATTGTCATTTAAAATTATTAGAAGAGCAACCTGGTTAGAGCAATCATTCACACCCAAGCTTTTTTATCGATTACGTAGTCCTTTAAACTATAATAGGAAGTTTCTATAAGCTTACGTTTAATATAAACTTTGAACTTTTTAAGAGACATCCCCAAGATATCAATGGCTTGTTTTAGGTCTTCGAGTACTGGGCCCGTATGTTAGACCATATGGGTTGGTTGCGGCGGTCTGTCGGTCGCGAAACCCTTATATTCATGCTCGGTAGCTCCGCCTTGTTCTACCTTATGCGATTGGAAAGAGAGAACAGCAAACGGACGCCTTTGTTCTGGTGAGTGCACTCAAACATAAATATGCTATAAGGTTAAAGTATGTATGTACTTCGGACGACTGAATTCTGAATTGGTGTGGGTCATAATTACATTCTAGCGACCTTTATTAAATTCTAGCGGGTTGCCCCCGAACCCCCTTACCCCTTAGAGGTAAAGACTTACAAACGCACTATAATTCTAAAAAGGTTTTTTTAAATCGGACCGGACAGATTAGCGCTTTAAATAATGAATAAAAAAGGACATGAAATGCTAAAATATAAATAAATGGACTGTTGTTTAATAGTTCAATCAGTGGGTAAAGCAATGTCTTTCATTACGGGCGCCGGGATAAATCCCAAGCAAATGAGGGATTTTAGAGTAACTCTCGACCGTAGCGAAGGTGTTGCATCTAGAATCCTGAGTGTAGCGAGGGTAATGAAATCCAGTTTTTGAAGGTTTTTTTGTACAATCTTTAGTCTATGGTTCGCGATTCTCAGGCTCTGGTGAGTGACAGGGACGCCATCATACGTTAGAGCGAGTTGCAATATTAGAAAGAACAGATTTTATTCAGATACGTCATACGCGATGTTTCTTATTCAAAAAATTACTTCTCCGTTGTTTGAAATGTGGGAAAATTTATAGGAAATCCAAAGAGAAGGAAGTTACGTATATGACGTGATATAAAGGCATTAATGTAGGTAGGTATTTCTAATACAATGATGTATTGAAATTTGTAGTTTACTAAGTTAATTTTCAATAGATATCCATGTAGCCATGAAAGATAAATAAAGTTAATCGCAAATTATACCTACCTCAATTATTAAGGATGCCCTTATCGTAGTCATATCATTCTTTATCACCTTAGCTCTAAATTTATTTTGTGAGATTATAGTTTTTGCTATGGTAATGAAAAATCTGCTCATAATAACAAAAATAAAGGCGAATTATTTATTTATTTTTGATGACATTTTGGCATCTCCGGAAATTAATAATATACATATAATAAACATAATTTTCAGATGACAGATTAAATGGAGTAGTGTTATCCTTCTCCTACTCGGGAGATAGGCGGCATTGAAGTGTAGAATCTTCAGGATCTATATTTACACCTATGGTGTACATCAGCATTCCCGGTAATACACCCAGGCACCGTTCCCGTAGAACTAAAAAAAGTATCTATATGTACCTGCAACAAAATCTTTGTACCCCTTTTACTAAAATTGCGCCGACGGGGGAGTATGAAATTTCCCACACTTATAGTTTATATAGACTATAGAGAAGGGGTAGAATGCTAATATTTTTTATCTCGGCAAATACCACGCTTTTTTTTTCTGATTGAAACAAAAAACAATTATATTATTTTGGTCCATTTAATCCAGATTGTACATGATTAATTTCATGCTTAAATAAAAGCACGAAGCAATTTTTTTTTTCTTTTTACAATAACAGTCCAACGCGTTTACCTTAGAAACATTTTGAAAAATCTCACGTGAGATTGGTCGATGGGGGAGGGGGTTTAATAAAATCTAACGACATCACACCAGGGGGGAGGGAGGTACAGAAAATAAAAAACAAAACACTTCACGTAATTTATCGACGCCCCGGGGTTACACACATTTTATAGAGCCAGACTAATTCTTTGGCTCTATATAAAGTAATAATTTGTAATTTTTTTTTTAAGAAGCAGAATATTCGTCACCTAAATTGACGATTCATATATTTTAAGGTTCTTCACACCTCCGCGGGTTTCCAAGGAAGTTGGAGAACCAGTGAAAGGCATCGAAGACAAAAGTCCAGCGTGCCCTCACAAAGGACCTTGCGTAAACTACGTTTTTAGGGTAAGTTTCATTTTAATCATAAATAAGGTCTACGGAGAGGTCTTTAGTCGAGCAGTGGCCTATAACAGTCTTAACTTCTCGGAAAGGAAAGGAACGGAAAGGATTGCGTGGGGCAGACGTGTAGGTTATCGTAGTAGATGTTCAAAGGCAAAGTCAAAGTCAAAAATATCGTCATTCAAGTAGGCCCATAGGTGGCACTTTTGATGCGTACATAAGAATTACACGGCAGTGAGATTATCGCGATAATCACATTCGTAAACTTAAAACTAAAGCTACGAGGGTTCCAAACGCGTCCTGGTCTAAGAAGAAGCCCACAACAAACTTAGCCGTGTGTTTCTGCTTTTCGTTCTCCGATATATTCCCATAATCGCTTTGACGGCCGAATGGCGCAGTGGGTAGCGACCCTGCTTTCTGGGTCTAAGGCCGTGGGTTCTATTTGATTTTTCATTGTTAAGAGTGTTATATGTATATTATAAGTATTGTATTATATTCATAAAGTATTAATCATACATCTTAGTACCCATCACACGCTACGCTTACTTTGGGGCTAGATAGCGATGTGTGTATTATCGTAGTATATTTATTATTATTATTTTTTTTTTTTTCTTTAATTGCTTTGACGGCCGATTGGCGCAGTGGGCAGCGACCCTACTTTCTTGGTCTAAGGCCGTGGGTTCGATTCCCACAACAGGAAAAGTTTTGTGTGATGAGCATGAATGTTTTTCAGTGTCTGGGCGTTTATATGTATATTATAAGTATTTATGCATACTATTCATAAAAATATTCATCAGTCATCTTAGTACCCAAAAGACAAGCTACGCTTACTTTGGGGCTAGATAGCGATGTGTGTATTATCGTAGTATATTTATTATTATTATTTTTTTTTTTTCTTTAATTGCTTTGACGGCCGATTGGCGCAGTGGGCAGCGACCCTACTTTCTTGGTCTAAGGCCGTGGGTTCGATTCCCACAACAGGAAAAGTTTTGTGTGATGAGCATGAATGTTTTTCAGTGTCTGGGCGTTTATATGTATATTATAAGTATTTATGTATACTATTCATAAAAATATTCATCAGTCATCTTAGTACCCAAAAGACAAGCTACGCTTACTTTGGGGCTAGATAGCGATGTGTGTATTATCGTAGTATATTTATTATTATTATTTTTTTTTTTTTCTTTAATTGCTTTGACGGCCGATTGGCGCAGTGGGCAGCGACCCTACTTTCTTGGTCTAAGGCCGTGGGTTCGATTCCCACAACAGGAAAAGTTTTGTGTGATGAGCATGAATGTTTTTCAGTGTCTGGGCGTTTATATGTATATTATAAGTATTTATGCATACTATTCATAAAAATATTCATCAGTCATCTTAGTACCCAAAAGACAAGCTACGCTTACTTTGGGGCTAGATAGCGATGTGTGTATTATCGTAGTATATTTATTATTATTATTTTTTTTTTTTCTTTAATTGCTTTGACGGCCGATTGGCGCAGTGGGCAGCGACCCTACTTTCTTGGTCTAAGGCCGTGGGTTCGATTCCCACAACAGGAAAAGTTTTGTGTGATGAGCATGAATGTTTTTCAGTGTCTGGGCGTTTATATGTATATTATAAGTATTTATGTATACTATTCATAAAAATATTCATCAGTCATCTTAGTACCCAAAAGACAAGCTACGCTTACTTTGGGGCTAGATAGCGATGTGTGTATTATCGTAGTATATTTATTATTATTATTATTATTTTTTTCTTTAATTGCTTTGACGGCCGATTGGCGCAGTGGGCAGCGACCCTACTTTCTTGGTCTAAGGCCGTGGGTTCGATTCCCACAACAGGAAAAGTTTTGTGTGATGAGCATGAATGTTTTTCAGTGTCTGGGCGTTTATATGTATATTATAAGTATTTATGTATACTATTCATAAAAATATTCATCAGTCATCTTAGTACCCAAAAGACAAGCTACGCTTACTTTGGGGCTAGATAGCGATGTGTGTATTATCGTAGTATATTTATTATTATTATTTTTTTTTTTTTCTTTAATTGCTTTGACGGCCGATTGGCGCAGTGGGCAGCGACCCTACTTTCTTGGTCTAAGGCCGTGGGTTCGATTCCCACAACAGGAAAAGTTTTGTGTGATGAGCATGAATGTTTTTCAGTGTCTGGGCGTTTATATGTATATTATAAGTATTTATGCATACTATTCATAAAAATATTCATCAGTCATCTTAGTACCCAAAAGACAAGCTACGCTTACTTTGGGGCTAGATAGCGATGTGTGTATTATCGTAGTATATTTATTATTATTATTTTTTTTTTTTCTTTAATTGCTTTGACGGCCTATTGGCGCAGTGGGCAGCGACCCTACTTTCTTGGTCTAAGGCCGTGGGTTCGATTCCCACAACAGGAAAAGTTTTGTGTGATGAGCATGAATGTTTTTCAGTGTCTGGGCGTTTATATGTATATTATAAGTATTTATGTATACTATTCATAAAAATATTCATCAGTCATCTTAGTACCCAAAAGACAAGCTACGCTTACTTTGGGGCTAGATAGCGATGTGTGTATTATCGTAGTATATTTATTATTATTATTATTATTTTTTTCTTTAATTGCTTTGACGGCCGATTGGCGCAGTGGGCAGCGACCCTACTTTCTTGGTCTAAGGCCGTGGGTTCGATTCCCACAACAGGAAAAGTTTTGTGTGATGAGCATGAATGTTTTTCAGTGTCTGGGCGTTTATATGTATATTATAAGTATTTATGTATACTATTCATAAAAATATTCATCAGTCATCTTAGTACCCAAAAGACAAGCTACGCTTACTTTGGGGCTAGATAGCGATGTGTGTATTGTCGTAGTATATTTATTTTATTTATTTATATGATACCCGAAGGAGGAAGAGGGGTGTGTCAACTTTATTCTGACCGTCACCACACTGCTATAGCCGAGGTTGCTGTAAGTTAACTATATTACCATATAAACTTACACCCCACTCTTCCATCCGCTCGCCCATCTCTAATTTAAAAGAAAGCTCGATAATTAGAAAGTTAATGGCCATAATATTTTACTTTCTATAGGTCTAGCAAAGCGAGTTCGGTAGTTTCCCCTGTCAGTCAACTTTTAAATATTACAAAATGCCACTAGTGAGTTGAGATGACGATATAATGTCATCGTTCTTATTGTATCATCCATCCCATTTATTTACCTATATGAATGTCTATAGAAAATTTATTTACCTTTTTATTAATGTCGCATTTGACCAAACATCTTTTGGACACAAACAATATTGTTATATCATCGTTTTACTATGTTTCTTTTAAATTAGGGTCATGTCATCATCAATTAACGTGTGTGGATGTTTGTGTTTTGGTAATTCAATTAAATATACAGGATACATTTTATGTGGACATAATCTATAAATCTGCGATAGAAAAAATTTAACACGGTGGTATTTGTTCAAGGATGTAGATAATCATGGAGAAGTTTTGGGTAGAAACTGCACCTTCTCTGTGAGGCACAGTGCACGCGCAATTTTTTGACAATAATCTTAATTTAATCAATAATGTAGCCTGTGAAGTATTAAAGATCGAAATAATACTTTGTGTGTATGACTTAAAAGTTCCGGTTGACAGGCGAAGAAAATGTCACCGATAAGTTAATTCCCAATGTAGAGATCAAAAAGTGTTTAAATAGAGATAATTAATTTGACATACATTAAATTGAGTTGAAAACCACCAAACAACCAAACAAAACAAAAAGGTGGCAGTAAAATCATTCATTGTTATTCCCGCGGAGTCGTAATTTTCAGAAACAATAAATTCTAATTCAAAATTCATTTATTTCAAGTACAAACAGACATACTTGAATACTTGACATTTCAAAAGTGCATAAATAAAGTCCTACTACGTATTCAGGTAAAAACTACTACGAAAATATATGTTGTAGTTGATTCTGTTACAAGTATTAAATAAAATATAAAGTAAGCCCCAAAGTAAGCGTAGCTTGTGTTATCGGTACTAAGATAGCGGTTTAATATTTTTATGAATATAATACACATAAATACTTATAATATATAGATAAACACCCAGACACTGGAAAACAATCATGTTCATCACACGAACATTTTCCAGTTGTGGGAGTCGAAACCACGGCCTAGGACGCAGAAAGCAGGGTCGCTGCCCACTGCGCCAGTCGGCCGTCAAGTGTTATAAGAGAACAATTATAAATGGGGCCATACCTAAGAGATTAACGAAGAGGATAACTATAACGTCACAATAAGTCACTTGGACATGTTACAAGGATAATATATAATATCCCGTCAAGTAATTATTATTTAATAGTACGCATATCTACATATTATATGTCATGCGTAATTTAATTATGATGGTTACAATTTTAAATCATATTATATATATAAAAAAAGTTGTTATGCCTCTGAGTAAGAGGATAAATTAGTTTAATTGTACCATCAGTGGTATTTTTGTGGATTTTCCATAACAGTCGTCATAGAGTCAGTTGCGTGTTTTGATTTTACGTTAACTACCTAATGACACGTTGGGGATATCTCGCAATAACTTTGAGTTTAGGTGTGTTCAGTGGCGCGTTTTTTCACGCCGGAACCAGTGGCGTGCATAGAGATAACCTCTATGCACGCCACTGGTTCCGGCGTGAAAAAGCACAGGGTATGCAGATGAAATAAAATGAAGAAAATCTCCAGTACGAGTTATAAAAAACTTAAGGATAGACATTGTAAGAGTTATTAAAATTCTACCTTTAAGTATTTATAACTCGTACTGGAGATTTTCTTTATTTTATATCATCTGCATACCCTGTGCATACCCTCTATGCACGCCACTGGCTGGAATGTAGGAAGATGGAAAACCAATTAAAATCCTCTTAAAAGAGTTACATAAAAAATTGGATTGGCAGTGTATTTGTGCATGTATAAGGTGCACGTCACAGGTTTAGTCGACTCGAGTTTCTGTGAAAAATCCTAGCATACATAAATTTTATAATATACTAATGACGATTGGGAATAAATTACCCATAACTAGGTTAAAGTGTCACTATGGGATTGTGGTAACAAAACGAATATATACCCAGCTGGGAAGGAATTATTCTTTACTAGCTGTTGCCGCCGATTTCGTCTGCGTTTGATTTTGTTTTTGGGTGTGGCGTTCTAAAACTTTCAGGAATATGTGTACAACGTTTCATGAGGATCGGTTTAGGAGTTTTTGCGTGGAAACGTAACAAACAAACTTACATTGACATTTATTATATTAGTAGGGATTTATTTTTCTTTAATTGGAAAACCAACAGTTTTAGATACTAAATAGTTAGCAAATTGGTTTACTTAAAACTAATAACAGGTTTCCACAGATAAGTCTTATATAAACAAGGGTACCTGATAGAACCCAACAAAAATGCAGCAAACTATAACTAAGTATTAAGTTAACCTAGCATGCAACAGTTTATCTACTAAGTTGCGACGTACACTGTTTATATTACCATAAATAAGTCAATTTCGGGGTTTTTGTAAACAGAATTAAGAAGGCGAGAGACACGGATTATTTCCATTGCCTCACATAAATAGAACAAATGTATGTTAAAAAGTAAAGTAGTGTAATTGAATAATTTTTTGACTATAAAGGAAAATTATATACGGAAAATTTACAGTCAAATTGTTGCTATGTTTTATGGCGAAAGTTTTCCACTTGCCATCAGGTGCGCCGGCGGCTTGGTCCGTCAATTATTACTATGAAAAAAAAGTAAACAAATATTTATTATTTCCAGGGGGCGGCTCAGTTATTTGGAGTCGGCTGCCTCATGACTATACTGCGGACGATCATACCTCGGATACTCACACCGACGAAAGCCTTGAAGTCATTGAAACCTTCGCATCTCAAACTTGGGCTGTTCTTTGGAGGCTACATTGGCATTTATAGGGTAAGAAGTTTCCTTCATGGGATATCCAGATTTCCTACGCATACATCATATTTTTTATTTGTTTTATTTCTCTAGAAGTTAGCCCTTGAGTGCCATCTCATCTGGTGACAGTGGCGTGCACTTCATACTTGCACAAAAGTGCTGCCTACCCTAACATTTTCATTTGGCAGTAGAGCAGAATTCTGTCATTTTATGCCATTTTAATACTCCATGCTTACCCTGGTCCAAATTCCTGTGCACGCCGCTGTCTGGTGGTAAGTGATGATGCAGTCTAACATGGTAGGGGGCTAACCTGTTTGGGAGTATGGTAGTTATACTCCTAATCTGTATCCACCCGACATCGCACCGGAAAATTAAATCGCTTAGCGGCACGTCTTTGTCGGTAGAATGGTTACTAGCCACGGCCAAAGCCTCCCACCAGACCAGACCAGAGAAAATTCAGATTGCCTCTGCCGGGTCGAGCCTGGGACCTCCTACAAAATAAACACAGCGCTCACCGTTGCGCCAGGGTGGTCGTCACAACAATATAATATAATAAAAATATTTATTATCAGAATTCCTTGTATATTTTATCCTGGGGAAAGGGCTAGAGACACAGATTTTACCTAGTTCAAGCATCAGTCCCCACATTATAACTGTGTAACAAAATAACCCGTAAGCGAAATTATATTTTACTTATACTTATAAGTAATGTGGAGAAATAAATAAATCATTCATTCATTCAATTGAGTTTGTGTGCTCTATTTTCTGTAACGTCAGAGTAAAATGCTAAAATTAATGTGTCAAATTTGAAAGCTGAAATTCGTCTCACTTCTACGACAAGCGTTGTTGTCAAAATAACATCAAGAAAGAAAATAAGGTATTTGCGACTCTACGGCTATTGTGATTAGGTCCATTTCGCTTTGACAATCAGTATTACAGGGTTTCGGTACTCGAAAACTACTTTTGTCATCATTCTCTTTCATGGAAGACATATATAGGATTAGATTACGAATTTCGTGTTAATAAATTTAATTTTCATTTGTTTTCATATTCTATTTCAGTTAGTAGTATGCTTTCTGTGCCGAAAGAACGGTAGAGACAGTGCGCTATACGCCTTGCCCGCGGGTTTCCTCGCCGGAGTTGCCTTCAGAGCTTCGCCGTCTACGCCAATTGCTTTGGCGCCGGTCACATCAACTTTGCAGGTAAATTACATTATGCAACAAGTATGGTACATTGTACTCTACTGATTGTAATGATCAAAATATAATATAAACTTTTAAATACACTCTAATAAATAATGACCACTTTTGCTGTTTTTTCACTGTATTGATGTGTCGTAAGACGCTCTCTAGATTTTGGTGGCAACAGGCTTTACACTCGCGATTCGTACCTCGATTGTTATTTCCGACGGAGACAAATGTATGATTGCTCTCACTACGATCACCAAGTCAAACCGACATTCACTCAGCATCGTTCGGTGTATACAGCCTATATTAAAAATATAAAGAGAACATTTTCGAATTAGAAACATAGCTTCTTCAATAATTTTATCAAATTAAACGGTCATTTACCATAATTAAGAAGATTCTAAATATATTTTCGTTTTAGCAAAAGGTGTACTATTTTCAACAGCACAGAAACTCTTTGCTGGTATTCAAAAGAACAATCTGTATTACCCCGTAAAATAAAAATGTTTTATCTTCATATATACTTCTCATAACTTGCAGTGAGGTACAAACTCAACTTAATCGGGATATTCGTAAATAAACGCTAGTGTGGTAATCTATATATATAAAAGATAAAGTGTGTGGGTATGTTCCGTATAGACTCCGAAACGGCTGGACTGATTTCAATGAAACTTTCAGGGAATCTCCGGATTGATCTGGCGAGTAATCCTGTAAAGTTTGGTGACGATCGGAGCACTCCTATTTTTAACCTTTAAAAACAGCTTTTATTTACTATGATGATATTCTATTTTTGGGTGTACATGGGTGTAGATGATGATCTTCACCCGCTCGAGAAGAAAATAGAAGAGAATGAATACGGAGAGAAATACTTGATTTAATATATTATGAGACTTAAATTAAAAATTTAATGATGTAAGTTTATTGTTTAAATAAAATAAAGCAAAATCTAGCCCGGCGAAGCGGGCTGGGTACGCTAGTGTTACATAAAACACTCGTATCTTATATCTTTAAATATGAGGCTTATAACAGTGTGTTTTTTTTTCTATATATAATAAATAAAAAACGGTGATAGCGCTCAGTAGGTAGTACTTCGAATCCCAGCACGCACCTTGACTTTTCTAAGTTATGTGTTAAGTTATTACCGCTTCTCATTGTGGAACCCGTGCCCTGTAGTGGGCCGGTGATGGGATGATATGATGATGATAATCACATAATCTATATACATAAAAATTAAATGCTGTTCGTTAGTCTCACTAAAACACGAGACAGGCTCGACCGATTTGGCTAATTTAGTTCTTCAACTACTCGTGAAAGTCCAGGGAAGGTCTTAAACCTTCCCTGGACTTTCACGAGTGAGAAAAATTCGAATAAGAATAAACGACAGCAATATACATAATTGTATTGTACGTGAATTTAACACCCAATTCCTCTTACATAACTGGAACGATGTTGATGTAATTTTGTGTGTATATTTCAATGGGTTGCGATAGGTGGCGCTGCTTTACCAGGCAAGACAACAACTGCGGGTCCGCTAGTATAATAAAAAAACCGGAATGATTGGTGCAGCGTGCTATGTGTATGCTCTAAAGTCTTTATGAGAGAGGAGACCTGTGCCCCTGGGTCGTTAATAGGATGACGATGATAATGATCTTATGATTCATTTGCAGATTCTGTTCTCGTGGTTGTACCAGAGGGGCACGATACCCGAGAACTGGCCCCTAGTTGAGCTCCTCTACTGCATATGCCAAGGCCTGTTGTTCCATGCGCGGGTCATGCACGAAGACGTGTGCCCGCGTTACATCGTCAACCTCATGCGCACCGTCACTAGTAAGAAGTAAGTATTCATCATACGATATCTTCTGGTGGGATGAAATGAAATGAAAATACACTTTATTGTACGCCTAACAGAAATGAAATTATAAACACAAACAACACAATAATAATAATGATGGGATGTTTCGGCTGTAACGGGTAAACGAAAAAGATAGTTTCTTTTTTCTTCTGGCTTTACACAGATTAGCCAACGTCAAGTGTAATATATCCCGACTAATATTATAAATGTCAATGTAAGTTTGTTTGTTGCGCTTTCACGCAAAAACTACTAAACTGATCCCCTTGAAACTTTGTACACATATTTTTGGAAGTTTTAGAAGTAATATAGGATACTTTTTATTCCGACATTAAGCTCCGTTCTTTTGGGAGTGGGGATGAAAGTGTTTGCCGATTTTACACCATAACTCCGACAAATTACAACCGATTTAAGTGTATGTGAGTATATATATATAATATATAGCTATATGTTTAATAAAAGTTAGCGAAACTTAAAATATAGAACATCAGGAGAAATTGACTGACAAAAAGGGCGGGAAACTTCGCACATGCCCCCCAAACTCTCTCCCCAAATCTACCGCAATCTCGCCTCGCAAAGGACTGGTGCCTATACTGCACTTACCGAAGTACCAGCGCCACTCACTTAGCATCTAGCTGCCTATATAGGCAAGTTCTTAAAAATATTGTGTTTATGACATATAAGTTCTATGACATTTTAAAAGAACTCACCCATACAAACAGCCCACCACTATGAGAATGACACCAACACCATAATATACATGCCCAATACGAGCAACACCTATCTACCCCAAAACGAGTTCACAAGTTCAAAATAAATTTAAAGGATAATCCGAAAAAAACTGCCCCCCCCCTTTTTTTTTCTCTGTCTCTGTCTAATTGGACGGGTGATGCGCTCGTCTATACACAATACGAAGTTATTACTCGTATCCTAAGATTTAATGTGTCTTCAGATTTAAACTCAAAAGACCACAGCGCCCGCCACTGAATGCATTGAAATCGACTAATTGTAATTAATTTACTTTCAGAGCTGACGAAATTCAACACTCCTTCATACAGAAGATCCTTAGGTACAAAGATTTCCATCCTTAGTTTAATTTTGGTGTAATTTACGTATGAAATGGACGCATTTTTAAAAATATATTGTTTTTATCGATCGTGTCTTGATGTGAAACTCCTTTGGGTAATATGTATTTCAATACCAGTACAATAGATAAACGGCTAAAAATGGGGCCATCCTTTTCACAATGCTGCCTGTGAAAAGGATAGCCTTACTTTAAGACCTTAGAATCTCTTAAGTAAACTTAATTGACACTTAATGAACCCTTTATTGCACGCAAAACCTAAAATAATACAGATAACAAAACGAAAATAAGAAATTTATTGAAAATTTTGGAATGTAGAGGCGGCCTTTTTGCTGTAATCTCTTACAGGCAACCATTTAAAACCAGGCAAGACAGTTAAGTTTATTATAGAGATTGGTGTACAACAAAATTGCAACAATATTTGATTATTTGTAGCGCTCAGGCAAGTGTCCTTTTTTAATTTGGCTTTAATTACCTAAGGTATTGAAATATTTCCACCCCAATGGTATCTGAGTGCAACGGAATATACCTATGTTCAAAATCTAATACCCACATAAAGTACGGAACACACAGAGTCCAGGGCGGAACCGGACTAAACCTTGTTTCTGAGTGTTTGATGCGGCGGTTCAGTTTTAAAAAAAGTGGGGTCATATTGTTTTTTGTAAGCATCAATCGACTTATTAGTTGATCAATCATTGTAAAAGACAATTATCACTTTTTATAGAGCCAGACTAATTCTTAAAGATAGATATATTCCTCATTGTTAGTTGCTTGGGACATGTTAATAGAAAGAATATCATAAATATGGGCCCTGATTCTCTGTAACATTAGATTCATAAGTGCTACTGTATTTAGTGAAAAATATTTGACATGTCATAGAAGGATTTCAATTTTAAATTATTTAATGATAATGTAATGACGAGGATAAACAATATTTGCGTCACAATTTGTGCTTAGTAGAGCTAGCATGCGAAGTTCGAACAAATAATGTTTACCTATTATCTCGTCTATCGCTATACAAAAAATACGGGTAGAGATAATTATCTCTTTGTACGCATGCTAGCCCTACAGGACTGTGTTACGATAATAATGTAGGTAATAGAGAATAAACGTATATTTTTGTTGGTATTTGACTCTAAATAACATTTATTAGGCACTAATATTATTCTTCTTTACAATAGTTCGCAATGTTAATTAATTATATTATAATTTGTGCCTTGTAAACAATGGGTGCTTATAGTCATATTGAGTCTCTGTTGAAGCTGCTTATGGCAAGATGAGTCCATAAGTAAACGGTGCTTATGATCAAGTTTAAGCTAGTTTATGGCAAAGCTTATTCGATTTGTTTACAGCCTAACTTAAAATGAAAATTCTAATAAAACGTGACATGACATAGGAAAAACGATTTTATTATTTACCTTCGGTTTGAGGCTAGTAAACTGAATATGTATATTGCATAAGTAAAGGGACAATATAAAGATGATTTTGTATTATTTTTCTATTTATTTTATAGTTTATTCGTTTTACTCCTCGGGATATGACATATAATATAGAGGTAACACACAGAAGTCGGGGCGGACACGTGTTTCACTGAAATACCCACCCCGGCTGCCGGGTGTATAGTGTTATAATTTTATATTATTTTTTATTACATTAATAGATTTTATCTAGTTTTTAATCTAATGTAACATTGACGTTATATTGTTCTGGGAACAATGTCACATATTCATTTCATAGCACAAATAGAAGTTAATAGGAGATTAAGGGTGGAAGTCAACCATTAGTCGATAGGTACAAATACCGTGTAATGACGTTATCAATAATGCAATGTGGGCACATTTATGGGAATATTGTATTGTAGGGATATTTATAATTAATTTTTTTACACTTGTCTTATCATGTTAACAATCTTTTCATTACTCTTAAGTGTAAACTATGTATTGAAAATATAAAAAAAAATAACAAAAGAAAGCATTCAAAATGAAAAACTCTTTTTTTTGTTTTCTTTTATGTTAATGCACATGTTTTTATTCTATTTTTAAAATATAATGTATCCCAAAAGGTTATGAATAGATAAGTATAAATCTATTTGCACTCAAAGTAATAAAAAAATACTCAAAATGGATAACGCAAACAACATAAACGAACGAAAATTTATATGAAGTATTATGGCGTTATGTAAACATGGATTAAAATTTTGTTTCTCTAACTTTTGTCACAATTGTTAACATGTTTGTTAAATAGTTACATCAAACATATTTAAAATAGTGTGTACCCTGGCGAAAAAGCACTTGTAATTTTTTGCGAGTCGATGTCTCTAGATAGTACGTACAGTACTTAGACAGAGGGATAGTATTTTGAGTAGGATATTGGCGCACATTTTGTAACACTATCTAAGCTAAATTAACATGTTTTAAAATAGTGCTATCGGAAAGCACTGCTATTCGACCTACCAATACAGTAGTTTAAGTTATCAGATTTGATAAACCAGAATCGGCACCAATTTCTTTCACCAATGGCGTACCATATTAGCTCAACACCGACTCGAGAGCTTCATATAATGCGACATAGTGTTGTGACGCGTGGGCAACTTTTATGTTATTGTGAAATTGTGTGAAATTTTATGTTGTTTGGTACTTATTCCAGATACCCACTCTAATGGACACTCAATAAACATTTTTTCCCCCATCTATGCCACTTCAGCTGCCGACTCGTTGAGCATCCTTGTTTTGAAGTCCTTAATTCTCTGGTTATTTTACGCACCCCCTCATTTGTTCACGTAGATATACTTCGTACATAGCTGTCTTCATCGCCTGCTAAGTGACTCCAAGCCGTCTTGTAACGCTCATTGTTAGCGACTACATTTTTGTGCCAAAAGTGATCACTGGCAACACAAACAATGGCATAGCCATTTTCAGATGTCTACTTTATGTCTCATGATATAAAGCACATTTTCGATTGCTTCAATTTGAGTCGAGTCGATGTTTAGTCGATATGGTGTGCGAATGCATTAATGCGATCAAGGACATGGCGGACATGGTGGAAAAGAACAAATGTATATTTTTTTTATGAGGAAACTTTATTTTATTATGTAACCTATGTATTAGGACGAAAAATGGGTTGTGTTTAATTTATCGGTACCAGATATTAGTTTTTATTGGTGTTAATTGGTTTTAATTTATAGAAGTTGTTGCATTCCAAATAAGATTGATTTGTTTTAAAATTGGTTTTAGACCTCATTTGTATGGGATAAATTAAGCCCGGTAATGTATGGACCCTACATTTGATTAAAGTACCAAAAAAATACCATAGTAATATATATTGTTATATTTTTGGAATAAAACAGTTTAATATTGCATGTATTTATTTTATTAATTGAACCAAATTTATTAGTGTTCCTAAATTTCATGTACCTCTATTTTTAAAACAGATATCGAAATACAATGACATATAATATTTTGTATTATCGTGCATATAATTACGCTCCAGAAATATATTAATGATATATGCACTTATGGCAATATGTTAGATGGTCTGTTGTAAATTTGATATAACAATTATATACTGTTCTTATAAATATACTGATTGGTGTGGGTACAGGAAAATTTATTTAACTCTGCATTTCAAGTTGACATTTAAATTGGCGTAAGTACCATAATAGTAGCGCACGAATCCGTACAATGTTTTTACCACTGCGGTAAATAAATTGTAAGAATAAAATAAAAATAAACCTATTATTGAAATAAAAGGACCAAGTAGTTAATCTCCTAACTGAATAATTTTGTTACTCATTTCGTAATATAGTATCCTCCAAATAATTTAGTGGAGAAGAATGCGAACTAATTGAACTGTGGTTAATGTGGTATTTAAATATTTTTTTGATATATTTTGGCTTAATCTAGCCTTTTTTATAACTAATCCATGAAACAGATGAAAATTGAAGCTAAGATATACTATGCGATCAACGTTTAAGCTACATAAGGAAGTTTATGGTCTAAGGTTAGGTTTTTAATCAACTTCTTCAACCCTCGGGCCCCCAGAACTAGGTGGCCTCGCACAACTGGGGCCACCACTTGGTATCGCTCCATGCAGCTTCATCATGGGTGACTGACATACAGCCTGAACTGCTTTTAAATGGATCTCCAGTTCTTCTTGTGATGCGTCAGAATTTAATTCCAACCAATGTAGCTGGTTTGTGCATTCAGTAACAACAGCGCTTTTATCGCTGTCTGTTAATCGACTGCCAGAGTTTTCTGCGGCCTGCAACAACAGAAGGTAAAACTGACTTATGGCAAGGCTTCGGCTTCCCATTCGGGTGACCCAGTTCGAGCCATGGCATGCACCTTTAACTGTTTGCATTTCTGTGCTATTTTAAGCAATTAAAATATCAAAGTGAAGGAAAACGTGAGAAAACCGGCATGCCTAAAAGTTGTCCAAAATATTCTCAAGAGCGAGCGAAGTCCACTTATCCGCATTTGGGCAGCGGGGCGGACTACCGCCTTAACTATTGTCAGTATAAGAGGAGAGCAGTTCCCTGCCTGTGGGCCGTTAATGGTTCGATGGTGAAGATGAAAACTGTCTTCCTGTAAATATACCTAGTTATCTATAAGATTTTCCGTTGAAAATGTGAATGTTAGGAAGATTTTTCACCAAGAAAGCAGCCTGTCTAAGCGTACCTGCGTTCGGGTGGGGTTCGGGATGATCAAAATGGGAGGCAAGAGGTCGCGTCACTGCTTATTGGCCATGAAGTATATTATATATACATATAATGTAAGAATTAAACGGAAGAATATTTTTTGGTAAAGTAACCCACCATTTTACATCCATACAAATATGCTTCCAACTGATTTCTGACCTCCACCCTTTTTCTTATAGCTTCGTCATCAGCTTTAAACTTCTCGGCGTCTTGAAGCATTTTATCGATTTCCTTCTTGTTTAGGCGTCCTTTGTCGTTTGATATGGTTATTCTCTCCGAGCGCCCGCTGCATGTGTCATATGCATTTACACTAAGAATACCATTCGCATCTATATCAAAGGTTACCTATAAGTTGAGTTCTTATTTAATTATAACGTTATTATACTAAATATAAATGGTTTTGTAACCTGACAGGTTCGCGTGAGGTATGTCGTACGACGTCGATTTGATTTAAATGTTTCACATCACGCCGCAATGTCACCGAACTTCCTTTAAACGGTCCTACCTGTTACGGTGGAAGGTCTTAGAACCTCTATTATATAAAAAAAACTCCTGTGAGACGTCTTATTAGACAAACACATACAATAGAATTCAAATTCAAATTCAATTTGGCGGGACGTCTTTAGACGTCGCTAAAGTTTGTATGGGATAATGGTGGGCTGCAGTAGAAGGTACGAATCCACTTCGAGGTTGCTCACGCGAACGTGTTTAACACTAACCTGTCTAGATTCTGTTATAAGTACAAAAATCTCTAGATTAAATTGAGAGGTTTAAAGTAGTGCTTTTCACAATATTTACTGTTGAAAATGATGCACTACTTTTATCAATGACTTTATTAAGGTTAGAGATTATTTACGTAACGTAACGTAAGAGTTAGTTGCATTATGTGATTATTTATTACGGGCACTAACCTCGATTTGGGGAATTCCTCTAGGGGCTGGTGGTATACCAGTTAAATTAAAGGTGCCCAATAAATTATTGTCCTTTGTCATCGCTCGTTCTCCTTCAAATACCTGAAAACATCAAATCTTATTTTTTTTCCAACCGGGAATAATTTTATATGTTTTCTCCGCCTTTCTTACCTGTATTGTGACAGCAGGTTGATTATCAGAGTATGTGCTAAATATTTTCTTCTGTGCAATTGGTATTCTTGTGTTTCTTTCTACTAATCGCGTCATGATTCCTCCTGCAGTTTCTATTCCCAGGGACAGCGGTATAACATCTACTAGAAGGACATCCTGAATCCGAGCGTCTTTAGAACCCGTGAGTATAGCTGCTTGAACTGCTGCACCATAAGCGACAGCTTCATCAGGATTGATGGATAGGTTCAGGAGTTTTCCACTGAAGAATTCCTATGTGTAAGATTTGGTTATTAGTCAAAGCTTTTTCTGTAATAATCCTTTTTAATTAATAAAAAGTCCCTACCTGGAGTAGCCTTTGAACTTTTGGAATCCTTGTTGAACCACCAACCATCACTACATCATGAATCTCCCTCGTGTTCAAATTGGCATCTTGAAGTGCTCTTTCAACTGGTCCAAGAGTTTGCCGAAACAAATCTGAACACAATTCTTCAAAACGCGCCCTTGTTACCTTAGAGAAGAAATCTATACCTTCATGTAAAGCATCTACCTCTAAACTAGCTTCCGTGCTGGATGATAGCGTGCGTTTAGCTCTTTCGCATGCTGTTCGAAGTCGTCTCAAGGCTTTTGGATTATCAGACATTTTCTTCTTATATTTACGTTCGAATTCTTGGCAGAAATGATCTACCATTCGGGAATCAAAGTCTTCGCCTCCTAGATGTGTATCGCCCGCTGTAGATCTAACCTCAAAAAGGGATCCTTCGGATATTTGAAGGATAGACAC
The DNA here is from genome assembly GCF_905163445.1 of Pararge aegeria. Lineage (NCBI taxonomy): Eukaryota > Metazoa > Arthropoda > Insecta > Lepidoptera > Nymphalidae > Pararge > Pararge aegeria. The sequence continues at coordinate 4,221,121 of NC_053189.1, forward strand.
ATCAAATGTTCCACCGCCCAAGTCAAATATGAGAACGTTTTTTTCTCCTTTCAGATCTTTATCTAGGCCATAAGCTAGTGCTGCAGCAGTTGGTTCATTGATGATTCTTAAAACATTGATTGCTGCAATAACTCCTGCGTCTTTTGTCGCTTGACGTTGCGAATCGTTAAAGTATGCTGGAACTGTTATAACAGCGTCTTTTACAGTTCCGCCAAGATATGTTTCAGCAATTTCTTTCATTTTTGTTAAAACCATCGACGATATTTCTTCAGGACTAAATTTTCGCTGTTGCCCTTTGTATTCAACAATAATTTTGGGCTTGCTGTTCTCCGATACAACTTGGAACGGCCAGTGTTTCAAGTCCTGCTGAACTTTAGGGTCATCAAATCTTCTACCGATTAAGCGCTTAGCATCGAAAACTGTATTTTTTGGATTCATTGCAATCTGAAAGTGTAAGTACAGGCATTAGATAGTGACTATAGAAGTTTTTTTGAGGACCTCCCTGGAGCGGTGGTGAGCACTGTGGATTAATGAGTAGAGGTACCGGGTATCAACCCGGTAGGGTAAAATTAGGAATTTGAATTTGTGCTTCTTTTTTGCTGAGATAGACGCGCTGCCCAAAGATTGAGCGTTTTGTTACGATATCGCGTAGAAACCGATTAGGAATATGGCTTTAATATAACTGCGATTCACCTAATAGTTTAGCACATTACCATCTTAGACTGCATCATCACCTCGTTGGGGGTCGTCCAACGCTGCCAGTGCGGGGCTGCCATTCCAGCACCTCGGGACCCCAATGTCCATCCTTTCTCCGAACTATGTGCCCCGCCCATTGCCACTTTAGCTTCGCGTCTCGTTGAGCTATGTCGGCATCTCTGGTTCTTCTACTGATCTCCTCATTTCTGATTTGTTCATGTAGATACTCTGAGCTTAGCTTAGCTCTCTCCATCGCCCGCTGAGTGACCTTAAGCCTTCTTATGAGGCCCATAGAACCAACCAGTGAGTTCGTTGTATTGAATTACTACAGATAGTTAGATACCTGATTCTTGGCAGCATCTCCAATGAGCCTCTCAGTATCATTAAATGCGACATAGGAAGGCGTAGTTCTATTGCCCTGCTCGTTGGCGATGATCTCCACCTTGCTGTGCTGGAACACGCCTACACAGGAGTACGTGGTGCCGAGGTCTATACCTACTGCTGGTACAGCCATAGTGTCAAGTTCTGTTTTAAAACTGCCCTACGCCTTCTAGGTTTTAGACTGTACTGTAAAACAAAGACAAGCGCTAACTTTTAATTAAATAAAAAAAAAGAAACAAAATAAATATTATTTTGAATAAGGAGCGTGACATTTTGATCAAGCGTGAACTCTCGATAAAAAATAATCCCAAAAAGTTGTGTGGCGGCGATAAGTGAATTGGTCGTTTATCAAAAGATTGGAAAACTTTGCTAGCAAATGAGTCGAGAGATTCACGAAACGAAAACTTTTTGTTGATATTCAACAAAAAGTTTTTTAATCATTTTATGCAAAGAATTAAGAACATACAGAAACTGTGTACCCGACTAATACTGAAGCATCAAAAACCACTCCACTTTAGTAGTGTTTCTCAAACAGGCAACAAGATTAGTCACTTCACTCCATTTAGTAGTCAGCAGTGCCGTGCACTGGGTTTCTTACCAGGGTATGCATACAACACGAAATTTGCATAAAACAGCAAAAATCCTCCTCCTATACGAGTTATACATTTATTTTAGAGTAGGTTATTCTTTTGTGCATATATGAAGTGCTCGCCACTGGTAGTCAGCAAAATTGTTGTTCTAAATATGAACAATAAAATGGGGAAAATGTGAAAAGTTTGTGTGCTTGCAACATTCCGCGGGTGTGAAGTGAGACGTGCGCGGAACGTTTCCACTGTTTTGGGACAGAATGCACTGCATGCAACTGTGCATGTTTTGGGACACAATGCACTGCATGCAACTATGCATGTTTTGGGACACAATGGCTGAATGAGGGTTCTGTATGTTCTTAATTGACTTCAAATATAGTTCAAAATGACTAGATTAGCAGTAGTACCTAGTTATATCTGAGAGCGGTGGTAGCCTAGTAACCACTACGCCAAACTAAGCCACTATCCAAAGCTTTTAAGTACGTATGTATCTCAATTAGAAAAACATGCATATGATGTAAGCTTTAACAAAAAAGGAAAAAATCGTGAGGGAACCTGCATGCGTGATAGTTCTTCGTAATCTAAAGGCCTGTGAAGTCTACCAATCCAGACAAGGCCAGCATAGTGAGCTACGTCCTAAAACCTTGTTATTCTGAGGCATATACTCTGTAGTGGGCTATTAATGATAATCATGTTAAGTGCTTGTAATGGTGGCAAAAATGCTGGTTGCATTTCCGCTCTATAAAACTAGGCTGGCACTTAAAATGTTTTTTCCTATCATCTATTCTTATAATAAAACTGTCGCGGGATATTTCAATATCCAAATTTCCTAATTATATACATTACTTATACAATACATACTAATACTACATATATATTTATATATATATATGGGTATTAATATCAAATAATCTATACTTATAATAAAACTGTAACTGGAAGATTTCTGTACATTTAATATATTTTGAAAACTTTGATCGGGGGATGCTTTTTAATCGATACTGAGTCCAAAACAGATTTTTATTTAATTTTTTTCTGTTGGTCTGTCTGTGTGTCGGTCTGTCTGTCTGTCCGGGAAACTACTGAACGGATTTAAATAAAATTTGGTATAGTTGTAGCTGGTATGCCGGGTCAACATATAGGGTACTTTTTATCCCGATAAACAATAAGTTTCCTCCGGGAAACGGGACGAAAATTTTTATCAATTTTACTTCATAGGTCCGTTAAATTTGACCCGTTTTTGATATTTTTTTTTTATTTGAAAGTCTATACTATTAAGTATGTTTTGTCTAATTTTAATGAAGATCTGATAAATATTGTCGGAGATAAAGGACATAACTCTTCACAGATGCCAAGGCATAGGGTACAACGATCGAATGCATGCGTACCATCTTACTAATATTATAAATGCCAAAGTTTGTGAGGATGGATGTATGTATGGATGGTTTTAATTGTATATTTATTATTATGATTTTCTGTAAATTGTCTGGAATATAACGATGTTTTTTTTAGAAAATACCGACTTAGAGTTTTACTGGTGTACCTACGCCGCGAAAATGATTGATGATACGAGTACATTAAAATAATACTACTACATGTTTTTAAAGTAATCATGATTATCTACAAAAGAATCCGCGAGTCTTACTATTATGGTTAAGTCACAATAACTGCTTTTTCTTTAATTTTTCGTTCAAAACACGGGTAACGGTATTCCTAAGATGTTGACATTCCTATCATGATATTAATACTTATCCAAATAAATAGTTTTTTAAATATTAATTTTGATTAAAAACCTGCAAATTCCTTTTTAAATTATTCAAATCGAACTATCGCTTAGAAGTTGCGACGGGTATCGAATGGCAGAAAGCAAGAAAAATGCAGCGGGCCGCTCGGCCGCGAATAACACAGTTTAGAAATAAAACTGGACCTGGGTAGGTATAAGGTAGCGCTGCAATTCGTTTCTAGGTTTTTTTTAGATATTAAAACCTCTAATAACCGATTCGGTGCACACGAAGTTGCGCGGGTCAGCTAGTTTAATATAAATAGTAAATAGTAATCGGAAAGATTTATTGCCATTGGACATTACAAGATAGTAATGCACTCTACACCAGTTCGTTGTAAGACGTATTGTAGCAAGACTATTAGATACCTAGATAAAAAGAACGTTACAAAGACTTTAGCAAGTTTTAAATAAATCTACTACTAAACTTATTTAAACTTTATAGATGTTGAAGCGTGAAAAGTTTCTTATTCAATAAAACCCAATTTGCATTTAAATTGAACTTTATTTAACTGAAAATAAATTTACAAGCGTTAAAGATTCCTGAGAGTTTGCTTTATCTATGCATCGGTATTTTTATAGGTTATTGTAATATATAATTTTAGTTTGCAGGTAGAGTTTCAGGAATTACCCAATGCAGGGATATTCGAGCATTAACGATTATTATCTCATGAATCAGGACCAATAGGTTAATGGGCTCTCCTAGGTAAGGATGGATAACGCTACTCCGGGCGGATACTGAGATTATTTTATCGGAGAAGTTCATTACCTAACATTTATTTTAGTACAAACACTATGTAGTTATAATACATGCCTATTGTAACTTTTCTTTCTTTCAATTGTGTTTATTTTATTGATTTGTATTTGGTGTTGAATAATGTTTATTGGATTTGATTTGATTTGAATGCTTTAGATACTTACCTTTTAATTAATGAATAGCAAACTGCTCGATACCATAGATTCATCTTGTATAATTATTATTTGATATATACCTACCTTTAATTTACATTATTTATATGATTTTCCATTGCGATGTTTCAGGTACATGAAATTATGTGGAAAACTGACGTTTCTTAAACGAAGTTTTTTGTCATAAAGCAATCACATGACGTGTCCTGTTGAAAAAATCTAAATGAGTTAGATTGACCTCCTTTTTATGAGAGAAGGGTGCTATAAGTTAAAATTTCACTATACTCAATACAAGCACTGACGTAATGAGATTTTTTTTACTACGCCTGTGAAAATACAATGCAATACAAATTTTTCGATTTCCATTCGTTTACATTGAATTGCATGCGATTTTATTTAGTCGATATTGTTTTTACCTGATTAATGGATAAATCTTCTAACTAACAGTAGTTAGAGGGTTATCAGCTCTTTTCTCTACTGGTATCTACTTATGATGTTTGAGTCAAATCAGATCTTCGTTTATTTGTGGGTGTAGCCCGGATGTTTTTATTAAAAGTATCCAACGTCAACAATCCAAGGAGAGAAGCTATCGCCGCGCCAAATATCGTCAAGATCATTACACTATTTCAGTCGAACATAGATACAAACAGACAGACTTTTGCATTTCAAATATTAGTCCATACTAAATATTTAAAGTGTTCACGATTTTATACTTTCAACTCGAGGGCACCGATTTTTATGTCAGTATGAAGTATTTATTTATTTTTTTATTTATTTAGAATACTTTATTGCACAAACTTAGAAACAATACAAGAAACACACAAGAAAACCAAAAAAAATAAGTAAAATTAAAAACAATAAAAAAAAAATAATAAGAAAAAAAAGTTAAATACAGTTTTGTGCAAAGGCGGCCTTATTGCAAAAGCAATCTCTTACAGACAACCCTTGGTGAAAGTAATTGGTGAAGTAGTTGGGTTTCTGCATTTATTTGTGTCAACTGGAATGGCAATAAATAATTATATCCATTGTAAGTTCGAGCGAATGCTTTAAATTGCTTTTGGGAAAAGCGTATATGAAATGTATATGAAAGCAACAATGTATAGTGAGAGTTCTTTGGGTCATTCATGACTATATAATCCTGGTCCAAGCATACATAGTTAGGTACCTACTCTGTGCCTCTGGCAAATAACTCTAAAAGAGTCCATTTAAACACCGATAGTGTCAATGTATGATACCATAAAATTATTTTCAAATACTTTTAAATTTACATAGTTGTTTTGTTCTTGCACGTACGTTTTATTCTTTAGACGCGGCGCGGCTCCCTGGTGAGCACTGTGGTTTTAAGTTCCTGGGATCGATTCTCAGCAGGCAATTTAGCAATTTATATTTTCTGACTTTTCTCTGGTCTGGTCTGGTTTGGTGGCCCGCTACCAGGTGAAATTGCAATCAAGGTATAACTTCTAGTGTTATTTTAACAAATATGAATATATATACCGCCATCTAGCTGTTATGGGTCCTAAGATGACTGAAGAATATTTTTATGAATATTATACGTAAAACTTAAAATATGAGGATAAACACCCAGACACCAAAAAACATACACGTTCAGCGCACCCAGGGCCTCGGACTCCGAAGACTGTCAACTGCGCCTAACGGACTTCGCTACGAATACGAATATACTTTTATTGCACACCACAACAGTATACTTATAAAAAAGAAAAGTATAACAGAACAGCGTATACAATTTGGCGGTCTTTTCGCTTCATAGCGTTTTCTTCAGTATTTACTGTTATTTTTCCGTATTAATAGTACCTACATATTAGTTCTTTTTCTAATATTTATTATATTATGTATTATTTTATTTGAATAATCTAGTAGTTCAAGTATTACTAGGTATGTAGTTTTTCGTATGTAAGTATTATTATTTTTTAATCACGCACAACCTGCAGTCTTTTATCCTTATGCTAAGGTTGCCTGGCAGCGATGGCTACTAAGTGTTAAGGTCGCCTTTTGTATACTGCTTCTGTTTTTTTTCAAACTAGTAGTGTGCAAATAATACATAGATATAAAACAGTGCATTATAAGTTTTAACAGGAGGATTAAAGCAACGGCGGGGATTAACTACAGTTAGGTTAGGTAGATCGCTAAACTTTCAATAGATAAAAAGGAAACCAGAAAGTGGGTAAGTAGGTTAATAAGAGTTATTTCCTGTTAGGAGTTAATGTTGCTTTGTTTATTTTTTTTATTCCTCTGCAAGTTAACCCTTGTCTGCAATCTCAACTTACCTGCTTGTAAGTGATGATGCAGTCTCAGATGGTAACGGGCTAATCTGTAAGTGGTATGGCAGTAATACCCCAAATCGGTTTCTACTCGACATCGTCTTGTTTTTCGGAAGGGTGGTAACTAGCCACGGCAGAATTACACCAGACAAGACCATAGAAAATGCAGAAATTATAAATTCCAAAATTTCTTCTGCCGGGAATCAAACTCGGGACCTCTCGCTCAAATCTGCAGTGCTCATCGCTGTGCTAGGAAGGTTGTCAGTGTTTTTACAATAAGACGACTGCTAAACAGTTAGCTGGAAGCATTAGGTACTATTTATACGAAACCCCAGAACAAACCAATAATGCAGTCACTGTTCTTTTACGTCACCGACACAGGCTAATACTCCCACAATATAAATTAAAAATGTCTGGCCGAGGTCCTTTTTTTAGGTCTATCATGATCTACAACAAAATCGTCACGTCAAAAAAACCATTATTGAAAATTGTTTTTTTGACGTAGACCACCTATCTAAATATGATGCTAAGTCCTCAATTACATGATATCTTAATTATATATTATCAAATATTAATAATAGTGTGACCTTAAACAGTTTTACCACATAAATAACTCATTTAGGTCCTTAAAAAAAAAACAAGAGTTTCAGACAAAAAAATTACATGCATACCATAATCTCTTTATACCACGTGTAACATAATTACGAAATAATATTAAAGGGTGCATAAGTATATTTCATAAGCAATCACTGTGTGAAAATATTAAATCAAAACAAGCATATTTATTTTTCCATACAAATTAATGCACAACATTCTAACTGTTTACTTATGACAACCCTATTGAAGATAAAAGACCGACACTCGCATAGTACCTAAGCTACGTGACGCGTACCTATAGTCCATTGAAATGTTACATGAATTACTGCTTTTAATCCACGGAAGTAAGCCCCCTGACCATGTTACGTTTGGATATACCCAGCAATGTTTTAATAAAGTCCAACTTACATATCACATAGTTCGATAGAATTAAAAGTATTAACATGACACAAACTTAAACAGACTCGAGTGATAAAAGCACGCAGCTCTGCGTTCACTAGCGAAAATTTCTTCAAATAGTAAGCAAAACAACAATAAATTTCTGTTGTAAGGTTCAGATTAGCGTTTTCCCTTCTTTTTCTTCTTATTGAAGTCGGGAGGGCAAAATCCGCGGGCTTGTAGCAATTCCTGCACATTGTGACATGCGTAGTAAACATTTTCCATAGCTGCATCCGTCAGCATATCTACATTACATCTCCCTTTAGCTTTGCCTTTTTTTGGTCTTCCGCCGCCTTTTTTGGCTTTTTTCTTGTCACCGCCATCTTCTTTCTCCTTTTTTTCTTTTTTCTTGCCTTTTCCCTTGCCCGCCATTGCAAATACGTTTTCGTTACTTCAGAAGCGGTTGCTAGTCAATATTGATTATACAATTCGCTACGAGGACGGAACCTACCGTTGAAGGCATTGTATACATAGGTAAACAGGGAGATAACAATGTACCTCCCTGTTTCCCGAGTTATAGTAATACTTAAATTTATTCAAATTTATTAAATTTATAACCATAACACTCGGTGATTGAGAAAAAACTGCCTGTTTTAATAAAGATAGGTAGCCTACCTTATTATCTTTAAAAAACCAAAAACGCATTTTGCACGAAATGGCTGATCTGATTTTAATAGGACTTTGCAAGGCAGATCTTTGCAAGAACCTCCGTTTTTACTGCGATTATAATGAAAAACAATTTCATAGCAAAACACTTTTATTTACACTGTAACATTATGTAAGGTAACAAAGTACAAACTAAGCTTATGAATGCGGTTTAAATGCACTTATCAGAGGTCATTAATTTTCACGTCAGAGGCATTCATTTTGCCCGCGAATATCCCTATAGCAGGTAAAATATTCTATCATCATCCTAAAAGGTATTTATTTCGTTTAGGAACTCATGGAATACTGCGTAACCTGTTTTTAATTTTTAAAATTTGCCTTTTTAGCCTTGCAAATAAAGGGTTGGCAAATATCATAGAGATTTGAAATTTGAATTTTTAATTTGAAATTTGAATTTGAATGATTTTGACTACCTCAGTAAAATGCCAAACTGCATTCCGCCACAAACATGGTCCTTATTATATGCAGCACTTCGAAAACACTAATATTAATATTATTATGGTGAATCCTAAATATTACTCCATTTGTCAGACTTCATTAGCTTTATAATAGCTTCGTCCGAAAATGACGTCTTACTCGTATGTCCGCCATATTGAATTTTATGATTTTTATATCTAAAGCGACACTCAAATCTATTTTAATGCATTGCAGCTCGATTTTAAGAGTCAATATTTCAATCAAATTTTATAACTGTTTTTAATAATCAATAAATTTGTTTTCATTCTCTAATTAATCTATATTATTGGATAAATATTAAGTCGTGAATAAATATGCATCACGCCAACACCCTTTGCGTTTTGAGCTAAATCCAATCTCAATAACTTTATTACATTCATCCTACTGAACGTACTGTCAGTTGTCATTAGTTAATTAAATTTTTATTTAATATTGTATAGGGGTTCTCGCAAAACATGCTCAACCTCAACACGATGTAGTTTAGAGGCGCCCACGGCTGTCGTTGGCGCTTCTGCCCTTCCCGCGTAAAGTAACTGCAAACAAAACATCCGCTTTAATTTCTTACAGGCCTGCCCAGGAACATGGATAAACTACTAGTGGTAGGTAAGGTGGAGAGTAGTAGACCACGGGACCAATCACCCAGTCGAATGCTCATAGGCCTCACTTTTACAGTAGCTATAAAGGTATTGTGGCCAGAATAGAATAGAACGTTTATAATAGAGTAGAATATTTTTTTATTGCTTAAATTGTGAAATTTTTTTTTGTGTTCGAAATGGCAATAGTGCGAACAGTTTGCCAGTTTCTGGCGTGCAATTTTCTTATATACTAAGAGTTTATTTTGCATAATATGACTATTAATTTAACACTTAAAATTCTAAACTCTAAACAAAAATATTCGTTATGAATTACTTCTATGAATTATACTCATTAACCAAATTCTTAACCTATTTTTTGAATACTAATGGTTAAAAATTTTTATACCACAAGCTTATTTCGCAAATACGTAACATTAAATTTGAGGAACACATATATTATATTTATTTATATTTCGTACGAATATTATCTTTACATTTCTGACAAAATACTCCTTGTTTACTTTAATAAAAATGCAGATTTCTATAATATATAGGCAAGTGACGGGAAGGTATTTTCATTTCGTACCGATTAATCGTATCGTAAATTGTATATAATTCTTAAGACAGTTTTTCTGTAAGATAAATTTAGATTGTAGATTGCTTTAATAAATAGCAACAGTAATACTTTTATAGGCGATGGTTTCAATCTGCTTGAAAATATTACTATAAAAAAAAACACATCAAAGTACACGAACTTAAGTTATGAAGTTCCCGATAAGCAGATAAATAAAGATCTAGAGGTCAGTTTTACGAATAAATATCAAATTGTAGAAGCAGAGAAAGTTTTGTGTATTTAAAGATTTAAAGAAGCCTCACCTTTTTGCCTAGAAGATTCTCAAACCGAGGCTTAACAAATGTCCAGGCTCCCATATTTCTATGTTCTTCTTGGCTCCATATGAATTCTAAAATAGTACATAGTACAGAATTGTTAAATTATATAGAATTGTACATCGATCATTTGCTTCAGTGATTTGTAATTTTTAGGAAAATAAACAATAATAATAAATTAATATACTACGACAATACACCTATCGCCATCTAGCCCCAAAGTAAAAGCGTTGTGTTATGTATACTAAGATGACTGATAAATATTTTTATGAATAACATACATAAATACTTATAATATAAATATAAACACCCAGACATTGAAGTGGGAATCGAACATACGGCCTTAGAATCAGAAAGCATTGCCCAAAATCTATATAATATCTATATTACTATAGTATTAAACACTACTATGATTTAATATGAAGCGGCGATAGCCTAGTGGTTAATTCCTTCACTTCCAGGACAGAGTTCGATCCCCCGTAAGCACGTGCGTGCGTTTTCATTTAAGCAATTATGCCTTGGGCCTTGCATGCCCTGTTTGCTTTATATAGGCGATGGTATTCCACTTACCATGAGCTGGGCCATCTCTCTTTTTAATTTACTATTAAAAAATAAACAAAAATAAATTTATATTTCAGTAACATTATAGATAATCATAACTAGTATTTGCTAACGGAGTTACTTACTACATATTTGTCTTCCACAGTTAATATTAGAAATGCGCAGTAAAGTCGCCCACATGAGCGAGTTAATATGAAACGCTGGCGTGTATGAGTAGGAATTTTAATTAAAACCGAATGAAATTGGATTCGTCCCAATCCCCCGTGGAAACCGCACGGGCAGTTGCGGAAATGAGAAGGTGGAAATGACAGGGGACGAATACTACGAGTTATGTGAGGTCTTGACGACCCCTCTGGCGCAATGAGTCCGAGTGGTTTTTTAAGTGGGAATTTCGGAGATCAATTCCCTGTTGGTCTAATAAATTGGGAAGCCCAATATAGCTAAAATATTTATTTTCTATTTCGTTAGCCCATGACTGCAATCTCACCTGCAGTAGGAGGTGAGATTGGTTGTTGGATCAAGGGTTTTTTTTTTTTGCTTTCTCCCTGCAGGCTAGAGACAAAAATTATATCCCCTCAGAAGGATATAATTTTTGTATAATTACCATGTCAACCTCGTATAGCAATAGAACATGGAATAGGAAAAATATACCCCGGTTTATTAGTACACATATATTATTTGGATATTATTTCCACTTGTGCGTCAGAGCTCCGAGAGTTGATAAAGCTGTGGGAGAAGATATATTTTTTTCTTTCCCCGGGGAGATAATTTTTAATGAGATGGTGATAACAAAAAAGAACACCCGGCTAAGTTTGTTGTAGGATTCTGCTGAGACCAGGGCGCATTTGGAATCCTCGTACTTAGCTTTAGTTTTAAGTTTACGAATATGGTTATCGCCACCATCTCACTACCGTGTACACATTTTTCATGTAATGTACGCATCATAAGTGCAACTATAGGCCTACTTGAATAAAGGAATTTTGACTTTGACTTTTGAATATTTTTATGAATCATATACAGAAATATCTACTTAAAGATAATATAAAGACCCATAAACCGAAAAACATTCATGTTCATCACACAAACATTTTTCGTTTCTTGGAATCGAATCTTCAGCCTTGAACTCAGAAAGCAGGGTCGCTGCCCACTGCGCCAATCGGCCGTCAATTTGTATGGCAGTTTCAAGCCATGCACAAGGTTATAAATACTTACTCCTGGCATTTTTATACTTCGCAACTTCATGTTGCAGTGCTTGTAGGGGGAAAGGGCTGAGCGATTCCACCCTCAAAATGGCTACGTCGTCTATTTTCGCTTTTAACCTCTCTTTGTTCAGCTCGTAGTAGTGTTTCCCGCAGACTAGTATCACTCGATTGACTCTCAACGGATCAGCTATAGCATCACCTGCAAAATTGACCTAAACGTTTAAGAAAAGTACATTTTTCTTTACATAACCAAAGCATAAAATTATTTTATATATTTTTTATTCCAATACAAGTTAGCCCATGACTGCAATTACACCAGCAGGGATAGCTCAGGCAGGAGACAAAAATTATATCCCCTGTAAAGGCATATAATTAACGTTTCCACCTGCTAATTCACGGGAACATGGAATAGAAGAAGTTATTACCGTTTTTCTTTTAATATTTGGTAGTCTATCATTTATTGATTTTAATTATATCTTTTAAAATTCTTAAGAATGCTTAAAAAAAATAAAAAACACCTAAAAACTTATAAGAAAAAACATATACAGGATATTTGTTAGTAGTATTGAAGCTTTTTGTGACAGAGCTCGTCAACTTCTCGAGCTTAACACCTACGACACAAACTGTTGGACACAGGGTGGCATGTTGCAGGACGTGCTCCTGGCATGCCCTGTGAAGTTTTGCTTTATTTATGGGCGATGGTTTTACACTTACTATCAGGTGCTTGGTCCGTCATTTATAACTATAGATAAAACACTGTTCTAAAATATTAACGGTAACACTGCAAAAATAAATGTATTAGACAAAGATCAATCATAAATTGTGAAAAGGATATTATATTATTGTTATGACAGAACTCTTTTTAGTTACAAGGAAAACGTTCTCGTGACGCGGAATTCTATCCCTTTTCCAACCCAAAAGTTAAAATCCCCATGAAATATCAATATCTAAACAAATACAATTTGTGAGATGTAGTCTGTAGAGCAAGAACAATAGGTAACAAGGTTTCCCAATATTACTGAAGTTTAGAGTTATCTACTCAAACAGAGTATGGTTTCCTGAGCAGTGGCGTAAATACCCTAGGGCTGGGCAGTGCCCCGGGGCTCTGAAATTAAGGGCCCGGATAGCCTCCACTAACAAAGTTTGTAAGCACATTAAAGTATTTTATTATTTTGTTTTTTTTTATAATTTTTATTAGTGTTTTACTTTCACTTGGAGGATTTGAACCTGCGACTCTGGCAATCGCGGCCTGAGCGCTTTCTCCAATTAAGCTACCGTCCTTCCTACCGTCGATGCCGAAATAAGTATATGCCTCTAACATCAGGTTTTTATATGCACTTTAAATTTATAAAAATACTAGATGTGCCACGCGGCTTCGCCCGCGTAATTTTGGGAGGCAGCGTACTGCTATAGTATACACATATATTTTTCAATGAAATGAATACTATATTATTTCTAATACCTCCAAGAATATGTATAAAATGGTTCATGAAGACCGGTTAGGTAGTTTTCGCGTGAAAGCGTAACAAACAAACTTTAAACGGGATTTTATTATTATCATAGTCATTAGTTATCCGAAATATAGGTGTGTGTGTTTTCGTACAGGCGGGTAATCAAAACATAATCAAACAATAAGCAGGTAAGTACTTAGTATTTACAGGTAAGTTCGTTTCATTACCTATGACTGGTTTGAAATGCGTCCCCGGTTCAAAGTCGGATAGTGGTGATGTCGCGTCAGCTAATCGCAATAAGATTTTTGGAGCTACCACCACTAAAGGCTTTCGGTAGTTGCGGATCATCTGGAAAGATAAAGACGTATTACAAGTAACAAATCACTCGATATACATGCGACCTGTTCGTTGAAACTTATCCTTATATTAAACTTTTGTAAAACAACATAAATACCATATATGAGACAGCGTTTACTGATGTCAAGACTAATTTTCCATCGTTATTAATTCATATTACCAATTTTACACGGTTGGAAATTGTTACATCGATATTTCTTTTCAAAAGGTTAAATAGGCCGTAAGCATGTCGTTAAAGTAAAAGCTTTGATGACGAATTTATATTGCATTTCTTTCTATTCACGTAGATCCTTATATTTCTCATATTTGAAAATGTCATTAAGGTGAGACGATACCTTAGATGAGACGTTTCTGGCCAAATCCCTGGTAAGCGCTTTGGTTATAAAAGTGGGAGGTCCCAGTTTCGATACCCGGCAGGTGAAATTTGGGAATTTATAATTTCTGTATTTAATTTTCTCTGGTCTAGTCTCGTAAAGTTTTCAGCTGGAGCGCGTTACCACCATAACTAAGATGTACCGCCAAGCATTTAAGCGTTTCGGAACTGTGCCGCTTAGAGATCTAGGAGGGCTTTAATATAACTACCATCTGACTACGGATGCGGTGGCATCCTTATGTGGTTGATATTCCATCAACACGCACGAAACGTTTTTTATCCACGTTTCTGATACGTGCCGCTAAGATGTGGAACGCCCTCCCGGCAACTGTGTTTCCTGCCACGTATAATTTGAGTACCTTCAAGGCAAGAGGAATAGGCTTTTTCTAGGCAAGCGTGCTCCAACCTAGACCTCATCATTGCTTTCTAATCGGCATGATTGTCGTCAAACGCTGGCCTATCGTGAATAAAAAAAAAAAAAACCAAACGCCTAATAGGCTAGCCCGATACTATTAGACTGCATGATCACAGAAAATAATTTGAGTAAATGAATTCATTGAGTGAAGTTTTCTTATTCTTACATGCCAAGTTTTTCACAGCGACGCGTTTTGTCAGTTGTTTGTTCGGTCGGGCAAATTATTACACCTAAGCTAGGTGATTGTTGAGTTTTTAGGCTTACAATAAACTACGTACACGGAAAAGTTTATTATTGTGTATAAGTTTAACTTTAGTCATTGGTACCCAGAAACCCTTTATAATTAATGGTCGGAGTTTGCCACGGGTGGTTCAGGTTTGGCCGGCTAGGTTTATAACTAAGGATTATGGGACGTAAATACTTGCATGTCAACGAAATACTATAACAATTAAGGTAAATAATGAACTTTACCTGTCTTCTTAACAGATGGAAATATTGCGCAGGAGTTGTCGGATTAACCACGTGCATGCATACTGCTTCGGAATCGGGAGTGGTCTCAGAGCTGTCGGTGAGTTGCAGGAATCGTTCAATCCTACACGAAGAATGTTCTGATGCGGCGCCATCGAACCCATGTGGAAGCAGCATTACTAGACCATTGCTGCGTACCCATTTACCTAAATGAAAACAATGAGACCAATAACATGAAGTTATAACTACATTGCTAACCTCTAACCGGTAGGATATGGTTTTAGAAGTTCAGCTTGGATTCTGTTTCTATACAATGTTTCGTAATTGATGATTCAAGATCTTTATTTCTCAAAATAATTGCAAATGTTCGCTAGTAGAGAAACCCTAAAATTTAAAATTATTATATAAAAGTACATTGTAGAATGTATATATAAGCATAAATCTATAAACCTTATTATCTACATCATCTTAATGCAGTCAAAAAGAAAAATATTCGTTTAAGCGATAATTATAATAATATTTGCTTAAATACTTTCAATCAATCGTTGCCTACATTTAATCAGTCCAGGAAGCAAAAAAACTCTCCGATTAAAATGCACTTTGAAACTACAAAAAATATCAGAGTAACGTATCGAAATTTGAATATTAAATTTTGTGGTGCATTAGAAATCTAAAGATGGGAAATCACCTACTAAGAATATTTTGTGTGACTGAATTTTGTAAGACATATAAAACAAAAGGTTGGGGGTTAAAGAGGTGAAAAAGAGGGCCACGTATAGATGAGGTTGGAAAAATCTACATCCACAAGAGCTCTTAAGTTAAAGAAGAAGGATATCAAAAGATTTAGATATGAAAAACTAAACGAAGTTAGTTGGTTAGAACGTCAGAAGTCTTCTGCGAATGCTCAGTATTTTTAAGTCTCGTTGCAGTTTGAATTCATTCTAATATATCTATATATAAATTACACTGCATCAGATAACTTTAAAGGAGTTTCGTAAATTTGCATATGTATAAACTGGTACTTGGAATAAACATCTGAATTATAAAAAAAGGAACTCACTTTCTCCAGACGCGATGTAAGTATCAACGATGATTTGAGCTCCGGTATAAAAATCTCCGAACTGAGCCTCCCAAATGTACAAGTTGTCCGGGGAATCAAACGCCATGCCGTATTCGTATCCTAGTACTGCTTCTTCAGATAAAATCGAATTAGCTACCTGAAAGTGAAATCTTAGCTTTTTTTTAAACCCCTAAGCAATGAATGAATGAATGAATACACTTTTATTGTACACCAAAGAAAAAAAAAGTAGTTACAAAGATAATGATATACCATCTCTGTCTAATACCATCGTCCAACCAAAAGGACCGAATTAAATGCTGTTTTGACTGCATATTTATGGTTTGCTTTCTATTTATAACTTAGCATTAGTTATTTTCTTAATTTCGCGATTTTTGATAAATATCTGATTACTATTTATTGCTATATTATCCTTCCTTCCCTAATGGAAAGCATTCAGCTTAGTTAGTAATATAACTGTTTTTTTTCTTTAATTAAATTATTAATTATACAGAAAGCATAAGTCTACATGCATGCAGTTATTAAATTAAATAAGTACACTTAATCGAAAACTCAATGAATAAAACAGTGTAAGGCAGTAATCATGTCTTCCTGAGATAACTGTAAAACACAGCGAGACAGATTTATATCATTAGATAACTTTTGTATGAGTTAGGTTAGAGCCGAATTTATATGAATTTCTTCCTATACACTACACATATTTCTAAACTCAAATCATTACATTACACAATAAATGTATCTCATGATACGCCTATATAAAACATCAATAATTTTTTTCATCATTCTTTAATTAATCGTTAAAGTACGTTTGGTCGTATAGTTATTAATTATTGTGTGCCAATCAAAGTTACCTTTGACATGTCACGTCAATTATTCCTATTACCTCAACCGTCAACATACCTCTAAAAATCCTTTCTGCTCTTCATGTATGTGGTTGAGAGGGACATGTATGGTCTCCTTTTGCTGATCAATGAGCATAACGTGTCGGTGAGAGAATGTGCCTCGACCGACGTCTTCACCGCTTAATCTTACGTGACGGCCTTCCATAAGAAGGGAACCTGGATGTTTAAATAAGCTTAATGCAATTGTTTCGTATTGTTTATTGGCGGATATAATAGTTAAACTGTTTATTCGGGAAGATCGTTCCGAATTAGGAACTCGCATTGAAAGGTGTTAGTTCGAGTCGAATCTATAGGTTTAAGACCAGGTTATCTTAAAATGCAAAGGAGGAGATGTAGAATGTAGGTAACAGACCTATTTCAAAATTATGTATTCTTTCAGGAAATGATTAATGTTGTTAAATCGAGAATGTATGTAGAGTAAGGAAATTGTATTGTCAATATGTATAATTCTATTAATTCTTTACCGATTCCACCAAAATTTGTATTGTAAATTGTAACTCATGGTGGACGGTTATAATAGTTGAGGACAAGGATTGTGGTTGACAATATAAATGTCAGGAAAATTAGCTATCGTAACGTTAATTGTCTACAATTCAAGTTGGAAAAACTTTAAAAAGTTCAACAAATTCCGGCTAAGCAAATGAAATCAGAATTTCGGATATTTGAAATAGTAAAACTTTATTTTCCACTAACAAGCTATCGTAGTTAAAAATGGTTTGGTTGGTTTTAATAGTTACCGATTGCCATAGCCTCAGCTGTTGCCCAGTCAAGGTCGCTTTCTTGAGTTATTTTATTTAAACGGTTTTTGACATGAGTCTTAGCAAGATGCGCGTGAATATTCTGCAACAAGAAAATAATAGCGAAAGTTTTTTTTATTTGATCGTAAGTAAACACCCAACGAACCCCGTTGGTGTTTGAAAGTTTCTTGCATCCATAACAGTAAATATGCGGTGGAATCGTTCCGAACGCTAATGCTAATTCATTTGACGACGCGTCTTGTCCAGTGATCAATACATAGCGAACATAGAAGATCTCATGTTGAATCAAATTTACGTGAGCTGGTAATAGAATCTAACACAACCCGTAAAAAACCGTGTAGACAGCCTTTCAACTTTTTGAAATTCGCAAAGCCATTAAATTTGTATAACAATGAATGGCCATGAAAGGGTTATAAATCCCTGTAAAGAAATTTTCATTTCATTCAATGGCAGGGCATTTAAAGTTCACGCTAATAAACCTTTTACTAAGTAAATGCCCAATTAAAGATCAAAGTTTACTTTGAAGAATGGAGTCTAGTCTTAACCAAACTTGTACCTTCTATCTTTTCGCTGTATTATTATTGTATTTTTAATGTTTTTCTCTGAGCTGTACTTCAACCTTACAGAAGGATCCGACTTTGATGATATTATCTAAATTAGAACTTAGACCTGCATTAATATAAGTCGTATTAAATATTGTGTATGTGTGTGAATGATGTATACTTAGTCGATGTTCACGTCACGTTGTTCACTGTTCACTGTTCACGTCAGCTCCTTTGTACGCCGCACAACCTAAGTTTTCTACCATACAAACTTTCATCCGCTATTCTACATTATATATCCCAATAAACGACCTTAAGCGTCGTTCATTCAAACAAAAAAGCGAACTCTCCAACTTTATTATTAGTTTATATATTACGCTTTGGCTGTGTGGTGACGGCAAATCAGAATACAGTTGACAGAACCCCTCCTCGTTCAGCGGGTGTCGTACGAGGCGACTTAGGGAATATAACCGAGTATGTGCAGCAGGGTCCGCTGTGCTACTACTAACATCTACTGCGATCACTAACACGGCAGCTCAATGTGGTGATTATTGGCAAACTTTTCAGTTGGGAGAGGCCTTCGTCCAGCGGTGGACTAAAGGCCTCTCAAGGTTAAGCTTTTTTGTTTCAAAAACCTAATTTGTTAACACCTTTCAATACATCACATCAAGGTCTTTAAAAGGGATTAAAAAAAAAGTCACATCAAATCCAGAGTCAAAAGTCTTCGAAGAATGATTGTTGCCAGTGATGACTAACGGGTCTGAAACGTGGTCGCTTACTATGAGCCTAATAAGAAGGCTCAGAGTCCCTCAGCGGGCGATTGAGAGAGCTATGTTGGGAGTATCATCGAACCGTGATTAATTCAGAAATGAGGAGATCCGTAGAAGAACTGGAAAGTTACTGACATAGCTCAGCAAGTCTTAAAGCAGTCTGAAGTGGCAGTAGGCGGGGCACATAGCTTGGAGAACGGATGGACGTTGGGGTTCCAAGGTGCTGGAATGGCGACCCCGGACAGGTAAACGAAGCGTTGGTCAGCCACAATTTTGGAGTTCCCTATAAGAGGCTTATGTCTAGCCGTGGACGTCGATCGGTTGAAGTGACGATGATGATGTATATACTGTAAAGTATTTGCCCTATGGCCTTTGCATACCGTAACGACTCAACTTACTCGTATATTATTTGCAGAGTTTAATATAACTGCCCCTAGCATGCTAGCCCGCTACCACTTTAGACATTGGGGATCCATAACATGGGTTGAAATAACAAGGTTTCAATTTATCTATACTTACAGGAAATAGTAAATTGGATGGTTCGAGTTTCATTTTATTTGTCGTCTCCGTTTGAAAGAAAATTTTGTTTCATAGATAAGGAATGGAATTTTATTTCTTGTCGTCCCTTTTCCGATATTGTTTCTTGGCGTCCAGATTAACTTTTCCCACTTTCAGTTCTGGGACAAATTGTTATTTCCCAATCTTTAACGACTTAGCAATTCAAACTTTACTCGCTAATAAATAAGAATTCCGAGATCCTAATCCTGTTTTGTGTTCTAACAATAGATATTGGATAGAAGCAGGCGTTACTTTGCGTAAATCCATGAAATATTATGAAAATTAAGGTTAATTTGCTGTTCTCCGCGAAACAATTATTCATTGTCAAGTCAACATCTCCTGAGGATGCTCCGGTTTCGGAGCGAAACGTACGTTGAGTACGTACAGAGGGTACATTGCCGAAGATCTGTTTGGTGTGGAGTTTAAGAATTGGAGAAATTATAAATTACACCATACAGATTCTCCTGCTTTTCACTTAACAATTATTCATTGTAAAGTCAATATCTCCTGAGGATGCTCCGTTTTCGGAGCGAAACGTGCGTAGAGGGTACATTGCCGAAAATCTGTTTGGTGTGGAGTATAAGAATTGGAGAAATTATAAATTACACCATCCAGATTCTCCTGCTTTTCACTTAACAATTATTCAGTGTAAAGTCAACATCTCCTGAGGATGCTCCGGTTTCGGAGCGAAACGTACGTAGAGGGTACATTGCCGAAGATCTGTTTGGTGTGGAGTTTAAAAATTGGAGAAATTATAAATTACACCATATAGATTCTCCTGCTTTTCGCAGAGTCCAGCAAATTAAGCTTAATTTTCATAATTTTATCAATAGCTTATATTATCTGGAGGTAGATCTCAGAATGGTAAGTTACCATTAGTGCATATGATTAGAGCGTTTGCCATTAATGTAAAGTAATGATACGCACGTAACGTTGGATTTAAATAGAATAATAGAATGCGCTTGTGATGTTTGTGGTGATCCCCTAATTTTGTTTTGAGTCTTTATTTAACTGAAGCATAATCTTATCCCGTTATGCAAATCATCTCCGCTTGAGATTGTAGCAAGAATATAAAGTGGTACGGTATGTATTTAATGCTTAAGTACGCTTATCCACTAATGTTATTCTTAACATAAAGAGAACCTCCACCCGCTTGTAAACAAGGAAGATGTTTTATCTCTTAAGAATTATATTTTACTTACTGTACTTAGGCTATTGTTAAAAATTGGCCGACCCACTTTATATTTATTTTTAATCTGTTGGTTTCCTTTTTAGTTATAGACGGTAATAATAAAGCAATAAAAATATCTTTTTTCTTTTTTTTTTTACCTAACAGGAGGGCCTCGTCATCCATCCTCATGGACATCCAGCGGCGCTAGGTAGTGCCGGACTTTTACTGGCTAAAACCCCTCCTGTCACCTCGTTGACCGTGTACCCGCCTTTCGGCCTAACGATAACGATTTTGAAACTTTTCATGGTCTTGTCTTTTCTCTTTTCTTCTTTCTCCTTTTTCTGTATAATAGTCTCTAAATACTTTGCTATGGTCACCCAGTTTTTTGTGGCTTTAAAATTCTATGCACCAAACTTTCAAAATTAAAATCTCCGATTTTTGCGAATAAAAATATCTGAATACGTACGAAATTACTAGGAGTAGTTACAGAAGCGCGTCCAATAAGTTTTAACATTTCCTTATCCACACCAGTATTCCATACTTCGACGGCAGCAGGTGCAGCAGACATTCCAGTCCATTGTTCTTGAAAATATGTTACCTGAAACAAAAATTATTAGAAGTTATACCACACAAGCAGTTGCCCGAGACTTCCCGGGAAACCGTCTGTTTCCCTGGGGATTTCTTGTGGGTAACAATAAATAGGTACTTTACTTCTGTTGAGTCGATCTTTATTGTTCCCATAGTCGTTTCGAATAATAGTATTTACTATTGGAAAAAAAAATTCAGTAGATCCAGATATATTACCCTTATAATATTAGTATGGATTTATTTAAAAGGACCAACAAATTTTAAAAAATATAAGCTACTCATACATACATAATAAAACTAAATTAAATCTAAAACGGTTTTAAACCACAGCAACGAGGGTTGGTGTCCAAGATGCTGGCAGAACTGCCCATTTGAATGCCAAAACTGATTCTTTGGCCAAGGTAACTGTCAGCTCTAGGATCCCCAGTAGACTGGATATCAGACAGTTTTTTTAGTAAAATCTCTCTCTAAAATAAGTTAATAAGTTAGTAAGTAATAAGTTATATAAACTCAACTTACCTGTAAAATTAAAATGGGTATGGAAATAACAGCAACTTATGGAATGATTATTACGAGTTTATATAAAACGTAAGCTTACAGAAAAATCCTATTATAACATTAAGGATTATTTAAACGATAAAAAAGCTTGGGTGTGAATTGCTCTAGCTTCATAGCTTAATTTAAATTTACTGGAAGATGGTGATAACAAAAAAATAAATTCACCCGGCTAAGTTTGTTGTGGGCTCTTCTTAGACCAGGGCGCGTTTGGAACCCTCGTAGCTTTAGATTTAAGTTGGCGAACGAAGTTATCACCATCCCGTTACAATTATGTAAACAATTATGTATGAACGCTTCATAAGTGCCTGTGATAGGCCTACATGAATAAAGAAATTTTGAATTTGAATTTTGAATTTGAAAGCCTCAAATATTTTTTAAAAAAATCAATTAAAACTCATCAAACGACGATATTAAAATAATGTTTTGTTACTTGTGGCGTAGAAATTATAAAGGCTGGCTTGGAAGGTATTTTAAATTTAAAAAAAAAGATTAAATTAAAAATTTACCTTTGGTGTGTACGTAGTGGCTGATTCGAATTGTTTTTGTAGAAACATAGTATATTCTGTGTTAATGTTAGTGACGTCCTTTTCACTCAACACTGATTCAGACATAAGTTCAGCTGCGTAACGATCAGGAATAGAACTTAAAGAAATAATGTTTAATTTAATACTCTTGCCATTATTAGTTTCTAGAGCGTCTACAGTTAATTTTTGTTCCGAGTTATAATCGCCAGTGGAAAAGGCAAGAAAAAAACCAATCATTTTGTTGCCTAAGAATGTATTAATCAATTTTATCCTTATGGCAAAATTGGTCAAGTTGGCGAGTCGTTTTCGCGCGGACAGTGAACCGTTCCGATTGCGATAGGAATTCAAAGAAATATGATGAGTAAATATGAGTATATATATTATATAATCATGGTAAGAAAGACAGGCCATATTTACATTTATGTGCCGTATGAGATCCATTCGTCACTGATAAGAGAATTCTGAATTCTGTTTAATTGTGTAAAGATAAACTATGCGTATAATATTTCCAATTTGACTTACTCTCTGTTATGTATGAGCTTATAAAGTAAAGGATTTGTAAAGGTAGGATCGTCAAGCTCATTGTGTCCCCATCTCCGATAGCAATTGTAGTCTATGAAAACGTCTTTACGGAATTTTCTTTGGTATTCGAACGCTATGTTTGTAGCTTTCGAGACGAGCTGAAATATTATTTTATATTCTTAGTTGTTCAAAAATTTTTAAGACTAATAAACTATACCTATTATTATAATATCAAGCAAATTAAGGTTACTTTGAGGCCTTTTAAGTGTATAAATTATCCACGATTAAGCAAATTTGATAGTACTGCTTTTTTAGTCTAGTTCTTGCACGTTCCACTTTAGTTCGAAATTATTTTTGTTTTGGGGTTTCCAAAACAAATATTATTTTGACCAGCTCAAATGCAGGAATTTTGCGTAGCTCAACCCCTTTAATAATGTTTATTGCATAATTTATAGGTATCGGTTATAATCGTAGAAGCCAGCTATCAGTAGCCTTCAGTATTCATCAGACCTGAGAATCTCCAGATTCTCAGGTCTTGATTCCTCTCTAACGAGACAGGAGGTTTATGTCCAAGCCATAGGCCATGAAGTCGACAATGATGAGTGTTGAAATATACTTACCTCTGGATAGTCACCATTTACGTGTATTACGGGAACGGCTATAGTTTTCGCCAAGTCTGTGACATAATGACAGGAACGACCCCTATTTGACGGTAATGTGAAGCCTACCTGTACAGAAATTCATATTAAACTCCGCAACAAAGGCTAAAAACAATATGAAACATTTTCGGGTAGGATTTATAAATTTATAATGAAGCGATAACATTTTCAATAACAAACCGGAATAATTAGTTTGGATACGGGGGCAAAATATATTCTGAAAATTAATTTACTTCATTATCTCTATACATTTTATAGGTAGATTATCTTTTGTCTGCTTAACTTTTGAACCATTATGTCTGACACAAATATGGTACAGTGCTAAGAGCTATGTAAGTTTTAATTCAGACAGGTTTGGATAAATATTTTGGAATCATAATCACCAACCCCATTACTGACCCACTACAGGGCACGGGTTTCCTCTCAGGATGAGAAGGGTTTAGGCCGGAGTCCACGCTGGCCAAGTGCGGATTGGTAGACTTCACACACCCTTGAGATCGTTAGGTCTCAACTCTCAAGCATGCCGGTTTCCTCACTGTTTTCCTTCACCGTTTAAAGCATGTGATATTAAAATTGCTCAATTTAAAAACGCGCATAACTCCGAAAAGTCAGTGGTGCGTGGGCTCGAACTCGGTCTCCACGAAAGGAAAGCCGAAGCCTTACCCACTAGGCTATTACCGCTTTGGTATTTTTAAATTAATTTAGTTTACTGCAACGCATTTTATTGATTTTCAATATAACAACAATTTTTCTTTCTTTCTTTTTAATTGGCTAGCTAATTGTATCTCGAAATGGTTTATGCTTTTAAAAATGTTATCATACTACAACTTTATAAGAAATGTTCCTTTTTCGCTATTAATTAATTTGAGCTGAACGGTTAGCGCTATTAAAAATCTATATTTAAATTTACTGGAAGATGGTGATAACAAAAAAATAAATTTACCCGGCTAAGTTTGTTGTGGGCTCTTCTTAGACCAGGGCGCGTTTGGAACCCTCGTAGCTTTAGATTTAAGTTGGCGAACGAAGTTATCACCATCCCGTTACAATTATGTAAAGAAATATGTATGAACGCTTCATAAGTGCCTGTGATAGGCCTACATGAATAAAGAAATTTTGAATTTGAATTTGAATTTGACCGGAATAGGATAATAAGAATTAAAATAATAACATTCATAAAAAAAATTATGCGCGGTACGAAGTTCGCCGGGACAGCTAGTATATATATAAAAGAAAGTTGTGTTAGTTACACCATTTATAACTCAAGAACAGCTGGACCAATTTTTATGATATTTGATTTTTTGGATTCCTCTTAGACCGGAATAGGACAATAAGTATTAAAATATAATATTCATCAAAAAAAAAATATTGTCCGCGGTACGAAGTTCGCCGGGACAGCTAGTATATAATAAATAAGGATCGCCAAGAGTAATAAAGTCAGGCTCCTAAAGTATTCATAAGCCTTTTCCAGTAGGATTTTTTTTGAAATAACATCGCGCTTGAATTGGTGAATAGGAGAGTTATCTGGCGGTAAACTTCGTCCATAGAAAGTAAGTACCTACTTTACCGCCAAAGTTATACAGTCGACCGAAAATATTAGGGTACTCACTTGGTTATTAACAACTACGTGTAATGATCCTCCGACATCAAAATGGGGGACTTGTGAGAGCATTATAGTTTCTTGGTTAACTCCTTGTCCAGTGAACGCTGCGTCGCCATGAATCTATATAGAAATCATCATCACAATCATTAACGAAGCATTACAGCCCCACTACAGCCGACCGATTGGCGGCCGATTGGCGCAGTGAGCAGCGAGCTTTCTTAGTCCAGGCTGTGGGTTTGAATCCCACTACTCGAAAATGTTTCTGTGATGAACATGAATGTTTTTCAGTGTCTGGGTGTTTATCTGTATTCTATAAGTATTTATGTATATTATTCATTAAATTAATTAACAGTCATCTTAGCACCCATAAAACAAGCTACGCGCTTACTTTGGGGCGAGATGGCGATGTGTATATTGTCGTAGTATATTTATTTATTTATACTACTCTCAGTATGGGTTTAGTCCATCAAGTTATCCAAATGAGGATTGGTGGACTTCACACGCCTTTCAGAACATTATAGATAACTCCAGATAGCTCCTTCACTGTTGATATTTAAATTGCTCAAATTCCCTTTATTCGCGGTCTCGTACCGAAACGCTAAACCCCTTGGCGGCACGTATTTGTCAGAAGCTATTCCTCCAACAAATCCAATCCATCCATCATATCCATGTATATATAATATGTGTATTAGGAAAAGTTAATTAATAGTTTGGTGTACAAAAACCCTCCTATAACCAGTGACAAGGGCGCGGTGCGGCGGCGATATCAATTCGATTAATTGCGGTAGTTTCATATATACAGCAGAACAAAATAATCAAATAGGTACAGTACTTAATTTGATCAGCTGCTTCCAAATTTCTGAATGCAGAAATTAATGTTTTAATTTTTTGTAACTGGTAAAATTTAATCATTTTCAATGTCTCTTAGAGTTAAGAGGATAGATTCAAAGGTCGATGTTTAACGACACAAAAACACGGTTAAGGTATATTGGTAATATCGCTGAGAGAAAGTTATGTTTCATCTTAGACAGCAACATCATTTACAATGAAAAAGAAAAGAAATGTTCAAAAACATCCTGGATTCTAGTAAATTATGTCTTGATTAATTAATGATAAATCGAAAAATCTATTTCATTTCGTTTTATTACCTGAACATTGAGAACCTTATCACCAAATCTCGACGACTCACTTTCGGAATAATCACCCTCCATTATCTTTAATTGCTTGGACCTAGTTTTTCCCATCGACACTGGATTCGCAGCCTGAAAAATAAAATATTTGACTTGAAATATTTATCATATAACTAGCTTCTGCGCGACTTCGTCCGCGTGGACTTCAGTATTGGGTCTGAAGCTTCGCTGGTTAACAATTTTTAATCTTAGTACGGGAAATATTTGAGAAATCGGTTGGAAAGCGGTCTGCCCGCGGCTTAGCTCGCAAACAATTTTCAATTTTCCCTCGAACTTCTTAAGAGCCTATGTTCTTTCCATGTCAAAGGTTACATACATGACAAATTTCATCCAACTCCGTTCAGCCGCATCCACACTTTCACATTTATAATATTAGTAGGATATTTCAACAATCTTACTATATATATAGTAAGATTGTTTTTCAAAGTTTTTCTGTATGTAATAGTATCTTGCAAGGCAAATTAGAACCACTTCTCTAGCAAAAATTCAAAAAAATTCAAAATTCATTTATTTCAAGTAGGCCTAATATAAGCACTTTTGAAACGTCAAGTCTGTCTGTGTGTAGTGACTCTACCACCGGTTCGGAAGGCAGATTCTACCGAGAAGAAGCCGACAAGAAACTCAGCAGTTGCTCTTTTTCAACATTAACAATTTACATTTTACATTTCAAAAATCATTTTTCTATCTTGTGATAGATGAAAGCGGAGCCGGATGCTTCCAAGCAACCTTGTCATTAAGAAATTCATCCCTCGCCTCGCTGTAATAAATGTGTTTTAACACATTCTTTAAACTTATGCATTGGTAGGTCCAAAATTACCTTAGGAATTATATTATAAAAGCGTATACTCAGTCCCACAAATGACTTCTGCACCTTTCGCAGACGATATGCAGATGTCACTAGTTTATGACCATTTCTTGTAAGTCGACTGTTTATATCCACTTTTTGTTAATAAAGATAATAATAATGTGATAGTAATTGTTAATAATGTTCTTTTGAGATGAATCTCTTGCATATGTATATCAGATGATCATCATCAATCAACCAATTACCGGCCCCTAATGGGCACGGGTGTCATCTTAGAATAAAAAGGGTTAAGGCCATAGTCCACCAATGTGGCCAAGTGCTGTAGAATACAGCCTATGGCTTCACACACCTTTTAGAACTTTATGGAGAACTCTCAGGCATGCAGGTTCTCTCACAATATTTTCCTTCACCGCTATAGCAAGTGATATATTTTTTTAATTGCTTAGATTTAGAAAATGCACATAGCTGCAAAGGTGATAGATGCATGCCATTGTAAACTGTAAATTGATGTTGAAAAAGATCAATCTGCTGAGTTTCTGGCCGGCTCTTCTCGGTGGAATCTGCCTTGGGAACGGGTGTTAGAGTCACTACAAACAGACTGACTTGACGTTTCAAAAGTGTTGATTTACTAGGCCTACTGGAAATAAATGAATTTTGAGATCACAGCCTCACTTCTGCGCCAGGAAGGTTATGAGTTACCCAAACGGGTTAATTATTGAGGATTTATGAACGTATGCGTGTTTGTTACTCTCTGACGCAAAAATTTTACTTTGAAATAACTAACCAGAGTAACATATAGGTATAAACTTCACAAATACATCGTGTAAATTGGCAAGATACGACGGTAAAATAAGTCGTAAAAAAATCTGTCATCTGCAAGCTATTTTGGCGCAGGTTGCATAAACTGTTACAGCTTTTGATAATCCATCAACCATCACCTACAGTGTAAAATAAATTATCTACGCAGATGAATCGCATAATTTCGTTTTTATTAAATGCGTAGAATGTTGTGTAGAATGCTGTATATTTGATTGATTTTGTTGTTATCCAATCGTATTTGAATTTTCATTTCGGAAAAGGTCACTCAGTATTTGCGAGAGATAGCATAACAATCATGTACTCGAAACTCTACATTCAGTTATTTCCGGTCGAGGTATTCAACGAGTGCAATTCAAATTGATGTAGAGTACCTAGTCAACTGAGACATCAAGTTTCTCGACCCAGAAACTCACTATGTATAAATTTAGCTTGTAAAATCGGATGCAAATATGAATTTACATGTTATTTTTACCTCTAAATGAGATGGGTTGTTAATGAGGGAGAATCGGACTGTGTGGCCGTTCATACTAATATCACTTGATGCACCTGTAAAAGAGGAAACGTTTTGTAAATGAATCTAGTCCTTGTAGAATGATTGAGAACGATCAAAGTATGGCATGAGAAAAACGATAACATTAGATACAATTTAACTCACCCGTTCCAACACAGACGCACGACACACACACACACACCTACCTAGACCTTTACTAGAAGAAATTGAAAATAAAAACCTGAAGCAAATCAAAAACAAATTGAAACGTTATTACATTCAGGGTAGGTGCAAAAACTACAATGCGGAAGTTCATCCAGACCATTCCTACAAATTCCATTAATTAACACTATAGAAATATTTCATTTGTTTTTTTTCTTACATTAAACATTAATTAATATATAATAATTAATATATATTTGTGCAAACCTCTCAAGCGCAAAAATCTTCCATAATGAGGAATAGCGTAATGTAATTGAGATTTAATAACAATGTATTTTTTATTTATAATAAAAAGATTTAAATTTTTTTTTTTTTTTTACACCGACACACGTATATATCCATTATTATTTATTTGGATGTAGTTTAGTATTGTATTGTTTCTAGTAATATTGCTGCTCCTTTCGTTGTACTCACTTAAATGTGTGGCTATATCACAAGCAGAATTTGCTTCGGCCGGGAATTCCGGATTGCCGTTGAATTTGTGGAAGATCTTCACCGGCGGACACTGCATCAGACCGCTAAGCACGTTGAGCTTGCCCCGGTGTGCCATTGCTATTACCACGTGCTTTAACTCTTCTGTAAAAAAAAATAAGTATATTTTTAAAGATGGAAGCATTTTCTAGGGTTTCTAAAAATGGAAAAAATGTATGTATGGAAAATGGTTTATGTATAACAGAGCTATGGTGTAAATATAAAGATTATAAAATCATGAATTCAATCCCCTATCCCGAGAGAAACTTATTACGTATTTTTTTCGGTATGATAATTACCCGTTTAAACGGAATTTCAGTTAAATATAAACCAAATGAAATGAAAATTTGGGAATTTTATGTTTTTCCAGAATCAAAAGTAGCCTTTGTTACTCTCCGACCTTTCAACTAACCCTACGCCAAAAGTCAAGTCGTTTAGATAGGGCTTTAAGGTACAAACCAGTTTAATATAAACCAAATGCATTCAAATTTGGGAATTTAATGTTTTTCCAGAATCAAAGTAGCCTTTGTTACTCTCCGTCCTTTCAACTAACCCTACGCCAAAAGTCAACTCGTTTAGATAGGGCTTTTAGGTACAAACCCACTTTCGCATTTAAAATAATAATATAAATTAATATAACTATAGATTACTTTGCGTGAGGTATTGCGTGAGGTGTCGCGCTCTCGAAAAGGTCAATGCCCAGCTGAGGGCTAACAACGATGATGAAATAATATTTCCTTTTCGGTTATGGAACCCTTAGAGGAAGATTATTACTCGTGCTTAGATCGTTTTTTTTTAAAGAAGTCAGCATAAATCTAGTAGTAGTTTAAAAAATGTTTGCATTTCGAACAATTATAACGAATGCTTAATTGCATTTGAGAGCACTTTTCTGGAATCGTTTTTTTTTCCGATAGGATACTGCAATTATCCGTGACATTCTTGTGACTTGAACCGCTCCCAATTCAAGCCTTCGTGTACTAAATATGCCGGCAAACTTTTCAGTTTTAATATTCATTACCGATTTATGTACAGAGTCTCGCACATAACAAACAACGGGGAACTAATAAATGACTTTATAATATCCAATTTACTTTCAATATAAACTTTTGTTCCCAGCTGAGTTATTAAGTAACGTGCGAGTAAACAGAGGCACCTATTAAGTTTAATAAAATGTTAACAAATAGATACTGTTTCAAACGAGAGTTGGTAAAGAGAACCTGCTGCTGTAAAATTATATAATACATAAAATATAAGCTTTTATTCCCTCACACAATTGTACTGTTCGAAACTTAGTAATAGATACTCTTTTTTGAAACTCATTTCCGCCAACTTTGTCGGTTGTCCAAACTTTGGCAACGGCCTCCATTTCTTTCCACTTTATTATTTTTACTGCGATGACTATTTCGTCTTATTACCTTCAAAACTGCCTACCTTAGGTTGTAATTTATACATTTAAAACTTAATGTAATCGATAGGGGAATAAATAAAATGGAATAGCCTGAGTAACTGTAACTTGCAAGAAAGAGACGGCATATTTATATTTATTTATTTTATTTATAATGTTTATTGCAATACCTCCGATTACTGGTAATAAAAAAGAGGCTGAATAATTAACTATAAATCCCAAAAACATTTGTCAAATGCCCACTGTCATTTTTAGGGATAAAATATAAATTCTTAGGAAAAGGAGTCGGTTTATTATCGAGACAATCTTATGCAGATAAATATAGCTATTTACAGCATATTATTTTACCGCATATTATAAGATACTAGCTGTTGCCCGCGACTTCGTCTGCGTTTGATTTTGTTTTTAAAGTATTCAGTATCGCTAAGCTTTAAATGAGTATAGTAGTATATATATATAACATGTGACTGCCAATAATTTATAGACAAATAATTTGCAATAAAATAAAATTGTGACTATAATTAAAGATCTAAGCTATCCTATCTCTTAAGTTGGACCAGACCGCTCACGGTGAGCCAATTTAATTTTAAATCGGTTAAGTAGTTTAGGAGTCCATCGCGGACAAACATCGTGACAGGAGATTTATATATATTAAGATAAGTAGTTAAAAAATAATATTAAGCGTGGTTTCCAGTTATTTTCAAATGAGTATACGACTATGAGTACCTTAGGTAGCTCCGCGGCAAATGTAACACTGAGTTGCGACGTTTAGTTAACGCGGGTAAAACCACAGCTAGTTACTTGTAAAGTTTAACCTACAGAGCCCAACTATTCAAAACTTATCCATAAGGTTAGCAACTACGTAAAGATATTAGGTACCTGAGGTAGTTAGCCGGAACAAAGTCGAAAAGAAAGTGAGAAGAGATTCAGCGCCTTCCCCGCAGTACCTCTTCACTGTTGGGTATTTGACTGACAGGAATTTATCCCACGCTTGGGAATTTAACAGCTCTTTTAGTATTTCAATTCTTCTCTCTTTGTCTACTGTATCTGTACCGCTTTCTACACGCCGAGCAAACCATTCTCTTTCCGCTTCTGTCTGTAAAAAAGTCTTTAATTACCGAAAGCGAAGGCCACATCGCCGCGTGCAACCTGCGTTCTTCGCGGCGTTCAAATATGCGTTCATCACGTTCATCACATCATCGTATCAAGCTGGCCAAGTGCCATTGGTAGACTACACAGGATTTTTGATCTCTGTTGCATGCATGTTGCATGTAAGTTAACTCACAATATTTTCCTTCACCGTTATAAGAGATATTGCTAAAATTAAAAACGCACATAACTAAGAAAAGTGAGAGGCTCGTGCCGGGGATTGAACTCGGTCCATTTGATAAGGAGGCCGAAGCTCTTACCACTTTGTTATCACCGCTTTTAAGTTCGCGTTCAGCGTGAGAACAATCATAAGACTGTTGATCGCACATGCGTTATCTGTGATTTGTCGCACGCTGGACGCAAACTTGAACGCCGCGGAGGACACAGGTTGAACGCCGTTTGTTTGGTGTGGCCTTAAACAGCGGCACTAAAGTAACAATAAGCACTTTTTTAAATTCATTTGTTTTATTAATACTAATATTTGTCAGACCAAGCATATGGCCTGAGGGTTAATAGGGAACCATCGGCTATAAACACAGCTACACTTCGCGGGGCATGCAAGGAACACATATTGCAAGTGCCGCCCTGTGTCCATAGACCCGCGGGGTAGGTTGTTAAACCTCAAGTGCCATCGTTTACATTAAATCCCTATCCCTATCCCTACTTCCCTATCCCTACTTACTAATATTATAAATGTCAATGTAAGCTTGTTTGTTACGCTTTCACGCAAAAACTACTTAACCGATCCTCATGTAACTTTGTACACATATTCTTGGAAGTGTTAGAAGTAATATAGGATATGTTTTACTAAAGAGGTATATAGAGATATGTGTTTAATTTTTTGTGTAGATCTGAATATGGTTGCAGATAGAGGACAGAACTCCTCAGCGGACAGCAGCAAACCCCTCATAAGGCTTAGCGATACTGAATACTTTAAATTTTATTAGAACTTCAACTAAATTGAAAGTCACATCAAAGAACAAAATCAAACGCAGACGAAGTTGCGGGCAACAGCTAGTAAATAATAAATAAATATACTAGGACAATACACACATCGCCATCTAGCCCCAAAGTAAGCCTAGCTTGTGTAATGGGTACTAAGATGACTGTTGAATATTTTAATGAATAATATGCATAAATAATATACTACGACAATACACATATTGCCATCTAGCCCCAAAGTAAGCGTAGCTTGTGTTATGGGTACTAAGATAACTGATTAATAATTTTATGAATAATATACCTACACAAATACTTAGAATATACATATAAACACCTAGACACTGAATAACATTCATGCTCATCACACAAACATTTTCCAGTTGTAGGAATCGAACCCACGGCCTTGGTCTCAGAAAGCAGGGTCGCTGCCCAATGGCCAATCGGCCGTCAAATCATGATTTCTAAGCAGATTGTTTTTTATAAAATTTCCCTGGCCCCTTTTATGTCAATAATTAAGAAACTCGATACCTGTTCCATTGTCTTTAGAATATTATATTAAAGAAGTTCGGAACTGTTTTCGATTATTTGGTGGTTTTTCATAAAAAAACGCTACTTAGCCATGGGATAAATTAATTTTGATTACTTTAAAAATTAACATTACGTCTTATACTTGGTCATGAACACAATCAGAACCCCGGCTAAGCTGTCGGCTTTTGCTTTGATCAGGGTGTTTGGAAATCTCGTAGCTTGTTTAATTTTAAGTTTACGACCTGGAAACTGTCGCAGGGCCCACTTCAACAAGACTCGCGAACAATACAGTGCAGTGGGCCAAGATGGAGGTGGCTCTTACCCGAACATGGGTGTTCAAATAATTTTTTGATTTATGATTATTTTATTTTATTTTTTGTAATGCGATGGTAATATGTTACTTAGAATTAAATGGCTTTATTATTTATTTTAAGTTTACGAATGCAGTCATCGCCATCTTCGGTACACCTTTTTTTTATTCCACTGCAAGTTAGCCCTTGACTGTAATCTCACCTGGTATTCAGCGATACTAAGATGGAAGCGGGCTAACCAATTAGCTAGGTCTGTGGACATCGGTTTCTACGCGACATCGCACCGGAACGCTAAATCGCTTAGCGGCACGTCTTTGTCGGTAGGGTGGTAACTAGCCACGGCCAAAGCCTCCCACCAGACCAGAACAGAGAAAATTCAGACATTCCCAAATTTCCCCTTCCGGGAATTCCCAATTTTCACAGCGCTCACCGTTGCGCCAAAGAGGTAGTCAAAATATCGCCTATACGAATTATATTAAAAAATTACGGTAGGCAGTGCTTTTGTGCATCTATGAAATGCACGACCTACCTGTAACACCTGTCCACTGCTGGACTAAATACCTTTATCAATAATTAGAAGTAGGTTAAGTAAGAGTTAGCCCATAATCAACACGCTGGGCCAACTCACCAACCCGTATGATTGCAGTAGATGGTAGTAAACGCAGAAGACATGACATTTTCTCTCATTTTCTATATTTAGATGTCTCTCAATAAGTTCAAAGTTAATATAAAACGTAAACTTATAGAAAAAGCCTATTATAATATTAAGGATTACATGTGTGATAAAAAAGCTTGGGTATGATTTGGTCTTACTTATAGCCCAACATTAACTAGACTGTGAGATGGTGATAACAAAAAAAAACCTGGCTAAGTTTGTTGTGGGCTCTTTTTAGACCAGGGCGCGTTTGGAACGCTCCTAGCTTTAGTTTTAAGTCAACAAATGCAGTTATAACCATCACTAACGTTAGTGTAACATATTGAATGTATGATCGCTTCATAAGTGCCTTTGATAAGGTCTACATGAATAAACTATTGTTTAAATTGAATTTGAAGACGCTGCCCTTAGTCGCCTCGTACGACACCCGCGCGAAGAGGACAGGTGGTCACTCACAACTGTGATTTGATCTGACGTCACCACACGTCAAATATTCTATGTAATGTACAAATCAAACGTGCAGTCGACGAGCCTTTTAGATTAAAGAAATGACTTGACTTTGACATGAAATTGATTTTACCTCTAAGTAGGAGAACTCGTAAGAAATCGGGCCGCAATAAATTAGCTTTAATTCCTCGAGCAGATCGCTCGCAGTCTGTTTCCCGTTGTGCCCGTACAATAGGCCCGAGTCGATAACGTCTGCGGCCGATAGCCCGTGTCTTGATAAATCGAGCTCCTTGATGCTCCTGGAATTAACAAGCAAAATAAAATAGAATTAAGAAGACACAGAACCCTCATTCAGCCATTATTGCATGACGTGCATTGTCTCCAAAAACTGTGAAAACGCCCCGCGCATATCTAACTTCAAATCCGCTGAATGTTGCCAGCTCACAAACTTTTTCCCATTTTCTCCAATTTATTGTAAACGTTTACATCATTACAGGTAAAATAATTACTTGCAACTGTTATATGGAATGAAGTGACTAACCGACTGTTCAAGAAACACAACTAAAGTGGAGTGGTTCTGATGCTTCAATACTAATCATGTATACGGTTTCTGTATGATCCTACTTCTGTGCAAAATAAGTAATACGCATTCGAGCAGCGTCGAGGGTCCTCCTGAAATCTCTAATGCCCGTTTGGCACCAAACCTAGGAAATACTTAAGTCAGATGACTTAGATGATGCGTAGAGAAAAAAAATGTTTCAACAACTCTTGGATTAACACTAACGACGTTATGCGCCATCTCAAGATACGACACCGATTCGGCGGTGCGTATCGTTTAGGGAACTCGTAAACTGACACTTGACAGATGAAAAAAACATAAATACGTTATTTTTTTATTATCTCAAATGGATTTAAGATTATTAAAAAAAAACGAATTGAAATATAAACGAAACTTGTGATAAGAATCAAAGACAAGTTAGGTTATATGAGATGCCTAGTGAAATGGCGCTGTGGGCAGCGACCCTGCTTACTGATTCCAAGGCCGTGGGTTCGATTCCCACAACTGGAAAATGTTAGTGTGATGAACATAAATGTTTTCAGTGTCTGGGTGTTTATCTATATATTATAAGTATTTATGTATATTATTCATAAAAAATAATAATCAGTTATCTTAGTATCCATAAAACAAGCTACGCTTACTTTGGAACTAGATGGCGATGTGTGTATTGTCGTAGTATATTTATATTTATATCATCATGTCCACCAATTACCTGCCCACAACTGGGCACGGGTCTCCTCCCACAATGAGAAGGGGCTAAGGCCGTAGTTCACCACGCTGGCACAGTGCGTATTGGTGGACTTCACACACCTTTGAAAACATTATGGGGAACTCTCAGGTATGCAAGTTTTCTCACGATGTTTTCCTTCACCGTTGAAGCGAGTGTTATTTTATTGCTTAAAACGTACATAACTTACGAAAGTCAGAGGTTGGATTCGAACTCTTGAAAGTGAAGTCGAAGTCCTACCACCGCTAATCACCGCTATTTTGGCCTTAACCCTCCTAATTATGATGATGATGAAATCCAAAAAAAGACCCTGTCGGGGATCGAACCCTGGACCGCTGTGCTGGACCATCGCGCCACTCTCACACTTGTGTTCTCTTGTACACATATTTGCACTATTGTTACCTTGTTATATTTACCTGTTCTCCTTTCTATAGTCAACATTGTCGATATCAGCTCGCAAGTGGCCGTAAATACGGTATGCGTTGAGTAGTTGCTGCGCCCGGCAGTTCTCGTACCGTTTAACAAGCACTTCTTCTGGTACCTCTAATAAATTCACATTACAGTGTTAATTTGGTGGTGCAAAAATCTCTGAACTAATTTGCTATTGCTGGTTTTTTTTATTCCATTGCAAGGTACCTCTTGACTGCAATCTCACCTGCTGGTAATTGATGATGCAGTCTATGATGATGTTACCGGGCTAACCTGTTAGGGGTATGGCGTCCATACTTCTAATCGGTTTCTACGCTATAACATACCGGTACGCTGAATCGCTTAGCGGCACGTCTTTGTCGGTAGGGTACAGGGTAGGGGACAAGCCACAGAAGCTTTCGACCAGACAAAAAAAAACAGTGCAGGTCGCGTTTATTGAGATGAGAATTATTTGTTTTTCTGAGCTAAAATGTAGCCAATGTCACTCTTTATCAGAAATCAGGTTGATTGGTTGCAAAATTCTTTTCGTTTTTCTTTTTCGTTTTCTAATCCTAAGGTTGCCGGGCAGAGATCGCTTCTTAGCGATAAGGCCGCCTTTTGTATCCTACTTCGTACATGAAGTGTATTTTTTTTTGTTTTTCTGAACTTCATGTGGTGTACAAATAAAGAGTATAAATAAATAAATAAATGGTTGGGCATAAAGATAAAACTAAAAAACTATCGCATTTATAATAATGTATTTATAAATATTTATATAATTAAATCATTACAGCTGATGGTGATAGCCTAGTGGTTAGGACTTCAGCTTTACGTTCAGGGGGCCGAGTTTGAATCCTGGCACGCGACTCTAACTTTTTAATGTATCTAATGTGCGTTTTAAGCAAAGGTTTTAAGCAATTAAATATCCCTTGCTTTAACGGTAAAGGAAAAAATCATGAGAAAGCCTGTATGCCTGAGAGTTCTTTAAAATGTTCTCAAAGGCGTGAGAAGTCCACCAATCTTCACTAGTGGACCGGTAATTGGTTAATATGAAGATGATATTATTAAATGAAAGTTCTAATGGCCTAGAATAAATACAAAAGTTACTGTTTATTATTAACACTTTTGTACTGGACAAGGCTGGATATAATAGCACTTTGTTACTTATATAGTAATTTATTCAGAGTTAAAATTAATGTAATGCTTTTGTGCTTAAAAAGTTTCCCCCTTTTAATACTTTTCATTTTTGCTGCCTTTATTATACTCATATCAATAGGTTACTTATAGATTACCTAATTAACTAAATTAATATAAAAAAATCCACTAAAATAAAATCCAAGCAAAACGAATATCACTTTGAAATTATATTCCTGAGTTCCTCTATCGGATAATGAAACTGATAAGTGATAACGTACCGAATTGGATTGACTCCCGCGGTCGATGCCCGAACACTCCCACTCCCGAATGATATTTCATGCAATCCCTCCTTCTGAACAACTGTCTCACTCGCAATTTACCAAAACCAATCATGTTTCTCTATCACTCTCGTCGAAACAAAAATAACATTTCAATACACTCCTTAAATTTCACGGCCTCCTAAATTTAAAACATAATAATTCCGCGAGGGAGTTTACTGCTCCGCTATTCGGAACGCACTGTCGTACGACGTCGCTCAAGAAAGATTCACTTGTGTATTTATGATAATTGTAATGTATAACATTTTGTTCGTCAGCAACTTACAAATATCTTGATAAGTAGGTGTTATTATTTTCGATAAGACGCAAAATATCTACTAAAAACAATAGCCAAGGTCATTAGTTTCTGTAACTATCGGAATAGATACACTTTTACAGTAGAAAAATATTTTTTTCTTTTGCTTCGAAAAGTATTTTTGCATACATTTTGACATGTTTAATACTAACGGACAATCGCGAATTCGTCCGCGTATTAGTCAATCGAGAAGCTGGAATAGATCTGATGCTAACATCATAATCATTGTGGCTAGCTTGCGTTGATACATACATACATACATACATACATACATACATACATCCATACATCCAACCTCACAAACTTTCGCATTTATAATATTAAGTAGTGTGGTACGCATGTATTCGATCGTTGTCCCATATGCCTCGCTACTTGCTGTTATTTGTGAAGAGTTATGTCCTTTATCTCCGACAATATTTATCAGATCTTCATTAAAATTAGACACTACATGTTTTATACTATACACTTTACAATAAAAAAATAATTATTAAAATCGGTCCAAATTTAACGGAGCTATGAAGTAAAATTGATAAAATTTTTCATCCCGTTTCCCGGAAGAAACATTGTTTATCGGGATAAAGGGTATCCTATATGTTGACCTAGAATATCAGTTACCACTAGGTATACCAGATTTTATTTAAATCGGTTCAGTAGTTTTCGCGTGATGCCCGGACAGAAAGACAGAAAGACAGACATAAATCTGTTTAGGACTCGGTATCGATTATAAAGCATCCCCCGGTCAAAATTTTCAAAATATATTAAATGTAAAGAAATTTTCCAGTAACATAATAGGTTAGATTTAAAGAATAATATTTAGAAATTTATCAATGTGTTTCATAATTTACTTTAAATGAATAATAATAAAATTAATAATTTTAATACACTTTTATTGTACACCACATAAAAATTGTAAATAAAAATTTAACGAAAAGTATTATAAAGAGATATAAATGTAAAGAGATTGATTCATCATCTATATTGATTTTCTTAACTTTGTTTTTCTTATCTCCAATGGTACCTACGCATGGAAGTTTGCGTACTTATGTACATATTTCAAAATATTTACTTATATTTGTACTACTTGGGGGTCGATAGCTAAATACGAACACCACAGAATTAAGAACATGCAGAACCCGCATTTTCTGCATGTTCGGGTTCTGCAATGACAAGCAGTGCATTTTATCCAAAAACAGTAAAAACGCGCAGTAAAACAGTGCAACAGTTTCGATTGATCTCGAAGAAGGTTGTCAAATAATGCCTCAATTTACAAGCATATTTGGGAAAAGTACTTTTAATATTTTTTTAATTATTATTAACAGGGTGGATTTCTGCCCGCTCGCCTCGTGAAGTCAACGACGGAGAACTTCGCGTCGGAAGCGTGCGCTCAAGACATTGAAGAGTTCGCCGAGCGTTCCGTACAACAGGCCCTGGAGACCGCCTTAGTTTGTACGCGCCCCGCGCACATACTTTTCCTATTTTCCCCATTTTATGATAAATATTTAGAAAACAAGACGTAGGTAAAATAATTACTGTCAACTGCTAAACGGAGAAAGTGTCTAAATCCTTCGATAAACACTACTAAAGTGGAGTGGTTTCAATATTAGTCGTGTACACGGTTTCTGTATGTTCTTAATTCTGTGACGAACACATTGCGATTTCAACAATCGTTGTTATTGCCTTTTTTTAATACACTCGTTCCCATTGCATATTGCAAACAATAGAATAGTTTCAGCCAATCAGAAGATAATGTTGTTATCAATAAAATGAGAGCGATGTGCGTCTACTAAGCGAGTGCGTCTCAATTTCGCTTTATTATCACTAACAGATGATTCTTTAAGCTAAGAATTTGATCAGAAGAACACAAAATAAAGCTTTTTTTTCTTATTTCTGTACAAGTTAGACTTGACTTGTCTTCACCTGATGCTAAGTTTTGATGAATACTGAGATACTAACGGGCTTACCTGTTAAAATTGAAAGCCAGGATTCCCAAATTGAAATCAACACCACGATATTTACTACCAAAAGATCAGACATTTAAAACATATAATAACTAATAAATTATGACAGTGATTACAACTTTGCAATCCGGCAAATGGCCGCTAACTCGGAACCAACATATGTGCATTCTCGCAACAACGCTTAGCGTTCCCACTTTCCAGTATCCATCGCGTTACGCGATGCGTTATTTGATTGCACTATTTTCTATAATTAATGAGTTAGAAATAATAACAAACAAAAACCTTAATTAAATTAATAAATAAATATACTACGACAATACACACATCGCCATGTAGCCCCAAAGTAAACGTAGCTTGTGTTATTGGTACTAAGATAGCTGATGAATATAATACACATATATACATATAATATGTATTCCGTTACACCGTTCCGTAAATGGGATAATATTCTTGGCGAAATAGTATTTAAACACAAGCTAATAAAATTTTACCTTAGCTCACAAATTGAAGCAGCGAGATTTGTCTATGCAAAATGAGTTCTGTTTGGAATAAGTGAATAAACAGGAAGTCATTTAATCAGTAAGATATATTTGTTGTTTTGTGTATTTTTTTTTATGTATTTTATTTTTTTATTTTTTCTACAATTTTATTTTATTTTCTTTAATTACTTTTATTTACCTACTTGTTTAATTTAAACTGTTTAATATGTTCTGTTTGTGTTAGTTTTAGTTTTATTTGCTCTCTGTTACAGTTTGTTTGGATTTTTTTTAATTTAAATTTTTTACTTAAATTTACTCTAGTTATAGTAATAACGCAACGGGCGTCGCGGTTGTTTGCTCAGTCTGATACTGGTGTAAACTGAAAATCAGCGCTGAGCATTGTTGCTAATGCACAGCATAAGGCTGAGTTTGCGGCCATTTGCCATATTGTTAATATGAATTGATAATCTTTTGGTTAATAATCTTGTATTATCAATAGTGTATGGCAATAAAGGATTTTTGTTAATATAAAGATAATTCTATCATTTATTATTTTTCTTTTTTTTTTTTAAATTATTAACAATGCTTAAGAATAAATTAAAAAACACTATTAAAAATTTATAAAAAAAAACTTCCACCCTACGCTTGCGGGGCTTTTGAATGCCCAAGCAACCGGTAGTCTGGGCTCCAGAGTGAGAAACCTCCTCACAATACGCGCCGTTTCAAGGACTACTGCCTTCTGTATCCGACCCTTGATCCAACAACCAAGCGAAAGCTTCTTGAGATGTTGGTCGAAGCTTTTCGCGAGAAGACCATTGACTGAAACGACTATCGGAACAACAACCCCTGAACTGTAAGCCCTGAACTCGTAGGTAGTGTTGCCCAAATTCAGTCTTGGTCTTGCAGTCTTGGTCTTGTTCTTGCGTTTTTGCAAGACCAAGACCAAGAACAAGACCGCGTATTTTTAGCAAGACCAAGACCAAGACTGACCGTGCAAGACTTGAGCAAGAACAAGACATAGCCTGCAAGACTCTTGCGTCTTGCAGCTAGGACTTAGCGCTATTTCACGGAGTAGTTAGGTGTAACAGTTCGGTGTATAGGTAGGTAGGTACGCTTAGGAATTCTATGAGACGCAAAAAACTATATCAAAGAATATGAAAAACTGGACCTATGCGCATTACGACTAATACCATAAACATAGCGAATAAAAAAATATCTATTAAAATCAAACTGAGTGCATGCATAGTTATGGTTATGATACACGCGCCGGCGGCTTCTTTTGAAATCTAAAACAATCGTTGCCGCCGCGCCGAAATCATAACATTTGACACTATTCATGCAAAATAATTTCGAATTTTAAGAGTACCTACAGGTGTTCCAAAGAATAAATAAGTTTCAGAGTGCTTAGAATGAAAATGAATACATTATACTGATCACGCAAGTAGTATTATGATTAGGATAAAATGGTGAGGATAGGTAGTAGATGTCATAATAATTCATTCTAGTAAGTAATTATAATATTGATTACTTATATGGTTTTAAACTAATTACTTAGGTACTATTATTGTACATTTAGTCATTATATTTCTTAAGTTTTTACAAGAAAAAATAGCAAAAAAGTGTTCGAATATCTCTGAGAGAGATGATGAGAGTAAGTATTTACTAGCTGTGCCCGCGACTTCGTCCACGAGGAATAGTAACTTTGGAGGTATAGTGACGTTCAGGATTTATTTATTTATTTTAAAACTTCTGTCATCAAACATACAAACGAACTCTTCAGCTTTATTCAAATAAATGATAAATCGTAAAACTCTTTTATTAAATTTCTTATAAGTTGAGGGTTCAATCTCTTTCTAGACAGATAAGTATTGTTCTTTAAAATACAGTCAAGTTATTGTAATTAATTTGTTTTTTTACATGTTTTAGCAAATGTAAGCTTATAAATCATAAATGTTTATTAAGAAACAGTTACTTCCATGGAAAACGACATATAGGTCAGTTGATTTTTCGAATTTCTTATCAAATCTTCAGTTATTTATTAATCTGCTTGATCTTTACTATGGCTATGTTAATTCAAGCTCACAATGTTCCAATTCTAATACGTTTTTCTAAGATTTAAAGTAAACTTTAATAAATAGTAATAGACTAATAGGTAATTGCAAGACTTGCAAGACTCTTGCTGCAAGACCAAGACCAAGACCAAGACTGGGAGCGCAAGACCAAGACCAAGACCAAGACCAGGTGTATTGGCGCAAGACCAAGACCAAGACTGGCTAAGTCTCGTCTTGTTCTTGCATTTGGGCAACACTACTCGTAGGGCGTTAAGCGATGCCTGTGTATAGCTGGTCCACAGGGACCCCGTGTAAAAGCTTTGACAAAGGGCTTTTAACAAACTAACTTTTGCTTCCTGGCTACAACAGGCAAACCTGTGGACCAGCATAATATTACAGCGCACCGCCAAAGCTTCGGTAACAACATGTCCTAGATATTTAAATGCTTAACATATTTGTCTTAGTGCGATGATATAGCCTATAGCTTTCCTCGTTAAATAGGCTATCCAACACTGCATATATTTTTTAAATCGGACCAGTAGTTCCTGAGATCATCGCGCTCAAGTAAACGAACAAACAAATAAATTTTTCAGCTTTACACACTTTTTTACTTTTTAGCTGTCACAAAAATCTACCACTAGTAAAATTAGAGCGAGCAATTTTTGATACTCTCAAAAAAAAAAAACTATTATAGTGTAAAAGAATACCTTAGTGACAGCAATATACCTACTTAGTTAACTTTTCGAACTGTGTAACAACATTTGATTAATTGTAATTTGTCTAATTAATTTAAAATGACGTTATTACTTATTTCTGTTTATTGTATTTTTATTCTTTAAATTGTATTATTATTATTAATATTATTTATATATTAGTATCAGATAAACTGAAGGACGCAAAAAGCGTCTTCTCGCACAAGAGTCCTATTTATTTTTATCATCGCTCATAAAATGAGATACTTTGAGCTTGAGTTGAGCAAAAGTGCCGCTGGGTAGAGAATTTGACCCCAGGCTGCTCCCATGATGAAAAGGGCAAACGACTAGAGGTAATATAATATTACGATAGTAAATGTTGATGATCAGGACCCGAATGAAGTCTTTTTTTTGCTGCTGTTATCTTAATAAAGTGCTTTTGGCTTGCTATTAGTTAAATATATTCAAAATTCAATATGACGGATGTCTCTTTAAAATATGTAGGTACTCAAGAGGTAAAAATTGACAAATGAGTTAAGATTTCAATGGACGGGTACTACTGTACCTACAGATCTATCTGCAAATGTAATTTCTTTTAGGGAGTGTAAGTCTTTGCAGGCTTCATCAATCCATCGAAACCTAGGATGTTCCACAAGACATTTTTTTTCACGTGCGATCAGTTACGTGAAAAATAGATAGAAAAGTCGATTGGCGGGAAATGGCACAAAATAGGAGCGAGTTACTGGTGTCGGCCAAGATTATCTTTGGGTCACTAAGCCAGCGAAGGAAGTCAGAAATTAATACATAGTCATAGAAAAAAGTTTTTATTATTTTTGAAGCAGATTTATTAACCTATGTTCAGAGCCTATTAGGTGTGT
This sequence comes from Pararge aegeria, assembly GCF_905163445.1. NCBI lineage: Eukaryota > Metazoa > Arthropoda > Insecta > Lepidoptera > Nymphalidae > Pararge > Pararge aegeria. The sequence goes on from NC_053189.1 coordinate 4,265,386, forward strand.
CCTGATATGTTCATATAAACTTTGAATTTTTTATGAATGAATGAATGAATGAATGAATACGCTTTTATTGTACACCACAGAGAAAATTTACAGAGATACAAATACAACAGCACAATAAGGTAGAAAGTACAATTTGGCGGCCTTATCGCTAAATAGAGATCTCTTCCAGGCAACCAAAGGCATACAAGAAAATTTTATAAGAAATTAGTAGGTGGTACAACAAACAAAATTAAATATTAGGACTTAAAACTTTTATTTTAGTTTTTAAACTTTTTAGCTGATTACAGCTTATGAATATAATAAACATAAATACATATAATATACAGAAATTAAGGTGCTATGTTCGAATCTAGAAAGTACAATTTTGTACACATACCAACAAGTATTATCTATAGTTATTATTGTTATGATTGCGGAAAAAAAAAGAGCGAGAATGCCGAAAAGGAACCTGCTCAGGCTCGGCCTTGCTGTTGCCAGCTTGTTGTCATGGGCATGGATAATCTTATTTATAGTATAATCTTATTCCGACTCGCGCATCCGTCCCGTACGGATGTCTGTCTCGCAACCGATTGCTCGAGGTGAAAGTGTCAGTGGAAATCAGTGTCCGTTTCTGCGTTGTGGTAGTGCAGTGTAGTTCTAGGGTCTAGGATTCCTGTAAGTACACGTGTTATTATTAGCGTAGTTTAACACCCTCGTCACCTAAAGGCGAGGCCCCATAGGGCCACACCCTTTTTTTAGGCACACACCTCCCTGCATGGCAGGGAGGTCAACCGCTACCCCGGGGGCCGCCATGGCCCTCGCCGACTCCGACCTTAATCTGGAGGCCCTCTTAAAGGACCTCCAGGAGAATAACGCGGGTTACCTAAACCGCTTTAGGACTGTTAGGCCTAGAGTGTTCACGGACAGCCCGCAATCCCCGGCTCCCGCAGAGCCGATAACCGAAGACCCGGTCGCTATCCCTGCGATAGCGATCGAAGAATCTACCTCCCCGGCATCATCCGAGACCGACGACGGCTTCACCGTCGTCGGTGCTAAAAAGCGGAAGCTTAAGGCTTCCAAATCCAAGGCGAACCCGCCAAAGAAAGTGGTAACGGACCGCCCAACTAAGACCCAGTCCCAAGCGCCCCGCGCAGCGCCTCGCGCAACGTCCCAGGCTTCCCCTGCGGACGAAGACGAGCCCGAAGACTCCCCTATGGAGGAGCAACCCCAACCCAGGGATAGAATCCCACCTCTCTTCATCCGCGACAAGCTCGCATGGATGAAAATCATCCCGCTTCTTGAAGCGAACGGCATCGGCTTCACCGGTGCCCGATCCACCGCTATAGGCATTAGAGTACAGTGCCTATCCTCCGACGACCACCGTCGGCTAACTTCAATGCTCAGAGAGCATAATATAGGTTTTCATACCTACGCCCTAAGAGACGAACGCATTCTCCGCGTCGTCATTAAAGGATTACCGAAGGAGATTAGCTCCGAGGTAATAAAAGCCGACCTTTTGTCGCAAAATCTACCTGTCCTGGAGGTACATAGGATGTACAATACCAGGACGAAATATGTCTACGAGATGGTTCTCGTTTTATTAGAACTTTCCCCCGAAGGTAAAGAGATTTACAATCTCGAAAAAGTGTGCCACCTTTCAGGACTCACTATCGAGAAGCCCCATAACAGAGGCAAGGTCGGCCAGTGCCACCGATGCCAACTGTACGGCCATTCCGCAAGGAATTGTTTCGCCCGCCCTAGGTGCGTCAAGTGCCTGGGCGATCACGGCACCGCCGATTGCTCCCGACGGGACCCGACCGTCGACGAACCACCGAGCTGTGTACTCTGCTACACCCAAGGGCACCCCGCGAATTATCGCGGATGCCCTAAGGCGCCGCAGTTTACACGGCGCAGGGGTCCGCCGCCGGCTCGGAGACCCGCAGCACAGCCCGCCCAACGCTTCGTCCCAGCGCCGGTACCCGCTACCAGCGCATGGGCCAAGCCCCTTAACGGAGCGCCTAGCGCCTCCGCCCCCGCCCCCGCACCGGTGCCGGTAGCCCCTCAGGCCACCGCACCGGCAGCGGCCCACCCGGCCTCAGCGCCCTCGCCCATGCACCTATCTCCGGATATGGACCCCCTGGACTTCATCCAGTACCTCGTGTCTGCGGTTGACATGAACGAGGTAAAAGTATTCTTTGCAAAGGCAAAGGTCTCCCTCAACCAGGCTATGCGTGAGCACTCTAGCCTCCTAACAACCATCGGGACTATCCAAAAAGCAATCCGTTAATGGGTAGTACATATAAAGGTAGGGTAAAACCACACTCCCTGGCAGTCAGCTTCTTTAATGCAAACGGCATTATCGATCAAATGCATCAAATCCGTGAATTTATATGTGCACAACAAATCGATATCTTCCTAGTGCAAGAGACCTTCTTAAAACCTAGTAGAAGCGATCCCAAAGTTGGAAATTATAACTTAATTAGAAATGATCGGACCACCAACCGGTTGGGTGGTACCGCGATCTATTACAGAAGGGCTCTTCACTGCACTCCTCTCGATCCTCCACAGCTTACCAACATGGAAGCCTCCGTATGTCAGGTGGGTATGACCGGCCATCCGTCGATCATACTAGCATCCGTTTATCTCTCACCGAACAAAACCTTTTTAGAGAGTGACTTACTCGCTCTCCTCTCCTTAGGTGACTCTGTCATTTTGGCTGGCGACTTCAACGCTAAGCACACCGACTGGTCCCGCTCCACTAACGCGCACGGACGACAACTTAACATACTTGTCAGACGACCCGACCTCAACTTTATCGTAGTTGCCCCAGACTCGCCGACTCGCTTCCCGATGTCGGATAGTTCGATCGACCGACCGGACATACTCGACATAGCGCTCCTCAAGAATATCACCCTTCAGGTGAACTCTGTGGAAGTGCTATCCGAGCTATATTCGGATCACAGACCTGTCAAACTACAGCTAGGCCCCGTAGGCCCCGCGATCCTCCCGACCCGTAAAGTCATCGACTTCAAGAAGCTCTCCGGGCTACTCGAAGCGAAGGACTCTGTGCACCTCTCTAAAATTCCTGACGTCGTAGAGACATTAGAGCAAGCCCAGGCAGCCTCACTGCACCTGACCAACCACGTTTGTGACGCTACGAGCGAATGCTCCCGCGAGATGCCGTGCGGATTTTACCGCATGGTACTCACGGAGGACGCGCGAGAGCTAATCACAAACAAGAATAGGGCCCATAGGGAGCATGACAAATATCCGACACGACAGAATCGGTTAGAACTCTGGAGAGCCCAGAGGAAGGTAGTGTCTATCATTACCGCACTCCGACACGGACAATGGGACAGGTTCTTGGGGGAGCTCTCGCCATCGCGTAGTGCGTTCTACAAACTGGCGAAGGCTCTCAAAATGACCCGCGCTCCCGCCCTCCCACCGTTAGCACGCCCCGACCTTCCGCCCGCCTTTGAAGATATCGATAAGGCTGAATGCATGGCTGACTGCCTCGAATCCCAATGCTCTCCGAGCACCGTATCCATGGATAGGCCCCACGTCTTGCGAGTCGAAAGCGAACTCGCAACAATCCTCTCGACCCCTCCCGATGGTGAACCTCTCGCCCCGACGACCTGCGATGAAGTTCATACTATTATCAAGGGTTTCCACTCTAAGAAAGCCCCAGGCCCCGACGGCATTACCAATAAAACCCTAAAGTTACTCCCAGGACAAATTATCAACCTACTTGTGGTAATTTTTAATGTATTCTTGGCAAACTGCTACTTCCCCAACCAGTGGAAGGAAGCAACAGTCATAGGTATCCACAAGTCGGGCAAACCCCGCGACCTTCCCTCCAGTTATCGCCCTATAAGCCTCCTCAACACCTTAGCAAAGGTGTATGAGAGGGTAATATTACATAGACTGAAGGCAGTCGTAGAGGAGAAAAACCTCCTTAACGACGAGCAATTCGGCTTTCGAGCCAAGCACTCTTGCGTCCACCAAGCGCACCGCCTCACGGAGCACATACTGGCAGGATTCAATCGATACAGACACATGAGCCCCACTGGGGCCGTGTTCTTAGACATTGCCAAGGCCTTCGACAGGGTCTGGCACGCCGGCTTGTTGTACAAGCTGCACCATCTGGGCGTGCCAGCTAGTCTCGTTCGTTTGCTGCGAGCGTATCTCACCGATCGCACATTTCGCTATCGTCTAGACGGTACGCTCTCTTCCCCTAGACCCATACGAGCGGGAGTCCCTCAGGGCTCCGCGCTCTCCCCACTTCTATACGCGCTCTTCACGAGCGACATTCCCCGCGACCTACCGGCGACGGTCAAACTGGCCCAATTCGCCGACGATACCGCTCTCTTTGCGACCGATCCCAAAAAGAGCAACATTGCAAGTCGACTCCAAAAGGCGCTCCACCTGCTGGGCAAGTGGTTCCGCCTCTGGAGGATCGAGGTTAACCCCGAGAAGAGCGCAGCGGTGCTCTTCACGGGCAAACCGAGAGGCCGCTTCACGGTAAACCCCGCAGAGGTCACCCTCTACGGGCGTCCCATACCCTGGCAAGACAAGGCCAAATACCTGGGAGTAACGTTCGATCATAGAATGAGCTTCACCGCACACATTCGCAAGGCCCGCAACAAGGCTGCGTATGTGATGGGTCGTCTCTATCCGATGATTTGCCGCAAAAGCAAATTATCCCTCCGTCAAGGTAACCTTGTATAAAACGTGCATACGTCCCATTATGACATACGCCAGCGTCGTATTCGCCCATCGCCCTCACAGCTCCTACAGGAGCTTTCAAGTCCTGCAGAACAAATTTATGCGTATGACCACGGACAGTCCGTGGTACATGCGCAACGTAGATCTCCACCGAGACCTCGATCTTCCCACCATAGCCCAGTACATGAAAACATTATCAAAGACCTACTTTGAAAATGCAGTCCGACACCCCAACCCCCTAGTGGTCGAGGCGTCCACTTATACCCCCGTCCCCGACGTCGAACCAAAGCGGCGACGTCCGAAGCATGTCCTTGACGACCCTGACGACAAAATAACTACCGACAACGTGTCCCAACAACACACACACACGCAACATTCACAGCGTCTTCGCCGGCGAAGACGAGGGCCCCGATTTCTGACGTCATCCGGACGTGGATCCTTACCACGGTCACGGGGGCGTTCGGACTAAACAATGATTAGTCCAAAAGTCCACCAACAGTCAGATTAACGTCGAACCGAGCCGAGGTCCGAGTCCTCGCAGGAGGCACCCTCGGGTCGACGTCTCCCATACTCCCCCCGATGTCGTCGAGCCCTGGGGCTCTTCTCATGGCGAGCTTTCGCGCTCGCCCCACTCCCCCGGTGACGCCGTAGCAACCCCTTAGGAGGTTATCGGCAAGTGTCCTTCCGAAAAAGCAAAAGCAAGTATAATCTTAAATGCTGTTACCTGCGTTCTTTGTCCGCCTTTGTTACGGGTTTACACCATTATTTTCCTGGTATAAAAAGCAGCCTATCTTAATCTCCGTCCTTTGATCTAATTCTATGCCAAAAATCAAGTTGATTTTTGCTTAGTTAGGGCTTGAAAGAAGGACAAACAAACAGACTTTCGTATTTCTAATATTAGTAAGTATTTTCGGCGTAGCTCAAGGTTTCTGTCGGTAAGGGAAATCTTTCCTACTTCATACTATATCAAGGCAAAAAGTAGGAAAGATTATCAACACTCGATGTCTGGGACTCCAAAACGTGTTAAAATGATTATCCAAGTTTTATGATTATTCAGAATCACTTGTTTGTTTAGGGGGATTCATCATGAGAATGAGGTTAAGGCCGTAGTCCACCACGCTGGCCCAGTGCGGGAATGGTAGACTCCACACACCTTCGAGAACATAATAGAGAACTCTCAGTCATGCGGGTTTCCTTTACCGTTGAAGCAAGTGATATTTTAATTGCTTAAAGTATCACTCGCATTATTAAATATTACGATTATTTTTGATCGACGACGTTGTCCTGTGCCTGATATTTGAATCTACTATTAATCATCGATGTAATACATGCACCGTTTACTCTGTAATCAGTTTAAACTAACAAGCGAAATGCATTATGTGATGCACGAATAACATGTATTCGTTTCAATTAAATTATTATTGTGTTGAATAACAGTCACAGTTTTCCGTTGTATTGTCACGCATAGCGAGTAAAGCACAGTTGTAGCTATAAAATATCAAAATGGTAAAAAGGAGCCAAAGTAATATTTTCTATTTATTATTCGACAATATCAAAAGTAAATTGGGTTATTTTGGGGATATGACGAATTTGCATGGCATACGAAATGTGATTTCGACTTCCCATATAGGTTATTTGAAAAGGTAGGAAAATATCAATTCATATATAATTTTATAAATGCGAAAGTGTGTTTATCCATCAATAACGCAGCAACAGAGCAACGGATTGAGGTGATTAGGCATGGAAATAATTTATGAGCCATAGAGTGGCATGGGCTACTTTTTAGATTGGTAGAAGCAAAGGTCCTATGGGATACGCTTACGTTAACGCTCACGCTTTCGCTCGCGCTTGCTTGCTCGCTTGCTTTCATTTCTCCGGGATAAAAAGAAGCCTATGTAGCTCATAAACTAAAAAATCTTAAGTCAAAACAATAAAGTAAAAGATTATCTAATTTTTAGGACGGGGCATCCGTGACATCTTAAATAATTATGGTACTACAAGCTCCTGAAGCTAAACTAAGAAAAACACTATCTCTATGCCAAAAATCACGTCAATCTGTTGCTCAGATGGTGCGTGAAAGAAGTACAAAACGTGAGCGTAAATATTAATGTATGTGTGTAACGATTATAATATAGAACATAACACAAGGCTACACTACAGGTAGCCGGGGTAGACTTGGAAACCTCGAATGCTCGAACACGCTCGAAATTTACAAATCTTAGCGGTAAATGGAAAGACACAAGTCACAACATTGTTTACACTGTGTGCACTCTTCTGCATCCATGATCGACGTCCGATTCCTCCTGGCAATGTTTTTCAAATTACCACGCGAGTGAAGCTGCGGGTAAAAGATATCGTGATCTTCGTTTATTACGGTTTTTTTTGCAAATCCCGTGAAACCGATAAAAAGTACGCTTTCAAATAACTATATGCAAAAAGACCAAGTTGATTGCGTAGTTAGTGCGTGAAGAAAGAACAGACAAATACTCTTTTCCAATTACGTTACAAATGTAACAAATATACTTTTGCGTTTATGTTTAGATGATCTAGCGTCATATGATTCTTGCGTTTTTCACAAATTTTTCACATCCATACTTTTGTAATAAATCTGCAAATGTGTTTTTTTTACGTTAGGTTCAATCTCAGCAAAAATGCTCAAATGTTTGACATAGATACCTTAGAACCTGGAGACCAACAAAGTCTCTAGAAAAGTTTGGAAAGTGTAGAAGACCTCGAGAAACCAAAACAAAATACATTTTATTTTACTCTTACGTTACAGGGTTTAAATACTCGATAACGCCTGAACGATTGCGAGAGTTCATATCCATACGTATTAAACGTGTATACGTTCCATCACAATGTTTATAAGAGCTTAGAAGTCCTCAAGTATAGAGACATCGACCTACCGACCATAGCTCAGAACCAATAAAAAAAAAAATATATCATTATGCGATATTTTGAAAAATAATTTGAAACCCCAACCCGAGGCTTCTATTTATACTCCCGACCCCAGGCCAACACAAAATTCAAAAATTCTAAATTCATTTATTTCAAGTATGCCTAGTTATAAGCTCTTTTGAAACGTCAAGTATGTATGTTTGTGTGACTCTACCACCGGTTCGGAAAGCAGATTCTACCAAGAAGAGCCGGCAAGAAACTCAGTAGTTGCTCTTTTCCAACATCAACATTTACAATCATTTTGCGGTTTGGATTGGTGGGCACACACGAATAAATAACTACAGACAATGTGTCCCAATTAGGTAATACATGCAATGCATGAGACTCGCAGAAGGTACTCTTCGGGCGACGTCCCCCTTTTTGACTCCAATGTCATCGAGCCGTGGCTAGATTTTGCGCTCGCCCCACCTCCCCGATGACGCTGTTGCAAACCTAAAGGTCCTTCCGAAAAATTAGAAATGTTCTGTTTCAGGGTGTTCTGGCTTGCCATATTAATATCATGCTGCTACGGCGCCGGCTCGATCTTGCAGTCAGCACTCAAGCTGTTCTCTACGGGTGCGGCATCCTACTCCGTGGAGACGAATTATTTGCATTGGGATACTCCGTTCCCGGCAGTTACCATTTGCGAGTCGGTACCTGAAAATAGCCAGTTATCTGCGTATTTGAAAGAGTAAGGACTATTTACCTACTAGGTTTCAAGAAATCACCATGATTAGCTTCGTAGTGGGCCTGTGCTGCCTCATATTCCAATGGCATTTGGCCTTTTGGCAGGCATCTTATTATATGTTAGTGATATCCCGTACCGGACTATACCCACATTGACTAAACCAATTTCTTGTGTTCGTAATTTTTTGTCCTGATTTTGCTTGCCTAAGTTACTCTTTATAACACTAGCTATCCGCGAGCGAATATTTCGTTAATACTAGTCCTCCCTCTGCGGAGATGATCGGGAACAAACAGACAGATTTTTTTAAATAGATTTTTTGACAATACTAATAGACTAACAATAATATATTTCGCACAGGAAAAAGAAACCTTCTAAATTATTCCAATTTTACAAAGACGTGTCGTACTGGAACGTGAGATACTGCAAAGTGTGTAAAGTTTGCAAGCTCAACGTGTCATGCAAGCAAGATTTTGAGCACGACGTTATGGAGATCAGACGCGATTGCCCGGAACTGCTTACAGATTGCTGGTGGGGCGGGAAGCATTACAAATGCTGTGACATGTGTGTAGTCTTTAGCTGTTATCACAATCATCATTATCAACTCATTAAATATAAATATATATAAATATAAAAATCATTTATTCACACGATTATTAAATAGTTACAGAAAGCATAGCTTAGTACTATGTTTGGTTGTATGGTATCTAAACTGAGTAAAAACTCGTACTATAGATATCAGTGCTCTCCCCTATATAATTAGTTTTGATACAAAAATTTAAGACAAGTATATTTTATTTTGGATATTGATTTAACTAACATGCAACATGCAAAAATATTAAAGAAAAATTAAATGGTGATTTAAATGTTTTAACAGGGTAATGCAGTAAGTGGATGTATGTGAGTACGGGTGTGTATGAGTTTGTGCATGAGTGTATGTGGATGTGTGTGTGTGTGTATGAACGTATGTGCGTGCGTGTGGGTGCTGCGTGCGTATTCGTGAGGCAAAGAATGTGTATGTGTGTGTGGGTAGTGCATGGATATATGAATGGATATATGCAGTACAAGGTACATGTGAGATCATTTTTGTAAGGATAGGAGATTCTCTGTGCTATCATAATCCAGCGCAAGAAGCCAGTCATGGACCTGCTTTTTACATCTATAGGATGATAGTGAGTGAACGGAAAGAATTTTATTGGCCTTATTGTACATGATTCATTACCGGCATTATATAGCATTTTCATTTACGCCTTTGGATCCCAGGAAGTGGTATGGTGCGATAAGGCTGCCAAAGTGTATCTTCTACCACTCTTTTATTTTAGCACTAGCGTACCCAACCCGCTTCGCCGGGCTAGACTTTGCTTTATTTTATTTAAACAATAAACTTACATCATTAAATGTTTTATTTAAGTCTCATAATATATTAAATCATTTATTTCTCTCCGTATTCATTCTCTTCTCGAACGGGTGAAGATCATAATCTACACCCATTTAACCCAACAATAGAATATCATCATCCCCACTAATATTATAAATGTCAATGTAAGTTTGTTTGTTACGCTTTCACGCAAAGGCGACTTGACCGATCCTCTTTAAACTTTGTACACATATTTTGGAAGTGTTAGAAGTAATATAGGATACTTTTTACCCCGACATTAAGCTCGGTTCCTTTGGGAGAGGGGATGAGTGTTTGACGATTTTACACAATAACTCCGACAAATTATAACCGATTTAAATAATTATTTTTGTACTATAAAGGTTATAGTATGTGTTTAATTTTGCCCAAACTGTGGTTGGAGATAGAGGATGGAACTCCTCAGCGGACAGCAGCAAACCCTTCATTTAAGTCTTAGCGATACTGAATACTTTAATTTTTTTTATATTTTCAACTTAATTAATGCCACATAAAAAAACAAAATCAAACGCAGACGAAGTCGCGGGCAACAGCTAGTAGTAAATAAAAGCTGTATTTGACAGTTTTACAGTTCAAAAATAGGAGTGCTTCGATCGTCACCAAACTTTACAGGATTACTCGCCAGGTCAATCCGGAGATTCTCTGAAAGTTTCATTGAAATCGGTCCAGCCGTTTCGGAGCCTACACGGAACATACCCACAAACTTTATCTTTTATATATATAGATTTTTGTGTATATCCTCTGTGGTGTGCACCGGCACAAGACACAGGTATTCTTTGAACATGAGAAGGGTTTAGAAAGTAGTCCACTACTTTCTAAACCCAAGTGATTGATACATCAAACGCCTTTTAAACGCTATTGAGAACGCTCATGCATGCTGGTTTCCCTACGATGGTTTCTTATACCGTTAAAGTGATATTTAATTGCATGAAATAGGTATATATATATATATATATATATAGCACCGAAAAGTTAAAGGTGCGTGATCGAATACGGTAGCCCCGAAAGAAAACCAATCGCAAGTGTGATGAAAATCTTTGTGTGCAACACGTGTGGTACATTGCTAAATACACCTTTGGCATTTTCATCGCGCTCGCGCGACTAATACCGCTTTTACTGTAAAAGGCCATGTACCGAACTTGTTGTATAATATACTATTATTATTTAAGATTTAAACCGATGGCAACGGAATATGGGGAATGTTACGTTTTCAATTCCGCAATCGTTGGAAATACTAGCATACGTACCGTGAATAGAAAAATTGGTCTTCCTGATTTAATTTTCACCGCAGTTAAGACGGTACATGTAAGTACATATTTTTACAGAGGACTTTCAAGCTGAAACTATGTCGCTTAATATACTCGTATTAAAACTTAGACTATTTGATTGGTTTTTAGATATTTGATTTTACAGTGTAAATGAAATACGGTCATTAAATTAAATAATGATTTAATAACCTTGACATTATTTTATTAACAAAAAAACAATTAGAATAATTGTATTGTGTTAATTATTGTGTTTGGTTTTTTATATATTTCTAACATTGCATTCCATTAGAAAAATATTCATTGTAAGTTCATGATTGGTTTAATTTTTGATGCTGCATCCATGAAGCACTATAAATGGAGCTTCTAAATATTTTACTTCATCTTTCAGAGAAGATTGTGAGATTATTACTGCTCATCATTTATCAACTTTGAATCTAAATTAAGCATTCCGGATGGACATTGGATATTTAAACCTTCGATCAATTAGAACAATTTAGTTTCTTGGTTTTTCTAATTATTATTATTTTTATTTATTGTATCATATAATGTACTATTTTTATTTTGTTCTTTACTTAAATTTTAGTATATAGTATTTTGAGGTTTGTTAACTGTGTAGTCTTATTCGAATTAATATTTTCTGAAGAATGCAACACAGAGACGGTTGTGGCCTTTTGACCACAATAAAGCGACTTGAAATAGCTAATCATATTTTTTAGTTTGTATTTCTTTCTACATGGATTAATGTATTTTGTTTTATGTTTTCTTTTAAGTCTTTATTTGTTATCAATAAATGCTTATTTATTGATATGACATACGCAAGCTTATGGCTAGATACCTTTATTATGTAAAATAATGTTTAATGCAATAAATTACTCGTTCTATTGAATAGCACACAACAGTCCACTGCTGGACAAGAGGACTCTCCTAACTGGAGGGTTTGCCACAAGTACCACAAGGCACTTTTTATATTATAGTAAACATACTCGTAATTTCTTACTTTAATAAAAATTTTGAGTTGTTTTTTTTAATTTTTTTCCTGGGAAAAAGGACCGAATAACTTTTTCAATACTACTTTTTGTTTTAGGTGAAAATACATGCACCCGAAGATATGGTTGCTGTAACTTTGGAAAATATCCTGCCTAAAAGTTCCGAAATAGCTCTTGTAACCAATTTTGAGGCTATTTTAAAGGTTACAATAATATATAATTACTTTTAAAGAGATAAAAATAGTGAAACAGGTAACAATCGTTCGGATAATATTATTATTCAGCTGCGAAAAAAAATTGTGATAGAGAGTGGGTTTAATTATATGGATGAATGTTTTGTTTTTACTTTGAAATTTTTTGGTTATTGTTATTATTTGAGTTGTTTGTTATTATTGCTATTTTGTACTATTTATATCATTTATGTAATTATTTGTAATTTGCTGAATTTTTATATAGTCCTGGGAAGACTAATTGGGCTAACTTTCTCGGGGTGTGTTTTTACTAAACTTTTTTTTCTACAAGTTAGCCCTTGGCTGCAACTTCTCCTGGTAGTAAGTTATGATGCAGTCTAAAATGGTAGCGGAATAACCTGTTAGGGAGTATGGTAGTCATATCCATAATTGGTTTCTACGCGACATCGCATCGGAACACTAAATCGCTTAGCGGCACGTCTTTTGTCGGTAGGGTGGTCACGCCCAAAGCCTCCAGACCAGATAAGAGATAATTCAGAAATTATAAATTCCCAAATTGCACCTGTCGTGAATCGAACTCGGGACCTCATACTTAAACTCACAGCGCTCACCGTTGCACCAGCATGGTTGTCAAAACTAAATAAATGTATTATAGCAGAAGCACTTTTATACGGATGGGGTTTGTAGGAAGATTTAGTCCGTAGGTTACAGAAGTAGTGTACTCTCAGCGAAGTCGGTCATGCTAAGAGGTAGTAACTGACCTTTTGACATTCAGGATTTCCTCCTACAATAATAAAAAAAAAATGTAGTAGAGCTTTGTGTGACCGAGCTTGTTAGTTTCCATGCTTATTTATGAATGAATGAATGAATGAATACACTTTTATTGTACACCAAAGTAAAAAAAGTAGTTACAGAGATATAAATACATATCACAATTGTACAGAGAGTACAATTTGGTGGCCTTATCGCTACATAGCAATTTCTTCCAGGCAACCAATGGCGTAAAAGGAAAAAACATAGAAAAGAGGTAGGTGGTGCAATAAATAATATTTAAATTTATACAAATTTATATATATAACTATAACTATAATATATATATATAAAACATATAAATACAAATAAAATATATAACAATACAAATAAAAAAATTTGGAAAATCCAAAAGTGCACGACTCATTAATAAAATAGCTATCCAATTATTTGTCAATAAATAACGAAAAAAAAACACATGAGTCGTGCAAAATAAAAAGAAAAAAAAAAAATTTTAAAACAGCTGTACTAGGAAAGTGATGCACAGGCGCCCATGTTGGAATAAAATGTACATAATATCTATAGATATAGATATATCACCATCCATGTTAATTTTACATGGATATATATAGATATACAGTCTTGCAGTTTTCGTTTTTTATTAATTGCAATTAAACTACACTGAATTAATTAATCATTCGCATTCAGTGACCTACAATCGTCGATTAGAATTAAAAAAAAAAAAAATTTAACTCAAATAATGGATTTTTTCACAAGTTAAGAGTGTTTTCGGGTTTCACACATGACGGACAGGAATTTTTTTTGAATTCTATGCAATAGAATAGTAAATCAATTTTTTAAAAGTATGGAATTAATCTCCATTAAATTATCTCGACAATAGTATGCAAAATATCTTGATTCCGTGAACTAACAAGGCTATAATAATAAAAATAGCCGCCGAAATGAGGCGAGAAAAATGTTTCGATCGTAAAGCACTCTCTGATGCTTCGCATCATGAGTCGTGCAATATATTATGCCGCTAAGCAGTGTCGCTGTGTTGCCGGTGTTATTACAGACACATGACGCTTAATACCTACGCTTCAAGTTGATTAACATAGGGTGGAACTTTCGAGAACTTTCGAGAACTTTTCGTTCTTGTTCCTTTAAGGTATTTCGAAGTCTTGCTCTTCTTATGGGCGATGATTTTCAAGCGACCATCAGGTAGGCCACGTTAGTCCATCCTATTAAATATAATATGTAATAGTGTGTTTGTTTGTTTGTTCTCACTTTACGCACTAACTAAGTAATAAATCGACTTGATTTTTGGAATGGAGTTAGTTGAAAGGAGGACAACGCGGGTATCAGTTTTTTTTTAATGTCACGCGTTTTGCGTTCTGATTAATAACGGTATTTTATAAATCCCGTAGGTACCGTTGGTTTTTCTGGGATAGTAGCCTGTATTGCTCAACGTCCTTTCAATAAACTCATGCCAAACACCAAGTCGATTTTTAACTGACTTCAGAAAGGAGGAGCTTCTCAATTCGCTTACTTTTTTGTTTATTCATGTACACCGATTACGCTGAGATTTTAGTAGGCAACGAATAAAAAATGTTGTAGAAATTATTTATTTCTTGTTGAAGTCGGTTTTTTAACGTAGTTTTTTTATATAAATTTTATCTCAGGCTGCGATTGGTCGCAGAGTCGCTGGATCAGGTCCTGTCAGGTTCAAAATTATCTGTCGGTCACAAAGATTCTGTATCGCGCTAAGTAATTGTTCACAAAAATTTACTTTTGTTTAGGCTAGACTTTTGTCTCCGAGCACCATCACCCGTACGTAGGAAGATCTTCCTCGTCATAGCTCCCGTCCAAGCTATATAAAATCCGAAAAAAAAATGTTATAGTGATTATACTTTTCTTTGTTCAGGTAGTGCAAACGGTAAACGACGCGACAGTACTTTCGCTGCCACCGTCTCTGCGCGGTTGTCTGTTCAAGAAAGAACGGCCTGAGCTCCCGGGCTGGCCCTTCAAGGAGTTCACGTATAGCGCCTGTCTGCTATACTGCAGGGTTTTGGCCCAGACCAGCTTTTGCAATTGTACACATCACTTTTTGTCACACATATGTGAGTTCTTTTGGCTTTTTTCTCCACGTTCCACATCATAGTACATCCCACTACTGGGCGTAGGTTTTATCAAGCATAATAATAATATAAGTTATCATCATCAATTATTAGTCTATAACTGCTGGGCAAAGGCAACTGCTTTCTCATAGGAGAGACGGTTTTAGAGCATAGTTCCACCACGCTGCTCCAATGGGTATAATAGTTATGTAATCTATATGCACAGGGTATGCTGATTATATAAAATGAAGAAAATCTCCATTACGAGTTTTAAAAAACTTAAGGATAGACATTGTAAGAGATATTAAAATTCTATCCTTAAGTATTCATAGCTCATACTGGTGATTTTCTTCATTTTATATCATCTGCATACCCTGTGCATACCCTGTCTATAAGCCATTGTAACATAATAAATAAATGAATTAATAAGAAATAAATTAAATTACAATTATTATAAGCGGTGATAGCCCAGTGGGTAGGACTTCGACTTCACTTTCGGGGGAGGTGTGCTCGAATACCAGTACGTACGTCTAAGTTACGTACGTTTTAAGCACTGAAGCAGGTGATATACTTGATTCAACGGTGAAGGAAAACATCTTTTGTACATCATCTTTGTACTTTCTAAAGGTACAAAGATGGTCCTTGGTGTACAGATAAAAAAAGAAAAAAAAAAGAAAAGAAAATCGACATTTTAAAACATACAATAAACTTACATGAAATTATATACACTATAGTTGACACCCTAAATAAATACATAATTTAAAAAATAGATACATTAATCATAAATGTTGAGACTTTACAGGTTTTAATAAGAAAAATACACATATACATTTATGAACTTATCGAGATCAGAGGTGATCCTTCAGACGACGTTTAAATATATGAACAGATTCGAATTAGTTATACAATCCTATACAACCTATATAATATAAATACAATCTACTTTGCCTAGATATTATGGAGCGGTGGCCGAGATAAGTTCTGTAAAATTTGTGGGTTAACAGTGGAAAAGGGGAACCTTGCCATACGAGATAGAACCTTAAGGTATAGATGGCTCAACAGTTCAGAGTTCATCTATGGTTCGTTTTATGAGATTTAAGTCGATCCTTATAAAGTTTTTTTTTGTCTAGTTAAATGCAATAAAATTGTGTGAATTGTCTTTGTATACTTTCTAGGCGGTCTGGCTGCATACGACTATGCCATACTCCGGTTGGTTCTAATTAACGTATAATATAAAAGCCTTTTAAGTTTTTGAAATGGTTTGGCATTTCAAAAACTTAAAAGGTTTAAACTTTATTCTAGTTTCTGAAGTAAGCTATTAGAATATAAATAAATACCTGCTTAGTTAGTTCCTTATTTTACAGTCGGGTCTCCGGCTTGCGACATCTTGGGACTAAACTGTCTGGATAACAATAAAGGTATGCGAGATTTATGTTTTTTTTTTTCCGTTAAATACTGAGGACCGAGGAGGTTGTCAATACAGATGTTCTTTTAAATGTATTTTCAGTCAAAGCTCCGTCATTTATTTCCGAGATTTTATACGCTGCAAAGTTTTTGTGTGAACATGAATATTTTTCAACTGATAAATGTTCGTGTGATGAATATGAATAAATTTCCAGTGCCTAGGTGTTTATCTGTATATTATTAGTATTTTTTGTATATAATTTATAAAGTTTCCGCAGTTATTTTAGTACCCATACTAGTACATTTAGTACATAAGCTACACCTATTTTGGAGTTTGGGGCTATATGGCGATGTGTCGTAATATATTTTATTTTATTTATATCTTTACGGACGGATTTTCAAAATTTTTTTTTCGAAACGGGTTTATTCAGAACGGGTCCCATTTTTAATATCATATAGATCTGATAAAGCGTTACGGAGACTGACAACGGAACTCTTCAAAAATCTAACAACCACGAAGGCTTTTGAAAAGGTTTTATATATGAAATTTAAGGTATATATATGATAATAACTTTGCTATGTTTTCAGAGAGGATAGTAAACTATGATTGCAACTGTCCCATGGCTTGCGATGAAACCCAATACAGTGCTGTTCATAAATTCTCCAAGTGAGTAAGCAATTATCTTACGGTTAATAAAAAATCCTTTCCTGTATGGCTTACATCAGTCATATTCTCTGATCACACCAATGAATTGAAAACTTCTTTTCGTAACTTTGTCACTGAGATAATGAATGTCAGTGTGCTTAATGTCCGAAAAGACAGTAAAAATTTTGAATTAATGAGTAAGAAGGTCGTGAGCTAACCGAGTAGCTTTTTATGACAGAGCTCGCCTGGGGAACTATTACCGCTTTTTTTTATATATTAATAGCGGGCAAACGAGCAAGTGGGTCACCTGATGATAAGTGATAACCGCCGCCCATAAACATCTGCAGCACCAGAGGAGCCACCGATGCGTTGGCGGCTTTTAAGGAATTTGTTTATCCGCCCCTTGAATAACCCTATATTGTATTTAATATAGTATAATATTTTGTTTATTGTTCAATAAAACATAGGTACAATTTACATTACATCTGCACAATAGGTATAACTTATATTACAACATATTAGTCTTTATAAACAAAAAGTGGATATAAACAGTCGACTTACAAGAAATGGTCATAAATTAGTGACATCTGCATATCGTCTGCGAAAGGTGCAGAAGTCATTTGTGGGATTGAGTATACGCTTTTATAATATGATTCCTAAGGTAATTTTGGACCTACCAATCCATAAGTTTAAAGAATGTGTTAAAACACATTTATTAGCGAGGTTATTATACAATTGATGAGTTTCTTAATGACAAGGTTGCTTGGAAGCATCCGGCTCCGCTTTCATCTCTCACAAGATAGAAAAATGAATGTTAAAATATAAAATGTAAATTTTTGATGTTGGAAAAGAGCAACTGCTGAGTTTCTTGCCGGCTTCTTCTGGGTAGAATCTGCCTTCCGAACCGGTGGTAGAGTCACTACACACGGACAGACTTGACGTTTCAAAAGTGCTTGTATTAGGCCTACTTGAAATAAATGAATTTTGAATTTTGAATTAATGTTAAAATTAACACGGATATACAGAAATCAACTGTCCCTAAGCTAGGTATAAACCTGTGTTATAGGCGACAGTGCTCTCCTTATAAATATGGCTTGTTTAAAACAAAAAGTAAAAAAGTAAAAAAATAAAGATATCAATTCGCAGGTAACGCTGGTAATCATATTTGTACTATGTTACATGTTTTGAACATATGTGTGTGTGTGTGTATGTGTGAAATATTTTTGAAGAAACACATCTGATGGGGGATTGTTCCATAATTTTTGCACATCGTGCTTAACATCTCGGGTTAAAGGACACACAGTAGAACGTTGTAGGAAGTGTTTAATGGTAGCCCTGCGAAGTGTTGCCCGTTTATACGCAATGGTTTTCCACTTATCATCACGTGGACCACCTGCTTGGTCCCTCAATTATTGCTATAAAAATAACCTGCTAATCGTTTGACAGTTGTTATAAATCAATACCCTAATCGGTTCCTACGCAGAATCTTATTGGAACGTAAAATCGCTTGGCGGAACTTTTGTCCAGTTGTCAATTATAAAATAATATTTTGATGCGATGATAGTAAGCCAAAACAAGTGCCTGAGTCAGATTGTTTTTAATTTATGACGTATGAATAACAAGAATTTATGACGTATGTATAACCACTAGTAGATATGTAGGTAGGTACTATTAGTTATTCCGTGATGTAGCTTTAAACGTGACGTCACTAAATTCATGCAGAATGTATGCATGTGTGTAAAGATATAGGATGTTACAAATAGGTAAACTGTTCTTCTGTTAAAGGTCTGGTTTCCACTTTTTTTCCTAATTCTGAGGTTGCCTGGCAAAGATAGCTATTAGGAGATAAGGCCGTCTTTTATATTCTACTTCTTTCTTAATGTTACTTTTTTTCTCTTGTATATACTCTTGATTGGTGTAAGAATAAAGAGTTATAATAATAATAATAGTAAACGTAAACTAAAGTTGGAATAATGTTATGAAATGTCACATTCAACAGGTATTGTAATATGTGGAAATCTCGTTTAGGTCGGTTCTGCTGAGCCCAACATAGATAACAAGCCAATAAATAAACATACGAAAAGTCACACATTTTCATTTGAATATTAGTATGATAATAAAATGCTGATTGACGCTACAGTGTAATAATATAAAATTTTGTACCAAATTATATAAATTAATAAGTATAGGAAGGAAGGAATATTTTAGCATTTTGAGTTCGTCCGGGGAAGTACTATCGCCATGCAGCCAGCCGTAGTGTTTGTATACTCATTGTGCATACACTATTGAGTCAAAGTTAATACATCGTGTTAATTTCCTCATTGCTATCAAGTATGAATTATTTTAGGAGATTTATTATAACGCAAGCCGGGCTTTTCGGCTTGTATTGTACCGCCACTGGCCATGCTTATTTCCAAGCAGCATTGTCGCAATGCTGTGTTCTGGTGTGAAGGTTATTACAGGCTCAAATTGAAGGACACAGGGTGGCATGTTGCAGGGCGTGCTTCTTGCATGCCCTGTGAAGTGTTACTCTGTTCAAAGGCGATGGTTTTCCACTTACCATCAAGTAGGCCATCTACTTGGTCCGTCAATTACGACAAAAAAAAGCATCTGCTGTAAAATGTATACCTTAGTAGCTGTTGTCCGCGACTTCGTCTGCGTTTGATGTGGCATTAAATTTAATTGTAGTTCTAAGAAAAATTAAAGTATTCAGTAACGCTAAGCCTTAAATGAGAGTTTTGCTGCTGTCCGCTGAGGAGTTCTGTCCTCTATCTCTAACCACATTTTGGGCAAAATTAAACACATATTATAACCTCTATAGTACAAAATAATTGTTTAAATCGGTTATAATTTGTCGGAGTTATGGTGTAAAATCGTCAAACACTTTCATCCCCTCTCCCAAAGGAACCGAGCTTAATGTGGGGATAAAAGTATCCTATATTACTTCTGACACTTCCAAAAATATGTGTACAAAGTTTCATGAGGATCGGTTAAGAAGTTTTTGCGTGAAAGCGTAAAAAAACACACTTACATTTATAATATTAGTAGGGATAGGGATGAATGTAAAGTTATAATAAATAAAAAACGATAAATGATACAAAGATTAAAAATATAAAATTCATTAACATCATTCGCCTCTGGCAAATAGAGTAGAAAATAACAGAACTCTCGCTATTAAATTAACCCTAGATAATAATTATCAGCTTTCAAGCTTGGAAAGTCAACTCAATTTTCGCGGCCATAACTTTATTTTCTCTCGTTAGCGAGTTTGCTTAAAACAGTTTTCTTGGTAACTAAAGATAGGAGAAATACTACAACGAGCAACGAGGTTCTAAAACATCTTATCTTGGCTTGTTTTAAATGTATTATGCGAGAGTGTCCCTGTTTGTTTGTTACCTTTGTCCGGCTCAAACGTTGAGCCAATCTTGATAAAAATTGGCACACGTGTAGCCAGCATCCTGGAGATTAAAATAAGATAATAATCCCGGAAACGCTTCTGGTAAAAGTTACCTGCGGGTTTAATAAAATAACATTGTTATTTATGGGCTGTGATAGCCTAGTGGGTAGAGCTCGAATGCACTGTCGAGGGACTAAGTTCAAATCCCAGCACGTACCTCTAACTTTTCTAAGTTATGTGCGTTTTAAGTAATTAAAATATCACTTGCTTCAACGGTTAAGGAAACATCGTGAGGGAATCTGCATGCCAGCAACTGCTGTGTTTCTTGCACTTCTTCTCGGTAGAATCTTGACGTTTCAACTGTGCTGAAAGAGTAGCCAGCCTACTTAAAATAAATGAATATTGTAATTTTTTAAGTACTAGCGTCCAGAAACAAAGTTCCTGAGCCTGTTTCTGCAAGTAAGTCATTAGTGTAAGTCAGGGGTACCCAACCTTATTAGGCCAGTGGCGGATTTACAAGTTAAGAAATTTTTCACGGCGCCCGTGACTTTACCTAGCTAGTTCAATTAGATAGGTATTTGTTAGTTAGGCGCAAATAATAAAACATTCTCATTTAGTAATACAAAAATTAAAATAAATAACTTTTTAAGAAAAATAAAACATTGTGTAGTTTAATTTTTATACAATGGAATGGCTGAGCTGGTGATATTCACACAATTTTTCAAAGTGCGGGACACTCCAGCGGAAATACTATAAAAAAAATATTTTTGAAGTACAAAAGGAGCGCCTTCGCGGTGCACCTCTGTTCTTTATACGGTGCCCATCTTGCGAAGTCAATGCTAAGTCATAACATTTAAGTAAGTGTAACATAACAAAATCATTTTGATCATTTTATATTTGTTTTTTCAAGTTTACAGTCGATGTTTTTTTGTTAACAGTCGTGTAAAGCAAACGCCAGAAATGTTAAAACGTGGCTCCCGAGCAAGAATACGCCTTGCGCACCTGCCGTCCTTGAGAGTACGAAGACTGGCCATCAAAGACACACTCGGTCTTGTAGGTTAGTAAACATCGTCAGCCTAAAACGGTCCACTGCAGGACATAAGGACTCTCCCAACGAGAGCCTTTGCCTTATGCCTATAATCACCACGCTCTGCAGACGGGGAACGCTGCTGCCCTTTCTACGTTATATTTCTAACAACACCCTTAAGAGGGGGGTCTGTGACAACTGTATTCTGATCTGCCATCACCGCACGGTAAGTAAACATAAGCAGTGGCGTTCATAGGGTATGCTCAGGGTATGCAGATAATATAAAATAAAGAAAATGGACAATACGAGTTATAAATACTTAATGGTAGGCGTTTTATAACTCTAACAATGCCTATCCTAGGACTATGCCTAGGCACGCCACTGAACATAAGGCATTCCTTTTTTAAATTTGACAAAAAGAAAACTTGTGTGTACACGCGTTAGAAGTTGTACTTATTTGGCGTAACAAGATAAAAGTCTTTTCATAAATTGTATCTTTCGCCTTATTCTATGTTTGCAGTAAAAATAACACTAACAATGGAAAAAAGGTATAGTTTCAATTATTGTAAGGTAACTGTCACACCTTTTTAAAAAAAACTAAAATGTTGTCGACCGCTAACTTCATGTTCATGTGTGTGCGCGCGCGTCGTAAAAATTTACTCTCACCATTTTTCTCTAACGCGCCAAAAGAAGTATAACTTGAAAAAATGTCGGTGCTTTAGATTTAGAAACCGGGACGAGTATCAATGTTAACTTGCTAAATTTGATGACAGACTCTGTGACCACAAAATTAAGAGCATACAGAAACCGTGGACACGACTAATATTGAATCATCAAAAACCACTCCACTTTAGTAGTGTTTCTCGACCAGGTGGGTTAGTCACTAAATTCCATTTAGAAGTTGACAATTTTTATTATATGTACTTCTAATGTTCGAAGCGTTTAACATACTATGGGTAAAACGGAGAACGTCTGCGAGCTACCAACATTCCGCGGGTGACGTGACAAGACATGCGCGAGGCATTGTTGCCATGCCACATGTTTTTGGACACAATGCACTGCATGCAGTAATGGTTGAAAGAGGGTTCCATATAATGTCCTTAATTCTGTGACTGTGACTTAAAAAAACATTGTTAAAAATAAAAACACATCAATCATTGATGTATGACAGCATATTCTAAACATAATAGCTACGTGCCACGCATAGGCTTCGTAATACATACATTTAACAATTATAGTTAATGACTTGCATTTAAGTTTAAGTACTTAAGTACATTAGTTTAGTAGTTAGCATATTCAACTCCGGATCACAAGGTACTGGATTCAATTCGCAGATCGGGCCACAATTTTTAGGTATTGGTTTTTTTTTTTTAATTCTTATCGCGCCTCGGAGAGCACTTCAAGCCATTGGTTACGGTTATTATAACATATGTGTAATAAGAGTCGTTAAATCCCGCCAACCTGTATTGCATCTGCCGGGTGGGTCTTTGCTTTAAATCCCTCTTTGCTTTGTGAGGAGACACCTTTGACCAGACCTTTGTAGGATTGTGAGGATGACTTTAATACCTAAAACTAAAAATATATATCAAATATGTGGAAAAATATAAACATATTATATGCTTGTGGACATTATATTCGGCTAAAAACCCCTATCTCAGCTATGGTGTATGTAATGAAGGTGTTTAATAATGGGGCTTTGTTTTATGTGTATAAACGCCAGGTAAAAACTTGCCGAATAAACCGAATAAAAAAATCCAGGCATACGTTTGGAAGGACACACACTTTAGCTGTTAAATAGGCCTCTAGCATTAAAGCCTATTTAAGCTCGGTCTACAATTTATTGTCTACCTGCCGCTCAGCGGAGTTGGTGTGCAGACTACTCGTATATAAAATACTCGTATATTTTGACTTAAAGCTGTGGCCTTGTCGACAGAAACAAATACATGGGCGGTACTACGTTAAATCTGAGATTTTTAAACTCCTAATCGTCGTCTTGGTTGACTATTGATACTCTTTAACGTCAGGGCAACAAACGCAGAGTTTTAAACGGAAGTGTTTTTTGTTTGTTTCAGTACAGTTAACTCTTGACTCCAATCTCACCTAGTTGATGATGAGTCAACGATGAACACATGAAAGAACACTTTTGTATAAGTTCACTTGGAAAAGTCAGGTTTTCATAGTTATAAATAGCTGTTCTAAGTACACCGAGCTCTTAGTCCAGGTTTATTACGATTTTTTAGACCGTTTGTGACCTGGGATAAAAAGTAGCCTAACTTTATGCCAAAAATCAAGTTGATTGTTTGCTAGTTAGGTTTTGTAGGAAGGAAGAACGAGCAAACACGCTTTCACACATTTTCAAACGAAATTTTATAATTTCATTTAGAAATTTGTTTTGATTGGTTCCTAAGTTAGGTCTTGAAGGAAGGACAAACAAAAAAAAACACTCTGTCGCACAATTCCAAATGAGGAAAAGTTTTTTTTATATATAATTTTGTACAAACTTTTTCTTCTTCCAGTGGACATTGGAGGAGTGGGCGGAGTCTTCTTTGGGGCCTCCCTCCTCAGCGTGATCGAGCTGGTGTACCTTTTTTGTATCCGACGAAACTGAAGCACTTTGTTTGATCTTTACCTCGTAACTTTTGAAGGGTCATACGAAGACGTCCATCTACCACGGTAGCGTGCGATTTGTTAGTTATGCCATGCTTAGTTTTGCCGCAAAGCAGCATTATTGTCGCCAAGCAGCATTGTTTTGTTCCGGTCTTTGGGGCGTGGTTGCCGGTGTAATTACAGGCCGGCACATTAGAACACTTACGGATCTGAAACTTGGTCGCTTACCATGGGGCTCATAAGAACGCTCAGCGTAACTCAGCAGGTGATGGAGAGAGTTATGCTAGGAGTATCTTTACGTGATTCAGAAATTAGGAGATACGTAAAAGTAGTAGAGTTACTGACATAGCTCAGCGAGTCGCGAATCTGAAGTGGCATTGGGCGAGGCACATAGCTCGGAGAACCTATGGACGTTGGGTTCCTAAGGTGCTGGAATAGCGACCCGCACTGCTAAACGCAGCGTAAGTCAGCCCCCAACGAGGTGGAGAGACGACAAGCGACTCTCTGGGAGCCGCTGAAAACCAGCGGCCCAGGACTGTGGATTTAGAAACTCCCTAATAAACACCCAATATCCAGCAGAGAAAGTCAGTTGTTTGAATTGATGATGACATGAGTCTTAACACTTACGCCTTGGGTTGATGGACACTGGGCGGCACTTTACACGGCATGCAAGGAATACGTCCTACAACGTGATGCGCAGGTATTCAACTTCATGTTTCTGTAATAACACCGGCAACCATGCTCTTCAGACCAGAACACAGCTTTGTAACAATGGTGCTTAGCGGTAAAAATAAGCATGGCTGTAGGACTTCCGAGCTCTATCACAAAAGTTCTTCTTCTATTATGAAAATTAAGCTTAATTTGCTATACTCCGCGAAAAACAGGAGAATCTGTATGGTGTAATTTATAATTTATTCAATCCTTATACTCCACACCAAACAGATCTTCGGCAATGTCACCCTCTACGCACGTTTCGCTCCGATACCGGAGTATCCTCAGAAGATGTTGACGTTACAACGAATAATTGTTAAGTCGACTTAACAATTATTAATTTAGTTCTTCTAAGGTGCATGCTTGACGCAAACTCGAACGCCGCTACCGATGCAAGTTGGATGCTACGTTTTGGCTCGGCTTAACTAATGTCACCTGAATTTAATCGTTTGTGATTCTACGCACATTGCCTTAATTTTACGTTTTATATATACCCTTGCTAATATTATAAATCATGCGAAGTTTGTATGAAACGCTTTCGTGACTTAATTCCTCAACCGATGATCATACAATTATGTATACACGATGTCAGGGGTACAGAAAATGATATGAAGTACCTTTCATCCAGAATGATAGAGAGAGACAAACAGACAGACTTGTTGAGTGCTTACATTAGGCCCACTTGAATGAAATCATTTAAAATTTGAATTTGAATGAAAAATTATCCGATAAATAACTTTAAAGAACGGAAAAACACGAATTGATTGACAAAATATATAGTAACGCGAGCGAAGTCGCGGTTAAAAAGATAGTAGGTATTGTTAAGCACATCATTTGGTTAGGTATGGCTGTATCGATGTGCCCTTTTTTCCATAATGTTGAGTTCCTAATTAAAGTTTAGTTTCCCAAGTAATGGAGAAAAAAATAGGAAGAAATATGATATAAAAAATTAAAAACACTTTAAACATCGGGTTTCTGTAGGTACCTAATGTTTTGTGGGCATACCTATTTAGTAGAGCTGTTTTATAAAGGTCACCGAAGTATTATAATTGCACAATAGATATACATTAATATTAATTAACGAGCTAATATTCGGTAGATGTTATTTCCTTGTTATTTTACCCATGAAATACCCATATGACCAGAAGGACGGAAATTCCGGGTTCTTAAGTAAGTCTTATTTAGCGGGATATGCACACTATTTAACTTTAGGTTTAATCTGTAATAATTAATCGTTACAAAAACAGTCATTTTGCTAGAGCACGAGTAACCGAAAATTAATCAATACTCAAAGTACCTGCTCATAAATATGTATGTATGTACGTAACTTTTCCTTTAATAAATGCCCTGTGCAATTAAGGTATATTAAACTTATTTTAGTAACATATTCAATTAATGAGACTTATTGAATCACATCTTGAACTGTTTTTTTTTAAATCTTGATTCAAAAACGGCGGATTACCCGGCGGACTGTAATAGGTATTCACGAGTAACCCGCTGCAGCGATCGATTGCCCGCAGATATCAGTGATCCATTACTTCCAAACTGCCGTCGACACACGTGCAATCGGTCGCTGCTATCAGTCGCAAGTAGAATGTCACACTCAGTAACTTGTGTAAATAGTCTCCATGTTAGTGTAACAAACATCAGTAATTTGCACAAATTGCTTGCTCCTGTAACATTAGCAATATCTTACCGGACAATATGTAAGCGGTGTAGAAAAAATACTCGGGCAAGACTTGGGTACGCGACGACTTTCAGGTGTATAAACGTTCCAGCACAGCTAGCTAGGTAAAAAACAAACATTTCACCCCCCAATTATATCCACTGACTAGTGATAAAATTTACCTGTCCATTTTCCTAAACACGGTAACAAGAAAAAGAAGTTTACCCCCCGCTATATGTAGATATGTATATAATTTGGATATTATTTTCACCTGTCCGCGATGCTTGGAATGGATAAAACTGTAAAATCAAAGGCTTAAATTATTGTATTTCTAGGTATATAATTTGGTTTACTTTATTTAATTTTAAGTTGACATTGTAATTTAATTTCACAATTTTTGATACCTTAATTTTCTGACATTTTGTATAAATTGGAAAAATAATTTTAAAATTAAGGTGTTATTATAATTTTCATGCTATAGAATGGCAGATTGTAGTACGTAACTTGTTATGTTTTAGTATAAGATCAAATTTGTCAAAATGTTCAATCAAATTGTTTGTTGTGTAATCTTTATCTGCGTGATTGCAGGCAATCACGCAGATAAAGATTTGAATTTGAATTTGTAAGCAGTGACGTGCACTTCATAAGAGCAGTGACCCCGCCCTCAGGGCCTCTCAAACCTCAGGTACACATACAATGAGAGTTTTTGTAAATAATATAAACAGTAAAATAAAACATATGAAAGCGCCATCTTGTTAAAGTAAAATGTAGCTAGAGATTTTGACTGCTGTTTGTGTATTGGGAGCGCATTTCACGGTTCAATGGAATTATGTCCTTTTCTACTGAGAAACAAGTCTCCTACACGGTACACCATGCGATTGCCTGCAATGATATTTGAACATGCACGTGCAATCAGTCGCTTACAATTTCACGTGCGACGGGTTACCAAGCGATGGATTGCACCGTGTAAGGTCACCTTTATGCTCAACCTACAATCTACATGATATTCTACATATAAATTAATAACATTAGCGTACAGTTATGTATTTGTCTTCAAATCCACTATCAGTATAACGTCTCTTTGAATATTATTAACTGAGTTCAAATCAAGTTAAGCAAATTAATATACCATACATTAAGATATTACATTCATTATGTTTGTAAAGAAACTGTGTATACTATTGATAACAGTGCTGTCATTGTTCGCGTCCATAGAAAGTCGCGAAATAAATAGAATTGTGGTTAATAAGCGAGAAAGCAAGGCATTGCCACAAATAAAGAACAATAATTTATTTATTAGTGACATTATTGTATTTCCGGATCAAAAAATAATTGACACGAATACGCCAGTGCTTGTTAATAAATTCGCGTTTGGAGGTGGAAGAATTTGTTCCGGTAACTTGAGAAGAAGAGGTCCTATTTGCGCATAATTGAAGTTACAAACGCAGCTTAGCAGCTATAGTCATCTGTTTTCTAATCATATATGGAAAATAGTTTGAGCAGAAGTTATAATGTTAACTTAATCTCAATAATAAAGTTTGCCTCGTGTTTATTGGAAAAACAACTAAGACGGGAAAAAAAGAAAGATACAAGTGTAATGGCTCCTCAAAGGTTTAAAATCCGTTGTGACAATGTTATTAATCACATTTTACATTGCTATAAAATAATACGCGCACACCGCAATGCCAGTATTTAGCAGAAAACCACAAACGATAAACACGTCTCGTAAATATTTTGACTAAATTCGAACATACCTATCGAAACAAAACGAAATTGTTTTGTTATTACACCGAGACGTAAATTGTGACAAATCTGTGTATCCGACTTACACCGAGAAGATGATTGTGACAAATCTGTGTATCCTATCTGTGCTTTTATTGTGTACGGTTATAGAAAGTAAGGGTGTTATAAAAAGTGAAATTGTTGCAAGTAAATCAAGTTTATCACAGTCGAAGGCCAGGAGGCCAGTAAGCGATACTATTGTCTTCCCCGACAATGTAGATACACTTAAGAACGAAGATGAGGAAGATGGATTAGCCAATAGATTTATTTTTGGGACCAGTAAGAAAACTTGCCCCGCGGGTAAAGTCAGACGGGGCCCTATTTGCATAACGCCGAACCGAAGATATTCCACCCAAGCTCCCAAAAGGCCCCCAAATAGGTCACGCGGCCAACTTTCTCAGATGGGGCACGAAGTCAAAAAATCTTACGACTATTAGCCACAATGGCTACCTAAGTTGTGGTCCAAGTCACACATGAGGTGCCCATTGAATGACGTTTCCCGGAGTTACTTCGAGCCCTAGGGCTCTAGCGAGCTCTCTTGCCCTATATTCCAGTGATAATGCAACCTATGGTTAGAAAAAATAATGCAATCCGAAAGAACAAACTATTAGTAAATTTGGGAATGGGATTTCAGCCGATGGGGTATTACAGTTTGCATATTAATAAAAAATCCTGAGATATATACATTTAGAGAAATACGCAGTGACAGCCATATTATAAGCGGCACTGCAACTAAAGCAACAGCAAACAAGTTATGGTCGTGTATGTAGGTAGAGAGCAGGAAAACAGACGTTCATGAGTGACACAAAAACACATGTAAATATAAGCTTAAGTTAATACAAATATATTGTTTGCTTATTTTTATATATGTAAACGATACGTAAATATACGTTATTATGCCTACCTATTTAGTTTCAATTAAAAATAGTTGTAAAAATGGTGAAATTCCAATTAAATGTTTTTTAATCTGTTCATCACATCCACCCATTACCGGCCACTACAGAGCACGGGTCTCCTCCTACAATGAGAAAAGGTTAAGGCCTTAAGGTTGTCCACCAAGGCCCAGTGCGGATTGGTGGACTCTACACACCTTTGGGAGCATTATGTAGAATTCTCAGGTATGCAGGTTTCCTCACGATGTTTTCTTTCACCGTTGAAGCAAGTGATATTTTAATTGGGTACTTAAAACGCACATAACTTAGAAAAGTTAAAGGTGTTGGGATTCGAACTCGGCCTCCCGAAAGTAAAGTCGAGCTCCTACAATGCCTTATCACCACTTCAATTCATTTATTCACAGCTTTAATCTGTTTATTTGTTAACAATCCAACCGCAAACTAAACCGCTAAGCTGATTTTGAAATCGTAAAACCAACTTCATAATATGTCACAGAAATAACTTGCATCCATACTCGGCAAACAAAGTATCTTTTTATGCGTATGCGCAAGCAAGATTTGGTAATGAATTCTCATCATTGCTCTGAATCGACTTCGGTTCTCCGACCACAGAACTTTACCTATTTAGGTATTTATTGCCGGAGATGAACGGGTCAATATAAGTGTTATCTACATTTGTGATAACACAAGTACTAATGAAGTCAAGTAAGCAGTCAATGCCGCACTATTTAACCACTTTAGCACTTATAACACAATGACGAGCGGTGCCCCGAGACAATGTTCGCGTACCACTTCCGAAAATAGATATACCCTAACAGAAACTCCGACCCACAGCGTCGACTCGCCCGCCTATATTATTACTACGTTTGCTCGGCCTTAATGGCCGTGCCGTGATTTTAAGTACCCTAAAGCCATTCTCAAGAATAATTAAGCTATCAAATGCAAGAAAGATTTTTAAATCAGACTGGTATTTTTTTTAATTTAGCGCGTTATAAGAAATAAGTTTCGCTGGGTCTTAAAAATTAACTTCTAAGTTATGTATGTTATGTAAAATTTCTAGACCCTGCGGACAGCTCGATTTATTGTAACAAATTCTATTAACATGATTTAAAAAAAATATATATAAACAACGTTTTTTTAGATTCCTTCTTAGCAAAAAAAGATGCCCAAGGAAAAAGATTTGTCAGTGGCAAATAGATTGTCACACTTGTGTCATAATCATAACTATATACCATAGATACCATACCAGTGCTACGCAAATTAAATTCTAAAATAAATACAGAAACACAACAATTAAGTCCACAAGCCATTCAGAAGCCATGTTTATAAACCAATACAAGAGCTAAATAAATGAAATGACCGATGATATCATATACAGAAAAAAGATTTTCCAGGGTTATTAAAACTAATTTTGATAATGGATTCTAAATTACTGAGCGCTGTTTTATTCTTAACGATATCTTCGACCCTGTGTCAGGAAGGCTGGTATCCATGGGATGCATCTGGAGCATTGGGACGCGTCAATGGTAGTATAATATATAACTATAGTATATAACTTGAATATTGATATAATGTAGGTGAGCTGTGATAGCCCTGCTGGTAGGACTTCGACTTCACTCTCGGAGGACCACGTTCGAATCCCAGCACGCACCTTTAAATTTTCTTAAGTTATGTTATATTTTCTTAATTAAAAATATCAAAACATCGTGAGGAAACCTGCATATCTGAGGGTTCTCCATAATGTCGTCAAATGTCTCCACCAATCCGCACTGAGCCAGCGTGGTGGACTACGGCCTTAACGTTCCTATTGTGGGAGGTACCCCGAACTTACATAACTTAGAAATTAATTTTTAAGACAGAGCGAAGTTTATTTCTTAGAACGCGCTAAATTAAGAAAATACCAGTCCGATTTAAAAATCATTATTGCATATGATTCTTAAGAAAGGCTTAAAGGTACTTAAAATCACGCTACGGCCTTGGGCCGATAGGTAATGGGATGATAGGATAATAATGATGATGAGGACGATAAAGGAGGGATAAGATGATCATCTTATCCCTCCGTTATTGTCCTATTAATGGGAGGTCCCGAATGCGATACCCAGTAGGCAGTAGGGGAAATTTATAATTTCAGAATTTACTCTCGTCTGTTCTGGAGCCGCCAAGCAATTTTGCGTTCCGGTGCGATGTTGCGTTTCAACCGATTAAAGGTTTAAGGGCCATACCCCCGACAGGTCAGCCCGCTGCCTCTTATCATCGCTTGTGTGACGGTAATTTTGTAAAAATAATTCAATATATCCTGATAAGTGCCAGATATTTTATTTAATTGATTAGCATTTTAACTTTCATGTATGTTTATATCTTATTTGCATATATATATATATATATATATATATATATATAAATATACCTATTTTATCTATATATTTGTATAATTTTTAAATCTTATTTATTTTACCACCTACCTCTTTTCTATGTTTTTTTTCCATTTACGCATTGGAAGAAATTGCTATGTAGATAAGGCCGCCAAATTGTACTCTCTTTACTATGTATTTATGTCTCCGTAACTACTTTTTTTCTTTGGTGTATGTACGGGAGCTACGGTGATACGCTCGACCGTGACAATAGGAAGATCTTCCTCCGAGCGGGTGATCGTGCTCGGGGACCGAGGTCCGAACATTCATTTTTGGAAGTTGTATATATAGGCATTCTTCGTAAACACTTCGCTAGCGCCATGCAGAATTTTTGTAGCGCCATCTAGTTCTGTAATGTGGAGACCGCTACAGTGTACAATAAAAGTGTATTCATTCATTATTCCTCATTTTAACATGTTCATGACATTGTGCCGGCGGGTATTTTGATATAAATACGGTCTTGAACGAGACTCAGACGATGCAAATATATAACTCATGATGTCTTAGTAGTTATCAATTAGATACTCTCAGGGTAGATTGTAGTCAAAGCTTTATTGCAATGGAATAAAAAAACACCGAGTATATGTTATTCTTCATATAAATAAATATATTTTATTTTTTATTCCACTAAAAGTTATCCCTTGACTGCAATCTCACCTGGTGGTAAGTGATGATACAGTCTAAGATGGTAGCGAATCTGTTAGGGAGCATGGCCTACCTACCTATACCTAGTCATACCCCTAAGGGTCCGTTCACACAGACCGGCTCGGAGAGGAGAGCAGATTTTTATCACGTTGGAAACAGTGTTTTGAGTGATTGTAGTAAAGTTTATTTTTGCATTTGCACCTTTTTTGTCATTAAAAATGCCTGAACGCGCTTCGTGTGAAGTAATAAAAGGAGCCGACCGGCTCCGCTTGCGTGCTCTTTCTCGCTCGCGCAGCCGCACCCGCTTTCAGATCTCTTCCAGCCGGTCGATGTGAAATAGTTGGCGGCTCCGCTCCGGCCAATTCCAAGCGTATACGACCCGGTCTGTGTGAAAAGAAAAAAGCAGGCCGATGCTCTCCGAGCCGGTCTGTGTGAACGGACCCTTATACGAGTACGTTTCAACGCGACATCGCACACTAAATCGCTTAGCGGCACGTCTTTGTCGATAGGGTGGTAACTAGCCACGGCCATAGCCTCCTACCGGACCAGACCAGAGAAAATTCAGAAATTATAAATTCCCAAAATACCCTAGCCGGAATCGAACCGGGGACCTCCAACTTAAATTCACAGCACTCACCGTTGCGCCTGGGAAGTTGTCAAATTTCTGATTATCTCACCACTTTTATCAGCGTAACTTAAAACAATTATTTTGTACATAGGATAACAGATTAACGTTGCTACGGAGTTTGGCCAACTAGTGAAGTGCTTTCAGACGATATGGCCTGCGACAGCCCAGTCTGTGTGGATCCTTGCCCCAAAGCTGCCCCGCCGCGCTACTGCCCGGCAAACATGACTAGCTGTGCCTCCGGGTGCGTCTGCATGCTGGAATGCAGGTCACCCACCTACGTCTGCTTCCAAACCAAGTTCTGCATGGCCCCCAGGCGATACCTCACAAGAAACACTAAACATCCATATTATCATGCCACCATTGCTGAGGTTATGGAACCCTAGTAGATGTTTTCTTCTTCACAGGTATCACCTTGTATTACTTGGTAAATAATATAAAGTGAAATAATTATAATATTTGCCTAAAAAAAGTGTTTCTTTTTATTTGACAAAAACATTAAATCACGTGGCTCTGTTTTTTTTTAATTTTAGGTTACTTCTATATAAAAACTGATAATGCGTGGCTTGAATCGTCTCAATGCTCCAGAATCAAAATAAAATAAAATTGATCACGTATTTAAAACGAGAAATAAAGTCCTTCTTTTTGTTACCTACCTCCTTTTCAAATTAACATGTGTAAATAACGCAAAACTACTTATATTTTTTTATGTAGATTAAAATATGGTATACATTTTGTGGAAAATAACGTTTAAACGCCACGTTACGTTCACTAATCCAGCCTTCAACTACCTGTCAAAATGTATTCTTGTACGAAGTCTCTTAATCTTTCGTATGACTTTATTTATTTTCTATTTACGTTACGAAATGTTATTAGACTCGAAGATGTTTGAATAGCTCTACTTTCTAAGGCTTTTTATGTTGTTATTTATGATAGGTATGAATACCTTTATTCGTCTAAAAGCTGTTTATTGCGTGGGTTAAATTCTGGGATAAATATAAGTCAGTATAGGTAGATACGAGTATCTATAGTAGAACAGATCACCCCATTGAGTAGCTAGGTGAAACTCTGTTTAGATGAATACTCTCTTAGCACCTTCCCTATTTTAGTGACGAGTCGCTGTGGTTTTAATTGTGAACTCCCAGGTTTGATTCCCAATTTCTCAGTGCCTGAATACCAAAGTATTCGAACAGTGCGTGTTACTAGTGAAGACTCACGGATCTGAAACGTGGTAAATTACGATGGGCCTCATAAGAAGGTTCAGAGTCACTGAGCGGGCGATGGAGAGAGCTATATCTGCGTGATAGCTCTGCGTCGAGGAGTTTATATGCGTGATAAAATCAGAAATGGGACGATCCGTTGAAGAACTGGAGTTACAGACATAGCTCAGCGAGTCGCGAAGCTGAATACGATTGGGTCCTAGGTGCTTTAAAGCGGCTCAGAACCGTGGTTTTTGGAACTCCCTACAAAAGACCATGTTCAGCAGTGAACATCAATAAGTTCAATTGATGATGATGATTCCCTATAATTACCACCCAACCGACAAAAACCTACCGCCGAGTGATTTAGCGTTCCGGTACGATGTCACGTAGAAACCGATTAGGGGTATGTGTTTTATATACCCTGGCAGGTAAGCCCGTTACCATGTTAGACAGCATCTTCACTTTAATAGCGGGTGACATTGCAGTCAAGCGTTGACTTGTAGTGGAATAAAAAAAAATTGAGGCTAAAGCAAACAGTTTCAGTTATATTTCGAATTTCATAACTACAGGTCAAGGCTGAACTATTTCTGCTTTGGCATCTGGCTTCCACCTTGCCACCATGTATATATGTTTCTTTAAATCAAGAGAAAATTTGTGTCTTCTAGGCAAGAGCGTTCTACCTTATGCAGTATTATTATTAGCGATGGTCTATAAATTAAAAAAAATAAGTTTCATACATGAAGAAATATAATTAACTATTGCATGCAACGTGTAAATGTAATCTAAAATAATATTCTGCCGTTTTTTTTTTTAAATGTTTCGCACCCAGTTATCCTCTGACATGGTGTCAGAGACTTTCTTTATGCGACTTTTGCTCTGAATAAGTGCCAGCTCACGATTTTCGTGATATGGTTATGCAACATTGCTCTTTTTTTTACTGCCTTTTAACTTTCCTTCTATTTAAGCGTGATTGGCGCTGTCTTCAGTAGCCCTGAGTGCTTTGTCAAATGTTATATTTATGTTTATAATGTAAAATGATTAATTAAATTGTTTACCGGTTATAGAGGTACGTCATGTACTGTCTGTGAGACTTCACTGTGAAACTGAAAACCTAATAATTTTTAAGTAAACCACAGCAATAGTTTTAACTGAAAGAAATCAGATACAAGCCTAACATCCCATGCAAAAATGTCACTTTATTAGGTACGCGTCGCGTACCGTAAGTTCTTTACGCGTATTGGTCTTTTATCTTCAACAGGGTTGTCAAGAGTAAAGTTTTGATTTCGTTTGTATGGAAAAATAAATATGCTGCTTTTTATTTAATATTGGTACTAGGTTATTCCTTATGAAGTGTACTTATGCATCCTTCAACATTATTACGTAATTCGGTTACACATTGTATATAGATATATATATATTATAATATTATTGATCTTTTTAATTAAAATATAAAATACGTGAAGAAATATAATTAATACTTCTTCATGTATTCTATAGTATAATGAATATTTCTTAATTTACGAAACTTGTTTATTTGTTTTTCTTTCCTTCACGCCTTAACATAGCAACCATTTAACTTCATTTTTGGCATAGAGTTAGTTAAAAGGACAAGGCTACTTTTTATCCCAGGGGAATTAACTGTCTCCGCGGGAGTTGTTAAAAACAGCAATTAAAGCGAACGCGGGCTAACAGCTCATATTGATGTTGTTAAAAATTATAATATTGGACATACTTTTACCAATATTAAGGATCTCAGTTCACTCCCACCCTATCTACCTATGAAGAAATAAATAAAACCAGGTAATGTATCAGAAATTTATAATATATTTTATATTCATTTGTGGATGGCCTCATTCAAATGATAAATATATCATAATTCAAAAGGAACTTACCGTTTCTAGAGTTGAATTAATGTTGTTCAATAAAAATATTGTATACGATAAATATTCTATAAAAATAAAAGAAATGTGTGTGTACTTATTTATGTACACGAGTTAGAAGTTATATTTCTTTGGCGTAACAAGGTATTTTTTTTTTCAAAAATTGTCTCTTACGCCTTATTCTAGGTTTGTAGAGAAAACAACAATAACAATAAAAAATAGATATTGTTTGAATTATTTAAAGTCAACTGTCACCTTTTTTAGAAAAACTAAAATGTCGACTATAGCTAACTTCATGGTGTCGGTTTTTTGTGACGGTGTGCGAGCGCATCGTAAAAATTTACTCTCACCATTTTTCCCTAACGCGCCAAAAGAAGTATAACATCAATAAGTTTCTTTAAATAATTCGGAACAAACAACAACAATCAAGTAAAGATAGATATATAAAACTAAACCGATCTTACCTGATGATGGTACTAATATATTAAATCAATGTTACCTGAGTACCAACTACCATCTATTCAGTGATTTAACGTTTATTTCACGCGAAAGTAAATCATATATCTTTTGAAACAATGATTCATTGTTCTTAATTGCTGTCAAAGTTGTTTTTTCTCGTTTTACAATCTTTGCTTTCGTTTAGTAGATTCTCATTAGAGCTCATGTTTTTCCAGATAACATTTTGTTTAACACTGGAATAAAGTAGAATAAAAGGCAACGGACGTCTTAAGTGCTTTTTAGTAATAAAAACTTTTTTTCATTTTAACAATTGCTTTGGACTTTCAGACGTCGCGTCGTTACGAATTTAATAAAAATGGGCGGTCGGTTCTACTAGTCGAATTACTCTTTCGTCAGCTCGCTGCGTCGTTGGCGAATTTTATTATTCAAACCTAGCTGTCGTCTGAGGCACTGCTTACGTTTTAATATAACCCTTAATCCCTTCTACTCATTGCGTAGGAATAAAACCGGCAACCTGAACTGTTAAAACTTATTCACCGGCTTCTATCAACTACAGAAATTGCATTTTGACGGTTTGAATCATTATCATCATTATTAGCGGCCCACCACAGGGCAATGGACTCGTTCCCGGGCTCTATTTTTTTTTTTTTTTTTCATACAAGGTAACGGACAGCTCATTAAAATAAAGAAAATTAGTTAAGCGGTGATAAAGCAGTGGATCGATTCGAACTCGCCCCCACTGGTTCGAATCCCAGAACGCACCTCTAACTTTTCTAAGTTACGTCCATTTTAAGCAATTAAACTATCACTTGCTTCAACTATGAAGGAAAACATCGTGAGGAAACTTGCATACCGAGTTCTGCATAATGGCCTCAAAGGTGTGTGAAGTCCACCAATACGTTCTGGGCCAGCGTGGTGGAAAGTCATAAGTCTTTCTCATTGTGGGAGTCTCACCCTTACCCTGTAGTGGGCCGGTAAAGGGTTGATATGATGATGAAACTAGCGAGGTGAAAATCAAATAATAGTTTGCACAAGTACACTTTAAACTATCCATTAGCATGCTTTTGCAAAAAGACATGCTATTGGATAATTCCTATCCCTACTTCCCTACTAATATTATAAATGTCAATGTAAGTTTGTTTGTTACGCTTTCACGCAAAAACTAATAAACCGATCCTCATGAAACTTTGTAAACATATTCTTGGAAGTGTTAGAAGTAATATAGGATACTTTTTATCCCGACATTAAGCTCGGTTCCTTTGTCGGGGATGAGTGTTTGACGATTTTACACCATAACTCCGACAAATTATAACGGATTTTAAGAATTATTTTTGAAAAACAATTTTGAATAGGTTATAATATGTGTTTAATTTTGCCCAAACTGTGGTTGGAGATAGAGGACAGAACTCCTCAGCGGACAGCAGCAAACACCTCATTTAAGGCTTAGCGATACTTAATACTTTAATTTTTTTTAGAACTACAACTAAATTGAATGCCACATCAAAAAACAAAATCAGACGCAGACGAAGTCGCGGGCAACAGCTAGTAGTAAATAACAGAATCATTCCATAATTTGTTGAAAACCACGCACAAGCTATAGGGAAGAGTCTACTCGAAGTATCGTGCGGAACTTTGACAGCGATAACATGGTCGCATTGATTTCATTTGCCTTACATTTGGCCTCAACAGGCATGATGACAGTTACAAAGAATTGCTAAAATATTATATTTATCTAACGATGAATTAATGTACTATGAAAAACGTATTTATATTTTTAGCCAGATTGGTATTTAGCTTTGCAAATTTAGCTATCCGTAATGACAGGTGAAACGACAAATGACGTCACGTCTATATAAAGATAATTTTGTACCGCTTCGACATGGAAAATATCTGCACTTGTTTTTTGCGTATTTTGTGATTTTAAACCTAACAGTTGCCCAGTTAAAATAAATAATGTTTTGCTATGGAACAAGGACTTAGTAACTCAGATACATCGAATTTGCCTTAGAACTCACTATGCGGCCATGACACTCGAGGGTTCTCGCGGGAAGTAATCATTTTCAATTTATATCAACAATTGAATATCTGCTAAATTGGATATTTTAGGTACTTCCGAAAACCGCCAGGCAGTTTTTCAAAACTTAGTCATCATGCCTATTGGCCGCAATACATAGTTAAAAAAAAAAATAAGGCTCTATAAGGAAAAAAAAGATTACTCTCATTATTGGTAGGTGAAGTATAATATTATATATGTACTTATTATCCATGATCCAATGACGAGTCCCTTTGTATGTACAATCTGTGTAATTCGTGAGTACAATGGTGGTAAAATTCACGTCAAGGACTATTTCAGTTATAGCAATATCTCGCAACGCTATATTTAGCATTTAGCGTTGTTAGTGCATCATCGTTTCAGTTGTTAGTTGTAAAACCAATGTGAAGTATCGCAAATGGGGCCACTTAAAATTAGGTCTTTAGTTGTTCAGTAACTCTCTGCAACCTATCATCCTCCTCCTCCAAATACGAACAACTCCCCAGTTGTTTGTATTTGGTAGGTAGATCCCCATCTACCAACATAGTATCTTTTTATCAGAACACAGACTCAACTTCTGCTCAGTGTCTTCGCCGGTCCCCGACTTCTGACGTTGTCCGGACTTGGGCTTACAAGTCCGGTCGATCCTTTCTCTACAATCGTCAAACTCTTCCTGGCAGAGCTCCATTTCAAGACACGCCAACAAGCAAGCCGTGCTAGAAGGCACATGAGTGACCGAGGCAATAATAAACTCAAGAGTTTGGAGCATCGTCGCAAGGTTGCCTGCCTTTCGGTATTCCATAGGATATATTTCGGAGAGTGTGCTCAAGAACTGCTCGATCTAGTTCCCCCCTCACCTTTTTACCATCGAACCACCGTAAGGATCTGGAAGGGCATTCCAGTTTCCATTTTCTCAAGTACGTACAATATGAGTACCTTCAAATCAAGAATGAATAGACGTCTTCTAGGCAAGCGTGCTCCAGATTAGGCTGCATCATCACCATGGTTACCAGGGGTAATTGCAGTCAAGTGCCCATCCATAAAACACTCGTTACGCTGTTAAAATCATTAGAGTTACACAGCAATCCGAAAAAAAGGTTTCTTTAAGTTTTCCTACATCAACATCTATCTTTACAACCATCACCCCTTCAACGTCCCAATGCTTAGCAAAGAGCTCTCTCATAGGATATAGTGATTTGGAGCTTACTCCTGTATTCATCAGCAGTGCTATTCGAACCATCAACACCTAATTTAGTACCACCAAACTCACTATTTTAATGTTACAGTATCATGTCACCTTTTTATAATTTGATTGGTGCCAACCTATGAAACTATCATCAATAGGCAGGCTTCATCCACCTAAGAAATCCTATCTAGCCAATTCAGCTTAAATTGAGGTTTATGTCATATGTTTCAAGGCCTGTTTTCGCATGTGATTCGTTGTACTTCTGCTATTCGATGTAAGGGTTCTTCCCAAATCAGTTTAGCCAGCCGAACCTTGCATTCTTCATCATAAGACACGGAATACTTCTTAAGATCCAAATTGTTCTAACGAGGTAGAAAGTTTTTTTATTATTTACTATTTTATTTGTGTAATATAGTTCAAGTATCAGTATTAAGTCATTCCCATGTATTTTAATATTATGCATAAATGCACCGCCAAAGTATTTAACCTCAGGTTTTCATAAGGTTGCGTGGTACTAATACCATTTGTATTCTGATTTAGTCTTTGTTTTTCTATTTTCCTTTTGTTTGGTCAACTTGTGGTGATGTGAAAATGAAAAGTATCAATATTGTTGTTAGGTATAAATAAATAATCAATAAAGTATTAACAAGGCCATCAAAATGGTTTCTCGCCAAAGGATCATCGATTTACATTCAATTTGATTATAGAATATTTACAGTCCATATTTGTAAGAGTCACATCAAGTAGGTGGGTCGGGGGGTTGGTTTTTTTCCTTACTGAGAGGACTACCCTCTGGACCACCGTCTCCACTATTACCGCTGTTGATTGCCACCGATGTTAGTGGTACCTGTGGAATGATAAAGTTAGTTCAGTTAAGCGCGTTAAATATAGCTACGATTAGCATGGAATTCCATACAAATCCATGTTAACTTTCACGCGATCGAATAGTTACAACATTTCACACTAGGCACTTAGTTATTGCATCAATGCCGGGTAAAGATAAAATTCTGAGGTTAGGAACACACGTAATGCAGGAAAAATTATAAATAAACTAGTTTACACGATGTATACAAATAATCAAAAATACTTAAACATAACACAATCAATTTATACACATTTTGTTTTTGCAAAGTCGAAAGGAAGGAGACATTAGATTGTATTAAATAGACACTACATCGAATTTAATGGAAACAGGCGTAACTTTGCGGAATTCCGTTCTATGCAATGAATAACTAACTTAATTTGCTATAATCCGAAAATTGCAATTTATAATTTCTTTCCAGATCTAATCTTTATAGTCCAGAACAAACAGATCTTCCGCAATGTACTCTCCGCGCACATTTCGCTGCGACACTAAAGCATCTTCAGAAGAAGAACCGTACCATATTATTAGTATTCGTTTGTATTGCTGTATTTTCTTAATTTTGTTTTTTTTTTCGATTGTTATTTGTTACTTATATAGCTTAGTTTATTATTTTATTAAAATATTATAATATGGTCGGTGGATAGCTACGCATTTCCAACAAGGTGCCAACTGAAAATCAGCGCTGTATGCTCTCACTGGCGCATGCAGCACAATGCTGAGCTGGCACCTTGGCAATATTGTAAAGTGTGGCGCAATGTAAAAAAAAAAATATTCTTTCTTTCTGTATTACCAGTTTTTCGCAGATTAGGTGTACAAAATAAAGCTAAATATTCATTGTGTACATTTATCGCGTGGATTATTAAGTTTTAAACTCACAGCGTGCGCTAGAATTCGTATTGTATGAAATTCCTAACACGCATTTAACGAAATTGCTGCGTTTAATTTTACTTGCACACCACAGCTATAATTTCACAGAGCAATTAAGGGATATCTCTCCTTTTGTCTATAGATGTCACCTATGCCTAGAAATCTATGATCCTTAACTCAATGATAATAAAAGCTTTGTTCCCGTGTCACGTTGTCTACGTGGTTCTATTGTGTAAGGGAGCTATGTATCTACATACGTGAGTGGAATTCGTTATGAATTGCCGGAGACTAAGTAATCTGGACTGGTGAATATCTGACGGGTCTTTTTGTTTCCAAGGTTCGTGACAGTGTATTAGGATTATCTTAGCTCTACATATTACACAGGCTACGAGATATGTACCGCTATTGTGAATAAGTAAGTAAACTCTGATTTTTAGAACTACATCCTTTTCACCATGTAATTTAGAAAGGAAAGAATTACTTTTGTACGTGCCAATTTAGTTTGGTTTAAAGGTTCCAGTACAAAAATGTGGGCACCATTGTAGCACCTAATATTATGAATGTAACGTTTATATTTGCTTATTTAATTTATTAACAACTCGCTAGACTAGCATAACCTGGAGACAAAAATTATATCTCACGGTTATATTCCGTGACAAAGGATAAAATTAACTCTTCCGTCTGGCAAAGCAGGGCAACAGGAAATAGGAGAAGCTTACCCCGTTTATTAATAAACGTTTATTATTCACATCAGTTCGAAAATGCTTGGAGAGTTGATAAAACTGTGGAGGAAGAAAACATTTTGTACTTCCCCCGGGGACAAAAAGTCGCCTGCCCATACTCCAAGACACCAAAGTTTTTAAACCAAATGTATTTTTTCATAAACAACTCAAAACGCCGGAACTAGAAGTGTGTCAATTATTTATTTAATGTTTAGTTTTCCTGTCATTTTTATGTTAATTTAAATGTTTCACAATGACAATTTATCTCTAAAGAGATTTCTTTCAGAAACCATCGAATGTAAGAAAAATTTAAGAGTAGAGCTGAGTACTTGAAGAAATAATACGAATAGAATACAGATATCCAATACACAGACAGGCACAGATATAGTATAAATACCAAATGTAAAATATAATATATAAATATATGTATATATATATATATGTATAATATATAGATTTATATTTATAATTAGTTTTTGAAAGGAAACAAACAGTACTTATGCGTAATAGTACTGATATATTATATACTTTAGTATAGTTTAAGTTTAAGTATATACTAAAAGTGCTAATTTTGGCAATAACATATGAAATTCAGAGTGAAAGTTATACTTATAAACTAATTATATAGAGAAGCCAGTGATGTTTATGCGACGTTTTGAAAAAAAATGAGCTATGAAACCGAACGGTTCGTTCGTTCTGTTGTGACCAATAACAATACGTACCTATTGCATGTAACAAACAAGTTGAAGAAAAGTCCTATTATAGTATAAAGGACTACGTAATCGATAAAAAAGCTTGGGTGTAAATTATTGCTCTAACCAGGTTGCTCTTCTAATAATTTAAATGACATTGTGAGATGGTGATAACAAAAAAACAAAAACACCCGGCTAAGTTTGTTGTGGGCTTCTTATTAGACCAGGACGCGTTTGGAACCCTCGTAGCTTTAGTTTTGAGTTTACGAATGTGGTTATCGCCATCATCTCACTACCGTGTAATTCTTATGTACGCATCAAAAGTGCCACCTATGGGCCTACTTGAATAAAGATATTTTTAACTTTGACTTTGAATTTGTTGTAATGTTAGTGTTTAATAAACTTTTTCTTTTTTATATTCCGCATAAAATATCATATATTGTGAAGCCAAACTCGAATCAATGACCCTACAAGCACTGTTGTTATCGATAGGCCCTGACATGCAATCAAACGACGATTAGGGTTGGACAAATAGCATTTGGTCCAATATTGGGTCGAAGCTCGTGCAAATGAATATGGCTTCGTTAATTACTGACGCATTTATAAATGTCCGTATAAACGATATAACCAATCGCTGTTGATCGTGATAATGAAAAAGTTCATTAGATTTTATAACGGGAAAGTTTTTATTCTTAACTTTTCTTATTTCTTTGTTTTATCTTTTTTTAAAACAATAACAAGTATTTTTTACAAGCGCCATATTTTACACAATGCAGACCATCAGACCAACAGACCTGATAAAACTATACTGAGCGTTTTCACTCAACCTAGGAAACTCTTCGGATGCCTAATGATTAACGCGATATCTCTAGAAAAAAAACAACCAACTCTTAGGTGAAAACTATTGTTGCAAGGTTGATGTATGCCTAGGAATCTCCTTATCTTTAGGATGTTACTTAATCAGGCCTTGACTGCAACCTCACCTGACCACCTCAAAGGTTGTCTGGAGGAGATCGCTGATAGACCTAGATCAAGCGATAAGGCCGCCTTTGTGCATACATATTTTTTACCTTTTGTTTTGTTTAGTTTGTTTTTTTTTTCTATATGAGCAATAAAGACTTTATATCTATCTGGTGGTAAGTATGCAGTCTAAGATGGTAGCGGGCTAACCTGTTAGGGAGTTTGGCAGTTGTATTAAACATAACCCGAAACGGTTTCTACGCGACATCGTACCGGAACGCTAAATCGCTTAGCGGTACGTCTTTCTCGGTAAGGTTGTAACTAGCCACGGCTGAAATCTCCCATCAGACCAGATTAGAGAAAATTCAGAATTTAAAATCTTCCAAATTGTCCCTGCCGGGATTCGAACCCAGGGCCACCTTAGAACCACAGAGCTCACCTCTGCGTCAGGGAGGTCGTCAAAAAATATATATTTAATACATACCATGGATACAGCGGTACAGATATTGGCGTCGGAAGGTCGCGGTGGCGACAGGGCGGCGTCAAATCGAAAATCCACCTGTACCATGAAACAAGCAGCAGCTAAAGTTGATAAGGACACTGTCAGTTGCGCCGCGGCCACTCCTATACAGGTTCTACTGCTGCATCTAAAAAAAAATAAAGACTTATTTGGTCATCATCTTCATCATTTCAACCGATTGACGTTCACTGCTGGACGTCGCTAGCGTGATGTCGCTACTATACTTCGGGCTCTACTTAGGAGAGGATC
The DNA here is from genome assembly GCF_905163445.1 of Pararge aegeria. Lineage (NCBI taxonomy): Eukaryota > Metazoa > Arthropoda > Insecta > Lepidoptera > Nymphalidae > Pararge > Pararge aegeria. The sequence continues at coordinate 4,309,886 of NC_053189.1, forward strand.
AATACATGTGCATTTATGATATATTATAACGCCCGAAATAATTGACTATAGATCAATGGCGTGCACTTCATACATGCAAAGAAGTACTGCCCACCCTAAAGATTGTATCACTCGTAAAATAGGGGGATTTTTCCATTTTCTGCCAAGTTTCGGAATTATACCTACCCTGGTCTAAAATCTGCATGCCACTGCACTGATTCAGTCCGTGGATTCGTCAGAGATTATTTTTGTAACGTTCTAACCTATTGTTAGCAACTAGGTGAAAATTCGGCATTATGTATGAAAAGAACTTTGTTGAACGTTAAGTGTTAAAACGCTTGGTAAGAGAGTTTATTTTGTGTAAAGTAAATTAAAGCGGTAGGAAGCAGTGATAGCGCATTTAGTAGGAGCTCGACTTCACTTTCCGGGGGCCGAATTCGAATCCCAGCTCGCACCTGTAGCTTTTCTAAGTTATGTGCGTTTTAAATTAAAATATCACTTGATCCAACGGTGCAAGAAAACATTGTTAGGAAACCGGTTTGCTAAGAGTTCTACATAATGTTCTCAAAGGAGTCCAACAATCCGCACTGAGCCAGCGTGGTGGACTACGGTAGTAAAGTATAAGAAAGGAAAGTATAAAGTAGCGAGGAAATACATGATAATGACGAAGATATTTTAAACGTTCGTATTGGTTACAATAGCGTTACTTTGGGGACTAATATATATGGTGTTATTGATAAATTTTCATTCTATATACCTACGCAAACCCAGACAGTTTTGACGGAGAGTGCGTTTTATGGACATTTAGTTCCGCTACCAGAGATGTTGACTTACCAACGCACAATTTCAAATATAAACTTCCGTGTTTCTTACCCAAGATTCATTAACGATCGTATGCAGAACGCAAGCATAGCAATGTGGGCTGCTATCGCAAGTGTCCATAGCACTGTCAACGGAATGGCAGCGCATGGCGATGGTCCCAACACCCTCCAAGGCGCTCCCCAACTTCTGACGGCTCTCGATCGAGCTGACACCCAGCCCCCGAAACCGCGGCTGTAGTACACCGAGGTAGCTGGTAATAATGTAAAAATTAACGGCATATATCTGTGATAGTTGCCGACATTAACATTGGTAATGTAAGTTTCTATTTCAAATTCAAATTCAAATTTTTTTTATTCATATAGGCCTATCACAGGCACTTATGAAGCTTTCTGTTTCAATTTTATTATTATAAATTTACATATCTTTTAATAATGCTTGTATAAAATTGAGTTATCGTACATACTAACCAGTGCATGCTGTGACTACCTATAAGTGAAATTATGTGTCATTAGTAACCTAAGGCTAGCTTTATTCATAACTACATGTAATTATGTATGTAATTAAATATTAATGCAGTCATTTGTTAAAGGGAATTAAAAATATTTAAATAAGCCAATACGAGAGCAGGTCCTCGGGACAGGCATTTACGATTAGCAATGAGTACGTGATTGAAGGTTTCAAATAGTGGGTGATTAACGCTGCGTCCCGTAATTTACGCGGGAAAAGACGTCTTATCTATTGACGTCTTTTTGTAACGCTCGCGTGGCTCTTATACTATTTTGTTACGTTAGATAACGCAGCATAAAGGTAGAACTGGAAGAAATGAAACAAAACATACCAGCTGCAAGAACAGTAACTGCTCCAGCTGGAACGCCAAGTCCGAGCTCTAGCTTTTGCCTTTCCTCCAGCCATCCAACGGCGCCAACAACCAATCCTCCAATACCGCAGACTATCTAGGGGGAAATAATCAACACTTTAAATACACACCAGTAGAATAATGGTTACCTAATTGCTTTATCTGCGTGCGCTGACTAAATGGACCTTCATATTTCATACCATGCTACCCAAAGTCTTAAGTCGATTTTTAAGAGCTTGCATACTATCAAGTTTTGACGTGAAAACAGATTAAAATATTTATAACTAGCTGTTGTCCGCGACTTCGTCTGAGTTTGTTTTTGACGTGGCATCAAATTTAGTTGTAGTTCTGAAAATAGTATTCAGTATTGCTGAGCCTTAAATGAGGGGTTTGCTGCTATCCGCTGAGTAGTTCTGTCTACAGTTTGAGCAAAATTAAACACATATTATAACCTCCATGGTACAAAAATAATTATTTAAATCGGTTATAATTTGTCGGAGTTTTGGTGTAAAATCGTCAAACACTTTCATCCCCTCTCCCAAAGGAACCGAGCTTAATGTCGGGATAAAAAGTATCCTATATTACTTCTAACACTTCCAAGAATATGTGTACAAAGTTTCATGAGGATCGGTTAAGTAGTTATTGCGTGAAAGCGTAACAAACAAACTTACATTGACATTTATAATATTAGTAGGGATAGGGATAGGGATACTTAGGCCCAGATAAATAGTCATTGCTTAGAGTCAGTCGAAAGTATTACTCCACAAAGAACTATTTTGACCTAGCAAAGCACTGTCATACATACAGACTTACATAAATGGGGCTAGGGGCATTGCTTTGCTTAGCGCAGGTGTAATCATAGTTCATGCCAAAGTACAACTTTCCGTTCAATTTTCGGATGCATTCACAACATGCTAAAATATATAGCAATCAAAATAAACAGAACCAATATATTTCGATGTTAATTTCTATTTTTAATGAATTTTATTAATGTGTCTTATGTAAAAATTTAACACATATTTTATTAACACATTGTATTTGAAAATAGTCTAATGTACAGTTTTACTAAATATTTAAATTGAATGAACATGATTTTGTCAAATTTGACATGCGTATTTGTGTGACCTGTGCAAATGGTCTAAGATCCGACTGCAGGATTAGTGCGTTCATCGATTTTTTGCTGAAAATCAAATGTTCATGTATGTTTATAATTAGAAGTGTATTTACCAGGTTGCCTATCAAAATTTGGCCGCCAGTATTTTTAATTAAATTATTTTTAATTCATTTTAGGGGAAAAATTTCGTTCACTTGTTTTTTTGAATAAAATAACGTTTTCATCACGGTAATTTATATGAAAATTTAAAAAAATCACGTTTGCCATTGCGCACCTGGCCGTACCGGCCACCTGGCTGCGAAGAGGTACGGCCAGGTGTGCATTGTTTATCAATATTAATAATAAATATAATAAATAATATATAAAAATATATATAAAAACTTGAAAGAAAGAAAGAGAAGCCTAGACGTAATCTTTTTTAAAGTGTAAAAAGAATCGGCTCAAAACTGAGCTGACAAAACAGGTGAATACAAAGCGGCTATCTTGTCAAATTTTATAGGTAAAATCGGTCTGAGCTGCAGCTGTCCCCATCGCACACTACGGTGGAAAAGAGGTTCAGCGCAACGGCAATAGTTTTTTCAAATCTATTCATCTAATTTGTCCTACTTATAGCATCGTCTTAGTAAGAATTTATTAATACTCGAACTACTGGTGCGGAATTTATTTAGTAACTCATATTGTCCTATTGTATTACTTGGGGTAGGCATACAGTTGATCTACTTTCTACTTTACATAAAGCCACTTGTGAATAAGCTTTAACGTTGGCGTTATTTGCTACACTCTGAGTATGTTATCTTAAGCCTTTAAGTGAGGATCGTCGGTCCGGATCATTATCGTTAATTTAGCCCGAAATATTAATCGTCTAAATTTGTCAGGGATTTAAGATGGTAGGTATTCGTGTGATATTTGAGTTTTAGTAATAAATCCCGGCACTTGATAACATGGCAGGAATTTATAGCTGCCTGACGGAGCTGTTCATTAGTATTTCTGAAAGGTTTCATATTTACTACTTTTACTATTTTCTACTTTTACTATTTTCTACTTTTACTAATCGAGGGCTAACCTCATCGCATAAAGCAGTATCATTTTATTTTTTATTTTTTCAATACACACATCGCCATCTAGCCCCAAAGTAAGCAAAGCTTGTGTTATGGGCACTAAGATGACTGATGAGTATTTTTATGAATAATATACATAAATAATTATAATATACATATAAACACCCAGACACTGAAAAACATTCATGTTCATCGCACAAACATTTTCAAGTTGTAAGAATCGAACCCACGGCCTTGGACTTAGAAAGCAGGGTCACTGCCCACTGCGCCAATCGGCCGTCAATAATATTTAATTTAATGTTTGTGTCAATGTTTATTAATAACCAGTAAATCGATGGCCCATGATGTAACGTACAAACGGTCCTATAGTTCCTAAGGATCGTAGTGTTAAGTTAAATATAATGTATCAAATGGAAAATGTAATTTATGAAATCTGACTGATAAGTACAAAACCACAGAATTAAGAACATACGGAAGCCTCATTCAGTCATGATTGAATGCAGTGCATTGACGATTGTTGTTACAAAAAAGAGAAAACGTCCCGAGCACGTCTCGCTTCACACCCGCAGAATGTTGCTAGCTCACAAACTTTTCGCATTTTCCCCATTTTATGGTGAATGCTTAGAATATAAGAGTTAAAATAATTACTGTCAACTGCTACATGAAATGACTAACCGCCTGTTCGAGGAACACTACTAAAGTGGAGTGGTGTTATGCTTCATTATTAGTCGTGTACACAGTTTCTGTATGTTTATAATTATGAGTAGTACCTAAGCTTTTTGTTAAAAAAGCTCGTCTTGTCTCGTATAGTACTCACACCATTGCTGGGTTCCGTTCTGAGGCATGGTATTTCATGGTATTAATCACGACCACAAGATGCTTATCACCTACGCCTACGGTTGATGGACGAGGTGGCACTTTGTAGGAAATGTTCCTTGCATGACCTGCGAAGTGTTGCTCTGTTTATAGGCGATGGTTTTCCTCTTACCATCAGATGGGTCATTTGCTTGGTCTGTTAATTTATTTCTAATGTTTTAAACGCTTACTTTAAAATGGGGAAAATGGGAAAAGTTTGTGAGCTAGCAACATTACGCGGGTGTGACGTGCGCGGGGCGTTCCACGGTTTTGAACGCAATGCACTGCATGCAATTTTGGCTGAATGAGGCTTCTGTATGTTCTTAATTCTGTGCTAATACTAATAAAAGCAAAACTCAACTTACCTGTAGTACTCTAACTCGCAGCGCTGTAGCAAACGGATAGATGCGTTGTCCCAGTGGAAGGTGTGCATCTTGCTCGTCGCCCTTGGACGTGCCACTGACTGCGCTGCAGACGGACTGCTTCCGCGACCACATCGCCTTGGTGTTGATCACTGTGTCAAGGGAATAAGCAAAACTCACTAACTGACTCATATCAAGTCAGCAACATGCCTACCTACCTATGCCTATGGGTACGCCTACGGTGTGGAGACCGCGAAAGTACCGTCGCTGTTTTATATTCCACTATGCTAACGCCTTAAACCATTGGCTGCAATCTTCCTTGGGCTAACTAGCTTGACATGCGGCGGTCTCCATATTACCTAGCTATATTGCGCAACCATATCCTAAATCGCGCTATCGAGTTTTGCACAAATGAGTTATTTATAACTTTCAAAGATGAATGGTTGGATCTAGTCTTCGAGCACAGCGGCTTATGGCCGTTTATCGCTAGGGGTAGAGTCACCAGTATTTTTTGTACTTTTCATTATCATCATCACCATATCAACCCACTGCTTTCGGCAGCTTTCCTCACAATGTTTTCTTTCACCGTTGAAATAGGTGATATTTTAATTGTTTGAAAGCACATAACTTAGAAAAGTTAGAGGTTCGAACTCGGCCTCGCGACAGTTAAGGCGAAATCCTAACCGCTACTGTCCGCCTAATCCGCACTGAAGCAGCGTGGGGGGCGGCCTTAACGCTTCTCACTGTGGGGTAAAGACCCGTGCTCTGTTGTGGGCTGGTAAATGGGTGAGTTGATAAAATGAACAAACGTATTTTAGTATGAAAGTTTGCACGCGTACGTACCTACGTGGATAAAGTTTTGGAAAACGGTAAACGCAAGTTAGTTACGCCCGATTCGGACGACGTGCAAATGTAGTTAGCTGCGTTAACATGCTCATTGCTATTGGCGAGATTATAAGTCATATCTGAGTTTGCTACTTCATCCCCAAATTATTAACATCCCACTTAAAGGAGAGAGACATTTTGCGTTTATAATTTTAAAAAAAAATTTCATAGTACAATTTGATCTAGCAAGCAGATGGTTTGTGGAAAATTATCGCCTGTATACAGAGCAAACACTAAGTCGGAAGCCTTTGTATGAAGTGCCCTGTGTACACTAACCTGAGGCGTAGGTGCTATGCCCCATGTGCCTGTTATTACTTATCCGGGGAAGTACTGCTGAAGTAAGCAGTACTTCCCCGGATAAGCTCGTCACAGAAAGCTCTTCCTGCTGCTACCTTGCTGATCTCTGAATGCTTGGTGAACTGTGCTTGCCTATTGGGGATGTCTTAACAAGGACTAGTATTTGTCACACTTTTTGTATAAATAAAAGTACAATAGCGGTGATAGCTATGTGGGTAAGACTTCAACTTCACTTTCGGCGCCGAGTTCGAATCCCAGCACGCGCCTTAACTTTTTTTTTTATGCTATGTGCGCTTTAAGCAATTTAAATATTACTTGCTTCAACTGTGAAGGAAAGCATCGTGAGAAAACCTGCATGACTGAGAGTTCCACCGAAAGTGAAGTGGAAGTCCTACCCACTGGATTATCATCGTTTCTCGTCCGCATTTATTTCGGTGTTTTCAAGAATCCCTAATTGAATCATTTATGAGTTTGTAGTTTTAAAATCACACTTTTTATGCACTACGGTGTTTGAATTAAAAAGGTAAGATCTAAAAAGGTAAGGTTAAATTGCCTTTATTGGAATATTAAAGCATTACCAAAAACATATGATATATATATTGAATGTAAATAAGTATTACTCGAGTAATTCAGAAAAAAATTGTATCGGTGTTAAACACATCAAACAAACAGACAGACCAATTTCGTATAATTTATTTGTGACCATGTAGCTTTTTTTATGCAAACTTCTATTAAATTTAAAGTCATTGATTGTTTGTGACAATGGTGACATATTTCGAAACGTAAAATTACAAAAAAAAAACAGGAGCGCGTATCTTTGCTTTAATTTAAAATATTTTTAAAGCATAAAATAACAGCACTTACTGACCTCTATTATACTGTAATATTTACCTTGTATAATACAGGTCAGTGATAGCACTATATAGACACACATTCTCTGCAGCCAGTATATTACATTTTCGAGAAAAGTTGAAGTTAAAAGTAGATTGTCTCAGTACTAAGGTTTATATTATTTTGGTTTACAAATATGGTTATCGCCATCATCTCACTACCATGGTCTTCTTATGTAATCTAAAGAGCTCTTATGTAATCTAAAGGTCTATGGACCTATTTGAATTTGCTAAAAAATTGCTTACATTTCAGTAATAAAATACCTAAACGGACAGTTAGATCTATTTCATTGTAATATGTACTTACTATTAACTGCTGTGGCGTTGTTCATAAGTGTACATCAACATTTGCTCAGTGAAGGCAAAGTTACGAGACCCGTGTTTATTAAATCGATCGCTGTCTATGCTATCACTGAATATTGATAGAGCATTAATAGGCCAGGAGAATTACGGGAAAATCTTTCAGATATGGGAAAGTCTTGACGTAACTTAGATAACCATTGAAATCGCTGGCGAATCGTATAAGTATTGCATTTCTCGGGGTGCTCCAGCTTGAAAAGGTGTGCTAATTGCATAAACAACGAAAAACTGAAAAAAAATGCAAAAATCGCGTTTTTTTCCGGAAACAATCGCGTATATCTCGATAAATATGCATTTTAGAGAAAAAATGTATACTTATAAATTTGTTCGTTATGAAATTTCCTATAAGATAGAGTTGGTCCGATATCCATAAATTTGCAATTCTCGCTGCAAAATGCTCGAAAGTGCGAAAAAAGTAGGTCAAAAACAAGGTCATTTTAAATTGTTTATTGAACAATGAAAAAATTCTTCAATCACGCTATAAATTTCAAGAAAAGTACTTGGTTCCAATACAAATCGAACGCCGTAAGAGCGGTTACGATCGGGCTGATAGTTTTTGCATAATTCTATTGTTAATTAAGCTACCTTGAAAAAAAGACCTTTTTTAAAATTTTGTGCCAGGCTCAAAGTTATGAATCTTTTTTTGCGCCCCCGCTTTCACACCTTCTTGGACCCTTAAACTATCATACGCAATTGTTATCTTAACCATTTTTCAATTTTTAACAACTTTTTGAGCGGTTTTAAAAAGTTGAAAATTTTTGGCTTTTAAATAAATAAGCCTCTGAAGCGGGATTTGCGAGTGTGAAAAAATCGAAAGGTAGGGAAAAATAGTACTCGGAGAGACGCTTCTTTTAAAAAAAAATCATCCAATTTGGTCCGTTAGATGTTGAGATATTACATTCCAAAGTTGGGAAGGGTTTGCGGCGTAACGGTTAATGATGTAACAATAAATTTTATACCAATCGATACGTTTTTCCGAGATCTTTTCCTATGTGCTTTAAAAAATGACATAGGATGTGTGCATCACGCGCAAAAATTAGCATAAACATAATGTAGTGCGCGCTCGGAGGCGCGCTCGGGCCGGAAGTAGGAGGGGTGGGGATAGAGTGCGAAACTTGAAACGGGCGCTTCAAAATCGGCGCGCTCGCTTCAGGGTGACTTATCTCGGCTTCTACTGCACCGATTTTGACCATTTTTTTTTTAAACTGGGGTACAAGAAGGAGATAAATTCAATTTTCGTAGTTGCGTTTATCAATTTTTATAAATAAACAATCTGTATTCGATTTTCATAAACATGCATTTTTAAATGTTGCTAAAAATTAATGCTAATCGTGATATCATTATTGGGCACACATTGTACCTTGTAAAATAGTATTAAATTGAAAAATTTCATGCTTAAACTTTTTTATTGTTTGCTACTATTCTCCTGTCTACGCTAATATCTACTCACGTCGGATAATCTGTACAAGTTTGTGCCTGCCTTTGGCATTGTAAATCGTAATTGCTTTTAAATGACCTTATCCCTTAATTTATTATCTTAGCTATTAACCATGCACCAAGACACAAGATTAAAGTAAATTATGCGGTGTCTAGACAGTCTCCAGGTGTCTACATGGACTTTAGACGGACAGTGTCTCGAGGTGTCTAGACAGGCCCTCATTAGGCCCACCCCAATATATACAATATACAATATACTTATACAACAATATACTTCAATATACTTCGGGACATCAGTTGTAAATGTACTAAAGGCTGCACAAAATCTTGCAGCTGTGTCAAACACGGATTACAATGTTCCGATTATTGCGCAGGATGCCACGGTCAAACATGTAAAAATTGCGAAAAAAATGTATTAGATAATATAGATATAGAAGATAGCAGCGATGTCGATGAGAGGGAAAATGATGTTCAATTCGATGTAGAAAGAAATATGTTAGATGAAGATTGCGTTTCCGACAACGAAGACAGCAACGACGAAATTCCGTGTAAAAAACAAAAATTAACGTAATAAATCAATTTTTTAATAAATAAATACTATAGTTTATGTAAATGTAATGGAAATGTCAATATTTTACAATTATTTATACCTTATCTTCTGTTATTCAATGTATTATAGTAATTCAATAACAATAAAATTAATTTATATCATTATTCCGCATAAATTTTTCAATTTAATACTATTTTACAAGGTACAATGTGTGCCCAATAATGATATCACGATTAGCATTAATTTTTAGCAACATTTAAAAATGCATGTTTATGAAAATCGAATACAGATTGTTTATTTATAAAAATTGATAAACGCAACTACGAAAATTGAATTTATCTCCTTCTTGTACCCCAGTTTAAAAAAAAAATGGTCAAAATCGGTGCAGTAGAAGCCGAGATAAGTCACCCTGAAGCGAGCGCGCCGATTTTGAAGCGCCCGTTTCAAGTTTCGCACTCTATCCCCACCCCTCCTACTTCCGGCCCGAGCGCGCCTCCGAGCGCGCACTACATTATGTTTATGCTAATTTTTGCGCGTGATGCACACATCCTATGTCATTTTTTAAAGCACATAGGAAAAGATCTCGGAAAAACCTATCGATTGGTATAAAATTTATTGTTACATCATTAACCGTTACGCCGCAAACCCTTCCCAACTTTGGAATGTAATATCTCAACATCTAACGGACCAAATTGGATGATTTTTTTTTTAAAAGAAGCGTCTCTCCGAGTACTATTTTTCCCTACCTTTCGATTTTTTCACACTCGCAAATCCCGCTTCACAGGCTTATTTATTTAAAAGCCAAAAATTTTCAACTTTTTAAAACCGCTCAAAAAGTTGTTAAAAATTGAAAAATGGTTAAGATAACAATTGCGTATGATAGTTTAAGGGTCCAAGAAGGTGTGAAAGCGGGGGCGCAAAAAAAGATTCATAACTTTGAGCCTGGCACAAAATTTTAAAAAAGGTCTTTTTTTCAAGGTAGCTTAATTAACAATAGAATTATGCAAAAACTATCAGCCCGATCGTAACCGCTCTTACGGCGTTCGATTTGTATTGGAACCAAGTACTTTTCTTGAAATTTATAGCGTGATTGAAGAATTTTTTCATTGTTCAATAAACAATTTAAAATGACCTTGTTTTTGACCTACTTTTTTCGCACTTTCGAGCATTTTGCAGCGAGAATTGCAAATTTATGGATATCGGACCAACTCTATCTTATAGGAAATTTCATAACGAACAAATTTATAAGTATACATTTTTTCTCTAAAATGCATATTTATCGAGATATACGCGATTGTTTCCGGAAAAAAACGCGATTTTTGCATTTTTTTTCAGTTTTTCGTTGTTTATGCAATTAGCACACCTTTTCAAGCTGGAGCACCCCGAGAAATGCAATACTTATACGATTCGCCAGCGATTTCAATGGTTATCTAAGTTACGTCAAGACTTTCCCATCCCAACCTGTAACCCTCCTGGCCTATAAGCCCATCAAAAAGATTGGAGATATACTTCACAACTTTTTTGTTATTATAATTTTTATTATTAATTTACCTACCTAAATAACATAATATACTTATAATTCAAAATTCAAATTCAAAGTTAAGCTGTCTCAAGTAGGCCTGGTTTATAAGCACTGTTGAAACACAACACTTAGCTGGGCACGCAAAGAACATGTCCTGCAACATAGACGGCAGCGACACTGCTTTCTGAGTCCAAGGCCGTAATTCGATTCCCACAACTGGAAAATGTTTGTGTGATGATCATGAATGTTTTTCAGTGTCCAGGTGTTTTATGTGTATTCTAAGTATTTATGTATATTATTTATAAATCAGTCATCTAAGTACCCATGACACAAGCCACGCTTACTTTGGCGCTAGATGGCGATGTGTGCGTTGTCGTAATATATTCACCTATACCTCTTTTCTATGTGTTTTCCTTTTACGCTTTGGTTGGCTGGAAGAAATCGCTATGTAGCGATAAGGCCACCAAATTTTACTGTCTTGCTCTGTATTTATATCTCTATAACTACTTTTTTTCTTTGGTGTACAATAAAAGTGTATTCATTGTTTAATTCATTCAATATTTGAAAAAAATGCAGCCCTGTGTCCATCAATTTCAGGCGTAAGTGTTAAGCCTGAAATTACACCGGCAACCACACATTTTAGCCCGGTACACAGCATTGCAAAAAAGCTGCTTAGCGACAGAAATAAGCATGCCGAATAGTTCCTGGACGAGGTCTATGACAACAAGCTCTACTGCTCAATATCAGCAGAACATTATTATAGCACATCCCTTTCGAGAAAGGTTTGCTTTTCGGCACACACAAACTTGTGTTGGCTTAAACTCGAGACCACATAGTAGTCAGCTAAGTTTAAATTACATTGCTGGCTAGAGTTGTCTAGTTATCTATGTATTAGCAAGATTATAGCGCCTCGAGGTTACTATTATTATTCTACACCGACCTCTTTTCTATGTTTTTTTCTTTTACGCCTTTGGTTGGCTGGAAGAAATCGCTATGTAGCGATAAGGCCACCAAATTTTACTGTCTTGCTCTGTATTTATATCTTTGTAACTACTTTTTTTCTTTGGTGTACAATAAAAGTGTATTGATTCATTCATTCATTAAGGCGTAGGAAACATCGTGAAGAAACCTGCATGCCTGTGAGTTCTCCATATTGTTCTCAGAGGGGTGTGAAGTCCACCAATTTACACTGTGCCAGCGTGATGGACTACGGCCTATGCCCTTCTCACAGTGAGAGGGACCCGTGCCCTGTAGTGAGTGGAAGTTCAGTGAATAGGTAAGGAAAACATTTACATGATTTTTATGACGTCGCTGCGGTCTTTTGAGTGATTCGATTCCCGGCTAGGATAATTTTGAATTATACAATTTAAAGTTTTATATATATCAATAAAATAAATTCATATTCTTTGCATAATAAGTTTATGTTATGTATATTATTATTTTTTTCTCAGAAAGTCGGTCTTGACTGCAATCTGACTGGATGGTAAATGATGAAGCAATCTAAGTTGGTTGCGGGCTGACCTGTTAGGATTATGGCAGTTATATTAAACCATACTCCTTATCAGTATTCACGTAACATCGTTAAGGAACATTAACTCCCTTGGCGGTACGTCTCTGTCGGTTGGATGGTAACTAGCCCCGAAAATTCAGTTACTTTGAGTTTCCAAATTTCTTCGAAGTTTTTTTCCTTGATCTTCATAATGTAAACACGAGACTTCTCACATAAAATACCACAGCGCTCATTAAAGCTGTACGAAAATCTACAAAATATACCAACTGACCTTACATGTGTCATGTATAAGAATCTAATTACGGACTATTTCGCACCGTTTAACTTCTCAAGTAGGTTAATACAGAAAGCTTTTTGCTAGTGGATCAAAGCGAAAGTCGCTTGAGAGGTCAGTACGGGTGGTTAGAGCTATTAGTCCACTGACCTAAACATCTGAGGGTACACTAGCACGCTATCAAACCGATATAGATATACGCCTCATAAAAAGGCATAAAGTTACTCTGTGACCTAAGAAAACAAATTACAACACATAAAAAGTTTTTTTTCATTAGCAAAACTACCGTACATAGGCTCCCAATGTGAGATCGATTTTTTTAGAGTTTCCGGTTTTATGGAAATCTTTTCGATTAGAAGATTAGAGGTAAAATATTTACTGGCACATGGGAAGCGACGTGTGACGCGGTGATAGCCCAGTAGGCAGGAGCTCGACTTCACTTTCGGGGGGGGGGTTACCACCTCTAACTTTTCTAAGTAATGTGCGTTTTAAGTAATTAAAATATTACTTGCTTCCTTGCATGACCTGCAGACCTGCATGCCTGAGAGTTCTACATAATGTACTCAAAGGTGTGTGGAGTCCACCGATCCGTACTGGGCCAGCGTGGTGGACATTACCCTCTTCTCATTGTTGGAGGGGACCCGAGCCCTGTGGTAGGCCGGTAATGGGTTGATATGATGAAGATGAACTGCTGAATGGTAGGAAGTGACTAACCGTTTGTTCGAGAAACACTTCTTAAGTCGAGTGGTTTTTGGTGCTTCAATATTAGTCGTGTAGGCGGTTTCTGTATATTCTTAATTCTGTGAAATATTATTATTAATCATAGTCTGCAAAGGCGAAATTTATAACAACTATATTTTCCCGTTACTACCTATATATGTTGTATATGATTTTTAGTACTTTACATTAAGTATGGGTAATTTCATGTTTGTTTATATCATATCTTATTTGTATATATGTAATATATTTATAAATATATATTATAGTTTTATATTTTATTTATATATTTGTATAATTTTTAAATCTTATTACCACCTACCTCTTTTCTATGTTTTTTTCGTTTTACGCCTTTGGTTGCCTGGAAGAAGTCGCTATGTAGCGATAAGACCACCAAGTTGCTTACTCTCTTGCCCTGTATTTATATCTCTGCAACTACATTTTTTTCTTTGGTGTACAATAAAAGTGTATTAATTCATACCTTACCTGTGGGCTTACCTGTAAGCTTAAACTTTCCACTTTTTTAGCGCGCAATTTCCAGATTCTAGGTCAATGGGAAAAACACCGTAATTGTAAGCTTTTACTTTGCTGGAGTCATTTTTCCACTGCGGAACCACTTGTGAATTTTATATAAGTTTTAATTTTTTAAAGGCACCCAAGTAAGAGACGGCCCTAAAAAGAGTAATTTAAAAAAAATTCAAAATGATAAGCAAATTAAGCAAATGCTTAGACTATCACGTTTCAAGGGCACCATACACAGTACCAAAAAAATTATATTATTCTATAATATTATTCCCCCAGCTGCGATATTGATGATACAATCTAAGATGCTAGTGGACTAACCTACTAGGGATATGGCAGGTTCATACCATCGTACCGGAACGCTACATCGCTTGGTGGCACATCTTTGTCGGTAGGGTAGTCACTAGGAACGGCTGAAGCACCAACGCATATTCAGTGTTTTATCACAGTCTGACATTTGAAAGGTGTTCTTAGTCGTATAGGGACAAATAAAAAAAAAAAAATTTTTTTTTTGCACCACAAGTTAACCTTGCTGCTGCAATCTCACCTCGTGGTAAGTGATGATGCAGTCTAAGTTGATAGCGGGCTAACCTGTTAGGGAGTATGGTAGGCATACCCCTAATTGGTTTCTAAGAGACATAGCACCGGAACATTACATCGCTTGGCGGCACCTCTTTGTCGGTATGGAAGCGACCGAAGCCCCCGCCAGACAATGAAAATTCAGAAATTATAAATCAACCGGAATCATCAGAACTCGGGACCTTGAGTTAAAAGATCACAGCGCTCACCATAGTGCAGTGGTTGTCAAATAGTGAATGAATGAATGAATACACTTTTATTGTACACCACATAAAAATAACAAATTAAAAGTAAAAATTTAACAAAAGGTATACAATACTGTATGATTTGTAAACCATAAAATCTTTTGTGACGAGAAGGTACTTATCTATTTATATCTGTTTTATGGTTAGCTGGCTAGTTTTATTTTAAGCTTAAACTCGCTCGAGCATAAATCATTTTTACCACTTTTGGGAGAGATTTTATACGGTTAATAAAGCTCTGCATTCAGGGAAGGATAAGTGGACCGTTAATTTCGGTAGAAAGCGATAAATAAAATACATATTAATACATATAATCTCCGGGAACCCAAATTATTGTTACAGTAATTTTAAAAATGTTAAATTGTAATTAAATAAATAAATAAATAAATAAATAAATATACTACGACTATACACACATCGCCACCTAGCCCCAAAGTAAGCGTAGCTTGTGTTATGGGTACTAAGATGACTGATGAATATTTTTATGAATTATATATACATAAATACTTAGAAAATACATATAAACACCCAGACACTGAAAAACACTTAATGCTCATCACACAAACATTTTCCAGTTGTGGGAATCGAACCCACGGCCTTGGACTCAGAAAGCAGGGTCGCTGCCCACTGCGCCAGTCGGCCGTCTACCCATAAATTAAACTTTTGATAACTATAAATTTATAACGGCTAGATATTTTATTAAATTGAATAGCTTTTTTACAAATGCGCTTATAATTATTACGTAATTAATAAATAGTTTTAGAGAAACAATTAAAAATTATATTTGATTAACCTCCTGCTTAAAGTCAAAGTCAAAGTCAAAAATATCTTTATTCAAGTAGGCCCATAGGTGGCACTTTTGATGCGTACATAAGAACCACACGGTAGTGAGATGATGGCGATAACCACATTCGTAAACTTAAAACTAAAGCTACGAGGGTTCCAAACGCGTCCTGGTCTAAGAAGAAGCCTACAACAAACTTAGCCGGGTGTTTTTTGTTTTTTTGTTATCACCATCTCACAATGTCATTTTAAATTATTAGAAGAGCAACCTGGTTAGAGCAATAATTTACACCCAAGCTTTTTTATCGATTACATAGTCCTTTATACTATAATAGGACTTTTCTATAAGCTTACGTTTAATACGCTTACGCTTACATAAATTCATAGTGCTCACCGCGCCAGCGAGGTCGTCAAAGATGAACTCATTTAAACAGACAGACAACAAAAACAAATGCGTAGCCGCGGTGTAATTATAGGCACATGCTGTTTAGCACCTAAACCTCAGGATGATACAATTTTATCCCCGGGGCAAGGATAAAAATGCTCACAGCTTTATCAATAATAATAAACGGGGGTAAACTGCTCGTATTTCATGTCCCCGTAGTAGGTGAAAGTGTTGATCTGTTTATGGGCGATGGTTTTTGTTAGGTTTGGTAATTAAAATCATTAAAAAAACAAAAGGACCCTATTCACAGCCAATCCGCCGCAGCGATTAATTGCACGCCAATCACAGCGATCCCTGGCTTCAAAACTGCCGTCCACACACTTGCAATCTTTCGTTGAGATGCTATGATATTCTATTATGGTATTGAAATATCCCGTTTTTTCTCTAATATCTTCAACCATAGGTTGTCTGGAGAAGATCGCTTCAAGCGATAAGGCCGCCTTTGTGCATATGTATATTATCGTTTTTTTTTTGTTAACCTGGCTTTATATTTGTATGTGCAATAAAGTCTTTTTCTTCTTCTTCTTCTTCGTTGATTTGTATTCATCGGGACGTGGCATAACATACAAGCAAGTAGAATGCCCCGTCTCGTGCAGTGTGTAAATAGTAGGTATGTGCATTACGCTTGTGCCAGTAACTTGAGTAAGTTTGTTTTAATTAGTGATCATTGTAATTGGCACAAATAAGCATTGCTTAAGTACTTTCCCGGACGAGCTCTGGCACAAAAAGCTCTACTAAAATACCTCTTTGTCCTTCATAAGCTCTGCTCATAAGCGTTGTAGTGGCGTGTTTAATAAACGGCGAAATCGCTCAATGAGGACAAACGCATAGTTCAAATTGACAATCGATTCGACATCCGTTGCATCGTGTCATGTGTAAAGTCCTTTAGTAAATTCCTACTTATATTATAAAAGTGAGTTTGTGAAGATGCACGGATTTATGGACGTTTGTTGCCCTTTCACGGAAACACTACTGAACAGATTTGACTGTAATTTGAAATGGAGATACGAGTAGTACACTAGATTTATAAATGGGATACTCTTTACCGCGGAAAAAGTGTAATAACACTACTAAAAGACAAGAAAGATCGAGAAACAAACTTTGATGGTATAGCGTGCAGCGGAAAAGGACAGCGGAAAAGGACCTTTTCTACCGTACGTAATTTACTTCAAAGTTTGAAGACATTCATTACGTTAGTTAAAACTAAAAAGCTCACCGGGCATTGAAAGTTTAATCCAGTAACTCACATCACAAAATAATCACATTAGACTTCAATAAGGGAACTGGAATTAATTAATTTATAACGAAGTTATTCCCTCCGTTTTATTTCTGTTCATCGTTAACTTCGCAGCAAAGGTGCAAACGTCCGTTCCCTCGCGGTTCGGAAAAGCTACTGATCCCAAACTGGATAAAGCTGGGAGGGTGGAAAATTGTTTTCGCATTTCTATCGTTCGCACTTAATTGACACGCCGCCGCGCTGTTATCTGATTAGAAAGAAAAAGACAGGCCCTTGATTATCTGTAACATTCAAATCTTAATACACATTTATATATTTTATATTGTTTTTTTAATGTTTCAAAGATATATATAATAATTATTTTATCTTAGATATAGCTAACTTGTAATATTTTAGAAAGGCCTTAAAGCAAAAATGGCCGTATAAAAAAATACACTGTATACATTTTTAACTCATTAAAACTTTATTGACGTCCACAGTAGTAGGTAGTAGAGGTGTCATGAGGCCTTAAATAAATCGTCATCGAGCTAAGAACCCATTGATTTAATATGTTACTGTATTTATAAGCTCACTGTAAAAACCTCTCTGAAGTATTTTCAATCAATGCTTACGAACTAAATTGGAGGATTGGATGGAGAATCTGGTCTGGATGGTTTAGCGGTTCCCTGCGATTCCTGTGACGTAATTACGTGGATTGTAGAAGAGTGTTCCCCTAAAGCAACAGCTTGGGTATGGAGCCTGTACGCTGTGACCTCATATAGAAGATTGCTCAGCAATTTCTGAAGGCCTGTTTGAGACTTTATTAATAAACGTGACATAACGTCGGGATAGTGTTGCAGTGTTTTTTCATGCTCTTGCATTTGCAAGGCGCTGTCAGTTGAAGTGTGTCAACACACTGAGTAACTATTCCAACGTTATGCTACATTTAGTTATTACTGAACGTAACTCGGAATACTGGGGACCTTAATAATTAACGTGGTTTACCGCGCAATAGTTTTGCAGTGAGGTGAAAGGTGCTATGAGTTGAAGTGTGACAAAAAACTTCGTCGCTATTCCGACGTTATGCTATATCTAACAATAAGGGCTGAAGACTTTTACATAGAATATATTTCAATGTGTGCAGTGTGGTGACGGCAGATCAGCAGTGGTATGCACTTCATACATGCACAGAAGCACTGCCTTCCCTAAAATTTATATATAACTCGCATCGGAGGAGGATATTTGCTGCTTTATGCAATTTTTCTGCTGCATGCATATTCCTGGTAAGAAACCCAGTGCACGCCACTCCAGATCAGTATACTGTTGTCATGTCAGTGTGTATACCCTTCTTCTTCCCACGGGTGTCGTACGAGGCGACTAAGGAAGTATAACGGAAAACGGGCACCATCGTCCTCTTTGCTTCTACCATTTACTGCGATCACCAATCCGTCTGCCCAGCTTACTGAATATGGGCAAACCCTCCCCTTGGGAGAGTAGACTGTTTATGATGATCAATTAACCTCAATAAAATTTAGACACGTACGGTATACTAGAAGTCGAAACACGTGGGGACTAGATCCATACTAAAAGTTATAAATCTGATTGCGCTAAAACTTGTTTAGTTGTCAGGTACACCAATGAATAGCTTGCTTATGAGGCTAAACCTAATTTAAATTTACATAAAAGTGCTGTATGGTTTAACGTTAAGCTATTACGGTCTTCAAAAAAGAGGCTATCATTTAGTATGATCACCTGGCTAAGTTTGTAGTGGGCTCTTCTTAGACCTGGGCGCGTTTGGAACCCTCCTCGCTTAGTTAACGAATGCAGTTATCAGCATCACTCACATTAGTGCAACATGTTAAATGTATGAACGCTTCATAAGTGTCTGTGATATTAAGGTCTAATGAATAAAACATTTTTGAATTTGAATACGTTTTTTTGTATGTTCGAACAGCGCGCGACCGCGATTGATGCATTGTTTAGGCAAACACTCAAAGATAAATAAATAAATAAATAAATATAGGAACTACGACCATGCACACATCGCCATCTAGCCTCAAAGTAAGCGAAATTTGTGTTATGAGTACTAAGATAGCTGATAAATATTTTTATGAATATAATACACATAAATATTATTTGAATGTAGGTTTATAATAATTTTACACCATCTATTTGTTCTCGCTCTTCTCCTAATCCTAAGGTTGTCTGGCAGAGATTGCTTTTAAGCGATAAGGCCTTTTGTATTCTACTCCAGTTTTTTGTGTTTCTCTCTATTCGTCTTATATTTTCCTAACTGTGTAGTGGTGTACAAATAAAGAGTTTAAATAAATAAAAATAAATAAATAAATACTTATTGGTCAACGTTGGGGTCTTAAGGTGCTGGAATGGCGACCCCGCACCGGTAAATCGGCCCCCAACGAGGTGGACAGATGACATCAGGCGAGTAGCTGGGAGCCGCTTTAGGCAAGCGGCCCAGAACCGTGTATTGTGGAACTCCCTACAAAAGATCTATGTCCAGCAGTGGACGTCAATTGGTTGAGGTGATGATGATGATGATGATGAAATACTTATAATATACAGGTAAAACACCCAGACACCGAGAAACATCCATGTTTTCACTTTCCAGTTGTGGGAATCGAACCCACGGCCTGCGGCAGTCATATTTTCTATCAAAGTTAAAGGTAGTAGCTGCATATTATTGTATTGCGCCTGGAAGCTCGTTGTAGCGCATAGTGTTAAAACTTGATTGAATTGATTTTGACAAAAATTTATGTACTTTATAATTGGTATAACATTTCATTCAGAAGTCATTTTTTTATTTTGGTAAAACAAATTCAATCTTTAACAGAGCGTTATTCATTGTAAATTTTATTAAATTAATGTTTTGGACCTAAGCGTAAGGGCAAATTATTTTAATTTTGTCTAGCTGTCCGCTGTGACTTCGACCAGTTTGAATGAATGAATGAATGAATATACTTTTATTCAACACCACAATAAGTACATAAAAAAAGAAAAGTATAACAAATTAACGACTACAATTTGGCGGCCTTATCGTTGCAAAGCGATTTCTTTCTGGCCACCAATGGCAAATAAAAACAAATACAGAGAATAGGTAGGTGCTGCATATAAACAAATACCCGGAGAAAAATAATTATTTAAAAAACGTATAAATAATAAACGTATGTATGGGCTTTTTAAAAATCTTGTGTTTGATAGAACGAGCTTGCCTATAGAAGATGTGTACTTATTCTTTGAGATCTTTATGACGTGTGTATGCGAAAGGAGAATATCTTTTATCCCTTTCAGTCCCTTACATTTAACTAATTTCAAAGTTGACGTGCCAATGTTAGGTAATAAAATCAAAGCAATTCCATTTGGCATAAAATCAAACTACCTAAGTTTGATAGAATCAGGCCAAATCCGCCTGGGGGACGTTCACGTTCGAAGCAGCGAAGGGCGAGGGCGTAGCCAGGATTTATTTGGGGGGGTTTTAAAATGTACTTTTTATTTACATAAAAAGTACCTTTCATAATTATTATATTGATATTGAATACCATCGCCTTTTGGAATGTCTCACAGTTGAGCAATCTCTTTCTGTGAATTTCTCGACGAGGAAACCTAATAATTAAAATGAACCAATGACACAAGCAGTGTAACTAGTTAGGGGTGTAACCAATTTCTTAATTTATCCGAGAATAGCCAAGTCATATCTTCACATGAGGATGCTCCAGTGTCTGAGCCGTTTATTCCCTACAAATGTGATTTTATTCCCCCTAGTTCTGTTACTAAAAAGGCACAGCCTTGCACAAAACTACTGGGAAATGGCCAAACGTGCTTAGAGTGTTTGTAAGATTTGTATGGTGAACAAACATTGAAGAAATTTTAAATGACCTCGACGTCACTTGATTTTTAAATTTGCCTGGTTTTCGCG
Source organism: Pararge aegeria (assembly GCF_905163445.1). Classification (NCBI taxonomy): domain Eukaryota; kingdom Metazoa; phylum Arthropoda; class Insecta; order Lepidoptera; family Nymphalidae; genus Pararge; species Pararge aegeria. Next base: position 4,331,092 of record NC_053189.1, read on the forward strand.
AATTATAGCATACTAGGGTTAAAGTTAATTGTATACTAGGAATGATGCATAAGCTTTAAAATTCGGTACTTATAATCGAAGTCAAAGTCAAAAAAAGTAGGACCATAGGTGGCACTTTTGATGCGTACCTACCTACATTACATGATAATAACAATATCTTACGGTACTCGAATACCCCGCCTCACCATCCTACGTCCCTGTTAAAGGGTCGATACTCAATTTGTGATAAATTACGATGTTCGACACGTCAATGATGTGGTGTTGAATAAACTCTAAATATTCACCTGTTCAGAAACACATATTGAATATATAGACACCATCGCCTTGTATTTGTATGACATTAGAATCGTAAATAAGAATAAAATCTTTTTTATAGCGTACATTTTAATATTATTTCGTAGAGTCGCGTTAAAGTTTACGAATGTGTAATGATTTAAAACTCGTATCCACAAGATGCCGATAACTTTGTAAAACACGGGAACCATAAAGTTTTTCAACCTCCATTTCACCTCATTTTGTCATCATCTTAACGTCCCACTGCAGGGCACAGGCCTCGCTTCACATAGGAAAGACGGTTTTAGACCATAGACCCACCACGCTGCTCCAATGCGGGTTGATGGGCTTCAACGATTATTATGACAATTATTATGAAGCGGTTAGATGAAGCGGTGATAGCCCAGTGGGTAGGACTCCATCCTCACTTTCGGGGGCCGAGTTCGATTCCCAACACGCACCTCTTAACTTCGCTATGTTATATGCGTTTTATCAATTAAAATATCTTTAGCTTTAACGGTGAAAGAAAACATCGTGAGGAAGAGTTCTCCATAATGCTCTCAAAGGTGAGTGGACTCCACCAATCCGCACTGGGCCACTGTGGTGGACTAAGGCCTTAACCTCTTCTCATTGGGGTAGAAGACCTGTGCCCGGTAATGGCTAGATAAGATGATGATGATGATCACAATTAAAATTGGGGTACCAAGAGTCCAGGTGACACTTCACTTCACGCCTGAAATCGCAGACTACAAAAAACGAGTCGCAGAGAGTCGCAGGATACAAGCGGCACAAAACCGTAGGCGTGTGTAAACCCTCACCAATTTCTAGCAGTGGATTTGAGATAATCTATATGGCTATTTTTATTTGTTACTAACAATCTCATACTAACATAAATCTTAATTAACCCTCACCACAGGATTATAGCCGATGTGACAGTAAAAAGGAAGACGTAAACCATGCATTCTCGTTAGACCTATCTGGACACTAAATTCTTATTAATTCGGTACTTTCGTAGATTGGACCACCCCTAAGTGAGAGTTTTATGAGGGCATTACACAGTTTGGTACTTTTCGTAAATCGTACTTCGCCTGCATATACCGTTAATATATAATATTCGTTAAGTCAAAAATATTGATATTCCAACAAAAAACGCGATCTAAGTTTATAGAAATTATTATATTACACAGATCCTCGAGAATGAATAATGGAGAGAAAGAATGTTAAGGATAAACTTGTAGTGCAGTTTACTAGGCTGCATAAAATTTGTAAGTCATTTAAGGGTAATTGTATATCATTTTACAACATATTACCAGATGAAATCCTTGATATGTCTCTCAATAAGTTCAAAGTTTATATAAAACGTTTAAGAAAAATCCTATCCGCTAAACAGCATTGGGTGGTGGGTTGATTAATTGGTGCGCTTTTATTACAGGCACATTTGGCTTAAAACCTGCGCCTCAGGTACTGCGTACTGGATATTTTCTTCATTTTATATCATCTGCATACCCTGTGCATATCCTCTATGCACGCTATTGAAGGTCCTTGCATGCTCTGCGAAGTCTTGCTCTGTTTATCACTTAGGTACCATCAGGTAGCTCCAACTGCTTGGTTCGTAAATCGTTATAAAAATAAAATCGTGAGAACTGTATTCACCCAGCACTACCAGTCTTAACTGAACTGTTTACTTAACTTAACTCAATGTAAAATAATGAGCATCTAAAAAGCAAAATAGTATTAACTATGGTTTGCTTAGCATAGCCCATTAAAAACATTTTCGGTCCCTTGCGCCAAGATCTCGTTATCCCCTATTTTAAGCTTCTAAATTAGTATTCACATCCAGTGCAACTACAAAGCGACAACTATAAAAGTGTTGCTTTTGATCTGTGATGTTTGTGTTGACAAACGCAACTAATAGTTATATGTAGACAACACTAATAGTTATATGTAGACGACACAAGTCCATAAAATGAGGATTACAGCTTTGTGGTGTCTTAGCTGTATCTTGCCACATACAGCCAAAGCTTGCTTTTTCCAGGAACGTAATGTATGTCCGGAGTACCCTGGATAATATACCAATTAGAAACATTCAAATCAGGCTTTATACACATATCCATTGCAACTGCCGCGAGGTGTGGTAGGTGGGTATTTTTTGTATTGATCAATTACAGGCAAATATCCTTCTTTGTGGTCATCTGAATATACTCGTAAATTCATAAAGTGGAAAATGCTCTCTGTGAGTCCCGGAATATCTACATGTAGGAATGTTTTGTCATATTTCAAGAGATATGATATTTCGATATGATACATCCGTATATTATCGATTCGAGATCGTTTCTACTTCGCCGTTAAAAGTCGCCATGGGTTAACCCTATAAAGTTTGCAAATTACAGGGTTACGCGTCGAATTTAGCGTTCATGTAAAATGCTAAGCCGTAATCGGAACAAACTTAACTCAATTGGTAATAGTTTTTTATGCTATGAAATGGTAATTTTTTTTTTTATAATCACAATGAATGTTGGTGAGTATGTATAGACGTATGGATGTTTGCTACAGTTGCAAACTGTTTTGAAGATTTAATTTAGATGATAGAAATAAGAATGAGTTGCGAGCATGCGTTGTGAGAAATGGTGCGAGCCGCTTTTCACAACACAGACAGGACCTTAAGTGTTAAGCGGTTGCGTTTAGTTTAACATCCTCCCTTGAACGCAAACCCAAAGCAGCGAGGTAATGTAGGTTTTTGGGCTTCTCTAGGGTTTTTTTGAGAGGATCATTAGCGTGGGAGCCCTATAAATCGGTCGGGGTGGTTGGTAGACGTCCGGGAGGTGAACAACGGGTTCCCCGGGCGTCTAACGAAGCCAACAAGAGCGACATGCCGTGGTGTTTTTTAGTTTGGCTATACCCCTTTAGAGACAACACATAACCTCCGTCCTGCCCAAGGGTCAGAGGTAGCGATAAAGCTTTTATACCACGCCAAAAACAAAAAAAGGGTTTTGGAGAGGCAGTTAGTGATCATCGAGGCGGTTGTCTCAGAGATAGGCTTTGGTTTGAAATAGCAAATAGGCTTTTAATCATGGGTAAAATAACTGTTCTTACGGGATATGTGAAAACTGGTAAATTTAGTCGCGGGCAACAGGTAGTATTCAATATCTCTAGCTCATGTACGTGTGTGCCCGATCTTAAACTATCTTTCTGGTTGCTCGATTTTTCGCGTTTCGAGGCTTCCCCGGCTTTGATGTGGATTTAGTCCCTATAAAAGTCCATTTCTTTTCATAATACCCTCTTGTTTTTTTGAACAGTACGCCAAGTGAATTAAGTAGAGATAAATTTTTCAATCTACATTTTATATTTTCTTTGTTTTCCAAGAACGATTTGTTCCTTATAATAATCTCCAGACTTGTACAAACTTTTGTGCACTTAAACACATTGGTTTGTATACTTAAACTTAAACACAGTCCGTCAAACTGTAATACAGTTTTTCGACAATAGCTTTAGTGGACTTTTACAGACACTTAACTTAATTTTATTTTAATATTATTATATTACTACTAGCTGACCCGTGCAACTTCGTCTACATCAAATCGTTTATTATCTGTTTTTATATCTTAAAAAAACTAAGAACCTAATTGCAGCGCCACCTACCGCGTCCAATTTAATTTCCAAACTATATAATACGCGGTCGGGCGTCCCTCTGCATTTTTCTTGCTTTTAGCATTTCTATACCCGTTGTAACTTTTAAACATAGGTCTAATTTAAATAATTTAAAGAGGAGCTTGCAGGTACATAATCAATTTTAATTATAAAACTATTAATTTGGATAAGGACTAATACCATGATACGAATGTCACCATCTTTAGATTTTACCCATGTTTTAATTGATAACTTATAAAAAAATAAAAAAGCGGTTATTGGGACTTAACAGTTAGACATATTATAGCCTCCCGGATTTTATTGTAGGTAATAAGGATTACTTTAAATATGTAGTACATTAATTTTATATATTATCAATCATTTTCGCGGCGTACGCCACTAAAGCTCCAAGTCGGTGTGGCATCTTTAACAAACATCGTTATATTTGAGCCAATTTGTAGAATATATATTCCTTGCTACTTGCTGTTAACAGTGAAGAAGAGTTATGCTATTTATCTCCGAGAATATTTAGCAGATCTTACTTAAAATTAGACAATACATGCTCGATAGTACACACTTTCAAATAAAAAATGAATTATTGAAATCTATTTGTTCTCAAAGGTGGTGGAGTACACCAATCCGCACTGAGCCAGCGTGGTGGACTAAGGCCTTAAATTCTTCTCATTGTAGGAGAAGACCCGTACCCTGTAGTGTGCCGGTAATGGGTTGATATAGGTGAATATAGACTCCACGCATCTTTAAAAATATTATGGATAACCCCCAAACATGCAAGTTTCCGTTAAGGTAAGTTACCTATATCCTAAATCGGTTTTTACTTGATATCGCACCGGAACACATAATCGTTTGGCGGTAGGTACGTCCTTGTTGGTATGGTGGTAACTAGCCATGGCCTTACCAATTTGCCGCAGCCGGGGATCGAGCTCCGCACTTCACTCATTAGACCACGACGCTTACCATTGCGCCATGGGAGACATTTAATATTCTTACTTCTCCCGCGTTTTGTAGCAATAACACGAAAATAGATTCTATGCTGGTCAAAATAATGTATCGGTAAATTTTCCCACGCATCTCTCTTACGTTCCGAATTTTAATAAAAAGCTTTTGTGAGCTTTACGGTGCCTTGGAGTGCCTTAAGCTTTTAAGGAATATACAGTGACCTCACCGTAGTTGGCATTACAACGGGGACACTTTATTACTATACTAGCTTTACCCCGTGACTTTGCCCCGTAACATCTGATTGTATGCTAATTTTTATAATTTTTATTAGTGTTTTTACCTACACTTGGAGGAATTGTCAATTTTATAAATTTAAAATGCATATAAAAATTTTTCGGAACCGACAGGATTTGAACCTGCGACTCTCGGGCAATCGCGGCCTGAGCGCTTTCACCAATTAATTGCTAATTTGTCTCATACAGACTTTCATGCTACGCAAACCAACCGCATCGCCCGCCCGTTATTCGACTCCTTCTTCTTTCCCTGAGCTTGTCTTCGTACTTGGTCGGCCGGAATCTACCGTTGTACGTAGTGCCACTGGTACGACTCCCCGCTGAGTTACACGACTCCTATGACCGTAAATAATGTGATTAAAATTATGCAGTGCAGTGTGTAATGCAGTGTTTTGTCACCCTTCAACTGAAACAGCCTTTAAAGTATCAGAACTTGAAAAACACTATTAAACTATTCCAACGTAATGCCACGGTTCCTTAGTAAGGCCTCTAATCTAAGGTCTACAAACCTTGGTGACAATACGTTACGTTATGTTAAATTTCTTATAACCTTCCTCAAGATGGAAAAGGACTTTAATAATTTAATTCGATTAAGTAATAATTAACAGAAATTAGAATAACCTTCGGTGCCATCCTGATGAAAAAGGCTACTTTTGAAATTTTGCTAAAACTACCAACTTATCTTACTTGTGTTCTCTATTGATATATCCACACGTATGTAAAAAACGAGTAAGGTAAATGGTGTCCTTTTGCAGATGCAAGACAAATCTGATATTCAGTTTAAGCAAAACGTTATTTTTCATTACCATAGCATTATTGATGACGAGGTCTTTGGCTTGTTGTAATATTTGTCTGTTATTTACAAAACCTCTGCCTCTTTCTTTCTTCAATAAAAACAAATAAAGGTCCATATCTGCGTAGTATACTTAAAAAAACTGTAACGAAAAAAATCTGTGTATTTACGATATTAAAAAAAAAAAAATGGAGGATATTCTAAAATGGTTCTCAAACACAAAACAGTAATGTCTGGGTTACTGTCTATCTGCACATGCCGCATCCTCACGCTGAAACTTCTGAATGAATAAAAATGAAACTCAGCACGATTACAGTTCGTAACTACGAGGTAGGACATAGGATACTTCTTATCTAAAATTCGGCTTTGGGAGAGGGGATGAAATTTTTTTAAGATTTAACACCATAATTCCCTCAAATAATAAATAACTGAAATCATTATTTTTGTACTGGATAGGTTATACTATCAGTTTAGCTTTTCCTAATCTGATGAATCGAATTCTTCAAGATCTGATGAATATAATTGGAGATAGAGGACAGAACTTCATAGCTCATAGCAAACCCCTCACTTTAAACCCCTCGGTTTAACTGTACTGAATACATAAAGATTTTTTTGTTACTGCCAAATTTATTTTGGGTGATGCCGCAGGACACATCTATTTCGCGCGTGATCTCCGTTTTCCTCCAATTGGGCCTGGGTTGATGGCACTCATCGCCCACCTCAATCTTATCAATACTCCCAGGTGAAGGGGCATCGGACATCGAACAGAGTGGGTGCTCTCGCCGTTTTCCATTAATATATACGACCTCGTGAAGCTAGCAGCTTGCCGTAGCCCACAGCGAGGCAGGGGAATTATTTTATCCCGGGACAAGCACTTCATGCGTGGATGGCCACTGAGGGGGTTTTGGTGTGTAAAAACCCACATAACCCGAGCTTGCCTGAGGTCGGATATCATTTCGAAGATTTCCCACCCGTAAAGAAAAAAAAAAACACGTGATTTCTATTTCTTCTGCTTTCCTTCTTAGTGAGCCTTACTCACTGTTATTTATAGTTTTATCATTATATCTTTGACAATGTAGGTATCTAAGACTGTTATATATAATTACCCTGGGTTGTGTTGCGGTGTCAGTATTAGGTTCCCGCTGCGAGCGATGCATTAGTTTGAAAGGCAAACCTTGTTAAGCCCTCCCGTGTCACATGTTCCATATGAAATCCTACTCTGGGGACGGGAACATACCTCCAATATACTATAAGTGCTATATACTTATACTGTACACGTAGATGGCGTAAAAATTATATTTAACAGAGGTATGCATCTGTTTATTAAAAATGAACTACACGAGCAATGGCAATGGCAGCGGTGATAGCAAATTGGGCGGGAGCTCGACTTCCCTTTCGTGGGGCCGAGTTCGAATTCCAGCACTCACCTCAAACTTTTCTAAGTAATGTAATTAATTAAAATATCACTTTCTTCAACTTTGAAGGAAAACATCATTTCAATTTTAATCATCATTGATTACATGAAGTGACTAAGCGTCACATAAAAATAAGTGGAGTGGAGTCACCATGGAGTCCACCAATCCGCACTAGGCCAGCGTGGTGGACTACGGCCTCAACCCCTTCTCAGTGTGGGAGGAGACCCGTGCTCGAGCTATTGAGACAAAAGAAGATTTTTATTCTGTGGTTTAACAGCTTTTTGGCTGAATTCTATCTCAGAGAGATAATTAAGAAACTATATAAAGGTAATTCATTATCTTCATTTTGTTATTTTTTTTATTTTACAGATTTATTTATTATTCGTTAACAAAAATCATCCATAAAAACATATGTTATGTAACCGATTAACTTATCTACTAGTCTCAGTCATCAATATCAAATAAGACATGGCAACAATGGTTTTATGTACTTCACAGTAGGTACGTGAAGCGAGCAAACCTTTGTTTACCGGGGCTACATAATGTTTACGAGGTATGCCTACATGTGTTGGGTACATGGCATAATGTCGATATTGCTATATTTAGAGTTTATGCGCTCCTTAGCTTATTGGTTCCATAACGTAACAAAGCGCCACATAAAATAACTCTGGAGTAGTGTTTTATATGTATGTTTAATGTTTATAACATAATCGCGATATATGCCTTATAACAGCGGTGATAGCCTAGTGGTAAGAAATTCGGCTTCAATTTCGCGGGGCCGAGTTCAAATACCACCGATAACTTTTGTAAGTAATTTGCGTTTTAAGCAATCAAAATATTACTGGTTACAACAGTGAAGAAAAACATCGTGAGGAAACCTGCATGCCTGAGAGTTCTTCATAGTGTTTTCAAAGGTGTGTTATCATCATCACCTCAACCAATCGACGTCCACTGCTGGACATAGGTCTTTTGTAGGGAGTTCCATAATACACGGTCCTGGGCCGCTTGCCTCCAGCTACTCGCCTGATGTCATGTGTCCACCTCGTGGGGGGCCGACCTACGCTGCTGCCTGAACCCTTCTCATTGTGGGAGGAGACCCGTGCCCTGTAGTGGGCCGGTAATGGGTTGATATGATGATGATGATGTGTTTTCCATTGCGGACAAGAAAATGTCTTACGCTACATTGGGTGGGGCAGAGTGGTTATATGAGGTCAGCAACCACTAAAAATTCCGTCTGTGTGTCTGTGTGTCTCTTGATACCGGCGAAAGTACGGGATGCGTATTTACTTTCAAACGTTAGAGGGATTAGGAGCTTAACCCACAACGATACCCACTGCGGGTTTAGGGGGCTCATGCCATTAAAACCTAACTCTTAATGTACATTTGACGGCCGACTGGCACAGAGGGCAGCGACCCTGCTTTGGGTTCGATTCCCACAACTGGAAAATGTTTGTGTGATGAACATGAATGTTTTTCAGTGCCTGGGTGTTTATTTTAGTCGATCTTTTTTATTAATTGTTATAAATTAAAAGATCGTCAACATTTATCAGTTGAATGAATGAATGAATACACTTTTATTGTACACCAAAGAAACAAAAAGTAGTTACAAAGATATAAATACAAATCAAGAGAGTACAATTTGGTGGCCTTATCGCTACATAGCGATTTCTTCCAGGCAACCAATGGCGTAAAAGGAAAAAACATAGAAAAAGAGGTAGGTGGTGCAATAAATAAGATTTAAAAATTATACAAATATATAAATATAAATAAAATATATATATGTATATAAATATAACTATAATATATATATACAAATTGGTTGCCTGTAAAGTCGGTATACGGGCGAAAGTTTTACGTGACAACGACTTTGAGTGGTAAAATAATTTTAATGTGAATATTCATTCGTATAGTAGGAAGAAGGATGAAATAATAGTAACAATTTAAAACATTTATTTATACAAAGAATTATATTTAAAACATTAATTTATACAAAGAATCTCGCACTGAATTTCATATTAACAAAATTTTATTTTTACCTTTACTTTTTTTTGCTTTTTCGGAAGGACACTTGCCGATAACCACCTAAGGGGTTGCTACGGCGTCACCGGGGGAGTGGGGCGAGCGCGAAAGCTCGCCATGAGAAGAGCCCCAGGGCTCGACGACATCGGGGGGAGTATGGGAGACGTCGACCCGAGGGTGCCTCCTGCGAGGACTCGGACCTCGGCTCGGTTCGACGTTAATCTGACTGTTGGTGGACTTTTGGACTAATCATTGTTTAGTCCGAACGCCCCCGTGACCGTGGTAAGGATCCACGTCCGGATGACGTCAGAAATCGGGGCCCTCGTCTTCGCCGGCGAAGACGCTGTGAATGTTGCGTGTGTGTGTGTTGTTGGGACACGTTGTCGGTAGTTATTTTGTCGTCAGGGTCGTCAAGGACATGCTTCGGACGTCGCCGCTTTGGTTCGACGTCGGGGACGGGGGTATAAGTGGACGCCTCGACCACTAGGGGGTTGGGGTGTCGGACTGCATTTTCAAAGTAGGTCTTTGATAATGTTTTCATGTACTGGGCTATGGTGGGAAGATCGAGGTCTCGGTGGAGATCTACGTTGCGCATGTACCACGGACTGTCCGTGGTCATACGCATAAATTTGTTCTGCAGGACTTGAAAGCTCCTGTAGGAGCTGTGAGGGCGATGGGCGAATACGACGCTGGCGTATGTCATAATGGGACGTATGCACGTTTTATACAAGGTTACCTTGTGACGGAGGGATAATTTGCTTTTGCGGCAAATCATCGGATAGAGACGACCCATCACATACGCAGCCTTGTTGCGGGCCTTGCGAATGTGTGCGGTGAAGCTCATTCTATGATCGAACGTTACTCCCAGGTATTTGGCCTTGTCTTGCCAGGGTATGGGACGCCCGTAGAGGGTGACCTCTGCGGGGTTTACCGTGAAGCGGCCTCTCGGTTTGCCCGTGAAGAGCACCGCTGCGCTCTTCTCGGGGTTAACCTCGATCCTCCAGAGGCGGAACCACTTGCCCAGCAGGTGGAGCGCCTTTTGGAGTCGACTTGCAATGTTGCTCTTTTTGGGATCGGTCGCAAAGAGAGCGGTATCGTCGGCGAATTGGGCCAGTTTGACCGTCGCCGGTAGGTCGCGGGGAATGTCGCTCGTGAAGAGCGCGTATAGAAGTGGGGAGAGCGCGGAGCCCTGAGGGACTCCCGCTCGTATGGGTCTAGGGGAAGAGAGCGTACCGTCTAGACGATAGCGAAATGTGCGATCGGTGAGATACGCTCGCAGCAAACGAACGAGACTAGCTGGCACGCCCAGATGGTGCAGCTTGTACAACAAGCCGGCGTGCCAGACCCTGTCGAAGGCCTTGGCAATGTCTAAGAACACGGCCCCAGTGGGGCTCATGTGTCTGTATCGATTGAATCCTGCCAGTATGTGCTCCGTGAGGCGGTGCGCTTGGTGGACGCAAGAGTGCTTGGCTCGAAAGCCGAATTGCTCGTCGTTAAGGAGGTTTTTCTCCTCTACGACTGCCTTCAGTCTGTGTAATATTACCCTCTCATACACCTTTGCTAAGGTGTTGAGGAGGCTTATAGGGCGATAACTGGAGGGAAGGTCGCGGGGTTTGCCCGACTTGTGGATACCTATGACTGTTGCTTCCTTCCACTGGTTGGGGAAGTAGCAGTTTGCCAAGAATACATTAAAAATTACCACAAGTAGGTTGATAATTTGTCCTGGGAGTAACTTTAGGGTTTTATTGGTAATGCCGTCGGGGCCTGGGGCTTTCTTAGAGTGGAAACCCTTGATAATAGTATGAACTTCATCGCAGGTCGTCGGGGCGAGAGGTTCACCATCGGGAGGGGTCGAGAGGATTGTTGCGAGTTCGCTTTCGACTCGCAAGACGTGGGGCCTATCAATGGATACGGTGCTCGGAGAGCATTGGGATTCGAGGCAGTCAGCCATGCATTCAGCCTTATCGATATCTTCAAAGGCGGGCGGAAGGTCGGGGCGTGCTAACGGTGGGAGGGCGGGAGCGCGGGTCATTTTGAGAGCCTTCGCCAGTTTGTAGAACGCACTACGCGATGGCGAGAGCTCCCCCAAGAACCTGTCCCATTGTCCGTGTCGGAGTGCGGTAATGATAGACACTACCTTCCTCTGGGCTCTCCAGAGTTCTAACCGATTCTGTCGTGTCGGATATTTGTCATGCTCCCTATGGGCCCTATTCTTGTTTGTGATTAGCTCTCGCGCGTCCTCCGTGAGTACCATGCGGTAAAATCCGCACGGCATCTCGCGGGAGCATTCGCTCGTAGCGTCACAAACGTGGTTGGTCAGGTGCAGTGAGGCTGCCTGGGCTTGCTCTAATGTCTCTACGACGTCAGGAATTTTAGAGAGGTGCACAGAGTCCTTCGCTTCGAGTAGCCCGGAGAGCTTCTTGAAGTCGATGACTTTACGGGTCGGGAGGATCGCGGGGCCTACGGGGCCTAGCTGTAGTTTGACAGGTCTGTGATCCGAATATAGCTCGGATAGCACTTCCACAGAGTTCACCTGAAGGGTGATATTCTTGAGGAGCGCTATGTCGAGTATGTCCGGTCGGTCGATCGAACTATCCGACATCGGGAAGCGAGTCGGCGAGTCTGGGGCAACTACGATAAAGTTGAGGTCGGGTCGTCTGACAAGTATGTTAAGTTGTCGTCCGTGCGCGTTAGTGGAGCGGGACCAGTCGGTGTGCTTAGCGTTGAAGTCGCCAGCCAAAATGACAGAGTCACCTAAGGAGAGGAGAGCGAGTAAGTCACTCTCTAAAAAGGTTTTGTTCGGTGAGAGATAAACGGATGCTAGTATGATCGACGGATGGCCGGTCATACCCACCTGACATACGGAGGCTTCCATGTTGGTAAGCTGTGGAGGATCGAGAGGAGTGCAGTGAAGAGCCCTTCTGTAATAGATCGCGGTACCACCCAACCGGTTGGTGGTCCGATCATTTCTAATTAAGTTATAATTTCCAACTTTGGGATCGCTTCTACTAGGTTTTAAGAAGGTCTCTTGCACTAGGAAGATATCGATTTGTTGTGCACATATAAATTCACGGATTTGATGCATTTGATCGATAATGCCGTTTGCATTAAAGAAGCTGACTGCCAGGGAGTGTGGTTTTACCCTACCTTTATATGTACTACCCATTAACGGATTGCTTTTTGGATAGTCCCGATGGTTGTTAGGAGGCTAGAGTGCTCACGCATAGCCTGGTTGAGGGAGACCTTTGCCTTTGCAAAGAATACTTTTACCTCGTTCATGTCAACCGCAGACACGAGGTACTGGATGAAGTCCAGGGGGTCCATATCCGGAGATAGGTGCATGGGCGAGGGCGCTGAGGCCGGGTGGGCCGCTGCCGGTGCGGTGGCCTGAGGGGCTACCGGCACCGGTGCGGGGGCGGGGGCGGAGGCGCTAGGCGCTCCGTTAAGGGGCTTGGCCCATGCGCTGGTAGCGGGTACCGGCGCTGGGACGAAGCGTTGGGCGGGCTGTGCTGCGGGTCTCCGAGCCGGCGGCGGTCCCCTGCGCCGTGTAAACTGCGGCGCCTTTGGGCATCCGCGATAATTCGCGGGGTGCCCTTGGGTGTAGCAGAGTACACAGCTCGGTGGTTCGTCGACGGTCGGGTCCCGTCGGGAGCAATCGGCGGTGCCGTGGTCGCCCAGGCACTTGACGCACCTAGGGCGGGCGAAACAATTCCTTGCGGAATGGCCGTACAGTTGGCATCGGTGGCACTGGCCGACCTTGCCTCTGTTATGGGGCTTCTCGATAGTGAGTCCTGAAAGGTGGCACACTTTTTCGAGATTGTAAATCTCTTTACCTTCGGGGGAAAGTTCTAATAAAACGAGAACCATCTCGTAGACATATTTCGTCCTGGTATTGTACATCCTATGTACCTCCAGGACAGGTAGATTTTGCGACAAAAGGTCGGCTTTTATTACCTCGGAGCTAATCTCCTTCGGTAATCCTTTAATGACGACGCGGAGAATGCGTTCGTCTCTTAGGGCGTAGGTATGAAAACCTATATTATGCTCTCTGAGCATTGAAGTTAGCCGACGGTGGTCGTCGGAGGATAGGCACTGTACTCTAATGCCTATAGCGGTGGATCGGGCACCGGTGAAGCCGATGCCGTTCGCTTCAAGAAGCGGGATGATTTTCATCCATGCGAGCTTGTCGCGGATGAAGAGAGGTGGGATTCTATCCCTGGGTTGGGGTTGCTCCTCCATAGGGGAGTCTTCGGGCTCGTCTTCGTCCGCAGGGGAAGCCTGGGACGCTGCGCGAGGCGCTGCGCGGGGCGCTTGGGACTGGGTCTTAATCGGGCGGTCCGTTACCACTTTCTTTGGCGGGTTCGCCTTGGATTTGGAAGCCTTAAGCTTCCGCTTTTTTGCACCGACGACGGTGAAGCCGTCGTCGGTCTCGGATGATGCCGGGGAGGTAGATTCTTCGATCGCTATCGCAGGGATAGCGACCGGGTCTTCAGTAATCGGCTCTGCGGGAGCCGGGGATTGCGGGCTGTCCGTGAACACTCTAGGCCTAACAGTCCTAAAGCGGTTTAGGTAACCCGCGTTATTCTCCTGGAGGTCCTTTAAGAGGGCCTCCAGATTAAGGTCGGAGTCGGCGAGGGCCATGGCGGCCCCCGGGGTAGCGGTTGACCTCCCTGCCATGCAGGGAGGTGTGTGCCTAAAAAAAGGGTGTGGCCCTATGGGGCCTCGCCTTTAGGTGACGAGGGTGTTAAACTACGCTAATAATAACACGTGTACTTACAGGAATCCTAGACCCTAGAACTACACTGCACTACCACAACGCAGAAACGGACACTGATTTCCACTGACACTTTCACCTCGAGCAATCGGTTGCGAGACAGACATCCGTACGGGACGGATGCGCGAGTCGGAATCTTTTACCTTTACACATACATACGTATTTATATACAAATATACATACAATAACTTGCAATACATTTGCGTACAATGAAACAGCGTTTACTACAAAGGGACGCGTGCCTTTCACTTTTTATGTCTGTCTCTCTCGCTCTTAGGCGGGCGCGTGCCTCTCACTCGCTCTCATTGTGAGCGCATAACGTGAGCGGAGCGTAACGCAGTTTCTTGAAGTGTCACCCGGCAAACCAATTTATAAGACGTTGTCACGTCAATATATAACATAAATATCTATCAGTTGTAAATGTTGACGATCTTTTAATAGTGACTTAGAAGTGACTAATTATTCTGACATTATATTATATAAATATTTATACTAACTAACCAGCGACAACAAATCGCTGGGCTATGTTGGCGGGACTGCGGCTTACTCTTTTCGGGTCGTAGTATTAAATAGCCTTAAACCTTTTATTTGGGCTCGTTGTTCCGAAGATTAGTGCGTTCAAACAAACAAGCATAAAAGCAAACCCGTCGGTTTTATTATCAGCTGTTTGTTAATATCGAGTATAGAAATACTCGAACGTTGGAGTAAAATGGATCTTATTTGCATAGCATTAAAGCTCAAATAGAATAAGAAAACCATTTTGGCGAGAAAGTCGACATTGTTGATTTTGTAACTTTACTGAGAGATTCTTGTTAGAAAAACCCAATACATACCTAACAATTTCTGTACTTGGATCAAAGCAAAAAACCTAGTTATTCACATACCTAAACCACAGTAATTTTATATTTACTGTACCTTAACAATTAATGAAGTATGAGTTTACTTTACTGCAGTTTCCAATTTAGAAATTGGAACAAAATAACGACTACTTTCTGCCAACCATTTCCGTGATAGTTTTGAAAACAATTACGAGGTATACATATAATTAATTTCCATTTCAAACGTGTTTGCTGATAATTTCTATTTCCATTGAATTTCTACTACAACGATACAGATAAAATAAATCAAGCATTGAGATAAGAAGAGTATAAATTAAAGCAATTTAAATAAATACCTATTTTGGAACGGGCTGAACGTGATTCATTGCGACAGCTTAAACGAAATTATTTTCGAAGGAAAATCCCTTAATTTTGTAAGATAGTGATGTTGATATTAATTTCCTCATAGGCCTAGTGGTTAAGATGTTCAACTACAGATCACGAGGTCCTTAGTTCGAATCCTGGGTCGCGTCAAATTATACAAAGTATTGTATATTTCCGGTACCAGCCCGGAGTTACGAAATTAGGCACGTAAAGCCTTCGTTCCCCGTGGTAATAGTCGTTAAAGCCCACCAACCTACATTTGAGCAGCATAGTGGGTCTATGCTCTAAAACCGTCTCTCCTTTTACTTTGAAGATACAGAGTTTGATATGTGAAAACGACTATAGTCGTAAAAATGTAATAGGCCCGTTTTGACATTTGTCATCGCGACGTAACTAGTTATGTAACCATGAGACTCTGTACTCGATACTCACGATAAATCAATTCAAGTTTGTATCAGTACTCGATTGATATTATTATGTATTGTAAAGTGTTCGTTCGTTCAAAGTATTCCTTTAACTTCACAACCAATACGCGTGACTGGCTGTTGATTATACGTCCACTTTTCAACATGTTGAAACAGAGTTAGTACTATATAACAACAAACACAAAACTCGAGTCAAATCACTATGTTTAAATTAATGTCCAAAATAGAAGAGCCATAGTTAACGTAATAGTAAACAATATATATCAAACTTAAACGAGCGCACAGTCAACTTTACAAGATGAGGAACGAAAAACTGCGCAGTGCGCGCGGGGACGCTTCAGTCATGTGCCGCTTGGTCAGATACATCATCTCAGACTCATTATTTAGAACCCATTTTATGAACCAAGCACATTCTTTGCAGTAAAGATAACTACACAATATTTAATTTCGATATTCAGTAAAAAAATGGTTACAGCTCTAGTATAAAAAAAAAAAAGACTGAGAACGTAACTGTTTTCGGAACGTTTCGCAACAATTATAAATTGCATGCTACTATGAAGTAAGCGCAAAAAGAATACTCGCGATATATTCTTTCATATTATTTAACGTCCCAAAAAAATTTACGTATTTTTTAAAACACTGTATGTAATTGATTTTTATTTTTTTGTTTCTTTCAGTTTCGTTCCAAGTTACATTCTATGGTCTTTCACAAATGTCAAAACGGGCCTATTATATTTTTCCGACTATACTAGATTACGAGCGAGCAAATCTAGTACTACCGACTGCAAACGTGAAAGAATTCAATTCTCGAAATCAAATTTATTTTCAATGTATTCGCGTATTTTTCGCTACAAAGTTCGACACTATCGCTTATTCTTTTTACACTACATTGAATTTATTGTAGATCTTCTTATTTGCGACGTTATTTGCAGTAACTGAATTGTAAAATTGGTTTTCTACTGTTGTAATGCCGTTGGTCTAGCGGTTAGCATTTTCGGCTACGGGTCACGAGGTCCTAGGCTCAATTCCTGTCAGGATTTTTTCGGTTAGGTAGTTGGGATTTATTTATATATATTTTTTAAATAATATATTATATATATACATTTATTATATAATATATTTTTATTAAATTATAACTCTCCCAAGGCACCAGGGACTCAGGACCGGTAAGCGGTAATAACCTAGTGGATAGGACTTCGGACTCTCTTTCGAAGAGAACGAGTTCAATCTTCGGCACGAAGCTCTGCGTTATATTTTTCTTACTTTAACGGTGAAAGAAAACATCGTGAGGAAATCTGTACATCTGAGACTCAAATGTATCTGAGGCCTGAACTCTTCACAATCTGTGAGTTAGTGATGGGAGATGCAGTCCGTTTTCATTAAGCTTACTCTCTCGTGATCGTTATCGTCATTATTATCAACCCACTACCGGCCCACTACAGGGCACGGATCACCACAAATAATAAGTAAATGAAAAATAACATTTATGTACAAATTGGTAATCCTAAAATTCCCTGCATTACTTATTTTCTTTTGGGTGTTACATACAATAAAAACTCCTTTGTTGAGGAACCACCTTCGTAATACAGTTTGCACTGAACAGCCAATGATACGCCTAAAGTGAATTCGGAAATTTGTACCGCTATCAAAGGCGAATGACTGTTTTTGTCCAAAGGAAAAGAATTGGGATCGAATCCGGGAGGATCCGGATAATATTTTATCTTCCCAATATGTTCTTTATCATATGAATGATAACCGTCACAATGCAGCCAAAGTCTCTGTTTCTCTAACTTCAACCAATGCCGCACATTCATTGGGATATCCATTCTCGAAGAATTTGCGTTCAAAGGCTTAGCTGACCATTTCAGCTGTTTGTTTATCCTTATAATTACACAAGGACTATTTCCGTAACCGAACGGAGCCTCTCCGCAGGGTCCTAAATCGGGAAAGCTATCAACTTCCCTTTTTCTTCTCTTACTGAGTAAACTCTCCAGACTCTTGACGTATTTTTGATATTCTTGCTGCTCGTTTCTGTACCAAATCAGTGGCATGGCGTTTAAAGATGTCGGCGTCGCTGATAACCCAATACCATCAGCCGCATACGTCAATAGATCCGTTTTCTCTACCATTTGATAAGCGTCCAAGTATTTTATTACCAATAGTGAACCGTACAGGAAAATCAGTGTGTAAGTGCTCAGAAATATTAAATACATCACTGTGTACACTAAAATGTATAACCAGCTCTTGCATGTTCTGCCGCAGAACTTTTTCGTGTTTCTATCGTACATATAGCGGCAACATCGATTTCTCCAAGACCTTTTTGGTGGCTCTCCTACTTCTTCATGTAATGGAGCGTTGGGAACCTTATTAGAGGAACCCGGCACTGGTAACGAGGGATGTTTGTTACGTGTCTTTTTATCCATTATATTTAAAATTATGCTAATGGTATCTTAATAAATCTAAAATTTAAATATGCATAATATGACATAGTACACTTAAACGTCACTGAACCAACCGTCAAAGATGGCAACTGTATTTTGATTTATAAAACAGGATGGCTACAAGTCTTATGTTAATACTTTGAGCAATGTTATGGAAAGACAGGCCGTCGGTATAAACTGAAAAAATAATAGTTCAAAAAACTAAAAAACACGCTTAGTATAAAAACCAAACTAATTTGTACCTTTTAGTTTAGTTTTTTTTTTA
The DNA here is from genome assembly GCF_905163445.1 of Pararge aegeria. Lineage (NCBI taxonomy): Eukaryota > Metazoa > Arthropoda > Insecta > Lepidoptera > Nymphalidae > Pararge > Pararge aegeria. The sequence continues at coordinate 4,349,576 of NC_053189.1, forward strand.
TTTATTTTTTTATTATGTTTATAGACGAGCGCTTGACTGCAATCACACCTGATGGTAAGCGATGATGCAACCTAAGGTGGAGCGCGCATGCCTAGAAGATGCCTATTTACTCTTGATTTGTGAGTTTTTTGTTATTTAATAAAAGTACTTTATTTATAAACTTCTATCCGTATTATACTGTAACATTAATCGGTTAACAATTCACCATTAAATTTGTTAATTATAGAGAAATCGGCTGTAGATGAAAATTATATGAATTAACAAAAAACTTATAAGCAAATTGAATAATTGGTGGTATTACTGACACGCGCCTTTAACTTATCGGAGTTATGCGTAAAGAAATTAAATTAAATATTTATAAACTCAAGTACGACTTATGATATACATAGGGTAAGCTATTTCATTCTCGCTCCAGAGATGTGCGATAATAACTGCGACTCAGTCTTGCACTATAGCAGTATTGTCTAGTTTCATGATACGCATTACCTTATGTTCGCCTTATTTTGTACTATTTTTTTTTTTAATCAATATATTCATCAAAATTGTATACGTTGTTTTTTATAGATACTTTTCTTTTTAATGTAATTTTTGTAATGTGTAATAAAAGTAAAATCATTAATTCATCTGCTCGCTCAGTGCATACAATGTGTGCACGTAATAGATTTTTATCAATTTAGGTAGGAAGGCCTTTGATATAATGATCTTATTTAAACGAATGGGCGATAGAATAATAATTCTTCTCATTGAAGTAATAATTAAACCCAAATTAAATGAGATAAAAATAAAACAAAGAACACTCCGTTAAAGTATGATGGTAATATATTTCACATTAATCTTTACGTTAATATTTTCTTTTTAAACTACTACCACTTCGGAAGGGGTCATATGTCATAGAGAAGAAGTGGCGAAAGAAACTCCAGAGCAACCCTTCTTTTTAAATATCACATTTACAATATTTCATTATAATTATTTCTTATATATCTTTAATTTTATAACACATATTTTATCGTATGAAAAGTAATTAAATAATATGCAAAGTACTTAACTTTAGTATTTCGGCCAGCGTGGTGGCCTCAGTAACCCACGTGAAGGACCAACTGTTTGCTGGCAAAGCAGAGACTGCCCCTTTGACAAGGCACATTAGTTTTATACTTTTCGACATCACGTGTTTTACTAATATCCATTTCCGGAAAGCTTTAATTTTAAAGTATAGTGACACAATTGTATAATGACAATTGTATGAACAAATATTAATACTTAAAGTATAATAACATCATTGTATGATGACTTTAACAACAATGGTTTTATATTAATTTCACTTACTCTAAATATTATTTTTAAAATACAATTACAAAACTGTATAATGACAGTTGTGTATTAACAGCGGTATAGTGACACCTTTATTAATTCTTCAAGTATAGTGACATCACTGAATGTTGACTAATAAAAATGGTCTTTATATTTAATGTGAGGATATTAATATTAACTTTGAAATATACTTCAATAAATCATAATTAAATATGATAAATATCAAGTTGTTATTTTATGATATTCTAACACGGCCATACTGACACGTACTTCGTCCCGAAGTACATCATTAAGTACAATTACATACACTCAAAATTTTTACAGTTTATAAATCATTGACTCAGCTTTATCTTGGTTAAAAGTTTAGTAACCCTTTTTAAAGGTTGGAATTTCATGGGAATCAATTATTTAAAATTGTAATTTTTGGATTATTGTAATATAATAACTTTGCATCAATGCAAATCCTAAATTATAAATATGTTTACGACCTTTGTAATACAAACATAAATACGTATTTCTTTTTTTTTTTTTTCTTAATTGTACATCTTAACATGTACAAACTTTGTTAAAATAATTCCATTTCAATTTTTATTCTCAAAATTCTTTGAGTTCTGCCTCTACTCCAGATTATATATTACATAGAGATATATATATATATACATACATCTATATATCCATCCATATATATATCTATATATCTATCTATATCTCTGAATTACTTTGTTGAAAATATTAAAAGGACGGGCATTAGAAAAGTCACAGTTAAAGTCAGTCACTGTAAACCTTAAGTATCCCAAAGCAATTTGAACAACGTGTAATACGTGTCTCAACAGCACCTCACTCGCAGACGCTGAAGCTTAATCAGCCGCGAGTAAGATCCTGATGCATTAGGTATAATTAAGTAATTATTATATCAACATAATCACTCACTGGTGATATCCACAACTCCATCACTCACTGGTGATATCCACAACTCCATCACTCTCTGGTGATATCCATAATGTCAGTTGCGTCACAGTCCAACTATAGTCATATAATAAACATAGGTAACAAAAATAATAAACAAATAGTAAATCAATAACATAATAATAAAATAAACATAATAAAATATTCTGGAAGAGTTCTATTTCATAATAGGCAAGGGCCCTAATGTCTGTCGTATTTATTTTCTTAATTATTTGTTTTATAAAGTGATTCCCATAAAATTTATATATTATCTATCCAACTCTAAATGTATTCATAATGAAACATACATATTCTATTATAGTAAATTATTTACACTTTAATCATATTCATTTTCTAATACCATATCTCGGCCAGACTGACCTGTACTTCGCTCTCGAAGTACTCCTTTTTTTTTAAAAGGCTACTGACCTCTAATGCTATCCTCCCACGGCTGGACGTGGAATCTAGACTACATCAGATCCGTAACCCACCAGCAATATTATACTTTGATATTTCCGGCCTCTGTGCGAAAAGGACCACACACCACAACAGTCGTTTTCTTTTAATATTTTTTTTTTATGTATACGCTTCCTAACAAACAAAGATTTAATCTATTCTTTTTAGATAACAACAATTTCATCATCAAAAATACTGTTTATGGCAGTATACCCTCATTACTTAAATAATGACAGCTATAATATATTCCTTATTTTAGTTTGACTTGGACCTTTAAATAAACAAAAAAATATGATCTGCGTCTAAAGTTATATTTAACCCAAAAAAAATTTTTTTTTTCTTTTTTTTTTCTCTTTTCTTACATTCACTTTAAGTTTAGTAAATAAATCTAAATAATATTTATCTCGGCCCTCCTGAACAGTACTTTGTCCTCAAAGTAGGTAGGTGGTTTTTACTACATTTCGTTCGGCTAACCTGACTATTGTTTTTTTCTTTACGAGGTTTAAATCAAATAAAGGCACAATTTTGACGACCCTTTGGCGCTGCGATCTTATAAGTTGTACTATCTGTGAGTGTGTATTATTCAAATATCTCGAAAGTGAGCGAATTTATTCAAAACAATACTTTGTTAGTTTCTCTATTTTCGTTTCAACAAAATAAACAAGAACCATATGGCCTTACCGGTGTTAAGTGTTACCACTCTAAAGAATAGCGACCACGGGTGATGCATAACACCAATTGCTCTGGTCAGGGTCCTCGATGACATTTTACAAAGCCCGACGGCTTTGTCTGTTGTTGTTATTGTTTTGGGTCAAATCTCCTTACATAAACAAGGCGTTACTGGAAAAAAACATTAAATTGCATTAGAAATAGAAACAAAACGGGTAAAAATCTCCACTTCTGATAATAGATTTTTATCAATTTAGGTAGGAAGGCCTTTGATATAATGATCTTATTTAAACGAATGGGCGATAGAATAATAATTCTTCTCATTGAAGTAATAATTAAACCCAAATTAAATGAGATAAAAATAAAACAAGGAACACTCCGTTAAAGTATTTTGTTAATATATTTCACATTAATCTTTACGTTAATATTTTCTTTTTAAACTACTACCACTTCGGAAGGGGTCATATGTCATAGAGAAGAAGTGGCGAAAGAAACTCCAGAGCAACCCTTCTTTTTAAATATCACATTTACAATATTTCATTATAATTATTTCTTATATATCTTTAATTTTATAACACATATTTTATCGTATGAAAAGTAATTAAATAATATGCAAAGTACTTAACTTTAGTATTTCGGCCAGCGTGGTGGCCTCAGTAACCCACGTGAAGGACCAACTGTTTGCTGGCAAAGCAGAGACTGCCCCTTTTTTGACAAGGCACATTAGTTTTATACTTTTCGACATCACGTGTTTTACTAATATCCATTTCCGGAAAGCTTTAATTTTAAAGTATAGTGACACAATTGTATAATGACAATTGTATGAACAAATATTAATACTTAAAGTATAATAACATCATTGTATGATGACTTTAACAACAATGGTTTTATATTAATTTCACTTACTCTAAATATTATTTTTAAAATACAATTACAAAACTGTATAATGACAGTTGTGTATTAACAGCGGTATAGTGACACCTTTATTAATTCTTCAAGTATAGTGACATCACTGAATGTTGACTAATAAAAATGGTCTTTATATTTAATGTGAGGATATTAATATTAACTTTGAAATATACTTCAATAAATCATAATTAAATATGATAAATATCAAGTTGTTATTTTATGATATTCTAACACACGCCACTGTCTCAAACGCCTGTGAAGTCTACTAATCCCATAGACTACAGCTTATATACTCCTTATTTTGAGAGGATACCTGTGCCCTGCAGTGTGTCTGTAATGGAATATTGAGGAAGATGTTATATCCGTTTTTTGACTTCTATTTAAACTCCTTCACCTTAAATTTTCCAAATTGTACCTATTTAAAAATACCTAGTGCGTCTGGGCTGCGCACTTATTTTTCCTATATTTACGTAAGCAGCTGAGACATGGACTATTAAAGCAGCCAACGTATGATACACAACGTATTGATGCTTTTGAGATGTGGTGCTGGAGGAGAATCCCGTGGATGGCACACAGGACCAACGCATCGGTTTTGAGACAGCTTAAAATTACAAGAAGGCTATCAACCACCTGTCTTTAGAGGATTCTCGAGTACTTCGGTCACATTATAGAAGAGATATAGACAATCTTGAAAATATAGTGATCACTGGCAAAGTGGAAGGAAAGAGACCTCGAGGACGTAGCCCGATTCGTTGGTCGGATCAAATTCGCACTGCTCTCGACACCAAAGTGCATACTGCTTTAAACGTTGCTCAAAGCCGAGGCAAATGGCACAAAATCGTCCAGAAGGTTGTAAGTGGAAGGGCTCACGACCCTCAGCAATGAGGAACACGACGTAGAGAGAAGGAATACCTAATAGAAGAGAAAATATATTCAAGGCCCTTCAGGTACTGTTCAATTTAAATGTAATTCGTAGGAAACTTTAAGGATGAAGCATGAATGTAAATAGACTGTTTTCATGGGTCGAAGTTTTGCGTACGTAAACTTTGGTTATCTTTAGTTCACGATCTCTATAATGGATTATTTTTGTTTTCATTCAAAGAACTTTGGGTAGGTACTAGGAATATAAATTATAAATGTCGGCCAAATTAACTGCCCGATGATTTTTTTTTAACGTTAAAACATAGTTACCTATAATTAGTATCATAAGCATATCTCTATTTCAATAGATTGCTAAATAATAATCATTCCTATAGTGAATTATTAGTATATATAATATATAGCATTTTCAGTTTATATACTTTTCTTAAGTAAAGAGATATAAATTATAGAGATAGAATATATCATCCTTCTTAATTGAAAACTTATGCCCTTTTATTTTATTTTTAATAAAATCAATACTATTAAAAATTTATAGAAAAAAAATCCAACCTAGCTTGCGGGGCTTTTGAATGCCCAAGCAACCGGCGGTCTGGGCTCCAGAGGGAGGAACCTCCTCACAATACGCGCCGTTTCAAGGACTATTGCCTTCTGTATCCGATTATATATTATTATCTTATTATATTAGCTGACCACTGAGGTATGGAAGTTTTTTTCTTAAAACCAGCTAGATATTAATTACGTAGCAGTGTAACTAATAAATCAACGAAAAGACAGCGTAATCTGATTATCTCGACCCAACAAATTGTTCTTGTACTAATCTTTCCGGAAAAGTCGGAAATACTTAATTGGATAATCTATAATTGGAAGGTGAAATAATTGTTTCCAGAGACGAATATCCGAACCCAGAGATGAAATTATTCATTAATGTTAATCACCACCATCAAGTGGTCCGTCTTGGTCCATCTATTATTAATAAAAAAATCTGTCTGTAAGTTTTGTTCGAAAAAAAATTCTTTCGCATCACAGAAACTGCAACTTTCACCTGCAATTAATGTTTCTGGACCTGCTCTCTCTTGTCGACACAAATCTACCGCCGACTCCGCCGTAGCGACGGCTACTTCAAAGACTCGGCACGTATCTACTGTACCCGCAGTGTAGATTTGAGCTACGTGTTGAACTAATAGCGAAACTTTTACAATAAGCTCACTTATTGATTTGGAGGACTGAGATGAATCATATTTAGTGTTTTAACTTTTAATTGTTTATATGTATATTATAAGTATTTATGTATATTATTTATAAAAATATTCTTCAGTCATCTTCGTACCCATAACACAAGCTACGCATACGTACAAAAAAAAAATATATAAATCACGTTTTTTTTATAAATTAAGTAGTTTTAAATGATAAATTAATGTTATATTTATTTTATTTTCACAGTGTCTCCAAATTAGCTGGTCTATTAGCTGCTAACTATTTCATCGGATGAATTATAATTAATAAAAATATGACCTTTCTATACATGATACAGAATAAAAAATATTGTGATTAAAACATATCGAATTGACTGGCTGCACACAGTTAAGCGTGGCGTTACCCGAATCAATCAGATTTTGCGCATCACATCATTTGTAGAGACAGCATATCTATACTTATAATCTATGCTTATAATAAAACTGTGGAAGATTTCTGTACATTTAATATATTTTGAAAATTTTCACCGGGGGATGCTTTATAATCGATACTGAGTCCAAAGCAGATTTTTATTTAATTTTTGTCTGTCTGTTTGTCTGTCTGTCCGGGCATCACGTGAAAACCACTGAACGGATTTAAATAAAATTTGGTATAGTGGTAGCTGATATTCCGGGTCAACATATAGGCTACTTTTTATCCCGATAAACAAAAAGTTTCCTCCGGGAAATGGGATGAAAGTTTTTATTAATTTTACTTCATCACTCCGTTAAATTTGAACCGATTTTTGTAACTCTTTTTTTATTTGAAAGTGTATGCAATAAAACATGTATGGTCTAATTTTAATGAAGATTTGATAAATATTATCGGAGATGAAGGACGTAACTCTTCACAAATAACAGCAAGTAGCAAGGCATATGGGACAACAATTGAATCATGCGTACCCCCCCTATTAATATAATTATAAATGCGTATGATTGTGAGGATGGATGTATGGATGGATGTATGTATGTAACTCAGTATACCACGTAAAACAATAGAAGATACATAGCTAGCTACGGTGATTGTGATTGCAAGGCACTTATGAAGCGTTCACACATTTAACATGTTACACTTATACTAATTAGTGAAGGTGATAACTGCATTCGTTAACTTAAAACTAAAGCTAGGAGGGTTCCAAACGCGCAATGGTCTAAGAAGAGTCCACAACAAACTAAGCCAGGTATTTTTTTTGTTATCACCATATCACGGTCAAGTTAATGTTTAGCTATGAAGAAGAGCAATTCATACCCAAGCTTTTTTATCATACATGTAATCCTTAATATTATAATAGGATTTTTCTATAAGCTTACGTTTTATATAAACTTTGAACTTATTTCGTTTTTTTTGAACTTAATTTGTTATAAAAAGATATACGATTACTCTTAAATGAATTCCTAATTTTATGCAGCCTAGTAAACTGCACTACAAGTTTATTTTTTATTCTAATATTAATATTGTTACAGTCTACTTTCTTGTTAAAATATATATATCCGCTATGTATCATTGCAATGAACTTTACTACCATTTAATATTATCTAAATGAATAGCTACTACTTCATTGCAATAAGCTATTTTGATACTGTCATCACCATAACCAAGGTAGGTACCTATGTTGTTAATAAAAACATAATAGCTTTGCGTAATAAAAAAACTATGTTCATGTAATCTAGCGTGCAATGGACTGATGGTCCTTATCTCATTCCGTGCCAGCAGGACACCTCATTCAATTAGGCACCCGCTGAGAGCTTTGTTCTGGCGATGAAACGCACCCCAATTCACTTTGACCTCTCTTTAAATATTATGTACAAACAAAATAACATAGATATTGATTCCATTTTAATATGGTGTACATAATTCTACTAATCAAACTCAATTAAAATATGCACCTAAAATGTAAAAATATACGAAATGTAATGTATAAAATAAAAAAAAAACCCTTTCATTTGATATGATTTTGTGTAGATATAAGCTTTGAGGGTAAGATCTTTGAGGGATTATTACCAAATAGTTTACTGCTATAGAAATTATTATTAAGATGTCTCGCCTACTATTTATGACTTTAAAATTATTATTCTCTATGAATTACAACAAATCGCAGTACAAATTGCTAGAAACCGAATTATAAAAGTTTATATTTCCTGATAAAATTAAATAGCAATATTGTTGATTGATGTATTCTCAAAGAAATTAAAGGCGGAATAGCATCAACACGCTAGGTTGTTTGCGGTCCTATAAAATAATGATGGCCGATTTGCGCAGTGGGCTGCTTTCTGAGTCAAGGTTGTGGGTTCGATTCCCACAACTAAAAAATATTTGTGTGATGAACATGAATGTCTTTCAGTGCCTATTAGTATTATTGTATGTTATAAGTATTTATGTATATTTTTCATAAAATATTCATCAGTCGTATTAGTACCCATAACACAAGCTACGCTTACTTTGGGGCTAGATGGTGTGTGTATTGTCGTAGTATATTTAATTATTTAAAAATAAAATTAGGCAACAATAGAGTTATCCCTTTAATCCCTTCCGAGCAAAGGACCCTTTTTTATTTTTAATACAGAGAAAATGCCTGACGCATACCACTCCGTTGGGGGAAACGGAGTAGTTATGTGGGACTTGCGCCCACTAAAAACTCTGTGTGTCCCTCGATGACCCTAGGAGTGAGGGTTTAGAGCAGCGGTTATATTATCACTGCTAGTAATAGTAACTGAGATCCAACAATGAAGCAAATTAAAAATTAGACCTAAAAATGCTTACATGATTTCGTGAGCTTACATTTAAATGGCTGATGGCCTATTTATTGACGTACACAAATAAGTAACCACCTACCTACTTAGAAGTTATGCTTTGTTCCGAAAATCAACATCTGTGAACATGATTACTCGCTTGCTACGTGCTAACAGTTCGGTTTAAGTGCTGTGCTTAGTTTAATTATCACAGCTTTGCTCTCGTAATGAAATGTGTTCAAGTGAAATTTGAATTTCAGTCATAAAGGTCGATTATTAAGAACCAACGTTAAATCAACGAACAAACGTTAAGGTAGCAGTGGCGTGCATACAGGGTATAAAATGGATATGCACTAAGTTTTCAAATGATATAAAATGAAAAAAAATTCCAGTATCTGATAAAAAAAACTTAAGGATAGGCAATCCTTAAGTTTTTTTTATCAGATAAGAGTACTAAAAAACTTAACCTAAGTTTGTATAACTCATACTGGAGATCTTCAATATCATCTTCATAGCCTGTGCATATAATTTTGCAGGTAATTTTGGACCTACTAATGCATAAGTTTAAAGAATGTGTTAAAACACATTTATTACAGCGAGGTTACCTATTTAGTATACAAATTATGAATTTCTTAATGACAAGGTTGCTTGGAAGCATCCGGCTCCGCTTTCATCTCTCACAAGATAGAAAAATGAATTTTAAAATGTAAAATGTAAATTGTTGATATTGGAAAAGTGCAACTGCTGAGTTTCTTGCCGGCTTCTTGTCGGTAGAATCTGCCTTCCGAACCGTTGGTAGAGTCACTACACACAGACAGACTTGACGTTTCAAAAGTGCTTATATTAGGCCTACTTGAAATAAATGAATTTTGAATTTAGAATTTTTGAATTTTGCATACCCACATGCATTTTATTGCTTAATAGATAATAATTTAAAGTACTTTTTTAAACATGTCGTTGTTGCGTTAAAAATGTTAGGAATACTAGTAACTACGAGGTACAACGTTAAAGACCATTCACTCCCGATGTTAAAATTCAGTCTAATCCAAAATTTTCTGTTGGCTAATTTTTTAATTCCTAAAAGATTTAGCCATCGGAAACTTTTGAATTTTGGCCTCTCTTTCCAGACCGAGACCCTCCCCGGCATGCACTACTAAACTTTGAGAGTTATGTGCGTTAAAAGCAAAGAAATATTACAAAAGTTTAGCAAAACATCGTGAGGATGTACACTTGAAAGTTCTCCATAATGTTTTCAAAGTCGTGTGAAATCCCATTCACTCTTGACCAGCGAAGTGGACTACAGCCTAAAACCCTACCTTCTTAAACCATTCTCATTTGAAAGAATACCGGAACCCTGTAGTTGGTTGGTAAGGATGATATTATAATATTATTACGAGTTCATAGTACGAATAAATGTTTACAGAGAAAAGAAAGAACATATTGCTTTTTTTATTTCGAATTAGGATAGCTTTATACATTATTATTTTCGATCAGTAAGTCATTACAACAGGTGAAATAAAACAAATAAAAATATTAACTCAATAATTTATTTATATTCTAATAATTCAATGATTATTTTTAAATTCCACTATTTTAAGAGTTGTTTTAAGTAGTGAAGACATTACAATCCTTGCCCTAATCCTTTTTAAGGTACATTTACGACAAATCCATCGACACATCGAGACTACGTGTTATATCCATCGGTAGCTTTATTATTTACAACATTCATAGGCATTATTAATAATAAATAATAATAAAAGATTCCGTTATTACTTTTTTCAATAGGACTTCAATATTCCAAAACGTAAACGAAATATTAGATTATCTTGAAACGTTGGTTAAAACGTTTAGTTATTTAGTTTTCGTCAGAAGTAAACAAATGATTTACATTTAATCTAAGTTTTAAGTCAAAGTATAAATAAAATTCCCATTGAAGAAAGTAATATTTTTCGAGTATTTTAATCAAGAATAAAATAGTATTTTTTATATTTTAAAATTACAGTTTTATTATTTAATTTAAACTATTTATTGGCACTAGCTAATTACTATCACATTCGGATCTTGCGTACGAAATAATATTGGAATTTTGAAAATATAAATTCTATACTTCACAACATAATGTTATTAAATACAAAGAAGCCCGGTGTCTAGCAAGAAGAAATCGACCTAAGTACGCAACTCATAAAAACATGTTTAAATATACTTACTTATAATAAATTAGAAAGCCTTAATTCGAGCGAATAAGATTCTCTGAGGAAAATAAATTCTAAACTCTATAAGAAATAGATTTTTTTTGGTACGTGTTTGCACAAGTTACTAACTAACAATGATTGAATTTGCCGAGTTTGCTTGGACGTAAAAATAATATGCATAGACAAAGTAAAGAGATAAAATCACTGAAGATTATACTTGGTGACATTATGGCATACGGAATAGGTTATGATAGATATAATAGAATAGAAGCCCATGGCAACACATTTTTTATTATATATAAATATAAAATTTAGTAATAAGTTATTCAGGAAATGAAGTAAAGTTATGTTTAACTTTTATGCCACGACATATAAAAGAAATCACCAAGTAGGTATATACAGTGTAAACCTTTCAAATTTAGTCTAGTAAATGGAGGTATTTTTAAAATATTCAATGGCAGCTATCATTGACTGGAATTTCATCATAGATGGTAAGTATGGTGAATACTGATACAATTTATCTACAATAGATGGTTTTATAATATAAAAATAATCAGTTTACCAAAAGTTTTAAATAAGTTTTGGTTTGCAAATCGGCAATTTCAATAAAATTGACAGGCTATTCAGGAATCTACAATCTTATATGCTGTATCCGCTATACTTTAGTAACCATTTTATCTCCTGCTATACAATTCCCGTAAAGATTAGCAATATTCATTGTAGGCTTATCAAAAATAGAAGGATTAAAGATTATATCACAAAATATATTCATTGTCACAACAAACGATAACTTTTTGTTTTCATTACCACAATCAGCAATATAATGAAATTATACTTAATTAGCAAATCAAAGGGTATTCAATTGTAACGGTCCCGGATCTATAATTTTTTGAGTCAAGGCCCCTGACCCTTTACTTTTCCTTCGAGCATTTGAGTATAAAGATTTAAAAGTCCCACAAATAAACACTGGAAGAAAATTTTTTGGCAAAGTTATATAGCTCATCCAAAAATCCTGATTTTCAATGCGCCAGCAGCAGAATTTAGTATATGTGGCCTCAAAGTTCAACGTGTGCCAATACATAAGTCATCTTGCCGAATATTGATGTATGAACTGGAGTAAAACGGAATCTATTCAGGGTACTATCTCTTCCTCTTCTTGGGATTATACAATAAACACTAAATACCGTGGTATTATTTCAGTAACCAACCATACCGATGCCACAACACTTGGCAGTGTTATAGGTAATTAGTAGCCTAGTCCAAATAAAAATTAATAATCAATGATAAAAATTAGAAGATCAGTTGTAATTGAGAACAAAAAACACGGTTTAAGACCAACCTTTAATCGAGTCTTAATCTCAATTACAATGAATAGTGAATACACAGTAGTTAGTATAAATCTAAACATTTTTAACAATTAAATTCTATAACATACACATTTTTATGAATATTTTAATGGCTAAGCTTTATAATGGTATTGAAAACAAAATTTAACATGTAGGCCTTACACCATTCATTATGGACCACTGGAAAAGAGGTATTCCATTTCTTCACTCAATATATTATTAGAGTTTCAAGCTACTGACTAACATGCATTTGGCTAAAGACAAAATTTTAATGGAAACCTAATAATGTGTACTAACATACATAGTTTTGGGAAGTGAAAATTTATAAAGTCTCAACAGAGAAGTACATCGAAATAAAGATTTATTATTAGACACTAATACGTGGTCACAAAGTTCGAACACCACGTATCTAAGCACTAAATAGTATTACATACTGGAGTTATCAAATTCAGTCCGTATAATTCTAATTAATGACATATTTTACAGCATGATTTGTATAATATATTAGTTATAGTAGCTACTAAAGTAGAAACATGTCTAGATAATAAAATATTTTTTGAAAGAGATAACCGGATAGACTTTGAAGTGGAAACAATTGAAAAGAGCGTACACATTTAAAGCAATTTTATTTAAGATAGACTCTGCGTAAAAGTACGATTTGTCAATAGTGTATAGGTAAAGCATTTTGTATATACTATGAAATATATTCGATGATGACACAAAAAGAGTTTTTTTTGAAATAGTAGCTACAATTACATATTCTGATTTTAAGTCACTCGTGAAATAATGTATTGAGACGGCGTTAGTAATATTTGTGGGGTGCTTGATAAACAAGCAGAAAAGGTGCTTCAAGACGCTCATTATCTAGTGATTTCACGATATATCAAATTGGTGGTGTTCTCGCACATTTCTTTTATATTCAACAATGTATGTGTGTACATATACAACCTTATACAGCTTATATTATAGATTTTTTTTTAATTAAAATTGAAATTTTAGAACATTACAATTAATTATTACCCGAGAATCACTGACGGATCGGCAAAGTGGTTTAGTTTAACATACTCTTTATCTTACTCTACTTTTTTTTAAAACATGACATTGTGAAAGAACATGATATACAAGAAATGTCAAGAGTTTAAACAACCCAGTTTTCTATCGTTTCTTGTGGAGCCTACAAGTTTTATCAAGCACCTTTTCATAATTAACTCAATCCACTCGGGCCATAAATTTACATAGAATAATAAGTCGATGGATGAAATAATGATTGATGATCATCCTAATACACAAACACATATAAATAATATTAATCTTAACAATGGACGAACACATGTCATTCGAGCGAATGCAGTCTATTCAGACGATTTATAGAAAGTCATTGCTTACGATGAACTTGTTGGTAAGTTCAAATTACGACTGAATCACGTTAAGTGCACTTCACTCCCAATGCTTATTTGATTTCAATACAGCGTGAAAAGATTACAAAAATTCACTGTAAAAAAAATACATAAAACATAATTATTTCATGTATTATTACATCCCTTAAAACAACAATAAATCATAATAATAATTAAAACTTTAAAATTATTCCTATGCCGGGGGGAAAACGATAAGGTACATAAACATAAAAATCCAATTTTTATTATTAAACGGTAACTTTATATAAACAATCCATTGAGATCACACTTCGCTTTCAGAATATTGATAAATCACAATTAAATTAGTAGGCTTCCACGTGATTCTTTATAATCAAGTCTCTCATTTAATTTGCAAAATTCACGAACATCTTCCATAATTCTCCGTCGACCCTTTAAAATCACTACAATAACTAGTATTTGGCTATTCAGTATAGTCTCGAAACAATCGAGTAGGCCACTTGACAGGTACAATATAAGGAGTTGATGACATATCTCATATTCATCGTCTCACTCATGTTTCTTCATTTATTTTCATTTCTTCACAAGCTGATTTTTACCTAAGCTTAACGCCACATACAGGCTTTAAGTAAAAAGTAATATAACGTTTTATGAAAAAATCGTATTGATTTTAATCTTATTTGTTGGACTATGCAATGAGCGTCAAAAAATAATTAGGTTTTCAGCTGTCAATTCAGTTGCTTCTTACTTGTGTTAGGTTTAGTTAAAAATCATTTTGCTTAGCTTGTGTAACTCATCAGAATCTAATCACTTCCGTACACTTTTGCCAAAACTATATGGAATTCTTCAGAGATTTTCAGAAGCCAAAATAACCCTCAAATATAGAGGCACGTTAGAGCTGCCACTATTATGACAACGAAGAAATTAGGTGAGTTCCAAAATCCTTTGCTCCAACTGCAATCCAGATCTTTTGCAATAACCTACAAAGGAATAAAAAGTAATTATTCTTGAAATTTAATGCATTTTTGGCTTTGGCTTCTTTATCTGCACGCACTTCTAACTTAGAGTTATGCGCGTTTTAACATGATCAGTTAAAATATGATCATCGTGAGGAAACCTGCATGCCTGAGACTTCTCTATAATGTTTTCAAAGACGTGTGAAGTCTACTAATCCGATCTCGGGCAGCGCGGTTCACTAAGGACTAAGCCGATCTCATTCTAAGAGAATACTAATATAGGTCACGACCAATGATTGTGGCGCAGGGTGTAACGGTAAAAAAAACACTTAAGAGTTAAAATTTTACACCTTTTAAATGTAATACTTTTTTTTTGTATTTTTCGATGAAATAAATATAATGAAAAAAGTAGGTACTTAATGGTTTGATAATGATTTGGTTAAATTCACTGAAATAAACTGGGTAATATATTGTAATGGTTTTTTTTATGTTAGTATAAGCTAGACAATGTAAAAAAAACATTAAGGTTTACTAACATCGCTAAAAGTCCTGTTATAGTGCGACGGGCATTTTGCAAACCGCACATCGTCCCTCGTTGCTATACACTCTGACGGACTGTCACATAGATATTGCCTTCTCTTACGATCCCATGCCTGAATCCACCTGTACAAGTAATGACAAGTTTAAATAAATTTCCTATAACGTGCCTGTGAAGAATGCTTGATAAAATTTAAAAGTAATTCAATTATTCACGTTTAATATTGTGTTGAATAAGTGAAGCGGTGATAGCCCAGTGGGTAGGACTTCGACTTCACTTACGGGAGTTCGAATCCCAGCACGCACCCTAACTTTTCTGAGTATTGTATTAACGGTGAAGGAAAACATCGTGAGGAAACCTGCATGCCTGAGTGTTCTCTATAATGTTTTCAAAGGTGTGTGGAGTCCACCAATCCGCACTTGGCCAGCGTGTTGGATTAACTCCTCCTCATTAGGAGGAGACACGTGCCCTGCAAAGGGCCGGTAATGGGTTGATATGACGATTTTTTTTTTTTAATTTGGTTTACCGACAGCTTTACATTTCAAAAAAACAATTTAAACTAGCTTATACGGTATGAAGACAAAATGAACTAGCTTAAAACAACACAAACAAGATGGAAGTGTATCCAGTGTATGCAAAATATAGAATAGGCAATGTATAAAATTTCATTCAGGCGATCAAAACAACACATGATGATGAATATTATGTCAGATAATAAATAGTAAGAGAGTAGTAAGTTGAAGTTGTAAGCTGAAATAACAGGTATGTAGGCGTGCATTTTACAAATTTTTGAACCAGCCAGTAATGTCATGTCATGGGGATATTATGGGAACCTATCCCATAATATCCCCATGACAGAGTTTGCGTTTTTACCAAGCAATTTATCCGTGTTACGTTCAAAAAAAGTCTTACCCAATACGGCAGTCACAATTAAGTGGATTCCCTGCAACGAATATATCTTTGAGGAACAATGAATTGGGAACACCGGGCCATTCGTTCTTCGCAGGGTTAGGAGCTCTGGTGATGAAATTGTCTCTTAGGTCCAGAGTCAAGTTCTCTATGCGACCTGGCTTCCAAAATACTTCGCCTTCAATTTCCTCGATGCTGGTATTGTAGATTGTTAATGTCATGGTTTGGGACATCACACCCTTAAATAATACAAGTATTTTAGGTATTTAAAAAATTCCGCTGTTCTTATTTAATCTCGATATATATATATATATATATATATATACAACTATTATCGTTATTTATGTTACTTACACTTAAAACATTCTGTGACAGGAACTTCAAAGCTCTTCCAGTTATAGTGATATTGTTTAGCTTCGAAGGCAATGAACCAGTCATTTCTTTGCCAAGATCGATCTGATTATTATCTACTTGTATGTAAAGATTTTCCAAAGCATAGTTATGAGTAAGGATTCTTGGGATGTTGAAGTCCCTGATATTTCCATTAACAGAAATCTTTAAAGTCCTTAGGCCGTACATTTTGCTGAACACGCCATGCTGAAAGAAATTGTGCCGTGCTTTTTATTTCAGCCTTTAAGGGAAGCATCTGATTGGAATAATGAATACATTAAAGTGCAAACAAAAGACACTAAACTTCAAAATTGAGAAATACACATTTAATGTCATTTCATATCGGGAAAAACAGTTAGTGTCCCATCAAGTCGAACGAAAAAGCAGCCGTACTATGCTTCCCTCAAAAAATTCAAACCATTTTCGACCCCCTATAACTTCGCTGTTGATAAAACTAAAAGCCTCAAATTTTATTTATAATATTCCGTTTCCAAAGACTTTCATCAAGTCAAAATTAGGTGACTCTAATGGTTAAAGTTATGCTGCCAGAATTATCGTTACAAAACAAGTAAAATTGAGAACCATGTAATTTTCCAGAAGAAGTTAAAAAAGCAAGAGTTCAAAAAGTATTTAAAATATTACCTCCAGAATATTCAGACGTAAATGTGTTACATCAAGATATTCAAGGCGCGGGGATACTCCATACATACTTGTGTTCATCAGAGCTGGGATAGGATTACCAGACAAAGACAGCCAACGAAGATCACTTAAGGAGTGTGTGGCCTAGAAAAAGTAAATTTAAAAATATATAAATACGACAATACACGACATCGCCATCTAGCCCCAAAGTAAGCGCAGTTTGTATGACTATAATGGAAAAAGTAAAAAAACACATGTCCACACACATAATGATTATGAAATGAAAATGAAAAAAATATAAAAACAATAGGATTAGAGCCACAGGCAAAACGCAGTGGGAGTACAAAAACTTTATATGCGTTTTACACATTTATTTATTTCTTCATTATTATTTAATTTATATATTTTATGTGTCAAGCAAAGTTTTTTGTGTTGAAACAAGTATTTTCCAAGACCTGGACAGTAAGATTTAAAAATTTCAAGTAATGTAGATTTGTCTATCTATTTATCAGTGTATATTCTTCTTCAAAGCGGCTGAACCGATTTTGACTTTTATAGTCAAAATCGGTTTGGCGCTGATGTGAAGAATAATATTTTATACATTTTACTTACCACAGGTACTGTTGTCAAGTCATTGTATGAAAGGTCCAGGGTACGTAGGCGGGTCAAATTTGCCGTTATGTCTGTTGGCACCGATGGGAGATTGTTGTATGATAAATCCAAACTTTTCAGTTTTGGTAATGGCATTGATGGAACCTAAAAGAAAAAGATTATGAATTAATTAATTTGTTAATACTTCCTCGTATCAATTTATACTTATAGATTACTGATTTTAGTAATTCCTCAACTTTTTAATTGAAAGCCTACCAAAATAATTTATATTGTCATAGACAACGTACAGTAACAGGTTTGAAAGTAGCAGTCAGTTATACGGATTATTAACATTCTTCTTTTTATTAAATTAAAGGGGAGTTCATGTTCGAGATGTTTTAGGTCAAATAACTAATCAAAAGTTGCTTCTGTAAGCATTTAAAAGTCAGCAAATTCGAAATGCAGGCACATGTTGTCCAGCTTTGGTTTAACAAAAAGGTAAATAAAACAGTTTCCGATTCTGTAGGCGACTACCCAAATTTGTATGTTTAATTTTGAAACTTTTGCATAATAGTGGTAAAATAGATGCGCCTGGTCCCATAAAATAGCAACCAACTATTTGTAGCTCTGCTATTTTTAAATTAAAAGCGTATCACAAAATACAAAAAAAAAAATACTTACATTAGTCAAGCTGACGTTTCTGAGGCCCAAATGAGATAATCTTCTTTCCAGTCCTTTGAAAATACTGCCACCGCGTTCACCGTTGAGGAAAGGCGTGTTCATGCCCAAATCCAACCAACGGAGTCTAGGCAATGCCGCAAATGAACCACTTTCAACTCGCACCAAATGGTTGTCAGAAAGGTCCATCCAGGCCAGAGACTGGAATCGGACATGAAAAGTTATCTCATGCTACAAGATAGTCTATCAGCAATTTACTCTATTTCTTTCAAATTATTGGGCTATGCATAGTTAAACTTTGTTAACCATCATGTAGCCGACGTGTTTTATGACAATAGCTACTGAACAACTTCTGTAAATTTATATTTAAAAAGTTAAAGTAATTAATTTTTTTTTGATAATATAAATTTACAGAAGTTGTTCAAGTTACTTGCTTATACTTATGACTATTTGATAATAAAATTAAAATACATAAAATAAATAAAGTATTTTGGTAAACAGGCAAATAAAATTGCAAATGCAACAGAACAATCTACGTGCGTTTAAACTTTGTATGAATTAGTGATTAAATTGTGTGCAACAATTCAAGCAACTACAAATAAGCAATAAAATGCTACAAAAAAAAAAACTATAGTAACTGGACAATACTTAGTTCAGATAGCCGCTTGTTGCCGCGCGTATAGCTTTAATTCACCATAATCATAGCTGTATTACCTAACATACTTACGTATCTGACTAAGGCTTGAAAAAGTTTTTGTTTAAACAAACATTGGACTTGATGGATCTATCACACTGTTTTATATAGCCAATTATTATATTCCATGCATGCACATGATTTTTTTCCATGCGCGGTGTAATAGAGCGAAGAGGTGGCGCTTACATAAGAAAATTCTTGAGAAACACAGTTAGTTTTACTCAATAAATACTCATTTTTAGTGAAGAATTAACTAGGCTTTATATATGTATAGCTTTATAAAAGTTACTTTTGTGATATTAAATTTGACAAGGTTTCATACAAAACTGTGAAGTTTGAGGTCATAAATTATATTTAATTGTGCAATGCCATTCTTATATCTTGTGTCGAAAACGTTTGTGAAAAATGATAAAATTGCGTAAAGCTATGAAGTTGTGTAAATAACCTTGCGTCAATATACGGTTATCTGAACCTGGCCTTATAATATCATTAAGGACGTGAGAACATTTTTCGGCAAAATGAGCTTGCTCCGACGATGTTTGCAGGACATACACTGACATCGTCACACACGATAAACTAACACTATTTATTCTAACTTCCCTCATTTTATAAGTTAAGAAATTAAAAAGATTATCTGTATAAATGTATCGATTATACATACATATATGTACATATTATAAGTGCCTGTCAAGAATATTATATTCTTGACAGGCACTTATAATATGTACCAAAAAGTAATAAAAATATTGCTTACATTAGAAGTCAAGTAATAAACATAGATTTAGAGCAATCCGAATTTCTAAATTTTTTGCAGATAATAAAGAAATAATTATAATTAGTGTTTTGAATTTTATTTTGGAAATTGTATGCTGTAATGTGAAGAGGACTTTTTTTCTTCTCTGTATTGGAAACGTACCTCAGCAAAGCACAATGAGCCAAGCCCCTTTTAATTATAATATATTCAAACAAAGTTAGAGAATGCTGTGAGTAAAACGATTTTTGATCCTTTTGGAGTCGCATAAAAATTGTTCTCGCGTCCTTTAAACAATTTCAGCTGAAATATTTACATAGGGCGGTCTACCTTAAACAAAATATTCTGCGGGTATTGCTTTTTTTGATGGAACACTCTGGTGTGATCTCGCCTAGCGGTGTGGTACATGTATTCATCGCTGTAGTCGGGCTCCTCCGGCCAGTAGTCGCCCGGTTCGTGCTGAACATGCGGGACACGCCAAATTAGCATCTACCACACACCTCACAAGGCACACTGGCAACACATAACAACTGCTATCTATTGGTTAGTAACGTTCACTGAGGGTGTTACTGTAGCCCTAGTACAATAAATGCCCGCTCGCAATAGTGGAATCGTTTTCGCATATCAAAATCTATACCGTCGAAGCAAAATGGACCCCATGCAACTCTTTTTACAGTCATGCGACTGTAAAAAGAGTTGCATTTTCCATCCATTACTTCTGATTTTTATTTCACGAACGTTCCGTCAAAAGCCCCAGCTGAAGAATTGTAGGCAAATTTGAGCTTTATTAAAATACACTTGAGATCCATTTTAGTCTGCTGTTCGGGCATTGGAACCGACTCCTTATTTGTGAGCGTGCATATCTTATACTAAGAGTACTGGGTACTAAGTGTGCGATTGAATACGTACGTTTATCTATTCGATCGCGTGAAAGCTAACTATCATTCATATGAAACCGAAACAGCGCCATCTATTGACAATACAGTTTGCCAATATTGTGACTAGATGGCGCTACTTCTATACCATGTAAATCGTAGTTAATTTCGTCGCGATTAAATAAGTAAACGTAGGTATAAAATATCACACTAAACCTTCTTTTTACTGTTTTATATCCTCTACGTCTTTTTGTTGTGACTGCTGTACTTAAATATTCAAATTCAAATTTAAAAATTCATTTATTTCAAGTAGGCCTAATATAAACACTTTTGAAACGTCAAGTATGTCTGTTTGTAGTGACTCTACCACCGGTTCCGAAGGCAGATTCTACGGAGAAGAAGCCGGCAAGAAACTCAGCAGTTGCTGCTTTTCATACATCATTTTACAGTTTAACAAACATTTGTCAATTTTGTGTGAGATGAAAGCGACGTGGGCTTGCTTCGAGGCAACCTTGTCATAAGAAATCAATCAATAGTATAGTAACCATGATGTATTAAATGTGTTTTTTCTTAATAATTTATTTTTTATTAAATCGTTAATTCTTTAAACTTATGCAATGTTAAATCTTATATTAACTTCGGTATCATGTTATAAAAGCATATAATCAGCCCAAATTTTTGAAGCTGATTAAACGAAAAAATTTAAAGTAGGTATAGTAGTAATAGAAGTATTTTCACTCAAATATAACGCAAAGGATATTAAACGAAATATATTAATGTTATTATCTAATTTATATTGTTTTACAATAAATAAAGATAAATATAATCGTATATCACAATATAAATATATCAAAATACAAGTCTCAATCCACTCAACCCAATACATTACCTTAATACCAAGTAAGGCAAAAATTTACTTATCATTTATTAATCAAGCAGTTAGTATCAAATCTACGTCAAAAGGAGACAGACGATTTTCCATACAAATTGAATTCAAGCTGAAAACTGATCAAATACGTATGAACTATATGATCGACATATGACATAGACAATTTATGACATTGACAATGTCTTGATTTGAGGCTTTGGATGCGTTTGTGTATTAACAAACCGATTCCTTTATCTTAACTTGAATTAAGAACATACATAATCATTCAGCAATTATTGTAAACAGTGCATTGTGTCCAAAACAGTGAAAACGCCCCGCGCACGTCGACTTTACACCCGTGGAATGTTGATAGCTCACAAACTTTTTCCCATTTTCCCATTTTATGGTGAACTTATAGAATAAGAGGTAAAATAATAACTGTCAACTGCTAGATGGAATGAACTGTCTAAACGTTTGTTCGAGAAACAGTTCTACAGTGGAATGGTTTTTGATGCTTCAATATTATCGAGGTTTCACTCTGTGGAGGTCCTATTAAAATTTCGTTAACTTCGAGTTGTTTTTGACTACCTCAAAAATAGGTTTCATTAATTAATTTCAAAACAATTTGTTACAATTATAGTAGGAGAACGTTTGGTAATAAATTGTACAAGATGTATTCTAAAAAGGCTAAAAAATAATAATAATTAAAAAAACCATCTATCATAAGACATACGAGTAAGATTTGGTCGTTTAAAGTTCTTCTAGAGAATATTTTTTGAACGTTACATTCGAGTTTGTTAAGGAAGGGTAAATAATTGTTAAGCCGTCATAATAAATAAGTACGCAATCAATTAAATACTTTAAGTAGGCACCCATATTATTTTCATTTGACTTTCGTAAATTATTTATACAAGTGTTCAAGTAACTCCTAGTTTATATACCTCCATCAAAGATTTTTGTCAAACTGTCTTGTTAACATATCGTATATCATTCGTCCATCTCCTTTAGTGAATGGATATCAGTAATATTGTATTGTAGAATCAAACTAAGTACATCAATAATAGACTTACTCGGAATCTTTGGACCAGATCTGCGATAGCCACTGCCGGTATGTTGTTTCCGCTCAGGTCCAGTTCAACCAAATTGATGGCCGCTGCAGGAGATAGACAATTTGTCGGTATTCTTGACAGATCGTTATCAGAAAGATCTAACCTGTGGAACATACGAACGTGAGCGTTTCATTCGACTAAACCGCTGTTGCTTTACGACACTTCGGTCACATTGCCAGAAGAGATGGAGACAATCTTGAAAAGATAGTGATCGGAAAGCAAAGTGGAAGGAAAGAGACCTCGAGGACGTAGCCCGATTCGTTGGTCGGATCAAATCCGCACTGCTCTCAACAACAAAGTGCATACTGCTTTAAACGTTGCTCAAAGCCGAGTCAAATGGCACAAAATCGCCCAGAAGGTTGTAAGTGGAAGGGGTCACGACCCTCAGCAATGAGGAACACGACGTAGAGAGAATTAAAAATCATCTTTATTATCATCATCTTCGAACAGTGCTTGTTGCCAGTGATGACTAACGGATCTGAGACGTGGTCGCTAAGAGTTAGCGACCACCTCTTAGATAGGGCCTCATAAGAAGGCAAATAGTCACTCAGCGGGCCATGGAGAGAGGTATGCTACGAGTATATCTACGTGATCAAATCAGAAATGAGATCCGTAGGAGAACTAGAGTTACCGACATAGTTCAGCGAGTCGCGAAGCTGAAGTGGCAATAGGCAGGGGACATAGCTCGGAGAACCGATGGACGTTGGGGTCTTAAGGTGCTGGAATGGCGGCCCCGCGCCGGTAAACACAGCAAAGGTCAGCCCCTAACGAGGTGGACAGATGACATCAGGCGAGTCGCTGGGAGCCGCTGGAGGCAAGCGGCCCAGGACCGTGTATTGTGGAACTCCCTACAAAAGACCTATGCCCAGCCGTGGACGTCCATTGATTGAAATGACACTTAGTTACACTTACGAAAAAATAGTGATACGTTTAATATTAGTAGTAAGTAGGTAAGGTTAAGATTTAGTCATGCTTAACTTCATTTCATTTACTAATTGTTTAAATTCTAAATTTGGTCCTATAGGTAATATTAACTATATATATCTATTGTTTAACATTTGTAACATTTCGTTACAACCCAACACAATTTTCAAATCAATCATCGTCATCATTCGCAGCTTTTTTCATCTCACTGCTGTGCAGAGGCGTCCTTTATTATTCGGAAAACGGGTTTAGAGCATATACCCACCAAGCTATTCCAATGCGGGTTTGTGGGCTTTAACGACTACTATCACAAATAAGAGATGTTAACCGGGATCAACCGAGGCACGAGGATTTACATAGCCCATCGCTTCTGAAACTGATACTGAAAATTCTTTCAAGATACCTAATAACTTTAAGCCCGACTCGGGATTCGAACCAAGAAGCCAAAACCTCGTGATTCGTTGTTGAAAGTCCCACTAGACCAATGAGGCAGTTATTAATAGTAGTTTTGCTAATTATATGGCATATAAGGCATGTATAGCAACGAATTTAATTAAGAGGTATTATATAACGGCCGTAAGAAGTTAGACCAAATATAACATATGTATGGATAAATAAGCGAACGAACTACCTTTCTCGGTTGAGTTTAAAATATTACCTTTCTAATGCCGGGGAAATAATAAGATTATCAACTATGTTTTTGATATTATTGTCGGAAAGATCAACTGAAGTCAGTCCGTGCATATCGTGGAATACTTCTACCGGCATATCAATTAAATGATTATGCGATAAATCTATAATCTGAAACAAAATACAAAATCGTTACTTCATTATTCTTAGCTACCCGCGACTTCGTCTGCGTTTGATTTTGTTTTTTGATGTGGCATTAAATTTAGTTATAGTTCTAAAAAAAATTTAAGTATTCAGCATCGCTAAACCTTAAGCGACGGGTTTGCTGCTGTCCGCTTAGGAGTTCTTCATTCATTTGATCTACACAAAGTTTGGGCAGAATTAAACTATGACATCTATAGTACAAAAATAATTATTTAAATCGGTTATACTTTGTCGGAGTTATAGTGAAAATCGTCAAACACTTTCATCGCCTCTCCCAAAGGAACTGAGCTTAATGTCGGGATAAAAAATATTCTATATTACTTCTAACAGTTCCAAGAATATGTGTACAAAGTAGTTCATGAGGATCGGTTAAGTAGTTTTTGCGTGAAAGCGTAACACACAAACTTACATTCACATTTATAATATTAGTAAAGTACTAGAGTGAGAGTTAAAATACTTCCATCTGTGGATAATATTTAGGGAGGCCTTCATTATCAATTAGTCATAAATGTTGTGAATGTGGTGTGTGATTTGATAAATAACCATGACGGATTAAAAATTAAACACAAAACACAAATTCAAATCAGGACTTTATTTTAACGCACCTGTAAATTTCTCACTTTCTTGAAACAATCATACTCCATATGGTATATTTGATTATGTGACAAATCCAAATATTGCAACATAAGCATAGAACCGAATACTTCCCTTGTTATATTTCTTATCAGATTATGGGATAGATAGAGTTCTGATAAGGTTAAATCTGCATGTCTGAAAATCAATTCATTTTTATTATCTTAAAATAGACTTAATATGTAAATCAACTTAATTTTATTTCTATTTCCGATACTTAGAAATTGTTCGTAGTTATATTATTATAAATATATTTACCTGAAGTAATAAGGTGCAATATAAGAAATGTTGTTATGTGATAAATCCATTACTCTGATATTAACAGACACAGTACTGATACCTAAAAAATTTGAATTATATTACATAACTTAAATGTTACACAATATAAATTATAAAAATAATATAAATATAACCAAATAAGAAGTAAGAAGGTATATAGAAATTTATGTTTAAAAAGAAATAGGAGAAATGTAAATATATATAAAAGCAAAAGCAAATCACCTCTTTCTATACGTAGAGGACTGGCATCCTCAGATACTAATCCTGTCATAAAGCAAACGATTTTAGAAGTTTGGCATGCAGGGTAAATTAAAATATTATTAATGTATATTCTTTTGTATAATTCAATAATGTATTCAAAATAATATAATTAACTAAAAATTATAATGAAATAAGCAGTAAGTATAAATAAATTCATATTTTTAGAAGATACAGCTAAATCGTTAATATATACAAAAGCAAAATCACCTCTTTCTATACGTTGAGGACTGGCATCCTCAGATACTAATCCTGTCAGAAAACAAAAAAAATAATTGAAGGTTGGCATGCAGAATAAATAAAGGCAATATTAATAAAGAAAAATCATAAAAAGCAACGAAGAAGACATGTTAAAGTATTTGGGAAATTAAAGGGAAAGTTAGTTAATTTGAACAATAAATACTTTACACAAAATAAAAATATTATCTTTCAATCTTACTCTGCGCTTTTGGTAAAGGATAGAAGTTCGATGAATAGAAGTTTGGAGCATTCGAATCTGTTAATGAAATTATTCTGTTGTACGAAACATTGACTTTTAATGCTGTAGCAGATCCCACTTGGTCAAATATTGAGAATTTGAACGTTTCTAATTGATTAAATGATATATCCAACCTGATGAGAAAAAACAGTACTATTATATATGTTTTTTTAAATATCCTCTTTTTGTTTTTAAAATGGCTAACTTACTCTTTCAAAGCTGGTAAATTCTGGAAAGCTTCTTCACTTATTTCAGTTATGATGTTTCCTCTCAACCTGATGATTTTCAAGTTATCTAAACTTGTGAATGACCTTCTGTGAACTGTTTCTATTAAATTGTCCTCTATCAAAATTTCCTGAAGCTCTCTTAAGTTTACGAAAGTATGTTGGTCAATCCTTTGCATTTGATTCATCGATAAGCATACACTTTCTAACTCTCGATGAATATCAGTCTGGAAAAAATTCAATGAATCAAAAAGCCCTTGGAACATTATTTGAAAATATTGGACATGTAATACCTTACCTGTAAGGTTCCTTTTGAAAAATGTTCAATAAAGTTATCTTGCAAATTAAGCGTTTTTAATTTATACAAGAAGTGGAAGGACGTATCAGGTACATTTTTCAGTTTGTTATTGCTCATGTCTAGATTTTGTAACTCAATAAGAGCCTTTAATGGTTCAAACGGTAATATTTTTACAGAATCTGCCAAACCATTCGCCATTTTCAACCCAGTTAAGCTATGTAGCTGAAATTTATAACAAGTCAAAATTTACTTTTATTTACAATGAAAAGTAGATCAGTAATTAAATTCATTTAAAAATAGAATATTTTATCACCTCAGCAAAAGCGTATGGATCAATGTACTCGATATTGTTTTCTGAGAGGTCTAACGTTTTTATAGAACGAACGTGTTGAAATGCACTAGCTTCGATTCTATTAATCGTGCTTCCAATAATTTTGAGATCTTCTAACTCTACACCAAATTCAAGAAAATCTTCTGCAGTTATACTCCGTCGTATTAACTTACTAACTGCTAAGTATCGAAGCGAGCGCATCCTGGAAAATAAATTGTTAGTAAAATTGCTAAAACATTTTTGATAAGCATTATACAAAGATCTATTTACGCCAGTCGTTTCAAAATTGCCTTGGTAATGTTAAATTATTTGCTTTTACACAACCTAAAAAATGCTAGTTTGATCGACATTCTAAGTACGCCAAAGATAAACAAAACCATAACCATATCAATGAGTGACAAACAGATGAATGATTTAAAAAAAACAGGAACACCTAACGCGATATTTAAATTCTTCATATCTAAGCAGAAAAACAACAAAAATATGAATACGAATACTTTGAACAAACTGAAGCTTTCTAAATAACATGATAGTGATAATGTTTTGAGGAAAAACATATCTGAAGGATCTTAAGATGCGTTAAATAACGTGACAAATAAAATAACGAGGTGAAAATATGTTAAAAACATACATATATAACAAAACAAATGTAATTTGCCAGCCAAAATCTTTGTAAGCAAAGACATTAAAGATTTGTAATTAACTATGATTTAACTTATTATTTAAAAAAAATATAAAAACGTGCGGCAACTAATTGCAAAGTTTAACAATGAAAAGCAAGATCTACGACATCTAATTCCCCATCAAAACATGATAATATACAACAGACAAAGCCTCGAATTGGTACAAATAACATACCGTAACTTACTTGCTTTGATAGCGGCAAAATTCAATGTCAGACTCGTTTCTGCAATAAAAATGTAATAGCAGTCTTGTACGAAGCTAAATTTCTAGAAATAAACCTTTACATAATCAACCTACTATCCGTCTAAAAAGGTTCAAGCTGTGCCAAACATTAGGAAAAACATACGGTAAAGTATTTCATTTAATTTAATTTAAGAAACTACACTCTTTCTATAGTTTTAAATCTTAAATCCAAGCAGTTTCAAATGTACAAAAATAATTATCAATGTTCGTGCTCAATTGCATGCAAGTGAAAGAAGAAGTAAAAATTAGGATTAAAAAAATAATTATTTTAGAAATAACTATGTACGATAGAAGAAAATCATTATTTTAATTTACGAGTAAACTTAATTGAAGTAATGTAACGTAGATAAAATTTATGAATTCTTCTTTTAGTCAAAATTAAAATTCAATGAACGTCTTCACAATAAAACACTCACAAAATATCAACGATGTTGTAAATCTTATAAGATAAAGCGATAAATAATAATTAATTTACTACAGTAAAAAAAAACTATTTATTAATTATTGTTACTTGATCTGTCATCTGAGACAGATTACTACGTAAAAGCAATCGAGTCTTTTCGTCAAAGTTAAAACTTTTGTATTGAAGGGTTTTGTAAATTTCAAAATAAAAATTAAATTTAAGCTGTGTATTATTAATATGTACTATTTCTTTACCTTCTAATTATTATCGGAACAACTGGAAACAGTTTTTAGGTTGTGTAAATTTTATATGGATAATTGTTAGTTTATGTCTCATCTAGACTATTGTTAGAACTATTTAGAGTTCCATTTGTTTAACACTGTTGTAATCAGGATTATGCAGTACTAACCTTCTCACATCTTGTAAACTCATTTCCAAAGAAGATGAACCACTTATGTCCAAAAAAAATAGCTTGAATTGAAAATTATTAAATGCTGGTGATTGAAACTGGTCTGGCGGGTTGTTCGTTGCAAGTAAGTTTGTGTCCACCTAAAATGTAATTGTTGAATAAACTTAAAGCCAATCGCCTCGCGCGGTGGTCCTTACTTTATGCTATGTAGTGACTTATTGCTAGTTTGTAGTCTTTTTTTATATCATCCCTACCTTATTCTCTCTCAGGTTCAAGAATCGCAACGAGTCCAATTTGTTCAGCATGGATTTTGAAATCATTGTCAAGTTATTCTCAGACAGGTCGAGGCTCTGAAGGCTACTCTCGAGACCAGCGAAGGATGCTGGAGACAACTCCGAGATTCCGCAGTCACGGAGTGACAACGATTTAATCTTTGCATTGCGGAAAGCGTCCTCCTGAAATTTACAGTGACATAATATGTTGTTATTTGTAAAAATTGTTGTTGTTGTATTGTTGGTATCTTAGACACAACAGAATCGTTAATCATTATCATTATCGAGCCTATAACGGTCTAATGCTGTACAAAAGGCCTGTCCCGATGGGAGGTTTGGACAGATGGGTTAGAGATCACAGTAGATAATAGTGGTAACACAGAGGAACGCTTCTTTCCATTCTTCGTTATATTCTCTTAGTAGCCGACGACACCCGAGGAAAGTGAGGTTTGGTAGCAACTGTATTCTGATCTGTCTGTCTGATCTGACCACACGGCACAAGAGTGGTTAATATGCGTTTCATATTTTAAAATTCTGTGTCTGAATAAATTTAAGGTTTACATTATAATTATTCTTTTAATCTTGAAATAATCAAGTTTTATTTTTTTATCGACTTACTTTATCAAGATTTGCTGATTTAATATTCATAAGATGAAAAGTATGTTTATCTCAAACATTTGCATGTTGCGGAATGCTATTGTTATACAATAGAAATATTGCAATAAAAATAAAAGTCATTTCTTGGCTTTGAAAACATCAATCCGATAAAAAAGGAAGCAATATAACAGCGAATTAAATAGAATAAACTTACTCGTATTGAGTATATTGGATTCCCATCAAGACTCGTGGTGTTCAACACATTAAAATGCTTGAACGAACCTGGTAGTATAATCCTTATATTGTTTTCATCCAATCTGAAAGCAGAGTTAGTAAAACTTAAAAATAATGCTCTTTAACACGATTTTATTAGCTTCACCTGTATGTTTGTATGTATGTTTGTATTCTTGTTATGTATGTTTGTAATTCCACAGAAAACATTAAGTTACTAGATGGTAGATGGCGTTAGCTGTTACTTTTTAATGGGCTGTTTTAAATAATAATTAGAACTTGCATTTCGAGAGACACTCTGATCGGGCACTCAGCTTATCAGCACCCGCGTAGGGACTGTTATGGTAGTTACGTCTTAATATAGATTCCTGAGCGGGTAATGGGGCTCTTACCGTACACATTAATAATTTGGAAAATAATTACATTTACTTAGAGTTTTAAAAAAAGCGTGGGGTGTTTTTTAAGATATTATCAAAATGATAAATAATCACTCTACTCATATCTGTCAATAAAATATTTATAACTATTGACACCATGCACCCCACGCTTTTTTATATAATTTTTTTTTCACACTATTATTAATTTATATTTATTAAAATTTTAAACACTATTCTTAATTAAAATTTATTTTCTATTTTTTAGTTCGGTTTTCTATAAAAAGCGTGTTTTGTAGTTTTTTTAAACTATTATTTATTTATATATTTTACACCACTGATATGAGAATAAATCTCCTTCAGTGATTCAGTAATGACTTTTACATATTTTAATATTCGGCTTTAGACAATAATATATTCTTGACTATACTGCTTAATTTATAAGTTATATGGTGAACTGACACACGGAAAGATAGACAGATGGATGGATGGATGGATAAGATATATAGATAAAAATAATTTTGCCAAAGTCAAAGTTAAAGTCAAAATTTTTTGTTATCACCATCTCACATTGTCATTTAAAATTATTAGAAAAGCAACCTGGTTAGAGAAATCACTCAAACCCAAGCTTTTTTATCAACTTCGTTGTCCTTTTATACTATACTAGGACTTTACTAAAAGCTTAAGTTTAATACAAACTTTGAACTTTTTAAGGGACATCTCGAAGATGTCAATGGGTAGTTTATTGTAGAATTGTAGAATCGTATGCAATTTCCTTTAACGAATTAGTAGTGTTTATATTCACGCTTCGCCTGGTCAATGAAATGCCCCCATAAAATCAAATTTTGCATTTCAATGGTCACTATATTAGTCTTCGTATTTGCATTATGTCAATAAATAAAATGCCCACATTTCAATGCTTTGGTTCGAGGCGGTGTTGAGTCAATATTGTATATGAAGGCCATAATTTCTCTTTTCACTTCATTTGCAATGACAGATCATGTTAAAACTTAGTAAAAGCAGAACTAAGTAATTACTATTAAATATGTTTCCAATAAAAACTCAGCTGACCAATACGTGAGCCTGAATTGTTGACTGATAATCCGAAATAGATTATTTTTAAGTTACGAGTTCGTTGGCTTCTTTTAGTATGAAACGCTTAAATTATCAATTACAAGACACACTCACTTTAAAAGATCCAATGATAGTTTGACACCGTTCAAATCGTGTGCTGGAGGTATCTGCTTAATAAGATTATTTGAAAGATCTAGAACACGTAACTGTCGCAGCGGGGACAGCTCCTCGTAAGGAATCAACGTGAGCTGATTGTCTCCAAGGAGAAGCTGGAATAGACATTCAAGTCATATATAGTCCATGCAGAAAAGTCGGTGCCACGCTGTATCAAAGTTTCCACAGCTCAAAGGTGGAATAGTGAAACAATCCAAATTCATTATTAAACATAAATAGGTGTTAGACATTGCAAATAATGACAAAACAATACCAGATAAATACAAACAAAAATCATATATAAACTTCCTGCAGCTAGAAGTTTTACAAAATAAACGACGATAGAAATGAAATCTAAAATACGATGCTACGTAAAGCTTCCCTCCCAATTTAAACGAGCACAACTTTTTTTAATTCATTATTTCCCAGTTTATATTGCATCATCAGGGGTTGTAGAGGAAATTCGAACATTTTTTCCTTTATATCGTATTTTAATGCTCATATTTTGTACTAACTTTCAGGCACGAAAAAAAATGCTTTTAGAAAATTCGGTACAAAATTTGAATGCATTTTTCCCAAAAACAATATTTTCCTCTCATCTACGAGCACAATTTTTAACACTTAAAAAAAGAACAACTAGTTAATACTGGAAAAAGAATATTATACCTTGCTAAGTCTGCTCATACCATCTCTAAAGACCCCGCTGTCGATCACAGATAAATGGTTCCCATGTAAATCCAATGTTTCGAGCATCGGCAATCCAGAGAACGCGTCCAGGGGCAAACTGGCTATGGAATTGTCGGCTAGAATGAGTGTCTGCAGAGTGTTTTCCAAACCTAGCCAGTTGTCTCCAGTTATATCTGTTATTTCGTTACCTGCAACAAAACCAGAATATTATTTACGAACCCTTACTATAAAGCAGTGACTCTTCACGTCAATTTAAAAATTCCTTGTTGGGTAATTATGCTTCAGTGTACAACTGAATGTAACGTTTATATTATTATTTTCGTCATTAATATGAGCCATAAAGAAAACATCTTAAGTAATGTCTATTGAAGCGGTGATAGCCCAGTAGATCGGACTGCGACATCACTTTCTGGGGGCCGAGTTCGAATCCCAACACGCACTTCTAACTTTTCCAAGTTATGTGCGTTTTAAAAACAATTAGAATATAACTACAAAAACATCGAGAGGGAACTCTACATTATGTTCTCAAAGTTCATCGAAGTCTACCAATCCGCAATGGGCCAGCATGGAGGACTACGGTCTTAACCTCTTCTCATTGTGGGAGGAGACCCGTGGCCTGTAGTCGGCTGATAATGGGTTGGTATGATGATGATCAAGTCTATTAGCATTGAATATTTAAAATATTTGTCAACCATTGTTTTGTAGAATTAATCACTTCAAAAGTTTAATGGCACAAAACACAGGCGTCATAATTTTGATACTGCTTTAGCAAGAACAATTTGCAAGTTAAGCAGACAAGCAAAGTATTAATTGATGCAAATGGAACAATACAAAAGTTTTTTAAACAAAAACAATCTCCGATTTGTTGTAAATGACACGGTTCGATGGCAGGTATTATCTTTTTTAATGTTTGAATTTTATTTTGTGTGGGTACACATTCAGCAAATTAATAACATAACGGAAAGAGATTTATTAGATTAAAATAGTATATTTACGGCTGATATAAAGATATTAGTATAATATCTTATATCTATATATCCCATTTGCTGAAATCTTAAATAATATATGTAGTCTTCCTTTGTTGGGATTTTGCTGTTTTAGAAAAGTTTTTTCGACAAGAAGGGTTTTAAGTAGTTTCCTGCAGAAATACTCTCTCCTTTCATTATATATTCTGCATAAGTCTTTGAACATTTTCTATCGAGAATTCTCTTTTACTGATTGCCAACATCATCTCAGAAATTTATGAGTGCATAGTAAATATATCGCAGCTATGAAATAAAAACATCAAAGAAACATAAATAAATTCCGCTACACAATTTAAAAATGAAACTGAAACTAAGTAATTGTAGCAAATGGAGTTAAAAAAATCTCTGTATATCAGCCAACAGAGAAATTAATGGATATATTTATAACTAGTTAAACAAACATGAAAAGTTAAAGGAATTTTAAATGAACCAGTCAATAATTAATTAGTGAAGTACGTTGACTTAGATCGCTTATTGAAGAGGCCAATATGGCTTGATTTAATATTTCCTTATTAAATTCCTTTGGGACTTTGCGTACATAACCAGCTCTCTGTATGACCTAATTCCACTAATATTTGTATAACGAAAGATCTCCACGGAATATATTACTGTCTACCTAGAGATGCATGAATAATTTTGACTGGACAGCGGGAAAATTTATCATGAAACATTCAAAATAAACACTGCTTTTAAAAAAATTATGAAAAATACAAAATTAAAAAAAGATTTGTCATGAATAAGCAATTTGACAATAAATAAAAATTTCGTTAGTACCTAAATTATAACAACCCCTTAATAAAGATGCTTAAATATTCAAGTTGTATATAATTTTCGCTAGGTTATCGTAAGTTTTTTAAAAATTAATTATATATGATCGGCATACGCGCAGCATACCTTTTTTACCACGTTTGCTATGGGAATATTATAATATTTATAAGACCTTGGCAAGAAAGCTCGTGCTCGTGCTCGGCCGAGCATAGTTTAATAATGCTACTTCTAGACTAATAAATTTAAATTAGTGTTAACATCTTTTTGTTCTGCTCCCTGCTGCGACTCTACATATGAGTTGCTAAAAACAACTTCTTTTAATATTTGTTGCAAATAATATTTAGATGACAATATTGTGTGTATGTATAATGAGAATTGCAATTGCCCTTTCTGCTTTTGCAATTGTCTATTAGAAATTCATTAAAAATTTACCAGTTAAATCAAGCAGCCGTAGCTTCTGAAGATATCGTAACGCACGGCTCGGCACCGACGTCAGTTTGTCTTGTTTCAGTTCTAATTCCCATAGCGTATTATCGAGGCCATAAAACGCTTCTTCATGGATACTCTCCAACGGGTTCTTGTTTATTGCTAGCCTGTACAAACCTGTAATTAACAATAAAATATAATTACTTAAACTTTAACATTATAAAAATTATAACTTTTTAAGCGTCTTCGTCTTGACTGACAGACAACCCACGGCCCAAACGGTTGAATGGTGAACATTGAAATTTTGAGTAAAATCAAATTTCTTTGAACCCTTTAGACGTCTATTAAGAAAGCAATTCATACATTCCACCTCTAAATAGTTGAAGAAATTTTTATGGACGTCTGTAAATCAGAAAGTCGTATTCGGGTTTTATTGTTTCAAATAATAACGCATTATTTTACAGTTTTTCGAAAACAATACTTACAAAAGTTTAATAGAAGAAACCTAATAGTTTGTAGAAAAGTTTTTTGTTAATAAGTTTTATCCATAAATTTGATAATTAGACATAGTTTAAAAATAGTTTCACAAAATGAAGAGTAACTACAACGATATGGTCTTTTAAGGCAGAGGAAAAAAAAAAATACCAAAACAATGCTGCATATTTTGTGAAATGGATAGACTTGATATGCTTGTAAAAGTAGTGGATAACGACAAGAGTGAGTGGGAGCAGCAGAAATGTGATAACGCCGACTATACTGCCAACCATCCTAACTGTGTGTCACTGTTAGCAAAACTTATTTACATTTTCAGGATTTTTATGCATTTCTGTTATGAGATTAGCAGGTGACGAAGCTTAACAAATTGAAGCCCTAGAGCAACATCAATTGCGATTGTGTGTGAGACACAATCTCCTTTCACGGATTTCTGTTGTGGTACGACAAACTAAACTGAAACGTTATTTCGCTAAAGTGAACACTATCAAAGTTTGTCACCGAGATTGTCCTGTCACGACCACCTGGCGCTTGTTTGAACAGTTAATTAAGAGATCGTAACAACATGTACATTGGCTGGAGAACGCAAGCTTTGCGTTCATTTTAGCAGCGAGCTGTTTGGGTCAAAATTAAAATATAATGTTAGATTTCTTGGACACACCCTTCGTAGAAACCTTAAGGAGCTGTTGATAACAGGCACAGTTAAGGATATTATCAGTGTACTTTTTGACATATAAGTAGGTATATTAAACATCGAGTAACGGTACACATACTTTGAGTGATAAGCATTTATATATGTCAAAAAAAGGATTTTGTATGGAAGTCAGTAATAAGAATATTAAGGACTTTTTAACAACCACTAAAACTGCAGTTGATTGAATATGCAATGAAACTTCATACGAATAATGGAACAAATAAAAATCCATAAAATAACATAAACAACGAGACTTCATTTTGATTGAAACAAGCAATTTCCCTAGTGGTTTGCAATGTACTCTTTTACTATTCACGGCGTCCGTGGATAATTCTGCGACGTTTTCGTGTAAAATATTACTTTATTGCTAAACACACATTCTGGGTAAACAATGCATATTCAGCACGTTAAATCAAAAATCAAGGTTTATATATATATTAAGCACTTTTCCTAGTCTTTGAAGCTGTTTTAATATTATGGATGTGAAATTTGATAAACATGATGATAGGTGTCGCAATGAGTATATGGGTTTTGACCTTGTGTCACATAACTTTTTATGTTAACGGTAAGTATTAATCAAATTAAAAGATCATACCGTTTCAATTCTTTACTCTATAATGTTGTCTCTGAAATGTCTTAACTTTTATTTTTTACTGCTTACAAAGACGTGAAGATGTAACTTCGATATCTTATATGAAGCAAAAAGAGCGTATTAAAAAAAACTAAGTCTATTATAACTTTAAGGCTTTTCGACAATTGAAAACTATACAAAAGGAAATCGTAGATAACAAACAACATCGTATAATAATATTTAAATTCAAATTAAAAAGGGCAGTAAAAGTAAAAATTAATTGGGGTTACGCATCCAGCACTGTTGCCAGTGATGACTTACGGATCTGAAACGTGGTCGCTAACTATGGGCCACACAAGGAAGCTCAGATTGACTTAACGGGCGATGGAAAGAGCTATATTAGGATTATTTCGACAAAATCAAATCAGAAATGAGGAGATCCGTACAAGAAGAACTTGAGTAGACATACAGCTCAACGAGTCGCGAAGTAGAAGTGGCAACGAGGTAGAAGGACGACATTTAACGAGTCGCTGGGTGACGCTGGAAACAAGTAGCCCAGGATCGTGGCTTTTAAACGCCCCACAAAAGACGTATGTATAGCAGTAGACGTTAATCAGCTCAAGTTATGAAGACGCTTTCAGAGTAATGCGAACTATACCGATTAAATTAAGACTACCGATAAACTACGTATGACTGCACTCGAATCGATTTTTGCCCAAATGGGTGATTAATCTGTTTGAATGCAAAATGTATCTATGTTTCAATTTGTACTAATAAGTAAAAATTATCAGAAAAAACTCGACCTACGACGAGCGATTGGCATCGAAATTTAAATTTTTACGAAAACGTAAAATTTATCAAAAATATCTCGACCAATGTATAGCAGATGGAATTGAATGCAATCATTCATCTACTGGGAGATAAATTCGCCCAACAGCTACCTCAATGATGATAGAGACGTGCAATCCCCCTAATGGGTTACGTTACGGGGTTCCATTTTATTATTCAGAGCGTCCACAGTGACTGGCATTTAGTCCAATTAATAATCCAACTTCGAATATTATACGATTTTATTCATAAACAATTCATTGATGTATCTTTTCACCCACAACCGAACTGATGGATTTACTCGTAATATATCAATTCATACAAGATGTTCCTAAATAAAATCGATCATAAAATCCTGTTCTGTTAAACAAAGATGTATACGTCACGAGAATCCCTTTTATTGTTTACAGCGTCAACTGTGGCCGAAATTTAGTACTATTCTATTAAATCTTTGATTTCCTGACCCTACTCTACACCATCATCATCATCACTTAAACGGTTGCCGTCCACCGCTAGACATAGGTATTTTGTAGGAAGTTCCAAAATCCACAATCCTTGGCTTCCACCGACTCGCTTGATGTCGTTTGTCCTCGTCGATGAGAGCCGACGATAGCTGCGTTTACCGGTACAAGGTCATCATTCCAGCACCTTAGGACTCCAACGTCCATCAGTTCCCTGAGCTATGGGCCCAGCCTATTACCCCTTTAGCTTTGCAACTTGTTGAGCTATGTCAGTAACTCCAATTCTCCTCATTTCTCAGTAAGCGACCACGTTTCAGATCCCTAAGTCATAACTGGCAACACGCACTGTTCGAAAACTTTGGGCTTTAGGCACTGTGACTCGACTCATCATTCATTGTTATGAAGATATTTTAAACTACGACTGATAACTGCATTTAAAATATTTTAACTCAAATTATATGTTTAATGCTCACCTGTATAGCAAATAGATTTCAATGTAATCATTCATCAACTGCGAGATAAATTCGCTCAAAAGCTTCGTCAATACTGATATAGACGTGCAATCCCCATAATGGGATACGTCACGGGGTTTCCTTTTATTATTCACAACGTCCACTGTGACCGCATTTTATTCCTTTTATCTAACTTCGAGTATTACTAGATCCTATTTATTAAGATGTTTTGACCGTTAACTGAATGTTGATGGTAAATGCCCTTTTTGAAGAGAGCGTTTGCTTCAACTGGACTTCTGGCAAGGTTGCTAGATTATACCGTTAAGTAGTCCTTTTCTTTGCCAACACTTTGATTCATCGTTTTTAAAACGCAACTTAAAGATTAGGAGGCATTTTCACAAATAAAATGATGAATGACACTTGTTTCATTCATCATCATAAGTGACGATCACCGAAATACAGTAATCCCGACCTCATCTGTATGTTTCACAAAAGTTAGACGATCAGCTGTACAGCAAAATGATAATGAACACTCATCATCGCATCTAGCTTGCGAACAAGATAAGCAATAACCGTGGATTCCTTCCTCTTGCGGCTTTCGGCTCCCTCGATAATATTATGAAGAATAAAGGCATCTTCTACGCAAGCGCAGTCTATTTTTATCTGCATCATTTCCCATCAAGAAATGTATGGGACATTTCTTGACCTTAAGTCTAGATTTCTCTCCTACCTTAATGGAGGTATATGCTCTCAGTAGTGGAACACTAATTGTCCACAAAGAGCAATCATGGTGTAAATGCAGGATGAGGGAAGGCCTTTACTGGCTGCAGCAAGGCTAGCACGGGCTAGAGACACTTTTCCCCCGGGAAGAGGCCAAAAAGTTCATTTTCTCCCGACAGTACTATCAAATCTCCGATCATTGGCACACGATTGGAAATAATATCCAAACAAAAACCGGAGGAAAACATCTCCTATTCACCTGTGCACGGATACACACACCGTTGTAAAGCTGTCTAGGAGTTGTGGGGTTTTGCCAGGAGATTAAAGCCGTCCGACACCTCAATAAGTTCAAAGTTTATATAAAACGTAAGCTTACAAAAACTCCTATTATAATATTAAGGATTACTTAAACGATAAGCTTGGGTGTGAATTGCTCTAGCTTCATAAAATAAATAAAAAATAAAAATAGCCTTTATTCTCTGACTAAATACATTTTTGCTTATACACTACTAGTTACTAAATCTATTAGACTAAAAAATCTAAATCTAGAGGTAGAGACAACTCTGACGATGTAAGCCGTGCTATGTCGCATGTGTCGCACTGGTTTACTGTCAATAATTTACTTTTAAATGCAAAAAAAACTAAGTGTGTGGAATTTATTTTACCAAATGTAAAGAAAGTTAATAAAAATATAATAATAAATGGAGAATCACTAAAAATGGAAGATTCCACAGTTTTTCTGGGCATGACCTTGGATTGTAAGCTTCAGTGGGGTACCCATATAGATACACTAGCAGGTAAACTAAGCTCGGCTGCCTACGCCGTCAGGAAAATTAGACAGATTACTGACGTAGAAACAGCAAGACTTGTTTACTTCGCGTACTTTCATAGTGTGATGTCTTACGGGATCTTATTATGGGGCAAAGCTGCTGATATTGAAACTATATTCATATTGCAGAAAAGAGCTGTACGGTCAATATATAAACTTAAATCACGTGAATCGCTCCGTGAAAAATTTAAAGAAATTGGTATACTTACGGTAGCCTCACAATACATTTATAACAATATAGTATTTGTAAGACAACATATTAGTCTTTATAAACAAAAAGTGGATATAAACAGTCGACTTACAAGAAATGGTCATAAATTAGTGACATCTGCATATCGTCTGCGAAAGGTGCAGAAGTCATTTGTGGGATTGAGTATACGCTTTTATAATATGATTCCTAAGGTAATTTTGGACCTACCAATCCATAAGTTTAAAGAATGTGTTAAAACACATTTATTACAGCGAGGTTATTATACAATTGATGAGTTTCTTAATGACAAGGTTGCTTGGAAGCACCCGGCTCCGCTTTCATCTCTCACAAGATAGAAA
Source organism: Pararge aegeria (assembly GCF_905163445.1). Taxonomy (NCBI): domain Eukaryota; kingdom Metazoa; phylum Arthropoda; class Insecta; order Lepidoptera; family Nymphalidae; genus Pararge; species Pararge aegeria. The sequence continues at coordinate 4,389,820 of NC_053189.1, forward strand.
AATGAATGTTAAAATATAAAATGTAAATTTTTGATGTTGGAAAAGAGCAACTGCTGAGTTTCTTGCCGGCTTCTTCTCGGTAGAATCTGCCTTCCGAACCGGTGGTAGAGTCACTACACACGGACAGACTTGACGTTTCAAAAGTGCTTGTATTAGGCCTACTTGAAATAAATGAATTTTGAATTTTTTTGAATTTTATTATTTAATTTAGTTATATTTATTCCTAAAAAAAATTGTAACACCAGCGCGCTTAGTCAGGCTGTCCTTGGACATAGGCCTCCTTTAGAATACTCCAGTGTGCTCTGTCTCTGGCTATTCTGCGCCATCCTTTTGGCAGGTCATCTTCCCACCTTTTTTGTGGCCGTCCTTTTTTCCTCTTGCCATCTCTAGGGTATAAAGATATAATTTCTTTAGTCCATTTTTCTTTCGAGGATCTAACTACATGGCCAGTCCAGCGCCATTTTAGCCTCTTAATCTTTCTGGGGACATCCGTTACTCCTGTGGCCTTCCTAATTTTCCTTATGCTCCACTTGTCTTTCAGCTTAATATTCAACATGCTCCTTTCCATCCTATGTTGGCATACTTTAAGCTTCTGTTGGTGAGCTTTCGTTAATCCCCAGGTTTGACATCCATAAGTGAGGATTGGGAGAATACACATGTTATATACCTTGGATTTGGTTGGCATTGGAATATCTTTGCTTTTTAGTACTTCTTTGAGTGACCAGTATCGAGCCCAGCTGTTGTTCACTCGCCTTTGCAATTCCTTGTCCATCTGCATGTTTGGTGAGATTATTTGCCCTAAATAGACCTATTCGTCCACATATTCTATCTCTTGGTTGTTTACTTTTATAGTTTGTTTATGCCTATTTGTCATAACCTTCGTTTTGGAAATGTTGATGGTGAGACCTGCTTTCCGGCTTTCTGATGCTAGTTGGTTTAGCATTTCTTGTAGAGTGTCTGGGTCATCGGTAAATAGCACTAAGTCGTCTGCGAATCTCAGGTGTGTCAGTTTGCATCCATTTATATTAATTCCTAACTCTTCCCACTGTAGATTTCTAAAAATTTCTTCTAGCACAGCTAAGAAGAGTTTAGGAGACAAAGGATCTCCTTGCCTTACTCCTTTCTTTATTTTGAACTCCTCTCCAATTCTTTCCAACTTCACTTTTGCTGTGCTGTTGCTGTATATATTTCTAATGAGTCTGATATATTTATTTTCTATTCCTTGACTGGCAAGGGCTTTATATATGTAGTTGTGAGAAAGGGAATCGAATGCCTTATTGTAGTCTATAAATGATATACAGTATGATTTACCATACTCATTATATTTTTCAACAACTTGTTTCACTACATGTATGTGGTCTACTGTTGAAAAATCAGCTCTAAAACCCGCCTGTTCTCTAGGCTGTTCTTCGTCTAACCTTTTAGTGAGCCGGTCTAAGATGATTTTAGAAAATATTTTATAAATTGTTGTCATTAGGCTTATTGGTCTATAGTTGTCCATATTGTCACTGTCCCCTTTTTTGTGAATTAGCACTATATAGCTATATATAGCTCTAGCTTCATAGCTAAATATAAATAAACTGTGAGATGGTGATAACAAAAAAAAAGTTACCCGGCTAAGTTTTTTGTGGGCTCTTCTTAGATCAGGGCGCGTTTGGAACCCTCGTAGCTTTAGGTTTAAGTTGGCGTACGAAGTTATCACCATCCCCTTACAATTATGTAAGCATATATGTATGAACGCTTCATAAGTGCCTGTGATAGGTCTACATGAATAAAGAAATTTTGAATTTGAAATTTGAATTTGACGCTTATTTATTATATATCAATAATATTCTAATTCAAACTCACCAGTAGCCTGAAAGAACTGAGGTTCCAGATCCCTTATTTTGTTCCCAGTAAGTTGTAACGTGAACACCTTCGAGCTGTTAACTGCAGCTGGTACTCGGAGTATGGGCACGTACTTGCAAGTCACAATGCCAAGGTCACCAGCCGGCTTCGAACATGTGCACAATGCTTGGAACAAACATGGCGGATGCCCCGTGTCGACATGCAACTGGAAGGAACGTATATATTGAAAACTAAGATACAACAAGGGATAGAAGCAGGTTTCTGTTTTTTGAAAGTTCATGATACTACAATAAACGTTAGGTCTGATATGCTATATTCGAATTACGGAGAAATTTGTACGGTTTAATTTATAATTTCTTTGTTCTTTATAAAATATGCTAACTAAGACCTCTCGCTATGTTTCAATTAACCCTAATGCCATTTTTTTTTTTTTTTAACTTTATACACAAGATTATGCTATGCATCTGCAGCATTTTCTTTAAACACCTTTGTTTGTCTGGAAGAGATTAATTGGTTCATTGTCATACAGATCTTCCAAAATGCACTCTCTATTAATATAATATATTTAATGCATTTATTGACTACTAGCTGTTGCCCGCGACTTCGTCGGGGTTTACTTTGTTTATGATGTGGCATTCAATTTAGTAGAAGTTCTAAAACAAAATAAAGTATTCAGTATCGCTAAGCCTTAAATGAGGGGTTTCTGTCCTCTATCTCCAACCACATTCAGATCTACACAAAGTTTGGACAAAATTAAACACATATTATAACATCTATAGTACAAAAATAAATATTTAAATCGGTTTTAATTTGTCGGAATTATGGTGTGAAATCGTCAAACACTTTCATCCCCTCTCCCAAAGGAACCGAGCTTAATGTCGGGATAAAAAAGTATTCTAAATTACTTCTAACACTTCCAAGAATATGTGTACAAAGTTTCATGAGGATCGGTTTAGTAGTTTTTGCGTAAAAGCGTAACAAACAAACTTACATTGACATTTATAATATTAAGTAGGGATAGGGATAATCATCATTTCAACCAATAGACGTCCACTGCTGGACACATGTCTCATGTAAGGACTTACTTTTTTCATAATAAAAATTTAAAAGTTTGACCAATCAGATATTCCCAACTGGTCGTGAGTGGAAAACTATCGCCTATAAACAGATCATGCAAGGAGCACGTCCTGCAAAGTGTTGCCCTGAGTCGTTCAACCTGAGGCTTAGATGTGAAGCCTTATGTGCCTATAACGCCGGCACCCACGCCCTTCAAACCGGAACACAGCATTGCGACAATACTGTACTTAGCGGCAGAAATAGGCATGGTGGTAGTACTTCTTCGGACGAACTCTGTCATAAAAAGCTCTAACTGCATGGTGGTGTGCTGCATATGTCTATCGACTTCCTGCAACTTGTTTGATATAGTCTGTCCACTAGTGTAGCAGTTACATTACAAAACTAGATGGCGCCACAAAAATCCTGCATCGCGCTAGCGAAGTGTTCACTAAGAATGTCTATATATACAACTTCCAAAAATGAATGTATGGACCTCGGTCCCCGAGCACGATCACCCGCTCGGAGGACGATCTTCCTATCGTTACGGTCGAGCGTATCACCATAGCTCCCGTACAGTGGATCACGTCGGGGTCACCACTGTACGGGAGCTATGGTGATACGCCCGACCGTAGCGATAGGAAGATCTTCCTATTGTCGAGCGTATCACCATAGCTCCCGTACATTCAGAGCCACCAACAGTGCAGCACTTTCAAGTTAGTGTCGCGGCTTCAGCATCTTGGTACCCAAACGGTCCTCGATATATTATTATTACCTTATTAGTTATATTATGATTTGCAATTATAACTTACTTCCAACGCTCTCGCTAAAGAGGCCCATATCATTAACAGGAAGGATACCACCACTATGGTGTATCCGAACTTGACTATCGCCATCAAACTCTGAAACAAGACAATAACAAAATTATTACTTAAATGCGACTTCAGCCGCTTACTAATAACTCCGAAAAGTTAGTTGTGCGTGCCGAGGCTCGAAATAGGTCTCCACGAAAGGAAAGCCCGAAACCTTACCCACTCAGCCATCACTGCTTCGCTTTTTCGAAATAGGGCAAATAGGTATCTGATATACAACGTGTAAATGAAAACCAAAAAATAATAATAAAATAATTACTTCAGGGGCTCAAGAGGTACATTATTTATCTGTCTCTGAGACTTAACTGTGAAACCGAAACGCTTATAGTTTTTGAGTAAACCATTGCCATAGTTTTTACTGAAAGAAATCAGATACATCCCTAACATCAAATGCAAAAGTAAAACCAAGTGACTCCTGTCACTTTATTAGGTACGAGTCGCGTAGCGTAGGTACTATGTACAATGTCTGCCTTTTATCTTCAATAGGGTTGTCATAAGTAAACACTTAGAATGTTTTGAATTAATTTGTATGGAAAAATAAATATGCTTCTTTTCATTTAAAATTTTCACAGGGTGATTCCTTATGAAATATACTTATGAACCCTTCAACAGTATTTCGTAATTCCAAAACACGTTGTATAGCTAGTATTTTTTCTAGATCAACTAAAGCGCATTCTTTTTTTGATATTTACGTAAGACAATTAATTATGCAAACGCACGCTGATAAACCAGCTGGGTAGGGCTGTTTTATTCTAGCTTTCTTTAAAATAACATTTTGGCTGAAATCTTATTTTTACTGAAATTAAACACAGCATGTTACTTTTGAATAAAATAGCTTTCTATTGGTAAAAAAATTGATAAAATCCAGTATTTTCGATGCCTATTCGGTACAAAACAACAAACAAAAAAAAAATCTTTGCCTAGATAGATTGTTGCAGCGTACATTAGTATAGATATAACGTTGCACTACATAGATTGTTTGAAATATTTACAACCATTTAGCCAAGTTGCTATGCAATAGAAGGCTAAATCAACGACGGCAACTACAATTCCGATGTTGGCGAGAGCTTTCCACTCGCAGTAATGTTTGAAAACTTCAGCGATGTCGATTTGGGAAACATTTCCTATTAACTCACTACGCTTCCTCTTCGATCGCAAATACAAATGCAATAAATTTAAGCTCACCGAGAATCCTTTTATTTTACAGGCTGTCGTCAATTTGGCAGAAGAATTTTAATGTCGTGGTTACATTAACAGGATTCAGCAAAAGTCCATTATCCTGCATTATTTATGAAAACATTTCCTTTTACGAATGGTAGTAAAACAATTAAAATAAGGATTCGAACTGGTGCTGCTACAGTGTAACAATTTTATTGCTTACAATGTGTTGGTACTTTGTTACGTTATTGAATTATCGACTACCACGAAGTATACAGAAATTTTTAAGAGCTCCGGTCAATTACTCGGAATACTTAAAGGATCCCTGTCTCTCTGTCTATTTTGGTAGTGGTGATTATTTGGACTCCATAGAATTTTTATTATCTCAGTAAGTACAATGTACAATTACATAAACTCTTCTAAGAACTAGAATAAGTGATTAAAAATTAAAAAAAAATGGTTTCAAGCGCACATACCAGAAACTCCGAATTTTGACAAAATAAAAACTGCCTTTCTAAAAGTACTAAAGAGCAAGAAATAAATTTAGAGAGTCAGTTTTTTTATGTATTTTTTTAATGGTTTTCAGTGGTAACTTTGCAAGTTTGCAAGGTGTACCCAAATTTAATTATATTTAATTATTTAATATTTATTGTCTTCATTATCAGTTTCACTTGACCAAATGATGCTTCTCGAAAGAGAACGCTCAAGTTGCTATAGGTGTGCCTATAAATTTTGAAGTATACCTGGGATTTTTCCAGGATCCCTCCAATAGATCTTCACCAAATTAAAATGGGACCACCTCTGAGGTGTGACATATACTCGTAATTTGCGGAGTAATCGCGTAGCAATTATACAATTAAAACATACAGTCGAATTGAGAAACTCCTCCTTTTTTTAAGCCTGCCGAAAATTGCAATTGGCCTATTGGAATAAAGAAATATTTAACTTTGACTAAGACTTTTGATTGCTGAATATACATTTTTGCGGTGCTTAATGTGGGTGCTTATAAAAAGTTTAATAAACATTTCAAGAGGAGTGGGCTCCTATCCATTTAGCTTTGAATCGATTGTCAAAATCGTGACCATTTCAATGTCAATAAAAGCAGTCGCAAAATCAATGTAGGGAAACTTCAGCGATTGGCTCTCGATACTCGTATCCAATTCCGTGGAGCGTTCGTTCCCGGGCCACTGCACATTCTCTTGAAACGTAAATACAATTATTGAGACGGTTTTTTAGCATTTTGCTGTGTACATGTATATACAATCTAGATTGGATTGTCATTATTACGATACTAGCTGTTGCCTGCGACAAAGTCCGTATTTGGTTTGGCTTTCCAAAATTTTGAGGGAATTTTGCTGTTTACTTTTACGAAAAAGTGTCTTCAGTTTGTACCCAGGATACGTCGTGAAAAATTGGTAAAATCACAAAAGTCTATTTTTTTATACTGTGGGAACGGTTTTCAGGATTGTTTTAGAATAAAAAAGTATCCTATGTCGAACTAGAGGATGCAAGCTATATCAGCAATTTTCATCACTCTCAGTGCAGTAATCGGTAAACATAGACAACATAGCAATAAACAGACATTTCACATTTTAAATAATACTACAGATAAGTGCAACAATCTATAACCTTGGCATCTTTAATAAATTGTGTTTTGCGTTGCTTGGCAAATTCAATGATTACAATAGAATGGATATACTCGTAACATATTATGTCATAATTAGGATAAGATAATAAGATTAATCGAGTCATTACGAAAAACCTCGAACAACCTCGAATAATTCGACCGAGTTGAAAAAAAATCAACCAAATACAACTTGCCAATAACCTAGAATAGCCTAGAATAGTTAACTGCTGGACTAAAGACCTCCCAACAGCAGGGTTTGCCCATAATCACCACGCTGCACTGCGAGTATTCCTAGTGATGAACTCCAGACCATTGCCGCTACTAGGAGTCTCATAAGAACCGCAATCAGCGACTGGTGGAGACTTAGAGAGGGTTATGCTTTTGGGAATTTCGTCATCCTCCTGTCTCAGTGGTATGCTGTGGTCTTGTAAGTGGGTAGTCGCGTCACAATAGATCGTAGCCGGTCGACGTGACACAAGGGATCAGGCGAACCTGAGCCGCAAGCAGAAGAAGACGTAAGTGGGTAGTGTCAAGATCGATCCCCGGTAGAGACAATTTGGAAATAATTGGTTGGGTCTGATGGGATTTGATTTTTACGCGGCATCGTTCTGGTTTTTTTTTATAATAATTATTGACGTACATAGCAGATAACCCACCTGATGATAAGGGGAAAACCATGGTAAATAGATCAAAACTTTGCTGGGTATGCAAAAAAACTCGGCCTGCAACGCCGGCTTGTGGCACTCTCTCGGTGGCATGTCTTTGACGGTAACAGAGATGCAACTGTCTATATTCCCTTAGTCACCTCGTACGACACCCGCGGGAAAAGGGATGGTGACAATTGCAATCTGATCCGCCGTGACACGGCAAATAAAACTCTGTACTCGGAAGCGGCACCCATAACTTGTACTCGGTACATCATATAACATGTTCTGCTATGTACTTAAAAAGAAAAGCATACTCATAACAATAGTGGCTAGTCGTATGCGATGTTAACCAACTGAAAAAAAAAATGCTTTGTGGCATGTGAAACACAATTTAGTTTGGTGACTTTCCCAATCATCTCTTCCAAGCCGATTACCAATGAAAATCTCGCTTTAGCTACCAAACAGCGAACGTCGGAAAACCTCAGCTTTTCGGAACTAGTTTAAAATTTAAAAGAGTTGTTGATTCAGTTTCACTGCACTCGAAAGGTATTTATTGGAGGTTCTGTATTCCCGCGAGCAAAATTTATTATATTTCTTAGAGGCTCTTTCTATTACTCGTCGGAATCTCTCTCTTTAGTCGGTCCCTCATGACTGAGGATCGTAATCACTGCTATGGCAAGTAATCTTGTGATATATGATCTCTCTCAATCGGGTCTTTGGCCATTTGTACTGCCTTATAGAAGGTACGGGCACCAGTTTCTCTTAGTTGATCTGACCATCGGGTTTAGAGATCTGTCACGGGGACGTTTGCCTTCTACATTAACTCGTCGGAATAGTTAGGCATATTATTTTGAAATGACAATTTGTCATACCTTATCGCCTAAAAATCCTTACTAATATTATAAATGCGAAAGTGTCTTTGTTTGTTTGTTCTTCTTTCACGCTCCAACTAAGCAACCATTCAATTCGATTTTTGGCAGAGAGTTATTTAAAAGGACGGAGAGACATAGGCTACTTGTTATACCAGGAAAACAAATGTTCCCATGGGATTTGTAAAAAACCGTAATAAACGCTGACGAAGAAGCTTGTAACAGCTAGTAAGCATTACAATTGTTTTATAAAACACTAGTTGTACCCTGCCAGGCTTCGCTGTGGCACATTTTTATGGAATGGTTGAGAAATGAGAAACAAAACAAAGAACACATTACATATGTCAGCGAGTGTTTTTCTCGCTTTCGGCAGATGGCGCGGTAAAACACGCGGATACGTGACTTATGCAAAAATAGATAAAAACAATCCTTGATGCGGATTATATATCATGCTAAAATTTCAGCTCGATCGGTCCAGAACTTTTTGAGTTTTTGAAGCGTACACAAACCAACATAACATTTTTTTATATATATAGATTAATAGAATTAAAATAATGTTAGTTTCAGCGATGTGGCCAATCCTGGAGAATATCATCATCCATCATCCGCAGCCTGTTTAATGGTCCACTGCTGGGCACAGGCCTCGATTCTCACAGAAGAGACGGTTTTAGAGCATAGACCCACCACGGTGCTCCAATGCGGGTTGGTGGACTGGATAATATAAAGCAGCGATATTTGATTACGCCATCTGTTTGTATAGACGATGATATTGTAGGTGTACATACGGCACGTGGATTTCAGCGAATTCTAGGTCGCGAGGTTAGACCTTGGCATTGCTAGCTACCAAGTGCAATATGCATAAGTAGGTGGGTACTTCATTCATATATTTTTACAGTGCTTGACGGCCGACTGGCGCAGTGGGCAGCGACCCTGTTTTCTGAGGCCAAGGCCGTGGGTTCGATTCCCACAACTGGAAAATGTTTGTGTGATGAGCAATATGTGTTTCAGTGTCTGGGTGTTTATATGTATTTTCTAAGTATTTATGTATATATAATTCATAAAAATATTCATCAGTCATCTTAGTACCCATAACACAAGCTATGCTTACTTTGGGGCTAGGTGGCGATGTGTGTATTGTCGTAGTATATTTATTTATTTATTTATTTAGTGTGCATTTTTTTTCAAAATACATCTTTTAATTTCCCAACGCTACAATGGACAAAAGTCTAATTTCTCATAGTCTCTGAGTCCCGGTCGTGGGCTTGGTTCCCGAAACTGGAAAATGTTTCTTCGATGAACATGAATGTTTTTCAGTGTCTGGGTGTTTATCTGTATTTTATAAGTATTTATGTATATCTATATACATAAAAGGAAGTTGTGTTAGTTACACCATTTGTAACTCAAGAACGACTGGACCAATTTTTATGATATTAGATTTTTTGGATTTCTGTTAGTCCCGAATAGGATAATAAGTATTAAAATATAACATTCATTAAAAAAAAAAAGATCCGCGGTACGAAGTTCGCCGGGACAGCTAGTTATTCATAAAATAATTCATACACAAGCTACGCTTACTTTGGGGCTAGATAGCGAATGGCGATGTGTGGTATTGTTCGCTGTATATTTATTTATAGTAGTCTGTTTTCTCTTTAGTTGCCTAGTCCAGTTATCTATATAACCTCAAAACATGTGAAAAAATACGTATAAACGTTTGATAGGTGTTTCTTATAAGCTTGCGTCTTAAAAAAAATTTTAAATTTCAATACATTAATTTTATATTATGCTACTATTTGTAAGCTTGGTGATTTAAAAAGTTTTATAAAAAATAATAACTACCTACTTGAAAAATACTAACTTCATAAGCATAAAGTATTTTGAGCCGAGACGGGAATGTAACTATTGAACGGTCAAAATACTGCTCTAGTATGTACAAACAAATTTTAGTTTTTTTTTTACTTTATTGCCGCGTTTGGAAGCCTTTTTACGCCGGTGCTTCCTGGATCATTGATTAAACTAGCGGACTTTGTTTCCGTATATTTTCCTGTACGAACTTTTATCTCCCTGTTACGGTTGGTTATTCAAAAAAAAAAATACAATAAGAGTTATTTTCTTTATTAAATTATTCATCTAACTGCAGATTTTCTGTGATTTAGGTATTATCTATTATTTTTATTTATTTTACTTCAATAACATGCGAATTTGACGGCCTAGTGGCGCAGTGGGCAGCGACCCTGCTTTCTGAGTCCAAGGTCGTGGGTTCGATTCCCACAACTGTATGTGTGATGAACATGAATGTTTTTCAGTGTCTGGGTGTTTATCAGTATATTATAAGTATTTATGTGTATTATATTCATTAAAAAATAATCATCAGCTATCTCAGTACCCATAAAACAAGCTAAGCTTACTTTGGGGCTAGATGGCGATGTGTGTATTGTCGTAGTATATTTATTTATTTATTTATTATTTATTTATTTAATTTTATACCAAGTATTTTCCAGTCGCCATTTGGAAATACTGTTACCGCTAGAATTTTCTGGAGCTCTGTGGTGAAAAAAGCTCTAATGGCATCATCATCACAAGGTTCAGGGATTGGCACTACCTTCTTAACTTCGGTTGGCCACTGATTTATAACAAACCATTATTCGTATTCTAGATAATTTAAATCAAAAGTAGGCAGTATGCCAAAAGAGAGAGAGAGAGACTCAGATTCCTTTTATAATAAAAGAGAGGCTTGAACGCCACGATGAAAACCGTATTTTTTTTATTTAAAAACAATTAACAGAACATTATTAGTACTCCGGTTAATTAAAAACAGAACTATGCAAAAAAGCAAGGGCCAACCGAAGTTATAAATTTTATTACAAAGTGGGAGTGTTGCGGAACATTTAGGTGTAGCTTTCCCGAATTCTCGACTTGCCAAATTAATTCCACTGAGTTCAGCGTTCTTTCACCGACCGGGGTTTTTAGAGTTGGCCATTGTGTTTAGGAGAGGAAGGAAAATTAATTTGTTAACATTTTTTTTATTTCGACCTCGCTATTTAGGTAAGCTTCATTTAATGTTGTGACAAATCTGTTTTTTTTTTCACTACAAGTTAACCTTTGACTGTAATCCCACCATCTGGCAAGAGATGATGTTAAGTCTAAGATGGTAACAGGCTAGACTGTTACGAGTATATTAAACCCTAATCGGTCTCTACGCAGCATCGTACCAGAACCCTAAATATCTTAGCGGCACGTCGTCATCAAACGAGCGGTAACTAGCCGCGGATGAAGACTCCCAGCAGCCGAAATAAAACCTGTGTCTATTTTTCTTCTCCTTGCCCGTTTCCTGTGGAGTCAGCACAACAATATTTTACGATAAACGGGAACAACTACTTTTTGTTTACAATTAGTCGCTGATTATAATAAGTTCATATTATAAGTGTGAAAGTGTCTGGTATGCTTCTCTATTTGTTTTTATATTACCTATGTTCGGCGCAATGGCGGCTGCCCAATCGTGATGAAAAAGGAATCCTGGAGACGGATATCAAATTTTTAACCCGGAAAATAACCAAATAACTATTTCCGTTTAACTGCTATACCGATAATGACCAAATTTTGTATAAAAAAAAAATGCGTCTCGGAGACGGACAAAAGTTTCAGATAAAAAACAAACGCAGACGATTGCAGAAAAAAACAAAATTAAACGCGGACAATATCGCGAGCAACAGCTAAGATATTTGAATTACAAAAAAAAAGGAAATAATCTATACAAACCGAATACTAAAATATATATTTTTTTGTCTGCCATAACTCATCATACTGCAGACCAAACCAACTTTTATATATGCATAATTAATATTACATCATGCGGCATATAATGTATGTTGAGTTTATGTTAGAAAAGTACGAATATATTTAGCGTATTTATATTCCAGCGAGAGCTTTAAAAGAGCGAGCTTACAGAATGTTCTATGTATATTAAAAGCTGTTTTTATGAAACGGCCTTTGAAATGAAGGCTTTTTGGTGTGTTCGGTTTTTTAAACTTTATATTTTAATTGAAGTGATATTAGTAATATTTTTCGACTTTTACTTTTCTGAAGCCTTCCCTACAGCTGGGAATGGTCTTCCTACCATGGAAGAGAGGAATCTAGAGCTTTGAACCGCCACGCCGCAGTTTCAATGCGGGTTGGTGAGCTTTAGTGATTATCATCATCATCATATCAAGGGTCTCCATAATGAGAAGGGTAGGTCCACCACGCTGGAGCAGTGCGGATTGGCGGACTCCACACACTTTTGAGAAAATTATGGAGAACTCTCAGGCATTCAGGTTTCCTCATGATGTTTCCCTGCACCGTTGAAGCATTTTTAAAACGCAGCAAATGAGATGTTCGGAATAACCCATTATACTCTGAAGTCAAATGTATAAAACAATTCTTTGAGAGATTTTATTTACGCGTTGTGATTTATGATGACATGTGTTGTGATTTATGAATTAATGTGACAGTCTGCATGCTCGAATCATCGTCTCTAGCACCATCATTGTCTCTAGCACATAACTTAGAAAAGTTAGAGGTGCGTGCTGAGATTCGAACTCGGCCCCCCTGAAGTGAATTCGAAGTCCTACCCACTGGGCTATTACCGCTTTAAGTAATGTGTTAAATTTCTAAACTACTAACTTCCCATACAACCTTAGGAAGTTGCGGTAGATTTCGAAATAACACACGCGTAAAAGTGGACTTATACGTTTGAACTTCGAGACGAGGTGCTAGAGACGATGATTAGAGCATGCAGACTGTCACATTAATTCATAAATCACAACACATGTCATCATAAATCACAACGCGTAAATAAAATCTCTCAAAGAATTGTTTTATACATTTGACTTCAGAGTATAATGGGTTATTCCGAACATCTCATTTGCTACGCAAACTAGAGCATTGAAAAGTTTTAAGAATTGGTGTCGATTATGTTATACTGTGGTATCGGTTAACCTAGTTTGGCGTCCCTTTGATAACAACTTTTGGGCTGGTCTGGGAACCAAACCCAAGGCATTATGATTCCTAGCGGAACATGCTAACTTTTATATCAAAGGGGCAACGAGGCTAGCTAAGCGCACATGGAATACGAATCGCCATCCCGAACCCTTAGTACAAGCTTGAACGATTCGAAATTTGGGAACTTTTTAGAGTACTGAAATACTCAGTAATAAAACGTAAATTCTGTGCTATCAATATTAATCCACCGCTTCCGTAAGCAATGAACTCCGCTTTAAAATAGATAGCACTATTATGAAAATTAAGATTAATTTGCTATAATCCGCGAAAAGCAGGAGAATCTGTATGGTGTCATTTATAATTTCTTCAATCCAAAATCCGAATCGGAGCATTACAGTTAGGAGATGTTGACTTTTCCTATACCTACAGTGAAAGCAAGTGACATTTATTTGTTTTAAAACGCACATATCTCTTGTTAGTTAAAGGTGCGTTCCGGGATAAAACTAAATCCTAGAAAAGGGAGGCTGAAGTTAAGCTAACAACTGGGCTGTTTATAAAAAAACAGGCGTTACTCATAAAGAAGTTACACCATCTTGATTTGCCTACTTATCAAATAAAGCAAATTAAGGTAAACGTTTTTTGCATATCCAAAAAGAAGCATCCCATTCAACAGCTACTCGCTCACGTACACAAAAACCATCGACGTTTGCGAGTTGTGCGATCTCGCGCTAAGGGTACTTATTTCTGTGGTTATAATTAAAACGTTAGGATAACGAGCTGCGGTTTAATATATTTCGAAGTTTAATCACAGTTTAACGTTCAGTTTTATAGGTCAGCCTTTAATAATTGTTTACTAGCTAACTCCTGTGACAGCGCCCTCATTAAAATACTTCAGTAGTACAGCTTTTTGTGACAGAGAACGTCCGCGGAAGTACTACGGCAATATTTATTGCTGCTAAGGAGCATGGCTGTGATCGGCAGTTGCTGATGTAATTCCAGTTACAGAACCACTTTACACCTACCTTCAGGTCTATGGACACAGGGCGGCATTTTGTGGTACGTGATCCTTGCATGCTTCGCGAAGTATTGCTTTGTTTATACGCGATGGTTGATCATCTATCTATATATATATATATAAAAGAGAAAGTGTGTGGGTATGTTCCGTATAGGCTCCGAAACGGCTGGACCGATTTCAATGAAACTTTCAGGGAATCTCCGGATTGACCTGGCGAGTAATCCTGTAAAGTTTGGTGACGATCGGAGCACTCCTATTTTTCAACTGTCAAACTGTCAAATACAGCTTTTATTTACTATGATGATATTCTATTGTTGGGTGTACATGGGTGTAGATAATGATCTTCACCCGCTCGAGAATGAATACGGAGAGAAATAAATGATTTAATATATTATGAGACTTAAATTAAAAATTTTATGATGTAAGTGTATTGTTTAAATAAAATAAAGCAAAATCTAGCCCGGCAAAGCGGGCTGGGTACGCTAGTTAACCATAAATATACCTACTTGTGCGCCAACTATTGATACATTAACAGTTTTATTATAACTAGTTAAATAAAGTTTATTTAAATATTATAAAAAAAAAATTCTACTTAATTAAAGAAATGGACATAATTAACTAATAGACTCATAATCGGACAACCAAGTTTCATTCAACATCAAAATTTGAGAATTTTCTACAATTAAATCACTCGAATGAGCCCGCAGACTTTGGCAATTGAAAGTGTACACTGTCAAATCTTATAGCTAAAAAAACTAAGTGGGTAGGAATTCGACTACAATTTAGTGGGGCCGAGTTCAAATCCAAGCACGCATCTCTAACTTTTCTATGTTTTGTGCGTTTTGAGCAATTGAAATATCGCTTGCTTCAACGGTAAACCAAAAAAGTCGCGAGGAAACCTGTTTACCTGTTCTCCATAATGTTCTCTAAGGTGTGTTTAGTCCACCAGCACTGCACCAGCGTGGTGGACTACCGCCTTAACCCCTTCTCTTTGAGGGAGGGACCCGTACCCTTCGTTTGTAAATACCAGTTCATAATGAAGGTGGAAAAGGTCAAAACCTACAAATTTAATTAAGACCTTACTAATATTATAAACGCGAAAGTGTTTGTTTGTTCTTGCTTAGCGCACTAACTATGAAACTAATCAAATTAATTTTCGACATAGAGTCAGTTGAGAGGACGGAGAGCAAAACATAGGCTACTTTTTATTCCAGAAAAACAAACGGTTCCCACAGGATTTGTGAAAAACTGTAATAAACGCTAGTGTACCAAATACGTGAGAATAGTATCGCTAAAAATGTATGGGGCCGTAAACAATACATGAAGATACTTAACAATTATTCATTGTAAAGTGAACATCTCCTGAGGATGCTCCGGTTTCGGAGCGAAATGCGCGTAGAGGTTACATTGGCGAAGATCTGTTTGGTGTGGAGTATAAGGATAGAAGAAATTATAAATTACACCATACAAATTCTCCTGCTTTTCGCGCAGTATAGCAAATTAAGTTTAATTATTAAACCCGGGGATTTCCGCAAAAAGCGCCTGCTTCTATCCAAGTTATTAACTAAGTAATCTAACTTCTTTGCTCAGACGTTAAGAAACCGTGTAAACGACTAATATTGGAGCATCAAAAAACGCGGTTAGTCACATCATTCCATTTAGCAGTTCATTGATTTTACCTCTAATGTTCTAAACGTTTATAATAGAATGGGAAAAATGTAAGAATTTTGTGAACTAGCTAAATTCCCCGGGTGTCAAGTGAGACGTGCACGGGGCGTCACTAATTTGTGTGCGTTTGAAGTAATTAAAATATCTCTTGCTTCAACGGTTTTGAAGAAAACATCGTGACAAAATCAGCATGATTGACAGTTTTCAAAGTTGTGTGTACTCCACCAATCCACACTGGGCCAGTATGGTGGGCAACGGCCTTAACTTCTCATTGTGGCAGGAGATCCGCGCCCCGTAGTGTGCCGATAATAAGTTTATATGATGAAGTGAACGGGGCGACGTCGAATGCCAAAAGGTGAAGTGAGGGATCATATTACACGCTTTATATTAGCTTCACTTGTATGTTTGTTTGTAACCGACTTCTTTGGGCGCGATTTTGACCCACTTTAAACGGTCAGATTTCTTTCAAACTTTGTAGACATATCGAGGACCGATGACAATACACTAATCTGAAAGATTATTCCAATTTTCACTATAAAAAATAAGATTTTTTACTAATTACTACAGCGCCATCTAGACCCAAATGTAAAAAACCTATGGCGTTCGCGTACCTAACAAATTCCACAGAAAACATTAAGCTACTAGATGGTAGAGGGCGTTAGCTATTACTTTTTAATGGCCTGTTTTAAATAATAATTAGAACTTGCATTTCGAGAGACGGGCACACTGAATAAAAAAAAATATATTTTATCTCTTTAATGGTGGATGGGTTACCGATTAATTTTGCTCTAATAAAAATAATAGATCAAGAAAAACTAAAAAAAATCGCTATTATGAATAAACTAAAAGAAAGAAATTAGTTTAGTTTTTTATACCAAGCGTGTTTTATTAGTTTGTTTGAACTATTTAATTATTAATGAGAGATAACAATTTTAATATGCATGTAAATTCGTCAAAACATAAACCTATTTAAGTCACAACCCTATTATTGTTCTTTGTGTTTAACAAAAAGTCTTTCATTTGCTAAGAGAGGCCGCGGATTAACTCGAGTGCAAGTAAGGAAGGAAATATATTAAAAGGCGCCCGTTTTGCCCGTCACTGTAGCTCAAGGCGGAATTTTAAGATTTATTATTAACTTGTACCACAAAAGAAAGGAAACCTAGGAAGTGCTTAAAGTATTTTTCAAGTAGCGTACAATTTGTAGTTAATGTAACAGTTTATCATAATCATTATCGGGAGGAGATCCGTGTGTAGTGTAGTGGGCCGTTAATGGGTGGATATGGTGATCATTAACCCTTTACCGGCCCAAGGAACAGACAAGGAAAGAGTCTTCTTTCTGATTGAGAATAAATAATAATAATAATAAATATACTACGACAATACACACATCGCAATCTAGCCCCAAAGTAAGCGTAACTTTATGGGTACTAAGATGACTGATGAATATTTTTATGAATAATACTTAGAATATACAGTCAAACCTGGATAAGCGAGAGTTCAAGGGAGCACAATCTCATTCTCGCTTATAGAGGTTTCTCACTAAACCGAGTTTCTCGCTAATGCAGGTACATGGGTAGCGTTTCTCTCTTATAGAGGTACGCAGCAATAACAAGACATATATTCATGCACTATGTAATTTCGTTTGGGTTCCTGTTTTTATATTTTGAATGTTTTTCTCTAACTCATAAATTTTATCGAATATTGCTTGCTCGACTGTCGCTTATAGAGGTATAGATAAGTAGCAGTCTCACTTAAAGAGGGCCATGAGGGAAAAACGACTCTCTCTTACAAAGGTTTCTGTTTCTCGCTATTAGAGGTTTTGGGAGCTTAAAATGACGGGTCCTGGCTATTTCTCTCACCTATAGAGTTTTCTCACTTATCCAGTTCTCACTAACCCAGGTTTGACTGTACATATAAACACCTAGACACTGAAAAAAAATCATGCTCATCACACAAGCATTTTCCAGTTGTGGGAATCGAACCCACGGGTCGCTGCAAACTGCGCCAATCGGCCGTCAAAGAAGAAGAGAAGGGAACATTATGGCGAGCTTTCAGGCACGCAGGTTTCTTCATGATGTTTTTCTTCACTGTTAAAAAGTGATATTTAACTGCTTAAACTCTCATAACTTTGACAAATTAGGAGTGCATGCCGGGGATCGAAATTGTTCCTTCCGTAAGGGAAGTCGCATCATCACGCACAGTCAATCAGGAGATACCTACAGGTATAACCTTTAAACGTCCAATTAAGTCTTGAGTAAAAAAATATTTCGGAATTAAAAACGCAAAATTCAAGTTAGTTCAGAATTAATTTGTATGGTGCAGCATTACTCTATAAGCACTATTGAAATGCCAAGTCTATCTGTTTGTGGTGACTACTACCGGTTTGGAAGACGGCTAAGTTTGTTGTGGGCTCTTCTTAGACCAGGGCGCGCGAAGATGGCGAACGAAGTTTTCACCATCCCCTTACACGATTTTGTAAACATATATGTTTCATACATACGCAACATAGACGCTTCATAAGTGCCTGTGATGGGCCTATATGAATATAGAAATTTTGAATTTTAATTTGACGTACTTAACACTGTACTTAACAATAGTAAAAGTTGGATAGAAGCAGGCGTTACTTTGCGGAAATCCATGATATATTATCAAAATTAAGCTTAATTTGCTATACTCCACGAAAAGCAGGAGAATCTGTGTGGTGTAATTTATAATTTCTTCAATCCTTATACTCCACTCCGAAACCGGAGCATCCTCAGGAGATGTTGACTTAACAATTATTCATTGTAAAGTCAACATCTCCTGAGGATGCTCGGAGCGAAACGTGCGTAGAGGGTATATTGCCGAAGATCTGTTTGGTGTGGAGTATAAGGATTGAAGAAATTATAAATTACTTCACACAGATTCTCCTGCTTTTCGCGGAGTATAGCAAATTAAGCTTAATTTTGATAATAAATGGTAAAAGTATTGTAAAGGGTACCTTACATGATTTTAAAAGGATTTTTCATGGCAACTCCTTTGATGTACCTGCTTCTCATTAGGGCACTGGTTCATAAAGTAACTTGTACTATATTAACAAAGATACCTAATATAATTATTATTAGTAAATTTCATTGTACGTCGTCTAACTACAGGTTACTAATCGAATTAGCGTTAAGTTACAGAGTGCCACTTAAAACATAAGTTGGTACTTAGAGACAGTGGAAACTGTCTCAGTAGCTTATACCTAACCTATTTATCAAAGTGTAAGCTCAGGATGTTTAATCTTCTTACTGTAAATGTTACAGTTTGCTTCTCTACAATTTGTGTAAGTAATAAATTTTTCACAACACTCTCTCGACAATGTTTTATTACAAGAATTGTAACGTTCATGAAGTTTAGCGGGGTTGCAAAAATGTTACTGTCAAATTCATAACCCTATGGGTATCCCGTATCCGCACTACATTTGGTTTATGTTTATATTGCTAATTCACTTTGACGTAAGACGGCGTCCCTTTCGCGTATATTTAATATTGCTGTCTTTCTTTGATGATGTCTAGTTCATCCGGATCTGGGCCCCTGAAGCGCGAACCATAAATATTTTACTGTCTCGTGTAAAGCCCCTAAACCCCTCGTTGCACTCAGGATCCTACATGCATCACGTCGCTACGCTTGAGAGTTATATCATGTATTTCTTAACCAAAAAACAATTTCACTCATTTCATTACATCAATTTCATTTATTTTAATTACATATATTTTTTTCCAGAAAACTATTTCGTTAGTTAAATTCTTTTTCGTTGTCTAGTGAGATGTGAAAAGTAGACTGCTTTTGCTCTAGGCGCCCCTAAAACCCTTCGCTACACTCAGGATTCTGGAGTCAACAACGTCAGTCACTACAGTTCTAGTTAGTCTCAAATCTCTCATTATATTAAATTTAAACATATTTCCTTTGCCGGGAAACCATTAAAGTAGCGCTATTCCAAACAAAATGTCTTGCAACACTGGGCTGCGAGTGACCCGCTGAGTTACACGCGGAAATTACTGAAAGGATTGCAACTGCAAATCGTCTGTATGTTTGTTTGTTACCTATATTCGACTACCTCGGTGGTAGTGGTGAGCGTGTTCGACTGCAGATGACAGTCCTTTGTTTTATCTCCGAGTCGGGCCAATTGTTATTACCTGACCGGAGTTTGGTAACTGGCGTAGATTCAGCCCCATTCCTCGGAAGCACGTTAAGATGTCAGACCTAATCTCTTTCCGGTCGCATTGAAGCTGCCATCCTATCGAGCTAAGAGAGAGAGAACCCAGAGTGCCACCTAGTAGTTGAAAATCTCTCTAGACATTGACCACCGTAGCCGAAAACGGTCACAGAAACCAATATTCGGCTCAACCACTGCACCAATCTTAATGTGATTCGGAAACATATTAAGCGTACATCGTGATGATGGGAATTACTTTTTATGTATTTCCCGAGAAAATAAACATCCCTGTGTTGGATTTAGAAAACCGAAAAAAAAAGCAGACAAAGTCGCGGACAAAAGCAAATTTTTACTCCAAAAATCAATAGTATTCCTTTGGTATAGAGGACTAAATGTTATGACAATATACTACCCAAACAAACTTGGACATATTTTTTGAACTTTTATTCTGCTATACCGATGGCATGAGTGAAAAAACGCTGGCAATAGCCAGTTTTATAAATATGTAATTATTAATAACACGATAATTAGTTCGTGCCTTCGAGCAAGAGCAAAGAAGAGTTTAACATAACAGCTCATTATTTTAATTATCTTAATATATATAAATCTCCTGTCACGATGTTTGTCCGCGATGGACTCCTAAACTACTTAACCGATTTAAGATAAAATTGGTACACCGTGAGCAGTCTGGTCCAACTTAAGAGATAGGATAGCTTAGATCTTTAATTATAGTCGCAATTTTATTTTATTTCAAATTATTTGTCTATAATTAATTGGCAGTCACATGTTATATATATATACTACTATACTCATTTAAAGCTTAGCGATACTGAATACTTTAAAAACAACATCAAACGCAGACGAAGTCGCGGGCAACAGCTAGTATATTATAATAATAATGAGCTTCTTGTCAAAGGTATAGATAACTAGCTGACTAGCTGATGGCGTCTGACGTCTGCGTTAATTACGGTACCCAGCGTACCGATACATAGGCCAAATAGACCTTTCTCAATAAATAAGATTTATTTATTTTATTTATTTATACTCTTTATTTGTACACCACTCAGAAAAACGAGAAAAAAAAAAAACAAACACATGAAGAATGAAGCAGGGTACAAAAGGCGGCCTTATCGCTAAGTAGCGATCTCTGCCAGGCAACCTTAGGATTAAAGTTTAACTACCTGGATTGGACCTTAGGATACCAATCGTCTAGATTTTTTAATAGTACCTACCAGTGGCGTGCATAGAGGGTATGCACAGGGTATGCAGATGATATAAAATGAAGAAAAACTCCAGTACGAGCACGAGGGAGTACGAGGGATAGGCATTGTAAGAGTTATAAAAAGCCTAACCTCAAGTATTTATAGCTCATACTGGAGATTTTCTACTGTTTATATCATCTGCATACCCTGTGCATACCCTCTATGCACGCCAATGGTACCTACTAGTAGTGCCAAGTAAACACACTTATGATATTACGTACCTACATATAAAACATAGCGGTGATAGCCCAGTGGGCAGGATTTCAAATTCACTTTCGGGGCACTGAGTTTGAATCCCAGCCTCTTCACCACTAAATTTTCTAAGATATTTGCCTTTTAGCAATTAAATGTCACTAGCTTCAACGGTGACGGAAAACATCGCGAGGAAACGATAGTGTGGAGTCGACCAATCCGCACTGGGCCAGCGTGGTGGACTACGGCCTTAACCCCTTTTCATTGTGGGAGGAGAACCGTACCCTGTAGTGGGCCGGTAATGGGTTGATATGATGAAGATGTTGATGAAAATCTGTTCTTGCTCTTGGAGTACGTTAACATTGCCAATCGCAAATGACCGTCCCGGGAACCTACTCCCGTTACACTTTAGTCAAAATACTTTAAACTCTTATAACGAATGACTGCAATTGTGTGGCTTAATAGCAGGACACTCATATCACTTCATGGGACTTCATATCACTTTAATGGGGCCCTTGTGTAAATCATTTAAGTGGTGGGTTTGCTGCAAGTCGTTGAGGAGTTCTGTCCTTTGTTTCGAAATCCGAAATTTTGGTAGAACAAAACTGATACTAAAACCTTTCCGATCACATTTGGACCAACAGAATTATTTAAGTCGGTTTAGATTTGACGGAGCTACTGTATTAAATCGTCAAGTACTTTTAGCAAAAAAAACTGTGCGAATTCCGGGATAAAAAGTATTCTATGTCCTACCTCGGAGTATGGACTTAAATCATGCAAAGTTTCATTTGAACATTTTAATCCATTCAGTAGTTTCAACGTGATGTACGGCCAAGATACAGACAGACAGACTACAGTGAAAAAATTACAGTTTTGGCGTCAGTATTGATTAAGAGTGCCCTCCAAAAAATTCGACCAGTTACAGTTTCATCATATGTATAGATAGACATTTACGTAGAAGGCCATCAGTAAGAAACGCCTAATTAAGGAAGATTCCTAGGCATACATGTACCTTTCACCAATCAATTTTCATTAGCCAACTCATATAACCTAACTTGTCCATGGTTCTTGCCACTAGGTGTCGTATATTTTATCATTCTTTAAAGTTATTAAAACGAGTTTATATGTTTTTTCATCTACGTCATCAAGTATCTGTTTACGAGTCCCCTAAAGCTTAAGATCCGCCGAATCAGTGTCCTAACTTTAGATGGCGCTTAACATCGTTAGACATCGCATAGGAGTTCGTGAATCGTTTTTTTTTCTCTAGAAATCGCCTAAATCACTAGGCATTGTATTAAGATGATTTTTAGGTTAAGTGATGGCACAAGTGAAGTAATATCGAACTCAGCAATAAGAAAACCGCAGCTTTTAATAATAATAACAAGTCTGACGTTAATACCTGATATAAATTTACAAATAAACAACCGATTCATCACTTCCCAACGCCTACATTTGAAACATTCCACGCCGTTATCACTTCATAAACACTCACCATGACTGCTGTGAGTGCACTTCCCCATAAAACAGCATTCGTACTGTTCGCCGCTCGGTCAGCCCCTGAAAGATGAGACGGAGGTGAAAATGGGACACGGAGATTGCTTCATTGTGTTTATTTATAATTATATTTTATATATAAATAAATAAGATTATTATTAATATAATTTAATGTTTGAATTTTGCATGTTGATGTATTAGTAGAATATGTTGGAACTTTATATCCTAAACACCAATAACTTACCCATATTCAGCAAAATAAATATTTCATTTCATAACAATATTACTAATATGTTTTTCAATCAACATCCGCTTGTGCTGCTAGATAAAGCTATTTCGAGAGATAGCCTAATCCATAAACTCTTTTCATATAAACAGTCCTTCGTGCTGGAGATTCTATCACTTACTGATTAGCTGAACGAAATCTCAACTCTTCTGCCTGAGCAATCAAGAAGAAGTCGAGATATCTAGGTGTTCTTGACGTGAAAACGTCTTATAATTCGATGGAGCCGGCTGCACACACGAAAAAACATGACGCATGCGGCGTTACCGCTCTGAGGTAACGCCGCTCTGCGTTCCCTTCAAGGCTTGAAGTGCAAGCGAGAGCGCGGAACGAGCGACAAAGAGGCACAGTCGGCCTCCGCGTTCGACATCTGTCTCTCTCCTACTTGAGTGAGCGATGCGTCCGCGTGGACAGCTTCTATACAATAATACATTTACATGTTTTCGGCAAGGATGAAGTGCAGTGAAAAGTGAATGTGGTGTCAATTGTTTATAGCAACGATAATATTTATCAAACAAATAAAATTAAAATTTTCTTTTGCAAAATGCAACCATTCCATCAGTATTTTCTTACGACGTTGTCACGTTCAACTATCGTCAGTAAGCCGACTTTACAGACAACCAATTTTTTATAGTAATAATTGGTGGACCAGATGACCAGATGACCCACCAGGTGGTAAGAGGAAAATCATCGCCGCGTATTAACACTTCGCAGAGCATGCAAAGAGTACGTGCCGCCCTCTCTGTCCATCAATTTGAAGCGTAGGTGTTAAGACTCATGTGACAAGTACTTAAGACTTTAAAGCTAATTCTAATTCTTCAAAAGAATTGATAACTTTAAAGTATCGAAATCCTATCATTCATCTGACTGGAAGTTTATGAACCTAATAATTGCAAGAATGTCGACTGTAGTCTGAAATCGACGGCCGACTGGCGCAGTGGGCAGCGACCCTGCTTTCGGAGTCCAAGGCTGTGGGTTCGACTAAACAAACTACTAAAATTAATATTTTTCGCATACTTAAACTCACATGAGTTTGTTTGGACGCTGCACATTCCGCTAATATCTAATACACAATATCCTTTATTTGTTTCAAGCCATCGGTTGCCTGGAAGAAATCGCTATGTAGCGATAAGGTCGCCTAACTGTTCATCATGTATACTAGTTATTTATAATTTTTCCTATAATAAATTGTATTCATTCATTCATTCGGTAAATATATTAGATAGTTCATTGTCTATGTAATATTAGTTCAAAAAATCAGGGTTCGTAATCCGCATCAAAGGTATTATCGGCTCAGCGATACCGTATTTTGAAATAATGATGCCGCTTTTCTGGTGCCTTAAAGCGTATAACATACAAGTAGCATAATGTGAGTAGTATTGAAATTGAAACAGAAACATTACGATTTAGTTAAACAGTTGTTTAACTGTTGGAATCGTTCATATATACTTTCTCTTTTCTTACAGGATCTTGTTGATAAAGCTTGAAAATCTGAGTATCCTACGTTTTGATAACATAAATAAGGAGATATTTCGTGGAAAGAATTTCTTAGAACAACCTGAGCAAACGAAGTAGCGTATCATTACTAAACTCATACTAATGAATATAATTTTTTAGACAAAAAAAAAATAACTTATCAAATAACTGTTACTATGTATATAAATAAAGCTTCAATTCTATGTGCTAAAACTATAGAAGAATTTAGAAAAATACTTTCTTAGCGAACGCCAGCATTATATTACGAGATCTCTGTAAGTTTTCGATATTTCAGTCTAATGCATCCAGTGTTTTAACTGTGCGCTAATAGATTTGTTTGTCAGTAATTTTTTCCTTTTATGTTAACAGAAGCTATAGTAGTAGTTCAAATGTAACTACACAGAAATTACAGGTGAAATATGTGTCATGACGCAAAAAAATTGGTTGCCTGTAAAGTCGGTATACGGGCGAAAGTTTTACGTGACAACGACTTTGAGTGGTAAAATAATTTTAATGTGAATATTCATTCGTATAGTAGGAAGAAGGATGAAATAATAGTAACAATTTAAAACATTTATTTATACAAAGAATTATATTTAAAACATTAATTTATACAAAGAATCTCGCACTGAATTTCATATTAACAAAATTTTATTTTTACCTTTACACATACATACGTATTTATATACAAATATACATACAATAACTTGCAATACATTTGCGTACAATGAAACAGCGTTTACTACAAAGGGACGCGTGCCTTTCACTTTTTATGTCTGTCTCTCTCGCTCTTAGGCGGGCTAACCATGCCCGAGTGGAAGGGACGCGTGCCTCTCACTCGCTCTCATTGTGAGCGCATAACATGAGCGGAGCGTAACGCAGTTTCTTGAAGTGTCACCCGGCAAACCAATTTATAAGACGTTGTCACGTCAAAAGCTGATCAACATGGCAATAAAGCTGTCTCAGACACGTAGAATGTTGTCTGTAATTCACAATTACAACCATTAAGCGCGGAGCGTTTAATTTCCGCTCGCGACATTTGTAGCACGTTTTACGACGCACACCTACTCCATCTAGGTCTTAAGTACCTTTAATTTATAAGCTGACTAGTTTCTAAGCGAGTTTAATAATCTTAAATATCAACCTTTTGCCAGACTTAACTAAAAACTGCACAGCCAAAAAAACAGATGATATAGTAGATAATATATTAGCTACAGTGCAATTACAGGTAAAATGTGTGTTGAGACGCAATATGCTGATCCACATGGCAATAAAGCTGTCTCAGACAGGTAGAATTTTGTCTGTAATTCACAATTACAACAATAAAGTGCGGAGCGTTTAATTTCCTCTAGTGACATTCGTAGCACGTTTAACGACGCATACCTTCGCCGTCTTAGACTTTAGTACCTTTCATTTATATGCTAACTAGTTTCCGACCACGACTTCTACTCTCGATTTTAAATCTTTTGCCAAATTTAATTAAAAGCCGGTCAGCCAAAATATCAGTTTCCCTGAAACCCTTCGGCTTCGGTGTTCAATCTCAAGAGGGATTTTGTATCTACGCAAAAGATAGTGTAGTGCCGAAGTGTTTGCGCAGTGTCTCCATTCCGTTACTCTCAAAGTCTTATGGCACTGAAGATCCGACACGACCGGAAAGAGATCGGGCGCAGGATCGACAATTTAACGTGCTCTCCGAGGCACGGAGGCTAATCACTTCCAATTTCCAAACCTCGGGCTGGTACTAAGAATTTCTTGTTACAAAAACCTAATTGACCGGACCCGAGAATGGAACCCAGAAATTCTAAAACTTCGACCGGACCAGTAGATGACCAGCTTTATATATTAGTATATAAATACCTCATATATAATAATATGATTATATAAAATGAAAATTAATAAATAACAATACTGATCATACGATGATATTTTGCAATTAGTGAAAACCAAAAATACTAAAAGAACGAAAAATAAATGGCCGTAAATAAATGAGTCCAGTCATTAGCGCTAAACGTGAACCTAAAGGCACTCCATGAAAAAGAGGCCCTACAAATGGGCCTGCCGTGAAATCCAACAGGTAATAATTAATTCCGCAGCTGCTAATTTCCTCCCTCGAACTCCAGTTCCGATAAACAGGAAATTTGAGTGGCTTCGGTTTTGAAATGGCCTAGATTGAAATGAACGTATTGACGTAATAAAAACAAACTTTTTATAAAGTCCCTACTGGCAGTTAGATAGATAGATGAAACACTTTATTGCGCACAAAAAAGAAACAACACAAAAGACAACTTAATACATTTAAACACATGTTGGTATGCAAAGGCGGTCTCATTGCTAAAGCAATCTCTTCCAGACAGCCCTTGGGGAAAGTAATTAAATTATTTTAGGGGAGCGGTGCAATAAATAAATATGAATACATAGATACTAAAATAATATATATCTATATATATTATGATTTTTACCTTTGATTATGTACTACTTTTGGTACAAACTAAATAAACATATTATATTTATTATAGCGTAATTAAAGCTGCAAAGTTAAAATTGAGAAGTCATCCGGTTATCCATGGCCCAATCTTTTTTTTTTATTCCACTAAAAGTTAACCCTTGCCTGCAATCTCACCTGGTGGTAAGTTATGATGCAGTCTAAGATGGTAGCGGGCTAACCTGTTAGTGAGTATGGTAGCCATATCCCTAATCGTTTCTACGCGACATCGCACCGGAACACTAAATCGCGTAGCGGCACGTCGGAAACGAACCCGGGACCTCTTACTTGAATTCACAGCGAGAGAGGTCGTCAACTTTACGTATAACATGTGAGCGAATAAGAAGTAAAAGCACGTGTTGAAAATCCCCTAAATCATCAATATTTTGTAAACGATCACCAGCGCGTTATACGCATAACCGACTCTAATTTATGGCAGACCATCTATCAATCAACCTGTTTCCGCCGGCGTTTTATACACAAAATATTGTTATAAATTATAACAGCGCTGTGCAAGGAATCATACAAGGTTTTTATTTAGTATAATACTCGTAAATGCAAAAGAGTATTTGTTGGTTGTTACCCTACTTTCATACTAGACGGTCGAATGGCGCAGTGGGCAGCGACCCTGCTTTCTGAGTCTAGTTCTGAGTCGATTCACTCAACTGGAAAAAGTTTATGATGAACATGAATGTTTTTCAGTTCCTGGGTGTTTTATTTATTATTTATTTATACTACGGAATAGCTTAAAGTTGGAATAGAGATAGTTTATGGTCCATCGGGGCTTATTGATATCGCTTAATTGTAGATTATTAAACGAAATTCAAAGTACCCTCTATTCCTATTAACTTTTATGACTATAGTTAATAGACGGCCGACTGGCACAGTGGGCAGCGGCCCTGCTTTCTGAGTCCAAGGCCTTGGGTTCGTTTCCTACATCTGGATTATGTTTGTGTGATAATCATGAATGAGTTTCACTGTCTGGGAGTTTATCTGTATAATGGTTTATGTATATTATTCATCAAAATATTCATCAGTCATCTTAGTTTCCATAACACAAGCTACGCTTACTTTGGGGCTAGATGGCGATGTGTGTATTGCGTAGTATATTTATTTAATTAAATAAAATAAATAATTTTTGTTCTTCAAACATGTAAAATGTAAATAATGATGATTTTGGCTTAGACCCTAAAATTATGATATAATATAATTAAATCATAATTTAAACCTATATTGTTTGCTTATGTGCTTACTTTGTGGTTGATAAAGATTATCAGTCATAATTAAATAACTTTGATTTACTTGATATATTGCTTAAAGTAAGGATATAGATTTTTTTTCCCCAAGATATGAAGTACATGGTAACAGACATCCTTTTACAATAATATCGGACTATGACAGTAGAGATTTCAATTGGGTAAAGCTGGTTCATATATAAGATTTTTTTTAACAAATACGTGATTTCAGCAGGAGTCTACAGAAAATTCTTAGGATTTTCCCGAGCCGTGTCGAGTTCTCTCGGAAATTCTTCAATCATGTGCTCGCTCTGTGGAGTTTAAATAAAATTCAAATTCATTTATTTCAAGTAGGCCTAATATAAGCACTTTTGAAACGTCAATTCTGTCTGTGTGTAGTGACTCTACCACCAATCGCGACAATAATAGAAGGTGTTCCGTTTTATCTTATATTACATCTTCATCACGCTGTTTATTTTAGTTGGTCTAAACCTCAATCTAAATTCAGTTCAATCAATAATAAAGAGTGGAAATAATATCATCTGGGATGCTTAATTAATATAATTTAGGATGGTTTTTCGCATCTTGATTGATTTGCCTCGACATTGTACGCCTTTAGAATGTTTTCTGAATCGGAAGTGCTTAGCTTTTATGCTGTTATCTGGACACTGGTCTTGTCTTTGGAAGTGTTCAGAGTAACACAAAACAGCATACATATAGCGTTATGTGACGGAATGCCTAGCCATATCTTTACATATTGGCTGTTTGCTCCAGAATAATAATAATGTTGTCATTACACCTGGTAAGAGTTTTTTAATGGATTTTAATGGGATTGAATGGATTTTGAACTTATTGTTGATAACAATAAAGTGACGTCTGACAGGGAGGTTGCTAATACTTTCGAAAACTTCTTTCAGAATGTTCCCATTTTGTTAACAGATTCTCTAAGCTCTTCACCAATAGCAGCTCAGCGTATATTGAGAGATAATGTTAAAGAGTGCAATGTTTTATTTAATTTTAAACATATATCTGCAATAGATATTGTAAAGAATTTCAGGTTATTAAAGTTGAAAAAAACCGGTGATCTGTGGGGTATGTCGGTGATGGTCATTTCTAACATTATTGACGTTATTGCCCCTTATCTAGCTGTAATTTTTAATGAATGTGTTGATATGGGTATTTTTCCGAACCTAATGAAATGTAGTAAATTAATACCCCTTTTTAAATCCGGTCATAAAAATGACCTTAACAATTACAGGCCTATTTCAATCTTGCCAACTCTTAGTAAGGTCTTTGAAAAAATTATACTTTATCAACTTTTAAATCATTTTAATGTAAATAACTTACTTCATCCGGAGCAGTACGGCTTCACTAAAGGTCGTAGTACAACGGATGCAGGCGCAAGACTCATAAAGCATATTTACGATGCCTGGGAACGTTCGCAGAATGCCATTGGTGTTTTCTGTGATCTGTCCAAAGCATTCGATTGCGTTGAACACAAAACGTTGTTATCAAAACTAAGCCACTATGGCATCAAAAACGTTGCACTCAATTTAATTGCCTCTTATCTAAGTGATAGAGTTCAAAGGGTATGCGTAAAAGACATAAAGTCTAAGGGATCGTCTGCCTTAATGGGTGTCCCACAAGGCTCAATTTTGGGTCCCTTATTGTTTCTGGTGTATATAAATGATCTGCCACACCATGTCAGGGGCACTTGTGAGATTGTACTGTTTGCAGATGATACATCTCTCATTTTTAAGACTGATAGAAACAAAGATAATTTTGACGACGTAAACCGTGCTTTGTCACATGTGTCAGACTGGTTTACTGTTAATAACTTACTTTTAAATGCAAAAAAAACTAAGTGTTTGGAATTTGTTTTGCCTAACGTAAAAAAAATTGATAAAAACATCATAATAAATGGAGAAACACTTGAAATAGAAAACTCCACTGTTTTTCTAGGAGTGACCTTAGATTGTAAGCTACAGTGGGGTACCCATATAGAAAGCCTAGCGAGTAAACTCAGCTCGGCTGCATATGCAATCAGGAAAATTAGACAGCTTACCGATGTTGAAACAGCTAGGCTTGTTTATTTCGCATACTTTCACAGTATTATGTCCTATGGGATCTTGCTGTGGGGAAAAGCTGCAGATATTGAAAGTATATTTATACTACAGAAAAGAGCCGTACGATCAATATATAAACTTGGATCACGCGAATCGCTTCGTGAAAAATTTAAACAAATAGGTATTCTTACAGTAGCTTCGCAATACATTTATAGTAATATAGTCTTTGTGAGGCAAAATATTACTCTTTATAAATCAAAAGCTGAAATTAACAATCGACTTACCAGAAACGGTCATAAATTAGTGATATCTGCATATCGTCTGCGAAAGGTGCAGAACTCCTTTGTGGGGTTGAGTATACGCTTTTACAACATGATTCCTAAGGAAATTCTTGACCTACCAATGCATACATTTAAAAAATGTGTAAAAACGCATCTAGTACAGCGAGGTTACTATACATTTGATGAATTCCTCAATGACAAGGTAGAATGGAAGCAGCCAGCCTCGCTCTCATCTCCCGCAAGATAGCAAAATGATTGTAAATGTTGATGTTGGAAAAGAGCAACTACTGAGTTTCTTGCCGGCTCTTCTCGGTAGAATCTGCTTTCCGAACCGGTGGTAGAGTCACACAAACATGCATACTTGACGTTTCAAAAGTGCTTATAAAGTAGGCCTACTTGAAATAAATGAATTTGAATTTGAATTTTTTGAATTTTGATGAAAACGGAATTTGTAGTAGACGCAGCCTAGTACTGAGAATATTGTACAGAAAAAACAAAATCTTCCAATTCGGGGCCGGTTCCGGGAGTCATACACAGGACCTCTCGATTCGTTGTTTAGCATACTAACCGCTTGATCAACATGGTAACCTTTTACATGAGGGCAAGTAAATTTTTTGATATCAATGTTTTAATCACTGAAGCTGTTCTTCCTTCCATGAAATTCCTTCGTCCTTAATACAACTTCGTTGACTATTCTACACAGCAAAAGAAGAAAAAGACTTTTCTACGGTGAAGGCGAATCACCCGCCCATATTATTGCATAGGTTACGTTAGAAACTCTTTCTTACTGTTTTCCTTACTATTCGGCTTCTAAGATTTATAACGTTATATCCCATAGCCTTCCCGAATAAGAATTCAAATTCATTTGATAGCTCAATCCTTATTCAGTATATATACGATACGATATTCAGATTCCATAGATAGATCCATAGATTAAAGCGCCCAAAACAGTTTTTGTGTTTGTTTTTAAACACAAACACAAAAAGTTTTGATATTTAGGTAAAGATCAATGATGAGGTTGAGAAGATTCTGATGATTCTCGAATGTTGAATTTTAAACTAATGATTCGAGGGATGCGATCGCGCTCAAATAAAAAACAAATACAAAAACTCGTCAGCTTTATTATTAGTACGTGTATAAAACTATTTTCTATTTCTATTTCTGCAAGCCACTGTATCGAACAAATGCTATTTCAATTTGTTAAAATTAAACAACAGAAAATAACGTACAGTACCAGCTTATTGTATATTTACTTTAAACGGCAAAAAAAACATGGCGGTAAATTTCGCAATCGAACTAATTGAAATTGAAAATTGTTTTCGGTAAACTTGCTACGACTGAAAATGAATTTATTGTTTCCGTAGAATAAATCCGCAGGGACACCTTGCACTTACAGGAGCATAAGTTAAAAGAAATATAATATAAAAAGTGTTCAACTGTAAGTACTCGAAAATGAGGTGTAGTTGCGTGTTACTTTCTAAACACATGTATGTCTCGTAAAGCTAAATCTTGAGTGATAATCGTTATATAAACACGTGACCTCACGTCCGATCACGCCATTTTCTAAATGCCAACTTTACTTAAGAACTACAAAGGGTGACAATTCTGCCACTCTAACAAAATAATCACCACCAAAGTCAACCAAAAAGGAAAAACCTTGAAGCAGCCACCAAATTGAACCTACAATCGCGGAAACGATTGTCGATATAAACAAACAAGATAATATACTTGTCGGGGAATCTACACGCTAGTAAACGGGCGCGTTGAATGGCAACAAAAATAAATTAACCGACGGAAACTGGGCCAAACGTTCTGGGCATTTGCACTTCTCACCGTGACCTGCAGTTTCAAGGTGGGCTCCATCATTTTATTGGATCCCCAACACATGGTGCGCATTTGTATTACATAGATGTGTAGATATGAGTTTGTGATAACAAAAGATACCTGGTTAAGTTTGTTGTGCATACAGTACATTTTATGCATAACAACACATATATTTTTTGTCTGTAATATAAAAAAAAAAAAATATATATAAATAAATATCTATAATATATTGTAATGTTAGATATTAACAGTTACTAAAACGCTACCCTGCTATTGTTTTGCGAACTAAAATAGTCTCAAGACAATTCCACCATCCTCCTTTGTGTTTTCTTCAAGCTACCCACCCGTCATTGGCGAAGTAAACTGTGCCGTTCCGGCATGACAAAAAGCCATTAACTCAAAGAAGAAGAAGAAGTTTGTTGTGGAGCTCTTCTTAGAAAAAGCGCGTGTGCATCCCTCGAATCTTTACTTCAAAAGAAATAACGAATATTAAAATATCGCAGCACCATCTCGACATCATCAGTTATCTAAACCAAGACTGGTTAACTGGTGGAAATATAATTGCTGGTTATAGGCCTTCCAGTTAACGTCTCGATTGTTCTTGTTGAGTCTTTTGTAGTAGTTAGTCATTTCCTTGAAGCCATTAGTTAGTGATTTCTAGAAAAATCCAGAAGTTGGATAGTCTATAAACTATTTTGGTAGAAATGGGTCAAAATATTGCAGGATCTTAGAGTATTTCATGAACAAAACTTAAAGTAGAATGGCCAAAACGGGGATAAAACACCAACAAACGTGATGCTGGAGTGCACGGGCGTAGCAGAGCAACGCCAGGTCTACCTGAAATCCCCAGCCACTTTCCCGGAAGTCCTCAGCAACCTGGGTGGCATGCTGGGCTTCTAGAACGAGCTTTGATGGCTGGAATAGCGAGCAACAGCGGAAAATTTCAACGCACAACAAGTGCCGTGCGGAAACTGCCCAGAAAAAGAAGAAGCCAAAACGGAGAACAAATTTAAGTTACAAATATTATCAGTATTATGGTTGATAATACGATAAAAGAGCTGATGTTCTTTAAAACAGCTAAGAACCATGACTATAAAAAACTGTAAAAACTGTATTCGGTACATCCAGAAATTAGCTCAGTAGAGTAAATTTTCAAGTCGAAAGCACGTAGAGGCTATACCGACAAATATCTCAACTACGCTTTTACACTCGTTAGCAAATAAAACAGACGGCTATTTTTGGGATGTCCAACATAGCTTTCAAATTGAATTTCACTTTTGTGACGCCAGTTTGTAGCAATTCTCTTATTAGTTCTTTCACACGACTTAACAAATATGAGAGGCTCTTATTTCGATGCATATTCTATTTTTAACCCCCGGCGCAAAAACGACGGGTTGTTATAAGTTTGACGTATCGGTGTGCGTGTGTGTGTCTGTGGGCATTATATTTTCATTTTGATTTTTTTTTGTTTGAAAGGTGAATTAGTAGGGAGTGTTTTAGCTATGTTTGATGAAAATCGCTCCAAGCTCAAGACCTATAGGTAAATAACATCATTAGCAAGGCTAGAATGTACCGACATCCATTAGGGGTTGATGGAATTAAATGGGAGTTGAAATAAAAACTTGTTGTCATCCCAATATTCGCTTCGACAAATTGTTGCGTTCCTCTCTCTCGCTATTAGAATATTTCCATCTCGCTTCGATGAATGTCTTAAATTCGATGGAATATTTCACTCGGCAGAGCCCGGTAGCGCGTACCATAGAGTGCAGTTTATTGGCAATTCGTTCCATACTCCCATCTTCGAAGCCCCGCTTATATTGTGATATTACTGGAACTATTCGCGAGGTGTTACGGTGTTTATACAGACCTAAGGCGGACTTTTTGTGAAGCAAAAATTTTTCGCTTTTTTCTCACCTACCAATGCGTTAATTAGGTAAATGACGTCACTACATTCATAGCAAGGCTGAATGGTAGTACCGTCAAAGTACTACAATGTCTTAACTCGAGACCCAGCCTATCCTCTGCAGTTCATGCGCGAATTCTCAGTTTCTTCGGTCACTTGTCCAGGCGTAAAGACGTGTCCATTGAATGTCTTGTGGTTCAAGGGAAAGTGGAAGGTAGCAGAGCACGCGGTAGATCCTGGTCTACAATAATGCAATAGAAAGGCAATCATTAGGGTAAAGTGGAGACGGATTGTAAAGCGAGCCACAGTACCCAGATGATGACAACGACCAGTCTGACTTGACTGTAGCGACTAAGAAGATTCAAAACAGGGGTGTTGCGATCTCCGTAAAAGGTTTTGCTTTTGACTACATAAAATATGTTATTCGTTTTAAGGAAATTGTATACAATTTTACAATAAATTACCGGTATATTTATTTGAGATTTCTCTTAAAACGTTCATAGTTTATATTGAGCGAAATCAGAATAGTCCTTTTATAGTATAAAGGATTGCGTAAAGGATAAAAAAGCTAGGGTGTGAATTATTGCTCTAAACAGGTTTCTTCTTAAATATTTTCAAATGACAATGTGAGATGGTGATAACATAAAGAACACCTGGTTAAGTTGGTTGTGGGCTTCTTCTTTGACCAGCGCGCATTTGGAACCCTCGTAGCTTGAGTTCTAAAGTAACTAATGTAGTCGCCATCACTACTTACTACTTTATACACATTTTGTATGTAATGAACGCATCAAAAGTGCCATCTATGTGCCTATTTGAATAAAGAAATATTTAACTTTGACTTGACGCCTCGCTTCATATAGAATTCTAGTTGCAATAGCCTGGATACGCTCGGGAATTACTCTAGAATCCCCCGTTACACTCAGATTATACCCCGGCGTCCATAACGTAATACATAAAATTACATTTTGAACAGTAAAATATGAGGAAATGCCACCAACCTTAGATCTGTGTGAGCTCAACTCAAAGCCCTTCGCTCTGTCAAATAAGGCCATTGGCCCAGCGTAGCTATTTTAACCTTTTTATTAATAAACATTGTATAGTGTTGGAGTAGTTTTTTTTCAGTAGGTCACTTGTAGTAAGTTTATTTATTTTTACTAGGACTACCAAAAAATTAAATGTATTATAGTTATGGATAAAGGTTAGGTTACTAACAATAATTTAACTTAAAGGTAGTCACAGCGGGCACTGAATTTAAATGAAAGTATTAAACTACCTAAAATACAGCACAAGTAACAGTAAAAGATATATGTATATAAAATTTAAACAGAAATAGTAACTTACAGAACCATTATCAATATATAAGGATCTGAGAAAACAAAGTGCCAAACGCTCAATAATTTTGGTTTAAAATTTTTGTTTTAGCACAAAGGTGTGGCTTGGTTAAGGTTGTAGGAGTAACGCAGTGTTTTGACATGTTCTGACATTATTAAGGTGCTGTTAGTTTAAATTTGCCAATACTGCTCATCTATTCTGACGTTATGCCACTTTTATTAATAAGGGGTAAAATTCTGAGGATTATAACCACGCGTAAGTATTGCCAATTTAACATGTTCTTGGAGACAAAAGAAAGGAAGAGATAAAATCGGGTTCATAAGTTTTTTACCCATACAGTTACCCAAATATTTATTTATGCAATATTAAAATAGTAATATTATAATGTACCACACACTAGTTTAGTTGTAACCACATCAGCACAACAATGTCACAAGTAGTCCACGGAGCCTTCACTAGTTCATAATATAAATAAACCTAGGACCTTGCAATTAATATTCGCTCATGCTAAACATTAGTCCAACGAAGAAATTTTCATAATAAGAAATGTTCCTGTAACTGTTGAGAACGAATGTGTTTTTTTTTCTTTTTATGCACTCCATAAGAAAAAGGTGTACATAATCCGGTAGTCCTTCTAGGTCACAAGTTAAAAGCACTTGACGCCCGCGGTTCTGCCTTTGTAGCAATAAAGTGTAGCTTTTTATTCCAGTTTGAATAAGAAGTGTAACACCAAGAGGTGGTGAAATAAATATAATAAATAAAATAAACATACTACGACAATATACGCATCGCCACCTAGCCCCAAAGTAAGCGTAACTTGTGTTATGGGTATGGGTAATATCAGATTCAGTTAGTCAGTAGCGGTAGCCCAATGGGCAGGACCTCGAATTCACTTTCGGGGGTCCGAGTTCGAATCCCAGCACGCACTTCTAACTTTTCTAAGTTTTAAGCGATTAAAATATCACATGCTTCAACGATGAAGAAAACATCCTGGGAAACCTGCATGTCTGTGAGTACTCCATAATTTTTTTAAAGGTGCGTTGAGTCCACCAGGCCTTAACCCTTTCTCATTGTGGGAGGAGACCCTGTTGTGGGAGGAGACCCTGTTGTGGGCCGGTAATGGGTTGATATGATGATGATAATAATATATTAATCATATTTTAGCATTTTTTCGTGCTTGGCTTCGAGGATTTTCAAAATAGTAACAGCTGATGACTCTGGTAGGTCTTTAATCAGCTTTCAGTCTGAAGTTACTAAGTCTCACAATTAATTATGCTTGTCTATTATGTTGTATGTTACTTGTTTATTTTTAAGTTTATTATGTATTTAGTACACATATATATATTTATATGTTGTACCACCTACCAATTCTACCAGTTTTATAACGTTTACTTTTACCCAAGGCGTAAAGTTGCCTGGAAGATATCGCTATATATCTATAAGGTCGCCAAATGGTACTTTCTACCTCCACGCTATATTGTATATTCTGTATGTTTGTGAATTTTCTTTGTGCTGTACAATATCGGTAAGGTTACCTGGCAGAGATCACTTTTAGTGATAAGGTCGCCTTTTGCTTTTAATTTTTTGTTTAACTATATTTGTAATTTCTCCTTTTTTACGCAATAAAGATGTTTAAATAAAATAAATAAATATATTTGTATTCGTTCATTCATTCATCCATACAATATTTTATCACTTGTTTAACTAGGAAGCTGCTTTAAGTGCTTCGCTCTCCGAGCAGACTGACTCAATCAGTTAGTCGGGCAGTAAGTCAGTCAGTCAGTTAATCACCTTATCCTTTCATATGTACTTTCCTACACCATGGCCTTGCAAAATAAATGGGGTTAAAAATATAAGGGTTACTATGTCAATACAGCAAGTAACTTCAAAGAAGAAATCGATAAAACCTTAAGTTGATATTACAGTACATCAACCATGACACTGAAGAAAATCTTACAGCTCTTATTAAACACTTAGCCGGATGATATTAAAAGGAAGCGTGAAATTGGCTTCGTTACAAGAGACCAGGTGCTTAAGATCAGGGCGGAGGTTTTATTAAATTTTACCCATACTTAGTGAGTTAACTGAAAATTTTATAAAGTATCTTGCTTATTAAAATACACATATTGACATCGTCTGCCTAGGTATATTGTGAAATGTGACCAAAACCTATATAAAAATCGTAAAAGAATATCTTTTTACAATACTGAAACCTCTTCAGCAAGAGATTTAAAAAGATAAATTGGATAGAAGCAGGCGTTACTTTGCGGAAATCCATAATATATTATGAAAATAAAGCTTAATTTCTATACTCCGCGAACGGCAGGAAAATCTGTATGGTGTAATTTATAATTTGTTCAATCCTTATACTCCACACCAAAGAGATCTTGAGGAGGCAAGAGTAGAGGAGAGGCAATGTACCCTCTACGCACGTTTCGCTCCGGAGCATCCTCAAGAGATGATGACTTTACAATATAAATTTATGTAATTAAAACTTTCCGATTTAATTGCTGCACTGCAAGTTAATATGTTTTACGTGCAAGGTACTCGAATTAAATCCCAGAGGATTCTATTCATCTATTTTTATTAACTTTCTTTAATATAAAAGCATCCAATGACTATTTTATTGTGATTAAACGTTATTATCGGTTTAAGGGTGCCCAAACTCATAAAAGGAATACGGAATATAGATTCCGTCTCCGAAGGTATAGCAAACATTCATGGGCGTAGCAACCATTCATAGCGTCTATTTTCCTTCAACAAAAGTAAAGAAAATTCGCATTCAACAATAACCGTGGTTGCAATTAGGTTATGACTCCCTTTAAAAGGTTTCCACTAACGCGATTTACTCTCCAAGGTTTTTGTTACCATACTCACTTTCGTAACATGTATGCTAATTAGCGCATTTCTAGGACTTCACAAAGGAGTAGGTTATATAAGTGCTCCTTCGTTATATACTGTTTTTTGCACCCTCATTATAAACCTATTATTTAAGTAAGCTCAAGTGAAGTATCAGTGAAGTAGTTTTAAACTAACTTAATAAAATTAAAAATAGTTGTGACTTCTGTGCACGATATTATGTTGTTGTTTTTTTATATTCAGACTAGCTGTTGCCCGCGACTTCGTATGCGTTTCATTTTGTTTTTCTCATTTCAAAAAAAATAAAGTATTCAGTATCGCTAAGCTTTAAATGAGGGGTTTGCTGCTGTCCGCTTTCGCCGGAGTCCGGAAAATTAAACACATACCTACTATAACCTCTATAGTACAAAAATAATTATTTAAATCGGTTATAATTTGTCGTATTTGTGGTGTAAAATCGTCAATCTCCTCCTCTCTCCCAAAGGAATCAAGCTTAATTTTGGGATAAAAAGTATCCTATATTACTTCTAACACTTCCAAGAATATGTGTACAAAGTTTCATGAGGATCGGTTAAGTAGTTTTTGCGTGAAAACGTAACAAACAAACTTACATTGACATTTATAATATTAGTAAGGATAAGGATAAGGATATTGAACCTGTGGTCGCTAACTATGGATCTCAAAGGAAGGCTCAGGTACCTCAGCAGACAAGAGAGCTATGCTTGGTGTATCTCTATGTGATCAAATGGAATGAGGGGATCCATAGAAGAGCCAAAGTTATCAACACAGCTCAAACAGCTAAAGTGGCAGTGGGCGGGAAACAAGCTCGGAGAACCATTGGGTCTCAAGGTGTTGGAATGGCGACCTCGCACCGGTAAACGCAACGTTGGTAGACCCCAAAGAGGTGGACGGGTGACATCAAGCGAGTCTCTGGAAGCAGTGGTTGACATGACGATGCTGACTAAACTATATCTGGATCGCACATGCTGCTTTAAACCAATGGATTGAACTATAAATCTGTGATGGGAATTTATAGATCGGGATTGATTAATAATTGCGGGTGTAAATAAGTATTATATTAACGTTAAATATATTGTACAAAATGTGCATTAAACAACAGTTTCTTTTGTAATTTAAAAACTTCACAAACCACTTGTTTGAACCAAACTGCGGTCAGCACTGTGGGTGTAAGTGTCAGGGTTCGATCTCTGAGCCATTTTGTAATGAAAAAATTCTGAATTTTGTTTGGTTAGTAAATGGTGTGCTCAGGGAGAAGGCTTTCGTTTTGGTTAGTTACTAGTTAGCACCCTCCCACCAAGCCATGTAGCATTCCCGTAAGATGCCACGTACAAAACCTTCCTACTAGAGGTAGGTAAGTTCGAAAGAACTGCGATTTTTTAAACAGGTTAGCCCGATCACTTAACATTAGTTGAGATTTCAGTAAAGAGCTAAATTTTAGTAAATTAAAAACATGTACCGTTTTGTCGTAAATTACAGAAATCCATGTAATATATTATGAAAATTTAGCTTAATTTGCTATACTCCGCGAAAAGCAGGAGAATCTGTATGGTGTAATTTATAATTTCTTCAATCCTTATACTCCACACCAAACAGATCTTCGGCAATCGGAGCATCCTCAGGAGATCTTGACTTAACAATGAATAATTGTTAAGTAATCTAAATAATAAGTTAGGAAAAACTTGGCCATTACGAGAGAAAATAAACGGAAGCCATGAAATCGTCAGTTTGCTATTTTCGTTACTAACGTCGAGTGAGGGACAACGAAAATTTTTGAAGTTCCGAGTTCCACGTTAAACTTAGCAATCTAAATCAGAGCTCGGGGAAAAGTTTCCTTTGTACCGATTTACATAAAATATCTCCCGTGCGAAATCTACTGCTAAATTTCGAACTTTATAAAACCAATATATTTACGTACGCTACTACAGTACAATCTATAGTGTGTGTACGTAAATTTATTGATTTCTAGGGTTCCATACCAAAACGGTATAACGAGACCCTATTACTGAGTGTCTGTCTGTCCGTCTGTCATGAACCGTCATAGTTAGACTTTTTATGTATTTATTGATTAATTTTAACTTTAAAACAATACAAAAAAATATATATGTTTAAATACAATTGAGTGCAAAGGCGGTCTTACAATAGCAAACTTTTACAGAGAACCATATGTTGCCGCTATAGCAGCAAATTTTAAAAAACAGAATAAAATATATATTTAAGGGCGCTCCTATTGTATTGCTCCTACAGCCATGATTTGTTAGCCCTTTTATAGGTACGGTACGATGGTCCGGAACCCTACGTGCGCGAGTCCAACTCGCACTTGGCGGATTTGAGTTAATATGTTTTTTTATTTTATAAATTATACCCCTTTATTTGCCTACGACTAAGTACAAGTTAAAGAAATAAAAGGAGAATAGATAAACAAAGATTTAATCAGAATACAAAAGGCGGCCTTATCGCTTAGTAGCGATCTCTTTAAGGCAACCTTATGTTTAAGAAAACAATGTTTTTCAGTATCGGGGTGCTTATCTGTATAATATAAATATTTCTGTTGTTTTATTTAAAAACTATCATCAGTTATCTTAGTACTCACAACACAAGCTAACGCTTACTTTGGGGCTAGATGGTGAATTGTGTGTTATTGGTAAAAAAACAACTTCGTTTTAATGCGAATATAAAATAGAAAACAGTTTAGTCTTAATTAAAGAAAATGGTGATATTTTTTCTAACTCTCAAAACTAAAATACATTGCAGTTCTAAATGAAGTGCTGTCTTTTTCCACGAAGAACACAATGACACTATTTGAAGAGCTTTCTTGATCTCTCTAAATAATTCCATATCGATAAACATATCTCAAAGATTGACGATTTACATAACAAAATATAATAATAAGGTTATGTCTCAAAGGACAGTTAAGAAGAGGTGTCAAAATTTACATCACAAAATGTAATAAGATAATGCCATAGATAATAGAACGACTTTGATAACAAAGCTAGGGCTAGTTTCAATAAACCTTAAGTACTTGGGCTTTGCTGCGCCAAAGTTAGCGTTAATACAAATAAGAACGAGATAAGATCAAATAACCGATTTGGTATAATGATCTGCGAAGTTGAGGTACCAGTTGGTATAAACTAAGCATATAACTTGACTTTGTGATAAATAAATAAAAATCGTTTATTTCGTTTCTTACATTGTACCTAAATGATACATGTTGTGAAGATCTCCTAGTAAGCATCAAAATACCAGTGTCAGGTGGCCTTACTCTTCCATAGCAAAAACAAGATAAAATAAAAATAAAACGGTTGAGTAGTGTGTCTTGGTGTGTATGGTGTGTTTATGTAACAATAGCAATAGTTAAATAATAAGTTAGTTTAATTTAGCAATTGCCCTTACTGCGGGGTTAGCACAAGTAGGAATCAAAAATAATATCCCCCGATTATATCCCCTTACAGGGGGATATAAATAACTTGTCCACCTGCACAAGTTGACCACTGTTTATTATTACACATATATTACTAGGATATTATTTCCACTCGTTCGCCCATGCTCTGAGAGTTGATAAAGCTGTGGGAGTCGATTAATTTTTGTCCTTTCCCCAAGAAAAGGCAAGACATCGTCTATAAAACGTAGCTTTAAATAAAAGTGTACAGATTTACTACTTGTACTACGAAACAAATAAATAAAATAAATAAATAAATATACTACGGCTATACACACATCGCCATCCATCACCAAAATAAGCGTAGCTTGTATTATGGGTATAAGGATAACTGATGAATATTTTTATGAATAATATATATAAATAATTATAATATAGATATTTACACCCATACACTGAAAAACATTCATGTTCCTCATACAAACATTTTCCAGTTGTGGAAATCGAACCCACGTCTTTAGACCCAGATAACAGGGTCGCTGCCCACTGCGCCAATCGGCCGTCATCTCAAATAGCAATGTAGAAACAAGCAACAGAATAAAAACCTGTTTTAGTTTTATACTTTATTATTATGTTTTTGTCTAGAACTTTAATAGATGCTGTAAAGCGATTTATTCCTTGTTACATGCAATCATGCAATTTACTCGATTGACACCGACCTTGCAACAAGCTTCTAAGTAGTAGGTACACAACATATTTCTACCTTACTTTTATTATAACACTAGATGTCCCGGCGAACTTCGTACCGCGGATCTTTTTTTTTTTTTGATGAATGTTATAATTTAGTACTTATTCCGGTCTAAGAGAAATCCAAAAAAATAAATATCTTAAAAATTGATCCAGCCGTTCTTGAGTTATAAATTGTGTAACGAACACAACTGCTTTTATATATATAGATATACTTATCATAAAGCTGAGAAGTTTGTTTCATTGTTTGTTTGTTTGAACGCGCTAATTTCTGGAAGTAATGATTTATAGATGATTTGAAAAATGTTTAAAAAAACGAAGAATAGAAGAAGTCTTTATTGCACATACAAAAAGAAAGATAGGTTAACATAACAAAGAATAATACCAAATATATGCGCAAAGGCGGCCTTATCGCTTGAAGCGATGATCCCTCCAGACGAACTTTGGTTGAAGAAACATATTATAAAAAACGTTTACATAAAAACATGATAGTCCAAGCTCTATAACCCTCTCTGCTGTGAAAGAAGAATAGTTTGCCCAGTCTAGGCAGTCTAATTAAGGTGATAAGGCACAATGATGATGCACTAATTAAATATCAAAAGTAGTCATTTAAAAAATGTAACTTCACTAAATTTAATTAAAACTAAAGTATCAATAAAGGAGCAGAAATTTATAAAACTGGCGAAACCGACGACAAAGTGAAGGAATTGCAAAAGAGGGGGTAGTTCGTCGCGAAAAGGAACACAATAGTTTGAAATATCACAAAAGAGGATCGGATCTTCCGAAACTTCCTCAAACGGCTTAACGAGGCCGATAAAAATGATTTATATGAGAGCAATTAGTGGAGATTGGAGAGTTGGCGACAGTAAAGTACCTATTTCAAAAAGCGTATACCTATAACTTTTATTACCTAATGCCGCGAAGTACGCATTATATTCTGTATTAGCCGGAACAAACAGACGGAAAGACAGACAAAATTGTAAAAAATGTTATTTTGGTGTATGTACCGTATATATATTCTTATACATGTCATTAAAAACGGTTATTTCAATATTACAAACAGACACTCCAAATGTATTATATGTATAGATTAAATAAATAGTCGCTGCCGCAAAGGAACGACGGCCGATTGACGCAGTTTGCAGCGACCCTGCTTTCTGAGTCCAAGGCCGTGGGTTCGATTCCCACAACTGGAAAATGTTTGTGTGATGAGCATGAATGTCTTTCAGTGTTGGGTGTTTATATGTATATTGCTATTTATTTAAGTCTGGTGACCCAAGACCTGGCGCTTATTAAGCCCAACGGCTAAGTATAGCATTTTGGGTTTCATGCCCTTAAGCCCACTGGATTTATTAGTGTACTACCTGCTGTATACTGTATGGCTATTTAATGGTTAATATATGATAAACTTATGAGATTTTAGAGGAATGTGCAGCGTCCAAATAAACTCATGTGAGTTTCAGGATACGAAGATTTATAATTCTAGTAGTTTGTGTAATAAAAAAATGAATAAATAAATAAAAAAAAGTGAACAGTTAAACGGCATATGTTTATTGTAAATATTAATTTTAGTTTGTAAGTATTATTATAAATTCATTCAAGGGCAATTGTATATTATTTTATAACAAATTACCAAATGAAATCTTTGAGTTGTCTCTCAATAAGTTCAAAGTTTATATAAAACGTAAGCTTACAGAAAAATCCTATTATAACATTAAGGATTATTTAAACGATAAAAAAGCTTGGGTGTGAATTGCTCTAGCTTCATAGCTTAATTTAAATTTACTGGAAGATGGTGATAACAAAAAAATAAATTTACCCGGCTAAGTTTGTTGTGGGCTCTTCTTAGACCAGGGCGCGTTTGGAACCCTCGTAGCTTTAGATTTAAGTTGGCGAACGAAGTTATCACCATCCCGTTACAATTATGTAAACAATTATATATGAACGCTTCATAAGTGCCTGTGATAGGCCTACATGAATAAAGAAATTTTGAATTTTGAATTTTGAATTTTATTACCCTAAAAAAATATATTTTTCGTTGGTTTAATAATAATTTATTATCGATAATTTGAATATACTTTGTATTGTATATTATA
Organism: Pararge aegeria; assembly: GCF_905163445.1. Taxonomy (NCBI): domain Eukaryota; kingdom Metazoa; phylum Arthropoda; class Insecta; order Lepidoptera; family Nymphalidae; genus Pararge; species Pararge aegeria. Next base: position 4,434,663 of record NC_053189.1, read on the forward strand.
ATAATACTTATATATTTTAGTGTAAGTTTATTATATTTATGTTTTATGTACTACGTGTAACCGAATTACGAGTTAATGTTGAAGGATGCATAATTATATTTCATAAGGTATCACCCTGTAAAAATAACATAACATTATGTAATTGACAGTACATAATGTACCTCTAAAGCCTGTGAAATATTATTTCCGTTTTCATTTACACGTTGTATAAGTGTTTTAACGTCATAACGTATTGGTTATGTTTAGTTACCTATTAGCAAGCATGTTTATAGCATACACTACCTAGCAATGTCCACCTTTCAATATCTCCCTAGCGTAAACTTTGTCTGTAAGAGATCGCTCGTTAGCGATAAGAGCGCCTTTTTGTGCATACCTATTATATTTAAGTTAAATGTGGTTATCTTAATTATAATTTTCTGAGGCTTACAATAATGTATTTATCTACATACTTATAAATGCGAAAGTGTGTTTGTTTGTTTTTTGTTTTGTTTGAAGTTTTTATTACATTACATTACACATTTTATCCAAATTAAAAACAAATACAGAAGAAACTTAGAAAATAAAATAGAGCGTGCAAAGTTTGTTTGTCTGTTTGTTTTTCCTTTACGCCAAAACTGTGCAACCAATCCACTTGAATTTTGTCATATAGTTAGTTTAGTTAGTTGAGAGCTAGCTTTTGTTACTCTCCTTGCTAAAAGCAAGTAGTAAAGGCTTCTTTCATCATCATATAAACCCATTACCGGGCCACTACAGGGCACGGGTCTACTCCCACAATGAGAAGGGGTTAAGGCCGTAGTCCACCATGCTGCCCCAGTACAGATTGGTGGACTCCTCAACCCGTTAAGAAACATTATGGAGAACTCCAAAGCATGCAGATTACCTCACGATGTTTTCCTTTACCGTTGAAGCAAGTGATATTTTAATTGCTTAGAACGCACATAACTTAAAAACGTTAGAGGTGCGCGCTGGGATTGGAACCCGGCCCCCCGAAAGTGAAGTCGAAGTCCTACCCACTGGGTTATTACCGATTACTACTCCATTACTCTATATTCATGGAATCAAACGTCTACCACCGGATTTGTAAAAAACCGTAATTAACGCGCACAAATAACGCGGTCAAAAGCTAGTAAGAGAGATGATTTACTACTCAGAGGCATGGAAACAGCAAAATGTATTGAACGATTGGATAGTCTCAGTATTACGTTGGAGCTCGGGACCATGACAGATCTCCGCTGACTGCAGCCAAACAGATTTAGCAGATTCTGGCTGCAAATGGAAATCCTGCCCTAAATAGGCACTCGCGCCATTTTCAACGTGTATACTGAAATTGAATACGTGGGACACACATAGAAGTGAGGAAATGTGACGGAATATCATTTTACACGGTATTTATTTTCCCTTTTTGGGGTTGCGAACCCATATTGGAAAAACTGAACCCTTTTATGATCACTTTGTTGTCTACAAAGAACATCAAGCTTAATGCAAAATCTTTACTAAAATTTAATTCAAAATTCAAAATTCATTTATTTAAAGTAGGCCCAGTTTATAAGCACCTTTGAAACGTCAAGTCAGTCTGTTTTTAGTGATTCTACCACCGCGCCGGTTCGGAAGGCAGATTCCACCGAGAAGAGCCGGCAAGAAACTCAGCAGATTATTCTTTTTCAACATCATTTTACAGTTTACAATCTCTTAAATTTTCTATCTTGTGAGAGATGAGAACGGAGCGTGCATCCAAGCAGCCTTGTCGTTAAGAAATTCAATTCAATTCAAGATTTATGTTTAAACATTGAGTTTTAACACAATGTTTAAGCAAAACGCAATAAAGAGATACAGCCTTTGAAACCGTGTTTGATTAGTACTGCCACTGCCAACGAATATTACAGAGTACTTCCCCGTAACTTATAATCTTGAAAATGATCATGTTTTGTCATGTTGACAAGTCTTCAGAAAATTCAAAAAACCAATGTGAAATATATCTATGACTCTAAATTGCGGGGCCTCAAAAGAGGATAGGCACATTAGAAATAATAAAACCAATGTTTAGTATAAAAAGTGCACGGATGTTTTACTTGCCTGGAAAGCTATAAATGTAAAAAAAATAAAAAAAAAACAGACTTTTTAAAGCCACAACCTATACACATATATACTTTCATTCGGAATTACGGAAAGGATGTTTTGTTCCATACAAGTATTAATTCGACATTGATTATGCTGCTTATAAAAAAATCATATTAATCCCGATGAGAAATGAATAGCTCGAGCCCGTTTAGAACGTGTCTAGCGGAATTAAGGCCAATTTATGAGGTCGTTAAAGTTATGGTAGGCCAAAAGGTAAAGGTTAACCCAGTCTATTGGATAATTTCGTCACTGGAACGAGCGCGTGGTTTATGCGAGATTTAGCTAAGAATATACCTACGGTGTTTTTTAATTTATCCAAATCTTTTATCTACACTTTCATTACATTGCCGAAGATTTATTTACTGTGTTGTATAAATATTGAAGAAATTATAAATTGCAACGTATAGATTCTCCTGCTCTTCGCGGAGTAGGTATAGCAGATTAATTTTCATAGTACCTATATCATAAAAATACGCAAAGTACCTAACGCCTGCTTCTATCTAATATAATTATATCGTACTACTAGATGTGCCCTGCGGCTTCATCCGCGTAAATTAAGGTACGCAGCGTAGGAACTGCTTCATAGTCTACCAAACATATGATGATATGATATTAATTACAGATGGTATTTCAACATATGTAAACGAACGACTGAGATGTGGTCGTATAATTTGTTGGTCTGAGATACCCAATCACCCACTATTTGAAACTCCCGTTTTGCCTTACTTAAAACACATTCCCTCTTTCAATTTTCGATTTTAGTACTTGTTCATACCATTAAACACCCTGTTTGGCAGCGACAATAAAAATTATATGGCATTTGTTATTTTTCTTACACAAACGTATATTAAAACAAGTAAACATAAATAACCACAAGCATTTCATTACAAGGTATGGATAACATTCTGAACTCTTGAAGACTCTTGCGTGAAACTGAAATATAAAATAAACTGTAACTATTTCCAAAACATAGGACCAACCAATATTACAAATTACTATGTAATCTGACATCTCGTAAATTTGTGAGTGCTGCCATCTTTAGACAACTCGCATGATACACTTACATCGAGAACACTAGAGGCCATTAAATTAAGTCAAGTATAAGTAAAACTCACCATTATAATATAAACGAATAAAAAATAAAAATAATCTATGTCTTCAATTACAGAAGGAAAAGCAATCGCAGCACAAAACTTTGATATAGTTAACCATAACGCTTCAACGCATTTGCATAATTTTATCATTGAGATCCTGGGAACTTTGTCCTGGATTAAGCCGACTACCGAGCGAACTGGAGCATTTATTTTAATTCTAACTTGGGAAATGATAAACGTATCGTTAAATGAGAAAAGTGTCAACCGTGACAGAAATGTTATAGCGCAATTTTGGAGCACCATTAGTAAATGTTTTTTACATCACACAATCCTTACTTGAAATTATATCTAGTCTAAACCATCCTTTCTTATTTTCACCCACGTACATTCTGTAAATAATAGGACATTGATATAATAAATATTAACCCTATTATAATATACAGGTAGAATATGGAGAACTTTCAGAAATGCAGGTTTCTTTCGCTACGACTAAAAGGAGCATAGCACCAATTAAGAATGTTTCGAAATCAAGGTTTTGTTTTTCTTTTTGAGAGCTTTCGCTGCGTGCGCTGCGTAAAGAGTTAAAGTTTCAATAAAATCATGTATGACAATGTTGTTTCTCTTTAAAAGTTCTAAAAAAAATCCGGGACAGCATATGTCTATCTTTTAAGGTTAACTTATACGCGGACGAAATCGCGAGGGTCCGCTAGTATACAATAATTTTTAAAAGAGCTAGTTCCTATATAGCCCGAAGGCTTGCGATAGAGAAGCGTAATCGTCTCGGATAAAATGCCCTAAAGGGAACTATTAGACGGGTGTCTTCTTGGTGCCGTTGTCATTTTTGTGTATTTCGCTATTACTATATTATCTGTTTAAATGGTATTTGTAATTGAATTTCCCTAAGTCCCATCGACTTAATGGCTTGATGTATTGAACCGAATGTAGGCAGAATCTATTGGACAATAACATATTCTTTTCCTTTTATAAACTCGCTTACAGTGTCTGAGAATCATTGTCGCATGGTATGCCATGGCTGAAACTTGAGAACGGATATGTTGTCATATTATGTGAAGTGAAGTTAAAGCAGTATTTGCCGAGTGGGTAAAGATTCGGCCTTTCGGGAGCCCAGATTCCCACCCCACTAACTTTTCGGAGATATGTTCGTTTTTAATTTAAACAATTTAATATCACTTGTTTTAGGGGCGAAGGAAAACATCGTGAGGAAACCAGCACGCCTGAAAGTTCTCCGTAACGTTCTTAAGGGCGTGTGAAGGCTACCAATCAGACCTTGGCCATGCAGGGTGGTGGACTATGGCCTTAACCCTTCTTGAGAGGAGACCCGTGGCCCGTCGTGGCCGGTAATGGGTTGACGATGTTGATGTGATTATTTTCTGATCTTGTATTTGTAGATAGATAGATAAAGTATTTATTGTACAAATTAAAAGTGAAAACTTCGAAATAGAGAAATAATTATAATTGACAGCCGATTGATGCAGCGGGCAGCGACTCTGCTTTCTGAGTCCAAGGTCGTGGGTTCGATTCCCACAACTAGAAAATGTTTGTGTGATGAACATGAAAGTTTTTCAGCGCCCAGACACTGTTTATATGTAAATTATAAGTATTTATGTATATTATTCATAAACATATTCATCAGTCGTCTTAGTACCCTAACACAAGCTACGCTTACTTTGGGGATAGATGGCAATGTGCAGTGTAATGACGCAGTATATTTATTTATTATTATTTATTTAATAATTGAAAAGCACTTTCTTTGTGATTCAAAAACACATCTCAACCAGATTGGCGTAGATTGGCCAAAGGTTAAGAAGTTAGGTTATTAAGATAATAATTTACATTGTTATTTTGAAGCTAGTATTCAGTTCTATTCAGTTTTTCAGATGTCGTGCGGAAACTATTAATATTTCGGATTTCGTTCCATTACATTCAGTTGATTACTTCGAAACAGAGATTAGTAATTTAAAAACCTTTATTGTAATTTACCAAACACATTCCCAACCGCTTGGCTAAGATCGGCCAAAGGTTAAGAAGTTAGGCTATTAAGATAATAATTTACATAGTTATTTTGGAAAACGAAACATTTAGGAATCTATGCGTTTCCATTACATTCAGTTAATTACTTCGAAATAGAGAAATAATTATAGTTTACAGCCGATTGATGCAGCGGGCAGCGACTCTGCTTTCTGAGTCCAAGGCCGTGGGTTCGATTCCCACAACTAGAAAATGTTTGTGTGATGAACATGAAAGTTTTTTAGTGTCTGGGTGTTTATATGTAAATTATAAGTATTTATGTATATTATTCATAAACATATTCATCAGTCGTCTTAGTACCCTAACACAAGCTACGCTTACTTTGGGGCTAGATGGCAATGTGTGTAATGTCGCAGTATATTTATTTGTTATTAATTATTTAACAATTTAAAAGCACGTTTCTTTGTGATTCAAAAAACACATCTCAGCCAGCTTGGCTTAGATTGGCCAAAGGTTAGGAAGTCAGGTTATTATGATAATGACACACATTATACATCTACATTACGTTATCACATTTACATACATTATATTTAAAAAAAAAAATTTAAAAATGAACTATTTACACGTTTGCATTCCATTTCATTCAGTTAACAAGATTAAACACAAAACAACATAACATTCTCATCATTTTTAATATCACAGTGCCATTGTATTTACTTTAGCATCTTGTCTCAAGAAAACTCACACAAATAAATGCTCTGAATTGAACTCTTTGCTTATGTAAATACAGGCGACGCAGTAGTAATGGGATATCTCTACAAGGCAATTCGACCTCAATGTTTCTTATGTAACTTGCAAAGGCTGGCATAGGCCCTTCTTTTGTATAAAAATATTCATGGGCAGGTCTATACTTGTATTCTAGGGATGGCGACACTTTACTAGACACACTTACAATGAACATTTTTTTTTTATATAGCAATAATGAACAAAACAAGCTGATGTCTCACCTGATGTTAAGTAGAAAACGATGGCCGATGATTTGCTATACTCCGCGGAAATCAGGAGAATCTGCATGATCTGATTTATAATTTCTTTCCATCTTTATAATATACTCAAAACAGATATTCGGAAATGTACTCTCGCATTTCTCGTTGTGTTTGAGCGTATATTGCCGAAGATCTGTTTCGTGTGGAGTATAAAGATTGAAGATATAAATTATGTAATACAGATACTTCTGCTTTTCGCGGAGTATAGCCAATTAAGCTTAATGTGCATAATAAATTCAAATTCATTTATTTCAAGTAGGCCTACTTTATAAGCACTTTTGAAACGTCAAGTATGTATGTATGTATCTACCACCGGTTCGGAAAGCAGATTCTACCGAGAAGAGCCGGTAAGAAACTCAGTAGTTGCTCTTTTCCAACATCAACATTTACAATCATTTTTCCATCTTGCGGGAGATGAGAGCGAGGCTGGCTGCTTCCAATCTACCTTGTCATTGAGGAATTCATCAAATGTAATAACCTCGCTGTAATAGATGCGTTTTTACACATTTTTTAAATGTATGCATTGGTAGGTCAAGAATTTTCTTTGCGGAACTCTATGAATATATCATAGAGTTCCGCAAAGTAATTCGCTCATCACATACTGTATCTATCCAGTATGTAATGAGCGAGTCCTACAAATTGCCACCCTTTACTGTCATCCTGAGGCGTAGGCTTTAAGCCTCAGGTGCCTGTTATCACACCGGCGACCACGACGTTCGGACCAGAACACAGCGATGCTGCTTGACGGCAGAAATAAGCATGACGGTAGTAGGTACTTCCGCGGACGAGCTCTGTCACAGAAAGCTCCACTACTATTAAAAATAGGGTAAGGTAGATTATGGATAGAAGGAAGGAGGAATATACGTTATTGTACATGAATAAACTACTATAATAAGACATTGACGTGATGACCTATGGCTCTGAAACATGGTCGTTAACTATGGGCCTCATAAGAAGGCTTAGAGTCACTCAGCGGGCGATGGAGAGAGCTATGCTCGTAGTATCTCTACGCGATCGAAACAGAAATGTGGAGATTCGTAGAAGAACCAAAGTTACCGACATAGCTCAACGAGTCGCGAAGCTTAAGTGGCAATGGGCCGGGCACATAGTTCGGAGAAAGGATGGACGTTGGGGTCCCAAGGTGCTGGAATGGCAGCCCCGTACTGGTAAGCGCAGCGTTGGTCGACCCCCAACGAGGTGGACAGACGACATTAAGCGCGTCGCAGGTAGCCGCTGGATCCAAGCGGCTCAGAATCGTGGAACTTGGAACTCCCTACAAAAGACGTCTATCGGTTGATGTGATGATGATGATGAATAAGACATTGCTTAACAGTTGTTCAAATGTAGCGTATAAAACGAATCCCCTATTCGATTAATGCGTTACATTTATCCAGGGGCTCAATATAACGTCTAAACCTCTAACAGGTTAAACTGCTACCATCTTTGACTGCATCATCACTTATCAGCATTGGAATTAAAAAAAACTGCTGGGATCCCGCTATACCTCATGACTGGGCATCTAAAATTTAACGAAGACAGCCCGGGTATCGAAAAACTGAAAATTTAAATTTGGATGTTGACAGTTCGTGTTATCATTAACAAGAAACCTGTCAATTACATCGTAAAATCGTTGACGTAAAGCGCTGTAGAGAAAATGTAAGAGATATTTTATCTGAATTAAGTTTATTATATTTTATCACGATCACGCTTACAACGGTTATATCTTATCCAATCTTAAATGGAATACGCTAATCTGAAATCTGAACTCGATATTGTAAAGCTGAAAAGTCGTTTTTTTTGTACGGGGAATACTAGACAGCTTATTAGCGCAGTGGGCAGCTACCCTGTTTTCTGAGTCCAAGGTCGTGGGTTCGATTCCCACAACTGGAAAATATTTGTGTGATGAACATGAATGTTTCTCAGTGTCTGGGTGTTTATATGCACAGTATAAGTATTTAGTTTCATTTTATTTAAAAATATTAATCAGGCATCTTAGTACCCATAACACAAGCTGCGCTTACTTTGGGGCTAGATGGCGTTGTGTTTTGTCGCACTATATTTATTTACTAGCTGACCCGCGTAACTTCGTCTGCATCAAATCGGTTATTATCGGATTTAATATCTTTTAACATTTCTATACCCGTCGTAACGTCTAAACGATAGGTCCAATTTGAATAATTTAAAGAGGTATTTGCAGGTACATAATCAATTTTAACTAAGATAAGGATCTGTTAGGAACTTCACCATCTTAAGATTGTACCCGTGTTTTGATTGACAAATTATAACAAAAATCGGTTATTGTGTCTAACAGTCTGTATTTACATTTAGCCTCCCGGACATTTTTGTAGGTAAAAATGATTACTTTAACCATGTCCATCCATCCATACATACACCCATCATTTATAATATAAGTAGGATTATTTATTTACTAAGCAAGATATTGATCGTTCGTTATAAGCTCGATGGGAAGCCGAAGTCCTTAAAACGGGGCTATCACCGGTTTTTCTTAATAGCTACTAATATTTCGCGGAGTAACCGACCTAATTTGCAAGCCATTCCAGCGGAAAGACTCATAAAAATAAAATTCGTAGCAAGTGGCGGAGGCACGCGGCCTTTTCAAATGAAATACACACAATGGGAAAATTCTATGGGAGGTTCTGGGGCGAACGCGGAAAGGCATGAGAGCGATTAAAACAAAATATGCGCGAAATGAAACTAGGCACGTGCAGGATTAAAGTGGCAGCTGTAATGGCTTGCTATGAGAAAATGGCATATTTTTATATGATATCACATTTATGTATAACTAGCTTTTGCCCGCGACTTCGTCCGCGTTTGTAAAGGTTTTTAAATAATCCCTTATGAACAGTTTATTTAACCGGGCTTTAAATTATGCAATGTATATATCCAGGGTGCAAGCTATGTCTTTATTTTATCCTTGTACCAAATTTTTGAAAGTTTAGCCAAACATACAAACAAACAGACAGACAAACTTTCGCAATCAACATCACCTACCATAGTTTCATCTCACCTGTTATGTTTTGGTCCCTGTCACAATTTAAGGAGCATCAAAAGATTTTCGATGGAGCTGGTAAAGCATAATTGAATGAAATCAGTAAATGGATGCGTGACCAAGTTTGGAGGCTTAAAATAGAATTAAGCGTACTTCAGTTTCAGCTTTTTAAGTGTTAAAGTAAGATTTAATATCATACTCTTAGTTGATTTGTACGTAGAAGGGTAACCAAGAATATTCCTACCATTTTTCTCTTGTATACTATGTGGAATTTATATTATAAAGCTACTTAAGTCTTAAGTCAGTGGAGCACTCAGCAGAGACAGACTGTCTCTAATGATATTTACAAGGTCGTTATCATGATACGATCATTCCAATAAAAAAAGGTTTCTTAAAATAAAAAGATATTAATGGAATGGGCGAGACATGTACAGTGCATGAACGGTACAATCGCCCTTAAGATGTTGATGGAAGGCGTACCGTAGGGGCCTGGCGTAGTGGCCAAGGACGATTAAAAGGCAAAATGATTGATGGTGAGAGACAGGAGACATTAGTATTTTGGAAGCCGGGAGTTGGAAGGAAGCTGCTTCTGATCTCCTGCGATGCAAAAATTTGCTTCATATACCCATGGTCCACCAGTGGCGTGCATAGAGGGTATGCAGATGATATAAAATGAAGAAAATCTCCAGTACGCGTTAAAAATACTTAAGGGTTTTTATAACTCTTACACTGCCTATCCCAAGTTTTTTATAACTCCTACTGGAGATTTCCTTCATTTTTATCTGGTATGCACGCCACTGTGGTCCACCCAGGACTAGAGCAATAATGATGGATAGATGAGTCGTTGAAATAAAAACTTGCTAGCATTTTATCCCACAGACTATAAAACCTAAAATTACATCAAACGTCTAACCAAATAAAAGGTCAGGAAGTCTCGTTATCCTAGTAACACATAGTCAAACTAACGTAGAGTGTAAACGTCAGGGCCTGTCCAAGCAGTGACAAAAAGCTGACGATCAACCGTGCCTTGACGAGGGTACGAGAACCTTAGCTTGTTTTATTGAAGAAGTAAGACGTATCGTTCCGCGCCAAAGTAATAATATGCAGATGGATAAGCTAATATATAAAATTAGCTTTAAATACTATTGTATTTAAAGCAAATTTTATTAAGGGAACTGCTTTTTGTCTGGTGGAAGTCATCTGCCTGGGCTAGTAACCACCCAAAGAAGCTGCAGTAATTTAGCCGTATAGAAACCGATGAGGTGAGATTAGCCCATAATTGGGACGGCCGATTGGCGCAGTGGGCAGCGACCTACTTTCTGTGTCCAAGGCCGTGGGTTCGATTCCCACAACTGGCAAATGTTTGTGTGTTAAATAGGAATGTTTCTCAGTGTCTGGGTGTTTATATTTACATTTTTGTATGTTATTCATAAAAATATTCATCAGTAATCTTTGTACTCATAACACAAGCTACGCTTACTTAGGGGCATGATGGCGATGTGTGTATTGTCGTAGTATATTTATTTATATTTATTATCAACACTTTTGACCAGGTGATTTTGCTGTCAAGGCACAACTTTTATCAGAAAATGAATTGGTACAATACAAATAAAGAAGGCTTTTGATATTCTCATAGTTCGTAAGTAATGACGTAATAAGCTGACCCCAATACTAATTTTCATTCCGTATTTCCGTTACCGTAGGGTTTCGTTGCCTCAATGATAAAAACGAACCCTTATCGTCCGTCTGTCACAATCTCTTATTTCAGTAACAGCTAATGCTATCGACTTGAAATTTGGAATAGAAGTTGTGCATTATTTACTTCTTTACAAGAATTAATGAATAAGAGAATGCATTTTACAAACTGAAAAGGTAACTTAGGACTTCGTCCTCCCTCCCGGGGAACTGAATTCCATATCCGGCAAACACTACATGTTTTTTTAATCTATGAAGAGCTTTTCAAGCTATGAAATATCAGTTGCTTCAACGCGAGCAACAACAACATCGTGAGGAAACCTGTCTGCCTGAGAGTTCCCTATAGGGATTTCAAAAGCTTGTGAAGTCTTCCGATCCACACTTTGTAGTGTGCAGTGGCGTGCACAAGGTTTTTGACCAGAGTATGCATAAAGAAGTAAGGCGCCATAAAATGGAGAAATAGTTCGCACTGGTGAGATATACAAAAATTTTAGGGTATGCAGTGCTTTTGCGGATGTATGAAGTGCACGCCACTGGTAGTGTGGTAGCCTAAATCCTTCTTAATTTGAAAACCGAAAGGGCTGAGTTGATAAATGATGCTATTAGAAATCCCTTCCAAGTTTAAAAAGTATCTACTACATCCGTGGGCTTAAAACACTTTGTATCTACATATCATCACATCAACCCATTACCGGCCCACTACAGGGCACGGCAGGGGGATTTCGACAGGCTTGTGACAGGTGTAAATCTTACAATCTTTTGATTTCCTCCCACAATGAGAAGGGTTAAGGCATTAATTAGTCCAACATCCTGCCCAGTGGGGATCGGTATCGGTTATCTACATATTATATTCATAAAAAAAATGTAAGACAATTTCAGAGGGGGAGAAAAAATAACGACGACGTGGGTACTAAGATAGCTGATGAATATTTTTGTGAATATAATACACATAAATACTTATACTATACAGATAAACACCCAGACACTGAAAAACATTCATGTTCATAACACAAACATTTTTTTCCAGTTTTGGGAATCGAACCCACGGCCTTGGACGAGGCAGGGTCGCTGCCCACTGCGCCAACCGGCTGTCAATGTAATAAGTACCAGACGAATTCTCGTATAGTACCTACTCATTGTAAAGTTTAGAGGGTAACTGATAACGTAAACGCTTAAAGTTATTGTCACATTTATCAGGATCCCAACGTCTGTATTACAAACAGTTAATTAATTCACCGCAATAGCTCGAGTGTTGCTTAGTCGCGATAACGTACTAAATAACCGATTGCGATGTTTAAGTAACGTAAGATCTTAGTGGGTGACTGAATGTACATTAAAGTCTTGAACATCGTCGCAAATTTGCCTGACTAATGTATTGTAAGAGACATTTGGAGAGTGTACTCTGGAGCTAGTCGATTTGGTTAAACCATTTTCTTTTTACCATCAACAAGTACGAAGCCCTTTGCTTCTACGTTTCTAATGGCGCAGTTTGCACGACCCCGCTTTCTGAGTACTTTGACAGCCGGTTGGCGCAGTGGGCAGCGACCCTGCCTCGTCCAAGGCCGTGGGTTCGATTCCCACTACTGGAAAATGTTTGTGTGATGAGCATGAATGTTTTTCAGTGTCTGGGTGATTAAATGTATATTGCTATTTATTTATGTATATTATTCATAAAAATATTCATCAGTTATCTTAGTACCCATAACACAAGCTACGCTTACTTTGGGGCTAGGTGGCGATGTGTGTATTGTCGTAGTATATTTATTTATTAATACGCACCGCAAAGGTGTGGAGTGATCTTATTCGTCTTTCCCGAAACCTATAGGTAATCATGGTACATTCAAATTAAGAGTGAATAGGTATCTTCTAAGCAAGCGCGTCACATCTTAGGCTGTATCATCACCTAGTCTATATATTTATAAAAAAAAATGACAGTTATTTTTCCCTTACCCAAAGATCACGCTAACCGTCGATCCCGTATATGCCTTATCATAAGTAGTTTACTAACGAAAGTAAGGTAATAGTTGTTAGTGCGCCAACATATATTGGAGTAACGTGGTGGATTTGAACCACTTAAAACTTTTTATTGTTAAGGCCGCTTTGTTTTATGGGTACATATTAATGATAATAATATTTTTTTTAATAAATTTTTAATAGTGTTTTTTTATTTTTTTAAGCATTGTTAAGAATTTAAAAAAAAATGAAAAAGAATAAATGAAATACCACCAACATCATCTGTAATGCCACCCGTCGAATACGTCAGATTTTTTCTAAATTATTTATCAATAATAATATTTTATACAGTATTTATAGAAGAAAAACCAATAGTAAACAATAGAAATAATAATTAATTATGTGAAAGATGCAGGCATTTATTTTGAAAACCTTCCAAGCCGTATGTTTAAAAATTTTAAAAGGACAACGTCTCGGCTGTTTTAAAAATGATTGCAAATACTTCATTAAACGTACTTTGGTTTTACGTAATCCTTTTGTCTTTTCAGATCTTTGTTAGTTTTCTACTGGGATGATCTAGTTTCAGTTCAGCGTCTTTTGACGTCATTGTCTTCTTGTTATTACCTAGTATGATAGCAGAGACGTGAATCGGGGATATCCTAGTGGTTAGGAATTCAGCCTCCCTTTCGGGGGAACTGAGTTCGATCCTGGATCCGCATCTCTAACTTTTATGAGCTATGTGCGTTTTAAACATATAAGTATAACTTGATTAATAAAATAATTCTAAAGATTGTTAAACTTTAAAATGATGTTGGAAAAGAGCAATCTGCTGAGTTTCCGAAACGGTGGTAGAGTCACTACAAACAGACTGACTAGACGTTTTAAAAGTGCTTATTAATTAGGCCTAATTGAAATAAATGAATTTTGACTTGGAATTAGCTTAAACGTTATCGCTCTAACGAAACTTTCCCGTTCCTATTTTTAACAAAAAAAAATCTGTACTGTCCGCTCTCGCTCAAGTTGTCCTAAGGTCGCCTGTAAGAATTCGCTACTAAGAAATAAAACCGCCTTTGGTATTCTACTTCCTTCTATGTGTATATATTCTTCTTTTATTTCTTAAACTTCATAGTGGTGTACAAATAAATAGTTAAATAATAATAATAATAAAAAACATCATTATATTCCAACCAATTTTCAGCAAACTATAATAAATTATACACAGACACCTTCCTCGTGAGTCATTCTGTTCATTATTGAAAACCTTATGGAAATCCGTTCGGTAGTTTTTCACCTTGTGCCAAGACAAACAGACCGACGCGGTGGAGGGACTTTTTTATAATATGAAAAGAATAAACAAAGATAATGATATACTTTACTTCTATGCGAAGCCGGATCGGTTCGCTAGTAATCTAGATTTAACGACAATAACTGGGGCCAAGGTTTCGTGTGATTTTCGAGGGATGGGGGATGTGGATACAGAAACACCCGATAAGTTACTTACAGTTTTTGACTCACTCCAGAGTCGAACCTTGCACCACGTGATCCGTCGTTAAACTAGTACGGAAAACGGTAAAAAATATGATTTATAAATTATTTATACTCTTTGTTTGTACTCTACAGCATTTTAAGAAAATAAAAAAATTGGTTGTCTGTAAAGTCGGCTTACTGACGATAGTTGAACGTGACAACGTCGTAAGAAAATACTGATGGTATGGTTGCATTTTTCAAAAGAAAATTTTAATTTTATTTGTTTGATAGATATTATCGTTGCTATAAACAATTGACACCACATTCACTTTTCACTGCACTTCATCCTTGCCGAAAACATGTAAATGTATTATTGTATAGAAGCTGTCCACGCGGACGCAACGCGAAGGCTGACTGTGCCTCTTTGTCGCTCGTTCCGCGCTCTCGCTTGCGCTTCAAGCCTTGAATGGAACGCCGCAGAGCGAGGTAACGCCGCATATGTCATGTTTTTTCGTGCGTGCAGCCGGCTCCATCGAATTATGAGACGTTGTCATGTCAATAAACAGACTCTTCAAGTAGCGGGATACAAAAGGCGGCCTTATCTCTGCCTACTATAAAAACACATATTCGAATAACTACCACACAATTACTATATAATGAATGTTTAATAATGATAAATTATTAAATGTTCGTTATATCCAAAATTACACATTTTAAGTAGCAATAACCGGGATGTGACAAAATGGCGGTGCTGACCGAAACCCGGGGTTGACGAGGGTACGACCACTTTTCAAGGTATTGTTTTATTAGATCTCAATAAGATTTTTGTTTTTTTTTTTAAACACAGTGTCGGAAATATAAATTACTTTAATATAAAATTGTACACCTGTACCTACTATCTGTCTCGTTCGTCTAGTGGTTAGCATGTTCAATTACGGTTCGCTAGGTTCTGGGTTCAAATCCCAGGTCGGAAATTACGGATTTTTCTGGAAAAAGATCTCATCACTAGTCCATCATCATCATCAATTCAACCGATTGACGCCCACTGCTGGACATAGGCCTTTCATAGGAAGTTCTATAATCAACGGTCCTGGGTCTCTTGTTTCCAGGGGCTCCCAGCGACTCGCTCTCGATGTCGTTTGTCTACGTCATTGGGGGCCAACCAGCACCTTAGGAACGTCCATCGGTTCGACGACTAGTCTGGAGTTAGGAAATTTGCCGGACCCTCATACCTCGGAGAGCAGTTTAAGCCATCGGTGGCAGCAATTAACATGCACAAAATTAATAACATTCAGAAACCGTTAACAAGACTAATATTGAAACAACAAAAACCACTCTACTTTAGTAGTGTTTCTCGAACAGGCGGTTAGTTACTTCAAACCGTTTAGCAGTTGACAGTAATTATTTTACCTCTAATGTTTTAGAGGTTTACCAGACAATGGGTAAAATGGAAAAAGAAGAACACGAAACACTTTATTGCACGTATAACATACAGGAAAAGAAATCGTAAGGAGTATACAGTACATATGTAGTATGTAGACATGCAATGGCGGCCTTATTGCTGCAAGCAATCTCTGACAGGCAACCTTTGTAGACAGGACTTACAGCAAGAGAACGGGATAGTGCCAAGAGTGTTGATAGATGTACACAAATACCAAAATGTATAGATACAAATACGGAGATAATTTAAATAAATATACATAATATTTATAAATATATAACATACATAATATACATAAGTAGATTTTAATACATAATTTGAAACAATAATAAAGAATCTACTTCAAATGCCATTACTCAAAGAGAGGTAGTAGTCCTCCAGACGACTCTTAAATATAGGAAGGGAATTACTTCGACGGATTTCAGCAGGCAGATTGTTCCAGAGCATAATTGCCTTAAAGGTGAAAAAATTACCGAAGAACTTCGTTTTACAAAATAGGAGTACCAGACGGTTACCTAGGCGGGATTGAAGGTTGAAATGAAAGTTTGTGAGCAAGCAACATTCCGCGAGTGTGAAGTGCGCGTGGCGTTTTCACTGTTTTTGGATACAATGAAATGTTATCAGCATGCAATAATGGCTGAATGCGGGTTCTGTATGTTCTTAAATCCGTTTTAACATGTACAAATGACGCGAGATTTGTTAAAGCCTGACTAGAGCACGATTTATTGAAGAAATGTTATAAACACCTCCAATCGTTATCGTTTACCTCTTGACGACCGCGCTGACGTAGCGGAATGATGAGGCTGTGGGAATTGGGAGTTCCTGTCTCAAGTAAATGGGTGGTCTGGGTGGCTCCGGCCTCTAATCAAAGCTATATCATTACCTTATCATCATTTACGAGTCTCCTCTCAGGGTTTTCCAATAGCGAATAGCGGATTTTACAGGTTTCTGAGAACATAAAAGAGAACTCGCAGGTTTCCTGACGACGGTTTCTTCACCGTTAAAGCAAGTGCTAAAGTTTTGCATATAACGCACTTAGCTCTGAAAACTTGGGGGGGCTGGGAATGAAACTCATTCCCCTAAAGAGAGGCCGAAACCCTGATTACTAGGTTATCAGTTCGCTTACCTTAGCTGCAAAGATAAAAAGAATTTACCTAAGTTCAATAAACTGCCATATTTCTTCCGAAATCGAACCGCATCTTTTCTTACCATCATATGCTAATCTAGAGTGCGCAGTCAAACGCCAACTCGCTTTAAATGGTAGAATAATTTAAAAATCCTACCTTTCTATACATGAACACAGTTCCCTGGTAACTAAGCACAATATAGGTTAGTGGGCGGTACTCACAAAGATATAGGCCTTTATAAAATTGTTTGAGAGTTTTGCGTCATCTGAAAGTGAATATCCTCCTTTTTTTGTATTATTCATAGCAGGAATACAGTATTGATGTTTCGTTTAGTACTAATGTACTACAACAATACACACATCGCCATCACCCAGACGCTGACAAAACATTCATGTTCGTCACACAATCATTTTTCCAGTTGTGGGAATCGAACCCACGGCCTTGGAAGCAGAAAACAGGGTCGTTGCCCATTGCGCCAATCAGCAGTCAATAATTGACGTATTAAAATAACAATAATATTAACGTTTAATTCAGATAAAAATCCATAGCTACAACAATAACAATTATCTAATTCACTATATTATAAATTAAAAAAAAAAACCTATAAAAAATAAATAATTAGGAATCTTCTAAGGTAAGTCTTGAGCACTTGGTGTGTGAGTGTGTACCAACCCAGTGCTACATAAAGGGGTTTTCCCATTTATTGCTTAATATTTTCAAAATATTGTTGGAGCTTCCGCGCATTCTGCTCATCATTGTTGCAGATTGATGTTTTAAGCATATGACCAACTGATGGAGAACCTTCGCTTATAAACGGAGCAAAACTTCGCAGGGCATGCAAGGAACACGTTTTGCAAAAAGCCGATCTGTGTTCATTAACCTGAGGCGTAGGTACCTGTTATAACTTCCCCGGAGGAGATCTGTCACAAGAAGCTTTACTACTAATCAAAATGGATGGATGGAATTAAATGGATGACGGAATTAAATGGATGGACTTGCGTTATGACAGTAGGTATGTACTTATTCTGGTTTGCATACTGGTCTTTTAACTTTTAACTTGATTAGACCACGACTTGCGGTAGATTCACGTGGACATACTGTGAAAAATCTTTTATCTCTCAATATTATCTACTAAAAGACTGATGTCCGATCGGCTGGGGTGATTTCCATACTTGGAATTCAGGATTTTCTCGCGTTTGGCTCGCCAGACGTGCCGCTTAGCGATTTAGCATTCCAAAACGATTCCGAGAAACCCAAAGTTTTCTTTTTCTTAGAGGGCTTTTATAGAGACCATGGGAAATAGTTTGATAATTATTATCATCATCATTATTGGTCATCACATCACGGGTCTCCTCGCACAGTGACAAGGGGTTAAGGCCGTAGGGACACCAAACCGCACTAGGTCAGCCACCTTTGAGACACACATCACATGCAGGTTTCCTTACGATGTTTTCCTTCACCTTTCCAAGCTCCTGCCCAATGCGCTATCATCGCTTCAAATTGGACTATTAATGACTATTTATTAACCTGTGGTTCAGTTAAACTTACTCCACTGATCTTCAAAGTTATGAAGTGGGACCCCACTCGATAATACTAAGGGTTAACGAGGTTAAATGCCATTAAGACTCTTAGTGTATGCATTCACTGTGTTGTTTTTAAATATTGGATAGAAGCAGGCGTTTCTTTGTGGAATTCGATGATATATTATGAAAATTTTGCTTCATCATTACCGGCCCACTACAAGGTACGCGTCTCTTCATACACTGAGGAGGGGCTAAGGGCGATGGACTACAGCCTTCTCATTGTGGAAGGAGACCCTTGCCCCATAGTGGGTTGATAGGATGAGGACGATGATGATTAATGCACCTAAATAGTTCCGAGCTAGAGACTCAATTAACAGACTTCTGTTAACATAGTGACTCGGCCACATAAAACAAGTTTTGAACAAGTAATATTATACTAACTGGTTATACTATTTACTAGCTTTTAATAGCCGTAGGTTCTGTGCATACCTGTTAGACCTTGGTACCTACCTATTGTCCGTTAAAGGTGTTATAGAGTATTATGAGCTTATATACTCTTTATTTTGGAACGATTATCACTGACAGGTATATTACAGCTAATAAAATTCTAATTATAAATTCAAAATTCCTTTATTCACGTAGGCCTATCACAGGCACTTATGAAGCGTTCACACATACATGTTTACATAATTGTAAGGGGTTGGTGATAACTTCGTTCGCCAACTTAAATCCAAAGCTACGAGGGTTCCAAACGCGCACTGGTCTAAGAAGATCCCACAACAAACTTAGCCGGGTAATTTTTTTTTTGTTATCACCATCTCACAGTAAATTTATTTAGCTATGTAACTAGAGCAATTCACACCCAAGCTATTTTTTCGTTTAAGTAATCCTTAATAGACCTGATATAGTGCTAGTCGATCGATCAGTGCGCCGTGCAATAATTGTTGACATTACTATTCCACATGGCGATAATCTGGAGAAAGCTGAAAAGGAAAAAGTATCTAAATAGTCTAAAAGTATCTATATAGACCTTGCTCACGAGATTACCGCCATGTGGAATGTTGAGTCGACCGCTATTGTTCCTATCGTCGTTTCAGTCAATGGTCTTCTCGCGAAAAGCTTCGACCAACATCTTAAGAAGCTTTCGCTTGGTTGTTGGATCAAGGGTCGGATACAGAAGGCATTCTGAAACGACTGCGTATTGTGAGGAGGTTACTCACTCTGGAGCCCTGACCGCTGGTTGCTTGGGCATTCAAAAGCGCCGCAAGCGGAGGGTGGAAGTTTTTTCCAATTTAAAAAAAATTCAAAAGAGGTAATCCGCATACGACGATTCAGCAAAATTACGAAGTTGCCCCTAACGTAAATTTGTAGTACGGTTTTATATTTTACCCCTAGCTGAAGTAGGTCCTGTTTTTTAGTTTTATTTTTAAAAATGTTTAAAAAATCAACCATTTTGGTTATGTTATTTTTTTTATTTACTAATTTAACCTATTTGCAAGCTAGTTTCGTGCACAGAGTTAGTTTTTGACCATAGAGTGAAAAAGTCCTCGTCATATACGAGTTATACAAAACTTTAAGGGTAAGCAGTACAGTCACGTATTAATCCGACGACACGACATTTCTTAGTAAAAAAAACAAATGTACCTATTTGCTAAGACACAAATTGCATTCAAGCGTACTTCCGATACCACGCAGATGTCATTTTTTAGCAGATGGCACTTTGTTAACCCCGGTAATTGCGTCGATGACACTGGAGGCGCCGTTCTTAATTGTTACCAATTTTACCAGTTCCTGAGATGTGACTTGGCCGAAAGCACCTGCTTAGTAACGATGAAAGTTGGTTTAATAAGGATAACTACACAGTACGTCAGATTGGTCGCAAATATAGGTATGTCATATACTCCACGCTTCTTGACTTATGCTATATTTTATTTCCCATATTTACAAACGGATCAATTGCGAATAGCAAAGTGAATAAAAATTCAACAGTTTGAAAAAAAAATGAAATTGCAAAGTTTTTTGAAAATCTCTAAATATTACTTTTGTAATAAAAAAATTATTAATAATTTTTCTGACGATTGCGACATTCTATAATATTCAATGACAAGGTTATATTGACATGTGCTTATCTAACCTTAAATTTTCTACACAAAATTATTAAATTTTAATTAAATCGCGCGTAAAGGTTACACCCACACACTTTTTTTTTGTGATGACCTTTTTCCAAGCATAATATGTCGGAAAATCGCATGAAAAGCTATAGTCATCATCCATTCGGAACTTGGACCTTCTGAGGGAAGTCGATGAGAAATAACAACAAAACGCAATCTTGTCAATAAGTATCAGGCGTTTTCCTTTAGCAGCAAGATGTCTGTCCGCTTCAGTTACTTCGAACTTTTCAAACTTTTCCGATTTACTGTGGCAAAGTTTATGACGTTTATTAATCTGCTACGTAGTTCGAGATACGAGTAGGTACTCACAATGTGCTGATTTATAGGGGCTATTAATGTTTATTTTATTTTATTTATTTATTAAGAGCACTAACAACATGCATATTACACGTTTTTTAAACATAGCACACACACAAAAACATGGACTGATATGAACGTCAGTGACAAGTGCACAGAGCATTGACAAAGCGTCATGTAAACTTAATCTGACAAAAAAATTGACGCAAAATTTAACTCACCGATAAGTGTTCGGTGAGTTTTTTTCTAAAAGCTGTGGGTGAGTCATGGAAGATATCGATGCCAGGTATCTTTTTAGATAACTCGTAAAAGTATTAAAAAATGTCTACAACCAATACGTGACTCTACGTGTAAGTGTACCTAAGTGTTTAAAAGTATGTCATTATAAAGTCAACTTAAGAGTTGTCATCATATCGACCCATTACTAGCCCACTACAGGGCACGGGTCTCCTCCCACACTGAGAAGGGGTTAAGGCCGTAGTCCACCACGCTGGCCCAGTGCGGATTGGAGGACTCCACATACCTTTGAGAACGTAATATTAGAATTACCTTTACATAAGTTGAAAGAGTGTATAAAAACTCATTTAATACAACATTAAGATGGCTAAATTTCATGAATTTCTTAATAAAAGGGTTGCTTGGAAGCAAGCCTCTCCGCTTTCTTCTCAAACAAGATAGAACAATGATTGTTAAATTGTAAAACGATGTTGGAATAGAGAAACTGCTGAGTTCCCGGCCATCTTCTTTTCGGTAAAAACTGCCTTCTGAACCTGTGGTCACAAAGTCACATAAAACAGACATACTTGACGTTTCAAAAGTGCTTATATCAGGCCTACTTGAAATAAATTAATCTTGATTTTTTTTAAAGCATGGACCCATTAAGCTTCTCCAACGCGGGTGGCGGGCTTTAACAATTAATATCACATTTAAGTCATATTAACTCGTACCGTCTTTAACGTGCTCCCTGAGGCACGGAGGTGTACAAGTTTCATTTCCTAACCCATCGCACTGATAATTCCTTTAGCGAAAATTCATTTGACGACAACATTTTGACGTGACACGGGAATCTAAGCGGGGACCTGTTTTAGTTGAACATGCTAACCAACAGACCATCGAGGCAGTTAATTTCCGTTATGGTTAAACGATTGGTAGGTACGCGTAGTTGAATAACACTCGCAAATACAGTACATTACCTATAGAATCGTAGAGTCACGTATTGGTTGTAGACATTTTTTTGCGATGCGTTTACCATTCAGTACCGCGAGTCACAGCTAACGTGAGTACGTGATTGAGGTCAAATTTTATTGTGCGGTTACTATGACTCTTTGTTACACTGTACCCTTCATTGTGTGGATGCATGGAAATGTAGGTTTTTTAATGCACAGGATTATTTATACGGACGGAGTTTATACTCACGATGAAACGGTGATGATACATACAATATAATATAATATATGCAATGCTTTAGAGGTTCTATGTGTGTGCTGAGCCGTTTACACATTATTCCTCTCTTTCCATAACCTACTTGATTTAGTTGATTGCAGTTTTTTAATTAGTAACGTATCAACTTCAAACTTGCGGCATTTCAAAACTTCGTAAAACAATATATTTTTAGATTGTACCGCAAGTGCAAACATTTTATCCCAGACATGTAACCATAGTTAGACAATGGATAAGTTAGTTGAGGATAAAATTGATTTTAAAGATATTCTTTGCTGAGAAAATGAAACAGTGCTATAATAAGTAGGTACTTATTTACCTTTTATTTTTTTTTTATCGCCCTACACGAAGTTATAGACTTAGTTCGGAGACTTTTACAGGAAATACATGGAAAATGCTAGATAAAATGCCAGATTTTAGAAATTTCTTATATAATAAGTCCTAATTTTTCTTACGCCATAAGATATACTTTACTACTTATATTTTTATGCACAAGTGCATAAAAAGCAGTATAAGTTTCGTTCTCTTAAACAGACTGAAAAATGACGTTTTTGCATTTTGCACTGGCCCTTGTTTCATAGCAAGTTCTTGAATATAATTGTATAAAAGCTATAAGTAATGTCGACAGAAAATCTTTAAAAAACGGAAATAAGAAAACCATATTAACTTTCTAAAAACCCTTACTAAACGTCCGCGTTTAATAAATATAGTTTGCTACAGTTTTATTTATTTATTTATACTCTTTATTTGCACACAAATAAAAATACAAAAAAAGAATAAAAGAAAACACAGACAGAAGAAGTATACAAAAGGCGGCCTTATCGCTTTGTAGCGATCTCTTCCAGGCAACCTTAGGATAAGGAAAACAAAAGGATAACATACTGCAGGTTGTGCATATTAAAAAAAAATACATACTAATAACTACATACTAATACTTAAACTAGATTACACAAATAAAATAATACATAATAAATTAAATATTAAAAAATAAAAAATAATAATAAACTAATATATACTATAGCATATCATAAATACATTAACAACGGTAAATACTATTACAAGTCGTCTTCAATGCAAACTATAGTGGTTTTTGACAGCTTTCTTAAAAATACAAAGTGTCTTAGACTGCCTTATGTCTATTGGGAGCGCATTCCATAGCGCTATGGCTTGCACTGTAAACGAGTGCTCATAGAACTTAGTTAGTTTTGTAAAGTAGTATAAAATAATTTAAATACAAGTTCAATGCGAGAATAAAATATGGTATGAGCGCTCCCACCATCCACGCACCATCGGTTGTACGATGTCAACATATCTGCATTACGTAATAAGGCCTCGACCAAATCTCTAATAAACACAAAAGAGACTTTCGACCTTATTCATGCTACTCTATAGTATAATATTACATGGCAAATTTGAATGCAAAATAACACATTAAAATAAATCTTATTATTAGTGCTTAGAGTTCAATGTTGCTTGGCAGTTGTTAGTGCATAATAACACCTTAAAAGCCTTAATGAAAGTTAAAATAAGCTTTGCATGTTATGCATTAAAGTTTATTTTTACGTAGCAAAGTAAGTAAGTCAAACTAAGTATTGGTGCTAATAGCGGTTACGAAATACAAATGCGTATGAGAATTCTTATGGCAGGTTTTTTGGTTGTTGTTGCAAATAGATATCCGAGCTTAGTAATCGGAAATTTTACTGGGATTTATTGATATCTATACTAATATGTATTATAAAGAGGTAATATTAGAATAGATATATGGAGGGGTAATCTCTAGATACTGCACCGATTATGAAAATTATTTTTGTGTTGCATTGTTCATTTTACGAGGACGGCTATATGCTATATAATATCACGCTACGACCAATAGGAGCGAAGAATGAAAAATGTTGAAAAAACCGGAAAAAAAATTCCTTTTGAGAGATTGCGATGCGTGCATCAATGGTTAAAGTTACGTAAAAATAATGTAAGACGGAATCGTTTCTCTTTAAAAATGCCAAATTAAATAGCTCGTGGCAACATATGTCTATCTTTTAAGGTTGATCCATACGCGGTTGAAGTCGCAGGGCACCGGTAATATATAATACTTTTCAATGAGTAGCTGGCCTTACAATAAATGGACCTTACAATAAAAGAAATGTAGATATACGTATCATAGGAGACTGTAAAATAATAAATAAAATCTAGTGCTTTGATGTGAATTGCTCTAACTTCATAGCGTAATATAAATTTACTGTGAGATGGTGATAACAATAAAAAAATTATCCGGCTAAGTTTGTTGTGGGCTCTTCTTAGACCAGGGCGCTTTTGGAACCCACGTAGCTTAAGGTTTAAGTTGGCGAACGAAATTATCACCGGGATGGTGATAACTTCGTTAGAATTATGTAAACATATTATATGTATGAACGCTTCATAAGTGCCTGTGATAGTCCTACATGAATAAAGAAGTTGTGAATTTGAATTTGAATTTACATCACAAATACCTATGATACGAGCGCAAACAGATTATTTTTCAAAGCTTATAGAATTATAAAAGCGGTGTAAAAGCGATGTAACCGCTAAGTAGGTAGGTATATGGATTTAATAATCCTATACAAAAGATATGAATACTAGCGCTATCTGCGACTTCTTCAACGTACAACTTCTGATAAGTTTTGTCCCGAATAAACTATCATATATTGTACATAATTTACCACGACCTACCGCGTTGTGTCGCCCACCCAGCTTTTAATGATAGCAATGCGATGATAAATACAATAATATATAATTCTTTAAAGCCTGACCTACCTACTGTCCGCCATATTTATTTTTTCCTAAACCATGCGTAAAAAAATTATTAATCAATAGGTACAAATAAGGACGTGCCTATTATATTAAACAAAATTGCCTAAAGGTTTCCGAATTATCATCAGCACCCTATAAACGTCCCAATGGTTGGCACAGCCCTCGTTACTCATGGAATAACGGTTTCAGAGCATGGACCCACCACGCTGCTCCAATACGGGTTGGTGGTAGGTATTTAAACCTCTTAAAAAGCTACATTGAATAACGAAGTTATTTGCAGAAGTACCTACCTAAATCATTTGATAACAAAAATTAAAGGATAAATTTAAAAAAAAATGAGAGAAATAAAAATATCGACATCAGAATCCTTTTTATTTATACTAAAATAATAAAGGTACGGTAAGTATAGGAATAGATATTCAAATAAGTCAAGGAAAACTATAAGGTTGTGGAAAATATAAATACGAGAACAAAATGACTGTATCTGCGTTGATTTATGACTAATGTATTTTTTTCAATTAACACGAAATACGTGCTACCTAGCATTTGATTCATTCATTAAACCTATGAGTCTTTTCGATAAAATAGTAAATAACAATGTAATGGATTACTTTATAGTCTTATTATACGGAATAATTAATAATTATATCCTTAATATAAGTTAGTAGGTCATAAGTTGGTAACATCTGCACATGGTCTGCTAAAGGTACAGAAGTAATTCCACAAGAATATGCTTTCATAATATGATTCCTAAGTAATCTATGAAAAATATCTTCAATAAAGCTTCTATTACTTCTATACGATTAATGACAAGAAGCAAGCAGCTCCACTGTGAGATTGTATTATGATATATATATTTTATACATTAAAAAATATATAGCTTAAATTCTTATGTAAGTCTAAAAAAAATTTGCATTATGTTTAAGTTCTCTTTAACAGTAAAAAAAAGGAAAATCAGAAAGTCGGAGGCATCCGTTTTTTAACATGATGACTTATTTAAAAAAAAACTGTTCCATGATGTTAGGAAGTATATACTATTTGATATAATATATTTTTTTTGCAAAAATAAAATTGAAAATAATATTTTTTTAAATAGTTTCCGCGAGAACGTTTTCCAGGTGGCCGTACTTGTCTCTTAGCAAATTAGGGCTTTATCAGTAAGTCCTAGTTCCATACTTTAAGATTATAGATTTTTGTTTGTATTCACACAGTACTTGATATATGCAGCTATTTTCAAAGTTCCAGCGGTACACAATAATGTCGTGACGTCATTTGAATTCGGCGTTTCAGTCATGGCGGAAGTTTTATTTAATGAAAATAAATACCAATATTACTTTGAATATAAATAAAAATACGTTTTACATTATACATAAATCATATATCGATAAATAAAATATTTAATCGATTCTTTGTTACTGTTATCGATCCTATTTTACTTAAAGATAGAAGCTATATCCCTCGAAGAGTAACTTATGCTACTTTACTACCATCTCGGTCAGCAAGTTAAACGTAACCTTCATATGTAGGTACTTAGAAGTGATAATTAAATAGTTACGACCTATGACTCATACGACAAATATGTCCAAGATTGCGTAAATACATACAAAAATAAACGAGAGACTCTGCGACATACAACCTCAGTTATGTTATGTAGGTAGGTTATATATAAAAAGAAAAAATATATATTCATAGGTGATATAGGCGATAGCCAAGTTGCTAGGACTTCAGCTTCACTTTCGGGCGGCCGAGTTCTTATCTCTCTCTAACTTTTCTAAGCTATGTGAGTTTTAAGCAATTAAAATACCACCTACCTACTTCATCATCATCGTCATCATATGAACCCACCCCGCTGTCCACCACGCTGGCCAAAACGGATTGGTGGACTCCACACCTTTTTGAGAACATTACGGAGAACTCTCAGGCATGCAGGTCCTTCACCGTTGAAGCAAGTGATATTTTGATTCCTTAAAACCTTTTTTTTTGCGCTGGGAAATGCATTGACGCATCCCTCCCGGAGACAGGTAAGAAATAGCTAACCTGTTTCCGGAAGGGTATATGGGACTCGCTGACACGAGACCAGAATACCCACTAAAACCCAGCGGAACCGTCTACGCCATACCGAGACACCACAGGATCGCTTTCGCATGCTACTATGCCCGATTACTTAAAACCTACAGTTACCTACTTCAACTATAAAAGAAAATATCATGAGGAGACCTGCACACCTGAGAGTTCTCCTTAATGTTCTCAAAGGTGTGTGGAGTCCACCAATCAGCACTGGGCCAGCGTGGTGGACTACGGTCTAAACCCTTCTCATTGTGCAAGGAGAGCCTTGCTGTAGTGGGTCGGCAATCGATGTGATAATGAGTATGATGTAGTTTTCAGTCATATAGGATTGGTGAAAAAATGTTACTAACAGTAATACTTAGTAAATGTTATTAACTTATTTCCTTAAGTATCTATTATAGGGTTTTTAGTAAAATCTAAAGAATAACACGACGTCATGTCCTCACATTATGCTGCTTGTGGAGGCTTGTGGCCACCGTATCCAGTGTTTGACCATTAAGAAGCCAAGCTGAACTAAAATGGGGATGCAGAAAGCTGAGAGATTAACTCAGTGGGCGATGGAGAGAGCTATGCTCAGTTTCTCACTACGACAGACTCATGACTAGTCTAACCAGACTGTAATTGTATACATTTAGATCTATCTACCATATCTTTTCTTCTAGGTATAGTATTGTCTAACAATGCTGGATCCAGTAAGCACGTAATTCTAGTGTGATTCATTGTTAGATGCGTCCTTGTACGTCTGCGGCAGCCCTGATGGGACTTGTCTGACTTTTAGTTATTGTGTAATACAATACCTAGGAACTGGGGTGCTACTATCATCGCTTTAAACAGTATTATTTTTATATTGTTAACGTTTTGTTTCAGAATTATAGTCATCTATTAACATTACAGTTTAAAGTGGAAAATAATTTTGGTTAGTTTTTCTTGTAATCGATAAACTCTGAAAGTTCTAAACCGATTTTAATAATTCTTTCACCATCAGGAAGCTATTTTGTCCTAAAGTAACATAAGTTATACTTTAATATAGTATGAATAAGATTTGAGACTGAAATAGCTGTTTTTGTAAACCATGATATCGTGTTTTTATATCAGCGTGCGTGCTAACTAAATGATTCGTCAAACGTAAAATGTACCTACTACAAACATTTTGGTTTTTAATGGGCGTTAAAAGGAACTATTCAAATAGGCCACTCCTATTATACCAGGAAAAGCAGTGGTATATTATGAATGTTAAGCCTCTTTTGCTATAATTCGCGAAAAGCAGGAGGATCTGTATGGTGTTATTTATAATTTCTTCTATCGTTATACTCCACACCAACACGATCTTCGGCAATGTACCCCCTACGCACGTTTCGCTCCGAAACAGGAGCATCCTCAGGAGATTTTGACTTTACAATGAATAACTGTAAAGTCAACCAATGGTACACACGGGATTTTTAAAAAGTATTTACCACAGACGAAAAAGGTGGGCAACACCTAGTATAAAATATTTACTGTTCTAACTTCACAGTGTTATGAAAATTCAGCTATTTTTTTATGGTTCAGCTAATGTAAACTTGCTCTTTAGAATTAAGTTAAATAGTACCCCTATTTGACTTACTTTAACAAGCACAGCATACAACATTGGATAGAAGCAGGTGTTAAGTACTTTAGCAAGCACAATTGCAAAGAATTACTTTGAAATTGTGCGTTGAAAAGTCGAGATATCCAGACTTCCTGAGGATGCTCTGGTATCGGAGCGAAGCGCACGTGTGAGTGGAGTTACGTTTAAAAAAATACACTACTTATCTTTACATGGTTTGTTTATCCATGTTTCAACATCTGTATAGGATTTTGTTTTTAACTATAATAGACTAGCGCTTGACCACAATCTCACCTGATGGAAAGTATAGATGTGGCCTAAGATGGGACGCGCTTGCCTAGAAGATGCTTATTCACTCTTGTTAAAAAGATACCCAGGTTGTAAGAATTAGGAAAGACAGAACTCGAAAGGGTTTTCCAAACCCCAGCCATGCTTATAAGAGAAGAAGATGCAAATCGCTTCGTGCGAGTTATTGGGATATTGACAACATAGGGATAAAAACCCGCCTGGTGTCTTGCAGTGAGATGATACAGATATCCTACTAATCCCTACTAATATTATAAATTACAATGTAAGTTTGTTTGTTACGCTTTCACGTGAAAACTACTTAACGGATCCTCATGAAACTTTGTACACATATTCTTGGAAGTGTTAGAAGTAATATAGGATACTTTTTATCCCAACATTCAGCTCGGTGTCTTTGGAAGAGGGGATGTTATATTATAACCGATTTAAATAATTATTTTTGTACTATAGAGGTTGTAATATGTGTTTAATTTTGCCCAAACTTTGTGTAGATCTGAATGTGGTTGGAGACAGAACTCCTCAGCGGAAAGCAGCAAACCCCTCATTTAAGGCTTAGCGATACTGAATACTTTAAATTTTTTTTAGAACTACAGCTAAATTGAATGTCACATCAAAAAACAAAATCAAACGCAGGCAACAGCTAGTATCATATATGTGAAAGTGTGGATGTTTGTTACTCAATCACGCAAAAACGGCTGAACGGATTTGGATGAAATTTGGCATGCATGTAGCCTTTGACATCGAAAAGAACATAGGCTACCTTTGATCCCGAAGTAGTTCCGAGGGAAAATTTAAAATTGTTTAAGAGCTAAGTCGCGGGCAGACAGTTTTGAAATTTGGTATGCATGTCACCTATGCTATGGGAAAGGAAATGTTCTTTTTATACAGATCTCTCAAATAGTTCCAGTGGCAAGATTAAAAATTGTTAACAAGCGAAGCTTTAGACGTGGGCAGAAGCTAGAATATTATAAAGGCGAAAGTATTTATGTTTGTTACTCAATCACGTCGCAACGATTGAACTGATTTGGCTGAAATTTGTTACAGAGATAGATTGTAGATTGATTGCAGAAAGTGCGAGACCTTAAAATATTTGGAAACTTTAAACTCTTAATTCTTAGTCTAGGTATTGTTTTATAATGAAACTGATTAAACAATTTTTTTTTTCCTAACAACATTTTTAGACGTGTTAAATTAGACAAGAGTTTTTGTTTGATGAGCTTCATGTGGGTCAACTTAGTGCAGGTTGAAATCTCGCTGGTTGTCCCCAATACATCTTTGCATTAGTGACCCATACATAAAAAAACAACTGATTTATAGTTTTTGGGTTAATAATTCAAATAAATGTTTTTTGACTGTTTTTTTTTTTTATTTACGTCGAGTATTAAATTTTTTTGTGACTAGCGTTAAATAGTTTTTCATTATTTTCGAATATAAATAATTTTAATAATAAAATAATAAAATAAAAATAAAAAAGCCATTTATTTCTCATCACTAATATATAAAATTTACATTGCTCTCAAATAATTTCAATATATTTTCGTCAATATCCAATAAAAATCGTCTGTTTGAACCAATTTTCACAATCATTGCAATTATTTGTCACCGTGAGATTGTATAGCATGTACAAAAAAAATACGTCAAATGTCACCACAAAGTGACAAACCTACCCAATTAACCAATTTTGTTTAGGTTTTTCGTGATTTTTTATATTCCACTCTACCTCAAAATATTGAAACAATTCATTTTTATTTGGGTCAGAATCAAAACATTTGGATCATAGCCTTTAATTATATACATATTTTTATAGTTATAACAAGTATATATTAATAAATATATAAATATATAATATATTTATATGTTTATATTTATAAAGCAAAATATAATTATATACTTTTACTGATGAACGAATAAAGCTCCTTTTAAAGCGACGCCTTTCACTTCCATATATCGAAGAGTAACGTAATTTAAGTTGCGAAAGAAATACTACATGTACCTTAACTTAGTTAATAAAAAAGAACACCTTAATCACACATAATGACTAATGCATTTAGCTCAATTAACTACTCAGTAACAAGTCATTGTGAATCACAAGACCAATGATATATTCATTATGCTAGTGATTTTTAATAAATCCGTGAAAACACAAACCTTTTTATCCAAAATGTAAACAAAAATGAAACTGGAACAAAGCAGCACGAAGGGTGATTATCGAACGAAAATGCACCAACCGCCCCTGAACTTGACGTCATCCGTTGCTATAGCAATCCCGGGAAAAGTCAAGCATCCACTTCCAACAAATTTCATTAAAAAAAAACTTGACAGAACTTCCTTTTTTAAATCAGAAAAAAAAACAAAAATAAATCACTGTTAAATTCGAAACTGATAATTAATAATTCACCTTAACTGTGTCGCGAAATAAATAAAATGCGTTCGAATTTCGGTGGTGTATTTAAAGGCGGGTACAGACGCGCGTCTAGGCCGCGGCGCGAGGCTCACTACGTAAATGTCAGCGCCATCGGTACGATGCGGGGAGAGGTAATGCGGCGTGCACGTTGCGACCGCTTTCCCGGCGACTCTGTTGACGCAATCGAGTCGCACGTGTTTTATGCAATAATTGCGACTGATGATCGGAGCTCCCATTCTCTATGGCATTGAAATCACTGAACGTAGTCTTTAATATATCCTATGTCCTAGTAGCTAGTATATGTCCTATATATACTAGCTTTTGCGCGCGTTCTGCGTCCGCGTTCATTACAGCTTGTTTACAAATTCCGTGTGAACCGTTTGGTTTCTGGGAGAAAAAGTTGCTTATATCAATGTCTCCATCCCTTCAACTAATCCAACAATTAGGTCGATTGGTTGCTTAGACAGGGTGTAAAGTAAGGACAAACAAACACGCTTTAGCATTTATAAAATATGTAGGTATTGTGACTGATGGTATTGTTGTGTTTTGTATGAGTATTATTGTGGTAGAGTCACTACACATAGACAGACTTGACGTTTCAAAAGTGCTTATATTAGGCCTACTTGAAATAAAGGAATTTTGAATTTCGAATTTGAATTTTGATGATACGGGCTTCCATGCTCTAAGTTATTTAAATCACTGAACATACCTATCCCATTATAATACGCTCAAAATGGATTTTACAAGTTAAATTTTGATATTTTTTTTTATAAAAACAGTGACGTTTATGATAACTTACATATTTATAATAACTTGTTCTTCTAAGGCTTTTTGTCCGTATCAAGATGTCTGCAAATCTTCACTTTGCATTTCAGCAATGTGACGTGAATTGAAAGATCCTCAAAAGGGAATTGTTAAACCGAGGAGAAGTTTCCCGACGTAAAATTACAATTTCTTTGCCTTCCATCTGCAAATTCCATCAATTCAGGACACCTAACAATTTTCTTTATTATATATACCTCAGTTGTGAGATAATGAAGGCTCAATATGAAAACATTGTCATTGTGAAGCCTACGGTAGATAAAATTCAATTGGATTGCTTCCATCGCATTACTATTTAAAAACGACCGTTTTATTTTAAATAGCGTGTTTGTCGTTAAGCGTCTCAAAATAAGGATTAGAAAGAAAACAAGGACGTCAACAATATTAGAATAATACCGCTTTAAGGGATGGAAGTAATGTCCCAATTAGATCTTATGGTTAATGACCGATAGTAGATGTTTGCCTAATGAGTTAGTTCGTTTTAATTTGGGACTGGACGTCTTTTACTTACAAGCGGTTGACGCTTCAGGTAACAAAGGAAATTGAATTAATGTTACAAAGAAAGTAACTTTTGTGTTTATAATTGTTTTGATTTCCATCCAATCCACCTCCGACCTAATAATGTGCGAGAGGGACAGCGAATCGCCGGGGTTGTACATCCGCTTTTCTCAGCGTTATGTAAGCTACGGCCCTGGAGCCTGGCGCCCTCCCCTCCCCTAGCCTAGCCGAGCAATTCACTGTGTTACCGTCTTCGGGCGCGACGGCTCGCAATTACTGCACTATTTAGTTCTAAAATCTCTCTTATACGCAATAGATATTTTGCAATCACTAATACGAATTGTATAGCCAAGTTGCCGTGGAAATGTACCTGTATGTTATTGATTTCCAATCAGCAGTTTCCAGATATACCTTCATTTCCATATACTATACTGCCCAGTGGTTGTACGAGTATATGTTTCGCCTTAGTGAAAATGTATTTTTTTTTTCTCTGATATGATGGACATGATCTGTTAGACACATGTTTTGAGGTTGTGATTATCTCAAAACAACGACTCGCTTAATATTACCATCTGCTGCAGTAGGGGATGACTTAACTAACAGATTACTCAACCAAATTATGAGTCGTTGAATGAATGAATACACTTTTATTGTACACAACAGAGAAAATTCACAGAGATACATATACAATAGCACAATAAAATAGAAAGTTAAATTTGGCGGCCTTATCGCTATATAGCGTTCTCTTCCAGGCAACCAAAGGCGAACGAGAAAATGCTATAGGAAATTGGTAGGGTTAGTGTTGGTTCTTAAAAAAATAGGAAAACCTTATCTTGTGTTGCTGTTTAAAGGCTTCTAACCCTCTGGGACTTATAAACCTATGCTTAAAGCAGGCTACATTGCCGCAGTAAACAGTAGTAACAAAGATGGAATAGCTCGTTTATGAGCCCCTTGATCTAAATGAAACATAGTTTTTGATTGCTGGAATTCGTTTTGTGTTCACTGTGTCTGGATTCAGCTTAAGTTTCTAAAGAAAAATCAACGTTTCATTATCAACCCATCATCGGCCCACCACAGGGCACAGGGCACAGGGCATAGGTCTCTATTCAAAATGAGTTGTTTGTAGGCCGTAGTCCACCACGGTATCCTAGTTCGGAATGGTAGACTACACATGCCTTTGTAAACATTATGGGAACCCTCAGTTATGTGCTTCTGTCACGGTGTTTACCTTTACTGTTAAAGCAAGTGATTTTTTAATAGCTTGAATTGAAAACACACATTACTTTTGATTCCCACCAGGCTCGGTGGGAATCAAAAGTCACCATCAACAATCACCACTTCAACAACTTCACGAGCTAAAATCAAATGAATTTGGGGACAATTTAATTGGAATGGAAATACGTGTTTTATAACATGGTCTTCTGTTAGAGGTGGTTTACGCTATTCCATTTTAATTTAATACAAATAGATAAATAGATATTGTGTAGAAGTTTATTATAATTATAGTATTTATGTTAATACTTATAAATATTTAGCGGTAAGGCCGCCTAATTGTATACATTGTTTGGACTTATTTTTTTTTTATAAATTTTCCTGTATTTTTATGTGTTGTACAATAAAAGTGTATTATTTCATTCATTCATTAAACTAACACAAATATAAAAATAGCACATGATGTAGCTTCTTAAAATATTATAATAACTAGTGTTACTTTATTTATTATACTTGTAATATTATACTAAATATACTTGCGTTATTATTATAAATTACCAACCTTCTCGGCTTCGCACAAGTATAAATTAGAAAAAAGAGTAAAGTTACTGCCTTGTCTACTTATTTTTCGGCGATTTTGTTTTCTTCCAGAGTAATACTCAATTAGGCTTTATTATTTATAATATGCATACCATCTTAGAAAAATGGTGAAAGCCGCATCAAAAAATCTGTTGTGTGGTCAAATTCAACTTCAAATTCAAAATTTCATTAATCAT
Organism: Pararge aegeria; assembly: GCF_905163445.1. Classification (NCBI taxonomy): domain Eukaryota; kingdom Metazoa; phylum Arthropoda; class Insecta; order Lepidoptera; family Nymphalidae; genus Pararge; species Pararge aegeria. Next base: position 4,469,491 of record NC_053189.1, read on the forward strand.
AATATATTTGCCTAAAACAGGCACTTATGAAGCGTCCATACATATATGTTTACGTAATTGTAAGGGGATGGTGATAACTTTTATTTCGTTTGTCCTTTTTTCAATGGATACATGTAATTTTTCCGTCCGAGTAAATAATATTTATCCCGGAAAATCAACGTGTATGAAGACGCAAACAAAAATTATCCTTACCAATATTATATATGTGAAAGTGTGTTTGTTTGTTTGACCTTTACGCCCTGACATAGCAACCAACTTGATTTCATTTTTAGCGTGGAGTTGAATGGATTGATAGTCTATCCCAGGAAAACAAACTGCTCCCACGGGATTTGTAAAGCCGTAATAAAAGCAGACGAGGCACGCCGGCAAAAGCAAGTAGTCAATAATTTGATACGTTCTAGAGGATGTCCAATGCGATAAAGGTCAGGAGGGCACCAAACTTATCATTATTGTTCAAAAAATTCAAAATTCAAAATTCATTTATTTCAAGTAGGCCTAATATAAGCACTTTTGAAACGTCAAGTCTGTCTGTTTGTAGTGATTCTACCACCGGTTCGGAAGGCAGATTCTACCGAGAAGAAGCCGGCAAGAAACTCAGCAGTTGCTCTTTTCCAACATCCACAATTTACATTTTGCATTTTAACATTCATTTTTCTATCTTGTGAGAGCTGAAAGCGGAGCCGGATGCTTCCAAGCAACCTTGTATTACTTATTGTTGTTTTTGACTGAAATGTCAACAAGAACACAAAAAATCAATTTTGTATGCATGGAGGCTTCGGCCGTGGCTAGTTACCACCCTACCAAGTGCCCTCAAGCGATTTAGTGTTCCGGTGCGATGTCGCATCACTTACTATTAGGTAAGATTGGAGTCAAGGGCTACCTTGTAGTAAAATAATAAAATAAAAAGTATGACACCTTAGCTCATAATATAATGTATACACTTTGTATACTACTCTCTACTACTCGTATTTGCTTTAGATCGTAATACCATATAAATACCGTTGTTATTGGCTGAATTTACTATACTCTTGCTCATATTGCATATATTAGCCAATAGAGGAGATGTGTCAGCAAGAAACACACTATACTATCGAGTTAATTGTTGCCATTGGCTGAATTGATTGGACTCTAGTTGTTGTACGAAATCGCGAGGAACCGCTAGTATCAAATATAGATAGATATATTTGATACTGGCGGTTCCTCGCGATTTCGTACGCATAAAAGTCAACCCTAAACCATATGCTGTCACGGCATTTATTTTAGAACTTTTAAATGTTCGAACGGACATTCCAGAAACTTAACAAAACAATGAAATATTGTTGAAAAACAATAATAATCTACTTTTTATAACAAACCAAAATATACCGACTTACTTTCCATAACAGAGTAGCTCTGAATAAATAACGAACGTAAAGAATAGGACGGAACGGAACGGAACGGAACAGAACAGAATTAATATACGAACATGTCAAATTATAAGGTAAAGTACAAAATATTTTAATGTCATAATATGTATTGCTAAACTTTCAATGTCAGTAATTTGTTAAGTATTGCGGGATACAGTCATTTCAGTCTAGGAAACAATATTTTTTTGTAAAATATCGCTAAACTGTAACGCCTTTATGTGTCACTAGCTTTTGCCCGCGGCTACGCTCACGTTCAGTCAAATTTTTGATTTGGTAAAACTTAAACTTTAAAAAAAAATATTATTTTTGTATTTTTTTATTTTTAAATAAGTAATTATATAAAGACGTTCTTTATATTGCTATAATGATATCAATTGTCCGTCAATTACAGCAAATTAGAAAATACCGGATAGATTGATCGATAAAAAAAATATGACAGCGTGAAAAAATCAGATTTGGCAAAATGTGTCAACGACGTTATAGCTTGAGAAGGGCAGTACACAAACTATATCAATGTCGCCACCTCTTCTGAAGTGGTGTTCTTGACTCTCCACATTTCAACTCTAGTAAGAGTGAAACAGATTTTTTATCGAGACTTTTATGTAACCTGCTTCGAGTTGTTAGTATTTTTTTTTATTCCACTACAAGTCAACTGAAATCTCACCTGCTGGTTAGTCGATATGCAGTCTAGTCGATTTAGTCGAATGTAGCCGGGACTCGAACTCGGGAGCTCCAATTTAAAGCCACAGCGCTGAGCCTAGGAGGTCGCCAAGAATCATAATCGGCTTAAAGATTCTGTTAGCATATGGCAGACGGTACGACTTTGTCGATAGGGGAAGTAACTAGCAACGACCGAAGCCTCCCACCAGAGCAGAGAATACAAAAAAAAAATACCCGAATTGAATTGAAAATATAAATACTTGATCCCCGGACCTCCCACTATAAAGAACAGTGCTTACTGCTAATTATTTAGGTTGATAGATTGTAAAATAGAGAAATGACAAATCTTAACTATTATTGTGATTATACCCATACCTGTTGTATTTATATAAATCAGGAAAAGTGTGTCTGTTGGTTCATTTATTACTAGAAATTTCTAGAAATGTAACCGCTTACAACATTTTTAAAGCCATATCCTAGTATTATAGGTACTATAGTACTTAGTTATACTGAAAGAAATAAACAGAAACAGAATATTTAGAATCTGTTAAATATAGTTTAACGGGTACATACCACGATAATGTTTTTGGATTTGTCGATATTTCGACCCAGTTGCATGGATCGTGGTCATGACAGGACGGGCAGAATCTGACAATCTGGGTAGTCAGATTCTGCAAAAATATTATCGTGGTATTCGTTGAACTATATTTAAGAAATGTTGATTAACCACAAAATAATTAGTTTCAAATCTTTAATATTTAGAATCATTTGCCAAGTTAATGTTCAAAATTTTATGTTAGGAAAGAACAACCGGTGAGTTTCTTGCCAGTTAACTGTTTGTAGAGACTTCGTTCCGAACCGGTGGTAGATTCACTACAGGCAGAGAGATTTGACGTTTCAAACGTAATTGATTTATTTGTTTGAATTTTACTTTAAGATATGCCTTGTCCCTTAAATGAGACATGGATACAGCGTTGGCAACCATTACACTGTTCCTTTTTTTCGGTTTATGTGTAGCTGATTAATCGTAATGATTTAAACAGTGTAACGCGGGCTTATTTGCGTGCCTAGGAATGGGAAACTCTGCCAGATAGAGTTTGAGGACGCAGTTCCAAAGTGGTTGTCACTCTATCAAAACAACAGGCTGAAAAGAACAAAAAAAAAGAATAACGTTATATCGTTAAAAGTCCTGATTATTTTAAAACTAATAAAGGCAATCTGCTAATAATCTTTTTAAACGCAACCTTCGCACTGACATTGCAACTGGATTGCGATTTGCGTACTTATACAAATCTCTAGTCAGGTTAATTATATGAGGGTGTATGCGTCACTGTGAAGCGATCCCCAAACAGAGGCGGCAGCGGTAGCGGGCGCGGAGGCGATATGCCTATGCAGGTACGTTAGTACACACCTAGGGCAGTGGCGAGGGCCGTAGAATGAAGAAGCAAGGACATGCCGATGATCTTGCCAGTACTATGACAACTAAGTTTTTCCTGTTACCATGAGGTGCGCCATTTACTTGATCCGTCAATTACAACAAAAAAAAAAACTGAGGGTGGCCGTGTGGTGACGGTAGACCAGAATAAAGTTGTCACCATTTCTAGTAAAGCGGAGCAATAAGGAAATATAACGATGAAAGGGCAACCGAGTCCTCTTTGCTACCACTATACCATCTACTGCGATCACCAACCCGTCAGCCCAGGGTGGTGATTACGGGCAAACCCTCTTGTTTGGGGAGTATCCTACTGTCCAGCAATGGACTATTAGGCTATTGATGTATTGATTATATAAGGGGAGTATAAAATTTGGAGTCTCGCAATCGTTGAGTCGTCTTTGAGTATACAAACACTCAGTAAAATTTGCGACAGTGAAATGATTATCAATAGATCCATATGACTTATACGGAATAGTGATTCTAACTGGTAAACGAGTATACATCCAGATGGGCACTGATTTCATGCCCCCAGATAAGGGTTAATTACACTGATTGCGGCGCGAAAGCTATCGCGTCTTTTTGGTGAACGCCTAAATATGCCCTAACAATATTATCGTCAACACATACGCAGGTCGGTACATATGGCACACGAATGAGGCTTCAACTAACTCGATTTGCGAACCTACCTGACGCTTTTAGTAAGGTTTCTTTCCAGTGGGGACGTAGTAAATTGTTAGAATACTCGTATAAATTTAATTTTATAATGCGATTACAAAAAAAAAATAGTAGCATTCTTCTGTATGTAACAGAAGTTTGGAAGCTCACAGAAGCTTCGAGTTAAAAGCTGGAGGCGTTTAAGATGTGAATTCACAAAACAATGTAACCGATATCCTGGAGAGACAAAGTTAAAGATATAAAAGTATTGCAGCGCATTGGGTAAAAATGGGAGATTCTTTCACTGTAAAGAAGAAAAGTTTAAGTGTCTGGGCCATAAACTTCGTGGTATCTCGTGCCACCTGACCTGCGAAAGATAATATTAGGCAAAAGGGGCGTGGGAATGAGAAGAAGATCCTGACAGAAGAACCTGCCCCATTGGTTTCATATAAGCACCTGGTCACTTTTCCGCCGTGTCCAGGTTGCCAAAATGGTCGCTGAACTTCGTAATAATCACTTTAAGAAGATAAAGACCAAAATATATGTATAATTTTAGTAATGGTAAAACTAAAAGCCGATATGTCAATAAAATACAAACCAAACAAAACCGCAACGGCGATATAAATAGATACCTAAAAACGAAGCAAACAAAAAAAAAAACTCTGGTAAAATAAATACCAGCGCGCAAATATAGAGAACCGTAAATGGAATTTCCTGAGAAGTTTGGCTTTTATATTCCGCGAATCTTCCAGCGCTTGTAATTTGCAAATCCGTATAACTGGAAAGCTTAATCCGAGGAAAGTCTCCGGTCAATAAGAAAATGCGGATATAACATATTTTATTCATTTTATACAAGTTGAAAAGCTTTCTTGCTCTATATTTAAAGAAAATTTACATTTCTATTCCACTTCACATTAGTCCTTGACTGCTGACTCCCTGGTAGTATAAGTAATGATGTATACATTTATTTCAAGTAGGTAGGTAGGCCTAATATAAGCACTTTGGTATGTCTGTTTATGGTGACTCTACCACCGGTCACGATGGCAGATTTAACAAAAAACTCAGAAGTTTCTTTTTAACAACCTCATCTTACATTTCAACAAAAAAATGTGTTTTCAAATATTTTTTTATAAACCTTTTGAACTACCTATATATAATTTTTACTTTAATTGGATAGCTGGATATTTAGATAGACTATATAAAAAATGCTAGTATCCATAGCCTAGCCTAATAGTCCAGGTAAGTAGATACTGTAATAAAATCTCACTGAAGATATTTTTCACCTGAACAACATCAAACTTAGATAATCTAAAAACTACTACCATTCAGATAAGTTTCTTTGAAAATAAATTTGCTCCAACGCCTCGGGGTTGCAATCAAACGCTAGTGAGAATAAAATGGCGGCCGTAGTTAGAGTAGCTTCATTATTCCAAAATGACCCTAAAGGCACATATACACATCGCATTATAAACGCGAGTGCGTCGACTTGCTCGCGTCGCTCGTGATCAGAGACAATGTATAGACTTAGTGTAAGCGACAATAAACAAAATAATGTTATAGGGTTTCTGTTTTAAATATGGTAACATGTAAATGCAATCAAATTTAAATACAACTTCATTTTTTCAATATCAACTTAATCCTTTCTAATGTAATAATTATAAATGCGTAAGAATTTTTGTTTGTTTGTGTTTGTCTGTTTGTTCGTTTGTCCTTCTTTTACTCGCTACCTAAGCATTTCGACTTGAGATTATTGGCATAGAATTAGTTGAAAGGACAGATAGTAATATTGGCTACTTTTCATCCCAGGAAAAAAAAGTTCTCACGCTTTAAAAAAAGCTATATGTAATGTGAGAACCATTGCAATATGGTGGCGGTAATGACTCGATATGTAGGAACAGTCGCGTCGTAATCGCGCCCGTTGAGTTGTAGCCTTTCGCTATGTTTTTATAGCACCAGTCCGGAAGATGGGGGTGATTTTATGTTGGAGCGGGTGGCTGAATGAGCTTGCATCGTATTCCGCATTTTGCTGTTCTCAAAATATGTAAAACATTTAGAAAATAGTGACATTTAAATTTTTTTAACTTGGTTTAACGGTGAAGGTACATTCATCGTGAGGAAACCTGCATGACAGAGTTCTGCATAATGTTATCAAAGGTGTGTGGAGTCCACCAGTCCGCACTGGGCCAGTACAGCGTGGTGGACTACGGCATTACCCTTTCTCATTGTGGGAGGAGTTCCCTGTAGTGGGCCAGTAATGATGACGAAATGTCTTTAGCTTATATATTTACCAACTGTTGCCGGCGGCTTCGTTCGGTTTTTTGGTTTTTCATGAAGCCTACGGGACCATTTTCCCGGGGTGAAAAGCAGCCTATATGTTAATCCAGGGTATAATCTATGCCCATTCAAGAATTCCGTTTAATTGGTTCAGTATATTTTGCGTGAAAGAGTAACAAACATCCATCCATCCATTCAAACGCATTTATAGTATTACTCGTAGTAGGACTGTGATATAAGTATAGCTCAAAAAGATCTACTACTACTGCTTTTTTGTTTTCATAACGTGACTAAGAATATACATGTAACACATTTGTGTATGTATATTCATAGCAATATTATGAAAAAAGAAAAAAATTCTGATAGGGGCCTAGAGAGTAGAGGCTAGGATTGCTTGGAATCTATTAATCCGGCATTGGAAACATCTCCATTTCATCGCAGGTAAAAAAAGCTTACCGTACAGTAAATGAAGCTGTGATGGTGGAAAACTCATTTTTAAATAAGTAAGTTTTAGCGCTACACGAGTTGCATCCGAGTCGAATCTTTTTTCTAAAAATGTAGATATCAAGTCGCATACCATCTGCCGAAACGAGGTCGGAAGTGCCCGGGGAGCGTATTGTGCCTTGTTAATTATGATTTTTTAACGTTCTAGTGTATAATTTCATAAGCCTCGGAATTGAGTACGTGACCGAATTATAACCAGCAAAAAAGGAGCTTACTTTAAATAACGCATAGTGTAGACGGTTTTTAAAAATCCTGCCTAAACTGTCTGTTTTCATTACTGACAAAGGCAAGGTAATGAAGTAAGAGAATAAGTATCCCATATTTCCGGAGTACAAGCAATACCCCGTATATTCTCTCAGAATGAGAAGGGATCAGGTCGTAGGTAGTTAACCTCGCTCAACACGCCTTAGTTAACATTATGCAGTACAATCAAGTGATAAACGACTAAGACACTGGGAGGTATCTATGCATCGTTCGAGCCCATATAGGACTGAGCTGCATCGATGATGCAGTCGTATTTATATCAAAATACCCACAGACCCAATGTCATGAACATTGGTTGATAATCAAATATAATTTTAAATGTTTCTTGAAAACTATCTATTAACTATTTAATAAAATATCTGGTAAATATTAATTTATAGTTATCATAAGTTTAATTATTTGCACACTTTATAAATATACTTTAACACAAGCACTAAGGTTTCCTGACTATGTTTACTTTACCCTTAATAAGTAGGTACTTTTAAAAGTTGCTTCCGGGTATCTTTACTGGTTCCCCTGAAAAGGAAGCTGAAGCCTTAACCACTAGACCATCACCACTTTCACATACCCACATATTTATAGGAGAGTCATAAAAGCCAAAGTCTTTCAGTCTTAGAAAACCTGACCAAAGGTTTCGCACGACTGTCCAATTCATGTATAGGTACAACACCTAAGCGTATTTCCCTACTCATTTTATAAAATACCAAAAAACAGTCTATTGCATTTACATTTTAGGTTTAAGTAGGGATATGCATTAGCTAACTGGTCATTTCATCGTAAAGAATATAAAAATTTTAAATTCTAAAACAAAATAAAGGTGAAAACTCTGGAACACTAAACTAAATCAGCCCCTGATTATATCAAACAGTACGTGAGTGGAATAAACAACATTATGAGCATTGATCGTGAAAACTGGCTCGTTCGATGTGACCTCTATTGTACATAGCCCAGTGTCCCCGTTCGACAATTGGGTTAAAAAATCTTGGCTAAGGAATCTGTCCCATATAGTATACAGCCGGTTATTGCTTTTGATGTTTAACGTAAATTGTAAAAGTGCTATAAAATAACACTTTGGTTATAAAAGGATTGTTTAAAAGGTTATTAACATTGCATTGGTCGGCACAGGCCTACTCTCTCATAGGACCAATAGATAATTTTTAGAGCATACATCCACCACGCTGCTCCAGTGCGGGTTGGTGGGCTTCATCATTATCATCATCATATTCAACCCATTACCGGCCCACTACAGGCCACGGGTCTCCTCCCACAGTGAGAAGGGGTTAAGGCCGTAGTCTACCACGCTGGCCCAGTTCGGATTTGGTGGGCTTAACCGACTATTATTACAAGTAAGTGAAAATAACTGGGATTGTCATCACTAATATCCTAACTCCGATCTCGTACTGTAAATTTCCTAAAATAAAAAGACGACACCTAACTATTAGCCCGACCCGGGATTCGAATCCAGTACCTCGTAATCCGTAGGTAAACATGCTAACCCCTAGATCAACGAGGTATTAATGGGGTATAATCTAATCTAAGATAAAAATCCATAGCTACAACAACAACAATTATCTTATTTACTATATTATAATCAATGAATACATATCTAATAATTAAAAACTTTCGTTCCAAAACTTACTAATAATCGAAACAAACATGTACATACGTACGACTTATTTATAAGTGCTTACCTGAGATGAGCCAAAAAGATTTTTCGAATTTGAATGTAGTATCATTGTGACCTCACAATAACTGAAACAAATATGTGTGAACGCTTTATTTATAAGAATTTACCTCCCATAAGTCAAAAAGATGTTTTGAATATGAATTAAGAAGAAGATTTTTCGGTTTTATTTATTACGTCAAAACCTCTGAGCACAAGCCATTAAATCTAGTAGTACACATAAAACAACGATCAAAATTTTCCAGCTATCAAATAATCGTTCGTTCGTACTTTATTTCCTTCGCTGGCAACTTCTAACGTTTTTACGCTCAAAGTTTTACGAAAAAATATTCTAACCGATGACTCGACAGTCGACAACTTGAGATGTAAAAGTTTCTTGTGAATTGAATTGCTTTAAATGTGGCGCTCGCATATTTTCTTAAATAACTTTTCAACGATTGGAAGCTTGGGTTTGACATCGCCTCGCACCGTTTTACGAATATAACAAAAAAAATATATAGAAATCCGATTATATTATGATGTGATATGTATGTAATTCGACGGCCGAGTGGCGCAGCGACCCTGCTTTCTGAGTCCAAGGCCGTGGGCTCGATTCCCACAACTGGAGAGTGTTTGTGTGATGAACGTGAATGTTTTTCAGTGTCTGGGTGTTTATCTGTATATTATAAGTATTTATGTGTATTATATTCATAAAAAAATATTCATCAGCTATCTCAGTACCCATAACACAAGCTACGCTTTCTTTGGGGCTACATGGCGATGTGTGTATTGTCGTAGAATATTTATTTATTTATTTATTTATGTAATGATCATCATCAACATCATCCTATTAAAACGTCTCAGTCCTGGGCACATCCTCTCTCATAGTCGAGACGGTTTCTTAAACCACAGACCTACGGCCCACCTCGCTGTTCCAATTGCAAGTGGCTATACTAAAGGGGTATTAGCGTTCCACTGCAAAAGCTTATTCTCTCAAAGACAAAACAAAACAAAAGAAAACAAAACAACGTATACAATTTGGCGGCATTATCGCTACATGGTGATCTCTTCCAGGAAACCAATAGCGTAGATTTAAGATATCTGAGCATTGGTCATTAGAAATACCCAGAATTTTATGATGTTATGTAACCATTTGGTATATATGTAATATAATATTATATAAATTAATACAACTTGTAAGTGCTTTACCTAAAAAATTAGGTCTCGCCCCAGTTATATTGAATAGCATTTTTCCGGTTTCGCCCTCACGCGAATCGACGGTTTTTAATTACTTTTCCCTGGAACTTGCTTCAGTACAACTATACTGGCAACGTTGTTATTTGTATTACAAGTTAACTCTATTTAGATATATCGGGGTCAGGACTCAAATGCACCGGAGCAGTGAAACCCCTCAGGGGCGTGCCGTAAGTTTTAGGATTTCACACGTGTCAGGGAGCCCCTATTCTTCCCGCGGGTGTAGTATGAGGTGACTATAGGAATGTAACAGAATACAGAAAGCAGCATTCTCTGTGCTACTACTACCACCTACTGCGATCACCAACACGTCTGCCCAGCGTAGTGATTATGGGCAAACCGTCCCTTCGGGAGAGGCTTTTAGTCCAGCAGCAAGGTTAGCATGGGCAGAAGACATCTCCCCGGGGAAAGGATAAAAAATTATCGTCTCCTACAGCTGTATCAACTCTCAGCGTAGGCGCATAAGTGGAAATAATATCCAAATAATATTGGAAAGAAGCAGGCGTTACTTTGCGGAAATCCATGATATATCATGAAACTCACTGCAGTAGTCTTTATCTTTTTATGTTCTCCTAGTACCGCAGTTTCTTTGAACCCGCAACTCTCGTCGGAAAAGTTCCACAAATTTAAGCCACTAGGTACGTCGCCAATACCACACCCCCTATTCCAAATACACAGCAACATGAACCCCATTTAACCTTGACACCCCAAAACTGGGTGTTCTACAAAAACTTGGTCTCAAATTACCTTATCCCCCAAATTGGCCATGTCCGGAAGCCCCGCAAGCTATCCGTGTTAATGACGGCTTACTGATGTCGCAGGTATGACTAACTATGCTGAAACTAAAAGGTACTTTCTTCGTTCCTTTATTCAAAGAAGCACTGCTGGAGGGTTCGGCCATAATCTGGCTGGGCTGCTACTGATATGATATCCAGCCGTATGATAATGATACAGGGCACGGGTCTCCCCCCACAATGAGGCTTTAGTTTAGGCAGTAATCCACCATGCTAGCCCAGTGTGGATTGCCGAACTCCACACGCTTCCTTCACCGTTGAAGTAAGTGATATATTAAATGCTTAGAACGCACGTAATTTAGAAAAGTTACAGGTGCGTGCTGGGATTCCAACTCGGCCCCCCGAATTGAAGTCCAGCTCCTACCCACTATATATAAAGTTGGCGCAAAAAAACAGACTAATATTTTTTGTCTCACGTGAAAAATATTAGTTTTCGATGTTTTATGAGCTGTCTCCAAAGGGCAGCTCAAAAAGAAATTTTTAAAAGGTCGCTAGGAATTTTATAAAATTTCAAAAATCATTCGTAGGTAGGTACTGCTAACTTTAAAATGACCCGATATGATTTTAAAAAGTAGGAAACTAAAACGTGATCTAAAACGCTACAGATACTCCGTGCACTTTTCCATTTTTCCTTTTGTTGCACATTTCAGTTGGTCCCGAAAGCGACGACTATGTCCTACCACCGGGCTATCACCGCTTCACAAGCTCCGTTAACTCCCAGAAAAACAATTAAGCGCAGGCGAAGTCGCTAACAAAAGCAAGTAAAATATAAGCCGGAGCTATAATTATAAATCTCATTTGGTTCCCAGACGTCAGCTCATGCGTCCACAGATTACACGGCAGTCTTCACTTGTCCGGATATTATCCGCGGGGTAATTAGATCAGTAGCCTGAGTACAAAGTTTGCACGATCGCAATCTCCTCGATTGCAGTTTTCGAATATTGAATACTTGAACATCGAAGTAAAATTGATCTTATTGACATTTAATTAAAGCTCAAATTTGCCTACAATTATTTATATCGGACTTTTGACAGAACGTTTGTGAATCAAAAATCAGAAGCACAAGATTTGCGACCCTAAAACGCGTGTAACTAGGTTTATATTACTTTGACGATACAGAGTTTGGTATGCGAAAATGACTCCTCGTTTGCGAGGGAGCAAATCTTTTACTAAGGCTACGGGTTAGAGGTGACACCTGACGCAAGACTTGCCTACTTACCTAGTGACTAATATGGTTAGTTCATGACTAATTCTTGAACTAGTCCCTTTCCTTATGTAAGCGAATGGTCAGTTCATGGTTCTAGGTTAGTTAAAGATAGATCATTATATATAATACTAGCTGTTGCCCGCCACTTCGTCTGCGCTTGATTTTGTTTTTTGATTTGGCATTAAATTTAGTTGGAGTTCTAAAAAAAATTAAAGTCTTCAGTAAAGCTACGCCTTAAATGAGGGGTTTGCTGCTGTTCACTGAGGAGTTCTGTCCTCTATCTCCAACCACAGTTTGAGCAAAGTTAAACAAATATTATAACCTCTATAGTACAAAAATAAATATTTAAATCGGATATAATTTGTCGGAATTATGGTGTAAAATCGTCAAACACTTTCATCCCCTCTCCCAAAGGAACCGAGCCTAATGTCGGGATAAAATGTTGGAAAAAAGAAACTATTTCGGTATTCAAATGTTACACCAACTAAAAAGTAAGAAGTTAATATTAAATTTTCAGTCTCTTTTTTGTTAAAAACTTTTACACCACAAAAAATAATCAAAAAAATCGGTTTATTAATGGCGCAATAAACGCTTTACTAATATATACGTACACAAAAAAAACTCTGTCGAATTGAGAACCTCCTCATTTTCTTTTAGCCGGCTTTAAACAGATAACAAAAAATGTAGGAAGAGGTTGTATGTCCCTTATAAATTCAAATTTAAATTCAAAATTTCTTTATTCATGTAGGCCTATCACAGGCACTTATGAAGCGTTCATACATATTTGTTTATATAATTGTAACGGGATGGTGATAACTTCGTTCGCCAACTTAAATCTAAAGCTACGAGGGTTCCAAACGCGCCCTGGTCTAAGAAGAGCCCACAACAAACTTAGCCGGGTAAATTAATTTTTTTGTTATCACCATCTTCCAGTAAATTTAAATTAAGCTATGAAGCTAGAGCAATTCACACCCAAGCTTTTTTATCGTTTAAATAATCCTTAATATTATAATAGGATTTTTCTGTAAGCTTACGTTTTATATACCTAAACTTTGAACTTATTGAGAGACAACTCAAAGATTTCATTTGGTAATTTATTATAAAACAATATACAATTGCCCTTGAATGAATTTGCAATTTTGTGTAGCCTAGTAAACTGCACAACGAGTTTATTTTTGCTTCTAATATTTATATTGTTACAGTGCATTTTCTTTTTAAATTTTGATATATTTTTATGGACATAAATTAAATTTTCATATATGTACTGACTATGCACCGTCATTATTTTAACTTCTTTAAATTTATGCCTTCAGAATATATATATATATAATTTAGAATATTAGAATTTTGTATCGCTTATTATCTCTCTGTATAATCTGTAGCAAAGAGCAGAAAGATTATTTGTAGTGTATTTGTACCTATTAGGTTTACCTATTACAAGGCTTCGGTGTTCGGATACCAATAATAAGATCGTGTTAGAGTCCATGACGTAGCTTACAGTGTTACTGCCAATTTCATACCTAAATTCCTTTCCTTTACAAAGCTAAAGTCTGGCTTTAACTGAAACTGGCTGGTGTATGTATTCTGTAATCTGTTAGTAATACTTTGTAAGTCTTCATCGAAATACCAAACGCACTTCATTATCTGACGTGTTTTATTACGTAGGTAGTTAGTTGGTAAATAGTTAGCACAACTTGGTGATTCAAAATCAAAACTAATAAACAAGCACGAAATTTTGCATAGAATACTCGATCTTTGCACCCTGTAGACAATCAAAGGATACATTTTATCCCGAGGAGATAAAGGGTTCGTTTATTTGGGATTTTAAGCCACCAACAATTTTAGAACCCGAAAAAACGCGGTCGTGAAATGTTATATTTTCGCAATTTACAATAGAAGAAAGCTTGAAAGCATTTCGTCTTAATTTTTATGTGGTATATTTATCCTACGATCACTCTCACTCAAATTTTAACGGACACGTTTAAACCTTATTCGCGTTATTTTAGAAAAAAAAGAGTGATTTGCACATGTGACGAGCGTTCACTATGACATTTAAATCGTATAACCATCGTAACTAAATTCGTGAGTGCCATTTGTGACGGCATTGCAGTCAGTTTTATGAAGACTGACACAATCGAATATCCTACTTCCTATTAATATTATAAACGTCAAAGTCGTCGGCGAGGTTGTATAGAGAAAGATGTACGGATTTAATGATGTTTGTTTCTAAAGCCTAGTTATTCGGGGGGGACTGAGTTCGTACCAAGATAGCATTTTGGAGTAATGTGCGTTTTAATTTAAGCAATTTAATATCAAAAACATGGTGAGGAAACCTGCATGCCTGGGTATTTTCTTTGCCTGGGTAATCGAAATATGAGGGTTAGAAAACTTAGCCGGGTGTTCTTTTTGTTATCACAGTCTCACATCGTCATTTGAAATTATTTCAGGAGCAATAATTAACACACAAACTTATTTATCGTTTATCTAATTCTTTATATATAATGAGCATATGCTTATAGGGATTTCCTATAAGCTTATGTTCAAAACTTTGAACTTTCAAGAGACTTCTCTAAGATATCCAGTTATCAGTGTATCCAGTTTCCTTTAAATGAATTACTAAATTTATTATATCAAGTGATTATGATGACAAACAGACCGAATTGACGTTTCGAAAGTGCTTAAGTTTATATAAAACGTAAGCTTACAGAAAAATCCTATTATAACATTAAGGATTATTTAAAAGATAAAAAAGCTTGGGTGTGAATTGCTCTAGCTTCATAGCTTAATTTAAATTTACTGGAAGATGGTGATAACAAAAAAATAAATTTACCCGGCTAAGTTTGTTGTGGGCTGTTCTTAGACCAGGGCGCGTTTGGAACCCTCGTAGCTTTAGATTTAAGTTGGCGAACGAAGTTATCACCATCCCGTTAAAGTTATGTAAACAAATATGTATGAACGCTTTATAAGTGCCTGTGATAGGCCTACATGAATAAAGAAATTTTGAATTTGAATTTGCTTATAAACTAGGCTTATTTGAAATAAATGAATTTTGAATTTTTTGAACTTCGATAATCTTCCTCAGATCCTCCGGTATTAGGTAAGTGAATTGACAAGCTGGTGGCCTAGTTTCATTCCAGCTGACGATAAAGCCGTTACCATAAATTGATTGATTGGATTAACCGCCATTTAATCCTTTAATGATGAACTACATCCGACCGATTCGTTTCATGCGTCACGTGGTAAATAATGTAACGTTGCGGGAGTTAAAAAAGTAAAATGAAAACCCGCCCGACACATAAAATAAACACTAAAAATAAACGATTTATCTTACATGGTGTCTATATGTACACATGCCACGTAGGTATGATATATAATAGGTATTACATGAATAGAATATCACCTGATATATCCCTACAGCCTATCTGCGTATTTAGAACATCGTGAATTCGTCGTGCGGCAAGGCAGATACGTGATATGAATTCATACACTACCAAATAGGTATCTATTAAACTACTGAAAGCTTTGCCCGTGTTTTGAGTCAATGGTTTTCACATAGCAGTAAAATACTCTTAAATTCATTTCAATTGGACACTTAATTCAGAAAATATCGCGAGCTTAAAAAATGTTAGGACTGCACCTAAACAAAGCAGTTATTTTTCGAGATAAGTACACTTAATAGAAAAAGTTCTTTTAAAAAGAACACCCGTTTATAAAAAACATAACTTAAGAATATCAGTAGAACTACTTGTTAATTGACCGAACCTAAAAACGAGTTTTATAATGAATAGAAAATAAAATATGACTAGTGACAGATAGCCGAAAAATTAAGCCTCTTTGTTATAACCGACCGGCAAGGTGATTACGTGTCTAACAACAGGCTTGCGACAGCCGTAAATCCCGCGATTTTTGCTGTCAAACGTCAATTTTTTCATGCAATAAAAATTCAAATGTGACGTTTGACAGCCAAGATCGCAAGATTTACGCCTGTTGCGAGCCTGTCGTAGAAGACGTAATCGCCCTGCGGAATAAACTTGGACGGGACCGAGTGAAGTTGGATACAAAATTAATGTACAAAAGTAGATATGTAACACTAGTTTGTAATAACTAAAAGCCAAATAGATGTCTCGAGCGAAAAATTAAGTTTCAAAAAGACCGCTGATTGGTGCAGTGGGCAGTGACCCTACCGTAAGTTCGATTCCCACAAGTGGAAAATGTTTGTGTGATGAACATGAATGTTCTTCAGTATTTAGGTGTTTATATGTATATTATAAGTATTTATTCATAAAAATATTTATCAGTCATCTTAGTACCCATAACACAAGTTAAACTTACTTTGGGGCTAAATGGCGATGTGTGTATTGCCGTAGTATATTTATTTATTTATCTAACGCCGACTGCAATGGAATAGTCACGAGTGGAATAAAGAAAAGAAAATGAAATGTACCACAGAAAGTAAAACTCATTTGTAGCAACCGAAAGCCGAAAATCTCTTTATAAGAATGAACAGTCGACCGGAACGAGTATCTAAACAATCCGCGAATAGCCCATTAAGATTGAGTAACGCACACTAATTAGTGCACGTGGCCCGCGAACCCGCTCCCCGCTGTAAACACGATACGGTACTGACAGAAAAAAAACTTTCTTGAATTCAGAAGGAAAATCGAGGATAAAAGTCCATTTTTTGCACGCCATATAAGCGAAGCGTTGAGGTAATGCTCTACACCCGCTATATGAGAGTCAAGGACTTTTCGAAACAAAAAATGACTATATTTTTCTCACGTTGCACTTATAGGATAATATTATCATATATTTATAAAGAAAAAATATTCGTTTAAACATATTCGATATTTTAAAAATCAATTATTTGGTAAAAGTAAAAAAAAAAATTACAAAAATATTTGAGGACGTCCGGATGTCTGTCTGTGTGGATCTGGCACTCTCACGACCGTAATAATTAACTTATCGCAGTTTTTTTTTTTTTAATCTTCATTATCGCAGCTGTTTGCTATTTAAAATCTTTGTGTAATTCGTTGTCGTTTTATTACAATTAATAATAACTAAAGAAACAATTATTAGTCTTTAGTGTGTCTCCTATGAAAATTGGGTTCGTGCACAATGCTTGCGAGCTATTGTGTTGCTTTACGTTGAGAATGACGCAAAATGTTTAAAGTATTTTTTTTTAATACCACCTACTGCATTGAATGATAGTGAATGATAATAATAATAATTAAAGAAAAATTAGATTATGAGGCGTGCACTTTTGGATTTTCTAAACTTTTTCAGCCTATTCTATGTAACTATAAACCTTTATTTACATAGAATAGGTCGAAAATTGTTTCGATCATTTTTCCTTGTTTTTCCGTCTTCACTATAGTTACCCATAACTATAGGTTGACTAAGAGCTATGATAGCCCAGTTCTTAGGACTTCGGCTTCACTTTCGGCGTGCCTAGTTCGAATCCCAGCACGCACCTCTAACTTTTCTAAGTTATGCGCGTTTAAGCAATTAAAATATCACTTGCTGCAACGGTGAAGGAAAACATCGTGAGAAATCGTACATGCCTGAGAGTTCTCCAAAACGTTCTCAAAGGGGTGTGCAGTCCACCAACCCGCGGGGACTGGGCCAGTATGGAGGACTGCAGCCTAAAACCCTTCTCAATGTGGGATGAGTCCCGTGACCTATTGGGCGTGGGTTCGATTCCCACGACTGGATTTTTGTGTGATGAGCATTAATGTTTTTCAGTGTCTGGGTGTTTATTTGAATATTATTAGTAAATATTCATCAGCTATCTTAGTACCCATAACACAAGCTACGCTTACTTTGGGGCTAGACGGCGATGTGTGTATTGTCGTAGTATATTTATTTTATTATTTAGTGCAGTGGAGAGGATAAGATGTGCTAAATTCAAAAGGAAATAAAGAAGTATATTTTCAGCCTATGCGGTTAACTTTACGCTAGATTAAGTTAAGGTACTATGTGACCGTGTCAACTAAATTCTAAGTGGTGCAGCGAAGAGGGTAAGATATGCTCAATGCAAAAGGTAATAAAGAAATCCATGTAAATCTATTAGGTTTTATTTCTACTAGAGCTTTGCAATGTAGCTAAGATGTTCTGAGTTTTCACTAAATTCTAAATGATTCTGTGGCGTGAGTAAGAAGTGCCAAATATAAAAATAATAACACAAAACTTTTTCAGTCTATTAGGTTGACTTTTCACCAGAGCAACCTCCCTGAGAGAGTCTTGACGACGTCCCTGACGCACAGGTTCGATTCCGGGCAGGGGCTATTTGTTAATTATTAATTTCTAAATTTTCTCTGGTTTTGTCTGGTGCCAAACTAAGTTTCGCGTCTTCTACTTTGCGTGGGACTTTAGTTGTACTTACAGCTCCAGCAACTCAACAAATGAACTTCAATTATATGCAGAAACCACTTAGGACTATTCTATTTTGCTGACCATCGTTTATTATCAAACAAAACTTCAGCACTCCATTGTATTCGGGCATCATACTTAATACCCCGAAATTGGGGTAAGAGGACAAGGGAAGTGTTAAATATTTATACTTTAATGCAATTTCGCCGATATTTTTAACGCGTGTTTTGCGAACGTG
Organism: Pararge aegeria; assembly: GCF_905163445.1. Taxonomy (NCBI): domain Eukaryota; kingdom Metazoa; phylum Arthropoda; class Insecta; order Lepidoptera; family Nymphalidae; genus Pararge; species Pararge aegeria. The sequence continues at coordinate 4,488,213 of NC_053189.1, forward strand.
CTGTGAAAGATGCGTTTTGTCGATATTTTATTAACAGTATGTTAATAAAATAAATTCGGTACTTAACAAGGTTTTGATGTTTAAACTTGACAAACAACAATTTATTTCTTAAATATTCATTAACCACCAAAATCTTAGTATCAAATCTTTAATTACTAACCGGTTCGGGCCGGAATATGTAAACAAATGACGTCATCTGGAACGAACTCGGAAGTTTGAGTCCCGTCGTGACCACGATCAATGCAACTGGGTCGAAATATCGACAAATCTAAAAATATTATCGTGGTATGTACCCGTTGAACTATATTTAAGGAAAGTTGATTAACCACGGAATCTTAGTTTAAAATTCTTTAATAATTAGGGGCTGGCTGAAAATCCAGTGCTGCGCTTTTTAGTATGCAGCTATACTGAGCCAGCTCCTTTGTCAAACATTTTTTTTTATACTTTAACAAATTTATGACACAAATGTACCTACATTTTACACAAATGTGTGACAATTAAGACGATTTTTCTTTTTATTTAATTTAGTAGTAAGTAACTATAGCTTAGAATAGAAGAATAGAATAGAATAAATGTTATTGCTTTAACTGTGTACATTTTGTTTGTGTTGTAAGTGGGAATAGTTCCAACTGTTTGCTACTTTCTGGCGTGCATTTTTCTTACATACTCGCATTTAGAGTTTATATTACAAATTACTAAGAAATGTCACAAAAATATTCGTTAAAACTATAATACGCCTTACTTACAAACCAACTTGTTAACCTATTTTTAAAAATATTTCCGTCTAATTTTTTTACCATGAGTAAATGGGTAAAAAAATTTATACGACAAAAAAAAAGCTGTCCTAGAACGCTGACTTGGGCTACTCTTAGTAGAAATCTCTTATAAGCTTTTTAAGAGAGTGCTTTTATCTGCCACCGCAGTATTGCTGTGTTCCGGTCTGATGAGCGTAGTTGTTTGAACTCCAGATTTTACTTAGAAGAACTTTTAAAAGGTCAAAGTTTTTTTTTATCTTTAAAAATGCATATGAAAGTCGAGCCGATAGCTCCCATATATTTTTGCTTATCTTGAATGAACGTAAATGCATAAATCGGATTAAAAGAAATCAACATACTTCAATGTTTTAATTGCACAAGTCACCTACTTGTTTGTTTAAATAGTGGAATTTTCATCCCTTTAATTTTTTTTTTCTTCTCCATTTTAGCCCTTGACTGCTATCTCACCTGGTGTTTAGTTATGCTGCAGTCTAAGATGGTAGCGGACTAACCTGTTAGGAAGTATGCGATATAAGTAGAAATTCAGAAATTATAAATTTCTTTGACGGGTGTCGAACCTTGGAGTCGGGACCTCCCACTTAAATCCACAGCGCTCACAGCTGAAATCTCAAGCTGTAGAAGAGCGTCATTCCGCTTGAAGTTACGGAATTAAACTTTTTTAAACTTCCAATAGCCTTTTCACTTTTAAAAAACAGATATTGATTTTGGTTAGACGTATATATGGAGAATAGCCTCCTTCTTTCGGAATGCGGCCGAAAATAAAAATATCTCCACAGAAACCGGTTTATGAAAATTAATTTAAAATAGAAACTATTTTGAGAATTTTATATATTCGTAAAGGAGGAGAACAAACACATGGCCTGTGGCCTGTGTAAGAGCAGCTTATATTGGTTGATAACGACGTTCAGCATCATTATGCTGAACGTCTACTGACTATATCACAATTTTGATTTTTACATTTTATTGTTTTTTTCATTTATACACCATCCACCTTCATATTTAGTATATACTAGCGTACCCAGCCCGCTTCGCCGGGCTAGATTTTGCTTTATTTTATTTAAACAATAAACTTACATCATTAAATTTTTAATTTAAGTCTCATAATATATTAAATCATTTATTTCTCTCCGTATTCTCTTCTCGAGCGGGTGAAGATCATTATCACAACCATGTACACCCAACAATAGAATATCATCATAGTAAATAAAAGCTGTATTTAACAGTTTTACAGTCCAAAAATAGGAGTGCTCCGATCGTCACCAAACTTTACAGGACTACTCGCCAGGTCAATCCAGAGATTCCCTGAAAGTTTCATTGAAATCGGTTTAGCCGTTTCGGAGCCTATACGGAACATACACACACTTTCTCTTTTATATATATAATATTAGTGTTGCCCAAATGCAAGAACAAGACGAGACTTAGCCAGTCTTGGTCTTGGTCTTGCGCCAATACACCTGGTCTTGGTCTTGGTCTTGGTCTTGCGCTCCCAGTCTTGGTCTTGGTCTTGGTCTTGCAGCAAGAGTCTTGCAAGTCTTGCAATTACCTATTAGTCTATTACTATTTATTAAAGTTTACTTTAAATCTTAGAAAAACGTATTAGAATTGGAACATTGTGAGCTTGAATTAACATAGCCATAGTAAAGATCAAGCAGATTAATAAATAACTGAAGATTTGATAAGAAATTCGAAAAATCAACTGACCTATATGTCGTTTTCCATGGAAGTAACTGTTTCTTAATAAACATTTATGATTTATAAGCTTACATTTGCTAAAACATGTAAAAAAACAAATTAATTACAATAACTTGACTGTATTTTAAAGAACAATACTTATCTGTCTAGAAAGAGATTGAACCCTCAACTTATAAGAAATTTAATAAAAGAGTTTTACGATTTATCATTTATTTGAATAAAGCTGAAGAGTTCGTTTGTATGTTTGATGACAGAAGTTTTAAAATAAATAAATAAATCCTGAACGTCACTATACCTCCAAAGTTACTATTCCTCGTGGACGAAGTCGCGGGCACAGCTAGTAAATACTTACTCTCATCATCTCTCTCAGAGATATTCGAACACTTTTTTGCTATTTTTTCTTGTAAAAACTTAAGAAATATAATGACTAAATGTACAATAATAGTACCTAAGTAATTAGTTTAAAACCATATAAGTAATCAATATTATAATTACTTACTAGAATGAATTATTATGACATCTACTACCTATCCTCACCATTTTATCCTAATCATAATACTACTTGCGTGATCAGTATAATGTATTCATTTTCATTCTAAGCACTCTGAAACTTATTTATTCTTTGGAACACCTGTAGGTACTCTTAAAATTCGAAATTATTTTGCATGAATAGCGTCAAATGTTATGATTTCGGCGCGGCGGCAACGATTGTTTTAGATTTCAAAAGAAGCCGCCGGCGCGTGTATCATAACCATGTACTTCCGAAAAGCGGCAAATTTCTTTGAGAAGTAAGTACAAAACCTTTGATGCCGCATTATCAGAGTGCCGATGGTTAAAACATAACTATGCATGCACTCAGTTTGATTTTAATAGATATTTTTTTATTCGCTATGTTTATGGTATTAGTCGTAATGCGCATAGGTCCAGTTTTTCATATTCTTTGATATAGTTTTTTGCGTCTCATAGAATTCCTAAGCGTACCTACCTATACACCGAACTGTTACACCTAACTACTCCGTGAAATAGCGCTAAGTCCTAGCTGCAAGACGCAAGAGTCTTGCAGGCTATGTCTTGTTCTTGCTCAAGTCTTGCACGGTCAGTCTTGGTCTTGGTCTTGCTAAAAATACGCGGTCTTGTTCTTGGTCTTGCAAAAACGCAAGAACAAGACCAAGACTGCAAGACCAAGACTGAATTTGGGCAACACTATATAATATAAATATACTAAATAAATATAAATATACTACGACAATACACACATCGCCATCTAGTCCCAAAGTAAGCGTAGCTTGTGTTATGGGTACTAAGATGACTGATATTTTTATGAATAATATTCATAAATACTTATAATATACAGATAAACACCCAGACACTGAAAAACATTCATGTTCATCACACAAACATGTTCCAGTTGTGGGAATCGAACTCACGGCCATGGACTCAGAAAGCAGGGTCGCTGCCCACTGCGCCAGTCGGCCGTCAAATATATATATACATATATATATATATATATATATATATATTTGTAGGTATATATATATATATATTTGACGTAATATATATATATATAAATAAAAATGAAGTGCAAGTATGTTTGTTATGTCAAAATAACGTCAACAAACCTACTTGCACTTCATTTTTATTTATTTGTAGAGTACGAAGGTCAGTTTAAGAATATAATGACAGCACGGACCTACGGCTTAACGTGTATCTAATGCCCCTTTTCATTAAACCTATGCATCGCCTAAACCGAATACCTAATGAATACCTTAAGGCAATGTTTATAGAAAAAAAACGCTTCATCAACTCTTAGGTGATAACTATAGGTTACGGTTAGGAAGGAACGGTTAATGTATGTCTAGGGATCTCCCTAAATCTCTTTAGATTAGGCGTTACTTATTTAGGCAATGCCTTGTTCGATGTTAATGAAAACAGGCATGCAGGAAAACTAAAGGCTTATATCGGACTTTTAAATTAGGTTTATCTATGGCTAAGAAGAGATAATCGGTGGGATCACACCCTAAGTTTAGTCAGGTGTTATAAAAATTATACAAACTTTCGTCGGTAAGAAACAATGCGGTAATCGAACGTTATTTCATACATTATTATGAGAAGTTTTAGGCTGCAGTCCACCATCCGGCCCAAGTGCGGATTGGTGGACTTTACACGCCTTTGAGGTCATGATACTTTATGAATTCTAAGGCATGCCATGCTTTGGCAGGTTGTCAAATGAATTTTATCCGTTAACATAATCGGAGGATATTTTTTTTTACTTCCTGCTTATGCTGAAGCAATATGGATCTAAGCCTTATGCCTTTCTCTCTATTCTCTCCTATTGTAGAGAAAACAAGACCCTGGAAATGGACGTGAATTGGTTGAGATTAGTTATTCTATGACATTGAAATTGTGCTCAACTATCCGTTCGAGAAATTGGAATGGCAGCCCCAAACTGGTAAGCGCAGCGTTGGTCGACCCCCAACAAGGTGGACAGACGAAATTTAGCGCTTCGCAAGTAGCCGCTGGATTCAAGGGACACAGAACCGTGGAATTTGGAACTCAAAGAAAAAATATAAAGTTTATTATGTCAACATTTTTAATGCCAGTCTTCAATTACATTGACAATAGGAAAACAATAGACGGATCACGTGACTTTATATCTAATGGTAAGAGTAGACCAAGATCTAATAATAATACCAGTTCAATTGATTATTTTAATTTAGTTTTCTGTAGGTTATAAGCAAAAGTATATATATATATATATATATATATAAATAAATAAATATACCTACTAAGTACGACAATACACATATCGCTATCTTACCCAAAAGTAAGCGTAGCTTGTATAATGGGTACTAGATAAGGGATAAGAGATGAATATTAGGCCAGTGCGGATTGATGGACTTCACTCGCCTTTGAGAAAATTATGGAGAACTCTTAGGCATGCAGGTTTCCTCACGAGGTTTTCCTTCACCATTGAAGCAAGTGATATTTTAATTATTTAAAACGCACATAACTTCGAAAAAGAGGTGCGCGCTGGGATTCGCACTTGGCATCCCGAAAGTGAAGCCGAAGTCCTACCCACTGGGCCATCACCGCTTCGTAAAGAAAATAATTTATACCAATCTTAATGAGAAGGGAATCGAAATAATTCCTACAAGTCAGTGGCGTGCACATGGTTTCTTACCAGGGTATGCATACAGCACTAAATTGCATAAAACGGTAAAATTTCTCCTCCTATACGACTTATATATAATTTTTTAAGGTATGCAATGCTTTCGTGCTTGTATGAAGTGCACGCCACTGCTACAAGAATATGAGTCTACTTTTCGTATTAGTCTGTGAATAATTGTACAATCATTCACAAAATGTGGGCCAAAAGGGAATCGATTCCGTTTATTAACCTCGCAGATCAAAGTGTGCGTTATATACAACCATCTATTTATTGACACAATGGTTTTTCGTCGGCAAATGTATACGTTCACTGAATGGCCTTTGAAGTTTTATGTTCCTGATTCGAACTGTCTATACCGAACTGACAGATTACTTTAACCGATAATTGAGTAATGTCGAAATACGTATTGCTCACATAAGCTTTGATTTGATGGTTTAGTTAAAAGTAATGTCATTTGAATGTTACAATCAAACGAAGCCCTGAACGTAAGCGCTCTAGAATATGATTTAGTCTATCGAGTCTACCGGTGATTCTAGAGCGGTCAGTTACCTTGGCCAACGAATTAGTTTAGCCATCCAAAGGGGAAATGCTGCCTGCATCTTAGAAACTGTGCCTCGCTGCGGTGGTTTCGAAGACGTTTTAGATTTTGTTTAGTTTCACATAGTTTATTTTAGGTTATATTTATAATACAAATATTTTAAAGAATAAATACATTTAATTAAAATTAATATTAAAAATAAAAAATAAAATTTTGAACATCTAAATGCAAGTTTGTTGAGCAACAAAGGTATAAATAATTATGGTGGGGGTATTGACTTGTCGCTTAGTGATTAGGATCGACTTCTATTTATTTGCTGACACAAATACTAACACTAAGCACTGTTCCAGCATGTTTACACATTAGTGTAAGTTACATAAACTAAGCATTAATCACTAAGCCAGTGTAAACTTGCCATTAAACAAAGGGGGAGTGCTGTCATCGTCTCATGCGGCCTTAACACCCTCGCTGCCGGAGTTAGTCTTAAATCCCTTATTACGCTTGGGATTTATTCCGTCGCCTTTACTGTATTAGACATTGCATTTCTCACATGACGACCTAACTTCTATTTCCCACTGCAGTATAAACAAACTAGCTGTTGCCCGCGACTTCGTCTGCGTTTGATTTTGTTTTTCGATGAGACATTCAATTTAGTTGTAATTAAAAAAAAACTTAAATATTCAGTATCGCTAAGCCTTAAATGAGGAGTTCTGTGCTCTATCTCCAACCACATTCAGATTTACACAAAGTTTGGGGAAAATTAAACACATATTATAACCTCTATACTTAGTACAAAATAATTATTTAAATCGGTTATAATTTGTCGGAGTTATGGTGTAAAATCGTCAAACACTTTCATCCCCTCTCCCAAAGGAACCGAGCTTAATGTCAGGATAACCTACAAACGTCATCATCATATAAACCCATTACTGGCCCACTGCAGGATACGGGTGTCCCACACATGAGAAGGGTGCAGGCCGAAGTCTACCACGCTGGCTCGGTGCGGATTGGTGGATTCTACATACCTTTGAAAACATTATAGAGAACTCTCATGCAGGTTTCCTCACGATTTTTTTCGAGTGATATTTTATCTTATATCTTTAAACGAGCAATTCTTTGGAATCTCGGAATCGGCTCCAACGATTTTCATGAAATTTAGTATACAGGAGCGTCGGGGGCGATAAATCGATCTAGCTAGGATAAATTTTTTGAAAATAAATTAAATATTAAATTAATCGTCATTTTATTTGTGTTTTCCGGTAATAACCGATTTGGTGCAACGAAGTTGCACGGGTCAGCTAGTTGGAATAAAACGATATGTTCTTTTTCACTTAGAAAAGTTATTTATTAATTTATTTTTTATTTATCTATACTCTTTATTTGTACACCATATCAAGTTCAGAAAAACAAAAGAAAAAAGAAAAAATACTTCTAAGGCTCTGCCAGGCAACCTTAGGATGGGTACACTGTTTAAAACATACATACGAATAACTATATACTAATAAATAGCCAATAAAAAATAAATATACTAATATATACTTTAGCATACCATAAATACAAAATAATAATAAGTTATGGTACGTGCTGGGATTCGAATATCTATTTTATATATCAGCATTTTCAATAAGCCACATTTCTACATACCGCCTACGAATACTTTACGTTTGTATGACGTCATTAGTAGCCGTATATTGTCGATTTCTTTCAAACGTGTGATGATGCAGATTTCCTTATATGTGATTTTTTAATGGTTTTACAAAACAGTTTGGTAATAATCACTGATACGTAAGAGGGGATATAGCTCAGTGGTAGAGCATTCGACTGCAGATCGAGAGGTCCCCGGTTCAAACCCGGGTGTCCCCTTAAAAGATATTTTTTAACCCTATAATATTTTTTGCATTTCTTCGAAACAAATGAAAATTTTTTTCGTTTTGCACTTAATTTATTTTGGCTTCATGATTTTTTTTTTCTCGGTCGTTAAAGATCATTACGGCAAAAAGTTCTTTAGCTGGCATCGGAATTATGATTTAATAGTTGTGCAATATTGTATTGCTGTGCTGTATTGGTGTCCCTCTTGGCGCAGCATCCAAGCTTTTGCGCTGTGATTTCAAGTTGGCAGTCCCGACTTCGATCCCTGGCATAAAACTGGCATGGCAACTAATGCGGCAATGTAGGAATTTATAATTACTGAATTGTCTTTTTGCCGCGTAGGTTTTTTGTGAGTCTAGTGAGCAAGTACTTAATCCAAATGTTTATTTTTCTTAGGAATATTTTTTGGCTTTTATATTGTACGGCCTTTGGACGGCTGAACGAAACTGTAAACTTTGTAAAAAGATAGTTTTCATCCAAGACTCATAGAATCATTTTTGTTACAGGAAACAACGATTTCTGCGTGATTTTTGGTACACATATGACATATTATAGTTACTGAAGCATTTTAACATTTTAAAGTTATTTTCTATGAGAGGCCTTTTTTTTATTACGGGGGAAAAATCAAATTAAAAAACAGATCCAGAGTAAATGTTTTAATAGAAAAATATGTGTAATAAAATATACAATAGTATCACAATTTTACTTAAAACTAAACATCAGTACAAATTTCATCCTGTAGACTTTAAAACATCCTAAATACAATCATACTCAAAAAAATTGAAAGAATTGAATAAAACACACTGATTTGCCTGTTATTATTATAAATATAAAGTCCTGGTTTAAATTTTTTTTGCAGTTCAGGAAAAACACTGAGACATTAAAGTAAAATGGAACTTTTCTGCTTTGTTTAAAAGCCTTAATTCGTGTATACTGCTTCACTCAGCGCTCTTGGCGGAAAGTTGGTAAAATCAAAATGAAAATTTGTAACACTTAATAGATTTACATAAGGTGGATTATACATTAAGGTTACGAAGTCGATTTTAGCTTTAGGTTAGAAGATTTCCATGAAAACAAAGGTAAACAGTAAACTGGTGATTTAGTTACTGTTCAAGAAGTCCATTTTCCTCGACAATGGGTTCCTGAGATGAACATATTTAGTGCAAATATATCGCAACTCCTCAACAGTTGTCACCTCGGCAACGTCTTCAGTGGGAGGATCTGAAATGATATAAGATATGATACAGGTACCTTTACATAGATTTTTATTCCTTAATCCTTCCTTATCCAATTGAGGGACATTTTAGTGTTTAGAGTCTAGCACAACTGACTATTTCAATAAAAAAAAAAATAAGCTTGTGTTATGGGTACTACGGTGACTTATGAATAATATACATAAAATGCTTATAATTTATATAAAAACACCCACACACTGACAAACATTCATGTTCATCGCACAATTTTCCAGTTGTGGTAATCGAAACCCCGGCCTTGGACTCAGAAAACAGTGTCGCTGCCCACTGCGCCAATCGGCCGCCGTATTGATCGTTGTGAGTAGAAAAGTCCTCTATAGCGAATAGTTGAAAAAGGGAATTGTTCCCGCTACGTCGCTCTCTGCTTTGAGATCATTCCCAAGACACCGCGCCTCGCGTTATATTCGGTTTGACTTTACATGAAATTTTAAATACCAGCACGTAAATGATGAAATTGTTGTTGTTATACTTCAGAGAGCGCGGTATGTGATCTTCCCGATTGTTATCACTTATATGTGATAGTATAATTTAATTTTTATTTCTGAACACCTCCTAGGTAGTGGTGAACGCCGTGGTTTTATAAGAGGGAGGTCCCCAGTGTTCGAAACTATGTAGCGGTAATTTAGGAATTTATTATTTCTGAGTCATAAACAACGTTTAACCGAATTACGCACTACTGTTGAAGGTAGCATAAGTGTATTTCACCTGTAAAAACATTAAATCAAAAGCATATTTATTGTTCCATACAAACTAACTCAAAACATTCTAAGTGTTTACTTATGACAACCATATTGATGATAAAAGCGCGCGCAAAGTACCAACGCTACGCGACGCGTACTTAATAAAGTCGCAGGATTCGCTTGATTCTACTTTTGCAATTGTCGTTAGAGCTATAACCATTGGCGTGCACAGACATACCATACCCGGTGTGCATACCCGGTCACACCGCAGTGTGACCGGGTATCTCCTTTATGAAACATAAAAAAGTTTTAGGGTAGGCAGTTCTTTTGTGCTTTTATGAAGTGCACGCCACTGGCTAAAACTGATATCATTCAGTAAAAACTATGCCAATGGTGTACTCAAAAACTCTTAGCGTTACGGTTTCACAGATAAGTCTCGAAACAGTAAATAATATGCCTCTAAAGCCTATACAGTAACATTTAGGTTTTTATCCACACGTTGTATATTGGTCTTGTCTGAAAAGTTACCCCCCACAGACAAATTTGGGCTCCAAAGCTATTTAGCGTATCGGTAGCGTACTGGCTAGCCGTGGAACAGTGGGGGGGGTCAAATCTTCAAATCTCTTTACTATGTCTCTTTACAGTGGGACATAATATTACAATTACCTATATGGATGTCACTTTACCTATATGCTGCCAAACTTGTGGTGGGAAAACGGGTTGCTGAGAGTAAACGTAGATCATTCGGCAATCTCTACGGAGACCTTCTGAGCAGTTTGCCTTTTTCTTCAGCTGCATTCGGTACCAAAACGCCGGTTTTCTGTTGAACAGTTATAATAAGAGATTTTCCGAGTTTTATGTTTTCTGTGTTTTCTGTTTTTGGACACAATGCACTACATGCAATAATTCTGTAAGTATTTTGTCTTTTCAATAATATAATTGAAGTTATTACATGATTTGCTAAATATACTACGACAATACATACAACGCCATCTAGTCCCAAAGTAAGCGTAGCTTGTGTTATGGGTACTAAGATGAATATTTTTATAAATAATATACATAAATACTTAGGATATACATATAAACAGCCAAACACATGCATGCTCACGACACAAACATTTTCCAGTAGTGGGAGTCGAACCCACGGCCTTGGGCTATGAAAGCAGGGTCGCTGAAAACTGCGCCAATCGGCCGTCAATTCAAGGGTTAAATTGTTGTTAGAAATTTGACTCACTTTAAATGATCCTGAACGACATTGTTTGCGATCGGTATGCAAATCTTTTGAACTGGTTCGCTCATTAGTTGTCCTACTGTTTTGATGGGAGACTTCTCTGATACGTAGTATTCTAGAAGTTTCGATGCCATCGGCTTCAGTTGAGCTTTAAAGAAAATTAGATTTTAGTACATAAAGTAAGTATGTATTAGTATGAACACAATTTTTATTAAATGAGGGATGTTTTCCAATTCAAATCCCAGTATCTCATCTTTTACTAATATATGTATAAAGCTGAAGAGTTTGTTTGTTTGTTTGTTTATTTACTTGATCTCAGAAACTAGTGGTCCGATTTGTAAAATTATTTCAGTGTTGGATTAGCCCATTTATCACACACCACGCTAAAACCAATAGGTACTTCCGCCGCGTGCGATGCGTAAACGAGTTTCGATAAAAACACGTATAACAAAATTGTCCCCCATTATAAGTTCTAAAAAACAGTTAGCCACAGCAAATGTTTATCTTTTAAGGTGGATAGTCGCGAGGAACCGCTAGTAACCTATGCAATGGATTTCTGTACAAAATTACAAGCGCACTAAAGCCGAAAATAGATACTAGTATTTAAATTAATTCAAAACAGAAGAGACATTAGGAAACTGTGCGTAAACAAGCAGAATTTTCTTCTCATGTGCAATGTCTCTCAATTAAAATCATATTACAACCCATGGGGAGATGGATTTCAGTACAACATTACAACCACGTCAAGCCAATGTTAAGACGTTCTTTACATTTAGATAACAGGTCTTGTAATAAGTAAACGTAAGAAAAAATATATTGGTTTTGAATTTTATGACTAATTGTTACAAACAATAAGGGGATATACCAAATAATCGGTAAATTTAGGATATTCTCAACCGAGGATAAGTCGAAGGAGGATCGGGCGCCGGCGTCATATTCATGCACGCCGCCTGCCCCCTTGATGAGGACCTCTGGGCGATGGGTGCAGGGAATCCGTCACCCATCCGTCACCCAATGTCCCAGAGGAGGGCCTGCAATGGCGAGCGCCGCTAGCTGGGTCGCGGATGTGTGCGAAAGCGTTCCCACGGCCCAGCTACCAGGCGACTGGTAGGAACACCGTGGGGTTTTAGTCGGTACACGTCCGACATAATCATGGTATCGATAAGGATTTCCCCACGTGAAAAAAAAAGGATATTGAAAAATAGGTAATATTTTACCACCTACTATGCATCTGTAGCATTTTCTTATTACGCCTTTTGCTTGGAAGGGGTTTTTATTCTTCTTTTCTATGTGCCTTTTATATAAGCTGTGATAGCCCAGTGGGTAGAAATTTGAATTCCGGTACGCGGTACCTCTAACTTTTCTAAGTTATGTGCGTTTTAAGAAATTAAAATATCACTTGCTTCAACGGTGAAGGAAAACATCGTGAGGAAACCTACATACCTGAGAGTTCATCATAAAATACTCAAAGGTGTGTGAAGTCCACCAATCCGCAGTGAGCCAGCGTGGTGGACTTCGGCCTTAACCCCTTCTTACTGTGGGAGGAGACCCGTGTAGTGGGCTGGTAAGGTGGTTGATATGATAGTAACGATGTGGCTATTTGCTTAGTCATTCTTTCTTCATTTATTCGTTCCTTAATCATTCATTCATTCAATAGTGCGTTGAACAGCCGTTAATGTTTGCATGCAGACAGCTAACTAGAGTTTAAGCGTAAAGAAAAAAAATTACCGAAATCAGCTCTCAAGCACATTTCTGCGCGGTATAGATGCTCTAAGCAAACGTGGACTTGAGCAAACTTCATCAGCAAATTCTTCCAAGGGCTTATGTCTATTTCATCTGCTATTAATGGTACCTTGGGAAAGTTAAATAATATAAGATAGAAATAAATATATTGTAGAGTCAAAAACTTTGTTGGTTTTGAGGAATTCAGATGACAATTTAGTATCATTGATAAAAGCAGTATTTTATAGTGTTATTTTATAGTGTTTACGTTTTTGTTTCAGAATTATAAATCTTATTTTAGGGATGTAAAGGAATGTCATATAAAATATTCATTTTAAAATAATACTGCTTTCAGCAATGGTATAAAGCCATAATTGTAATTATGTAGGATGATGGAATAAAATCATCGATCACTAATAAATTAAATGCTTAGGAATGCAGGGTAGGCAGTTCTTTTATGAATTTATGATGTTCAAACCCGTGACCGTGGCTGGTTACAATCTAAGATATGCTTCCAAGCGTTTTAGCGTTACTGGTCGATGCTGACTGCAAACTGATTTATCGAAATCCCCGATTCAAAATAGTATATATTATTCTACTACTCCATCCCTTCCATTTGATACCCACATTAAGGCAGCTTAAAACAAAAAATTTTGTACGCCATTTTGTGGAGGCAGCCATTTTGGACCGATTTAAAACACAGCTAAGAACACTCTCAACTGATTTCAAACAAAAAATAGAAAATAAAAAATTAATCCATCCGGGAGCAACGATGCCACAGTCAGATACACACAGACCTCAAACTTATAGCACCCGGTCGTTTTTGCGTTGAGGGTTAATACATCTTCACACTTACCTCATTAGCATCTTTCTTTTCGCTCACTAATCCGTGTTTCTTCAGAGACGCAAAGTCATCAACAGTCAATTCGTTCGGGTCTTCTATACAAAATGATTCGGCGTCGATGCGTATCGAATTTTCCGATGTGGCGATGTTTTCAAATGGATTTAAAGTAAAATCTCCGCCCATTGTCATGTCTTGTATAGTTTGGTTTATCTGCTCTATGGATTCGTGGGACCTTGGTAAAAAGGAAAATAGAAACATTACAGTCTATTCACTTTAACTTGTCCCCTTTAAAAATGAGGAACAAGTTAAAGTGAATGGACTATAGCTTGCCGTTTCGGCGGTTTGACTTTGAATTCTTTATTTATTTTATTTTAATTCGTTACAGTATGGCTTAACACAGGGCGCCACGTTGCAGGACGTTTTCTTTGCATGCCCTGCGCAGTGTTGCTTTGTATATAGGGCCTGGGCCACATCTGGGCCATCTGCATGGTCCGTCTATTATTAATATAAATAAAAAAAAACTTTTAAACTATTCCCAAAAAGGTGCTTGCAATTAAAGTTACTGTCTTACCTATATTAATTCTGGATAGATACTTTGTTACGAGTGTCCAAAGAACTAAAATTAGAATAACTAAAACACTAATAAGTTCCAGAGTCTAGTTTTTAAACTGTAAAATATTGGAAAAGAGCAACTGCTGAATTTCTTTCCGGCTTCATATCGGTAAAAATCTGTTGTCCGAACCGGTGGTAGAGCTACTGCGCACAGACAGACCGACGTGCCAAAGGTGTAAAAAAGTATAATGTAAAACAATATTCAAATTACTCAGTGGGTACTCACAAGCATGTTTTATAAATATCAAATATAAGTGTAATATATATAAAATAAGTTAAGTATATAAACAAACTAAGTAATAAATATTTTCTTTATCTAAGGGTGCTGCTGCTATATTAAAAAAAAAATTGAAAAAAACTTTACACTTAAAAGTTACAAAAATAATGTTAAAATTATAAGACCGGTACTTAAGAAGGAGTAGACTCTAGACCTACTTAAAATAAATAAAATCGCATTTGAATAAAATATAATTATTTTGTATGTTACAATGTTGTACATGTTTAGGGAACTCTAAAAACCTGTTCAAATTCAAAAATTCAAAATTCAAATTCAAAATTCATTTATTTCAAGTAGGCCTAATATAAGCACTTTTGAAACGTCAAGTCTGTCTATGTGTAGTGACTCTACCACCGGTTCGGAAGGCAGATTCTACCGAGAAGCCGGCAAGAAACTCAGCAGTTGCTCTTTTCCAATATCAACAATTTACATTTTACATTTCAAAATTCATTTTTCTTTCTTGTGAGAGATGAAAGCGGAGCCGGATGCTTCCAAGCAACAAATTGTATTTTGTTACAGTTCCATGTAAATAATAATTACCTTGCATCTGCATTCCAGATCCCGGCTATAAAGAAAGAATGTTCCAAAAGAGACATCACTCTTGTGTACTCCCACATAGTTTTCTCTATGCCAACCTGTGCTACGAGGGATAGCGTTTGCGGTGGACTTGAACGAAGGTTTTTAAGAACTTTGGCAGTTTGGGAGTGGCCTCGAGACAGTTTTAATACTAATTTCGACAGGTAGCTTTTGTTGTTAACATCAATCTGTGAATAATCGATTTTTTGTTTTCATGGTCAGTATTCTAAGATATATTTACATATGGATATAAAAATTTAGTGATGGTTTAATGTATCATATACTATCGGTGGATATAAGAAAGACATTACATAGATGTTCATTATATTAACAATTTAGTTAGACACTTTTTCTACGACCTACCTGGCGCAAGGTTTGCTATCTATGTATGCTCTTTCACTTATGCCATAGTAAAAAAAAGGTACTCACAAAAGGTCGTATTTTCCCCGAAGATATAAATTTAAGAGCCTGCATTAATAATGATATGAGCTCCTCTGCTGTTTCACAGTCTGAAAAAAAAAAGGTGTTAAGTTTAAAACGTAGAAACATTAAAATAAATTAAAATAAAAAAGCCTTTTAATTCTTGCTTACATTACATAGATTATATTGCAATACATATAATGATTTTACGTGAATACATAGAAAAGAAATAAAAAATAAAACAGAAAAAAACATAAATTTAAAAAGTGGTTCTAAATTGCATTTAAGAGATTAATAATTATGATCTGGTATAATATATCTTCTAGCAAGAACCTCTCTCATGCGAGGGTAAGGCCTCCTCTGGTCTCTATCCTTGGCTACTTGTATCCAGTTTATGCTTTAGCAATATCGTCGGACCATCTTGCATGTAGTCTGCCTACCTTTCTATGCAGAACCTGGCCATGACGTCAGCCTTATTGTCTAACGGTCGTCAACCATCCTAGCTATAACGCCGTGCGTTTGGAACCCTCCTAGCTTTAGTACTGAGTTAACGAATAGCTATACCCATCACCTAACGTTAATGGTAACATATTATATGTAAGAAGGCTTCATAAGTGCATGTGATAGGACCTACACGAATAAAATATTTTTTGGTTAAAGCTCTCAATTACTAAATTCATCAGCTAGATAGGTCCCATTCATAGAAAGAGAGAAAGCTTTTCAGCTTTCGGGACTTTGTGTCCAAAATACATTAAGAAGTATGTTTATGACTTTCAGCTTTGATACATGGTATCTTAATCAGAGTTATTTATGGAGCGATAGAGAGCTATGCTTGGATCTCTGTGTGATCAAAGTAGAGGAGCAAAGAAAAAAAAAACTCAATACAATAAACTCTAAACTTATTAAATGTTTATGTTTTCTAAGAAGAAAATTATTTCCAAATATAATAAAAACTATTAATCATATATTTAATATTATCATTTGTTTTTATAATTTAATTAAAAATATTGGTCTTGTAAATCAAAAATAAGAAAATTTCTTTAAAAACTTATAGAAGGAATAGAGTTACTGATATCACATCGCAGCGGGGCACATAGCACAGAGAATGAACGGATGTTGGCATTGGATTGTTGCCTTAAGATGCTGGAATGGCGACAGGTAAACTCAGCGTTTTCAGACTCTAGAGTGGTGACATCAGACAAGTGGCCCAAGACTGTGGAATTTGAAACAGAGCTATTTCCAACTGAGGACTTTGCTTGATTTGATGACATTAGAATTATACTAAGCCAATTAAGGGTTATTTAATACTTTAGTGTTATGTTTATTTATTTATTTATTACGAGCACTTACAACATGTAATATACTAGTTCTTAAATGTAGCACACACACAAAAACATGGACTGATATGCACGCCAGTTAAAAGTGCACATAGCATTGACAAAGTATCACGTAAACTTAATTTGACAAAAAAATTCAACTCCCCGATAATTGGTGAATTTCCTAAAAGCTGTGGGCGAAATGCCAGGTATCCTTTCGCATAACTCGTTGTATTTCACACATATCATATATATACTTTATGTATAACACACATAATGGTCACACATATGGTTATCGCCATCATCTCACTACCGTGTAATTCTTATGTACGCATCAAAAGTGCCACCTGTGGGCACTTGAATAAAGATATTTTTTGACTTTTGACTTTGACACATTATATTATATTATTGACGGTCGATTGGCGCAGTGGGCAGCGACCCTGCTTTCTGAGTCCAAGGCCGTGGGTTCGATTCCCACAACTGGAAAATGTTTTTGTGATGAATATGAATGAATGAATGAATGAATAATAATAATAATAATAATAATAATAACACTTTTATTGTACACCAAATAAACATATAGTAAAATTATAAGTAAAAATTTAACAAAAAATATACAATTTGGCGGCCTTATTGGTACATAGCGATCTCTTCCAGGAATATGAATGTTTTTTAGTGTCTGGGTATATTGTAAGTTTTTATGTACATTATTCATAAAAATATTCCTCAGTCATCTTAGTACCCATAACACAAGCTACGCTTACTATGGCGATGTGTGTACTGTCGTAGTTTATTTATTTATTTTCTTATGTAAAGACTTAAGTAATTAATAAGACAAAACCTTTGTTTTTTTTTGTGTTAACCGAAATAAAAGCCTCATTATAGAGAAGCGTACCTCTTAAAATATCCCATAATTTGTAAGTAAAGTCGTTGCTTGAGCCCTGGGTGGTCATATTGGACATGCACTGTCGTAAGCTACTTGTGTCTTCTGTGATACAAACACAACCACCTGCGGGGCACTCCGCAGTATAAGTGTATGTTTCCGTTTCATTCAGCAAGTTGTTGAGACGTTTTGTGTTGTTTAGACGTTTCATTCCTTGGAAGATGTTTCTAAAACAAAATAACTGATATTAAAACATTATTGTGGTCAATCAATTATACATTTCATATAACTTACAAATTAAACTTAACCGCCACAACTGTATAATGTTTGTGTGGTGAACATGAAAGTTTTTCAATGTCTGGATGTTTATCTGTATTTATGTATATTATTTAAAAAAAATATTCATCAAGCATCTTAGTACCCATAACACAAGCTACGCTTACATTGGGTCTAGATGGCGATGTGTGTATTGTAGTAATATATTTATTATTTATTTATTTATTTATTGAAAATATGTTATAGTTGACTAGCGACCCGACCCGATTTCGCACGGGTGCAATGTATGTAAGTGTGTATGTAATTTGAATTTGTTTTTTCCAGTTTGAATGTCGCACCTCCCAGCCGCCACTGCTTTTTTGAACTCTGTTATCGTCAAGATATTTAATTTAAACCATATTATTTGGCTCCTGCGAACAGCAGGAGAATCCGTTTGGTGTAATTTATAATTTCTTTAATCCGTATACTCCACACCAAACAGATCCTCGGCAATGTACCCACTACGCACGTTTCTCTCCAAAAATGCATCCTCAGGAGATGTTGACTTTACAATGAATAATTGTTAAGTAACAATTCTCCGGCTGTTCGCGGAGTATAGCAAATTAAGCTTAATTTTCGTAATACATTATGGATTTCCGCAAAGTAACGCCTGCTTCTATCCAATATTTAGTAAAAACAAAAGAAAAATATCTACTAGGTAACGTAATAATAAAAAACAACATATTACCTTATAACAGCAGTTTCTAAGTTAACGGAGTTGAGTCCAGCTGCAGTCATGTCTACTAGAAGTTGATTGATGTTGTGTAATGCAGTGACTGACTTCCATATAGCATTGCACGGGCTTGCCAAGTGACCTATAGCCACTTCTTGTTCCTGAAAAGTAAGATATTACCCGCATTAGAATAACATATGGTTTCTTTATCTAAGACTGTAGCTACATCCCTTTTATAATATAATATGTGGCAAATGACTCTTATTATTTTTCTGCTAGCAAAACTGAAAAACATAGTATGTAACACCTAGTTTAGTAGTCAAATAGCTTTATTGGGGGGAAGTACTACTGCCATGCCCATTTACATTTCCTGCCGCAGAGCAGTATTGTTGCAATATTGTGTTTGAATGTGTACTTGAGGCTTAATGTCTACACTTTAGGTTGATGGATAGAGGGGTGGCAGATTGCATGATGTGGTCCTAACATGCCAATGCAACCTGTATCGTATTTATTATACCCTATAATATAGGTAGGTATTGTAAGTTAGTTATATGTATATATAGGTATATATGCAAATATATATGTTTAATTATATGCACCACCTAAATCTCTTCTTGAGCAGTGTTTTACACCTTTGGCCTGGAAGAGATCGCTATGTAGCTTTTTGTTAAATTTTTATTTATAATTTTTCTATATGATTATTTTGTAATCAATAAAAGTGTATTCATTCATTCATTCACCCTTTCAGCTTTCTAATCTTGCGTATCTCCAAGCAATATTAAAGGTGCTTTCAGTATATTCGACTATTAATAGCTACAGAATATTTTTTCACTGAAGCATAGGAGCGGGACAGTAAAATATATCGCCGCCGCGCGGTGCCTCTTGCAGTTGTATTAGGATGATTCTTAACATATCATCATCATCATCATCATCATCATCAATTCAATCAATTGACGTCCCCTGCTGGACATAGATCTTTTGTAGGGAGTTCCACAATACACTATCCTGGGCCGCTTGTCTCCAGCGGCTCCCAGCGACTCGCCTGATATCGTCTGTTTACCTCGTTGGAGGCCAACCTACGCTGCGTTTACCGGTGCGGTGTCGCCATTTCAGCAACTTAAGACCTCAATGTCTATTGGTTCTCCAAGCTATGTGCCCTGCCCATTGCCACTTCAGCGTCGCAACTCGCTGAGCTATGTCAGTAACTCTAGTTCTTTTACAGATCTCCTCATTTCTGATTTGATCAAACCGAATTATTAAATATTATATATTATATACATATATTGTTTGTTGAAAATTTTATTATTTCATTATTATTTTTGCTGTATCCGACATGTAATGGGTGTATGTATACTTACAAATTGGACTTTACAGCTAATAAAGGGTATCAGAAGAGTCTTAGCACTCCATTCACAATAAAGCTCAGTAACACCGCCATGTGGTGCATTCAGTTGTTCCTCCATTGTGAGAGAGCTGTATGATATACCTGATATTGTGTACTTGCAGTCTACAGATACTGTAATCTAAAAAAGAAAATTAAGTATATTGTTATTTTTAAGTTAGCTAAAAAACTATGAAGGCGTCTGCCGGCTCACGCGGAAAGGCGGGCGTCGGCGACTTCAAACACTCGGCTGGTTATACCTACCTGCTTAATATTTGAATTTTTTGTCTTATAACGAATGCATAAGTAGAAATATGTAAATGTGTTGTTAAATGATTAAATCATTTATTATTTATTTTATATCAATTTATTTATTTCTAGATTGTTTCCAAAGGAGTCTACGGCAAACTTTTTGGGTGCCTAAAATATAAAAAGCTTAGTCTATGTTATAAAACATAATTACAACAACGGGAAGGTCCACTGAGTAATTGGTGTGGTAATTAGTAGATAGTTAAGAATTTATCAAATAGCAAACCAAACCTTTTATTTAAATTGTTCATTAATAATCTATTTTTAAATTTCACATACAAACAACTAGGCATAATTTTGGTGGTGTTCTTGCAATGTTCTCTAAACTAGTAACACTTCAAGTAATATTAAATTAATGGATCAAAGATTAACATACTTTTATAGTAATTTTATCACTTACCAAATTTTCACTAACTTGCTCTTGTGATGCGAACTCTTGAACTAAATTGTCAACATCTACTTCTTCTAGTAACATTGAGCCTACATAAGTAACAATGCCTCTAGCAAATTCCTCTACATTTGACTGGCTATTAATAAGTACTGTTTTAGCTTCAGCCGGTTTGCAAAGTATCCACATAGGTATTGAATCTTCTTTAGGTACTGCACTACAACTTTGGCTGTAAAGGTTGAGTATGTCTCTACAAAAAAACAATGAGTAAAAAAAATTGTAGTATATGCAATATAGTAAAGAATAGAAAGAGAAAGTTGCTAGATCAGTTCAGTAGTGTTATTTAAAACCAATAGCCTAACATGTCTACTTCTGTTTCGAAATTAACTAAATAATTTTTCATAGACAGAAAATCTGAGAGGGAGCTGGCTGACTAAGGCTGAGACGTAAAGTAAGTGTACTTAACATACAACAAGACAAAGTTATGTGTCTGATATTAATCTGCCTATATGTAAAAATAAGTAGTCACTAAGTCAAAGTACACTATATAAATCTCAGCCCTAATTCTTGCCTAGATGGTGATAACAAAAAAAAAACCTGGCTAAGTTTGTTGTGGGCTCTACTTAGACCAGGCGTGTTTGGAACCCTCCTAGCTTTAGTTTTTAACAAATGCAGTTATCACCATCACTAATAGTGAACGCTTCATAAGTGCATTTAATAAGGTCTGCATGAATAAAATATTTTTGAATTTGAATTTGAATTTTAAATCGAATTTATAAGATAGGAGGCCCGTTTACCGCATGGGGACATAAGATGATGAGTGAGCATTAAACACATTCACCGGGGCAGTAAACACCTACCAGCTCAGATGCTTCTATGTCTTTATCTGGCCTCTATAATGCCAGGAGTACTTAGCAAGCCATCATTTATGACTAGTAGTAATATTTATTGGCATTTTAGCACTGGCATGCTGGACAATCACTATGAATGAACAAAGAATAGATGTAATTGCCAGAAAGATAGAGGTATAAAACTGGCTATTAATTATTATGATGTATATAAAATCAAATTACCTTGCTTGATCCATCTCTATAGGCGCATGTAACACCTCTTCCTTTCTCCACAACTGAGGTTCATCAGATAACATAGTATCATCGAGTATAGTATGCAAACTCAAGTCTAACTTCAGTGGAGATCCTGTTAAGTCTAATTCCTCTGTAAAAACAAAATAAACATAAACCTTTTTAGAATACTTTAAGGACCTTAGCCGCTCTGAAGTACGAACCAGCTCACTACAGGGTGGACAATAATTTAGGGGCCTAAGTAACTATACTTACTCAGGCACAACACAACCTACATATTATTCATAATAATTTTTAGTGAGTGCGAATCGTATTAAAATATTGAAGTACTCATAAAATGATTGTCAATAATATTGTGTGTGTGCGGAGGGCCTCAAAAAATAAGTTTAAGTAGGTACATTTTATACGAATTTACCTTTTTCATTATTATTTTTAGTAGGACCCGATGTTGTGTTCGGTTGTTTTGCCTAAAATATTAAAAATGTAAAGTATAAAACCAAAGCAATTATTTGAATTTGGAATATCTGCACGTTAAAGTATCTTAAACAAAAACACACTTTGGCGTACACTATGGTGATTTCTTTAATTTCTTGCGTATACATTTCCACATAACTTGGGCTTGTTTGTTTTTCTATTACATATTTTGAATATCTGTCTATAATTGGTTGAAATAAACTCTCCATTTTTTATTTAAAAAATAATTATTAATAATATTCTCAAGGACTGACTCGAATCCGTTGAATTTATTTTTAAATTTAGAACTTTAATCTGAAATAAATAACATCTGTCAATCTGACATTAGTTCTACCAATGGCTATGGAAGCTACGAAAAGTCGTTCAAAAACAAGATGACAATTTTAATACGATTGATTTTCTATAATAAATTAAAATGAATGAATATTAGTGGTTAATTATCTTGGTTAAGTAAGTTTATAGTATATTACTAATATGTGATACTAAAAAATATTTTATTTATTTCCGTCTACAACAATTTATGTATATATTTTAGAATACTTTCGAGTACAAACTAGATGGCGCTGTAGTAAACGCAATATTCGCCACCTACTGTTAACAAACAAAAAATTATTTTAAACGTCTACACTAGGTGGCACTGAGCTACATTGCGCGCGTGTCAGTGAACACCTAGCCCCGAAATGCCTAAATCTATTGTAATAATGAGTGACATTAGCTCTGTGCTACACATTTTCATGTAAATTTTTTATACAAGCTATTACATTTTATATACCCATAACAATATCTATGTTACTTCTGACTGAAAACAAAATGAAAAAAATAAAATGTTTATTATGTAACCTACATATTTGCAGTTTGATTGAACTTTGTAACTTTTCTTTCGTTTCTCTTTATATAATGATAGTTGACGGAAAAATCTGATCATCTGAAATCGGACCATCTGATGATGAAGTGAAAGGAACTCTCCCTGCAACATGCCGCCGTGTGTCCATCAACCTGAGGCGTAGGTGTTAAGCCTCATGATCCTGTAATTACACCGGAAACCACGCCCTTCAGACACACAGCATTGCAACAATGCTGCTTAGCGGCAGAAAAAAGCATGGCTTCCCCGGACGAGCTATGTCACAAAAAGCTATTTAAATTACTTTCTATCCCGCATTTTTTCTAAAAGCTTTTAATTTGAATTGAGAACAGGTGAAGATAGGTGCGTGTTTGGATTCGAACTGGGCCCCCCAAATTGGAGACTTCTTGTTTGTTCTTCAACCTCAGCGCCATTGAGGCTATGTCAATAACACAGTAACTTTAATAAAGCTTTTAAGTATACTATTTGTGTATCTACTCCATGTTAATGAAGTAAAAGTTATTTATGACACAGTCAATAATAAAAGATTTGGCTCGCCACTGAAGTGATAGATAATCTATGGTGGTCTCCCATATATTACAAACCTAGTGCATTAACAAAGTAAACATTAGGAACGTTGAAGTGTTATAGGTATTATTCGATGGGACAGTTGATAGAGTTAATTACCACGTAAGTATTTAATCTATGGATTATTTTACTAAGTTAACTTAATACCTGTAGTGACATCCTTCAGCAATGGGACAGCGGCGATGTATACTTACGTCAAACTGACAGTGAATTTCAATCTCTCTCTCACATGAACGAAGACAAGGTACGGACGTCGATCATAAGTTAATCAATGAAGTAAATGCAATATTTATAATATTGTTAACATAACAAACCACCAAAGGCCATAAAGACTTTTATTACAAAGATAAGTATCTTGTATGAGTAAAGCCTCATATAGGTATGTCAACAGGTCAGTACCACTTGACATGCCCGACTTCACTGCGTAAAGTCAACATCTCCTGAGGATGCTCCGGTTTTGGAGCGAAACGTGCGTAGAGGGTACATTGCCGAGGATCTGTTCGGTGTGGAGTATACGGATAGAAGTAATTATAAATTACACCATACAGATTCTGCTACTTTTCGCGAAGTATAGCGAATTAAGCTTAATTTTCATAATATATCATGGATTTCCGCAAAAGATGCAGTCCAAGATGGTGCTTTGCAGTCTAAGATGGTAGCGGGCTAACCTGTTAGTAGAGTAGAGTATGGCAGATATAGTTAATCGGTTTCCGGTACCGCTATCGCGTTTCTACACGATATCATACCGGAACGCTAAATCGCTAAGCGGCATGTATTGTCGGTAGGGTGGTAACTAGCCACGGCCAAACCCCCAGTCCAGATCAGAAAAAATTCGAAAATAATAAATTCCCAAATATCCCTCGCCGGGAATCGAGCCCGGGACCTCCAACTTAACGCCAGGGAGATCGACAAAAACATAAAAAGCAACAAGGCATTGTCTAATAAAGTTTTCCGATGCCTAACCTGATCAGAATCTCTGCGCAAGCCACTGCAGTCATAATTGACGTCATAAAAACACATACCTACGTTTCGTGCCTCGCGTAGTTACGACTTTAATGGCATAGCGAATCAGGGCACTGATTAATTAAAAGGATCGAGTGCGACGCTTCGATACGCACTAAGTCGGAACTATGTATCACTTCAGTATAGGTACACATTTTTTTTTTATACAGAGAAAATGCCTGACGCATACCACTCCGTTGGAGAAACGGAGTAGTTATGTGGGACTTGCACCCACTAAAAACTCTGAGTGTCCCTCGATATACCTGTAAGTGAGAACATGGGGTTCACTTGCGTATTCACCGCACTCTTATGTAGGTACACCTACATAGCTTAGATATCTATGTTGCTTTGTCAAATAGTAGGTAATTCGACGTGTAATTTCCAATAACAGTTTTATAAATTTAAAATGCGTTTAAAAATTTTCGAAACCAACAGGATTTGAACGTGCGACTCTATGGCAATCGCGGCCTGAGGCGCTTTAACCAATTCAGAAACGGCTCTCCTACCGTTGTTGCAGAAATTATTATATGCCTTTTATAGTCAAAGTCAAAGTTAAACATATCTTCATTCAAATAGGCACATAGATGGCACTTTTGATGCGTACATTACATGTTAAATATGACATAGAAGTGAGTTGATAGCGATAACTAAATTCCACAACTTGAAACTAAAGCTACGAGGGTTCCAAACGCGCCCTGGTCTAAGAAGAAGCCCACAACAAACTTAGCCGGTTGTTATTTTTTTTTAATCTCACATTTTCATTTAAAAGTATTAAAGAAGCAACTCGGTTAGAGCAATAATTTACACCCGAGCATTTTTACCGTTGACGTAGTCCTTAACACTAGAATAGGACTTTTCTGTAAGCTTACGTTTAATACAAACTTTAAACTTTTTCAGAGACATCTCCAAGATATCAACTGGTATTTTATTGTAAAATTGTATACAATTTCCTTTGAATGAATTACTTATTTAATGTAGTCTAAAGTAAAGTATTTTTTATATTGCACTGCAAGTTTATTTTTGCTTCTAAGTGTTCAAATTATTGCAGTCGCATTTTCTCTTCAATTTAGATATATTTTTTATATCAGTCTTATAGCGACTGTAGCGCCATCTGGTAGGAAGCATTGTAGTTTCGAACTACTTTTTCAAAGGTCCATATAACAATGAGACACGTTTGAAACAAGAGATGTTTTTTTTTTATTACAGTGTTTGTCTAACCTCAACCCTAGAAAAGTAACTTCGTCTGTTGCCTCAATTGTTTGGTTCTGATAATTTAGATGTAAAAATCTGCGCTCGGTAGACTATATTGAGGAAATGATAGACTATGTAGCACTACGCTGCGCACCGCAGTTATAGCGACTGAAACCGCAGGGTAAAACAAGTTTGTTAAAAACAATTGAAAATGTATCGAATTTCATCATTACATTCACTCATATTGCCAGTAAGAAAAGCAAATGAAACCTAGCTGGAAAAATCATTTTACATTTTTACGAAAATCTGGGACACACTGTTTAAAACATACATACGAATAACTATATAATAATACATAAACCAGACTACACACATACAACAATACTATTGATAAATATAAAAATAAATAAAGTAATATAGTATTATAAGCATATAATAAATACATAAATATAAGCTAGAGCAATGCAACGATTTTGATGGAATTTCGTAGTTTGTATAATGGCGATGGAGATAAGATTAAATCCTGGAAAAGCTCCAGGGTATCGTTTCTGGGGGTTTTAAATATGAAGCCTTTTGCTATGCAAAGCTTCACAACTAAACCTATTTAGGCAAAATTTTATATACAGAACTAGCTTCTGCCCGCGAA
This sequence comes from Pararge aegeria, assembly GCF_905163445.1. NCBI lineage: Eukaryota > Metazoa > Arthropoda > Insecta > Lepidoptera > Nymphalidae > Pararge > Pararge aegeria. The sequence goes on from NC_053189.1 coordinate 4,514,961, forward strand.
GTCCACGTGGACTTCAGAATTGTTTCTAAACTCAATTTTTAATCCTAGCACAGGAACGATTTGAGAGATCTGTATTGAAAGAACATGTCCTTTTCCATAGCATAGGTGACATGTATACCAAATTTAAAAGCGGTCTGCCCACGGTTTAGCTTGTGAACAATTTTCAATTTTCCCTAAAGAACTACTCAAGGAATCGGGATAAAGGTAGCCTATGTTCTTTTACATGTCAAAGGCTACATGCATGCCGAATTTTATCCAAACCCATTCAGCAGTTTTTGCGTGATTGAGTAACAAACAACCACACTGTCACATTTATATTAGTAGGATTTACCATCCTAGCGGGGTTTACACGCCACTAAGCGTTCCAATAAGATGTCGTTTCGAAACCACACCCTTGTCAGGTAAGCCCATTAACTCTCTGGAGATTGACCACCATAGCCCAAATCGGTCAGAGAAACTCTTTTTTTTATAATGATGTTTTGCATTGTGATTTCACACGATATACGGGCGAATATAATAATGGCGCGGGAACGTGATATAGTTGCACTTCATCATTTAAATTAATTCCGCGTGGTGATATTTTTCAGTGTGAGCTAGACCTTAATAAACCTCATTCCTGCTTCGCTGGGTACGAGCGAAGGTGGCTCAACTAGCGATAACTGTAAAGCAGAATTTGTTGTACCTTTATTAATTAAAGCGATACCGTGGGAGGATTTGATAAGCGCTGGAGCGTAACTATCGGTTCGTACGAGAGGTTTATCTTGGTTAGTTGATGTATATGACGTCGATACTATAATTAGTCTGTAATGTCGCAGGATATTAGGAGTGTGATACATCTTTTTTTTACTATTAAGGTATGAGGCCAAATCAATATATTGATAATAACCGACTCTGTGAAACGTTTATCAAGTAGTTTTGCAATTGTCTAATTTATAATAGCTGAATGTCTACTGCTCATAACCCTTTACAAGATATTGCTTTTCCCGAGGCCGGAGTGTTAATGGTTGAGAAGTTCTCTCAGCACTTCACTATCAGCTTTTTTATTCTGACAAGCATAACTAGATTAGCAGCCATACATAATCGAAGCTCAACCCGTGTAATATTAATTATTGTATTGTTCCAGTGGCCATCCATGGTCTTCATAATTAGTTCCACTTGACCATATGGTGCTGCTAGAAAGAAGATGCACAAGTTTCTTAAACGGCCTTCAAGAACCTTTGAATAATTACCTATTTTAAATGGATAGGATGATTACATTTTAATAACGGTGTTAGGTAGGTCATTTTCACTGTCGACAAACAACAAATACATAATCAATAGTTCACCAATAGTTATCACCTAAGAGTTGGTAAAGCATTATTTTCTATAGATATCGCCTAAATCATCATTAAGGCGATGCCTAGGTTAGTTGAAAACGGGCATTAGAATCGTTTTGTTTTATTCTTTTGTGTAACTCTAATAATTGGTACCTATGTCGCTTGTGTTGAGTGACGGAGCTCCTTAGGGAGAAAATTCTTTTATCGTTTGTTACACCAAAGTTTTTACCGACGATAGAAAGGAGACTGTAGATAAACGTGTAGGCTTTGGGAGTGTTAGTTCCTCAAAAAATTGGGTGGTAACCTTTAATTTTTTAGCACCAATGGATTTTGTTCGTTAAAAACCCAGTACGCAGTAGTACGCGGTATTATGAATAAGAATGACTCAGTCCGAATGTAATAAGTTGCGCTCTCTCTCCAATGAGAATTCATTTTGGTCCTTCAAAATCGTCACCTAATGTATATAATACTTTGGTAGATTGACTTGTTTTTTTTTTTTTTTATAAATATAGATAGATACTACGACAACGCACACATCGCCATCTAGCCCCAAAGTAAGCGTAGCTTGTGTTATGAATGGTACTGAGATGTCTGATGAATATTTTTATGAATAATATACATAAATACTTATAATATACATATAAACACCCAGACACTGAAAAACATTCATGCTCATCACACAAACATTTTCCAGTTGTGGGAATCAAACCCACGGCCTTGGACTCAGAAAGCAGGGCCGCTGCAAACTGCGCCAATCAGCCGTCAATTTTAGATTGACTCTGAGCACCAACTGTGAAAATTTTTGAAACAATTGTAAAACAATCTGCCTGAGGATTGGCTTACGTACAAAAAAATTATTACAGAAAAACCTAATTCATTACATATTTAGAGTTCCGGAGTCAAATATGCTAATCGCTCGACAAAAGAGGCCGGTAAATATTGACGAAATAAATATTGACGAAATTAAAAACTTTAACCGGCAATTTATTCACAGATGGGCCTGTAGTAGCACTATCGATGGATTCAAAATAAAGAGTTTTCCTGAACCTTTTTGGCTTTGCAAATTAACGACGAGCGATAATGTGCTCTTTATTTGATTGGAAATAAGAAACGGTTTACGTTTTACTCTGATTGTATTCGTATTACAAGTTTCTTTCTTGGGTACCGTTTTCTAAGGAATCCTTTAAAGAGAAGTATTCATATAATTCAGTGTTTTTTCTCCATCTTCATCGTCCGTTACCGGCTCATTATAGGGCACTGGTCTACTCCCATAGGGCTGTAGCCCACTACACTGGCCCAGTGCGGATTGGTGGACTCCACACACCCTTGAGAACATTATGGTTTTCCTCACAATGTATTTCTTTACCGCTGAAGCAAGTGATATTTAATTGGTTAAAACACACATAAAGTGAAAAGTTTGAGGTGCGTGCTGCGATTCGAACTTTGCACCCCTAACGGTTAACAATGTAGTATTTGTAAGACAACATATTAGTCTTTATAAACAAAAAGTGGATATAAACAGTCGACTTACAAGAAATGGTCTAAAATTAGTGACATCTGCATATCGTCTGCGAAAGGTGCAGAAGTAATTTGTGGGATTGAGTATACGCTTTTATAATATTATTCCTAAGGTAATGTTATACCTACCAATGCATAAGTTTAAAGAATGTGTTAAAACACATTTATTACAGCGAGGTTATTATACAATGGATGAATTTCTTAATGACAAGGTTGCTTGGAAGCATCCGGCTCCGCTTTCATCTCTCACAAGATAGAAAAATTAATTTTAAAATGTGAAATGTAAATTGTTGATATTGGAAAAGAGCAACTGCTGAGTTTCTTGTCGGCTTATTGTCGGTAGAATCTGCCTTCCGGACCGGTGGTAGAGTTACTACACTCAGACAGACTTGACGTTTCACAAGTGCTTACATTAGGCCTACTTGAAATACCTAAATGAATTTTGAATTTTAAAGTACAGTCGAAGTCTTACCCACTTTGCTATAACCGCTTACCCACTTTGCCATCCGCACCGCAATTTCCTTCATACTCGTACGTATGTCAATTAGGTACAAACTTTTCTTGAACTCCAGGCCTGATGGCTTACACTATCATTATCAACTCATTATCAGAATATTACAAGGCCCAGGTCTCCTCTCAAAATGAGTAGGGTTTAGGCCACGGACCACGGTGAGCAAGTGCGTATTGATGGGCCACACACGCCTTTTTGAACATTATATATACATTATTTATCGTAAAGAAACCTGCATGCCTACGACTACTCCGTCTTAGGCATGTTTTGTTTGTTTGTTTTAATACTTTTTGCGCAGTTAACCTAATGCCTAGAGGTATTATTTACCAGTCTAACCTTTGGTAATATGAACAGGGTTATAATAATTGTGGGTAGGGAGAGAAGACTTAAAAGGTAAAGGTGAAAGAAAACAAAACTGATGAGATGTAAGATTTTGAAAAGAAAAAAAAACAAAATTAAAATATCTATTATGGAACGTTATTTTTAACACATACAATAAAAAAAATACGAAGTAAATATTAAATACATAAAATAAAAAATAATATAAAACATAGATACATATTATGCATATCTAACCTACAATAACTTTAATGAAGAATTATGAAAGTGTTTAAATACCTACACGAGATTAAAAAAGGTTTAATGCAGCCTAGCTTTGTCGCTAAACTTGTCGTTCAGTGATAAAGCTAGGCATATTTAATTGCTTAAAATAAATAAAATTTAAGGAAAGGATTTGTTGCCGGGGATGGAACTCGGTATGTATCCTGAAAAGAACTTACCCTTAGTTTACGAAGAGATAAAAGTCGAACAACTATGTCTGTATCTCTTCTTTTTACGAGCGCTTGCCCAGACAATGATTCGATCTTAATTTCTAGGTTATATTGAATAGTAACCATATTTTAATATTAATAGGTTATAGAGGGAAGTCAGAAACCGGAAGGGTGTTAGATCCGTTATTGCCAATGGGTGTTTTAATGAATAACTGAGAAATCTGAGTGGGTGGTCTGGCTATAAAATAAATGAAGCAAATTGTTATTTGATTAGTAATGGCGATATTGATCAGTGCGCTCCAATTAAATAGCGTATTTGGGATTAATCATCAACAATTTTAGCTTGCAAACTATCTAAAATGGAGTACGTAGCATGGATAAATTTAAAGAAGTTAAAATAATGACGGTGCATAGTCAGTACATATATGAAAATTTAATTTATGTCCATAAAAATATATCAAAATTTAAAAAGAAAATGCACTGTAACAATATAAATATTAGAAGCAAAAATAAACTCGTTGTGCAGTTTACTAGGCTACACAAAATTGCAAATTCATTCAAGAGCAATTGTATATTATTTTATAACAAATTACCAAATGAAATCTTTGAGTTGTCTCTCAATAAGTTCAAAGTTTATATAAAACGTAAGCTTACTGAAAAATCCTATTATAACATTAAGGATTATTTCAACGATAAAAAAGCTTGGGTGTGAATTGCTCTTGCTTCATAGCTTAATTTAAATTTACTGGAAGATGGTGATAACAAAAAAATAAATTTACCCGGCTAAGTTTGTTGTGGGCTCTTCTTAGACCAGGGCGCGTTTGGAACCCTCGTAGCTTTAGATTTAAGTTGGCGAACGAAGTTATCACCATCCCGTTACAATTATGTAAACAAATATGTATGAACGCTTCATAAGTGCCTGTGATAGGCCTACATGAATAAAGAAATTGAATTTTTTTTTTGGATTTTGCATTGTTTGCTTAGCTCTAAATTTTCTGTAATGACAGAAAAGGTATTCTAGCATTTAAATAAACTGATGATAATGATCTAAGTAATTTTTTCCAATACAAACTTTTATTATAATAATAATAAATAAATATACTACGACAATACACACATCGCCATCTAGCCCCAAAGTAAGCGTAGCTTGTGTTATGGGTACTGAGATAGCTGATGAATATAATACACATAAATACTTATAATGTACAGATAAACACCCAGACACCAGGTTCATCACACACACATTTTCCAGTTGTGGGAATCGAACCCACGACCTTGGACTCAGAGAGCAGGGTCGCTGCCCACTGCGCCACTCGGCCGTCAATTTTATTTGTTATTCTCAGAACGTACCCCGACACACCGCATCGCCCACCCAAGTTCAAGATATGACCTGATTGGACTTCAGTATGCAACATTGTTATTTTATTTTACAATGCATCCGAGTCGTCTATTTTATCATAAATTAATTTTATATTTTTCTGTAGGTATGTGTTTTTACCTGCACACGGAGGAATCATTAAAATTAGTAGCGAAAAAAAAAACCAATATCCGAAAGTATCATTAATGTCTACATCATTTTATATCTAGATTTTTAAATACAAACTAAATACAACTTTAACGTACGGGAGTTCGATATTTCCATTTTCCTGCTATCTTCCTGCTTTATGGCTACTGGACTTAAACTCTGTGCACGCCAATGATCGGTAGGTGTAGCCACTTCATATATGCATAAAAGCACTGCATACCCAAATTATTTTATATAACTCGTATTGGAGGAGAATTTTTCCATTTTACGCCATCTCACCTGCTTTATGCATACCCTGGTCGAAAACTCTGTACACGACACTGGTAGCCCTGTATATGTAAGTCAAAAGTAGTCGCGTCAAAAACAATAGCCAAGTTCCACGCAGACAAACGCGCGGTTAACCCATTTGTCTGCGTGGAAGCTAGTTTAATATGTTGCGACCGCAAATGGAAATAAGGTTTGTATTTGTTTATTGATTCCTTGTCGAAAATCCGTAATATATTATGAAAATTGCTTAATTTGCTATAGGTACTAAGCATAATTTTCATAATTGTATTTATTTAGCAACATCATGTTTTTTTAGTAATAAATATTAAAATTCACAAGAAAAATTACAGGACACGTGCACAAGGACAACTTAGCTCCAAATAGATATCTTCCAGAAGCGCTCGAATGTGAGGAAATGTAACGGGTAAATGCTGAGTGATGCTGAGCTACAAATAAATAACTGACACGTATAAGAATACAGATTTACAATACATAGACATGATCAGATATAGTATAAATACCAAATGTGGACTAAAATGTATAAACCTACTCTAAGCGTAGGTTCCTAAATATTATAAGACACCTAATATAATCAGTTTAAAGTAAAATTCTATTTTCCGGTCGTTACCAAAAGAAAGCACAGTCATTTTTGTTAAATAAGCAATCGGCTTTTAGGCTTTACAGTATTAGCTTTGACATTTCACCTTAAGCGTTTAAGTAACTTTTAAATCGACCGCCCTAGAAACATATCGTAATTGGTTTTTATGGCTAACTCCCATGGGTCTACCCGGACCGTATTAAAAGGGCCCGCCTAAGCGAGCCTGTAAAAGTTATAGCAGTTAAAGAGATGGTGGGAAAATTTGAGGAGGTGCTTTAAAAAGCTTGAATTTTGTATGATTTATTTATAGTAATAACTGAACGACCAAGCAGAGGGCCCTGTTCATGGTAAGTGGAGAAGCATAGCATATAAACGTAGCATAGCAAAACTTTGCATGTAAACTTCAACGGCAACTCCCTACAGACCGGAACTTAGCAATGCTATGCTACTTGGTGATAGAAATATGCCAGAGAAGCTATCCCAAAAAGCTCTCGCCAGCAACGTATAAGCTTAATAAGTTGTTGTTATTTATTTAACTAACGTAGATTTATTAGCCACAAGCCAGTTTAGTACAAGATGCTGTTTTGTTGTAATAATTATGCTATACTTTCATCCTAATTTGTCCTACAACTTAGTTTTTCTTTTTATGAAAGATAAGTATTTAATTTTTTCATTTCACTACCTTACCCTTGTGCCTAATCTCTGCTAGAGCCTAATTTCATCGATGGACGTTGGGGTTCCAAGGTGCTGGAATGGCGACCCCGCACAGGTAAACGCAGCGTTGGTCGGCCCCCAACGAGGTTGACAGACGACATCAATTGAGCTGGGAACCACTGGAAACAAGCGACCCAGGACCGTGGATTTTGGAACTCCCTACAAAAGATCTATGTCCAGCAGTGGACTTCAATTGGTTGAAGTGATGATGATGATGTATTTAGCCGTAGGCTAAGGTTACCTGTTAGGGCCATGGTGCCTAGCGTGGTGATTGCGGTCAAACCCTCCCAGTGTGAAAGGCCTTTAGTCCAGCGGTGGACTGTTATAGGCTATCGATGTCGAATTTTGTATCGTCTTACATATCAGACGATGCTCAAAGCATCATAACTCACAAAAACACAATAGTATATAGATTGTTTTTTTCTATTATATACTTTTATGTGGTATAAAATAAAATTTCGTACATTTAAAACAATTTTCCGATACGTGGCGTGAGGTAGATCTACTTTAACAATGTCATGGAAAAAGAAAAGTCATTCACGATAAGTATAACAAATTTAAATTTTTTTCCAAGCACCATATCAAATTTTACCACAAGGTATCTGACTTTAAACTTAATTGTAATCGTGAAAATTTTTGAAACGTAAAATTTGTGGATATAATATTTTATTCAGTTGACAAAACTTTTCTTGTTATTTGGATCATAGTAATATAAGAGGCGTAAAGGTGACATTTGATAGTTAAATTACATTAGTTAATTATATATAACTCACTTCGAATTATGTACGTAATTATCTACTTGCGGTACACGGCCAGTATGACATGATTTTCACTCCCGAGGGAACATAAGGTTAAAAAGTGGAAGCTGGAATCTGATCGCAGCGTAGATAGCTATTTACCGGGTCCAGTTACTAGGTCTAAACCGTGTAGAGTAGATCCATAGATGGTTTAGACACACCCACAAATAATTCATCTAAATCGGCCAAACCGTTTAGTTTCATATTGTCAGTAAATGTTTATAGATTAAAAGATTATTGGAATTCCCTCTGTTTTATGGTAATCACATATGTTGAAAATGCGAAAATGCTATCCTTGTTTTTTTACACAACAAGTGAGCCCTTGACTGCAATCCCACCTGATGGTAGCGGGCTAACCTGTTAGGGAGTATGGCAGTTATATTTAACATATACCTACCGCTAATCGGTTTCCACGCGACATCATACCGGAACGCTTAATAGCACGCTTACACTTAATAGCAGCTTAGTAGGGTGGTAACTAGACACGGCCGAAACCTGCCACCAGACCAGACCAGAGAAAAATCGGAAATAAGAAATTCCCAAATCTCCCCTGCCGGAAATCGAACCCGGGGCCTCCAACTTAAAACCACAGCCACTGTAGTAGATGACTTAAATGCAACCTAAAACATAATAACAACGTACATAACAAAACTTGAATTAGATTAAGTAAGTAGCGTAGCTTACTTTAATTATCTAAGCAAATTATTATTATTGTGTAAAAAGCCAGAAGCAAAAGTATCTTTTTAGTTAGGTAACTATTAAAGTTATGAAGTTAAACAAAAAAAAAAACTTTATATGTGCTGAGCATTACGTATTATTTTGATTAAATTGTGTTTAAGCAACTGAAAAGCACAACAAAAGTAGAAATGGAAAAGTGCACGGATTAGCCGTAAAATTTTAGGTCGCGTTTTAGTTTGCATTTTCTTAAATCAGATCCGCTCATTTCATAGTTCGCAGTACTTCTTTTAATGGGTTTCTCTCGAACTTAAGCGAGCCATTATTAATTTCTGTTTCCAACGATCTCGAAATCTAGCATACTGCTATTTAGTTACACTATGTAGTTATAAAAACTGCTGAATGCTAAACAATAAGTCAAGTTAGTGCAGTTGTGAGTTTGAAGCCGCGTTTTAGTATTCACTGCGAAAGTGGCTAGTTGTGGGCGTCAAACTTTTATAGCAGAGTTCAAACGTTTTAATGCTATTTAAAAGCATGGAACCATGATTTTAAAAATTATCGTCGCGCATAAGAAATCTGCTACAGATATATTATGAAAAAAAGGCTTATATTGATATACTCCTTATAATTTCTTCAATCTTTATACACTACACCAAACAGATCTTTTAAATTACACCATACAGATTTCCGCAAAGTATAATATTGCTTCTATCCAATAAATCTTATACATGTTCTACAGACTACTGTACATATTCTAGTGATAAACCTTTTTTTAGAAAAACTTAAATGTTGATGTTATCTATACTAACTTCATGTCGGTCGGTCGGTTTTTTGTGACGGTATGTGCGCGCATCTTAAAATTTTACTCTCACCATTTTTCCCTAACGCGCCAAAAGATGTATAGCTTCAAAAATATACAACGTGTAACAGAAAAATATAACTCTTATAATTAGTGTTGCCCAAATGCAAGAACAAGACGAGACTTAGCCAGTCTTGGTCTTGGTCTTGCGCCAATACACCTGGTCTTGGTCTTGGTCTTGGTCTTGCGCTCCCAGTCTTGGTCTTGGTCTTGGTCTTGCAGCAAGAGTCTTGCAAGTCTTGCAATTACCTATTAGTCTATTACTATTTATTAAAGTTTACTTTAAATCTTAGAAAAACGTATTAGAATTGGAACATTGTGAGCTTGAATTAACATAGCCATAGTAAAGATCAAGCAGATTAATAAATAACTGAAGATTTGATAAGAAATTCTAAAAATCAACTGACCTATATGTCGTTTTCCATGGAAGTAACTGTTTCTTAATAAACATTTATGATTTATAAGCTTACATTTGCTAAAACATGTAAAAAAACAAATTAATTACAATAACTTGACTGTATTTTAAAGAACAATACTTATCTGTCTAGAAAGAGATTGAACCCTCAACTTATAAGAAATTTAATAAAAGAGTTTTACGATTTATCATTTATTTGAATAAAGCTGAAGAGTTCGTTTGTATGTTTGATGACAGAAGTTTTAAAATAAATAAATAAATCCTGAACGTCACTATACCTCCAAAGTTACTATTCCTCGTGGACGAAGTCGCGGGCACAGCTAGTAAATACTTACTCTCATCATCTCTCTCAGAGATATTCGAACACTTTTTTGCTATTTTTTCTTGTAAAAACTTAAGAAATATAATGACTAAATGTACAATAATAGTACCTAAGTAATTAGTTTAAAACCATATAAGTAATCAATATTATAATTACTTACTAGAATGAATTATTATGACAATTACTACCTATCCTCACCATTTTATCCTAATCATAATACTACTTGCGTGATCAGTATAATGTATTCATTTTCATTCTAAGCACTCTGAAACTTATTTATTCTTTGGAACACCTGTAGGTACTCTTAAAATTCGAAATTATTTTGCATGAATAGTGTCAAATGTTATGATTTCGGCGCGGCGGCAACGATTGTTTTAGATTTCAAAAGAAGCCGCCGGCGCGTGTATCATAACCATGTACTTCCGAAAAGCGGCAAATTTCTTTGAGAAGTAAGTACAAAACCTTTGATGCCGCATTATCAAAGTGCCGATGGTTAAAACATAACTATGCATGCACTCAGTTTGATTTTAATAGATATTTTTTTATTCGCTATGTTTATGGTATTAGTCGTAATGCGCATAGGTCCAGTTTTTCATATTCTTTGATATAGTTTTTTGCGTCTCATAGAATTCCTAAGCGTACCTACCTACCTATACACCGAACTGTTACACCTAACTACTCCGTGAAATAGCGCTAAGTCCTAGCTGCAAGACGCAAGAGTCTTGCAGGCTATGTCTTGTTCTTGCTCAAGTCTTGCACGGTCAGTCTTGGTCTTGGTCTTGCTAAAAATACGCGGTCTTGTTCTTGGTCTTGGTCTTGCAAAAACGCAAGAACAAGACCAAGACTGCAAGACCAAGACTGAATTTGGGCAACACTACTTATAATTAGTGAACCAACTTATAAGTCTTTGTTTTTATTTGTCTGTATTCGGTTGTCTTCCAAACCCTACCCTTTGACGTAATGTTTTTACTGCAAGCTAGGAAAAGGAGTGGGAGTTTTGTTTGGGTTAATTATTCCTCGCGCTTAATGTGTACAGTCGGCGCCGTTTATAAATAATAAATAAATAAATAAAATTATACGTTTCAGATTTTATTTAGTTTTACAAAGTTTATTTTGGTTTCTATTTATAAAATAATTTAAAATGACGTATTCTGATAAATAAATAACTATACTACGACAATATAGACACCGCCATCTAGCCCCAAAGTAAGCAAAGCTTATGTTATGGAAACTAACACGACTGAAGATTTTTTTTAATTAATAATACATATAAATACTTATAATATACATATAAACACTCAGACACTGAAAAACACTCATGTTCACCACACAAACTTTTTCCAGTTGTGGGAATCGAACTCACGGCCTAGGATTCAGAAAGCAGGATCGCTGCCCACTGCGATTTATTTAATAAATACTCAATAATGCTTGAGTTTTTAAAAATAAGGCAGGCAGGTTCAAAAAATTAGCTTTTCCCTCGTGTGATCATAATGTAACAAATGCGCAATTTAATTAGATCAAAAACATTCGGGCATTTTCCTAGTCGTAAGATTCGTAAAAATCCCTTCTATTCATTCATTTGTTTTTCTTTTAATGGCAATGATACGTCTGAAATAAATACTTTTTATTATTATTACTATCGAGATTTACTCTCACGCCCGTGTACAAAATAAATATATATAGTGAGCCTAAACAACATAATATACTTACTTAGATACTAAGATACATACACTTAAATATACATTACACATACATAAATACATATTTGCACCGGCCGGAGGATTACACCAGATATCCGAAGGCCGAGAGTCAGGCGACTGGCTAAGAAATCGGCGGACTACTCTAGCCGAGTCCAGCAAAACCACTTTCTGCATCTTGGCTGCCAGTAAGCTGCCACGGAACTCCAGTCGCCGTAGATGGTGTGCTAGGCTAACTGGGATTAAACCATTCACAGATATTACTATAACGATGGTTTCAGTGGACTCCACGTGCCACGTGATTATTATTATTATTAAATAAGTTGTGTAATCCGTAAATACCATTCCAAAAAGCTTTGTGCCCAAAAACTTAAGTTCATATAATATTCTGTCGTATTGAAAACTCCCGAAAATAGTGTTGAGTTTTCATAGCGTAAGCTGAAAAGGTGTTCTAATGCTTCATTAATAATTCCGACTGTACATCACGTAAATATTAACTTGTCATTTATAAAATGTAAGGTAAGACGATTAAAACCTGAAAACGGTTTGCGGTCAAAGAATCGGTCGAAGTATTTCTCAGAATAATATGTTTTGTTTGTTTGAAGTCTTTATTGCACACACACATTTTATACAAATTAAACACAAATACAGAAGAAACTTAGAAGTAAAATAGAGCGTGCAAAGGCGATATCACTAAAGCGATCTCTTTCAGACAACCTTTGACCTTAGGAAAAACAAAGAAACGGGAAAATATATATGAATAAATAAATTTCTAGTTTTGATTATATCTCAGAATACAATTTTGAGAATAACATCACTATCCCCAGAATATAAAGTCCCACTACTGGTCACAGGTGTCATTAAGAGAGTAATTTAAAGCAATGACCCACCGCTCAGTTCTTATGTGGATGACGGCTCTCTGTGGCGAGGGGAGGACAAAGTTAATTTCCTAACCCCACTTGTACTGGTACCAAGGTGCTGGTATGGAGAACCCGCACCGGTAAACGCAGCGGCGGTCGACTCCCAACGAGGTCGAGGGATGGCTTCAGACGAGCTGCTGGGAGTCGTTGGAAATAAGCAACCCTGGATTATAGACTTTGAAACCACCTACATAAGACCTATGCACAGCAATGGACGACGATTGGTTGAAGTGATGACGACGAGGCTGTTACTGTTAAATATTTTTTTTTTTTATGCTTGCAATAACTTATCATGGTACAAATAAAATTGTTATCTAGGCGAAATATAGCGGTACGAAAGAAGAATGGACCAACGAGTTAACTTTAACAGTTATACATGAAATTGTATTAAACAGGATTTTCGGGATAACAAAACAATATTATTAAAACATTCTTATTTAAAGATTTATAGGTTATACCGCCTCATTGGTGTAGCAAAGCATGTTCAACTACGGATCACGCGATCTTTGGTCAGAATCTTGAGTAAAGATATAAGATAGTAAATTGTTAAAGCAAAGGATTATAGATAGGTATATATTTAAAAATAAATAATATTAACTTAAACATTCGGAACTAGACTCAGAGTTTTTGTCAAGACATATCAAAGGAGCCCCAATAGCGTATGGTATACTTAGTTAATAATATGCATACAAAATTGTATCACAAACGAAAACTAGATATGTACACACGGCCTGATATCGTAACAAGTGGAAGTAAATAAAAGCAGCCAAATAGGCAGGAAGAAAGAATTCCTAAACTGTTATTAGGCCTATCCAATAGTTACCGTAATTTAGATTGTCTTTACTATTAAATATTTTAACGTCAGCTACTTTTAGTCCTAGAAAAACATTACATTTCAAAGAAAGAATTATTGAGGAATAGTAGTTTTTTATCGCACGAAAAATCGATCTCATTCACTGTTTCTCTGAACAGAAAAACAAATGACGTTCAAAATAGTTACCTATCCCAGTAAAACAAACGGTTCCCATGGGATTTGTAAAAAACCGTAATAAACGCCAACGAGAACGCAGCAAAAGCTCGTTTCTATAAAATCCCGCCTCGTTGCTCGGTTGCTGCGTGAAAACACGGCAAACCACCGTTAAACCATTGAAATCTAAATTCCAGCTTTATGGGGTAAAACTTACTATATAACTCCCTGACAAGGCATATGCATGAATGCAAATAAATAAATAAACACGCTTTTGAAGTAGAGATTTTTTTTTTAATACTAGAACCACAGATAAAGGAACTCATTAAAGGTTTTTATTTTTAATGGCACCCACGCGTGCGTAGCTCCGCCCTACGCCCGCCCTAGCGGCTATAAATGCGAACGTCACGGTCGCGCCAGAACTTGTTGCACTTCGCGCTCCCAACTTTCAAATTCGTTTCCCGAACGCACGACGCAGGTTACTTCAGGTAAGTTCTAGATATTAAGTTCGGAAATTTTAAAAATCTGTGTAGTGCATTAGATTAAAGTGTCTAGTTAAATTTTTCAACCGCATTCTATATTTGATAACGAAATCGGATATAAATATTAATTCTATTTCAAAAATGTTCGAAATTTTATTAACTCTTTTGAATACAGTTTCGAATTTGTCAACGAGCATTAAAAAGGGAAGTCAATTTAAATACATTAAATAAAACGAACTACAAGGGAAAACTGACATAATAAATGCGTACAATAGATATGTGTATAAAGAATTTTAATATCAATTTGTAGTGGAATTTGAAACTGGTGTAAAAGAAATATTCTTGGCGAAAAGCCAAACATTTCATTCAGCCAACGCAAACAAAACATTTTTTTGCTCTGTACCTGAATAGTAACGACCAACTCAAAAACAAAACCAAATTATTGGTACCATTTAAGTTCAAAAGTTACTAAACCTATAATATCCATATTTTATAGAAATGTTCAAGACCATCTAGAAAAAAAAACTTCGAGTAAAAAAACTTTCGCACAAGTCGAATTAGAAACGGTGGTTAGATCAATGTATTTACCACAGTATAATTAAAAAAATAATGAGTGAATCGAGAATTTCTGCGTTTTTTGGAATATCAAAAATAATGCATGACCGTTCAGAATTTGGATCATATTAATAATATTATTATGATCTAACTGATACTTCTAAACGATTAAAAAATACGTATTTAATTAAAAATAAACTACAAAAGAAATTAGAAACGGGATACAAAATTTAGAGCATCACTGTTTGTATTGTAAAAAATGCGTTCTAGATTTAAAATTGCTTAGTAAATTAATTTAAAATGAGTGTTTGCCTGCTATAATAATTTTCGCCAATTGCACCACACAAATCTTTTTAAATAATTCATGCTGACTCTGCACATTTCAAAGTGTTGACTTTACTATTTTATAAAACCTCATTTTATGCTATCATAACTCATTCATCGCCAACTTTACGAGTACAGTTTTAAATCTATACATTTTCAAATTACACACCAATTGGTCACCAAATCGGTCATTTTACTTGTTAAAAATTTGTTTCTTTTCTTGGATATTAATTATAAAATATGTGTTTCAAAAAATTTATGCATCAATTGAATAAGACATGATATTATATATCATGTACAATCAATATTCAATTTAGAAAAAATCGTAATAATTTGAAATTTAGAACGCATCTTTTTAATGATACTAAAATTTTTCTAATTTCAAATTTCAAACACCGATTTTATAATGTTAATAATGTTCGTTTTAAAAATACGGCGGACCAAATGCACGTACATTGAAAACACACATAGACAACTGTAGTTATGATAGTTAGGTGAGAAATAAGTGGTAATCTCATACCGCATAATGACTAGTGCGAGCTCAATCCATGGAGAATTGAAATTGTGGGAGTGTGAAAATATTATACCAAACTTTTATGCATATAATTTTTTTTGTATTATGTTGATGTCACACAACCTTAGAGTTCTTGGAATAGAATTATATTACTAGTACGAACTGACTTTGCATAATATGAAATAGGTAGCAAAAATAAACTTCGATTTGATCCCCTACATTAGGTAGACAATTTTTAAATGATACCTTGTATTGCACGCCAAAGTCGGTCATATTTTGTTATATATATATATTTTATTGCCTGAATATGTGTCAAACATGATATTATAGAACACCTATTATAACACCTATATATATAGTTTGTGACATTTTTTGAGACATTAAAATAAATTTAAATAGTTCAACGGGTACAGACAACGATCCCAAAAAAATCCCATAATATTATAGTGTATGTACCAGTTGAACTATTAAGAAATATTGATTAACCACTAAAAACTTAGTTTAAAATCTTTAGTGAGTATTGTTTCTAAAAATACGAAGGAAATAAAAAAAAACATTAAATAGGTTTTTATTACAAAATTGAATCCTATCATTAGAATAGTCAATAGGTTCAGTGAAAGTAATAGGTAATCAAAGTCGAATATTTCCTTATTCAAATATTCGCAAATAGCACTTTTGATGCGTACTTACCTAAATGATAAAAAATTGTATATGGTACTGATATGATGCTGATAACTACATTAATAAACTTAAAACTTAAGCTACGCGGGTTCCAAACGTGCCCTGGTAAGAAATAAGTTGCTATGGAAATGAAAGGAAATAAAATGACTTCGATATGAAAATATTTAATTACACTTTAAACCCCACAATATAGGATTATTCAATTTAAAACAAAAACTGGTATATGCTTAGCTTCACCGTCAACAGCCCAAAATTACAGTCCACTGTAGGACTAAAGCCCAACGGGCGCATTTTCTCGTATTACTAACCGGTAATACTCGTAGGAGTAGATGGTATTAGTAGCACAGATAACGCTATTGCCCATGAGCTGGTATTTTCCCAGAGTAGCCTCGTACGACACCCATGGGAAGAGTAGGGATGGTGACAACTGTAGTCTCTGTAAAGTCTTTTATTTTTATTTTTATTAACGAAAGGCCAGACCTTAACGATAATCATATCTGTTAGAAAGCAACGATGAGGTCTAGGTTTGAGCACGCTTGTCTAGAAAAAGCCTATTTACTTTTACCTTGATGGTACTCGAGTTATATGTGGCAGGAAACACAGTTGAGAGTCGAGAGTCTTCTGTAGAGTGTTCCAAATTGCACGGTCTTTAGAAGTTTACGTCCAGCTGCTCCTTGCGTTTCGTTTGACGTCGATCGTCCATCAACGCTGGTTTACAGGATATAGAATAAAAACGCCATTAAAAATAAAATACGTGTCAAATGGTTTGTCTCCTCTTTGGAACTTGGATAAAAATACCGAGCGTCTCGATTCAGCGAATACAGGCACCTACCGAACTGTAAATAATTATAAGGAATTATAACAAACAAAGCTGTTTTTTCCATTTATTTTACTTTCTGTTCACAAGGAGGAAATGAAAATGCCTGCATTATTTTCATGTTAGAACTGAAACGACATGAAAAATAAATATATATCTAGTTATCTATAATAGTTATCTGATCTGTAGGTTAAAAAAACAATCATTTTTCTATATAGTTAAAATACAATTACTAATTTTAACATTAATCATTCGAAGAACCTAAAAATGTGCCTCAAATTCGCCTCTACGGCGTAGGCTTTCCCTTAGTCTCTTCAAACATTGAATCACGAGCCGGTCGCGTCCTGTCTGGTCAACATCTCTTTGACGTCCTCTATATTTTTTCTTTTATCTGGAAACCAATTCTGTGACTTTTTCTGTCCATCAATCATGTTTCAATCGGTAAACATGTCTTTCCTTTATATAAACAGGTTTTGTTACCATTCGAATTATTTTTATTATTGTGTCTTTTACCCTACCAATTATGTTGCTTTCCATCTTTTATTTTAAATATTCAAATCCGCGACAAGAACAGCGAAAGAATCTTTAGTTTTTTGGAAAATTTCGCGGGACACATGAGTTTTCCGAGATGAAAACCATATATCAGTTTCCGTGATGCAAGCTATCTCTACACAAAATTCCATCGAGATTGGTGCAGTGGTTGTTGCGTACATAAGCTTTGAACATTAGTATTGCTATTCACATTGACCTCTTTATTCTTGCATGGTATTTGAAAACCATGTATAAATAATAAATAAACAAAATAAATATACTATGTCAATACTCACATCGCCATCTAGCCCCAAAGTAAGTGTAGCTTGTGTTATGGGTACTAAGATGGCTGATGAATATTTTTATGAATAATATACATAAATAATTATAATATACACATAAAAACACGGTCACTGAAAAACATTGATGTTCATCACACAAACATTGTCCAGTTGTGGAAATCGAACACACGGCCTTGGACTCAGTAAGCAGTGTAGCTGCCCACTGCGCCAATCGACCGACATAAAATGCAATAAATTATCGGACGATTTTATCCATCAAATATATAGACTTATTACACGGAAATGTTGTCCAGTGACAATGCATCACGTTAAATTGACTATTAACTTCTTATCATACAAAACGCGCTCGAAAGGACACTAAATGAATGTTGTATTTTCAGTAGCCTTTTAGTAAGAAATAAAAACAAAATTTTTAAGCATGAATAAAAGTTACTCCTTAAATTATGATAACGAAGTACGAACACACTCAATTTATAAAAATGTTAGTAAAACTTTCTCGGGTTTTAAAAGAAAATGTTATTTTGAACAATCGCGCCTAAATAACCGCCAATTTGTTAGAAAGAGTTTTTAAATATGAAGTACTTCTAAACCGGCGGAGAGTAACTGAAAGCAGACTGACTTGACGTTTCAAAAGTGCTTCTAAACAAGATCTACTTAAAACAAATTAATTTAAAATTTGAGCATAGTAGCAAAACTTGGGAGTTCCATTACCAGGTTTTAAAGCTATACTCTTTTGATTTCCAGGAAGTGTTATCTTTAGTAGGTTATCTATCCTACCTTTAGGTTTCTAGAACCAAATAGTTTATCGTCCTATTGGCTAGCAAGTTCGACAACAGATCACGAGTCTAGCTTCTACGGGTCGGGCCTACTATTGTACGGTATTGGGTTTGCTTAGTTTTCGACATGGCTCAAACGGTTGCGAAGCTTAAGTAACAATAAGTGGTTCACATAGCTCAAAGAACTGATGGACGTTGGGGTCTCAAGAAGCTGGAATGGCACCGGTAAACGCAGCGTTGGTAAAATTCAAACGAGTGTGGCGTGGAGTGGACGGATGACATTAACAGAGTCGCAGGGACGCTGGACCCATGCCCATGCGGCACAAGGTCGTGTTGCTTAGAACTCCCTACAAAAGACTTTTGTCCAGCAGTGGGCTTCCATTGGCCGAGATGATGATGATTGAGTTTTCTGCTATAATATTCTCTGTACCAGCTTGGAGGTTATGCATCGGAGAGCAAGTAAAGCTGTAATTTCAAGTTATTACTATCGCTAAAATGTGCACAAAAATGCTTAAGTAGCACGTTTTGGGTAGCTTCAAAATCATCTTTTCTCCAATGAGAGAGAAGCTGTGTGCCTGCAGTTGAGACGTTAGCCAATGATGATGATGATAGATGGAGTAAGATAGCTTTAAAGCCCTAGGACGATATGAAGTCAGAAATCTGGTATTTATTTGCAAACCATACCCGCTGAACTCTAACTTAAAAGGTTAAGGGAAAATTACTAAGTATTGTTCTATCATATTTTTTTTTATTCTATGCGTAAAACATTCGTTAGCGACATACAAAAATATGTAGTTACAAATACCACTTGCTGACTTAGTAGATAACTAAATCAGCGCCCAATTACGGCCAATACTCTTTTACTTTCTGCGTTGTGCAAAACTCTTTAAGCCCCGAAAAGTCCCAGTTGAAACAAACTAGTAAAACTGATTAAAATAAACAATTTTTGGATAATTTAACCTAAGGAGTAAGAATATGAAGGCAATGCCGTAAGCAAAAGAACAGCAAAAGAATTTTCTGATTTAGTACACAATTAACGGAATAATATTTGATAAAATATACGTTCAAACCAGCTCTAAGTCAATTACATAAAAACAATAAGTTATTCAGAAGATTTACATTAGGGAGCGAAAAATTGGATTTTGTTTAATTTAATTTCTATCGGTTCTTTGTACCTTTTGTGTTCTCTATTGTTTTTGAGAACACCACGTTTCACGAAATAAAAACGCGAGTTTTATTAATTATTTCAGGTATTGTTTCTTGTTAATCTTTGAGCGAAACCCCGCATAAGTTTTTGATTTTCATCTGAAACCAAAACGTTATTACTGCTGACCTTATAATACTGTTTTGTAACAATTGTTGATTTAAAAAGAACCTTTGTGCCGAAAATTACATTGTTTTTACATTTAATAAAAACTCAATTATTAAGAAAGAATGAAATGTACTCGTACTATAAAAATGTTACGTATCGTCATTTCTCAATCATTTGATTGGTCAAATGTTTTCTGTGTATTAGAAAGAAAGAAAGAAAATACATTTATTCATGTTAAGTGTTAGAAACAGTACATCTTATATAATTATTAAAAAATAATAAAAAATAAGAAATACTTTAAATTACATCATAAAAAATAAAATGTTGCAATTATATAATTAGTGTTAATATAGTATAATATAATATAATAAGATTTTTATATAAAGATAGCAGATTAACTAAAACTCTCATGCCCACCTCTATATAATTGACAAATCAATCGCACAGCCTTGAGATTCTAATTGTTTCCAAGATTTTTTTATTTTAATTTATGGTTGAATGTAAATTTTGTACACGAATTACGTATAGGCGGAGGAATGTTTAATTAACATTCCTCACCTGTGTTTGCAGATACGTTTTAAATTTTTTATTCTTCTAAAAGTTTCACATTGACTGCAATCTCAATCGTTGATAAGTCATGATTAGGTCTGATGATCAAATTTTATTTTGAGTATTTTTAATTTTAATTCTATTAATAAATGTATAAATTAACATGTGTTTTTACTTTAAGTAACACTAAACTTCACTACAGTTAGAAATTTACAGGAAATCAATATCAGGTAATAGTTTTCCTTGTTGGGGGTCTACTCAACACGGAAAAACATGGCCGATAAGCCCGCTAGGGCTTAATGGGATCGAACTCAGTTCCCCCGAAAGGAGGTCCGAAACTCTACCACTAGGCTATCACCGCTTAACCAACGTCAACCGTTCAATTACAATGAACTTAACGAACCAACTACCATAGGGGCTACCCTATTATTTACGCCATATCAGCGAGATATGCCCCGTAAAGGCTCCATTGTTGAAGTTTTCCATTTGTCAATAATCTTACAGCGATAGTGGTAGGTTCAGGGTTAATATAGTGCTTGAATTGAGTGCCTCTGTTTACATGTATAAAATAGTAGTGGTCGCTTCTGGTCGAAATTTAACCATATAGAATATGAATTATATGTTTGATCATTAGTATGGTTAAATATACTACGACAATACACACACCGCCATCTAGTCCCAAAGTAAGCGTAGCTTGTGTTATGGGTACTAAGATAACTGATGAATATTTTAATTTTTATGAATAAATACTTATAACATACATATAAACACCGAGACACTGAAAAACATTCATGTTAATCACAGAAACATTTTCCAGTTGTGGGAATCGAACCCATGGCCTTGGACTCCGTAAGCAGGGTCGCTGCCCACTGCATCAATCGGCCGTCAAAATGTTTGTTCTATTGTCAAAGATTTGTGGACTCCACACACCTTTAAGAACATTATATGGAACTCTCAGGCATGCAGGTTCCCTCGCGATGTTTTCTTACACCGTTGAAGCAAATGATATTTAATATCTTAACGCACTCGCAAAACGCACATAACTTAGAAAAGTTAGTGGTGCGTGCTGGGATTCGAACTCGGCCTCCGGAAAGTGTAGTCGAGCCCCTAGCTAATGCGCTATCACCGCTAACGGGAGATGAAATTTCTAGTGTTGGCTAGATGGTTGGAAGGATCTTATTGAGCACATCTAGTAAAATTACCTACTATTTCGTACGTAGTACCTACTTACTTAGACTTTTTTATCAGTAATATTATGAAAATATACAGCATTAATCCAAATTCTGGCAGTTTAATTTAGTTTTAGAATAATTAATGATCGTTTAAAAATTTTATATCTATAATTAATTACAATTTTGTTTTTGATACCTATCTATATTTTGACTCTGCATGGATATAATAATCTGTTTTCGATCAAGTCGACAGATACACTTGACGTTTTGAAAGTGCTTATAGAGACTATGAGTGCTCATATACTTGATATAAACAAATAAAAATTGGTTATTCCAAGAAAATGAGTAAAAGAAAAAAATATATTTGTAGCTTTTGGCTAAATCTTGTGATTTAAATCCCGTCTTAAGAGAGACAAAATAAAACGAATAAACAAACCTAGATCTATCCCGGGAATTTAATATTACTATGTAAATAGAGGCCAAATTGATATTGATAACTCCCGCGACTACCTTTTACCTGAACTAAAACCTCAAAGGGGTCAGGATATATGATCTTTTATTATCATAAAACAAAAATATTCAGTTCAATTGATACTCGTTGCTATGCCCGCGGGAGACAATAAGATGTCAATCTATGTATCTTATTGAAATATTATATATACTAGCTGGCCCGTGCAACTTTGTCTGCACCAAATCGGTTATTACCGGAAAACACAAATAAAATGACATTTTCTAAAAATGAATCCAAGCTAGATCGATTCATCGCCCCCGAAACCCCCTGTATACTAAATTTCATGAAAATCGTTGGAGCCGATTCCGAGATTCCAATTATATATATATACAAGAATTGCTCGTTTAAAGATAAAAGTTTTGTTTATTTCGGGTATAATATCGGGATCGACTTTACCGATTTACGCCGAAAGATTTCAATCAATCTAATTCAAAATCTTTAGCTAGCAGATTGAGTTTAGCATTTGATAACAACTAAGACACCGTAAGGTATCTTTGCATCGTCTGAGTCTCATACAAGACTGAAGTGTATCGAATATAATATATAAAAATACCCATCGGCGCAGTTTCATGAATATTCGCTGTGAATCAAATATAATTTTAATTATTCCTAGAAAACTTTTTAATACATGCTACTTAATTGAAAATAATATCTGGCACATATGTAGTTACAGTTATTTACTCACTTAATAAATTACTGCTTTCATATATATAGCTTTTCATTATTTTCACCGATTGATCCTCTTCGTGCCTTTTCATTGCCAATTGGCAAAGTACCTTGGGCCCAGCTGGCATTTATGAAAGCGATATACAATAATTGATTGAACCGTTTGTTTTCCTGGCATAAATTATATAACTGTCCGTCCATTTATCTAACTCTGTGCCAAAAATCAAGCTGATTGTTTGCTTATTTAGGGCGTTAAGTTAGGACAAAAAAGAAAATACTTTTTCGCGGTTATAACACTACGATTAGATACAAGAGAGTACGATTTAGTGCCAAAGATTAAAATCAACATAAAAAAGGACAGCGCGTGCATAAGAACCACTTGCCTCTAAAAATATTTCTTCCAGCTCTTGTCTCACTCTTAAATCTTCTTTGGTTCTTCTCTATCTCTCTTTTATGAGGAACGAGGCCTGTGGGACGTTAATAGGCTGCGGATAATTATCATGGTAATTATAAGCCCACCAACCTTCATTGGAGCAGCGTTGTGGGTCAATGCTCTGAAGGTTCTCTCCGATGAGGAAGGTGGCCGGTTTCCAGTAGTGGGACATTAATAGAATGGGGGTAAGGGTAAGAGCAATCAATAAAAATAAGAAGTAAATTTGGAACAGTTTTTCATAGTACAAGAGACCGCTTTTTTAAGTTTGAGTTAAGCTTTACCTTATCAGCAGGTTTGAGTTTGGATTATTGGGAAAAGCTCTTTTTTACATAGTAACGGAATATGAAGTTCGGAACTTTAATGACAAAAGTTAAAAAGTTTGTCGTAAAATACTTGCGTACATATTCGTCTTATAAGAATGAAATGACGCTAAATTACTTTACTTTGGGTTGGATTAGAAGTTTCAGTTTTTAATTTTTAATTTTTCCTTTATTCCGAATGTAAAAGGCAAAGGTTATATATCACCGTACAGCCATTTTCAGTTTTTTGGATAACAATTGTGCCAACGACAATATTTCAAACCATAGACAGTATAGATCAATGAGACTATGAATGGGACTCTGGATTTGCGTTTATCAGTAATAAAATTATGAAGCAACTAAATGTTTCTCCACATTTTTTTTTATAATACCCTATTTAAATCATGTTAATCCAGGGTAAATATTGTTAATTCCAAATTGGTTCCGTAGTTTTTGCGTGTAAGAGTTACAAATATCCATCCAATCAGGTTATAAGCTTTCGCTTTTTCTTTTTGCTTTGTTTACGTATCTAAGTTTTATGTTTGGTCTCCATAAATCATATACTTTGTTGTATTCTCATGCCAAATCAGTAGATTTGGTAAGAAGGAATCGTGAATGTTGGTACATTGTTTCTCTGTCCAATATGTTAGGATGCTTGGATGTCTGTTACTCCCTCAGACACATTCCGTTTATTTGTATCGCAATTTTAACTTTCTTCCTATAACGATTTATAAGATACAGCCGGCTTAGGGATGGACAGAGGAACTGACGGACAGCAGAGCCTTAGTAATAGGGTTCTGTGGACAATCTTCGGATACGGATCCCTAAAAAGTATAGTGTTATGTCTGCAGTAAACCTGTATTTTATCTGTGATGCAGATATAAAAGCCATTATGCTGTAATATGAGCAATACATACACCAGATAACGTAACATAGCAAATAAAACTCCAATCTTCTGTAATGATATAAAATTCAAAAGGTAACTAAGAGCTGCAGTAATTTTTCATGTTTGTTTTTTTTGGATTATCAATTCAGTAATGGTCTCCTATAAAAACGGTGGCCGATTGGCGCAGTGGGCAGCGACCCTGCTTTTGAGTCCAAGGCCGTGTGTTCGATTTCCACAACTGGACAATGTTTGTGTGATGAACATCAATGTTTTTCAGTGACCGTGTTTTTATGTGTATATTATAATTATTTATGTATATTATTCATAAAAATATTCATCAGCCATCTTAGTACCCATAACACAAGCTACACTTACTTTGGGGCTTGATTGCGATGTGTGTATTGGCATAGTCGATTTATTTATATATAAATCCTTAATAGAAAAATTAATTAATAACAGACTAATTCACTACCTAAATAAATTTAACATATTATCTACCTCGCAATATGGCTTTAGACAAGGGAAAAGTACGCAAGATATCATCTTAGATTTAACTTCGCGAATTACTGACCATCTTGACCAGAAAAATAAATGTCTAACTGTCTTTTTGGATCTAAAAAAGGCGTTCGATACAGTTTCTATCCCCATCCTTGTAAAAAAACTACATAACATAGGAATTAGAGGAAACCAGCTTAACCTGATGAAGGACTATCTAAGTAACCGAACTCAGCGCGTAAAAATAGACGACTCTATCAGTTCTGATCTTGAAATGACCTTTGGTGTTCCACAAGGTAGTGTCTTGGGACCTACCTTGTTTTTAATATACATAAATGACTTATGTGATTTTAAAATAAATTCTGGACATATTTACTCTTATGCAGATGACACTGCTATAGTATTTTATGGGAAAACTTGGATAGAAGTTCATAGCGCTGCCGAAACAGGCTTAAGAAAAATATCAAGTTGGCTTAATGCTCACTTTCTCACACTTAACACTAATAAAACAAACTATATATGTTTCGCAATAAATAATAAAAGTCAACCAATTACATCAAATCTAAAAATACATTACTGTGACGACCAGAGCGTAATTTGTACGTGTCCTACCATTGATAAAATAAACTCAACCAAATACTTAGGCATAATTATTGACCAAAGATTATCCTGGCATTCCCATCTTGAATTAATATCTAGCAGAATTAGAAAATTAATTTGGATCTTTAAAATCTTAAGACATGTTGCAACAAATAAAGTTGTTAAACAAGTCTATACAGCTCTTGCTAAATCCATACTGTCTTACTGCGTTCCAATATGGGGAGGAGCATCAAAAATTAAATTCCTTGAATTAGAACGTAGTCATCGCGCCTTGTTAAAAGTAATGTACTGCAAACCATATCGATTCCCCACAATTGAGCTATACTCCATAGATAACTTGTTGAGTGTGAGAAAGCTATATATATTACAACTATTATTAAGGAGGCATAAAACAGTAACCATAGACATAAACACAAAGACGAAAAGAAGAATAAACATTAGAACAGGTTCAAATATTGTAAAAACTACATTTGCTAAAAAACAATATACTAGACAATCGACTTATATCTACAAGAAGGTAAACAGTTTATTAAATATACACTCACTTAATACTTACCAGCTTAAAAAGACTCTAACTGAGTGGCTTGGAAAACTAACATATGAAGACACTGAGGCATTACTCGAAGCAAACAAGTAAAATCCCAATCGCAACACAAACACTCACACACACACACACACACACACACACACACACACACAAACACTCACACACACACACACACACACACACACACACACACAGAAACACACACACTCTCTCCCGGTTATTGATTTGATTTTATATATATAAGAATATATACACAGATAATACATATTATATACATTTTACGGAAGGCGGGACACCCTGGCACAAGTAAAATAATTACTTAAAAGGATGTCCCAACAACGGATAAATGTTAAATGTAAAACGTATTTTTTGAATAAAAATTTTTTTCATTTTTTTTCATTTTTTTTTCATAAATAAGAAAAAAAGACTATGCCCAGCAGAGGGATATTACTAGTCAGAAGATAAATTTCGATCATCATATGTTATGATGATAAGTGAGAAAATTCTTCTGTGAAGCTGTGATAGCCCAGTGGGTAGGACTGTGACTTTCGGGTGCCAAGTTCGAATCCCAGCACGCACACCTAACTTTTTAAGTTACTTACGTTTTAATTACTAAAATATATCTTGCTTCAACGGTGAAGAAACATCGTGAAGAAACCTGCATGCCTGAGAGTGGAGAACTCTCAGGCATGCAGGCATAAGGTTCTCAAAGGTGTGTGGAGTCCACCAATCCGCACCGGGCCAAGTGGGACGGCATTTTTATTATTTGGTGAAAATTATTTATTAATTAAATAAGAATTATTGGCACATTCGTTAAATTGCCATCAATTTATTAAATTATTTGCGCATAACAAGTGATAGTTATCAAAAGTTTAATTAATTATTTACCCACGTTACAAAATTACTACAACACTATAAAATTCACTCATAGGTTGACAACATTAAAAAAAAAACTTTTGCAACAAAGAGCCACTAACGTTTGTGAGAACGTGAAACTTTATCAATTTTCCGCGTATGTAAACAGCACGCACTTCAAAGTTAGTCTGAATACATGAGAAAAGTTACTGAATATTTTTAATATTCTCTGCGTTTTGACTGACTATATATATATATATATATATTTAAAATTTAAAATTTTAAAAATGTTTTATTTATGTAGATTATCACAGGCACTTATAAAGGGTGCATACATGTATAAGTTACCACTGATGTTAGGTGATGGTAATAACTACATTCGTTAACGTAAATCTGAAGTAACGAGAGTTCCAAACGCTCTCTTGCTCTCTAACTTAGCCGGGTTTTTTTGTTATCACCATCTCACAGTCGCATTAAATATTTAACTTTGAAGTTAGAACAGTTCACAGCCAAGCTTTTTATCATACACGTAAATATATAATATTTAAAATAACTACATATAAAACATACATCACATAAATAGCTGTAATAAAATTCATCAATTAATTGGATATTATCAATCAGAAATTTTAACGGATTTCTTATTTGGTACATTTGACCCATCTACACTATAACATAATAAAATAATTAAAAACTAAACTAAAAAAAAAACATAAATTAATTATTATTATGCAATATACAAAAAGTTACAAATTATAAATTCTGCGTCCATGCAGCCCTACGTGTAGTTTAATATACATAACATATAATATTTATTATAGCTTGTAAATCGGAGATTAATATTATTAATTTAAATATTGTTAAATGATAACATATCTTTGTTGGTGTCATAAGTATGTAATGAAATAAAATAAAAGAACAATTTCGTACGTAAAACAAATCAATATTTTTTCCCTATAAAACTTAGTATTATAAATGCGAAAGTTTGGATAGATGTTTGTTACTCAATCACGTCAGAAACCCATTCCATAGTTGTTTTGCGAAAGAGTAAAAAACGTTCATACTTCCATACATCTTCATTAACTTTCACGATTATAATATTAGTAGTAGGATCTACGTTAAAACTGCCTCTACGGTAGGCCTCTACCAGAGCTTTGGTCGCGAGTCTATCACATCCTGTTCTGACGGCAAATGAAAAATAATGTTGGAGTCATATAAAATAGTTTCTATTTTACAGATTTCGAAATTAAAGAAGAAATATTTATCTGATTCCGCAAAGTTAGTAATTCCAATAAAAAAAAAATTATCATCTTGTTTATGTATTTACACCATTTCCATATTAGGTAACATTTAAATTAAAACAGTTTTAATTACATGTTATTTGCTCATTCCAATTGCATAATGCATTATTGCAACCAGTTTCTTGATGCCCGAAAGTGAATAAAGATAATATTATCATTGGCAATGTTTTATTTTCCATAATTCCGATTTTAAAATAAAATTGATAGTAATAAATTTGTTGGATTTAATAATTATTATAAATAAATAAAATAAATAAACTACGACAATACACACATCGCCATTTAGCCCCAAAGTAAGCGTAGCTTGTGTTATGGGTACTAAGATAGCTGTTGAATATTTTTATTAATATAATACACATAAATACTTATAATATACAGATAAACACCCAGAAACTGAAAAACAATCATGTTCATCACACAAACATTTTCCAGATGATGGGAATCGAACCCCCGGCCTAGGACTCAGAACGCATGTTCACTGCCCACTGCGCCAGTCGGCCGTCCAAATATTATTAATATTATCTATTTTGGGGACATTACAGAGCATCGAAAACAGATTTTCACGGTATACAACTTTTAAAATTTAAGCATCAAACACACACTAGTCGGGGTGCTTATGTGGCTTTCTGTTTTCACTGCGTCCCCTGAGGTAAAACGTATTTGGGATGCTTTATATTCAGCAATACTTTATTCAGTCCCTTCGAAGCGACGTACTTATTTGTGGTGACAATTTTCGGCTAACGCTGAAGATAGTGTTAACGGAGAGTTGTCCCTATGTCTCCATTAAGAAAACATGTTTATTTTTGTTTATAAACTTGCTTCTAATACTTAGTTGTAATCGTATATATTACCAATGTCGCATAAATTGGATAAATAAATGAATAAATTCAGTTTTATTGTTCACCACAGAGAAAATTCACAGACATACATATACAATAGATCATTAAAGTAGAAGGTACAATTTGGTGGCCTTATCTCTATAAAGGAATCTCTTCCAGGCAACCAAAGGCGTACGAGAAAAGCTATAGGTAATTGGTAGGTGGTACTACATCCAATATATAAGTATCTTTTTTCGGATTTCTTTTTAAGTCAGTTCAAATAATTAACATTTTCTTATATACTCAATATATATTCTCTGAAATATAAATAGTTACTTAGATGTTCAGGGTGCATCAGTATTTGATCATTGTAAAATACAATTAGCTATTTTAATAATTAGCTTATTATATTAGAAAAAATCTAAAAATAAATTTTACCACCTATCCGCTCCGCCTCTACTCCTTTGTGTTTCATAGCTAAGCATCAAGTTTATAAATTTTAATAACGATTTTACCGATGAAATATTATTAAACAAATTTCTCTAAAAAACTAGATTCTTAATTGTTTAACTTTTTATAATTACAAAAAGTATTGAGTAATCAGCAAAGTTTTAATGTTTTTGTTATTTTTCGTCTGAAAATAATTATTCGAGATTGGACAAACTGTTGCTGGAACTTTGATGTCTCGATTGCTAATTAAAGTAGTATCTACTGCTGTGAATTATTTAGTGTCAATTAAAACCCAATACAAATTTTTGGTGGTAAAATGAAGGTGAAAAAAAAAACTATATCATGGCTATAGCACTCTTGTAATATATACATAGCTGTTTTTCAGATGAGAAAAAATGTTTTATAACTGTACCTACTACTTCATTGATGCGACACCAAAAATGAAAGCAATATCGAACCGATGATAACGAATCTAATTACGCCCTAACTAGGAAAGTAGGAACCCATGAAAAGCGGCATTCAGCCGTCGTCTATTAAAGATTATTAGTTGTAGGTAACAGGTTATTGGAATATTATATAAGAAAGGAAGTTATACTTATTAGAGCCCTTTAATACTTTTCACGCATCAGGGTTATCTTTATAGATAAATGGATTCTATTTTTAATTACCAAAGAAGATAGAGACGTAGTGTTTCTATACTTATTGGTTTTTGTTTACAGTCTTAGGCAATTGAAAGTCTAAAGTAAATACTGAAAAATATAAAAGATGTACTTAGATCTGGGATTTTGATACAATTTCTAGGTCGCGGAGTGCACACAGTATCAAAGGATAAAAATAATCTTTAGTTTATATGACGGAGAGAAGCATAGAAGACTTTTTATAAGAGCAAAACAACAACAGTTAAAATTTTTATAAAAATTTATAATTCATACATTTATATAATATACTAGTTGTACCCTGCCACGCTTCGCTGTGGCACATTTTTATGGAATGGTTGAGAAATGAGAAACAAAACAAAGAATACATTACATATAAGTTTAATTTTGCAATACTTGTACAATATTTTTGTTTTTCCACTGTCTGCGTAGATATAAAGACTTGAGGATATGTGACTGTTGCAAAAAATAGATGAAACAATCCTTGATGCGAATTATATATCATGCTAAAATTTAAGCTCGATCGGTGCAGAACTTTTAGAGTTTTTGAAGCGTACACAACCAACATAACCAACCTGCTAACATAACATTTTTATGTATATAGATAATTATAATTTCAATAAAAATTCAATGTTGTCATTCAGGCACAATGCTCAGCAAGAGGATCTTCATTACTATCGCCGTGGTGGTGGCCGCGGTATGTCTCGCCGAGGCCCTGGAAGAGGGTCCTCACAACATGGCTGATACACTGCGTATGCTGCAAGAGCTGGACCGCATTTACACTCAAGCTGCTAGACCGAGGTATGTGAATAAGACTTTTCCCAGGTTACTTTGGCGATTGTCATGACTCTATTTTTATTTGGCATGTCTATCTATTTCTAACTGGTATAGCGTTGATAGCCTAGTGTATACAACGTGTAACGGAATGAAGAAATACTGTTGAAAGTTGCATAAGTATATTTCATAAATAACTCTGTATAAATATTAAATCAAAAGACTTATATTTATTATTCCATATCAATGAATTCAAAACATTCTGAGTGACAACCCTATTGAAGATAAAACACCGACACGTGCATAGTACGTACGCTACGAGAAACGTAACTTATAAAGAGTCACCTAATTTTAGTATTGCATGCTATGTTAGGGCTGTATCTGATTTCTTTTAGTAAAAACCATGGTAATGGTTAAATAAAAAACTATTAGCGTTTCGGTTTCAAAGATAAGTCTTACACACAGTACAATAATGTACCTCTAAAGCCTCAGAAGTATTATTTCGTTTTTCATTTACACGTTGTATAGTATCCAAAGTACTAATTTATATAGTATAGATAGTATAGCAGCAGCCTTTTCGGGTCCGAGTTTCACCCCGGAACATATTTCTTACTTTTCGGAGTTATGTGCGTTCTTCATCATCTGCAGCTAATTAAGGTCCGACTGCTGGACACGTACCTCGACTCTCATAGAAGGTACAGTTTAGAACATCGACCCATCACGCTGCTTGAACGCAGGTTGTTGGGCTAAACCCGCGTTGTGCTATTTTCAAAAATGTTTGCATTTGATTAGCTGACATTTTATGAAGTGTTTCGTTGTATTTCTCCGAAACTTTTCATCAGATTAAATGGGACCATTTCGGAATAAACCCTGTCCAATAAACCCCGAAAAATAAATAAATTTGCTAATAAATGAGAGAGTTATGCCCGAACATACATAAAAATATATACGAATTAATAACTTCTTAATTAACTTCCATTTGGAAGGAAGACGGTTAAAAGTACCACTTAACAATAAAGCATCGTTTTTATTCCTGAGAGTTCTCCATAACTTTTATAAAGGCGTGTAAAGTCCAGCAATCTGCGCTTGGCCAGCTAGGTGGACTGCGGCCTAACCTCTTCACATTCTGAAAGGAGACTCGTGCCCTCGTAATGAACTGATTTTCAAATGAAGGTGATGCTGTCACCTTCGTGTATGTGCGTATATGTTCTGTTATTTAGTTTTTTTCGAGCAACTTTTATGTGTTTTATTTCACTTAAAATGTGAATTACTTCTAGTATTTTTGTATACCAAATATCTCTGTTTTATACTAAGTTATGTCGTCAACTCCTTCTCGTCTCTCCTTTTCCAACCGACTTCCACAATATAAAGGCGGAGATTGAAATTGCATATTTTTACACCAATTTTCCTGAGGTCACTTGGCCAAATTTTGTGTTTTATTAAAAGATGACAGTCGCAATTCGTATTGCATAAAAATGTTTATTTCTGTATTTAAAGAAAAATCTATTTGAAATGGTTTCTTTGAAAATTCATAGCACACGTTCGACCTAACACTACATTGCATTATTTATGCATCTTTCTCTTTCTTCGTTTCTCTCTAACATAAATAACTGAACTGATTTTAAGGAAATTTCTATTGGAATGTCTTTTATTCTGTAGACGGGTAAAGGGTTCCTGTTACTGTTGGATTATGTTTTAATCTCACGGGAAATCAGAAATCTTATGGCAAGTAAAGTTTTTTTTTATATGTTTCTTTAGTATCTTCTTTGTTAAAGGTTTCTTTAGTAAAGTTTATCTATTATGCAGCGTACATATCTAAACGAAAGCATTGTTCTTAACGTAAAGTGATACTACAAGCGTACAGCTACTCTCAAAAGAGGTTTTTAATAGGTAAATTGCCTAACAAGCTTATGCTATCGCGATTTGTCATCAGAGGGGAGATTAGAGGCATAGATAATAGGACTTTTGGATAGGGGCCAATATTATAGGATCCTTACGATGTTCTTGGTTCAGGGAACTCTGGAATTTCCATATTAAGTTCGCTTATTACGGCATATTCTTAAGAAATAAATATTAATCAATGCTATTTGGCCTGCCCCTAAGATATGGGACTTCCTAGTTTGGGGTCAGGTTTCCAGAGATTTATTGTACTGAGTTTTTCTCATATATTCTATTTTTTTTTAGGTTTTATTTCAATCGATTATTTGACCTGAATGAAATTTGGCATAATTGCATCTTGCGGGCGGACATATATATCTCTGAAAAACAAAGGATTACAACGTGATTTCATTTAACAACCGTTCTAGCAATTGTTGTGGTATTGATTTATACTCTTTTTGGTTACATTATGAGTTTTGCAAGGATATGGAGCTGAAGGCATCAGTCATAAATATTTTCGTTCATTAAGCAAAAGCTCTCCTGTAATATAAGTTTTTTGATTTGTCTCACTATTCACCCAAAGTAGCGATTCGCTGCTCTTTGGAGTACGTATATTATTTTAGGGTGGGTGGTTCTTCATAAGGATTATGTAGGGTGAAGTTGCGGGAGAGAATAAACTTAGCTGTAGAGAGTAGCTGATTATACGAAAGGAATGTTCTGTAAATTTATTTTTATTAATTTTTTATCTAAAACAGCAGTATGCTGTGTTTAGATACTCTTTGGTTTTTGGTGCTATTATATTGCTGACTTTCCTTCTCCTTATTTATTATTGATACTGGGATTGTTCTTTGGACTTAGCTAATTCGCAATATAACACTTAATGCAACGGACACACACACACACATTTTAATGCAAAATATTACATAATAATATAACATATTCGGTAGTAGTAGAGCTTTTTTTTGACAGAGCTCGTCCGGGTAAGTTTTATCTATGCTTATTTCTGCCGCTAAGCAGTATTATTGCAGTGCTATGTTCCGGTCTGAAGACCGTTGTAGTCGGTGTTATTACACGCACAGGATTCTTAACACCTACGACTCAAATTGATGGACACAGGGCGGCATGATGTAGGTCGTGCCCCTTGCATTTGTTGTGTGAAGTGCCCCTGTGAACTGTTGCTGTGTTTATAGGCATTGGTTTTCCACTTACCATCAGGTGGCCCATCTGCTTGGTTCGCAGTTATTACTATTTAAAAAATACATACATAAATTATTAATTTTTTTTGGTAACTACAATAGGAAACATAATGTGTAATGTATTCTATCTCATTCTCTTCCATACATTATGTTTTTCTTTCTTTATCGTGACGCATGTTTGTATCATCGAGTTTTAAGGATTCTAAAGAATTTTCCAAAGAAAAAAATTAAAATTAAATCTTAATTTAACAAAATACCCTAAAGTGAGTAAGAAAAAAGTGATAAGGCCGAAGTTTAAATATGTAAACTCGTATTTGGCTTGTCTCATTATATTTTTATTTTCTTTTTATTTACGCACGCCGGAACGAGGCAGATTTTTACCGCTGGACTTCAATTTAATCCTGACTTCATTTCGTATTTACACTAGTTATTGTAAATAAAAGATAACTCTGCGTACAGCGGTATTTTTTCAAGCCTTAAATGAAGATTATTTTAGAAATATGCTAGGTAGGTTTGATAGTAGGCTAAGGTGTCTGGTGGGAGACTTTGGCCGTGGCTAGCTTACACCCTACCGACAAACCCGTGCCGCTAACCGATTTAGCGTTCCGGTGCGATGTCGCGTAGAAATCGATTAGGGGTATGACTGCCATACTCCTTAATAGGTTAGCCCGCTACTATCTAAGACTGCATTATCATTTACTACCAAATGAGCTTGCAGTCAAGGGCTAACTTGTAGGGGAATAAAAAAAAAAACCTGTGCAATTTATTCACACACGGCGGAAGTGTAACTTCTGAAAAGTAGACTACGAGAGATTGAGGTGGATGTAGAGTATCAGAACTATTAGGATAAATGTAAAGTTTGTTATTTAGTTTCCATGGTAACTAGAATAGGTAAAAAAGTATAATGTTTTCTACATTTATGTGTTTGTTTCTTTATCTAGATATTATTCGATTTCCTCGGTTACTTAAACAGGAAAAAAACAGATAAAATAGTATGTATATTTCTGTCTCATTCTTTGCCGGCTTCATCCTACACATTTTTGTATTTGTGTCTGTTAACTGTCGTTTTTTCCGTTGCATCCGGTTTGAAAATACAACGATTCTAAAGAAGTTCCACTTTAAAAATAACAATAAAAATGCAATTTAATACTGTAATCAAAGGCCAAGTTGAAAATTCTCTCATTCAAATAAAAGGCTCTTTTACATGTTTTTTATAGAATTGAGATGATAGTGATAACTTCATTCGTTAACTTAAAACTATTCGTTTTATTCAGCATGCTTCTCTCCGTTGAATGTCGTACTAATCATAACCCGCCGTGTATTTACTTTGTGCGCCAAAGGATGTGATTAACTGGAGTTTTTTACTCCAGTGCATCGAATAATCGCGTGCAGTAACCGTACAAATGCGCGAGACGCGAAAACCTCATGTCTACGAAGTTTAGCGAAACGCTCCTTAAACACGTCATCAGTTGTTAAAATTATCATGTAGCAAGCTTATTTAGAGGCAGTTATTTCGAAATAATTAAGCAACTATATTTTTTGGGGCAACGTTCCTTGCGCTAGGAGGTGATTGGTAGAAATCGTCACGAAACAAATAAGCGTTATGTGACGATAACAATTAAAAGTCAACTTAATGTAGGGTTCATTTAAAAATTATTATAAAGTAGGGGACGTTGGGGCAAAGCGGAAATCTCAACATTGGATCGCCTCTGAAATGGAAACCAATATACACAGAAATAAAATAAAGACAGTTATATCAGTATTTTTTAAAGTGTTTAGTACAATCAACAAGATATAGGTAACATTAATACGTTACTTAAAATAATTGAGAATACTGCAATTGGTACCGGTATTTTCTTTGCCTCGGTAAAGTCTAAAGAATTTAAGTCAAAACATACCTTTATATCAGAATAAGTATAAGAGAATATTATAATTTTATTCAGTAAAGTATTTCACCGAACCCACAAAAATAGTAAGTGTATTTTCAAACATTTTTGTCTACTCTTCCTTCTTTTGCATACTTTGTTCACAGAAGACAGTTGTGCTGTGTTTTTAGACTTTGGGGTTTGCTTTAAATAATTAAGATTCTTGTTTTTCTTTTACAGCGTATCCACTTTGCCCGTATTCGCTTTCCCTTATCAAGTCTAGAGCAACATCTGTGTAAAACTCATAGTATTTCAAAATGAAAGCATGCACATTAAATACTGTTTTGGCTAGATTAGTTATGAAAATACATACCTAGAAATATCGAAACCATTTATAACCTATATACATTTTTTTTTCCGACATGTGATCTTTTTCTAGTTTTTTAGCTTAAATTAAAACTAACATCACCCCTGCCTTATTGACTGTAGATGAAAATTATATAAATTAACAAAAATCTTGTTTTGCAAATTGAAAAATGGAATAATTTTGTCGAATTGTGTTTGTAATCGGTCATAGATATATTCACAAAGTTTCAACAAAAACAGACGGTTTGAAGAGGGTCAAAATCAAGCCTAAAGGAGTCAGTTACACACATACAAACATAAAAACAAACATACCAGTGAAACTAATCAAAAGCGAGTAAAAACAAAGCTTTTTTCTTGATTTTATTGATTCTCATATTGTTCCGAGGTGGGAATGGACGGCAACAGCTTAGCGAACTTTGTTAAAGAAGGACATAATAAAATTTTGAAGCCAAAACAGGACTTGTGGCTAAATAAGCAAAATACTCCGATGGATTTACTTCTCGACTTACGGTTTGACTTTCGCACGTTAAAAAAATAAGGTTTTCATAAAAATGTTAAAAAACGTTTGAACGACGTATCGAATTTCTTAAAAGCCTTCCTTTCTTAAAATTTACCCATTTGAGGTTTTACGTGAGGAACTGTCTAAAATTAGATCGCGGTAATTTAAACGCGCTTTCGAAATGCCTTCTATATTTTCGTTTAATTTACGTATGAGTGCTAGGTTATTATTTTAGCGTTTTAACTTTCGTCTCAAATACATTCACTCCATGTTCATTTTCCCGAGCTTCTTCTTATGCAATTAACTTTAGAAATAGAAAAACTTTATACTCATATTAAAAATACGAAAGCATTATTATCGCGCAGGTTTTATTCCAAAAAAAATAATAGATATAATTATTAATAATGTGTAATTGAGCTTGTTTGAAGCTTGTTGATTCGTCTTCCTATTAGGTATCTAATTTCTTACAATATGTGCAATATCTTAAGCAAATTCTCTGATGTCTAGTTTAACGCCATAGTATATAGATTGAATTTCGTAATGCAATCCTTTTTCTATTCTTCCCTGTAGATAGCACAGCACTATCAAAATCAATGTTTCATGAAGATTTTGGATTTGATTGATTTTTATCCCACCAGAAATAGACTACATTATACCTACATTACAACACTAGTCGTATACAATTTACATTACAATACTGGACGTAGCACATAGTATTCAAGCTTGATTTAGCTACTTTTTAGCTACTTTTACATTTATTTCGATTTGTTTTGTTCGATAATTGAAAGAGACTCCTCGATTGCGAGCTAGCAAGATACCTTGTGCTAAGGTTATTGATCAGAGGACGTTAACTCGATTGACCGTGTTTCAAGCAAAATGTTTATCTTGTGGCACAACGTGATTCGCATGCTTGATATAAAAACATATATACGAACTGGATAATATAAATGAATCCTTTAAAGCAGAAATTATATAATAATAGTTGGTGTATCTCACAAAGCTTAACGTCTGCAGCTAAGTTTTCATTATGAAACGCTTCCGTTGCGAAAATGGTTTTGTTATTCAATGTTGCTAAGTTAATTCTAGCCGCTTGATGCGCCAAATATTACAAACAAGGGTCGAAAACGTATTATTTTTTTACTGTTGTTCGTAGACCAAATACT
This sequence comes from Pararge aegeria, assembly GCF_905163445.1. Classification (NCBI taxonomy): domain Eukaryota; kingdom Metazoa; phylum Arthropoda; class Insecta; order Lepidoptera; family Nymphalidae; genus Pararge; species Pararge aegeria. Next base: position 4,553,105 of record NC_053189.1, read on the forward strand.
GAAATGCCTTTTATATTCAAGTACACTTTTTTTGACGTGTATACAACTAGCTGTTGCCCGCGGTTTCGTACGCGGTTTTTTTGTTTTTTCATGAATCCTGCGGGAACCGCACATTTTCGGATTTACGAGTAAAATATTACGCATTTAAGCGTTTTGATTATGTTGGTGAACACGGGCATTAATCTACTAATGTCCCAGTCCCAGTGCTGGCGCTGGCCTTTTAGATCATTTTCAAAGAGGTAAGTGCATTGACCCAATAAACTATACTCAGATTTTCAGTATAAAAAATACTTGTTTCAGTTAGGTACAGTTTATCACGACAATAATTTGTATTTGTTGACCAGTTTACACCGAGCAAGAAAGTGTTAATAGATTTTGCCTTCAAATTCATTTCAACGCTTCGCATTTCCGCAATTCTATTTAACTCTCGCCCGAATCAACCAAGCTTCGCCCGAAATAATTAAAGGTCTCATTAAGATGGATAATTTTGTTGTGACAGTCGAAGAACATAGTGTTGGGGTGCAAAGGCGGATTTATCTAATTCAATTTTATGGTGGAAAGCCATGGCTTGTTGCCACCCTACCGACAAAGACGTGTCACTTTGCGATTTAGCGTTTCGTCGTCGCCACGTGAAAACAAATAGAGGGCTTGGTTTAATATAACTCTAACAGGATATCTGGCTACCATATTAGAGTAAAAAAAAAACCAGACAGTGATTATAAATGCAACCCAGAGAAGCTTGAGATCGTGGATTACTTGGAGGTGGAATTATAATAACATAACAATTTTTTTCACCTACTTAAGTATAACTTACCTGTAATTGTAAGTTTCACGTCTTTTAATATTACTTTCTTACTTATTTCAATTCTGTTTATGATAATGTTTCTTAACTAAACTTCCCCCTAGTTGCAACATGAATGTTTCAAATACTGGGAATTCATAGATTCTAATTTCAGTATTTCACTACCGTAATGCATTAATTTTAATCTTTCCCTCTATCAGGTACAATTACTCTGCTTGAGTTCTGCCCTCTCTTTTCTTCACATTCCACGTTTCCCCTTTCATTGTTAACTTTTTCACTCGAGTCATCGAACCATCCATGTGGTATGAACTAAGCTGGTAGCGGTCACGTAAAATAAAAAAAATCTCCAGTATCTGTTAAAAAAAAAAAATGATTTATAAGAGTTATGAAAAGTCTACCCTTAAGTTTTTACATATCGTCCTGGAGATTTTCTTAATTAATCATCATTTGCGTACCCTGTGTATACCCTCCACCTTACATTAAAAGTTTTCAGATAAATTTGTGAAAGATCAGGTGACTACAGTGCAAGAGCTATTGAACAATAATATTTCTGAAAAATAAAGTCAAATACAAAGTCAAAGTCAAAAATATCTTTATTCAAGCAGGTCCATAGGTGGAACTTTTGATGCAAACACTACATAAGAATTACACGTTAGTGAAATGATGGCGATAAACATATTCGTAAACTTAAAACTAAAGCTACGAGGGTTCCAAACGCGTCCTGGTCTAAGAAAGAAGCCCACAACAAACTTAGTTTTTTTTTTGTTATCACCATTTCGTCACATAAAATTATTAGTAGAGCAAGCCGGTTACATCCAAACTTTTTATCGATTACGTCGTACGTACGTACTTTGAACTTTTTAAGAGAAATCTCCAAGATGTCAATGGGTAGTTTATTGTAAAATTGTATGCAATCCTTTAAACGAATTGTGAATTTAATGTAACCTAGCATATTGCACTCTAAATTTGTTCTTACTGTTATAATAAAACGTAAAGTAAAATTATACTTTACGTAGCCTATACGTTAAACAAAGCACGCCTACATCGCAAAACGGTTAATACCACAGTTGCTCAGTGTCCGCATTTCTATTTGCAAAGTCCCCAAAGGAATACACAGCTACAAAGAAAAGTCACGGGCGTGAACTGTAATTTGCCCTTTGTCACTGCAACGTCACGGAATGATTACTGACCAGCTGTGTGACCAGAACTCTAATTATTCTGGTCGTATTCCGGAACTACCAGCCTTTGTTATTTATACTCGGGGCTCTAATGTTAGGTTCAGTTTACAGTTTAGTTACTGCGAGTAGTTTTTAGACGAGAGGTATGCATGCTGGATGTTTAAAATACTGTTTTCAAAATTAACATTTATCTATAGATAGATAAATAGATAAATTCTTTATTGCACAGTAATACAAGAAAAATAAAAATGCCCAAAGGCGGTCTTATCGCTTTAAGCGATCTCCTCCAGACAACCCTTAATGAAAGAAGAAAATAAATGATTATGGAATCGGAATAGTGCAATATTTTAATAAACCACTACTGGAATGCTCCATCGCGTTACAATACCCAGAATTTGAGAATTTATGACAAACAATTTTTTATGTTTCGAAAAAATATATATATTTTTTCAATAAAAAGTATTCTATTGTTACTTCTAATACCTCCAAGAATATGTGGACAAAGTTTCACGGTGATCGGAAGCGTTACAAACAAATTTACATTCACATTTATAATATTAATAAACAAATAAATAATAATAATAGGGATGTATTTATTTGTAAGCTTATCTCAGCGATTTACTGTAGTTAAGGGCCCATTCGGTACTTATTTGTATAAAAATGCAGTTAATGGCTTAAAAAATATCACTTTAATCATCATCATCATCATCATCATCATCATCATCATCACCATCATCATCATCATCATCATCATCATCATCATCGTCATTATCAACCAATTATTAATTATCAGCCCACTACATAACATAGGTCACTCTCCAGAATGAGAAGGGTTTAGGCCGTAGTCTCGCTCGCCAAGGGCCGATAAGTGAACTTTACATTATGAAGAGCTAGCTCTCAGGCATGTCGGATTCCTCACGATGTTTTCCTTTGCCGCTGAAAAAATCATCTTCTTTTTGTTTTTCTGAACTTTATGTGGTGTTGTACGCATAAAGAATATAAATGAATAAATAAAAAATATGAGTAAGATGACTTTTTGAAATTGTATAGAACAAATGAAAGTATCACGTGATACTTTCATTTGGTCTGTACAATTTAACACGATTCCACAAAATACTTAAATAAATTTTAAATAAATTTTAATCTTTCACAATATTAAATTATTATATAAATACTCAATGCATAATAAATAATAATTTATGACGGAATCTTTCGTATTGAGGCAATCTCAGCCGGTTTCAGGATGACGCGTCACTGCTTTGTACCTCTGTTCTATAACTCTGCTCTGCCTTTTACAAATAAATGAAATAACCATTAGTGTACACAGCACAAAAAGTACAAAAAACGGAAAACAAACACAACACAGAGTAAACAATATGGCAGCCCTATTGCTACTACATACATCTTTAGTATTTAATATTGATCACCTGACTACAGTATTGTAATGTTTAACAGTCTTTGATCTAAACAGAGAAACGATATTTACTCATTTTTGACAAATATGTGTTGTGAGTGGTCACATATTCCATTAAGCTCCAACGAATTTAATTATCTATAGCGTATAATTGTAACTTCGAAAAGTTAAACGTGCCGAGGTTAGAACTCGTTTCCCTGATGCCCAAGGCCGCTTCAATAAAAAAAATTAACTTAAAGTTTTTAAAAGCGAACTTAAAAGCGTTATCAACATTAAGAAAATAGAATTAAACAGAGCTGCTTTATGTAATTTTGATTAAGAGATTAATATAGCTGGAACAAAAATTAACGCGGCAACTGACACTCTCTAAGTACTTAAGTGATTAAATTACGATTTACTGCTTTCTTCAAGCTGAATTTCTTCACCTCCACGTCTTTACGAAGGTATTTATTTATTTATTTTATTAAACTCTTTATTTGTATACCACAACATTAACATATACAGAGTGTCCCAAGAAATTGTGTCAAGCGGTTGTCCAGAGGTAGAACACCACGAGGGCTACCGGAATCACCCCCATGAATGTTCCGCGATTTTCCGTACTTTTTGAGTTATGATTTTTTTGACTAATCCCGACTTGCAAGAGATTATTGGTCACAGAGGCGTCAATTATTGAGATATGTGCTTGTATTTTTTTATTAGTGGGGGTGATTGAAGTAGCCTTAATGGTTATCTACCTCTGGACAACCGCTTGACACAATTTCTTGGGACATCCTGTATAAAATATAATAAAAACAGAAACATATCGAAAGAAGTAGAATACAAAAGGCGGCCTTATCGCTTAATAGCGATCTCTGCCTGGCAACCTATGAATTAGAAAAAAAGAAGAGGATAATAGATTGCTGGTGGTACAAATTTTAAAATACATACATGCGAATAACTACATACTAATACGTAAACTAGTGAATACAAATAGATCAAAGTATATAATATAATTAGTAAATAAATATAAAAATAAAGTAATATATATTATAACAACACAACAGTAATGGGAAGGTACTAAATAATTTAAAGTTATGACAATTCTTAACATTTGCAAATGATGTAAGCAAATAATTAATAAATACTTCAATAAAAAAACTCTAGATGTGTTTCTATCGACTTCATTCAAGCCCCTGTCAAGTTTTATTCTGCCATCGTTAAAAAAGCAGGTATTCTTGCCATGACAATCACTGAGTAGTTATTTTTATTATTCCACACTGGTGGTGTCTTCTTAATAAAAAAAGTTTTTCCTTTAAAACTTTAATTCCTTAGCTGGAACTCGAGGTGTTGTGCTGTTTGAACTATAATCTACTTTGTTAATGTTCTTGTTGCAACTCTGATATCATTTGTTTCTTACTTTATGCCACCTACCTACTTCTGAACTAACGACGAAGTAACAATAAGTATTAAAACTTTATTAAAGCTGTATAAAGAATTTAGCGTTGTTGTGAAGCTTGTAGCTTTTAGCCAAGATACAGCTTAATAGTTCCTTGCTGCTTGTATTAACTTACGATACAGATACGTGTAATTCAAACGGTTGAGATACTGTCGTTACGTCTCATGATCATTCTACATACTGTGTGTTGTCCCTTTATATTCATAGAGGGAATATTACGACCTACGTATACAATACAATAATGGCTTCAAAGTATTGTTGGGGCTGCCTCGCTTCTGCGGTGCAACAAAAATGCTTTCGGAGAATCACGGTGTTGACTTCTACGCGATCGTGAGAAAAAGATCTGCATCAATGATGAGCAGAATGCGCAGAAGCTCCAGCAATATTTTGAAAATATTGAGCAATAAATGGGAAAATCTCTTCATGGAGCACTTCCAACTCCTCCCGTCTCATAAAGTAGGCCAAAGCTTTAACCACTAAGCTGTCAGTAGCACCACATCTGTCTACTTATAGTAACTCTTATTGCAAAAAAGATGTAATTTTTTTGTCACCGCTGAATTTTCATAGCTACATAACACTTAGCGCAGTATACCTTTTCAACGTTAGTAACTCTTGCCACAATTTTATATTCTAATCGCTTAGAGTACTAATGGTGAAGCACGTTATTACAAAATGTTTTCTACGTGACGAGTTTATGCGACTTTCAACCACGGCTGGTACGAGTTATAGGAGGTAGCGAAATCATCTTAATCGATGGACGTCTTTTGCAGCTGGATTTGGATATCTGTAGTGTTTGTAATGAGTCTATGCTACTAATGTTCATCATACCTTACTCGTTTAATTTAATCTGTCCACCACCTGAAAGACGCCAACTTACGTAAAATTTTCGAGGTGGGACGGGTGGCAACCATTCCAGCATCTTGGTAGGACATGCATCGGTAATACAAGGTTGGATTGCTTCATTTCTGCACTCGGGCTTTGTTTTTTCCATATTCCATATGTAATATAGAGCCAAACAACGTCGGATGCGATCGGGATCGGGACATATTTTTTTTATTTGTCTGTATACCTTTTTGATTTAAAATGTATTTTTGTACCAAAGCTGTAGATTACTCATCTTACTTACTTACTACTATGAATTTATAGTTATTCTCGTCAAATTGTTACATAATTTAGAACTTAGAAAAAAGTGCAAGCTGTTCTGCCTGAATCTCTTATGTCTTGTACTAACATTAAAGCCATAATACAAAGCTTTTCAAATTTACAATGAATGCTTTAAAAACTGAAGCGTTCCTTTGTGAAGAACTTCTTGGAGATGTCGTATGGAATATAAAATTAAAGTACCACTGCAAAAGCTAAATTATTAGTATTTTTTAATCATTTCTCAAAATATTCAGTTAACTCTTTAGCGTGTTTACTAAACTTTTTTTTGTTAAATTTTGATTTAACATCATTTTCTTAAAATTTGCATGATCCTAAGCGTCCAATTATTTAACAAGGGAAAGATTCATGCCAAAGCACCTCAAGCGAAACCAGTACAAGGAAAAGGAGAATTTTACCACCTTTTGATATTACACGTATAATATCTGGATATTACTTCCACCCGAGCGCCCATTCTTGGAGAATGGTTAAGACTGTGGAATATGAGCAACATTTTATTCGGTCTCCGTGGTCAAAATGTCTCCTCCTGCTCTCTCATTGAAGATAAGGATATACAGCTTATAAAACATCACTCTTTAGTCTAATCAAATGCGGGTTAATGAACCACGATTATAGACACTTACACATATTACCTATCCAATTCCGGGTTGGCACTGAGAATTTGTTACCAGTCCAATACCTAACAAGCAATAACTACGAGTATCTCAATGTTGAACTACGCAACCTCGTGATCCGTATTCAAACGTGCTAACCTCTATACTAAACAAGGCAGCTTTAATATATAGACGAAATAGATCTGTCAATGAAGAGTAGTCTTGAATTTTTAGTTTGGACGAGTCAGTTCCAATAACAGTCACGAATATAAATGAGTTTCAGTGACGCCATAATAAACGAGTGGAATTGAGACGCGTGTTAAAACCATCTATCAACCGATGTGGCGATGGAGAGATGTGGAGAGTGTTTTTAGACGTATCCAAACGGATAGGAGTTTTGTTAATGTTCATTATTTTGGGTTTGACATAAATTAGAAAGCTGTGATAACCTAGTGGCTAGGTTGTCGGCCTTCTTTTTTAGGGACGCGAACCTCTAACTTTTCTCAGTTTTGTGCGTTTCCAATTTATGCATTTAAATGTTGTTCATTTGAAAGAGCGGTGAAGAAAAAACGTCGTGAAGAACCTTGCTTGCCTGAGAGCTCTCCATAATGTTTACAAAGTCTTGTGAAGTCCACCAATCGGAAGTTGGTTAGCTTAGTGGTCTACGGCCTATACCCTTATTGTTCTGAGATGAGAACCGTGCCCTGTAATGGGTTATAATGTTGAGAATTATTAAATGATAAAAAGAGCTTATTGTGAAAGAGATCATCCGGGGAAATACTACTGCCATTCTTATTTCTGCTGCCAAGCAGCTTTGCTGTGATCCGGTCTTAAAGACATGTTTGCTGGTATAATGAAGGTACATGAGGCTTAACACCCACACCTTAGGTTGATGGACACAGGGTTGAACTTCATCGGACGTGCTCTTAGCGTGCCCAATGTTGCTCTGTATATAGGCGGTAGTTTTTCACTAACTCAAGTGGACATATGGGTTCCACGTCTGAATCGAATAAAATCAAAAAAAAAAAAATGTTATTATATCAATTAATATTAATATAAAGGTATAATATTATACTAGCTGACCCGTGCAACTTCGTTGCACCACATCGGTTATTACCGGAAAACACAAATAAAAAGGCATTTTCCAAAAATGAATCCTAGCTAGATCGAATTATCGCCCCCGAAACCCCCTGTATACAAAATTTCATGAAAATCGTTGGAGCCGATTCCGAGATTCCAATTATATATATACAAGAATTGCTCGTCTAAAGATATAAGAGATAATATATAATATTTTAAGTATCTTCTGGTCTTCCTCTACCTATTTAATTAACATAATATATTTTTTAGTAAACATTTTATTATTACTTAATGACGCGCTACGGATTTTTATCTGCGTTAATTTTGGTTTCATAAGTAAGTTAAATAGCTAAACAAAAAAAAATGGAGACTTTTTAACATACACATACACACCATCACCTTTATAATATAAGTTTAAATATACAATGTGATTTGTAATCCTTTATCTTCAAATTAAGTGCTACATTACTTTCAAAATATAACAATATAATGGTGTACACCAAGGATCAAGTCTTGGTATTCCACTCTTTCTCTTATACATAAAGCATGTTCAGACAACAACTTAAAATATCTTTCCATTTTCATATATAACTATTCATTAATATAATATATATATGTAATTTGCACCACCACCAGCATACAGGTCACGCAGCTAGAGTTACGGCAAACAGAATCCTCGCACAAAGTACGTACGGTCATCTAATTACTCTAGGGCATAATTAGCATCTAATTTGACCACGTTCATGCGAGCTTTATTATAGGACAGTTAAAACGTTACAAAATACTGTTCAGGATGCCTTGTGTGAGATTTTCTACCTATGTTTACTTATTCAAAAGCGTGAAAATTAACTACGATATGTTATCCAAAGAGCTTCAGTCTTTTAATACCATATACTTAAATCGTAATTAACTTGAACATATAAACGTACTTAGTTAAGTTGTGAAAGTTAAGTACAATTTATATGGTATCGAAAGAATGAGTAATATATGGTATAAATAGTAGTTAACTTTTAAAAGAACTTTAAGAAGACTTCATATTATAATTATCTGATAAGAACGTATCGCTTATACGATGAGTTTGCAACTTCAATAAATGTCTTTGATCATAGTTTTCTTTAAAAAAGTTATAAAAAATATAAATTAAAGCCTTTACTACTCAGCATAATTAGTGTCATGTACTTATTAGAGGTAAGGTATAACGTTAAAATTGACTAACGCGATGAGTTTAATATAACTTCTATGCTCCTAACAGGTTAGCCCGCTACCAACACAGACTGCATCATCAATTACAAACAAGTTAGATTGCAGAAAAGGGATAACTTTAAGAGGCTTAAAAAATATAGGTACATTTACTTTCAAGGTATGAAAGTTTTAGTGATGCGCATGACTGGTTTTCATTTTACTGTTCGCCTCAACTGCAAATTATATACATAGCCTTTGTGGTTAAGTGACAACTAAGTCAAGTGTTGCCCTAATGAGTGTCGCATAATCACCGATAAGTAAATCCGTTTTGTGATTACTGACGGCTTTGCAATTAACCCGTTAGATAAGATTGGATCGAAGTTTGAACAAGCCAACTATTATGTTAATTACTTTAACAGTGCGTAACGGCAACACTGTATTTTTAACCTCCCCTTTTGAAACAGTTCTCTTTTCTTCGTGTATTATTTTTGACGTTGATTTTAGTGAGGCTACCTGGCATGATTTGCATTTTTCTTTATGAATTAATTTCACTTCGTAACTGCCTCGTAGTCTAGTAGGTAACATTGTTGACTACAGGTTTAGGTTGTTTTGAAATAACTATAAATTAAAGCGTTTAAGTGAAATTTATGGCTGATACCTGAATTTTCGGAATTGTGTACATTTTTAATAGTAGGTTGAGGATTACTATGATAATGATTTGCTAATAGAAGCATTAAAAATGGACTCAGTTAACTTGTAGTTAGATAGTGCATTTATAAGTTACTTAAGGGAGTATATCTTGATAAGGAAAACAGTTTAGCTCAAATTACGAGCACTAATGCGAATTTGTTGACGCTGCGTAATAATAAAAATTCAATGATATTCTTAAATTATTCTTAAATTCAAAATCAACGTGACACTTTTTTTTTTCAAATAAACTTATACCGCATTCATAGGTACCTATTAAATTTTACTTTTAAGAATACAATATTATTGTATAAACCTTAAGAATCGTAGCTGTTCTAATAATGGTAAATCATATCTTAATATCGATATCGTACCAAGGTCACGTAGTGTTGTGAATACATATCATATCGATATCGATATATTGGCAGGATTGACCGCCGCGACTTTTCGGACGGGGACCAACTCAGCCCAGGCTCGTTAGAACGCGCGGTGCGGCTCCTTCAGCTGCAGAAACTAGACCGCATTTACTCCTACCACAATCGACCAAGGTACGATATCGATGTTTCCAGAAACTTAAATTGTATCACGATTGTTTTAAAGTATTTTTTTGTTAAGCAACCCTTTAAAAGAAGCGTGTAAATTAGAGTAGTTAGGCATGGAAAACTTTGCATAGCTTTTTAATTTAATTTCCTATTTTAATGCACTTTAAATTATGAACATGAATTATTTCTAAATGGGCGATAAAAAATAAAAATATGATGTAACAGAAAACGGTAAATCGAACGACGCAAAATTTTATCGATTAGGTATTTTGATTGTATCATAATCACAACACTACTCAGCCTTTCCGTAGCCTTAAAGTACGAACAAACAAGAACAAAAGTCCCATAAAATAATAGAATCAAATGATAATTATGTGTATCAAAATAAAAAAAAAATACCAGATGTATCGAAATACGGTCTTATTACATTTGAATCTCAAGTCTTATAATTGAAAGGTACCGGGCTCGATCCCTGCCAGGGAATATAAGAATTATTTCGGAATTTTCTCTGGTCTGATGTGTGCCGATTAAGCGTTGCAGTACGATGCCGCCTAAAGACCGATTAGGGTTTAATATAACTGCCCTAACAGGTTAGCCCGCTACCATCTAAGACTGCATCTCCAGGTGTTTGCCGTCAAGGGTTAATATATAGTGGAATAAAAAAACAACAAGACAAATGACAAATGTAGCAGTAAAAGTTAGGAATTAAATAAATATTTAGTTATATATTAAAAGTTAGTTAACATAGAAGGCAGTGGAATACACTCACAACATGGTAAACAATGTATCAAGTATTCTAAGATAAACATTTGCACTAAGTGACACAAACTGAATCTGTTCACTAATTAAAACTATCGCTACCGTTAACTGTCGCGCATTTCTACCAGTTGTTTACATGGAACTGACTTTGAGTTTTGTATCTAACTGAATAATTACAGTTTAACTCTAATTGTAAATCTAAACAAGGAAAACGTTCTGCGGAGTCGTATATTTAGTTTACACATCACTACGATTTACCTATTGATATTACTTATGTTATGGTGACGGTAGATAGGAAAGTTGTCACCCCGAATATAACATTTTGAATAAAACATTTTCGAATATGAATATGAATAAACGGATAACGAGCTGTAGCTTTCTACTACTACTACTACCACTACTGCGATGACCAACCCGTCTGCTCACCGTGGGGATGATTACCCTCCCATTGGGCTGGGCTAATCCTCCCATCATCCAAACAGCTGTAATCGTTTTCATATTAAACACCAGAGTTTAAGAACTTAACTATTTTCAAATTGAAAAAAGTATCCCACTTCTGATTACGAGTATATTTTTTTGATTGATACATCTTGGCTTAGTTATTCGGAATAGAGCAAGAAAAGCGTAGCTCTTCTTGTCTTCTGCAAAAAAATTTTATTGATTATTTACGTTGTTCACGTAGCAGAAATACTTAACGGGATTGGAACACTGGAACGTGCATTTGGGTGTAATCGACTAAATTTTATTTAAGGTCAGTTCCGTGCAGTGTATATGTTATTAGTACCACCGCCATGTTTATTACCACCGCCAAGCAGTATTTTTGTTCCTGTGGAGGACGTACAGACCCTCGCATAGCTTGCGAAGTGTCACTTATAGTCGATGGGTTTTCAGTAACCATCAGCTGGGCCATCTGCTTAGTCGGACAATTATTACAACTATAAAAAAGTCACCGTTTTACTTTAATTTCTTTAAACAATTACTTTACAAAATATGAAAGTTTAAATCTTAGTCTTTAATAAGAATTATAGCCTTTAAATTTAAGTGATTTCTGAATATTAAATTACCCAAGTTAATCAACAAATAATCAGACAAAGAGCTGTTAAAACAATAACAAAAAATAAATAAGTAAATATATTACGACAATACACATCGCCATCTAGCCCCCAAAGAAGGCTTCTATTTTGGGTACTAAGATGGCTGTTTAATATTTTTATGAATAATATACTTTATACATAAATACTTATAATATACAGATAAACAACTAGACACTGAAAAACATTCATGTTTATCACACAAACATTTTTGGGTTGTGGAAATCCATAATCAAATATAATGAAAATGTACAATATACAGTTACAGGTTTGATTAATAATTAATACGATTTGCTTTTGTTCACAGGTTCGGAAAACGCTCCGAAGCTATCTCGAACTGGGCCAAGGATCTTGAAGTGAGTAACAATGATCTTTCTCCACTTATAAGTGTGTTAAAAAAAAGAGGGCTGCAAAGCTCCATACCTCCTCTCTACTCCAATGCAGGATGGCGGGTTTGCATCAATTATTATCGTTTGTAGGTGATACCTACAAACCGCGATCGACGGATTATAGCCACGAGGCAACAGCTTCAACTGTCTAACTCCGGGCTGAGTTTTAGTATTATTAGGGAACGAATTTTCTTGGAAATAGGTACCTATGTAATAATTATTGGCCCGAATTCCATACAAGACTAAGTGATCCGTCGGATCGGATGACTACTAAGGAAGGGGTTTTGAGAGCGAATCTCGAAATCAGGCCAAGTACGGGTTCTCATGTCCTTATCGGCCAATCTATGTTTGGGACAAACATAGATTTAAATTTAAAATAGATTTAAATTGTTCCTTGAAATTTTAAAATAATAAATATTGAAAAAAAACATTTTTTGAAAAATATAACATCCGATCCGATCGCGCAGAACCGACCAACTATAGTTCTGATTGGACAACGTTAGAAAAGCCCGACTAATCTTGTTTTCTCTACCTTATCGATTAACTTTTAAAATAATATAATTTAAATAAAAAAAGTTAAATATTTTTATTGTTAAAAATATGGCGACTAGGAAAGCATGGCTCTTAAGAGGCTTGACTTGCGCAGGTGGGTTCATGTAGCGGGCTAACCCGTTATGGGTATGGTATATTAAACCTATATCGCAGATCGGTTTCTACGCGGCATCTTTAGTAGCACAGCTTTGTCGATAGCTAGATAGGGTGGTAGCAAGCTACGGCCGAAGACTCTAACTAGACAAGAGAAAATTCTGAAATTACAAATCCCCAAATTGTTGCTTGTGCCGGGATCGAACCCGGTACCTTCCTTTTACACTAGCGTTCACAACTCCTTCAGAGGTCGTCAAAATGAGATTATTTATTTGGGATGAAATGCCTTTAATGACTTTCATTATTTGTAAGCTCTCTGAAGCTTGGGGGTAGACAAAATTAAATAAAAAAAAAATTCAGACTAAATTATTTTTCTAAATAGGTATTTGCTATTAAAATTCACATCAATTTCGTGTAACACAAACGCCCCGAAATTAAGGAGATTTTTTTCCGGATCAAAGAAGTTCATTTTCTAAAGTACACTCCGCCATAAAACTGTGGAAACGATGAAAAATGTTCAAAACATCGAAATAAGAAATTACGTTATGAAATTACGCTTTCATCTTCCTTGCTGCTACTATAAATTGTAAGATGGCAAAAATAAAGAAAATCAAAATAATTATCATCAGCCTGTTAAAAATGTGGGCATGGCCACCTCTCACGCAGGAATGACCAAAAAACATAAACCCACCATGCTGTTTGAGAGCGAATTGGTGGGCTTTAACGATTAATATTACATATTACTGGTAATTTCCGTTAAGTTATATTGTGTGATTGGATAAATAACGCATATTTATCCGTTAGCAGAAATCGCGGTTGATTTGCTCACATTTATTAAAGGCTGTCTGTCTCGGAAACAATCATCTGATCTATATTAAATTCAAGTGGAATCCATCCATTTCTAAATATACCTCTTTTAAACAAAAGAAGAGCAGACAGCGAAATCCACCAAATAGGAGAAATCTCTTTAATAATTTAACAAACTAAATATTATGAATTTGGTAAATTAAGAAAGCTCCTATACAGAGAGCGAGCGACGCATTACCAATAAATATAAATATATATATAAATCACTGTTCCGTTCATTAACTCTAGCGATATTACCTAATAAACTCGATTGGTTGTTGAAAATATTTTTAATTTAACTGTTTATGTAACGTTTCACTCTTTCCAATCATAAAATATTATGTTTTCAGCTGTGGGATGTTAATTAAGACTAATGATGATTATATAAGTAACATAGTAAGCATCCATTTCTAATAAACAGAACTCCTGAATTACTTAATGGTCTTGATGCGTTTATGATTGTCAAAGGCAGGAATTTGTATTCAGTTCGTAATTTCAGTACATTGCAACAGTACTTAACACACCGGTCAGGTATCTACAGACCTGGTTATTGTTGTTCTCATTACACAATATTGCTTACATTATCTGGCTTTTTTTTTTTAAATAAATAAATATACTACCACAATACAAACATCACCACCTAGCCCCAAAGTGAGTGAAGGTGTCATGGGTACTAAGATGACAGATTAATATGTTTAGGCACGAATAATACACATAAATACTTGTAATACGCAGACAGACCCAGACACAAAAAACATTTATATTCATCACACAAACAATTCCGATTGGCGCAGTGGGCAGTGCACTGCGCCAATCGGCCGACTTTGATCTAAAAGTTAGCATGTTTGAAAATAGATCACGAGGTTTTTTATTCCACTATAATTGAGCCCTTGAATGCAATCTCACTTCGTGATAAGTGATGGTCAAGTCTAAGATGGTAACGGTCTACATGGTACCAGAACGCTAAATCGCTTAGCGGCACGTCTTTTCGGTAGGCTGGTAACAAACCATGAACGAAGCCACGAGACCGGCCCACTAAAGGGCACGGATAAAGGGACGAATGGATTACGGCCGTCGTCCACCACGCTAGCCCAGTGTGGATTGGTGGACTCCACACACCTTTGTGAACATTATAGGAACCCTTTGTATTTAGGTAAATAAAACAAAGCGGCACTAAATATTTTCACATAAAAGACGACGAAAATGCTTGAAAATAGATAAAATGGCGGAGATGTTTTAAACGTAGTTAATTTTGTTTGTCAATTTTCTATTTGTAAAGTGTTGTATTTATTTGAGCGTATAAGTTGTTGTGAAAACATTGTAAACGTGTGTCACCTTACATTGATCAACCTGTATAGGTTTAAGGGTGTGTTCACATAAAGCACGGTTTTTAATCGTCAAGTGCACCTAATACTGTCTGAAATTTTTAATAAATTTAGATTTAATTAGTGACCTTTATTTTTAACTTTTTATCTGTTGAAAGGCTATGGTAGTGGCTAGTTACCATCCCACAAGCAAAGTATTTGGTTGCTGGTAGAAAAACCACGTGGTCTTTAAACCACCCATTAATAATGTATCTACTAGATTTACAAAACCTAGCAGAAAAAATGTGTCTGCAAATATTTCTTACTTAAATATTGACTTACTTATAACTTATATTGCTTTTTGGGACGTTACATTGCCTTTTTCAAAAGCAGACTTATAACAATAGGCTTTCAGTGCGTGAGTCGAAACAAATTTTTCACGGACAAAACTTACTTGGGCTGTCACATATAATGTAGACCCTATTGATCGAAGTCGATGCTCCTGTTTTCGACTGCGTCGTTACTAACTATCGGATTTCTTCACGACTATAAAGTTCATTATATTATTATTACTGGACTGTCTTCATTAATATTACTATTGATGAAATTATAAAGTGTTTGAATCTTAAACGTTAAACTTTAAGCTATATTCGATTTCCAAATCCTCATTTCAGACAAAATACCTGAATAGTTTATTGTTAAATTTTATAAATCAGTTTCATGTGATCGTACCTTTTTTGAAATGTTTTAAATAAACGTTTGGGTTTCTGTTTGTTTGCTATTTGCTGGTTTATTAATTAAATTTCGGAGTAACTAGTAGTAAAGAAGGTCATGCGGTTTACAATGTTTTCAATTAGTAGGAATTCTACAGCTGCCTTTGATATAATATAACGAGATGAAGTTTTTACAATTTTTTTATATCGAAATGTATTTGATACTTGCTGCCATTATGAAAGCCTGAATTAACAAACTTACAAAAACTACAAACAATAACGAACATTTACAACATTTATTTATTTATGTTTTAAAAATTATAATTATTTCAAGACCATCAAAACCCGTTCAGCTATTTGAGCATCATTATGCTAAAATAGCTGAACGGGTTTTGATTGCCCCATTAGGCAGCAACAGAATAGTACTTAAGATCCTGTAGGAACCGTGCATTTACCGAGATAAAGTATAATATCGGGCTTTAAACTATCAGTACACAAAAATAACATCAGTCTATCTGATTGACCTTTTGCATTTATAATAGCATATGTGTAATGAGTGTAAAGAGTGTAGAGTGAGAGAGTGAGCTTAACCAACCAATCTATTAGAAAATAAAGGGGTGCGACATTTGACTGGCTCAGCTTTGCTTGCGCGGCGGTACTTTAAAGGAGTATACAAACAAGCTGACTCATTATAAACTCTTAACACTAATTATGATATTAGTGAAGATGTTCATGTACTTTGCCTAATAATACTAAATATCTATTTATGTATTAAACAAAACGAAGCGCACCTGATGATGATTGCACTACAAACTTAATTCCAGTTAGTAAAACAAAATAGTTTTTGAATAATATACTATTCTATTTGAATAGTATAAAATATTCGCTATCCTTATATAAACTGTTTCGTTTATAAGGATGGTGTAATATATTAGGTTATATAATAAAATATTTTTTGGTCAATAAAAAAAAACCTTTTTTCGAGAGAGGAGAAAGAGATTTTCATAGCCCTCCATTTATTTCTTGTGATTTTACAAAAATAGAAATAACGTATTAACACAAAGTCCTTAATAATGTTATGTTCTCATCGTCATTCCGAATCTAATTACCTGTTTAAACATCGCTTAAAAAATTATTACTTATCTATGTAATTGAGTATTATGTTAGTTTATAATTGCATAAATATATATCATAAATATCTATTATAGTATATATAAATCTATGTCGGTATTGTTGTAGTTATTACGTAAATATAGTATGTATGTTTATGTAAGTTTATTTTATTTTTTGTAACATACTTCATGCACCATCCACTTTCCACTTTTATATCGGCTCCGCACGCCCAGGTTGCTTTTAAAAGATCACTTTTAGTGATAAGGCCGCATTTGCACGCTATCCCTAAGTACTATTACTGATTTCCTTGTTTTTTTCCTATTGTGTTGTGTTGCAATAAAGTTTTTCTATTCTATTTTATTCATACACTTTTATGAAATAAGAATCTATTCCCACCTACAACTGCACGGAATAAGTAGGGCGTAGCGTAGGTATCTAGAGAAATCCTTCTTCATGACAATCGTTTATCGGATATTGCATTAGGTGCATTTGAAAAGGGATTTTAAAATCGCTATAGAGCCGCCACAATATGCGGGCTCTGAATCGTAATATTGCTTTCCGTCTGTCTTTTATGCACGCCGCGATACGCTTATGATATCATATTTAGTTCAATAGTGCTTCTGTAACACGGTATTAGTTTAACGCGTAATGAATTTTTATTACTTTCTAAGTCGGTTCTCAACGTCCTCTTTATAACTTTATTAAACAATTTCTTTAAATTAAAACTGCTTTATACAAATAGGCTTATCAAAAGCGCTCATGAATAGGATTTTTTCCTTAGCCTAGTGACAGTGGCGTGCAAACATGGTATGCACAGGGTATACGATATTAAATGATCTCCGGTATGAATTATATGAGTCTCCGGTAGCTTGAGGGTGGGCATACAATGAGTTATAGAAAGCCTAACGTTAAGTTAGTATTTTATATAAATTGCTCGCTTAGTGCATAACCTATATGCACGGCACTTCCTACTGATTAGGACTTCGGCTTCCTTTCGGTTTTCGAGTTAGAATCCCAGCACACAGCTCTAACTTATGTGCGTTTTAAGCAATTAAATTATCCCTTATTTTAAAGGGGAAGGAAAACATCGTAAATAAACCTGCATGCTTGAATCTCCATAATGGTCTCAAAGGCGTGTGGAGGCCATCAATCCGCACTGGGCCAGCATGGTGGACTATGGTTAGGCCATAGTAGCCTTTTCATTGTGGGAGAACTGTGCACTGTAGAGGGTCGGTTATGGGGTGATAATGGTGATGATTTTTTTCATTGATGTGAGGTGACGCTGGTGATCGCCCATTTAACAGTGTGAAACATTTTCAGACGGTCAATCACTCAATCTACTTTAGGAAAAACTTGCTTAACTTAAAACCAAAGCTTCCAACATCCAAAATCCAGCGTTAAATTTAAAATACAAACTTTGTGAATACTATTCACATAACTTTATAAATACTATAGAGTAGGTTTAAGATTTGTTAATAGGTTAACAGGCGCTGAGAAATTTCGTTTGCAATATTTTTTTTTATTGCTATTTTAAATTCGGTCATACGCTTGCTTTCTTACAAGATTTTAAAGAGAAACAGGATTATGTACTGTATATTTTCATTCAATATGAGAAATTATAATTGATCAGAGAGGTGGTGGAAGTGTAGAGATAATGAAAAGGCAGTGCCCTATAGGCTGGAAGGATTGGAAGCTAACTGGCTGATGATTGATTAAAAGTCCCCGCTCAGCTTCTCAGCAAAGATCAGCATTATCTGCTTTGACTACATTTTGACAGCTTACAGTATTAATAATAACTAAGTCTGTGGCTTTAATTCAATCACGTGTATACTCTTATAATCGAAATTTACATAATATTACTCGTACTTTGAATTCATCCGTAATGGTTAACTCAATTACTCCCTTGCGTATCGATAAATTAAATTGTGGCTTAATAGTGTTAGAATCGGTTCTGTTCCTTTGAAGCTTAGGTACTTGCTTTGAAACTAGTGTGTTTATAGGTCGATAGTCGATACATATAAATGTATAAAATTTATATTACAGTCTTTGATTTCGAATGGCTCTTCTAATCCAAAGTGTTCTTTCCTTCATCATCATCATCATCATATTAAGCTGGCTCCCATGCTGTTCACCATGCTGGCTAAATGGCCATTGTTAATATTATGGAGAACTCGTAGGCATGTTGGTTTCCTCACGTTGTTTTCCTTCACCGTAAAGCAAGTTATATTTCAATTGCTTGATGCGTCCATAGTTTACGTAAATTAGAGGTGCGTCTTGGAATTCGAACTCGGCCTCCGAAATGTGAAGCCGAAATCAGGCTATCACCACTTTTTTTCCTTGCTGTGGTTTGATGGGGCTAAAATAAGATAAATACTATAACATACGAGTATTATCTATAAATTTCTGAGTAATTTTGTTGTTTTAATAATGAATATACCTGTGCAATAAGCACACGACAAAAAGTACATAAAAAAACGTGTGTGTACTTATGTACACGCGTAAAAAGTTATAATCATTTGGTGTAACGAGATAAAAATTTAAAATCTTTTAAAAAATTGACATAATAAAAATAATTAAATTTGGAATACTGTTATGCTCATTATCGGACAACCAACATTAAAATTTGAGATTTTTGTACTAATTGAATCAATTGAATCACCGAAATGCGCCCGCAGACTTTGACAATTGCAAGTTTACACTATCAAACCTTATAGCTAACTAACTAACTTCAGGGTGTCGGTTTTTTGTGACGGTGTGCGTGCACGCATCGTAAAAATTTACTCTCATCATTTTTCACTAACGCGCCAAAAGAAGTATAACAAAACAACGTAGGTATACAATTTGGCGGCCTTATCGCTTCATAGCGATTTCTTCCAGGCAACCAAGGGCGAAGAAAACAAATACAGAAAATAGTTTTAAATCGAATCCGAACACTACCTTAACCTCAGGCAGGTAGAAAATCTGCAATTAGGTAGCCTTAGTTCGCTAAGGGTGAAGATTTGGATAAGAAAGATCTTAGGTACTATATGAAAATAATTTTATGAGAAATTTTAATCTGAAATTGTATTTGTTTAATTTCGTTTAAGAGACTTTTATTAGCATGAGTTCTAGAAATTCAAATGCGATAAAAGCTATTTTTGTGTGGTGCGAAACGTAAAATAAGGAAACTATTTTTGTATTAAATGACAACATCGACTTCAGGTGCGCAGTTTATTTAACTAGTTTCCTAGTTTACTAAACAATTCCCTTTGGTTATTATGAATTATATATTTTGATACGGCTTTAATATGGTTCTTTGTTTATATTATTCGACCATCCCTTTACGTCTCAAGAGGCTTTAGAAATTAGAAAAACTAGTTAAACTTTTGCTTTTACCTGATTACTTACATATATTATTTGTGTTGTGTTTATCTGATGTGTTAAATTCAGTCCTTATCATCAACATAACTGTGTGTGGTTTTTGGCGTGGTGTGACTTTTTTTTAGTCCACTAGTGATAATGCAGTCTTAGATGGTATCCCTAATCGGTTTCTACGCGACATCGCAACGGAATACTAAATCGCTTAGCGGCACCGTCTTTGTTGGTAGGGTGGTAACTAACCACGGCCAAAGCCTTAAAACCTTAAAGCTAAATTATCTATCCATTGGAGACCTTTGTCCAGAAGTACGGCTACTTCTGGTCAAGGTCTCCTCTCTTACATTTCTTAAAGGATCGGCAACAGTAAGGGTTTTAGAATATAGACCCACCACGCTGATTCAATGTTATTCGGCGTGCTTTAACAATCATTTGAATGCACTAGGAATAATATCCGGGATCAATGACCTTGCATGCTTTCTTAAGTTCGTGGTTGGACAACGTCTTTATAACATTGTTTAACAGAACACTCCTGAGAATCGAACGTAGGACTATTAGGAATGAATATTTTTAAAAAGTGACTCCTGTCACACTATTAGGTACGCGTCGCGTAGCGTAGGTACTATGCGCGTGTCGGTATTTTATCTTCAATAGGGTTGTCATAAGAAGACACTCCGAATGTTTTGAATTCGTTTGTATGGAAAAATAAATATGCATCTTTTGATTTAAAATTTTTACAGGGTATGATAGGGCTTATGAAATAAACTTATGCACCCTTAAACATTTTCGTAATTCGGTAAACGTTGTATATTTAAAACGAGCATTTTTCGGGTTTTGTGCGCGTAGGTAACTAATGGGACCCTATTACTAAGCCTTCGCCGTCCGTCTGTTAGTTTTGTGTCTGTATTTTATGAACCGTCTGTCTGTATATAATGGTTTGACATTTTTACAGGGCCTTTTCAACTGTAGTACTTATACTATATATTTATACTCTTTTACTGTTTACAATTTTCCCTAACCTAATATTTATTCGTAAATTGTTGAAAACTCAATATGTCTATAATATACCAAATTAGGTAGATATTTATTTTATATTTTATTTTTTATTTTTACAGAAGCCGGACATACCAGCCTGGTTAGCTTACGCCAGGAGATGAGGGGCGCAATGTTAACGATTCCACACTAACTTAAACAATCATAATATATTACGCCGCACTTCATGGTTTTAAAGCCGTAAATAATATTTAGTTCCCATCCTTTAATCCTAAATGTAAGCCACTAGTCATTAAGCAATAACTTAATTAAATAAAGACTCGTTTACATGGAGAGAGTTTCTTGGTTTGAAAACACGAGGCACAAAAACAAGTTGAACGATAAATTAATAAAAAACGTAATGCAATGTTTCCAAACGTTTCCAGGCGGTTTGTTTATGCTAGTTGTTAGCTACAAGTTAGTTGATCCACCTGCTTTTGTATTCACATTTATTTTAATATTTTTGCATTAACTGAAGTTGACTACTGTAAGACAATTGACTAGTTACTTCAAGAATGGTCATCGAAATTGGTTTTTTTTCTTGTAAAAAAATGACTTTTTGCCAAAATAATGTGATATATTTGCTACTATTTAATATGTTATTTGTTCATTCAATTATGAGAAAGATACTGTTTTAACTAAGATACGAAAAAGGCAATGCTTCTGCTGTGTGGAATATACAGCAGACCCATTCTTCTTCTTCTTCTTCCTCTGCGCTTGTCTCCGTACTAGGTCGGCCGGAACCTTCCGTTGTACGTAGCCACCATTATCACTGTTATTAAAATCGTAATTGACTTTTATTTTTATTTATAAATAATGCAAGCATATATTTTTATCCAAACAAATTCTACTTGCGGTAACAAACTCTCTACGTGTAAATGGGACTTTAATCGTCTTATATTTGTGTTATATGAATGTGCCAAGTTAAATAGCGATGTTAAATTGTATTCTGAATATGCGTGTTAAATTGTATAATTCAAGTCTATTATTATAACTAGTCAATTGATTAGATAAACATACCTATAATTATATCTCATAGACTTTGTATTTTACTACCTTACTTTGAAACACCTTCAATAATAAATTAATCATTAAAATGTTATAAATACAGGCAATTGATAAAAAGTAATTGGAAATTGTTGTTCTTATTTTCATTTTACCTTTCTCATACGAGTATAATTATAATAATTATTATTTATGATGCAAATTTGCAATGTTGAGAACACAAATGGCCAAATAATAAACCAGACTACCGGCGATTATAGTATTTATTGGTTCTCCAGTAAAACACTTTAATATTTTTATTATACGTCAAGAGTTTGGATCTCTTTGAACGCAAAATCTATAGTTTCCCATTCAAACAAAGTTTAAGCTTCATTGGCATCTTTGTAGTACTTTACTAGCATGCAAACAACGCTTTTTGATCAATCAAACGAAAAGGAAAATATCTTAGCAATTATTTTTTGTAAATTCCGTTTTGTGTGTTTTGTTGTTCCAGTTTCTGAAGGTTATTTTTTTAGTTATTTATTTTTACTCTTTATTTGTACACGACAATAAGTGAAAGATATATTCAAGAAAAGAGAGACGTAAAAATAGAAGCTAAAAAGTTAAAAAGAACTGCAAACTGCAGGTGGTACAAAATATAAAAAACATACATACGAATAACATAATACTAATGCATAAACTAATATATAATCGGTGATAGCGCATTGGGTAGGAGCTCGACTTCACTTTTGGGGGGCCGAGTTCAAATTTCAGCACGCACCTCTAACTTTTCTAAGTTATGTGCGTTTTAAGGAATTAATATATAACTTGCTTCGACGGTGAAGGAAAACAACTTGGAGGAAACCTGCATGCCTGAGAGTTCCACATAATGTTCTCAAAGGTGTGTGGAGTCCAACATACCGCACTGGGCCAGCGTGGTGGACTACGGCCTTAACCCCTTCTCATTGTGGGAGGAGACCCGTGCTGTGTAGTGGGACAGTAATGGGTTGATGTGATGAAACTAATATACACAATAGCATCTAAATAAATGTTTGAAAAAACTTAATACTTTTCTTTATAATAAATAAATAAATAAACACACTACAACAATTCACACATCGCCATCTAGCCGCAAAGTAAGCGTAGCTTGTGTTATGGATACTTAGATGACCGATGAATATTTTTATTAATAATAAAATCAAATTTAAAATTAATATAAGCACTTTTGAAACGTCAAGACAATATACATATGAACACCCAAACACTCAAAAACATTCATGTTCTTGACACAAGAATTTTCCAGTTGTGGTAATCGAACCCACGGCCTTAGACTCAGAAGGCGGGGTCGCTGCCCACTGCGCCAATCCGCCGTCAATACTTAGATAACTGTAAATAAATACTATTAAACATCGTCTTCAGTTAGAGTTAGTTAAGGTAAGAGTGTTTTATGATTGACTAGCTGTTGCCCTCGACTTCGTCTGCGTTTGATTTTGTATTTTGATGAGGCATTAAATTTAGTTGTTGATCTAAAAAAAATTCTTCAGTATCGCTAAGCCTTAAATGAGGGGTTTGCTGCTGTCCGCTGAGGAGTTCTGTCCTCTATCTCCACACACACAGTTTGGGCAAAATTAAACACATATTATAACCTCTATAGTACAAAAATAATTATTCAAATTGGTTATAATTTATGGTGTAAAATCGTCAAACACTCATCCCCTGTCCCAAAGGAAACGAGCTTAATGTCGGGATAAAAAGTATTCTATATTACTTCTAACCCTTCCAAAAATATGTGTACAAAGTTTCATGAGGCCGATCCTCAAGTAGTTTTTGCGTGAAAGCGTAACAAACAAACTTACATTGACATTTATAATTATAATATTAGTAGGGATAGGGATAGGGATAGGAATTGTAGTAGGAAATTTCACGTACGAGCGTTTGCATGTAAGACGTTGCCATCAGTTATTGAAAAGGGTGCAGGCAGGCCTGTTAATAATTAAGGCAGGAAAAAAATAATTTTCTAATGTCAGTACCAAATCTACCTCTTCGAGATGCTGAAATTCCTGAATTGTATGCAATAGTCGTTGCCTACTGGTCGATATTCGACCATTATTAATTTGAATTATATGTTTGAACATCATTAAGGTTCAATCGCCAAAGGCTACCAATTTCCTGGTTTATTCAAACAAATTATAATCCAAAAAAATATTAGAACAGAGTACCTAAAGGTATATGCTTGTTTGTGTCAAATACATGGTTTTATGTGTAATGTGTTTTTATTGATTAGATGAATGTCTTATGCATAATTCTAAACAATATGAGCATTCTTGATTTTTCTCTATATTAGTTATAAGTGTGGGAAATTTCATTGTAGTTTTTGCTTCACGTATATAGATAATGTTATGATCATTAATTTATCATATTTTTATATACTAATATTTGATAAATTGATTAGTCCATCATTGCTAGTCTAGCTTCGTTTTTGCGCTTCGCTAAGAACTGCAATCGACACTTGGCAGGCTTCTCACAAGAATATGTTTTATTGACTAAAATATTCCAAAATTTTCTTAGGAATCTTACCTACTCATATTTATTTCTTTATATTAAGGTAGTAATGTCCTATTGGTCAGAGCTTCAGCCTCTCTTTCGGAGTGACCGAGTTCTGTGCGGAGTTATGTGCGTTTTTTATATTTAATGGTGAAGGAAACATAGTTAGGAAACCGTCGTTTAAAGGTAT
Organism: Pararge aegeria; assembly: GCF_905163445.1. NCBI lineage: Eukaryota > Metazoa > Arthropoda > Insecta > Lepidoptera > Nymphalidae > Pararge > Pararge aegeria. The sequence goes on from NC_053189.1 coordinate 4,578,143, forward strand.
GTGAAGTCTACCAATCTGCTCTTGGCTAGCGTAGTGGAGTACGACCTAAATAAACCCTTCTCATTTTGTCAGGACACCTGTGACCTGTAGTGGGCCGGTGATAGGTTGATATGCATGACGATATTAAAGGGGTTTTAGTAAATAAAACACCGTGGCTTGTCTTATCTTTAATTCATTCTATTTAATCTGTGTCAGTACATCGAATCATTATTAAGTAAGTGACTAGCTTACGAATAAGCACAAAAATTAATTAAAACTTTAAAACTATACTTTGATACAATAAGTCATCAAATTGTAATTTATTTTACATCGAAATTGACGAGAATCCTCCGCTCAAGCACCTATTTTCATACAACCGTACATTTATACGAAGTTATAAATTATCATTCCTAAATATACACTTTAATATTATGATCTATTTAATTACTATGTTAAAAAATACAAGCAGTAAAATTGATGTTTATGCAAAAATTCATTAATAACTGTAGTTTTTCTTAACAAGATAAACAAAAAGTTAGTTGTTGTTGGGCTTGATAAAAAAATGTAACTGTAAAATCAATATAGTTACAATATAGCATTGATAGGTAGAAGAATGCCATTTGTTGTTGTTATGGAATGTATTTAATCCGATTGAAGATAGGAAACAAGTAAAACGTAGCGACTGCTTTAGTAATACGTTATAATAGTTTAACATAAATGAGTATAAATAGTAATTTCTACAAGGTAAAGGTAGAATGTAGGTATAAGTTATACTAGAAACAAATATACTAATTTCTAATAAGTTAAACATAAAATCATCTAAGAACAGCTACAGTAAGAAACTACGTTACATACAATAGATACAGAAGAATAGATTAGACGGATGGAAATTCTGGGGCATCGCATTATTATGCTAAAATCTAAGTTTCGTAATCACTAGAGGGTTAGTACGAATATTATCTAAGAAGACATAGGACTAGAAAATCTATCAAAATAGTTAGTAGGTATTAGGGCTTGGCAACTTGAAAATATTTACAAACTGTAACTTACGTTGTCTATGCTAAAATTAAATATCTTTACAACCATTGGACTTATGCAGTTAATATCTTATAATAGAGATGTAGATATTTTAAAAACTAAATTTTAAATACATTTAGGATACAAGATGTTTTGACAGCTTACTAATTTGGCGATTCTAGCTGTTTCTAATTTAGTTTTATTATGTAGATACAATGATTTTCAAAAAACACAAAAAGAAAAAAAAGTAGAAGTAAAGAAGCAGCCCTCTGCTTATTATGTGACATTGTTTTCAAACCAGACTTCTATAACTCACAGAAAGTCACACCTCAAAATAGTCACAGCGCATTATCTTTAAAATTATTTTATTATTTCAAATATTACATATTACATTCCATTATTTACAGTCCATTATTCTAAATAATTAGTGCAACATTACCGATCTAACAATCAACAATGAATGTGCTCTAGGAATTTGACATGGAGGTTTTTTACGGATTTTTTTTAAATTGTTAACATTTTTTTGGAATATGGGAGTGAGATTATAAAAATATGCTGAAGTCTTTGTGCCTTAAACATTATATAACAACAGAGTTTATAAAGAGCGATTTATATTTAGTGTTAAATTTGACATATCGTTTATTCTATTATGAACCGGAACTTTGTCATCGATTTTGGATGTGTTTAGATCTGGGCCTTCCTTAAGTAGTTCCCAAAGGTTATTTTTGTCTAATATTTCATACCCACCCTTATTTTCAGGGGCAATGTCAAGTTTTAGCGGATTATTCAGAGTCTTTGAAGTTTCAGAAACTGGAGTGGGTGGTATTTTATGAATCTCTTTATTTATAGATTTCAGCGGTTTAGCTACATATTTTTCCGTGGTGACTGCTCTGATTTTCGTTTTATTGACAATCACTTCTGGTTTTACAGATTTATTATCGTCATTACGTTTCTCGCTGCCTTGATTGAGATATTTAATAATTGGCTTCTTAATTTGTGTTTTTGGTTTCGGTTTCTTTGTCCGGTAATGAACTGTTTTGATATTGCTTTTAGTGATAGCCGCTATGTTGTGGGATATTGCAGTTGTTTCTGGTTGAGTACTAAAAAAAGTAGGTTTAGTCGCATAAATTACCTCTTTTTCTATATTGCTTGAAGGTGAACTTAGAATTATGTCATTTTTCTTACTAAGATGTGCCTTCTGCGTTGTAAGGACAGGTGTATTTTCTGTAATAATATTAATAACTTTTTGCATAGTCTTTTTGTCAATACTTTTATTCGGTCGTGAGTTGTTGTCTCTGTTATTGGTAATGTTCAAAACATCAGAAAGTTTTAATTTTTCAAAAAATTTTTCATGTTTATCTCCATAAGTAGCTTTCAGTGTACCTTTTCGCCTAGGCAGTGGTTTTTTTCGCAATTCTAATTTCTTTGCATAATTTATGGTTGTAGGTTTATTTTGAACAATTAGTTCTGTATTAATTGTCGGTATAACTGATTTTATATCATTGCTGGTTTGTTGATTTTCGGTTTTATTGGTATAGGTCAGATTTGGAATTATAATAGAATCATGCATGCGTTTAACAGTAAAACTATTTGTCAATATGTCGGAGTTTGTAGAATAATTTCCATTTGAAGTAGAGACAATACTCGATGTAACAGCAACTAATTCAATCGTCGAAGGTGAAGATTCAGTAACAACTTCAGTAGTCGGTTCTTCTGAGATAACTGCAGTACTTTGTGAGGAAAATAGTGTCGTTGTCTCTATATTTAAAGTACTTTTTTTATGAAATGGAATGTGGCTATTAAGGATATTATAAATTTTTTCATCTGTGTTTCGAAATTCATAATCCCTGCTACAAATGCGTCCACATTCACATACATTGTTAATATTGTCCCTGAACTCAAGACTTGCAATTTGAGTTTTATCGAACCAAGTAATGAAATCATCGTCAGTAATACCTCTAAGTAAAGGACTGTTAGGTCTGGCGTGGAAAAATGTTTCTACGGCTAAGTCAGGTCTGCTAGAGGGGTAGATTTTGGCAAATGCTGGCCGAAGACTCGTTATCACGAACTTAGATCTTGCCTCATAGGTCACACAAACTGGACACGTGGAGCTTATCTAAGAACAAAATAAGGATAGTCAATAAAGATAGTTGGTATGGCAATGAGCAAATAACGACAATAAAGCTAAGCTAAGATTCATTTATATAAATAGAGTTTTACAAAGGCTCCACTGTAAATATTCTTCAACATTAAATATAATTAAGGCTATAGAAAATTTGGCAACTTATAAATTAAAGCACTCAACTTATGCAGCAAAATGCCTCTTTTACCTGTTAATCTTTTATTTATTAAATTTGGTATTTTATTTTCATGTTTCTGTGTTCTTTTTTTTATATCTTTTAGTTTATGTGGTGTAGAAAAAGAGTAATAATATAAATAATAAAAAAAAACATGTACATCTTAAAACATCTTGTGGTCTAAAGTAACATTGTATTTAGCAGATAAAAGTAAATATTGAAATGTGGTGATTACTTACATTAGCAAAGACAAACCAAACTGATTCACCACGAGAGCCGTAATGTAATTTAGCAAACGTAGCACCATCTAGTACTACTGGATTTACTGAATGCAATTCATAGCCGGAGAAAAGCGATGATTCAAGACGCAGTATACCGGAACGTTCTTTGCCTTTCCACCTAAAATACGAACACCGATTTACCAAAATATGATATAAAGTGACATGTAACAGAAAATGAGAAATCATTTTTAAACAAATTACAAGGAGTACAACTGTGGTTATTCCAATTGTCTGTCAATGTTAACAAATGCATTGCTAATAGAGCTTCTTGGAAAAGTGCAATAGTGCAGGCCCCTAATAATAGGAACACTATATGAAGACAGTATTATACTACTTATCCGCATAAATCGCGCAACAAAATTGGGTTATTTTTTCCATTTCACTATAACTTATATTAAATGCATATTATGTTCAAGATGTTTCAAAAACCTTCATACTTACTTGAAACAAGTTTTAATAATTAAGGTAGGCAAGTTCCCTTGCAAATCCTCGATGCTACTCCTCTCTGGGTGGATCTCTTCAATTATGCCAGCGTGGATGCTCAAAAGCGCATTTTCTGGCTTTGGTGTATACGTGGAATACGAAATGGTTCCCTGTGAAAAAATAAATATGCCTAATTTATACGAACGTTTAATATGTGTTTTATTTATTTATTAGCCTAGTTTAATTTTAAATTTGATTTAACTAACTTGATGGGTTACCAAATTTGTGGCGCTAAACCGAATTGTATTTTTGAAACAAATAATAATATTAGGTAATTAGGCCAATACTTCTTTACGGATGCGAATCTTGGACCATCAAAGAGGATCTCAGGAAACGTCTAGAAGCATTCGATATGTGGGCCTATCGACATGCTGAAAACCAGTTGGACTCAAAAGAAAGTCTTGCGACGAGTTGGTTGTCAGCGTGAACTTTGGAAGATCGTCAAAAAGAAAAAAGTTGCTTATCTAGAGCATGTGCTTCGGCATGGCAGATACAGGCTACTGCAACTGATAATGATGGGCAAAGTTGCTGGAAAGCGGCGCATCGGTCGCAAGAGGAATTCTTGGTTGCGCAACATTACAGAGTGGACTGGGATCGCGAATGCCGCCCAGCTGAGAGCCTCCCGAGAGAAAAGGAGAATTATCAAAAACCAACCTTCACTAGTTGGAGAGGCACCTAAAGAAGAAGAAGAAGGTAATACTTAGTCTAATTCAAAGTCTTCAGATAAAATCAAATTAGTATAGCCCTCTTTATTGACTGGGAAGAGTAGGAAAAGGATAGAATTACTAAATTTAATTCTCAGCGTGAAAATTTTGGATAGTATTGATTATTTACTTCGGGCGTTAGTCTCTTTTCAACATCTGATGATAGTGTGTAAGTGTAAGTGTTAGGACAAAACAAGGCACTTTGTAAAAAAAAAATTTGATTGAAGGTTAGGTGTAATTTTAATGAAAACGTGAAAAAGGAATTTGCTCAAGGCACTTACTCTGTTTTTCCCGAATACAAAGTTTTATAGTAGTAGTAAATAATAAAGCAGAGGTTGGGTAGTAAAATGTTAATACTACCTGCACAGTAGCACACCCAGCACCAGTAGCATACACAAAGACTTTAGTCGGCAATCCAGGTAGTTGCAGAGGCCTAGGTGGAGTTTTAGCTCGAAGTTCCAAAGTATCAGTTAGTTCCATTCCTGCTGTGGCGAGGGATACTGTAAGAGCTCTATGTCTGAAATAAAGCAATAGAGTGATATCATTTTATATCCGTCCGATGGTAGATTTTAATTAACCGTTTTTTTCTGCGCTACAGGTAGCAGCTTCTTGCTGTTGGCAGGAAGGTGATAAGTTAGACAGGAAAGAATATTTAAACTTAACAGTATCATTCTACACCCTTAATAGGCATCTTAGAAATTCCTTTTCTACATAGCGATAAGTAAAAAAAAAACTTATACGCTATGTTTGTATTTTTTTGAAGTAACAGTTGAGGGACCAAGTCGATGGTCCATCTTATTGTATGTGTAAAACCAGTACAGTTGCCTCCAGGACTCAATAGTGCAGATTACGTGCTGTAGATTATTTCAGGTAAAAAAATATTGAACTTTCATTAAAGTTGAGCGTCCTATCTATCTAACAATTTGACAGTAATAGTGGTTCCAAGTAAAAAAAGCAGATCAGACGATGATAGAGAACGTCTGAATACCTATCGTGTGCCAAAGCAGCATATTGCGCAGCAGCTTTAGTGGCGCTATAAGCTAGGCTTGGATGGCGTTGTAGCGTCGATGCTCGATAGTACAGGAATCTAGCCGCGGCTTCCCCTTCAGCTAATGCTCCTCTAGCACAAGCAGCTAGAAGCACTCTTACTCCGGCCACGTATTGTTCCATTGTCACCGCTTCTACAAAGTAGAGAGATATTCGTTCGGTTATAAATGAATACTACTTCTTTATTTTGCCTAGCTCAAACATGATTTCTTTCCATGAAACAGGGTCGGCCGTCGGCTTATTATACATCATCATCGTCATATCAACCAATTACCGGCCGACTACAGGGCACAGGTCTCCTCCCACAATAAGAAGAGGTTAAGGCCGTAGACCACGCTGGCCCATTGCGTATTGGTGGACTTTAAAAAAAAACTTCATTGGCTGCCTCTTCTTAAACAGGACTTTGTATAATCGGCATTTCTTGCTTGTAATCTACAAATATAACTAAATTTCTTAATTATTCAGAAGTTCTAAGTTTAACTGAAAATGCACCAAATATAAGTTCGCTTGGTCAAGAAAGAAAACAAAACAAGGAACAAAAAACTTAACATTTATAAATTAAAATTGTAACTCTCTAAATGATTAATAGAGTTACAATAATGCAAACACCAGCCTATTGGCAACAAGGCTTTAACACTAAACAACTAACATTCCACCTCTTAAGCCAGTTCAGAATAAACAAGTCTAAATGCTCTTTGAAGCACGGAAGATAGGTTAACTGATAAATTCAGAATGCCAAATTCGAACGGCCATATTCAGACCTTTAAAGTTCAGCGATCTACTTAGTATGTACCCAACTTGCCTCAACTTTGAAATGATGAGAATTGACCAGCATACTTTAAATGATCTATATAAGACATTTTAATTAATACCTAATGTAGCGAAATGATAAGAACTGTATGTGCAGTGGGAACGCTACTATCATTACCAGTATTATCAGTTTCTACGAGGAAATTGGGGAAATTATAAATTATAAAGGTACTTAATTGATATGTAACTAGTCTTCTAATACACAAAAGAAACATTTTGTTTCTTCTTTTATCTTTAACCTTGTTCCTTCCCTGCCCAATGAAGCATCTGTGTCTTATACTAGGAGAAGATACAACAATCGTCTGGCGAGTACCTATGACGTTAAATATTTCAGTACATGCCATAATGCTTAGTTATTTCAGTGCAACTTCCGTTTAATTTATTAATCAGTTCTGCATACCGTAAGAAGTTGTTTTAATATTCCTCGAAGTGTCTTCTAAAAGCCAATCTGCTGCGTCTTTTCTCGGTGCTGGCCATCCAAATTCTCCTTCTTCAGTTGTTGACGCATTTCTGAGGATAATTAACGCTTCCGGTACGATGGGACTCCTGCGAAAATAATTCTTTTGGAATATACAGTTTGTTACGTGCTAGTGTTTGATACGCTAATCCTTGATATATATATATATATTTTTTTTATTGTATTTAATTTTTAAACTGTGTTTTCTCTTCTACAACACTATTTCTTGTTAAAATGAAAAATTACATTATATATATCACGAAGAATTAGTGTCTTAAATTTTCACTTTTGACAGATATACTTTCACACTCAACGCATGACTACGTCGTAAAGTTTTATCAGTTATTGTCGAAATAAAGTTAATTAAAAATACCTTGCTAAGACTAGGCCCAGGACAGTTGCAGCTAAAGCAGCTGGGGAAGTGAGGTTATAAAGATTTTTCTCTAAGTAAGTTTGAGCTTTCTTTGCTACATCTGCATCTAATTGGTTTTCTACTCCAACCTCTAATAAAGTTGCTAAAGTCTCAGCAGTAACTTCAACAGTTCTCTCCCACTCTATTTCTTCTTTAGTCATATTTCCGTCTTTATCATAATAATAATACTCATTTACATCAACCTCTTTGTCTGCACTACTTTTTTTTATGTCAACAGGATAGTAATCAACTTCTTTGTCGGCAGGTAATGGTGTGAATGATCCATCATGATTTTGTCTTGATTGTACCCAATGTTTGATCGATTGTAGTAGATTTGGGTCGACTGGATAGTATGATTGTATTTTGTTGAGAATCTCCAGGATTTTTATTGTCGATAGGTGACTACTAACAGCAGGGTGGTCACTAAATGAATTGTCACTTTTGCGGAACGACAGGAGTATTTGAACCTGCAAAAAATTATGAGGTTTTAATACTGTCAGTTGAGTAGCGATTTTTAATAAATCTTTTAATCTATCTCACTCTTCTCTAGTTCAAAGGCAAAACCTCTATGCTGATGTTAATTATTAGGACAAATAAAAGGACGTTTCCGTTTAACTTTTAATCTTAATAATCTTTTAAAATTAAGGTTTTAAATTTATCGGAGATGCAGTTCGTTTTACTAATGAAAAGTTGTTATTATAAATAGAAGACCAAATAATTACCTGTTCCGGCAACTTCTTCAGAATCCTTTCTCGTTCGTTGTCATCCACCAAATGCGGGATATGCTCTAAGGCTAACAAAGGCGCCAAGCTTGCTGAAGCGGCTGATAGCTGGGAATCTCTCCAAACATCTGACCATTGATCAGAGGAATCTGTTTGAAAGCTGTATAGAGGGAGATGAAGGCCCCCGGAAACGAGGAGCGTTCCACTCGCTGATCCGGGAACTACGCCATGAGGAAGACCCAGTTCTAGAACTTGAGAGAAACCTGCTTCCTCGTTGAAATTCCATATTCTGAAATAAAATATTGTTAATAGTTCATTTAAATGCCGTATTAATGGTTAAATATAGCTTTTAAGGGCATTTGTTTACATTTGCTTGTAAAATGTTTCTAAATAAATCTCGACTTTATTTATAGTAACATCATAAGCACTTAGCCCTTCTCTAGGAGACAATAGAATCAGTGTTGGAAACTTTAAGAAGAGGGTACATTGCCGAAGATCTGCTTGATGTGGAGTATAAGGATTGAAGAAATTATAAATTACACCACACAGATTCTCCTGCTTTTCGCTGAGTATAGCAAATTAAGCTTAATTTTCGTAATAGATAATTTAGTACTTCATCGGAAGAAATCTATCACAAAAAGCTACTAAAAAGTCATTTACCGGAAATCAGCTTTGTCGCCCCACATTGCGCTAAATCCAACGTATTTAATCCTCATATCAGATGTCAATGGCCATACGAGAAGCCTTCGTTCAGATGGAGTGGCCCCGCGACCGACGGACAGTCTGCCACCTTCCCACCACACCCACCAAGCGCACCACTCGTTAGCACCAGCACATTCCTCGTCACCCTCAGTTTGCTCTGCACTGGCTAGGTGGACGTCATATCCTGAAAGCAAATGCAATTGAATCTTCTTGGAGTGACCGCCATCTTGGATTTGAAATTTGTCACAACGTATATTATACTATATTATATATTCTACAAGTCAAGCCCTTTTATTTGATACCCATATTGAGGGAGTGTTAAAATAAAATGTAATCCGCCATTTTGTGGCGGGGTCATCTTGGACCGATAATCATCGAACTTAGCTAAGAACACTTCCGACTAATTCACCATTCGAAAAAAAAAAAAATTCGGTTCATCCTTCGGGAATCACGGTGCAATAAACAGGCAGATTCACAGCCACATACGTTCTTTCGTCCATTTGAAATGTCATTCATTTTAATTAATCCATGAAGTTCTTTACAGAGAAAAGTAAAAGATTGATGATTCTATTTATTTAAGTACAAAATTTTTAAGTTACTCCATATGTAAGTCTTTTTGTTTTGTTCTGGTCAATAAACAAATTCTATTCTATTCTATTCTATTCTATTTGTATAAGTTAAGGAGATAAAAGAAAAGTTGAAACACAAAATCAGAAGTAGAATACAAAAGGCGGCCTTATCGCTTAGCAATCTCTTTAAAAGAGATATATTCTACTCGACCATATCTCAGACTAAATGATTATGTGTTGTGCGAGAAAAAGTAAAACTTTCTCGACGGAATAAAATATCAAAGATACATCCAACGCAAATTCTCAGATATTTTGGGACAAAATAAAAAAAACTACCTATCTACCTATATATATATTAATTATAAAAATTATTGTTAATTTTGGTTAAGCTTAATTTTATTTGGGCAACTAAAAGCGGCGTCGCGTCGTCGCCACGTTCTAATATCGAATCTATTTATGTCACGCTCAAAAAATCAGGAGTACTTTCGGCTAAAGAGAAAAATGGATTAAATCAAATAGCTTACCGTGTTTTCCCTTGGCAATCCATACTCGACTCTTTTCAAAAACAACCCGATACATATCGTCGGAAGGTTCCTTTATCGCGGACAAGGCAACGTGAGCAGGACCTTGAGCTCGCAGCTCCAAGACTAGGCCTGCCCGGTTCCGCGGAGCAGCAACCCATTGCCATTCCCATGAACCTCGTGATGAGACCGCAAGATGCTCTGGAAAATAAAAAAAGAGAATTTATTATGAGCAAAGATAAAATATGAAAGACGAAGCAGTGATAGTGGGTACGAGCTCGCCTTCACTTTCGGGAGGCCGAGTTCGAATCCCAGGACGCACATCCAACTTTTCTAAGTTACGTGCGCTTTAAATAATTAAAATATCACTTTCTTCAATATAAACACCACATTGCTATAATATACACCACATAAAAATACAGGAAAAATTATAAAAAAAATAATAAAACACGATATATACAATTAGGCGGCCTTATCGCTACATAGCAATTTCTTCCAGGCAACCGATGGCGTTAAACACTGCTCAAGACGAGAGGTAGGTTGTGCATATAAATATATACATCAATACTATATATATTATAAACTTCTACACAATATTATGTAAACATACTAATATTATGATAACAAAAAAAAACACCCGACTAAGTTTGATGTGGGCTTTTTCTTAGACCAGGACGCGTCTGGAACCCTCGTAGCTTTAGTTGTAAATTTACGAATGTGGTTATCGCCATCATCTCACTACCGTGTAATTCTTATGTACGCATCAACTTGACTTTGACTTTTACTTCGACCTATGTTTCATCTTAAAGGAATATTTCCTTGCCTCTATCCAATACTCAATATTCCAATAAGAAAAATTTCATGATATACAGAATATAAAGGTTAATTTGCTATACTGCTTTAAAAGCAAGAGAATCTGTACAGTGTTATTTTCTTCAATTCTTATACTAACAGATCTTCTGCAATGTACCGTCTACGCACGTTTCGTTCCGAAACCGGAGCATCTTTAGGATATGTTTTTCAATAAAAAATTGCTATGTTACTTCTAATTAATTAATTAATAATTATTTTGTAATTAATCAATAGTAGTGTTGTTCATTGTAAAGTCAACATTTGTAAAAGCCGTGCCTGGCCTCGCTGTGACCGTCATTTATCGGCTAGTGACTGAAAAATGTATGAAAATATTCCAAGTATGCCACGTGTAGCGGCGACCGGCTGCGCGTCGTTATTTTTTTTTTAGGCCAGCTATTGACGACAATCATTCCCGTTAGAAAGCAATGATGAGGTCTTGGTTGGAGCACGCTTGCCTAGAAAACGCCTATTCACTCTTGCCTTGAAGGTACTCAAATTATACGTGGCAGGAAACACAGATACCGGGAGGGCGTTCCACATCCTAGCGGTACCTATCAGAAACGTGGATAAAAAAAGTTTCGTGCGTTTCGTTGATGAAATATAAACCAAATAAGGAAGCCAACGCTCACGGCGTCTTGCTGCTCTGTGGTAGAACGGGGAATGAGGAACAAGATTGGTAAGTTCCATAAATAGGCGTATGACGTGATTATCCAGATATTTATTTAAATTGCACTAGTACGCGATTTGTCCCTGATCACGTGACTTAGGAAATATTTTCACTGTTGCTCTAGAAATGAAATATTTTTAAAGGTAAAGAAGATTTTTTATATGCTTACCATTTGCACAAAAGTATGCGCTCTGCGTGTCACTCCTATGCAGGCCTTCGGGAAGCACCAATACGCTGGCAGATCGGATGACTGAGCCCACTAGTGTCTCGTTGTTGAAAGAAGTATACGATACAGAGCAGTTGTCCGCGCTGTATCCCGTGACCTCCACTGAAAAGAGATAAATGAAGCTCACAGTATTGTATAGGGTATCATCATCACTGGCGGGTTGGCGCGCTAATAATTTGCTATTTCGGACTCACAGCTCACAGGTATAGAACAAAAAAAAACGTGTGTGTATGCTTTAGAAGTTATACTCCTTTGGCGTAACGAGATAAAAAATTAAAACCCTTTTAAAAAAAATAATCTTTCGCCTTATTTATACAAAGGTATTTAATACATTGTAAGTTTTATTATAACGCAATGTCAGTTAGTTAAATAAAGTTCATTTAAATATCACAAAAAGAAATCTATATAATTAAAGAAATGGAAATAATAAACATAATTAAATTCGGAATACTATTAGACTCATTATCGGACAACTAACATTAAAATTTGAGATATGTGTACAATTGAATTAATTGAATCACCCGCCCCGCGCCCGCAGACTTTGACGATAGAAAATATACACTGTCAAACCTTATAGCTATCTTCAGGGTGTCGGTTTTTTGTGACGGTGTGCGCGCGCATCGTAAAAATTTACCATCATAATTTTTCCCTAATGCGCCAAAAGACGTATAACTTCAATAAAATAATGCGTAATTTTAATTACTACTGACATTACTCTCTACCGACCTGGGCTGTCTCTATTTTTTTTTGTATATTTGAAATATAGGGGCGTTCCCTCACTAACCATCCAACAAGGCCAATAATCGTTTAGTTCTGAGAGAGAGTAAAGGTGTCTCAACCGGGTAAGATGGCGATGGTAGTCATCTGCCATGCTCCTAGGTAAGCCCGTTACCATCTTGGACTGCATCACCACTTTCCACCAGGTGAGATTGTAGTCAAGGGCTTACTTGTAGTGGAATAAAAAAATGTTCTCCCGACGTAAAGTAGAAAAGAGTGGGACTTAGAGCTCATGAAAAGAAGGACGTAGGGCACTCCATAGGTGGGCCACAGATGGCTCCGCTTGGTTTAAGCGATTATGCCTCTTCTCCTCTTAACAAAATGTTTCTTTGCTACTTTCGTGTTGGATGCATAAATGCATTTCCGAACGACAAAAAAAAAGGCACCTATGAAGCCCTTGCAATTATGTTAATATAGTAATGGGAGGGTAATAACTACGTTCGTCAACTTAAACCTAAAGCTACGAGGGTTTCAAAAGCACCCTGGACTAAAACAAACTAAGCCGGATATTTTTTTTGTTATCACCATCTTACAGGGCAGACATGGGTTGTACATCTATTTCATAACTTTGGGCTGGTCCAGCATGGTTTAAACCACGCCCTGGTTTAAGAAGAGCCCACAACAAATTTAGACGGATATATTTTTTTGTTATCAGCATCTCACAGGGAAGACATGGGGTGTATTCTATCAGTAGCAGTCTAGTGCTGCGAGTTTTAAACCGAACATACACAACCTATCAATGATATTATTGGCCGAATTCAAGCCCTCGTCCATAGATGAAATTTTAGTCAAAGTTAAACCAAGAGAGAAATCTGTGTGTATCAATTCAGCCACTTGACAAGGTAGTAAAGTAAGTGGAAGAAAGAAGAAGAAAAATAAGTAACAATATTTTAAAGAAATTTACATGCCTCATATATTTCTAAAGAAATACTGGCTGCATGTTGTACAGGAGTCGTAAAACGTGGTTATATGCGGACAGCTATAACCTACGAGTAAACAAAGTAGCTTACGTACTTAACGTTAGACAAGATTTATTGCGACGTAACTTTTAACTAAGTATTTTTTACTTAGACCGCTACATCTATCGTTAAACTAACAGATTGAAATAAAATTTTATGGTATTAAATAAACATACTACGACAATACGCACATCACCATCTAGCCCCAAAGTAAGCGCTGCTTGCGTTATGGTAACTTAGATGACTTATGAATGTTTATAAGACTAATATACAACGTGTAAATGAAAACAGAAATAATACTTCACGGGCTTTATAGGAACATTATGTACTGTCTCTGAGACTTATCTGTGAAACGGAAAACCTAATAGTTTTTAAGGTACGCGTCGCGTAGCGTAGGTACTATGCGCGTGTCGGTCTTTTAACTTCAATAGGATTGTCCTAGTTAAACAGTTATAATGATTTGAATTCGTTTGTATGGAAAAATAACGCTTTTTTTATTTAATATTTTTACAGGATGATTCCTTATGAAACATACTTATACGTCCTTCAATATTATTTTGTTATTCTGTTTCATATTGTATATGAATACTTATAATATACAGAGAAGCAAATGTAAAACATTCTGGTACATCACAAAAAACATTATAAATAAATAAATATACTACTATATATAATATATATACAATACACACATCGCCATCTAGCCCCAAAGTAAGCGTAGCTTGCGTTATGGGTACTAAGATGACGGATGAATAATTATATGAATAATATACATAAATACTTATTATATCCAGACAATGAAAAACATACATGTTCATCCCACAAACATTGTCCAGTTTTGGGAATCGAACCCACGGCGTTGGCTCAGAAAGCAGGGTCGCTGCCCACTGCGCCAATCGGCCGTCAAATATTATATCCCCTGTCACGGGATAAAATCGGGGGATATAATTTTTGTCTCCTGTCTGTGCTAGCCCTGTAGGTCTGGGTCTCTTCTCAGAATGAGAAGGGTATTATAGGCCGTAGTGCATCGCGATGGCCATGTGAAGATTGGTAAACTTCACATGCCTTTACGACTGAGAACGTTATGGAGAACTCTAAGGCATGCAGGTATCCTCACGAAGTTTCCCTTCACCGTTGAAGCAAGTGATATTCTATTTGTTATCAAAATTAAGCTTAATTTGCTATTGACTTTACAATAAATAATTGTTATTCATTGTAAAGTCATCATGCTTAACAATTATTCATCGTAAAGTCAACATCTCCTGAGGATGCTCCGGTTTCGGAGCGAAACGTGCGTAGAGGGTATATTGCCGAAGATCTGTTTGGTTGGAGTATAAGGACTGAAGAAATTATAAATTACACCACACAGATTCTCCTGCTTTTCGCGGAGTATAGCAAATTAAGCTTAATTTTGATAATATATCATGGATTTCCGCAAAGTAACGCCTGCTTCTATCCAATATATTCTAATTGCTTAAATTATGATTAGGTTAGAATAAAAGTCCCCAAAAAAATAAAGATTAAAAAAAATAAAAATGATTAGGTTGATTAAATAATCAAAATTATTGTTTTTAGCATTGAATTTTGGCGTTTTTATCAGATTCACATCGTCTTTAGACATCTATTGTACTCATATTCCATCCGAAACGAGTTCTCAGTCACTCGTGACATGAATAACTCTTAGTTACGTACACACTAAACTGTTTTATATGTACCCGTAATATCCCATTCGCAAACAACGAAACATTTTATTTCCTGTTCACATTATTCTGATTGTGTGCTACGATGGTCTAGATTGTGAGATATTAGCGATTTATTACAATATAATTAATTTAATTTTTTTTTAGGTGTCAAATGTCGAAATCGCTATCCTAGCTAGATTTCATCAGTGCCTCATCTGAGGATGCACGCACCTCTAACATTTCTAAGTTATGTGCGTTCTAAGCAATTATTAATATATCAGTTGATTCAACGACGAAGGAAAACATCGTGAGGAAACCTGCATCCCTGAGAGCTCTTTATAACGTTCTCAAAAGCGTGTGATGTCCACAAATCCGCACTGGGCCAGCGTTGTGGACTACGGCCTTAACCTTCCCGTCTCATTGTGGGAGGAGACTCGTGCCCTGTGGGCCTAAATATAAGATATGTGTAATCTGTAAGGATTACAGATTACACATATCTTATATTAAGCTTAACTTTCCTAATAAGAGGATGGCCACTAAGGATTTTACTTCATCGACATCATAGTCGATCTACTGGATTGCGCTGGCGTAGTAAGTTTTTCTGTTGATAACTAATTGTACGCTCAATAAATGCTTTACACTGTCGATAACTAATGAAAAATGTTCTGTTATAGTTTTTCACCTTATTTTCCAATAGCTTTTCCAGATGCGAATAAATATCACTCTGATTTGAGATCCGTAATTCTAAAACTGACGCATATATATTTCTGATGCATGAAATAATTTATGCATTATATTTAATACTTGCTGTTTAGGGACCAGTTTACTACAAATATATAGTAGCAGAAACACTTGTTGGAATTTTGTACCTACTTTCACTTCATATTAATCACTACAAATAATATTTCTTAGCTATGCAACATGTTTGTCGCTACATCTTATAACTTGAAACTACATTGCAAAGGTTATGGGCGGCACAATACCACAAGCATAACAGAAGTTCTAATTTACTGCTGTAATAGAATTTCAGCGACTTTATTGCTATGTAGGGTGTAAGTTTGGGAAACACGCATTCTAAGCAATGCGGTTCAATATATTCATAGGTTTTCCAAATCCGTGCCTCGCGCTCGTATTTGTTTGTTTGTCCTTTACGCCTTAACTAAGAAACCAATCGACGTGATTTTTGGCATAGAGTTACTTAAAAGGAACAAAGTAACAAAGTCTTCTTTTTATCCCAGGAAAACAAACGGCTTCCACGGGATTTGTTAAAAACACGGACAAAAACGGTGGCATGAGCTAGTACTAACTTATTATATATCATCATCATCATCTCATCAACCCAGCACCGGCCTAGTGCGGATTGGTGGATTCCACACACCTTTGAGAACATTATGTAGAAATCTCAGGCATTCTGTTTTCCTTCGCCGTTAAAGCCAGTGATATTTTAAATACTTAAAACGCACATAACTTAGAAAGGTTAGAGGTACGTGCTAGGCTTCGAACTCAGCTCCCCGAAAGGGAAGTCGAGCTCCTGCCCAATGCGCTATCACCGCTTCTATTATATATAAATCCTAAATCCCATAGCAAATGTATGCCAATAATCACCACGCTTGGCAGGCGGGTTAGTGACCGCTGTGCTGGCTCAGAGGCACTGAGCGGTCGATGGAGAGAGCTATGTTAGGAGTATCTCTCAATCAAATGAGGAGATCCGTAGAAGAACTAGAGTTACCGACATAGCTCAGCGAGTTGCGAAGCTGAAGTGGCAATGGGCGGGGCACATAGCTCGGAGAACCGATGGACGTTGGGGTCTTAAGGTGCTGGAATGGCGACCCCGCACCGGTAAACGCAGCGTAGGTCGGCCCCAAACGAGGTGGACAGATGACATCAGGCGAGTAGCTGGGAGCCGTTGGAGGCAAGCGGCCCAGGACCGTGCATTGTGGAACTCCCTACAAAAGACCTATGTCCAGCAGTGGACGTCAATTGGTTGAGATGATGATGATGATGATGATGTCCATTACCTTTGTTATGTTAAAATTGGCTTTTGCTCGCAGCTTTCCCCGTTGAGTTCAGAAGTTGAGCAAAGTACCGGCACCAAATCGTCTGGAGGCTTTGACCGTGGCTAGTTACCACCCAATCGACCAAGATGTGCTGCTAAGCGATTTAGTGTTCCGCTGCGATGTCGCTTAGAAACCGACTAGGGGTATGACTACCATATTCCCTAACAGGTTAGCCCGCTACCATCTTAGACTGCATCGCCACTAACCACTAGGTGACATTGTAGAAAAAAAATTATAGTCTTTCTCCTGGGCAAAGGTCTCTGGCATAGGAAATAGGGGCATAGAGTATGGACACATCACGCTGTTCCAATGCAGGTTGGTGGTTATAAACAAAGTCATTATCCATATATGAAGCGGTGATAACCCCGTGGGTGGGAAAGTAAAGTCGAGCTAGCACGAATTCGAATCCTAGCACGCACCTCTAACTTTTCTAAGTTATGTACGTTTTAAGTAATTAAAATATAACTCGTTTCAACGCGGAAAACGTTGTGGGGAACCCGCAAGCCTGAGAGTTCTACATACTGTTTTCAAAGGTGTGTTGTGTCGACCACTTCTCATTGTGGGAGTAGACCCGTGCTCTGTAGTGGACCAGCAATGGGTTGATATGACGATGATGATGATTTTCCATATGTGATAATTTAAAAGGAATAGCTGTAGGTTGTATTATATATTTGAACAGTAAATAAGTAGGAAACCATCGGCTATAAACAAGGCAACACTTCACAGGGCATGCCAGAAACACGTCCTGCGTCCAGCTTCATGAGCCTGTAATTATACCACCAGCCGGGCTCTTCAGACCGGAACATATCATTGCAACAATGCTACTTTATGAATTTTCCAACAAACAATTAAACACGTTGAACAATTTTTGATCAATCAATTTGAAGTGATTAAACACTTGAGTAACAATCTATTGAATACTCATTCATAAAATCAAAATTAATATTACTCGACAGTAATGTATTAAATAATAACATAATATTTTCTGTATTTGTTTTCTTCGCTATTGGTTGCCTGGTAGAAATCAATATGAAGCGATAAGACCGCCCAATTGTATACGTTGTTTTGTTTTACTTTCCTTTTTATGTACTTTTTGTGGTGAGCAATAATTGCATTCATTCATCATTTTTAAATGCATATGTATTTATGGTACACTCGTAATCGTAGTCAGGAGATATGGGAGTTAAATAAATATATTTTTAGATATCATTTCATTTCAAATTAAGAAATCCAAGCACATTTCTGTTTCAGCTTAAGAACAACCAGATATTTTTGAAGCTTTGAAGTGACTTCAACTTCACGTCAAGCTGTTGACAATATAAACTCGATCTTGCCAAGATATTTTCCACTAACAAATATATGAGAAAATTGCTTTGCAAGTTACAAGAAGTTTATCCAATAAAGAGTAAAATCGCTTGCGGAAATGCAGCCGTGTTGTTGTGAAACGAGATTTTGTACAACCTGAGCTATTTTAGTCGAAACGTATTTTACTTGTTCCAATAATATTTTCGTTTGTAATATTATTTAAGGGGAAATAAATTCTGATTATAAAATCGGTTTTTTTTTCCTAAACATGCTGCAACTATTTGAGAACTAAATTATGTAATAAACGAAACTTAATAGAGTTTTAATTGAAACGTTAAAAAAAACTTATAAACGCTAAAACAACGAGCGTTGGGATATTATTTTTGACTATTATAAGTTATGAGTTATAAACTTAAATTAGAAACGTGAAGTTAATAAATTGTGAGGACACAGAAAGGTTTAGTGTCCTCTCAATCTATTGAGTTTTAAGAAAAATTATGTTTTCATGATCTGCTTAAAGCTGCATAAAACCTTCGAAAATTACAAGAACAGAGATCAGTATTTAACAAGTAACTATCAGCAACTCAAAAATTTTTGCTGCCTACTTAATTATATTGTTTTGAGAAATATACTATGGAGCCAAAATAGTTCTGTCTCATTTAAAAAGCTATCAGAAGCAATATTATATTTGGATGATCAACTTATTTCTACATTTAATAAGTTAATGACAGTAACTCAATACCGTGTTGCTTCAGAATTACTTAGGCAGCTAGCAATTCTTTAACACTTAAAAATCATAGTTACCTTCTATTAACTATTGTTTTGAGAAATACACTATGGTGTAACAATAGTCCTGTCTCATTTAAAAAGCTATCAGAAGAAATATAAAGTTTTAATGGTCTACTTAAAACTGCCAAAATTCTAAAATGAAGACTGGAATAGAGGTCAGTATTTAACAAGTTAATAACAGTAACTCAACTCCGTGTAACTTCGGAATTACTTAGGTAGCTAACTTATAAAACTCTATCTACTATTCAGTATTGTTTTATAAAACACACTATAGTGCCACAATAGTTTAGTGGCATTTAAAAGCTATCAGAAGATATAGATATATATATATATACTAGCTGTTGCCCGCGACTTCGTCTACGTTTGATTTTGTTTTTTGATGTAGCATTAAATTTAGTTTTAGATCTAAAAAAAATTAAAGTATGTAGTATTGCTAAGACTTTAATGAGGGGTTTGCTGCTTTCCGCTGAGGAGTTCTATCCTCTATCTCCGACCACAGTTTGGGCAAAATTAAACACATATTATAACCTCTATAGTACAAAAATAATTATTTAAATCAGTTATAATTTGTCGGAGTTATGGTGTAAAATCGTCAAACAAAATCAAACGTAGACGTCAAACCCTCTCCCTTACTCTATTACTGAAAAAAACGATCTACTTATTACTGAAAAAAAACCTCTCATAATACACACAAGAATAGAGTTCATCACCAAAAATCGTTGCTATCTACTATTCATTATTCTTATGTGAAATACACTATGGTGCTAAAATAGTTCTGTCTCATTTAAATAGCTATCATAAGCAACATCACATTTGAATGATCCACAAAAAAATCTTTCATAATACAAACAAGAACAGAGATCAGCATTTAATAAGTTAATAACAGCAACTCAACACCGTGTTATTTCGGAATTACTTAGGCAGCTAGGAATTCTTTTGTTACGCGGGCGTTTTGTAAGGCATAAAGTTTGGGCGCTTTTGATTTAACAATTAGGAGCGACGCGAGCTGATGCCGAGAATTTTGATCGCGAACTTCTTTAAAATATTTTGCCTCAAAGATTGCTTGGGTGCGGATCACGAATATTTTTTCGGATTTTGTCTTTGCTTTAATACGATTTAAGAACTCTTCTGGATAAGGGATTATCTTTCTTTTATATGATGAGGAAGAAGTTGTTTTCTCAAAAGTTTTCATCAACATCGTCTATTAACACCTCACTGGCGAGAACAGGCCTCCTCTCTCATTTTAGAGCATGGACCCACAACGCTGCTAGAATGCGGGTTAAAGACTATTGTCACAAGTACCTATTTGTGTAAGTAAGTAAGTTATAATAACCGGGTCCGACGGATAAGCGTGCTCTTAAAGGCACGGGGGTTGACACCGCCAATTTCTTACTCCGGATTTATTACTGCAATAACTTAAACATTAGAAGTAAGAATAAACTTACAGTGCAATATACTTGCTCGTGATCGAGAGAAAAAGGGTATAGTACCAAGCTAACTCTATTTTTTAATATAGATACTTCAGCGTAGCTCCAGTCACTGCTGATGATTAGTGATGATGAAGCTAAAGCTGGAGCTCTCTCTGAATTTGAAGATTATGTTAATATTACGCGGTGGAAAATATGGAAGCCGGAATAGCATTCCACATCTTTGCAGTTTTAGAAACCAGAAAACTGATCGCTTCATATGGAGTACATTCGAAGCGACTATGTTGCTTGGAAACACAGCGCTTTATCTCTCGCAAGTCGGAATAATGCTCATAAAAATCTTTGCAGTACTATGCAAAGCCAGGAAACTATGCGCACCGTCTGTATGGTATGGGATATCTAAGACGTAACGGTACCTCCTAATTTAACCTAACCGTAATCCTTAAGATGACTCGCAGTTCGATAGTAAAAAGATGATGAATGATAAAACACATTTATTACAACGAGGTTACAAATCAATTAGATTTTTTTTTAACAAAAGCTTTCTTAGTACTCCGCACTTTCTGTTTCTCGCAAAACAGAATACTGATTGTAAAGTGCAGATTTTGTAAAAGAGTAGTACCTATCTTGCCGGCTCGTTCTCAGTAGAATTAGCCTTCCGAATATAAACAGTACAAACAAATCTTGGCAGTCACTACGAACAAATCTTGTCGCTTCAAAAGTTCTTAGGTACGTGCTAGGAAACACTACCTTCTCTGCGAAAACATTACCTGTCGCTGTGCCCGTAATCTTCCGGTTTCAGGACAATTTTAGCCCAAATAATATCTAGTGATAAGGCCCTGATTAATAAGTTAAGTAGGTACATAATGTGTAAAAATCCACGAGAGCTACTGCCGACAAACTATATTATAGTTTGGAACATAGTGTATAAGTGTTATGTATGTACTAACGAGGAAATAAATGAAAAAAAAAATAGAAATCATTGTCATTATCGAAGTGGAAAAGGATCAAAGACACTTCAAATATTAAATATTACATTTAGCTTACCTGTAATATTCTTTCTTCCAGGAGTATTGACAGCTACGCGTACGACTAGCTGCGTTCCTCCGCGGGGTCCTAGTCTCAGACGCTCAGTGACGTATAGGGCGCCTGTACTGGCAAATGCTGCGCCTGAGCTTAAAGCTAATAGCGCAGTCACCTGGAAAATAAATAATACCTTTAGCTATTAGCTATCTTAAAACTTGCGTTGCCACGCCATGTACAGCTAACAAGTTTTAAAACAATGTGAAAGAATGTAGAACATTGCAATTAATAATTGTCTTTATTGTGTCTCATTTTTTCTTATAATCTAAGGAACGGTAACAACTGTGTTAGTTAAAAACTGTGTTGCAGCTATTAACGCCCACCTCCGGGTTCGCTTAAATACGTGTATGCGTATGTGTGAGACAGTGTATTTGTGTATGTGTATGTGTGTGTGTGTGCATTTTCTAAAACTAAAATATTTATCGTTACGCAGGATCCAAATTTTTATCACTGACTCCCATGCCTTATAGCTGCGAATTAAACTATTTTGTTAAAAGCATATTTATTTATAATGATGATTATGGAAAATTATTGTAGATTATAGTTTTATTACAAGTATAGACGCTAGGAATAAGGAAAAGCAGGCCTTTGACATGCATATTTTCGCGGTGGCATCCCTATGCTGTTGATATTCCATCAACACGCACGAAACGTTTTTATCCACCTTTCTGATACGAACCGCTAGGTTGTGAAACGCTCTCCCGGCAACACTATTTCCTGCCACTAATAACTTGAGTACCTTCAAGGCAACAGTGAATAGGCTTTTTCTAGGCAAGCGCGCTCCAACCTAGACCTCAACATTGCTTTCTGACAGACATGATTGTCGTCAACCGCTGGCCATTAACCATATAATAAAAAAAAATTGAGTTGAGGACGAGTGAGAATAGTTTTCTTATGCTCTTCAACCAGCAATCATTGAAACTACAATGGTGCTGATTCTGGTTTACTAGTCTCTAACCTAAACTTAGTTCACATGCTAAATTGGCAGGAGTAAAATTTATTCCAATCAGCTCTGTCTAGGAAAGGCCTTTTCAATATATCTACTAGCTTCGTGAATTATTTTCCTCACCTGCTACACCATTATTTAGAATTAGTTTAGATCAAGGACACAAAATAATTAAATTTAATTACAGAATATCTTGATTTATGTTTTATCCAAATAAATTAAACTAGCGGTTCACCTAAACTTGGGCCACAAGTTAAGGAAAATCATCTACCCTTTATTAATTTTGTTTATATTTTCATTAATAATCCACTGAATTTATATAATGTACTTTTCGTTCGACTCACGATTCTGACTAGTATTAACTAGTAAACGAACTCTTCACAAATTAATTTATTTTCATACATTTTATCATATCCGTTTTCGGGCAACAGATTTACATAATTCTTGTAAGTATATAATAAAATTCCTTATTGCAGTAGTTTTGGGACTCTTACAGACAAATCGACATTAAGTAAACTCGGACACTTGTTTTTGCTTGGTCAAATGAATCACATACTCTCCATAACATATACTCTAAAACTTCTTCCGCAGTGCCCATTTTGTATCTGAATTCTAAAAACTTAAGAATATACGAGCGTGTACCTAATATCTTTTTTATAAATCAACTTTAATTTCAACATTTGCAGGGAACAATTCGATATTTAAATAGTATATAATATTCGATCTTTAAATAGAGCTCTGTTGTAACGAAGAATCTAACGTCAACCTATTTCAATAAAGCAAGTAAAGTTAAGCAAATATAAACTCAATAATGTTCTTGATAGTCAAATAACGTTGAGACATTTATAAGGTATCCCAAAGGAAGTTGAAGCTGGCATGTCTGGAGATAATAATTATGAATTGGATCGTATAACTCTCTCTGCTAATTCCGAGAAAGTATCCCCTGGGTATCGTAGACATGACTAGTTGTTATTGAAGTGACTACACGATTCACTGAATTGAGTATAATTGTTCATTAATCGTAAGCAATATCCCACGATATGATACTAATTGTGTTCATGTTCGGATATATAATATTCCAATATAAAGTTATTTCCTTAATAACCTTTTAATACCTGAGTAACATTATTACTTTCGTGTTACGGACTACGTTTAATACAATTGAGTTCGGCAAGCCAGCTTTCATATTGTGAGATTGAAATTTTACTAAATAATAAATATGAAAATTTCGGTTTTGTTACCTTACTTTATAAAGTTATTGCTTCCTCGAATACCCTTTTGATTATTTTACAGATTCGACGAGTTGTACTCTAAATATACTACACTTACACAGATTAGTTGATTCATCAAAAAAACCTACCATTGTTATCATTTTCATAGAAAAAAGCATTTGTAGTGGCTTGTGACACTTTTTACATACAAAAACCACATTACCCCAATGTCTTTACCTTGGCATTATGTTCTTAAAAAATATAATAAAAGATACAAAGCAAACGAAATATTAATTATAATAAACGTCTTAGTTTTAAGAATTACATTAATTTGATTTGAGAAATAAAAATACTAAAAACTAAATTGCATTGAAATTGTTAAATAAAATTTCTTTATATTCCATAATAATATTTGACAATGTTATTCGTTGGTTCACATAATATTATTTCACCGCTAGCAATTTTAATGTATGTTTGGCTACAGTGAATCCCTTTGTTAAATATCCGGTAGACCATGTCAAATACAAATATTTGCCGCTGGGGGAGTCGGACCCTAACCGGATCAGCTTACTGCAAACTAAAATATCCACATCGTTACATATATATAACGCTAATGGTTGCACGCGAATTTAAAAGCGTTCAATGTGACCCTAGAAAAAATAAAATCCATGTCCAGCAGGGGATGTCTATCGGTCGATATGGTGAT
This sequence comes from Pararge aegeria, assembly GCF_905163445.1. Lineage (NCBI taxonomy): Eukaryota > Metazoa > Arthropoda > Insecta > Lepidoptera > Nymphalidae > Pararge > Pararge aegeria. The sequence goes on from NC_053189.1 coordinate 4,602,831, forward strand.
GATAATTATGTCACTCCTATTCCCATTCAGCACTTCAGTGTGGGTTTTCTAAGGTGAAGTATGCTTCCAATAGCAGCAGATGAAAGTAAGTATTTTTTATATATCACCTTCATTATCATCAGCCTATCTCAGTCCACTGCTGGACTAAGGCCTCTTCATTTGCACGCCATCTCGGTCTATTGCTGGTAAGCTGCATTCTTTCCTACTGCCTTTACGATATCATCCCTCCATCAAGCTGGTGGTCGGCCAATGCTTCTGTGTCCAGTGCGCGGTTGCCAATCCAGAATCACTCGGCTCCACCGCGCGTCCTCCCTTTGACATATGTGGCCTTCCCAGCTCCATTTCAGGGCCCGCTGCTCTTTGAACTATATCAGTGATTCTAGTTCGGTTTCTGATCTCTACGTTGGGAATCCTATCTAATAGAGACAAACCTAACATCGCTCTTTCCATTGCACGCTGAGCCACTTTGAGCCGGTGCACCACCTTCTTTGTAAGGGTCCATGTCTTTGCTCCATATGTCATAGTGACATATGGAGCGGAGATATATATATAAGTAAGCGAGATGTGATCACTATTTCGCGAAGAATAACAATGTTTCATTATTTTTATTTTGTATTTTGTATATAATTTATTCGATTATTTAACACGAACAACCCACATTCTCATTTATAATATGAGTAAGGATTTAAAGTACTATGCTAAATTCAAACATAATGTTTGGGACAGTAAAAGTTTAAAGTCATATAATACCACTAGATTCTGGTTAGTTATATCACCTGAGTCCTAAGCAAACTTTGAAAGTTCGTATGTGCTCCATGTAGCTGTAGAAATTTAGTCGACTCCCAAGAGACATATTCCGACTACGGCAATGCAAACTAGTTCACAAGTCCGCTTGATTACAATTCGCTCTTGTTTCGCGAAATTAAAACTTTTATCAACTTTGTGTACGTTTTGTCATTTCGCAAATGAACGAAGTCTTTGGACTTAATTAGATGCTTTAAAAGAAACTGTTTAAGTGTATTGCGAGAGTTTCGAAAGCAATTTCGAAAACGAAATTTACGGAAAGTCATTTTATTCTTAACGAAAGTTTTGATGATGCGTCTACTGGATAATGCTCGTTGTAAGAACAAACAAGTTTTATTTTAAGCTACATTAGATTATTGTTAGAAAATATCATCTCCAAATTGGGCCAGATCACAACAAATCAATGACTAGGTGCTTGAGAAGTTATCTCAACATCTATTAAGTAAGGCATAGTTCCAATTACGCTAGAAGTTGTATAATATATAATAGATTTACTCTGTTTTTCTATAACAGTATTTTCACCAAGAACGTTAAGATTACCAAAATTATAAATGGCCACTTTTCATTAAAAGGGTCTTAATTGATTTCATTTAATTATTTAATTTTTCATATTTAATTTATTACGTTATTTTTAAGTAATATAATTTAATATTTGTATTGGTATTTACGTATTTATTTATTTGTCTTTTTATATATATTATATATATTTATTTAAGTATTGATATATATATTTTATGGGTATATGTTTATGTGTACCACCAAACTATTTTCTGTATTTGTTTTCTTCGCCATTGTTTGCCTGGAAGAAATCGGTATGAAGCGATAAGGCCGCCAAATTGTATACGTTGTTTTGTTATACTTTTCTTTTTTTTATGTACTTTTTGTGGTGCGCAATAAATTCATTGATTATTGCCATTTATTATTGCCCAAGAGCGATGCCAGAAAATACAGTATGGAAAATTAAATAGTCTATTTTTATTTCACCAAGTTCAGAAGCTACTGTCTACTATCCATTTAATTAGAAGAATTTCTAACTTTTATTGGTTCTATGACTCTATCCACGTATGGTGACGGCAAATCAGAATACAATTCAGCCCTACTTTTCCCGCGGGTGTCGTACGAAGCAACTAAATAAATATAACAGAGAACGGACAGCTGCGTCCTCTGTTCTTCATCTACCATTTACTGCAATCACCAATCCGTAAACCCAGCGAGGTGATTATGTTGGGAGAGGCCTTTAGTCCACCAGTGGACCGTTATAGGCTATTAATAATGATGATGACATTATGTAAAATATACAAGTATTGCCACCAATACGAAAAACAAGTTCGAATTTTAAATGTATTGGAATACTGAAAAAGTCAATTTATTGAAAATATTTACAGCTCTCGATATTTTTTGGCAGCATTTAATTCTGGTGACGGTATTCCAAACGCAGTAACTGTAATAGAATTGCAAACAGCTTCGCCAGGACACATTGTCTAACGCTCTATTTGGCATGTGATCTCGATGGAAATCCCCTATTGGAATTCGATGGACGACGCTGTTCCCAAACAAATCACAACGCACGCACACTCCTGAATACATTTTAAATATTGGGATAGGACAGTCTATAATATAGATATCGTAACCGTAATTTGTTTTTAGTATGATTGAACGATAGATATTCAAGCGCTTTTGTTGGTACTTTGATACTGACAAGCATTGATTAAAAAGAACAGAGACAATATTTTAATTTTTAAAAATCATTTTTGACTTTTATATAATAGACGTTCTAATTTAAAAAAAAATGTGTAAGTTATCCATTTATACTATTGGTACAGGTTACTACGCCAGTAATGTAAGTATTCTTTTCTTTATGGAACGTGTCCAAGGCCCTTAATATTTATTACATTCTAACCTTAACACAGGGCCATGTGGCCCAGGAAATGCGGGAGCCATCTAAGAAAAGCGGGAGTGGGCTTTCGTGAATCCCAAAAAAGCTGAGTGGCCTACCTATTTGTTTAATTTACCCGACTAAGTTTGTTGTGGGCTCTTCTCAGACCAGGGCACGTTTGGAACCATCGTAGCTTTAGGTTTAAGCTGGCGAACGAAGTTATCACCATCCCCTTACAAATATGTAAACATATACGTATGAACGCTTCATAAGTGCCTGTCTAAATAAAAAATAAAATTGTATTTGAATTTATTATGATGTATTTTAGTTCCTACTACTTTAAATTATGCAGTATGCAATGGAAAGATTTTGACAACGTTGCAAAAAAAAAAATTTAGTCTGCTTTATTCCGTTTAATAATATACAACAAAATAAAAATCCAAGTCATGCAGTTAGGATAAATACAACAGAGAATTAGGGACATAAACATTCCTATTAAACAGTCCATTTTGAAACTAGAAACTGACAGATATAGCAGCAGAAATAACTGGTTTATGAACAAACTTTGCGTTAACGTTATTTCAAAAGCTTGTCATAAAGCTACCGAAATTTTACTCCCTCCCGAGAGAGATATTCCAAAAATGATAATGCGAATTGGTTTACAACAGCGTTTTATTACACCTCACTCTAGTTGTGCTGCTTTTTACGAGAGGATACGCGTGGATGTTTAGAAGGTGAGCTTACATGATAAAGGTAATTCTCGCCATATATTTGGTATCTCATCAACACGCATGGCGAGCTTTGCTTCGTTGTCTCTAATAATGCACGCATCATCATCATTATATCAACACACCCTCGCACATACATATATAAAATTATAACACTATAAAGATTTTTATTTCCTTAGCGGATTCCAAGTTTAACGTTACCATAAACCTTAATTTAATTTTTCAAATTGAAAATACATATAAAAAATATATAAGACTGATGTGAAAGGCATATACTAATTTCGGCATCGAAGGTAGGAAAGCCATAGCTTAATTGGAGAAAGCGCTCAGGCCGCGATTGCCATAGAGTCGCAGGTTCAAATCCTGTCGGACCCGAAAAATTTATATATGCATTTTCAATTCATAAAATTGATAATTCTTCCAAGTGTAGGTAAAAACACTAATAAAAATTATAACCATAATTTAAATCAACCGAGAAGAATATGCATCTTTAAGAAAAGTTGGATCGCATTGTAAGTTGCAATATAGAATAAAAATTATTCTATATTACTTCTAACACTTCCAAGAATAAGTGTACAAAGTTTCATGAGGATCGGTTAAGCAACTTTTGCGTGAAAGCGTAACAAACAAACTTACATTGACATTATATTAGTAGGGATAATGACTATTAATTTATGTTAGAGCTTATTTTCTGAAACTCAATACAATCAATCAACATCATCATTTCAACCCATTACCGGTAAAATAGAGGGCACGGGTTCAGAATGAGAAGGGTTTTGGCCGTAGTCCACCACGCTGGACACTTCAGATCTAAGTATAAGTCTACGTGACACGCCTTTGAGAAAATTATGGAGAATTCTCAGGCGTGCAGGTTTCCACGCGAAGTTTTACTTCACCGTCAAAGCAAGTGATATTTAATTGTATAAATTACAAACGCCCATAACTCCGAAAGTTAGAGGTGCGTGCCGGGGATCGAACTCGGAACCCCGAAACGAAAGCCGAAGTCCTAACCACTAGGCTATCACAGCTTTTTAATACCACACTAAATACGAGATGGTATACCAAGCAATGTAAATATGGAGTTTGAGAGAGGATGTACGTTCACATCAAAAAGGAGTGTCTAACGGACTATTTGGCAAAGGCTTCCGTTGGAAATCCTCATTTACTCGATGGCCGTCGCTGTTTGCAAACAAATAGCTGCTGTCGCTTTAAAATATACGCTAGCAACATTTATTTTACAGTTGATGTTGATTTCCTGTCTGGCCCTCGAAATTTAAATAATATCTAAACTAAAAAACAGCTCGAAACTTTATCTCTTATTTTATAAAAAATATAAAACACTAATAGTTTATATATAGTGAGATCAATCGATTAAAAATGTCGTAGTTTAGAAGCATAGTGAAAAAATTAATTTAACATACACCCATATTTTATATTCATCGATTGCATACGTTAGTTTTAGTTGAAGAAGTATATTCGTCAAATCTTAAGTATTGCATTAATATAAGTAAGGATTACAAATGCGTAAGTGTGTTTGTTTTGTGTTTGTTTTTTGTTTGTTTTTGAATCCCTCCTTCACGCCCTTGCTAAGAAATGGATCAAATTGATTTTTGACAAAGAGTTAGTTGGAGTAGCACGGGTTTCTTTGTATCTCGAGAAAATAAACGGTTTGTACGGGATTGGTTAAATCTGTCATAAACGCTGACGATAATCGTGGGCAACAAACATTAGTGAAATAAATAAAATAAAGTCTAATATTCATACATCTCATACGTTGGTATCAATTAAGGAAGTATATTCGTCAAATCTTAAACATTGCATTAAATTTTAACAAGAACCTGGGATTTACTGGTACAGCCGATCCAAATAATATAAAAATAATTAAACCATTAGTATCAGTGATTAAAGATAGTAAACTAAGAATTTCGTGGTTAATCAACATTTCTTAACTATAGTTCAACGGGTACAAACCACGATAATATTACTGTCGGTGGTCTAAGGAGAAAAATATAATATATCTTCCTTTATCCCATCAAGTCCTTCCCCCTTATATATTATTTAATACAACGCACAAACCTTCAAGAGATATTGTTATAATTTATGGCAGCTATGTGCTACAGACTCATATCCTGCTTCTAATTGGCTTCTACATGATATTATGCTAAACCTACTGAAACCGTATTCATATTGTGGTTTGGATAACTCTGACACCTTCACATATTAATTAGTTTGTGTATTCCTAACCCAATTTGGTTCAACAAATACACCTACATAAGGTGGCGTAGAAACACCAAACAATAATTATCCTTAGATCAGCACTGCAAGCAGTTATGAACTTAGAGTCGAAGGTTTAAGAGCTAGAATTGTATTAATGATAAGAGAGTTGGAGTGAACGAAATTGATTCGTAAATGCGATACCAGATAGCGAAAATAATAATGTAAAATACATTTATTAAGGAAGCTGTGAATGAATATAAATGACAACGTTACTCGAACATTCATTTCATCATCATCATCGTAATTTGATGATGAACCAAATGACGTCCACTGCTGGACATAGGTGTTATGGGTGTACGGGTGTAAGGGCGTTCCAAACTCCAGGATTCTGGGCCGCTTGTATCCAGCGGCTCCCCGCGACTCGTTTGATGTCGTCTGTCCACCTGGTTGGGGGTCGACCAACGCTGTGCTTACCAATGCGAGGTTGCCACTCTTACACCAACGAACCCGAACGTCTGTTGGTTCTCCGAGCTATGTGCCCCGCCCATTGCCACTTCAGCTTCGAGACTCGTTGAGCTATGTCGGTAACTCTAGTTCTTCTACGGATCTTCTCAATTCTGATTTGATCACGTAGAGATATTCCTAAAATAGCTCTTTCCATCGCCCGCTCAGTGACTCTGAGCCTTCTTATGAGGCCCATAGTTAGCGACCACGTCTCAGATCCGTAATTGATTACTGGCACGCACTGTTCGAAGACTTTGGTCTTCAGGTGATGAGGGATTTTGGAAGAAAAGATGTCACGAAGTTTCCCGAACGCTCATTTAAGTTTAAAATGTAAATTTTTCTAAGTCACAATAGTCATATTGATGTGATTATGTTCTCTTGTTTCATTTGTGTTGTTTGGTGCGTATTAGTTGAGGTCAAAAGCTTGTAACGCCTCAAACCATAAAAGTTGTGAAGCAGTAATAGATTCAAAAGTATCAGATGAAACGTAATGGAGAATCTAGAGTTATGGGATGCGTTTGATTGAAACTCAAACATTTTTCAAACCCATTGCTCAAACATTTATACTAACTGTCGTTAATAAGTTAATAAAGTTTCTCGAAGTAATAAAACATTTGCATAACTAAATGCGCTTAGTATGTTCTTCTTCTTGGTAATTATTACCTATCCTTACCCCATGTACTTAGAAAATTATTTTTTAAAATTTCTTTGGAATATTTTGTAAGAGCTTCCATTTGTCTAAATTCAACACCGCATGGGAATGCTTTTGTTGGTGAAATAACCTACCTTATCTGTCGCGCTAAAGTAAGTTTTTGATAAAAGTTAATAAAAATAAATAATACTCACGTCCATGCAATTATTAATATTGTTGGTAATCTTGACATCGACCTCCACAGTTTCTCCAACCTTCAGCGCTGGCGGAAGGGAGAAATCCAGCTGTATTGGTCGGAAGACGTTTATAGTTCTTGGGGCAGAGAATCTTAGTCCACGGTTGGATAGCGAGAGAGCCCACAGAGACCAACGCCCAGCTTCAGAAGGCGCTGCGATAGTCACGCCATCAGTTGATAGTTGAGTTCTGTTGAAAAATATACTATATTTAAATTTCATTCAGATATAAGTTAACTGTAAGTTGTTGGTTATTGAAATGTTTAAGAAGTTGAATAACAAAGCCCGTAGACCGTGCTAGCTTTATAGCTTTAAAGTCCATGCCTAAAAGTTCTCGTTTATAAGATTTGAGTCTGCGAATTGACGATTAAAATCATCCATTACCGGTCTTCTGTAGTGCGGGTATCAGAATATACATACTAAGACAAAGAACACATCGCCATCTAGACCGCTAAAGTAAGCGTTGCTTGTATTATGGGTACTAAGATGACTAAGATGAAGGAGGGTTTAGACTGCTGTCCACCACGGTGTCCACCAAAGTGCGGATGTGTAGACTTCACACGCTTTTGAGAACACCAGGGAGAACTCTAAGGCATGCTGGTTTCCAGACGAAGTTTTCCTTCACCATTAAATCAGTCACATTTTATTGCCTACATTAAAAGATTCAAGATTTGAGGGATTATCTCACTTATTAGCCCAGTGGTTAGGACTTCACATTCAGGGGCCTGAGTTCTATTTCCAGCACGCATCTCTGACTTTTCTAAGTTATGTGCGTTTTAATTAATTAAAATATCACTTGCTTCAACGGTGAAGGAAACCTGCATGCCGGAGAGTACTCCATAATGTTCCAAAGACGTGTGAAGTCCGCACTGGACTACGGCCTAAACCCTTTTCATTGTGGGAGGAGACCCGTGCCCTGTATTGCGCAGGGTTGATTTGATGAAGATGACGATGATCTCACTCATATAAATTGTTATAGTAAGGCAGAAAGTGTCAGTAAATAAGATGGGTCCGAGAGAGTCATTGAAAGATTAATTTAAAGATGTTAAGATAATGACAGTTTTTAGCCAATACATATTTGAAAATTTAATGTATGTTTTATAAATTTAATTTTATAAATTTAAAATGGATATAAAAATTTTCGGAACCGACAGGATTTGAACTTGCAACTCTCGGGTAATCGCAGCCTGAGCGCTTTCACCAATTAAGCTACGGCTCTCCTACCGTCGCTGCCGAAAATTAGTACATGCCTTTCACATCAGTCTTATAGCGACCGTAGCGTCATCTAGTAGGAAACGTTGCAGTTTCGATCTACACCATTGCTTTTTTTTATAATTTTATAATTTTTTATTAGTGTTTTTACCTACACTTGGAGGAATTATCAATTTAATTAAATGTATGTTCACAAAAATATATCTAAATTTAAGAGAAAATGTGACTGCAATATTTTGAACACAAAAATAAACTTGTCTTGACTTGTGCAATATACTAGACTACATAAAATAAGTTATTGATTTAAAGGAAATTGTATACAATTTCACAATAAACTACCAGTTAATATCTTGGAGATGTCTCTGAAAAAGCTCAAAATTATTGCATTAACCAAGTTGGGATTCAAGGTGTGGGCTTCTTCTTAGACTAGGGCGCGTTTGGAACTCTCGTAGTTATCGCCATCAACTCACTTCTATGTCATATTTAACATGTAATGTACGCATCAAAAGTGCCATCTACGAGTAGGTATATGACTATTTGAATAAAGAATATTTGACTTTGACTTTGAAGTAGGCCCATTTGGAATAGTGATTTATTGTATTAAACTACCGTAATAGTTTAATGTTTAATTCTTATATCAAGTAACCCCTAGCTCAATTAAGGGATCATGCAAATTGTTCGACATGATATTACGTTAATATCGTACATGCGTGTTACAAGCTCGGACCAGTTACTGTATGATAATTAAAGTGAACAATGAAATGATTTTATCGAAAAACAATATCCGCAAACCAATTTGATGGGTTTAACTGACATTGCGGAATTAATGAATGCAATACTGAAAATGCTTTTTTGGCTAGCTATTGCATCACTGGTTTCATTTTGCATGGCGGTTATGAGTGTTTATTATGTTGAATTTTAATTAACAAGTAGTTATTGATTTGGACGATTATGGTTTATTGGTTGGACATGATTGATGGCTGGAGGTACGGAGTTTCTGCCGCACCTTGGTAGACATTTCATTTTATAAAGCTGTAAGGCAAATAAGAATTTAAAGTATCGTGAATAAAGTTCATTGTCGGCTGTTCGTTGTAATTGACAGCTGAATTTCACGTAAATTTTCCTCGAACTAGTGTCGAACAACCCATTCGGGGCTTTCGAACCCATTCGACATGAGCGAGTTCGCGCGACGCGGCACGACACACACACACACACACACATACACGTCAGTGAGTTAAAGAGTATATTTAATATTTATTTTGAAAACTATTGTGATAAATAATATAATATTTTATTTGTTGTTTACCAAATTCGGTACATGTTTTCTCACATTCAATGTGTATTTTTTTACTATATTAAATCCTTGTTTGATTTGTTGAGTCATCGAATTATTTCTACATGTCCCGTTTCAAATTGATCCACGCGTCTGGTGATCTGGGTTTATCGTGCTTCAGGTCTGATATAGTCCATCCACTATGTCTGTCAATACAACGATTAAATAACATTTGGTAACCACGTGAATAAGTTTAACCACATTTGACGGCATTTCTTCCCTTCCCTCTGCCCATCTCTATAATGCAAAATATCACTTAGAATTAAGCTGTGAAGTCGTGTATAAATTACACAATATTTTCCTTATATAACACTGGAATGTTTCCCACTTGCTTTTCTGGGAAAGATAGGCCAAATGTTGTATAGATAGAATACACCTATTATCTATACACAAACTCTCATGGTTTCGACTAGAACCGTCTCTCCTAAGAGACAAGGCCGGTGCCCAGCAATAAATAAACTGCGGGTGATTATGATGTTGTGGCAGGGCCGACATGCGTGACCAATATGGCCACCCATAACTCATGCCCAATCGGATTCAGTAATATGGACTGTTTGTTCTACAAGCATCATATACCAGTCCCCCTTCGCCCCGAAACAATATCAAATTCATGTTATTTTCTGTGAAGCATAGTGAATATTTCGTACATAAAATTACCAATCTACACGGTTTCATAGTGAAATACAAAGGCGTTGAAATCAGACTGAATTTATATTAATTTCAAAAGTCAAAGTCAAAGAGATATTATTCAAATAGGCACTTTTGATGCGTACATTACATGTAAAATATGACAAAGAAGTGAGTTGAAGGCGATAACTAAATCCGTCAACTTAAAACTAAAGCTACGAGAGTTCCAAACGCGCCCTGGTCTAAAAATAAACCCACGACAAACTTAGCCGGTTGTTTTTATCACCATCTCACATTATCATTCAAAACTATTAAAATAGCAATCTGGTTAGAGCAAAAACTATTATATTAGCACATAACTTAAGCCGTCGAATCAAAGCTTACAGACATTGCTGCGTATAATGATGAGGACTCATTCATAACGAAAATATCATAATAAAAACGAGGGTATTTTTTCTCTTTGCCGTATCTAGTTGGCTGTATAAGTTTAGCAACTCTCCAATGGACTATAATTCCATCAGCCGTCACGCGGCTTTTTCATTTCCTCCAACATTTGCTCCGATGAAAACATTCCTGGGTCGGACGATGCACTTTGTCATTCGGTAGCGCATAACTTACAACCTACATACGAGGTGGCATATAATAGATTTATGGAAGCAGCTTGGCCTGTTTTATTTATTTTATTATTAAATTTACAAAGTGTTATTACTATCTAGTTCCGATACTCTCTCAGCTGGTGCGTAAAATAAATTAAAAAGCAATAGAAATAGATCGATTTACGGAGATTATTTGTCATTCTCTTCTTCTTCTTCTTTATGTAGTTTATCTGCTCTCATGCTTTAATTCCTTTATTAAAGATTCTGAAACAGTGAGCTTGCGAACATTAACACCTAATATCAAAATAACCATTAAATCATCAAAACGGATGACAAAATGTTGTAATGAATTTAATTATTATAACACTCCTAAGTTTATTTTCGATCCCTTTTGCGCAAAGAGTTTCAAACATACAGCCAATTTTTTACTGCTCGATGCGTGTTATGTGTATGAATTAAAAAAAAATAGTCTGTCACTCAGACGTTTGCCAGATGATAAACGGCGCCGTAAAGAAAAAGAAGTTATTCTAATCCCCGCTATTAACAAAAAAATATGCGATTTAAGTTAACAGCACACCTACAGATATTTTAAATACATTTTAATATTTATAATTATATTTTAGAATTCCATGGAAAATAAAAATAGTGAATTGGTAATCTTCATCGAGATTGGGACTTTGCTACATTAAAGATCATATTCCAGTGAATTTTAATAATTGCACTATACAAAATGTATAATTACTACTACAATAAATAAATTATTTCTATTAATAGTTAATACTGTACTCATTAATGGATGACATTGGGTTACTAGGACTGGCAGTTAATGATAACAGTAAGCTTCCTGTTTCCGAATCTTTTGGAGGTTTCATATTATGGGAGCAGATAAAGCCTTGTATGAATCTGTTGATAGTAAGGTATTAAAACACTCATGTGACACTATAAGCCCACACTTGTGTTTTAATACCCCTTATTTTACAACAGTTCATTAACTACTATATAATACCTACATATGACCTTGTCTACTTTTTTAAAGCCAGATGCGAGCTACAGATTTGTGCGTGACCCAAGTTAAATTGTTAGCCTTTATTTGTGTTTCCAGAGACCGCTTCCACGTTGCATTCCGGTCGGTCGGTCGGTCGGTCGGTCAGTCGGTGCGTCAATCAGTCAATCAGTCAGTTAGTCAGTCAATGAGTCAATCAATCAGTCAGTCAGTCAGTCAGTCGGTCGGTCGGTCAATAGGTCGGTCGGTCGGTCGGTCGGTCGGTCGGTCGGTCGGTCAGTCAGTCAGTCAGTCAGTCTTCTAAACTCACAACAAGCCCACAGGGCACCATGCGTCTCCTCTCAGAATGCTGGTCAAGTGCGAGTAAGTAGACTTCACACGCCTTTGAGAATATTATGGAGAACTCTCAGGCATGCAGGTTTCCCCACGATGTTTACCTTGGCCATTAAATCAAGTGATATATTTTAATTGCATTAAAAAGCACATAGCTCCCGAAAGACCCGATGTCACGATTAAGTTAAGTTTGTACCTCACTGCAAGTTATATGTATGAAGATGGACCATTTTTAATTTAACCGAGTAATACAGATTCACTTTTTGAATAACAACAAAGAGAAATAAAAGTGGTTTAAAAAACTTTAAAAATAATATAAATAAAGTTTAATTTAATAAGTTATTCAAAATTTTTAATGAGTTATGTTTTAAATACGAAAATATTCACTTTATTAAATTAAATTTTTAATACAAGCAGTATTTCGGTTTGCATTGGCGCGAGAAAAAAAAAACCTTCGCCATTTTACGCTTCGCATCATTTGCCATAATTAATATTTTGTTAATATTTTCGCTTTGTGGTTGATTATTAATAATTTAAAATATCCAGTATAAGTTGTTAAATAATAATCACGAATCGCGAGTGAATAGCCTGTTGCCTCCAAAATCAAGAGAGCCTATGAAACTCTTATACAGTGGAAAAACAAAAAAAAAATAGCCAGTTAATTTTTGAGAAAGTATTTTAAAGTTTAGCCTGTTTTATTCGCGCAAGTGAGGAAATTCAGCAAATGCTTGAGAAACCTAAACATCACATAGTATTAAGATACTCACGTATAGTTAAAGCACTTCCACATCCAAAGTCTATCATGCGTCGCGGGTGGTACCAGATGAGCTGGAGTATGGGTCGTTGGCGCACTCCTCTGTCTGTATAGGACTCCACCACCGCAGGCCCCACCACCTACGAAGAGCGATACACCTGCTGACACGAATTCTGGACCTGGCTGCTCCTCATGTTCTGGCGGCCTGGTGAAAAATTAATCTTATTTTAATTAAACTCTTTATTTTCACACCACTACACAAAATAATTGGCGAATAAAGAAAAACAAAGATCCAGTGGAATACAAAAGGCGGGCTTATCGCTTAGTTGTTAATAATCTTGCATTTAATAAAAGTTCAATTCTTAAGGAAGGCTATATACAACGTGTTAATGAAAACCGAAATATTACTTCACAGGTTTGCAAGGCACATTATTTATTGTCTCAGAAACTTATCTGTGGAACCGAAAAGTTAATAGTTTTTGAGTAAACTACTGCCATGGTTAGTACTGAAAAAAATCTCATATGTATATGAGATTTATGCAAATTTTGTTTTTTTTAATTTCCAATTTCTTTAAATTCAGTTACACGTTGTATTGCTGTAGGCTTCATATCACTTTTCAATTTTCACTCCCAAGGGGTTTAAACAGGGGTTGAAAGTTTGTTTAAAAGTCCATCATATTTCAAGTTCTTTCAAAGAAAATTGGTATTGAGATTTACATTTAAAATAGTTGAATACCTATAAACATCTGTTTATGGATTGTATAAAAAAAATCCCCAATGTGGTTTAATTGGGGTAAAAGTTTATCAGTTAGAAAGCGTTAACCTCAGGAAATGTCAAAGTAAACCAAATTCGAAATAGGTCTTTAAATGGTGATTTTGATATGAATGTTACATAGAGAATGTGTGAATGGTAGTGAATTGAAGGCGTAACTACATTTGTAAACTTAAAACAATGATTGCATTTGATGGCCGAACTCTTAGGAATCAGACAAACGTGGGTTTGTCGGGTACCTATGGGTTATGAGCACAGGCAGGCGAGTCGACTTCATGTGTAGAGAGTAAAGCGGAAAGGAGTTTGTATGGGAAACTTTTCAGAAGCTCTACGCGAGGAACCGTTTTTACGCCATAAAGTTCTAAGTGAAACACTTCAGTTTATAAGTGTTGCGCTATCTTTATATGACACACGTTTGCCGCAATAAGTCTATTGTCAATAACATAAAAGGAGTTCGATCAGGCGTGCCCCGAGACGAATGGGATAATAGCAATATCCGGGTAAATTGAGTTCTGACAAACCGACTGTATTATAAATTGTATTTTAATTTCAGCTCGAGTTCTTTGTGAAAGAAAGAACAATATACTTTTGGAATGTTGATGCTTTTCTTTTCTATACGATGTTGTTGTTTACTTTCCCAGTACAACGGTAAAACAAGGGGTTGTTTTAGGTTCACTGCTATTCAATCTAGATTCAGAGTCACTATTGTAACTTATCAAGTTAACCTTGGAACTATGATAATCTGTCAAATTTAATAGAGTTGTCAAAATTTGAGATTCCGAACAAGAAACAGAGTTAGACTCACGTTCTCATTTATATAATCTCATCCATAATCTTCAGATAAAAGATTGAATTAAGAAGGTACTTATCTATTTTTGGATGAAATTGATTTCAATTGTAAGGAACTTAAATATTGTGGGATTTTGGAAGAATATATGTAACGATTTACTCAAACCTACCCATTATTTATGTGCAATGTAATATTGGAAATTAAATATAAAATACCTGATCTGTGTCGCATTTCGTATTAAAGTATTTATTTTTCCTCGATATAGCAAATTAGCCATTGAACGCGTCTTTGTCTGCGGTCAATTACGGTTTTTTTATAATTTTTTATTTTAATATTTTTTTTTTTATATGTATCTTATAACTATAACCTATGAATATTATAAATCTTAATAATTTGTGAAGTTTTTACATGTATATGCTATATGTTAATTAAATAAATAAATAAATTATTTGGCATCCAAAAAGGATTTGCCAGCATTATCATCCCTTATGTAACTTAGATAACGAAACTTAATTATCAAAATAATACCTACTAAATGTAATAGTAATGTAACAGATACAACCTTTTCTGGTGCGATATACGCAAATATATCTTAACAACAGACCTGAAACCTGTTGTTTACTAATCCCATGGAAATCCCTTTGTTTCCTGGGTTTATAGTAGCTTATGTTACCCTACCTATTTGCAAGTAACTCTAGACCAAAAATCAGGTCTTTTGGTTCCTTAGTATGGGCGTAAGGTAACAACAAATAAACACACGTTTGTATTAATAACATTGGTATGGACGTATGGATTGAGCAATAATGTTAATAGCATTCTTCGCTAACACCACTAACATTTAGTGAGATATATTATCTAAAACATATAACGCTATTAGCAGGTAAACCCGGAAGCTGTATAATTTATTGATCTGGTATCAGCTTGCTGTGAATCATGCCCTACCTCGCACGAGAGCCTGTCATTAATCAGTACCAAAATGCGCTCTCACATTGATTGATAAGTGTTTCCTAACAAATATGAAATGCGTGAAACCATAACAACTCAAGATGAAAATACCAAGTTTCAAACATGTTATAGCTTGAAAAATGACAGATTTACATAGAAACTTTCTTTCCGTATGTAACTTCTTTAGGGTTGGAATTAAAAAAAAAAATTTGTTAGTACTTTCATCTAAGGCGCTCGAAGAATATTGTTTCTAAATTCTAAGGTGTATCAATCAATATCTAATAACATGTCTTTTATAATGTTCAATGTCATATTTCATTCATTATATAGTTCTACATAGTTAGTGTAAGTGGCCCTGCTGAACTAACAAGATGTAAAATAAATAAATTTAAAAATAAGTAAAAAAATAAATGATAAATTTTGTTTAGTCTCAGATATAAGAAACCTATAACTTACGTCTGATGAACATCAAAACGCGTGTCGGGCGGTGCGCGTGCGCCGATTAAACACATCAAGGAGTCAGTCGGAGCCAGCACACGTAGCTGAAGAGCTGCACGTGGGTACCACCAGCGCCTTTCTTCGATCGCTACTGCTACCTGTAAACAATACAAAATATAAAAACCGTTTACAACCGTTTATTATCGTTTACAATTTTGACGAGAGGAGGGATTGTTTCATTTCATTTCATTTTTCATTGCTGTTACTTAAGCCGTTTTAAATTTCAGCATCGGTTCGTTTTAATTGTATACCTATCACCGGCCCACTAAAAGGCGCCGATACTTCCTCCGAAGTCCACAACGCTGGACAAGTGCAGTTTAGTAGACATCACACGCTTTTGAGAACATGATGGAGGAATCCCAGGCATGCAGGTTTCTTTACGTATGTTCAGATATGTTTTCTTTCACCTCTAAGGTAAGCGATATTTGATGGCTTAAAACGCACATAACTCCGAAAAGTTAGAGGTTCTTGTCGGTATCGATCTCGGTCCCCCCGAACGGGATGCTGAAGACGAAAATACGTTTATATAGTTATTACAGCTTTATATTAAGCGATACATTGTTAAGCCTAGTATGAATCCAACAATAATATGGAACCGCTGGGGGTACCCTCAATTTTTCCGCAGCAACCCTTTTAGTAGGCTTCCCGGTAAAAAAGTTTTTCTCGCGGTTAGTTAATTAAATGAACACATTGGTTATAACAAAGCACCGCCATGATCGTCGTGAGAAGGGTTCGGGTCGTAGTCCACCAAGCTGACCCAGTGCAGATTGGTGGGTCCCACATGCCTTTGAGAATATTATGATGAACTCTCAGGCATGCAAGTTTCCTCACGATGTTTTCGATGATATTTTAATTGCTTCAAACATACATAACTTAGAAAGTTAGAGGTTCGTGCTGGGATTCGAACTCGGCGCCCCGTAAGTGAAGCCCAATTCCTGACCACTGAGCTAATAGACTTCAAATATTATTTCTTAATATAAAGCTTTTACAGATCGATGCATTCAAATTGAACAGAATATTTGTCTAATTCACTAATTAGTTAGTTAGCTTTAACAATTTCCTTAGACACAGATGTATTGTTAGTTTTGTTACGATAATATTGGCAAGTACAATCAATTCCACAAAGATTTCCGCAAAGTAACCCCTGTTTCTATCCAATATATAATATTATGGTTTGAAATTCGATAAACATCAAAGAGGTTACCTATGCTTCGTCAAAGTTAGTAAATAATATTTTTTATTATTAATGAATATTATTTAATCTGAAGTTAAAATTATAACAGTTATCAACGTTGTATTTAAAAATAGTGTAGTCTAGAAATTGAATGTTAGCTATGACATGACTTGACAATATGGCATGCGTTACCTAATTTTATTGTGTGCCCTCCTCGTGCTCAGATCAGATCAATGAATATGTGCATTTGATGTTGTTACGAGTTCAGATTTGCAACCGACTGAACAAAAGGTTGCCAATTCAAGTGTATTTTATTTTTTGAATATTTGTTTTCATAAAAACATTCCGATGTATGTAATAGTTTCAAATTTTGAAACTAACATAATTTAATATGTAGGTAATAGTTTTTTTTTGACAAATATTTGCGTGTGAAGTAATTTGTAGATAACTAATATTTACAAAAAATAATAATAATAGGTATGCAATAATTGTGTTGATTGAATTTTCGATTTATTTTATTTCAAAACCAATTTCGACAGTCCATAATTGTTCTTTATGCGTTATATTCTCTAAGGTGGCAGTACCCTTCAATGAAGTACGACTTTATTTATTATGTATTTTACCAGATAGTAAAACGAAACTTTATGGGCGTGCAAGGTCAAAGTTATCACAGTATTAGACAAAGCATAAGTTTAATATGCATTTAATAAAATCTTTGAGTTTTTGTGCACGGGTACTAAAAAAAAGTAACATGAAGTTAAAAATTTAAATAAATAGCTCGCCAACCCACATTGTTGCAACGTGGTGAGTTAATGTGGGAGTGTATGCCCAGCAGTGGGATGTCACTAAGCAAAATACAATGAGGATAAATCTTTACCGATATTTAAGAAATTTAGCATATACAAAATAGTTTTCTCCACCTCTCCTCTTTCTGCGGGTTTCGAAGGTATTATATGAATGGGCAGTAGCGTCCTCTGTGCCTACTAGTGTCTACTGCAATCACCAGCCTTGGAGATTATGGGCAACCCTCCCATTTGGAGAGGCTCTTAAACCGTAGGCTATTAATAATGCATTGGGTTTAATCCAGTTGCGTCCATAGAGGTTATACACAGGGTATGCACAGGATATAAAATAAAAAGAATCTCCGGTACAAGATTTAAAACTTAAGATGTAGATGGGTTATAGTTACCAAATAATAAAAAAAAAAATAAAGGTTAGGCATTGGGAGAAGAAGTTGTAAAAATCCTACCGTCAAGTATTTCGCGTATAATAGATTTTATTCAATTTTATATCATCTGCATACCCTTCTATGCACGCCACTGGTTTAATCAAGTGATAAATTTTACCTTTAAAATAAACTATTTAAACCTTTAAATTACCTCTGAAAGTTTTGGTTGTTAAGCTTCACGATTCACTATTCTATTAACATCTTCCGGAACGAAACCGGACATATAAATGAAAGGTAGCAGCGTAAATTAATCGCGACGTCCCTTTTCATTAACACTAATAGCACCTCTAGCAGGCCTATTCCGTAGAACCTTTAGCTCTGACAAATTTTATATTTAATCGCCGCCTCTCGCAATTAGTACAATTATTTTACTTGTACAATTACGAAAAACACTTTCGACAAATGAAAACGTTTGAAATTGTTACAAATGTCGCTGCTCATGAATATAATTTTTGACTACCTGGTTCACTGGTGAATTGGTGAATGGCAAGGTCTTACAAGTACAGGGTTTCAGATTCCGGGATCGATCCGACGGGGGCTATTCAGGAATTTATAAATTTTGAATTTTCTTTGATTTGATCTGGTGCGAGGCTTCGGCCGTTGCTAGCTACTGCCGACCGCCATATCCAGAATAGATTAGCCCACTATCATCAGAGACAGCATCATAAATTACTAGCATGTGTATCCAAAGGGTAACTCTTAGTAAGAAAATAAAAAAAATATATATATATATTTATACAACTTTCTTTTAAAAATATGTATATATATTTATATATATATAAAAGAAAGTTGTGTTAGTTACACCATTTATAACTCAAGAACGGCTGGACCAATTTTTGTGATATTAGATTTTTTGGATTCCTATACTTTAGGAATAAGATAGTAAGTTTAAAATACAACATTCATAAAAAAAAAAAATTATCCGCGTTACAAAGTTAGCCGGGACAGCTAGTCTATATATATATTTCTATCTACATTTACAGATTGATTACCAAAATGAATAAATGAATAAGTAGTATTAGAACCCATTGGTTTGGCACGGAGCAATGGCAAGAGACCCGATGGTATGACGCTCTTTCTGTGGAGGTTGGGAAGGTCGCAATGGTGGTTGCGGCTGCTACCAGCGCCGAGCTGACAAGAGGCGGAAACATGAAAACTTTGACAACAGTTTAATTTTTATGCCTTTCAGAGTAGAGGTTTTGGGACCGTGGCCCGAGCTCTTTTCACAAAATTGTCCAAAAAGCGTTAATGAGTACCAGTGATCCTAGAGCTGGCTATAACCTTGCCCAAAGAATTAGTTATGCCACTCTACGGTAGTTTCGAAGACGTTTTGAATTTAATTTAGTTTTATTTTGGTCCATAGGTTAATTTATTTATAAGTGTATGTAATGTTCTGTATATTGAATAATAAAAATAATCTAATTCTCAGAAGTAAAAAAAGTATATTTTTTTTTTTATATCATCTGCTGCTAAGCGATGAGGCTGCCAAATTTTATAAGTTGTTTTGTTATAGTTTTCTTTTGTTTTTGTGGTGTGCAATAAAAGTGTATTCATACATTCATCTGCCCGCTTAGTGCATATTCTGGATGCATGCCCTGGTTCTACAATTTGGCTTGGTTCTATAGATTTTTACTTATACAGTTAAGAGGATTATCTTAGTATCTAATGCAGGCATACGTAAGCCTAATTTGATTGAAACTAACCGTATTACTACTGCATTAAACCAATTAGTGTAAGTCAACATGTATATATAAAGATTAACAGATATATATATCTATACATATATATTATTATATATAACAACCTATATTTACATAAAATTTATGAAAGAAACCTTAAATCTTCAGACTATTTAGGTCTGACGGTAGACGGGATATCAAGAAACAAAATGCTTTAAAAACCTGATAGGAAAAATCTGATAGATGTAAAATATACGTAACTATTGCGTGAGCTGAGATAAAAAAAGATAAAAATAGTGATAAATACCACGAATCTTTTGTAGATACATATTTATTGACCCTAGTTTGGTGGTCATAGGACGTTGGAACACAAACAGACTGGCGGAGTGTAAATGAACAAAGTTAGTACATAAAACTAGCTCCGCTAAGTAAATAACAATAAAATTAACATAAAATTCATAGCAGAGCCCAACGTAACAGCGAAGTATAGGATTAGGGGGTAACTCCAACTATTCTCGTTAATAGGGTAATAGTGGAGGTAATTTGGAGGAAAATTACCTGTGCTATGTTTTGATGTAACAGTTAAACAGTTTCAAATAAAAGTTATTCAAAACAAACAAAATTTCAACAACAAAAAATATAACGATGGTTATATTCGCGATGATGGGTCCAAATTAAAATGAATTATATAATATATACCTACCAAACATCATTCAGAAGATTTTCAGGAAAACGCTTTACATATAAAAAAAAACAATTGAAGTACCAAAAATAGACAATATTTGTATTTGCCATTTTGAAGAACATGATATATCGACATAACTTAACATTTTATCAACAAGTTAGAAACTACACTCTAATTACATTTGTAATATTTTATACTACGTATGAGTTACATGGGAAATCTTCCGTCTAGAACTTCAACTTTTCAGTATTTCGTGGTACCAGGCAAACTAAAACAATCCTTTCAGCGACTTCTTCTTATGTAGTTAAATAATCTAATAAGTCTTGCCTGCGGTTAATAGTAGCCTAAATAAGTACACGCAATGCGTTGTTAAAAAAAGATAGCCCATTCCGAAGATTGATCTTATCGACTCATTACCAACCTACTACAGGGCACGGGTCTTCTCTCACAATGAGAAGAGGTTAAGGCCGTAGTCCACCACGCTGGCCCAGGACTGTTGGACTAAAAGATTAGCCAGGATAAAAGACTGCTCTTTGTGCGGGCTGAGGGCTGACAGACAAACAGACTGGTAAATATTTGGTTTGGTCTAGTAGGTAATTTATAAGCACATTATATAGCTGTTTCCCGCGCCGTCGTTCATTACGGTTTTTCACGAATCCCGTGGAAAGCATTTGTTTTCCTGGGATAAACTCCGTCCTTTCAACTAACTCTATGCCAAAAATCAAGATGTTTCGTTGCTTAGTTATGGCGCTTAATAAGGCCAAACAAACACACTTTCGCATTTATAATAATTGTAAGGAGTACTACTTCTCTAACTTAAGATCTAAGCTCTTGTCAGTGGAACCCTTTCCAACCTCCTCTATCCATGTCCATCTCTCATTCAAACCTTTATTAGTACCCGTCCCAACCTTTCGTTTTATTTGTCCTACAAAATCCAGCTTCAGTCGTTTTCTTCCCCTCTTTCCCGCTACTTGGATCTCGCTATTAAGCGATAACGCCGCGTTTTGTATTCTACTTCTTTCTTTATGTTTCTGTTTATAATGCATATTTTAATGTAATGGTAATTTTGTATATTTTAAAGAGTTTAATAATTATATTCGTGATAGATTCATCATTTCTCGGTAGGTGGTCCATCAATTGGCCATCATCAGTTCGGAGTAGGTATTTTGCATTGCTTCTAAAAGTACAATGCAAGTTACAAGGTTCAGCTTTAATGGTAGTAATTAAATGTATTGCTTAGCTGTTCTTATTACTCGGTCGTTAATTGCTTAATTGCAAACCTGTAGGTGCTATTAGTATTCTATACAGTTATTTGAAAGAGGTCATCTAGGTTTAAAACGTAGCCATGCCGCTAACTGATTTAGCGTTCCGATACGTTAAAGCGTACGTTTTAGCAGTATGATTTTAATGTAATTTGCATATTCCTAACAGGTTAGCCCGTTACCATCTGGTGTAATGTAATAACAGTCAAGAAGCAAAAGAAGAAGATAACAGTCAAAGGGCTGAGTTGTTAGTGGAAAAAAAATCTTAGGAGGCCGGAAAACTTTGTGAAATCTTTACAGTGGGCATTGGTCGTAGTGAGGATCATGAACGTAACACGGATGAGGATGGCACATCCAGAATCGAACAAATCCTGAATACAATTTAAAAAAAAAGCTTAAATTCGCTATGTCTAGTCTCACCTCTTTATGCAGTAGACGCACGTGGAAACTGGCTACGTCACTAACAGGCTCGCCAGCCCCTGTGACGTAATACACGAGCAGAGAGCTGACCGGCGCCATGTCAGCTGTCACGGGGAATCTGTGGGCAAATGGATAAACTTTATTGGAGTAAAACCGTGTGTATACATTTTATTGGGGTCAAAGCTGTGCTTCGATTTCCATTTTGCGAATTGGGTATCTTTAAACATATTTTTTAACGATGCACAATCTACCTTACAGGAGCGAATTACGTATCCATTCGGGGCAGCGCCAAACCGGTCGCTCGTACCTTTCTACTGAGCTACGCGATGGCTCGCAGTACAGAATTACCTACACTGGATTTATTAGTGTGCTACCTACTGTATACTGTATTGCTTTTGGTTAAAATATGATATTGTATATATTTAAACTTATTCGATTTTAGAGGAAGGTGCGACGTCTAAATATACTCAGTGTGAGTTTCAGGATGCGAAGTATACTAATTTTAGTACTTTGTGTTATAATTAAATAAAATAATTCGCATGTTAAAGGGCGTCATGTCAGATGATATGGGAAAAGCATTCAAAATGATATAGCTCGCACCGTGGTAACAACATGGAATCATTTTTATTACGTAAAAATGAACGGTTCGCACGGGATTTAAAACAATTATAAAAAATATTAAAATCAAGCTATTAAATCTTTACTAATATTTTAAGCTCAAGAGTTTTAAATCGCTCAAACACGATTATTTATGGAAATACCGGTTCGTTCGGTTTCTTGTTAAATAGTCCATTTATCAAGGAAGGTTAAAAGCTAAATAACATCACACTACAACCAATAATAGCGAGGCATCATTGCGAAATGCTGCAAAAACGGGAAAAAATCCTATGAGTGCTTACTGACTCTTTTTGTTCCCTTTAAAAGTTCTTAAATTACGCGAAGGACTGCTAGTAAAATACTCAAAAACGTAAGTGTTAGAAAAGTAACCTAACATAAAGGTGGGTCAAAATAATGTGGGAATGCTTTAACGGAACTGCGTATTGCTTTATGTAAGCAAAATGTTACAGAACGGATAACAATGTCACCTCGGGCCATGGCCCGACAGCCGATATGGGCTGTCACACGCTTGTTATGACATAACCGCTTTGTTTTGTATACCAGTGTTATTTGTTACGTCAAAATTGACATTCTCTCGGTCCGCTTCACTGAGGCCTCGTACCTAGTAAGAGTTGTGAAATGTTAACTGAGCCCACTTAACCGCTTTAGAGCAACGTCGTGGATTGCAAGCTACTTCTCCCTTATAACCGTGTGCTGTTGTCCAGTTGCAGTAGAACATTCATTAAGTTTATTTTATTCGATGAGAAAAGCGTTTGGGATGAAGAGATAGACACTAAGAGACAGAGGATAAAGACACACAGATATAGACGTACACAGACCAACACACAAAGAAAGACACATAGAGAATGACACACAAAGACCGACACGCAGATAAAGACTCTCAGAGATAGACCGACAGAGCTAGAATGTTATGGTCATACTACATGTGTTACTTTAAAACTACAGCTCCAAACGCTTCGTGGTATAAGAAGTAACTCACTACGAACTTATTATCACCATCGCACAGTGCTACATACATTAGTAGCTCCACTACAATATATTTTCTCACATCTATATTCGTACAATATAAACTTTTGAATATTAAACAATAATAAAAGCATACATTCATAAAGAAAATCTCTTTATTTTATTTCTTATTATTTAAGGCAAAAGATTTGTTTTTTTTTTTCTATTTTAAAAACAAACTTTGCACTAAAAAGTAATGAAAGGATTGTTTAAATAATAAAATAAGTTTATAAAATAGACTATAATCCCAATGACGGACAAACATCTTCTGTGTCATAGGAGAGATAGTTAAGACTTCCTTTCATTTTATTTGTTCATTTATTTAAAAACAGTCTTTCATTTTTCTATCTTAAATACATACTTAACACTAAAAGTACGTACGTATATTAAAATATGAAATCAATACTAAACATAATACAATAAGTTTTTAAAAAAATAGACTTTATAATACCAATGCCGGGCACTGTCTTATAGAAAAGATAGTTAAATCCTGTCTTATAGGAGAGATCTTAAAGAGAGTATTAATACTAAGGTTCAACGTGCAATGTGGTTTAGTAAACAAAATAGCCAAACTGTTAGCACCAATTTGCGTCAAAAACCCGTTTTACAAATCCTCGCAAAACTCTGATCTGATGGACATTCTCCCTAACGCAACGCAATCAGTTTGAGAGAGGTCTTACCGCATTTTAAAAATAAAGGCCATTACACACTCCAATAAACACAATCGCGTCCATAGCTATGGGATTAACCTGAATCGAATTTACAGGCCGGTAATTATTCTTTGGGCCCACTCAATTTTCAATTCCCGCTTCCGTACCGTATAATTAAATGGACCAAATTTGTATCGTTCTCGTTGCAAGTAGACACCACGTATAGTTAAAGAGCTAGGGGTGATTTTTTATACAGTTTCATAATTCTTTTATTTCAAGTAGTTTCCTGTTAATACTTTCTTGCAGTTTATTATTGTTTTCCAAAGATAATGACTGTTTTATGAAGACTGAGTACGTAAGGCGTTATTTTAAGAAGACTGAGTACGTAAGGCGTTAGTTATTCTAGGAACAAAAACCAAGAAGAAACTAGCCTTGTGCTAACTCACACAATTATTATGTCTCTAAAATAAAAATAAATAAAATCTGTAAAATAAGGAAGTTTTCCTTTCCATCCATTTTGAACTTTGCATATGCTTTTGTGATAATTATGCTTATAAATATGCTTTTTGGATAATTTGGATGATGAAATGAAAAGTAAATCTGGTAATTGGATGTTGAGATGAAAGATTAACGTTTGTGAATTTAATAATGCTGAAAAGGCATTAACAATATTTACGGTACATATTTGAGATTAGGAGGCAATATTGTTTTGAAGATTTAATAATAATAATCCTTTATTGCCATACTTTATTGTTAATACAAGATCTTGGACTAAATTATTACCAATTTATTATTAACAATATGGCAAATAGCTGCAAACTCAACCTTATGCTGTGCATTGGCAAAAAATGCTCAGCGCTGACTTTCAGTCTGCTACAAAATCAAACTGAGTAAACAACCGCGTCGCATTTTGCCTAGCAAAATGTAAAATTTGGATAGGATTAAAAACTGTAAAAATCCATACACCACCTCTTACACTATTTGTATCGTTCCCATAGCGTAGGTATTAATGATCCCCCCTTTTTAATAACCTCGTAAATCGTTTCGGGATTTATTGATTTCGGAACAAATTTAGCGACAAAGCGCTTCGCATTTTATTGCTTTTAAAATATGCGCGAAAAGTTCGTTATTGACTTTGTAGAAAGTACGGACCGGTCTGTTTCCATCTACGTTTTATTAAAAAGCCCTGAATAAACGTTGGCTTTTTTTCCTTTTAGCAAAAAAAATAATATGAAAAATCGGATACAGTTGGAAAGTGCAGTATTTTTTTCACTGACAATATACTTTTGTTCGCGACTTCTAAAAATCGTACATAAATCATCATCATCATCATCATCAAATCAATTGATTGAAGCACTGCTAGACAAAAGTCCTTTGTAGGGAGTTGCAATGTCATCCAGCTTGCGTTTCAGCGTTTATCTTCGATTCGTTTGAGGTTTTCGGTTCACCTCGTAGGGGATCCATGTGTAAAAACTTTGATATGGAGGGTTGGTTTAATCTTGACAATCAATGTACGTGTACTGTTGGACACAGTGGCGTGCATAGATGGTATGCACAGAGTAGGCAGATGATATAAAATGAAGAAAATCCTCCAGTACGAGTTTTATAAAACCTAAGGATAGGCATTTAGTAAAGAGTTTTTAAAAGCCTACCATTAAGCATTTATAACTCGTACTATAAGTTTTCTTCACTTTGTATCATCTGCATACCCTGTGCATACCCTCTATGCACGCCACTGGTTGGACATAGGTATTTTGTATGGAGTTCCATATGCCACGGTCTTGGGCAGCTTGCAATTGCTTTATTGCTATCTGTTTTCCTAGTAAGGGCCACCTATCGCTGCGTTTACGGTGCGGAGTCACTATTCTAGTACCTTGGGTTAGGAAATTAAACACATATTATAACCTCTATAGTATAAAAAATATTATTTAAATCGGTTATAATTGGTCGGAGTTGTGATATAAACCGTCAAACCCTTTCATCCCCTCTCCCAAAGGAACCGAGCTTAATGTCGGGATAAAAAATATCCTATATTACTTCTAACACTTCCAAGAATATGTGTACAAAGTTTCATGAGGATCGGCTAAGTAGTTTTTGCGTGAAAGCGTAACAAACAAACTTACATTCACATTTATAATATTAAGTAGGGAAGTAGGGATAGCAATAAGCACTGTACGAAGACTTTGTGCAGTTAAACTGTCTAGTTCTGATTTTTTTTATGTATGTCATATCGCACAAAATAACTCTTCTTCTTATTTGTTACAGTATTGACAGACAGGTCGTGGTCGTCATCTGGGTGTTGAGGCTCGCTTAACAATCCGTCGCCACTCTTCTCTAACGGTTGCCTTTCTTGCGCATTCATGTAGAGGACCCTCGATTGTGGCCTTCACTTGGTCCGTCCATCTCATCGGTGATCTACCACGTGCTCTGGTACCTTCTACTTTCCCTTGATCCACAAGACGCTCAATTGACACGTCACGTTACGCCTGGACACGTGACCGAAGAAACTAAGAATTCGCTCTTGAACTGCAGAAGATAGGCGCTGTTTGATGCTGAAAATATCTCTAGAAACCCTTTTCACCTCAAATTATCTATATCTTCGGTACATTGCCACCAAAAAACTCCTGAGTACCCAAACCACGAAGTTTACCCAATGATTTATCGTGGTCCAACATAACTTCGTCCATTACAGTCCGGGTTCACCTAAAGACGTCTCTTTAACTTCAATTACTTTTGAAGTTAAATGAATAGTTTCGTATTAGCAGAGGTAACATAAATGGGTATATATTTAATGTGGTAGAACTCAGTAAGTGGAGAATTCAGGTAACTACCGTATTAACATATGATCCATACGAATATTATCCTTCCACTGTACTGATGAAGGTATAGTTAGTCATCCCCAGTCTGTGTTACCAGCATCATCCCCCTTAAAATCGAGGAAGGTGTGTGATGGATTCAATATCTCAGAACCAAGTCACCCTACCAGTTCCTTCAGAAATTAAAAAAAACTGTATTGTTAAATACTACGACTCACCCGCCTAACTTTCACAAAAGGGCGGTTGGTAGACTCGTAGCTTTAGTTTTATGTTTATATAGTTAACGCCGTTATCTCACTACTGCATTTAATTATTGATAAAAAATAATAAAGTGCCAAATCAATTTTTAATAAAGAAATATGCCTGGTTTTTTGGAAATTTGTCTGAGGGCCACCACCAGCTGAGATTGCAGGCAAGGGCTAACTTGAAGTAAAAAAAAAGGACTACATGTGGTCGAAGCCTGTGCACTGCAAGTGGATTATAAATATGACCCCTGGGAATAAGTTAACACAACGAAAAACAATATTAACAGCTAAAAAAAAGTTTTTAATTATACAGACACTTAAAATATGGTGCACTATGTACACAATGTCCCAGCGGGCTCCGAAACAATTTGTCTCTTGTCATCAAACGACACCCGCGGGTTCAAATTACATTGATTCATTAGCGGGCGGTGCAGTTAACCTGACGTTGTGAATTAATTTTGTATAAACTGTTAAAAGTATATTGTTTTCCACGCTATTGCGATGTGCAAACCATTAAATCAGCAAAATATATCAATCAATTTTCAAAAGAGGTGGAGTTTACAAATTTGGTGTTTTTTTTTATAATAATATGATTTTTTATAATTAATAATAAAATAAACTATTTAAAACTAAATAAAATCTAAAACGTCCTCGAAACCACCGCAGCGAGGCACAGTTCCTAAGATGCTGGCAGCATTGCCCCTTTGGATGGCCAAACTAATTCGTTGGCCAAGGTAACTGCCGGCTCTAGGATCACCGGTAGACTCGATAACCCTTTTCGATAATTCTTTGAAAAGGGCTCTTGCCTCCGGACCAAACAAACAACAAAACAGTTTTTTTTTCTTGATTTTATTTTAGGTTATATTTATATTTTAAAGAAACAATATTACTATAATAAAATATTCAATTAATAATAATAATAATATTAACATTTTTATAAAAATATAGCACCATTATTAACTTATTGCCAGTCCATAACAGTGCACGGGTTTCCTCTCAAAATGAGAAGGGTTTAGGTTGCCATCTTGGAGCAGATTTATAAGATGCGCTGTTAAAACCACAAAGAACATCTAGCGTCAATCAATCTTAGCTACAGCTACATCGTCGTACCTTTATTCTTATGACATAATCATTCCCAATCCTAAGGAGGGCTAACATCAAAATATCACCATCAACATCATATAGACCCATTAGCGGCCCACTACAGGGCACGGGCAAGGTAGAAGGCACTAGAGCACGCGGTAGGTCACCCATGCGATGGACCGATCAAATCAAATCTTCCGTGGGAGGTCCCTTGCATGAGTGTACCAGACTATCTGCAAACAGGGAGAAGTGGCGAATGATCGTGAGGCGAGTAACAACTGCCACAAACAATGTCCCACCGTGATGACAACGACCACTCTGGCAAGAGTGTTACGACAAAGAAGAACAGGGCACGGGTCTCCTCCCACAATGACGAGGGGTTAAGGCCGTTATCCACCACGCTGGCCCAGTGTGATTGGTGGACTCCACACACCTTTGAGAACAGTATGGAGAACTATCAGGCATGCAGATTTCCTCACGGTGTTTCGGTTCACCGTTGAAGCAAGTGACATTTTAATTGCATAAAACGCACATTACTTAGAAATGTTAGAAGTTTGTTCTGGGATTTGAACTGGCCCCCCGAAAGTGTAGTCGAAGTCCTACCCACTGGGCTATCACCGCTTCACAATACATAACATCAAAATATGCTGGAACCAAAATACCTGTCTGTCTGTTCAAGTTTGAAGAAGATATAATATGTCGTGCCGACCTTTCATAACGTGGCATGAGGGAAAAAAGAAGAACGAAAATAGGTAAATATATATTTCTTAGTAATGCATCATGCAAGCCCAATCATGCATCCATCAACAACCAAGAGTAATATATATCTTACACCTATATCTTACTGCCTACGTCCTAGAGTAGCTAACGAGCTCCTATGCAAACAGAGACAATAAGCCCTCGTATAAAGTGTATAGAGGCAATTTGCTAATCGATCAAGTCCGTTTCCAGGTCAATTAGTTTATCAGCCGTGTCAACTAGCTACAACGCCGCAATTACTATACGCCTATCGGGGATCAGTAACAGTATCGAATTAATATAAGATCGTTTTTTTAACACAAAAAGAACCATATAAGTGTTATACGAACTAAAAAGTAAATATTTTTTTGAATAACCTAAGTTTAAACACTATGTGCTACAATTAGCTTTCAGTCGCGAAAAAATATGCTATAACTACCTATATATATATACCTACCTACTTCTTATTTTCACAGAAAATGTGGGTGTACCGCGATGTACTGAATTTACAACTTGTAGCCGAATTACGAAATACTGTTGAAGGGCGCATAAGTATATTTTACAAGGAATCATCGTGTATAAATAGTAAAACATAAGAAGAATATTTATTTTCCATACAAACTAATTGAAAACATTTTAAGTGTTTACTTATGACAACCATATTGAAGATAAAAGACCATAAAAGTCCCGCTCGCGCGCAATGATGATAAACCGGTTTATGCACTTAGCTTACATAAACTAGCTGTTTCATGGATTTTTAAGGAACTTTCTGGGAATCGTGCGTTCGTAGGTGGGTGGTTCAAGAAAGGATATCTACTTTGTAAATCCCACGGGAACAGTTCCTGCGTGTTGTCTAGGGTAAGAATTATACTTTTTTATTTTCCAGAATGTACGTAGTTAAATTTTTGGCACAAACAAACCAACTCTCCAGCTTTATATATTAGTATAAGATAAACTGATGTCTTATTTTGTACGTAATTCTACCTTTGAGATAACGAAGTGTCACGGTGTCGAAACAAAAATCTGGTCTTTTTACGGAACGGTGCCCTTCGCAAGGGACTTTCCAGGCAAGGAGAGAGTATGAAATCTATAGTGACCTAGGTAACGCATTATATTGTAAATAACTATAAAACGTGCAGTTGTCGCTGAAAATAAATGTGACAATTCAATTTTTCCAGCTACAATAAAAATAATCGCACCGAGCATATAAACAAAATATATCGTCCAATACGTCCGTGTCAGGATGGAAACAAGATTATGGGTGTGATGAATGGGCCCCGCGGGTCATAACGTACCATTGCATTCGTTTTGTTTTTGCACGCTTCCTGCCTCGTTAGCGGGTTCATCCATAAATGTATTATATTCACCAAATAAAGCATACGAAATAAATTTTTCACAGTCATTTACTTCGTATTTTAACAGCATTGAAATATGAGATAGGTTGATCACTGATTTTGTTAAAATCGTGAGCTTACAAATAAGAAAGTACCTCTAATCAATGATTAAAATAAAGTAATATCTACATCATCATTTCGTCCTAAATCCCTCAGTGCCTGAAGACCAAAGTCTTCGAACAGTGCGTATTGCTAGTGATGACCTATGGTTTCGAAACATGGCCGCTGACTACGGGCCTCATAAGAAGGCTGAAAGTCACTCAGCGGTCGATAAAAATAGCTATGCTCGGAATATCTCTGCGTGTTCATAAAGCAGACATAACCAGAGTTACCAACATAGCTCAACGAGTCGCGACGCTGTGTGGGCGGGCAAAGGGCAATAGCGGCAAAAGTGGCGATGGGCGTGGCATTAAGCTCGGAGAATGGATGGATGTTGGGGTCCCAAGGTGCTGGAATGGCAGCCCTGCACTGGTAAGCGCAGTGTAAGTCGACTCCCAACGAGGTGGACCGACGACATAAAGCACGTCACAGGGAGCCGCTGGATACAAGCGGCACAAAACCGTGGAATTTGGAACTCTCTATAAAAGACTCACTCTTTCCAGCAGTGGACGTCTATCGGTTCATATAATGATCATGATGATTCGTCATTTAAGTTTTATGAACTAATGCTCAACTGAACGACAGATTAACTTACTTGAGGTTCATAAAAACTATCGAATCAAAGGTAGTTATATATTATAATATGCGTCTTTACACGCAATCAAAATGTAATCTTACTAGGGATGCAAAATATAGATTGCTGCATATAATTGATTAGCTTTAGAAACTCTACTGTAACATTAATGTATTAATCAACTAATATTTTAACGAATGGCAATATTGGCATTAAGATTTGCAAATGATCATAAATGAATAAGCCGAGGGACTATTTTGATCAATCAGAATTTTAGAAACGAGCGAAAAGTTTCATTGAATCTAGAACAACATTTGTTACACTCAAGAATAAAAGGACAAAGAACCACCGAAGTTGCAGTTTCAAGTGATAATAATAGACGCCAAAGTTTTTGACACAAAAGTCCTATTGGGGAGGAAAGTTGCAAAACATTCAGGGACTTGAGAGATTGTTACAGCAGTAGTTCTATTAGAATGGACATTGTCTCGGTATTGGAGATTATTGTCACGAGAATAGAACCAGAATATGCCAAGTCCAGATAAATAAACGAAATATGTTTGTTACTTGTAAAATAATGACTTTAAGCTAAGAAAATTTTAGTCAAATTAAAAGCGTAGCCTTCACCTTTGTTCACTCGGTTAGAAAACACTCTCAAAGTTAGTGCAAAATGTAGCGGTGACAGCCAAAATGTTCCTGAGCGAATAAAACAATAGGTTCATTAGAATTGTCCAACAATATACTGAGAATGAAAACGATGTTAATTAAGCATGAGGCAAGACGAGTATAACTTTTTGAGTTCTAAGTCCCGTAACGTCAGTTGAGTATTTTTCACTGAATTTGGCTCAAAGTAAAAACCTGTAATAGGAGTTCTCAAAATTTTTAAATACGATCGGACTTTGGGCCAAAACGGTTGCTCGAATATTCTTCAAAAATGCACACTATTTCAATTACCGGAGCCAACGCATTTGATGAAACGGACACCTAGTCTGAATCAAAAACAGATTAATAACTGAATCTGGAGGGCAGAGGCCGGAAAGTTCTTAGTTTTAAGTCGCATTTTTTATATGAAATCGAATGCTGCAGAAATTTCGCGAACGAAATTACGCTCGTCAGGCATCGCATTACGTAGGAATCGTTGAATTATACTATCAGCTTTAGCAATCGTTATCAAAGCTATGATTGCAATTATGTTGTGCAATAAAACCGTACCCTTCCCATCAGGATTGAACTGAAACGTTCCCGCTTTTAATTTACCGAAGAACTGGTATAAAATTTACATCTCAATTAGGGGAAAGCTTCCTCTAGGAGGTACGTGGTGGCATTTTTCTCTAAAGATGTTCTTAATTACCCACGTTGCAGCTTATTTATTGTCGCGTTTAATGCGACCGTAACTCCTGCAATGCAATTTTCAGGGACTAATTATCGAACGCTGTAAAAATAAAGTTTTACGGGCGACAATTTATTCTGTTTTGTTTATGGTGGGGTTGGGGGGGCGCTGGCGGAATTGAGTTTGTGTGTCTTTGCAAGTTTATTCTTTGGCGGTTAATTTTTCCGTTGTTTCAATAACAAAGGCTCTTTTCATGTTTTGTATGAGTAGAAAATGTTGAAAGCATTTTTACGGTCAACTCAACGATGTTTTTCTTTTATTTTATATTTACCTGTACATCTACAAATTAAGGTGAAAACAAATAAATAAAAAGATAAAATTTCGCAGCAGGCCAGGAATCACACCCCGACAGTGGACTCGTAAAAAGTCTCGACCAGGAGTGGCGGTAAGTGTGTTTAGTAGTCAAATTGTTGAATGAAATCACTCAAAGTATGGCAGTTTTGTAGGGCCTATGAAGCCTCGGTTCAAGATTTATGTCTTTTTAGACCGTCTAAAATGTGCGAAATTATAACAAATTATAATTTATAACATTACTACGAGTTGTTTGTGGTTTACCCTTCATGTAGGCACAGTCTGGTTAAATCTGGTAATTTTGTAAGGGAATAGATTTAAGGATAACTTTCGTAAGATAGCGTTCTCAAGATGGTGACATGACTGGATTCAAATTTAGAATGCAACATTTGAATTCCTTTTTGTTTTTGTAGTTTTTCATGCAATCAAGAGGTTACGAAGTGATAGGTATTTTCTTTAATATTCTCTTATTAAAAAGAACACAGTAGTGAGATGATGGAGATAACTCGTTAACTTAAAACTCAAGCTACGATGGTTTCAAACGCACTTTGGTTTAAGGAGAGCCCACAACAATTTTTTCCGGGTGTTCTTTATTTTATTACTACCTCACATTGTCATTTTAAACTATTTAAAAAGTAATGTGAAATTTTGTCTATATTCCCTTATGTTTCGCGTGGAATAAAGTATTTTTGCGTCTTCTCATTTAACAACTTATCTAATCTAACATAAAATAACAGTACTTACGTATAATTGAATCGGCATAAATCGGTGTTATCGGTGGGATTGGGGGCTGGCACTGCTGCCCAATGCACAGCGCGACCTCCGCTCGTGACTGCTGCCAGCAACCGCTGGCGACAGCCGCACGAAGACCACACGCTGGCGCTGGCTATGCCACCAGCCTAAATAGACAATAATGGAGCATCAATTAATGACGTGACGGTATTTTGACTTTCCTAACGCCGTTGGTGTAATGTCCTGAGCCCCTCATCTCACTTGATCGTTGTCACGTCTTTGAAGTTTATAAATTTACTCAATTTTCTCAGTTTTCTCGCAATTTACGCAAAGGGAAAGAAATAAAATGGACCGGAATAAATAAATATACTACGCCATCTAGCCCCAAGGTAAGCTTAGCTTGTGTTATGGGTACTGATGAATATTTTTTTATGAATATAATACACATAAATACTTATAATATACAGATATACGCACAGACACTGAAAAACATTCATGTTCATCGCACAAACCTTTTCCAGTTGTGGGAATCGTACCCACGACCTTGGACTCGCAGGGTCGCTGCCCACTGCGCCACTCGGCCGTCATAAGTATAATATAACATTTATGAATATACATAAATATAATATAAATATAAAGTTTCACCCTGTGTCAATCAACTTGAGGCGTAGGTGACCAACCTCATGTGCCTGTAATAACACTGGCAACATTACCATTCATACTGTACCACAGTTGCTTGGTGGTAGAAATAAGCATGGCGAAGGTACTTCCTCGGCCGAGCTCTGTCACGAATAGCTCTACTGCTACTAAAGATGTCGGGAGATTTTCCCCTTATCACAAGTCTTATTCTTCTTTATTAATTAATAAACCAACGAAAAATATATTTTTGTAGGGAAATAATATTTACAAACTAAAATTAATATTTACAATAAATATAAGCTGTCTAACTGTTCACTTATGGGCATGGTACCCAAAATGCTGGCGCTATTGCCCCTTTGAATAGCTAGACTTAGCCGTTGGGCTAAATAAGCGCCAGCTCTTGGGTCGTCAGACGTAAGGACCAATTTTTGGGACACTTTGTTAATAAAATATTTCGTGTCCGATGACCATGGCCCCAGGGTTAAGTCAGAGTTTTATCAGAATGCATTTTTTAGTGTAAATACGCTGATCTGATTGTTCTTTGTTTTTAATCTTTATTGCGGAGAGACAGTAAGCAAACATGTGCATTGTGAAAACTTAATTCCTGCAAGCATTTCCTACAGTCTTACCATTGGTAAGTTAATAAAGTGTAGATAACGTTGAATTTAAAAAAAAAACTGTGCGTTGGATAATTAACATAATAACATAATTTTTTAATTATTGTGTAGAATTTAGCCATGTTGCTCTACTGAAACAGAGCTAAATCCTACGTAATAATCTTTCACTCTATATTTTCCTTGAATGTATAGTTAAATTTAGTTAGAAACTGAAAAAAAATACCTGTAAAGGCGTAGGCAAGTTCTCAACCAGAAGATAGCATTTAGAAGTGGAGTTCCACCGGCGGATACGTTCACGAGCCAACACGTAGTGGGTCTCTATTTCTTTCCCCTCCACTGCAACCAGCTCTGCCTGTGGACAAAAACACAAATGTAATTTTTTTAACTCTCCTGCTTAGCAATTCAAAGGAGCAATAGCGCTAGCATTTTGGGTACTATGCCCATAAGTGAACCTCTCAACTATACAATAATTGTTAAAGACGGCTTGTATTTTTTGGGAATATTAATGTTATTTTTTAATTATCATTATTTTTGCGTAATATTTATTCTCAACTACTTGTCAGGAATAATTTCTCATCTCACATATAATCTCTAACACGAACCGCAAAGGTCTAGAATGTGCTTCCAGCTTTATCTAACCTATACCGAATAGTGTTTTTTTTTTATTATTTTCTACATTTACTTGGCGCCGACTTAAAAATGTTGTAGCAAAGACGGTTTTTTTTTGTAAAAAAATATTTTTCGCGCTCTTAAGTGGGCTAGTTTTGCGATTATATCTTAATTATATTCGCCATATATTAACTACTATAACCTTTAACAAAATATTTCTTATCCCGAAGCCGGGGTGTTAATGGCTAAGGAGTTCTCCCGGAACTTCACCATCAGCTCCTTTATAGTGACGAGCATAAATTACTTACCTACAATATACCATTAAGGAAGCGCAACCCGTGTAATAGCAATTATTTGTTTAGTTCTACTGCCAGTCTGGCCAGTCTCATCGATATCATTAGTATCGCTTGACGAAATAGTGCTTTTCAAAAGAAAATGCTCGGTCGTACCTCGTCTGAAGTAGACGTGTGATTCTTTTTAATTACAAAATATCTAAATAGTGATCATCAATTCTAAACCTTATGTCCTCAAATTTAAAGTTCAATTACCAAAATATCAGTGATCGTAATTCGTTCCTTTTAACCATACGTACCAAACTTCAAAAATCATACATCGAGAGCGACGTGCGCGCAAGGGCCACTAAGGGGCTCCCTTCACCCCCTCGGGGAACGAGTATAGACTGCTAATTTTCGTCCCGCTCGCACAGCGCCTTGATACCTATTGTGGACAGCGATAACCGAATCTCTTACGAAGTTCGAAAAACATTGCTGCATTTCGGCCCGATACAAAATAACTTAGCCTACGTTTGCGTGCAGTGTATACGAAGCGTAACGTTTAACACGCAGTGAATACCTAACGCACCTCAAGTAAGTGCCTACAATGAGTTTACTACGTCCAACGACAAGTACAGCAACTGGCGGTGGATCGCAACCGGACTTATCTAAGCTAAGTACCATGGAGACGGACTCTACGATAACTCTTCGAAAGAGGAAACATAATTTTGAACACGATTGCAAATGTAGCATTGAATTAAAAGAAGTGCGTTCTGAGTTAAGCCGCATGGCTTTATTATTGGAGAAATACACTGATGGTAATGAAAAAATTCTGACAACAATGCAAAATAACATTATTGAAGTTAAGGCTCAAATGGCCGAAATTAAAGAAACCTCTGAAAAATCAACTAATTTAATTCAGGAGAATATTACCGAAATCAAGGATCAAATAGGTGGCATACAATCATCATCGTTAAATATAAAAGTGGAACAAAGTAAAATCAAAGCACAAATGGCTGCACTAGAGACAAAGATTTTGGCGAGCGATAGCAGAATTAATACCATAGAAACCAATATTGAAGGATGCGCATCTGCTCCATCGGGCAGATGGGAACCACGAACGCACCTAGACGAAAAGCTGATACGTGAAGTTCAGGAACGCAGCGAGAGGGAACGAAATGTCATCATTGCAGGTCTTCCCGAACAAACGACAGCTAGCGCCACTGAGCGCGCATCCAAAGATGAAGCCGATGTCATTCAAATTACTCGCTCAATAGTTCATGACGTCCCCCCGCCCGTTAAAGTTATACGAATTGGTAAATACCGCGATACGAAAACCAGAAGAGTTAAAGTTTGCTACGAAAGTAAGGTTACCGCAAAGCAGCTCCTGCGTGCTAAAGATAAGATTTCAGAACCCATCAAAATTTACTCAGACCAAACTCCGGCCCAACAAAAGCACTTCCGGAATTTAAAAGAGGATTTGGCACGTCGTGTGGGTGATGGAGAAACGGACCTGACTATTAAGTATATCAACGGAATACCTAGCATCATAAAAGTGAACTCAAAAAACTCCCCCCATTAAATACGGCCACGGACACATCTACAAGTGTTAAAAACACATACCAACTACTCACGAATTATGAAGACTTACAATGCTCTAAATGTCGCCTAACATTCTTCTATTTAAACGCCAGAAGCATATGCAAAAAAGGCAAATTTGATGAACTTAAATGTATACTTAAGGCTTTGCCTACAAAAATTCATGTAATCCTACTTACCGAAACATGGATCAGTAACGAAACACAAGCACTGGCATTGCAACTACCTAACTATACTCACTACTATAATTATAGGCCAGATAAAAAGGGCGGAGGAGTCTCTGCATACATACACAACAACCTGAAACATTCCATGTCCGATTCAGAATACCTAGACGGAAATAATTACTTATGGATTCGACTAGAAAATTACTCAGTAGAAATTGGCATTATATACAACCCAGGTCACACAAATTACCAAAATTTTCTTGAAACTTTTAGCAACCAATTACAAAAAAGAAACAGAGCGATAGTATTTGGGGATTTTAACATAGATCTATTAACAACTAACAAACAGACTAAACAATATAAGTCACTATTAAATGAAGCTGGATTTACAATACTAAATAAAATCACAAAGAAGTACTGCACAAGAGAGTCTTCAACGCGAAAATCGATTATAGATCACGTAAGTACCAATCTAAAGAATGATTATTTCCACATGGCAATAATTGAATCCGCTATGTCGGACCATAAGCAAATTTGTATCGAACTAAAAAAAATCAGACAACCACCAAAAATCAGAACCCAATTTGAAGCAATAGACTATGATAAGTTGCAATCCACGGCTAAGGAAATTAGATTAAATAACAGTGATGATAACTACATGCTTCTCGAAAATAGTATCAAACATCATATAAATAAAAGTAAAATAATAAAGACTAAAATACTAAACCCACCTCAAAAAGACTGGATATGTAAGGATATAATTGATGGAATACAGCAAAGGAATCTACTATGGAAAGAACTCAAGTGCAACCCGTTAGATAGAACACTGGAAAAAAAAATTTGAAACATACAAGACGGACTTAGCTAATTTAATTAAAAATACTAAAGACATATACTATTACAATAAATTTACTCAATTAACTAAAAAACCAAAGAAAATGTGGAAATTAGTTAATAATCTAGCCTGTAACACAATTAAAGAAAGCCCTGCACCTTCAAAACTTATAATACAATCCAAACATATCACTAATGCTAAAGAAATTTGTGAAGAATTTAATAAATATTTTGCAACAATTGGACCTCTGTTAGCAAATGAAATACCAAAACATTATCACGATGATTACGAACAAGCTTTACCTCAAACAATGACAAATTCAAAATTATTAACTCTAGATCCTTGCAGTTCCGACGAAATCCTAAAAATCATAAATAGCCTTGATTCGACCTCTAGTACCGGCCTTGATGGAATATCTACTAAATCAATAAAATGTATAAAAAACCTCATTAGTGATAGGCTTACAAACTGTCTCAATAAATTGTTAAAACTGGGTAAATTTCCGGATTCCTTAAAAATTGCTAAAGTTACACCAATTTTCAAATCAGGGGCTAAAACAGACCCAGGAAATTACAGACCGATCTCTGTATTGCCTACTATTTCCAAAATTTTTGAGAAAATTATAAATAGCCGTTTGGAACAGTATCTTAAAAGCATTGATTTCATTTTTGAACGCCAGTATGGTTTCAGACCTAAAAGCAATACGTTAACGGCAACAGTGGACCTGGTAACAAAAATTAAATCTAACATTGACAACAAAAACATAGTTCTTGGCGTGTTCATTGATTTAAAAAAAGCTTTCGATACTGTTAGCCACAGTCTCCTCATAAAAAAGTTAAAACACATTGGTGTCGATGGCACAGCGCTCCAAATGTTTCAATCTTACCTCACTAATAGATTTCAAATAGTCAAAATTAATAACGCCCAAAGTACAAAACGTCCAATCACATGTGGGATTCCACAAGGCTCCATAACAGGACCTTTGCTATTCTTGACTTATATAAATAATATCCGCGATATAGGCTTACATGGGCATGTGTCTTTGTACGCGGATGACACATGTCTGTTTTACTTTGGCTCCTCAATACAACAAATAGTAGCCCATGCTCAAGAAGATTTAAACAAATTATTCTCTTGGTTCCAATATAATCTTCTTACAATAAATATATCAAAAACATGCTACGTTATTTTCAAATCAAGAAACAAAGTAATTCCTTCTCATGACGCACTAAAAATTAATAATATAATAATTCAGGAGAAAGCTTGCGAAAAATACCTAGGCCTTAGAATGGATAGTGGTCTGACGTGGAATGCCCAGATTGAACATATACGAACAAAATTGTCATCTCTTACTGGCTCGCTTAGACGAATTGTCCGGTGTATTCCACGCCAGATACGCTACACCATTTATAATTCTCTAGTCAAACCGCACCTACTTTATCTAATACAAATATGGGGCAGCGCTGCTAAAACTAAATTAGCTGATCTCCAAATACAACAAAACAAAATTATCAAAGTTCTATTCCACTACAACTTTTTAACCCCCACTTCACAAATATATAAAGAAACCAA
The DNA here is from genome assembly GCF_905163445.1 of Pararge aegeria. Classification (NCBI taxonomy): domain Eukaryota; kingdom Metazoa; phylum Arthropoda; class Insecta; order Lepidoptera; family Nymphalidae; genus Pararge; species Pararge aegeria. The sequence goes on from NC_053189.1 coordinate 4,643,098, forward strand.
GCTTATGACCATAAAACAGTTATACATTTATAATACATGCATTCTTCTTAGAAAAATTATAAAACGCTCACTCCTATCGTTCATAACGTTGAAGCAACTGACAGCACGTCCCCTTCGCACGCGCCGTGCAAGTCTTTTAGTTCTACCTAGGACTAGAACAAATACTGGAAAAAAAAATGTTCACGTATGAGGGTGCACAGCTTTACAACAACTTGCCGTCTACTTTAAAACATGTAAACTCATTTCATGTATTTAAAACTAAGCTATCGGAACATATTATCCAGAACTACCCACCTTAAACTCAAATACATGAAATGAGTAATACAACTTTTTGTAATTACACATTACGATCGACACTTAGATATTTTAATTATGTTACTGTTAATTGCTGTTTCCATGTAAGTGACTTGTGTCTTTTATGGAAATAAATATCTTTAAACCTAACCTAAATGCATTAAAAAATACTCAAATCGAACAGGGTGTGCCTATAACATTCAAAGAGTTCCCTCGACATTTCCAGAATCCTTCCAATAGATCTTCACCAAATTAAAATTGACCACCACTGAGGCACGGTAATATTCTGTATTATACACATAATATTACCATGTCTGAGGTATGGCATACCAAACAGAAAAATAATCATCAAAATGTTTATAATTGACGGAGTAATCGCGTAACCAATACACAAGAAAAAACAAACAGTCGAACTGAGAACCTAGTCCTTTATTTTATTCAAACTCTAAAGTTCAATTATAATAATTGAACTCAGTTGAAGTTGAATGAACCTTTTAATTTCATTCGCTTAAAAGAAACTGTTTTAATTTTATCACAAACAACTATAGCTCAAACGGGCACACTGTCCGAATGTTAAGCAGAACCAGCAAACTGTGGACGTCCTTATATTTTAGTTTGGGGACGAGTGACCGCCGATTCGCGTCGTGCAATTTCGTGCTCCTTTTCCCAAAGAGATTTCTTTTGAAGTGGACTTCCAGTAAATTTGGCACCGAATACGTTTGCGACGAAGTACCTATTTGCTGTTGAGAAAAGATGGACTAAGAAGGCCTTTTCATATTCTGATTTATTTCGAACATAATATGATGGTAAAAATAAACTAACTGATTCGTTAATCTAGTGGTTAGGTTGTTTAAGTGCGGATTACGAGGTTCTAGATTCGAATCCCAAGTCGGTTCTAAACGTGTTAGGTATTGGGTTTTTCTATTAAGAATTGGCGGTGTAAACCTCCAGGCCTCGGACATCACGTTAAGCGATCGGTCTCGGTTATTATTTCTAACTTGTGAAAATAGTCGTTAAAATACACCGACCGACATTTGAGCATATTGGTGGGTGCTCTTAAATAATCTCCTATTTAAGAAGGTCTGTGCCCAGCAGTGCGTCTTTAATAGGCTTAGGTTGATCAATAACACGCACAGCGTATAACTGCCACTTTTGTATAGTGTATTTCATGTTTGATAACGGATCATGAAATTATCGGTTCAGGTTAAGCCATCGGTCTCGGTTATTATTTCTAACTTTTAATAATAATTGTTAAAATACACCAACCCACATTTGAGCAGAGTGGTGGGTGCTCTTAAACCTTCTCCTATGTTAGAAAGACCGTACCCAGCAGTGCGTCTTTAATAGGCTTAGGTTGATCAATAACACGCACAACGTATCGCCTCTTATGTCTAGTGTTTTTCATGTTTGGTAATGGATCATGAGATTATCGGTTCAATTTACGGGTCGAACTGGTACCTTTTAGGTATTGGGTTTTATGTAAAATAAAAGGTAGGTAGGCACAAGCCCTAAAAAAGGAAACAGTCGTGTGAAGCCCGTGTATCTGAGAGCAAGTTAAACTCCTTATTCGGTTTCTTTTAACACTAATCTGTGATAATAATCCTAATATTGATAAGCTGAATGATGAAGATAATGTTATTATTCATAGAATGTTTTTATATTACCTTTGCTTTATTACGTTATTCTTGTAATAAAATTATTATTCTGTCATTTTCATAACGTCTAAAAAACACGGACACGAGTCATGAATAAAACTGTACCCAGCAAAGAAATAAATCAGACCCCAGAAAAAGATATAAAATGTTTTACGTCTTCTCTGGAAAAAATAATGTATTTATTCGCTATGGAAGTAGGCATGAATCCTTGTGGGATATTTTTACCCATGACGGGACTGTGATTCGGTAACGGTATATACGTTTGGGGTAAGATGATGTATATATAATATATAGTTATTAATTGTATATATGTTTGTTTTTGTAACAAAGATACGAGAAATACGACTTAATATATAATTATAGCACAGTGGATATGACTTCGACTACATTTTCGAGCCGAGTTCAAATGTCAGCACGCACCTCTAAGTTTTCTAAGTTATGTGCTTTAAGCAATCAAAATATCACTGGCTTTATCGGCGAAGGTAAACGTCGTGAGGAAACCTGCATGCCTCAGATTTTTCCATGATGTACTTACTCGTGCTAGTTTATTAATCGACATCCTTCAAAAAGGACGATGAATATCAATTTGTTTTTTTTTTTATTACGTTCGGGAATATCTCCGTCATTTATAAACGGATTTGAAAAGTTCTTTTTTGTGTTAAAGTTGTATAGGGCACCAGAGGCGTCGCGAAAGATTAATTTAAATCTAAGATTAGACTATAGTTCTTGTTAAATACAGATAACTTCATGATTTATCACAACTTCGTAGTGCTAATAACATTTGCTTAAACAAACCACGAACAAATAACGGTAAGAAAAACATAAGCTTTGAAGGAGCATTAATGTATAATAAATTACCTAACGACATTGAAATAGAACGAAATTTCAAGAAAAAACTTAAAACTTTTGTTATTGAAAGAATCTGAGTGCGGTCCTGGCTATGTATGACAGTATGAAGTATTTATTTATAATTTTACCCTCAAGTTTTTTTTAACATAATTTCTGATTGTTTCGTACGTGCCGTTGTTTGTAGTTTTAATATTACCTACGTGAAATAAGTTGTAAATATTCTCATTGAGTGAAATTGTAATTTCTTTTGAGAAAAATAAACCTCTTTAACCACATTTAAAAAAAAAATATTACTTATTACTTGATACACACTGGCGCGACACAGCCATATCTCCTTCATTTTATTTTCTGTTTCAAATATATATAAGTGCTACTCGATTTTCTAAAAGATGGCAGCCATCCACCACGAGGGTTTGTTTACCCTAAGTTTGCACCTCTTATATCAGAGCAAGAAGAAGCCCAAGATATTACAAATACGTTGCATCCTCAGCAAAAGGATAATATTTGATATCCTCAAAGCGGCGGGCTCTCTATAGAGAAGGCAGAGCCAATAAACATAAAAATAAATGTAATAAAACCCGTATCAGTAAAGAGCACGCGACTAGGTATAAGAGAAGAGCGATATAACACTATACGATCCGATATCGGTATCAACCGTTTTTGTTGGTTCCTCTACAAGTTAACCCTTGACTGCAATCTTCCCTGCTCATAAGTGATGTTGCAGTCTCAGATGGTAGTGGGCTAACCTGTTAGGGAGTATGATGTCATACCCCAAAACGGTTTCTACGCGACATCGCACCGGAACACTAAATCGCTTAGCGGCACGTCTTTGTCGGTGGGGTGGTAACTAGCCACGGCAAAAGCCTAGAATCAGACCAGCCCACAGGAAAGACAGAAATTATAGATTTTCGTATATTGAAGCTGGCGGGGATTGAACCCCAGGAGCTCCCACTTAAAACCACCGCGCTGAGCGCTACGCTAGGAAGGTCGTCCGACTGTTAATGGAAACGAGTCAGTCGACGAGTTACTCGAAAAACAAAAATATTTTATCACCGTAGTATTTTTGTGGCCAAACAGCCGTTTTTATCTTAACCAAGTTGTCGGACTAAAAGCTTTTTTCAGGGGGCTGTGAAAGCATTGAATGTAAGCTTAGCTTAGCTAGTGCTACCTATTTATGTCTGTTACACTGACCTAAACTATAGTATAGTATATATCATACAATATAAAATAAAGATCAGTGGTCTTTTCATTTCTCCTGATAGTTTTTATTGTATAATCTATGGGAAAGCAACCATGACAACGCATAACTCAACATTAAAAAAAAATTCAACTGTTTGACTACTACGAAAAGGGCTGAAATATTAAATGGATGTTCTTACTATGAACTTCAATTCGTTTTATTTTTATTATCTTGCCAATTAAAAAATAACCGTTCAAATTTTTTCTAAATAAAAAAAAACATCAGTGTATTAGAATGCAAAAAATCTTGGGTAACATAACATCATGGTAATTAGCAAATAATTATTATTCTGGTTCTGAATAGTTATGCTACTTCTACAACTTTTACATGTTACGTAAACTTGACAAAGTTAATCGAAAATAATCCCACGTTGATGTCATTTTGAGAAATTTATGACTCTGAAAGGTGGCATAACGTCGCAATAGCATAACAGTATTTTGTCATCTTTCAAATCACATCACCTTTCAATTTTCAGAGCTTGAAAAACGCTGCGGCTTTATGGAAAGGCAAATAAAATAAATATAAAAGGCTTAAAACTTATGTATTGAGACATTTTGCTACGTTTCTTCGTAACTTAACGTCGCAAAACTGACTCAATGTGGATTAATTTAAACGTTTAACTACGACCGACTGAGATCGGATCGGATAGTGTGGCATGCTCTTAACACTTCAATATTTACGAGTCGTCCGGAGAGGCTTTCAATAACTGATAAATATAGAATGATATAGTCAGCTAATAAAACGACCAACCACGCTTACTGCGCCCTAAATGTAATATTTTTATGAATATTTAAGAAATCCTTATATTAAACCATTTGTTGTTATATTCATACTTATATTAAAAAGGCGATATGCGGATCTTATCGATAACATGTGCCATCCTGGTGATAAAGTCATCACAAACAGATTTATTTGACGTTTCAATAGCTTAGCAATACTACGTACATACGTACGTAGTACTACGTACGACATAAGTGAATTTTGTTTTTTTTAGGAAGTGTGTCCGTACTACAAACAAACATATCTTTGTTACCTATGTTCAGCTCTGCTGCATCGATCATAATGAAATTTGGCACATATTGTTCATCGTGGTAGCGTCTTGGAGATAAATGTAGAATACTTTTTACACGAAAAAAGTACCTGCATAACGATAACGGACTTTTGAATAAAAAAACCTCTGTCGGCTTCACATAAAAATATAAAGAAATAAACACTACGACAATACCCACATCAGTTTAAGTGAGCGATGCTATGGGTACTAAGATAGCTGATGAATATAGAACCAGATAAAAACATACAACGCAACGATCTAAACTTACAAATCAACGTGGAATAAAGTGGGAATAATTTCTCAGGTTTTTGTCTCGCTCTAACATTTGACATTTGGAGTGAGAGAGAGTGTTTTGTTACACTTCAACTGTAACGAAATACTGTATAACCATTCAGACATTGATTGTTCTTAGATTCAGATTTTTATCATCATCAATATATAACCCCATTCGGTAGTCCCAGGTCTACTCCCAAAGATATGAGTTTAGGCCGTAGTCCACATTGCTGGCCCTTTGAGAACATTATGGAGAACTCACAAACTTGCAGGTTTCCTCACTATGTTTTCCTTCACTTGCTTCAAGAAAGTAATATTTTAATAGCTATAAACTTAGAAAAGTTAGAGGTGCGTGATGGGATTCGAACTGGGCTCCCCGAAAGTGTAGCCGAAGTCCTAACCACTAGGCTATCACCGCTTGGATCAAGTTATTTGTGTTATAAGAGAAGTAAGACATTGGTATCGATTAAAATTTATTGAAAGGTCTTAAAATAGTGCATTTTTCATAATGTTTTCCTTCGCCAAGGACTAAACTATTTCGACGCAAATCCGTTTAGTTTATAATCGGCTGGTAACTGTTTTAAATTCTAATAAAGACTAGCACAAAGTCAACATCTCAAACTCAAATATAAAGTCTTCTACATTTTGTTGATTTTGCTCAACTTTAGGTCAGCGCTTGGCTTCACTGTCGTTCTTTGTGCTGAAAAGAAAATATTTTTCTCATTCTCACTGAATTAACAACTGATATTTAAGCGTACGTTGCTCTTGTTGGAAGTAAGGTTTATTATGTGGTTTTGAGTTCTACAATTTAATGGTATTCATATTATTATAAATGTAAAAAAAAAAAAAAAAAATACATGGTTGTTTAGATCTCAATTACATTACGCTAATCTTCATTATGGAAGATATTTGCGCTTGAGAGGGTTGCACAAATATATATTGATTATTATATATTAATTAATGTATAATGTAAAGAAAAAAAAAAAACAAAAGAAACATTTCTATAGTGATAATTAATGGAATTTGTAGGAATGGTCTGGATGAACTTCCGCCTAGTAGTTTTTGCACGTACCCTGAATGTAATAACGTTTCAATTTGTTTTTGATTTGCTTCAGGTTTTTATTTTCAATTTCTTCTAGCAAAGGTCTAGGTAATTTTTCTAAAAACTAGGCAGGAGGAACTCCCATACCCTCTTTCCATAAACATTATTAAATGTGGGTGTTCTAAACATAGGTAGGTAGGTTAAATGACGTAAGTGCATAGGTCTAGCATTCTTGTCTAATTTGCAAATGTTGTTATGATACTGAGTTATTATTGCTAAATCCACTTTGTCATAAACTGACATCACATTACAATATTTAAAAAGCCCTTCGTAATTATTTTTATGTTTATATTTAATTTTAACGGAACTATTGTTTTCAGTAATCTAAGTTGCAATTTATAAATGTTTTGCAGATGGGTTTTATAAGTTCTGCCATAACTAGAGATGCCATAGTTTATAATCGAATCTGCTAGTGACATATATAGCAATCGTAGTGTTCTATAGGGCAACTTATTTTTAAGTATGCACATTTTCGCCAACACAGCTCTTAGTTTACAGCATACATAGTCGGTATGCGGTCCCCAGTTAAATGAGTTATCAATCTTTAGTCCCAAGTATGTATGCTGTTTAACAATTTCAAGTACCTTACATGCGCATGACTCAAGCCGTAGGTGCATGCAGTCATGCTCGTGAGCTTTAATGTTAGGAATAATGCTTGTTTTTTTGTATGGGGAGTGAATGTACATAAGCTTAGTCTTATCATAGTTTATGGCAAGCCCTACGTCATGCGCCCATTTACATAATCGATCGAAATCACTTTGTAACCTCTCTGTAGCTGTTACAATATCTTGGTGAGCTGTTATCAGGCAAGTATCATCAGCAAATTGGTACACGGAGCTATTTTGGAAGATATTACACATATCGTTGGCATACACTAGGTACTCAGTTGGTCCTAGGATCGAGCCCTGGGCTGTGCCAAACGCAGTTGGGAGCAGATCACTGTATTCCCCGGCGATACAAACCGTGTTATACCTGTTGGTATGATAATTTTCAAACCATTCCAAAACCGGGCCCTGTATACCATTCTGCTGCAATTTATTATATAGTATGTTAAAATTTAAGGTATCAAAGGCCCTGCTAAAATCAATCATTACGACAATTACATGCTTTTTATCGTTTAAAAAATTGTTTATTTCGTCTGTAAATAAGGATAATAGCTGCGATGTACTTTTATTTTTCTGAAATCCGAATTGTTTCTCATGAATAATGCCATTACTTGTCCAAAGTATTTTTCTATAATTTTGTCTAGGCATGATAGGATAGTTATGGGCCTATAGTTACTGGTTTCAGAGTAGCTACCCCTTTTATGTATCGGTCTAATTTCCCCGATTTTTAATTGATCTGGATACAATGACTTAGAAATGCATACGTTAATTAGATGTGTTAAGACCGGGGTTATTTGTTTTGAAATATATTTTATATCCCTGGCACGGATTTTGACCCACCCTGGGCTTTTTTTATCGTCTATCGTATTTATAATTTTATATAATATTTCTTCGTTAATTTTATTCAATCTAAATGATAAGCTAGGCGTATTAATGTATGTATTCTCGTCAAGTAATGGTTCATTGCACGTACTTAAAACCTTTTTAACATTATTTTCAAAATCATTAGCGAATTTTTTAGAGAGTTTTTTTGCTTTCAATTTAAACGACTTAATAAGTAAATCGTCAATAGCATGCATTATTCTACCAGTTAGTCTATTTACGATTTCCCACATTTTTTTAGGGTTTTTGAAATAATCACATATTTCTTTTTTTGTATACTTATTTCTAGCTTTATCGATAATTTTATTTGTTCTATTTCTATATCTTTTATATATTAGATCTTTTTTTTTATTACACATGCTAATCAATTTTTCCGTAATCCAGCTACATTTATGCCTATTATTAATGCTTATTTCTGTGTTATATTTACATTTACTATATATGGTTTCGAATTTGTAACTTATAAATGCAGTAATCTCGTTAGGATCGCAGCTATCAAATACCGGACTCCAATCAATTTTATATAATTCCTCCTGAATTTTTTTATTATCCAATTTCGTTATAAATTTGACTTGGTCTTTGATGTCAGCGCTGACAATAGAGAGACCTGTAATATAGTGATCGGCCAGTGTACTATGTACAACAGCCGACCGGATCGAGTGGAGCCGGCTACCACGCTCATGAACGTCACGAATAAAGATGTGGTCTATGCAGGATTTGGATATGCCATTTATATTGGATTCAACTCTAGTAAATTGCGAGATACAGCATTGAAAACCTAACTCATTTAAGGTATTTAGATAGGAACTTACAGAATTATTTGTAACTTTAGTATCTATATTGATGTGCCCTACCAGCAGACAATTAGTGTTAGTTGAATATGTGGATAAAAGTCTCGTCAGTTCACTTATAAAGTTGTATTTATTTTGGCTAGGTGGCCTGTAGACTGCACATATGTAGGCTTTATAACCGTCCGTTTCCACTTCACCAAATAAGCACTCACAATTTTCCGTATTCACTGATTTCCTAGTGAACGATATGTTATTATGAACGTACACTAAGATACCGCCTCCTTTACGTTCCTTTCGTAGCTCCGTATGCATAGAATAATGCTTCAGATTAAATAATTTTGCTGTTTCGTCCGTTAAATTTGCCTCTGTGACTATAATAAGATGAATAATGATAGGGCTAGTACAAATTATATATTCGAGGTGTGAAAAATTTTTAATAATAGATCGTACGTTTACATGAAGTAGTAATAATTCGTTCTTGTCCTTTGGTATATTACATGTGTAGTCATCCCATGTTTCATGGCTGGTTTCCATTATGTATGGAGTGTATATATTACTATCCATTATTAGCCGTTTAGTAGGTATGTGATATTATGACCTATAAGTCAGTTTGTATAAAGCGAGAAAGAAAGAAAGAGAAAAAAAAAAAAAAAAAAAAGAGACTGAGAGCAGAACGTTTTCAGGCTTAGCAATTCATAAGACTTGCCTGTTTATGTAGTATCTCCTTCTTTATCTTCTCTATGTCACTTTCTGAACGAACATAAAATATTTTTTTATCCCTGTCGGTAATGCGAACCATGATAACTCCATTTTTGCACCACACGTACTTACAGAGCGACTTTTCTTTGAGACTTGTTTTTGTTTTCCAAAGCAAATACGCTGTCATAGGGCTAAGTGACTCGCGTAGATATACTTTGTGCTCACCCTCTCCACCTATGAGCTGAGCACTGATTTTTGCTGTTTTGGCCGCTTCGATCCAATAGTCGCGCCTACCTTCTCTCAAGGATACAATAATCGGCGCATCGGCTCTGGCACGTTCAGCTTGCGCTGTACCCTGTCGGCTAGGTTTTTTTTTCCTGTAAACTCTGAGTACGTCTTCGGTATTCTGATTAAGTAATTGACACAGTGACGTCGATATCTGCTTAACGTCCTCGTTTCCTTTTCACCAACACCACAAATCTCTAGATCGTTAGATGATTGCGTCTGCTCCAATTTGTTTATTTTTTGTTTAAGAAGTTCGTTTTTGAGACTAAGATTTTTGCAGCTATTAGTCAAGTTTTTGCATTGATTTTCCATTAATTTTACTCGCATATCATAATCTTTAATTTTTTCCTCGTAATCATCAATTTTATTTGAGTAAAACTTGAGGGTACTTTGTAGCTCGTCGCGTATTATGTCCCGTACCGTTTGGCGTATTTGTCGAATTTCTTGTCGAATTTCCAAAAGCATTTTGTCTTGCTCACCTAGATTAGTTCCCTCAGCGTCAGATTCTTCATCTTCGGGGTCAGGCAAGATAACCGAAATGCGTTTGCCTTTACCGCCATTTATCATAGTACATCCGCGACATTTCCAATCAACTGATTCCATTGCTGATAATGCAGCAAGTTGATCTGTGCTCATGGATGCACAGGATGTGAAATTGTAACTGTTTGTTTGTTACCTACTCAACCAGTGCAGTAATCTTGATGAAAATCGTTGCATTAAAAGCCATACTAGAGATGGAATAAAAAGGTCTTTAACGATTTTTTTAAAAACCAAAGAAGAAATGCCCACGGCAGGGCACGAGTCTTCTCCCGCAATGAGAAGGGGATAAGGCCGTAGTCCACCACGCTAGCCCAGTAAAGCTTGGTGGGCCCCACACAGAGTTCAAAACTGAATGAAAAGAAATGAATGAAAAACGGATGCAGGCGCTAAACTTTTAAAACATGTTTACGATGCCTGGGAACGTTCGCAGAATGCCATTGGTGTTTTTTGTGATCTATCCAAAGCATTCGATTGTGTTGATCATAAAACCTTGCTTCTTAAACGAGCCCATTATGGTATCAAAAACGTTGCACTAAATTTGATTGCCTCTTATCTCAGTGACAGAACCCAAAGGGTTTGCATAAAAGACATTAAGTCGCAGGGGTCGGCTACGTCAATGGGTGTCCCACAGGGTTCAATCTTGGGTCCCTTTCTATTTTTGGTGTATATAAATGATCTACCACACCATGTCAGTGAAACCTGTGACATTGTACTGTTTGCAGATGATACATCTCTAATTTTTAAAACTGATAGAGGTAGAGACAACTCTGACGATGTAAGCCGTGCTATGTCGCATGTGACGCACTGGTTTACTGTCAACAATTTACTATTAAATGCAAAAAAAACTAAGTGTGTGGAATTTATTTTACCAAATGTAAAGAAAGTTAATAAAAATATAATAATAAATGGAGAATCACTAAAAATGGAAGATTCCACAGTTTTTCTGGGCATGACCTTGGATTGTAAGCTTCAGTGGGGTACCCATATAGATACACTAGCAGGTAAACTAAGCTCGGCTGCCTACGCCGTCAGGAAAATTAGACAGATTACTGACGTAGAAACAGCAAGACTTGTTTACTTCGCGTACTTTCATAGTGTGATGTCTTACGGGATTTAATTATGGGGCAAAGCTGCTGATATTGAAACTATATTCATATTGCAGAAAAGAGCTGTACGGTCAATATATAAACTTAAATGACGTGAATCCCTCCGTGAAAAATTTAAAGAAATTGGTATACTTACGGTAGCCTCACAATATATTTATAACAATATAGTATTTGTAAGACAACATATTAGTCTTTATAAACAAAAAGTGGATATAAACAGTCGACTTACAAGAAATGGTCATAAATTAGTGACACCTGCATATCCTCTGCGAAAGGTGCAGAAGTCATTTGTGGGATTGAGTATACGCTTTTATAATATGATTCCTAAGGTAATTTTGGACCTACCAATGCATAAGTTTAAAGAATGTGTTAAAACACATTTATTACAGCGAGGTTATTATACAATTGATGAGTTTCTTAATGACAAGGTTGCTTGGAAGCATCCGCCTCCGCTTTCATCTCTCACAAGATAGAAAAATGAATGTTAAAATGTAAAATGTAAAATTTTGATGTTGGAAAAGAGCAACTGCTGAGTTTCTTGCCGGCTTCTTCTCGGTAGAATCTGCCTTCCGAACCGGTGGTAGAGTCACTACACACGGACAGACTTCACGTTTCAAAAGTGCTTGTATTAGGCCTACTTGAAATAAATGAATTTAGAATTTTGAATTTTTTTGAAAAACATAATGGAGAAAGTTCAGGCACGCAGGTTTTCTCTCGATGTTTTTGCCTAAAACGTACATAACTCGGCTCCCCGAAAGTGAAGTCCAGGTCCAACCTCTATCACCGCATCTATTCAATCCAATTATATTAAGTTGTTTATTAATCCAAAATTAAACAAACAGATCTGAAAGTAGTACCATCCTTTAACACGATGCTCTCGTATTTGATTTTTGCACTGTCAGTTAAATTGAGATAAAGTAACTGTCAAATCAACAGCATTCCTAATATATAAGCAACAATCACCATCCATATCCTATAAGTATCTGCTAGACATCCCAAACGGAAGGTTAATCTCCACGTTGGGCAGAAGGATTGGTGATCGTTCCTAAACGCTGTAAATAACGTAAATGAACAATGTAGATAGCAAAAGGTCCTTAATTATGTTACATCATTTTTAATGAACAACTTCTTACGAACAAAATATGAAACATCGCTCGGAGGCTGACGTCAAAAAAGTCACTCAGCAGCTCATTAGCGGGAGGCTTATCAACATTTCTAAACCATTTTCCTCGTGGATTAAGGGAATCTTGTTTTTTCTCCGAACGCCCGGTCCTCGAGCTATTATGCAGGAAATGGAAATAACTTTCGGCTCATTGATTTTCTATTGTTCCTTTACTGCCTCCTTAAAGTGCTTATTCTTATCTGGGATTTAATCGATTTTTTTACACTTCAAAGGTGATCCGATCAGGAAGGTGAGTTAAGATTAAACACTATACTGTCTTTTCTTATAAACACGCAGGTAATAATAATAATAACGTTAACTTCGGATGAAATTCCATAGATTGTAACAATTATCTTATTAATTATTTTATAAATTTTAATTCGCTAAACATATCTCCTAATTAAGGTAAGTACCCTCAGGAGCACTTGGTGTATGAGTGTGCATCAACCCAGTGCTCCATAAAGGGATTTTCCCATTTATTGCATAATATTTTCAAAATACTCTCTATTTCTCTTGATTGAGTAAAAGTCACCAAAATGATTCTATGATCTTCCGACTACTACTGAATCTGGAACGCAGATGAATTGAATTGAATCCCTAAATTTAGTTTGACCTTATAATCCCGTGTATAAAATACCGTTTAAAAAACTTAAATCTTAGCAAAGAACAGATTTAATCGACTTATTTATCCTTAAATCTTACCCAGGAGGAGGATGAAGTTTTAAAAAACAGTAAACTTTGTTAAACTTCACAAAGTGTCGTCAGTCTAATGAGATTGATCTAAAAGATTTACTTAGAGTTTTACTCACGGAGAAGATGAGAACATTAATAAAATTTATATACAAACTTCGACAAAGATTAAGTAGACTATAACAGTTAATATTTTTATATTTGATACATACAAAATACCAGTATCATCGGTCTTAGATTTTAGTAAAAGAAATGTGCAATAATAAAACGTAAGATAATTTTTAAACACCTCTGCCAAAAAATCTAGTTTCAGCTGTTCGTCTAGATACAGTTAGATATAGACACAGAAATGACAAAATATGACCTAATTAGATGAATACAAATGTGTGCTTTTATGTTTCGTACAAATAAATCTATTCTCTAGGAGCTTAGCAAAAAGCGTCTATCTACCGAGGTCTAAGTGCGTATAAATTTTTTTAGAAACGTGTTTAGGCGCAAGGACATGTCCACTGTACTGTTTGGTTCAATAGAAAGTTGGACAGAACAAATAAAGTTTGCGCGAACCATTTCATGAATGCACCAGAAGTGCCACAACTGTGGCAACCAGGAGAGAACAAGAAGCGTTCAAGCGACCAAGAAAAATGAGAAGAAAGTAGTTGTGCTTTTAAATTAATAGTCGGCCCCTCTTATAATACATTCTAGATAGAAAAGTTAAAGTCGTCGTCTTTTCATTTGTCTCTTCATTAATCTTCTTTGCCTTATTCTATGATCATCATTATAGTTATCAGTATTTAGTACAAACAGTTTCAGATTTGAGTATATTTTTTAACGATTTTTTTTTTTTATCAGGTGTTAGATATAATTAAAGGGTTTTAAACGCGCTTTCCAAATTACAAAAAAGTCCAAATTGTTATCTGTTTTCATTATACCTTTTTAAAAATAACCTTATTAATTAGTGCAACAAAACCAGCACAAAGTACACAATTCTAATTAATTTTAGTTGCACAACACATTTCCGAGTAAAACAACGCAACTAGCAACAGTTGTGAGACCGCAATGTTACTAGTTAGCGTGGGCACCGAATATTCCCCAGTGTGCAGTTCGCACAAAGGATTCCATATAACAGAAACTCATGAAAATGCGAATACCTACATAGCTGCAAACTTTGTTGTAGTTAAATAAGTTGCTGTCCTGGATATAAATTTACATAAACAACTTTTTGTCAGCGATAACATTCATTTTTGGACTGATGACTTATAAAATAGTTGAACTTATCAGAGGAATTAATATTTTATCAATATTATCTACCCATTACCTGCCCACTAAAGGTCTCATCTCAGAATGAGGAGGGTTTTAGTCCCTCCACCAATCTGCACCAGAGCAGAATGTTAGACTTCACACACCTTTCATGTTATATTGAATTATCAGGCATGCAGGTTTCCTTACGATGTTTTTTTTCGCTTAATATTTTAAATTCCTCAGATTCAAAACGCACATGAGTCTGAAAAGTACGACGTGCGTTCCAGGATCGAACCGGCAGGGGTATTACGTATCTCGCGACACGCTTGCGACAGGCGCATATCTTGCAATCACTGCTTTCAAACGCCACTTTTGTTTATTTTTTGTATGGAAAAGCGACGATTGACAGCAGTGATTGCAAGATTTACGCCTGTCGCAATCTCACCTGGAGTGATGATAAAGTCTAAGATGGTAGTGGGCTAAACTTTTAGGAAGTATGGTAGTCATACCCCTAATCGGTTTCTATGCGATATCACACCGGATCATTAAATTGCTTGGCAGCACGTCTTTGTCTGTGGGGTGGTAACCAGCCACGGCAAAAGCCTCCAACCAGACAAGACCAGGGAAAATTCAGAAATGAAAAATTCCTAAATTGCCCCTGCCAAGAATAGAACCCGGGACCTCCTAATTAAATTCACAGTGCTCACCGTTTCGCCAGGGAGGTCTTCAAAATTATTTGTAGAGCAAATAGTTGATGCCATCAAATTCGTATGCGAATTTTTGATATGCAATGTGATTAAGAAATTATAGCATAGTACAGAAAGTAAGCTACAGGCAAATCGAAAGGCAAATTTAAATCTTTCATACATTTCGTATCTACGTCGTTTTTAGTAGCATTTCAAGAAACTGTGAATCTCATGTTTCTTATTTTTCAACCGAAATCGCTAACAGTAAGTTTCATGGATATATATGGTATGTTTCATGACAAATTACGGCAAGAAATTACGCAGACAATTATATACCCGGGGATAAAAATTTATCTTCTCCCACAGCTTTATCAACTCTCAGAGCAATGGCTCACAACTGGAAATAATATAAAAGTTATCGAACAAAATGACCTACAAACTTTAGTTAAATATAAATAAATTATATTTACAATTGTTTTGAATTTTCTTAAAAAATGCAAAGAAACTTTTTACCTTTTAATTTTATCAATGATTATATCCCTTGTTAGGGGTATATAATCGGGGAATATAATTTTTATCTACTGCCTGTGAATCTGCTGATTAAAAAATTTAAAAAAAAAAATTATAATATAGAATAATAACAGTTTTTATTTGCTTAAAAGTACAATGTTTTTTCTAAAATTACTCTGGTCCCCAAAACTAGGATATCCCGGGTCTTGGGGGTCAGTATCTTTCCAAATGTGCATCGAGATTAGAGAAAAAACAAAAAAACAGACAGAATACATATTTGGAAGTAAAGAAATTACAGTTACAGTTTCATTATAATATAGGTGGTTAAAAATTCAACTCAGAATAGCAGAAAAATCTTTCTGCAAATCTAATTTTTATTATTTATTTTTAAACGATTTGTTTGATTTGATTTGATTGTTATACTTACAAGAAAAACGAGTTACTAGAAAATAAAAAATTGAACCACTGTATCGACATTAACTATACATTTGTGAGCGAAATATTGTTATTAGGCCACACGTAATTAGTTACCAACGTTTTGACTTTTCCCTTGAGAACAATTCTCACAAAGGATTTGTGTTACAGAAAGGCGATATGGATATACCGGGGACATTTAAAATAAATATATGTGACAGATAGGATAATACAACAACATTCATTAGTTTCAAAAAAGAGGCCATTTGTATTATTTTTAATCTGGGTTAAAAATCCACCCATGCTTCATGTGATCATCTTGTAGCATCTATTCAGTAGACCAAGGAGAATACACATCGAACAAGGTCCAACGTCGAGCAACCAAGATTGTGTGCTTTTGCAGAATCATGTCTAGTGGGAGGCTTTAGCCGTGGCTAGTTACCACCCTACCGACAAAGACGTGGAGTGGACGATTAGGAGTATGACTACCCTACTCCCTAACAGGTTAGCCCTCTGCCATCTTAGACTGCATCATCACTTGCCACCAGATGAGATTGCAGTCAAGGGCTAACGTGTAGTGAATTAAAAAATAATCTTTCTTACATCTCCAGATATCAGTCCTCTGAGGTGCTAGTTTCCGTTGGTAACATTAAGACACATGGAGTTGGGGGACCATTTTCATGCAACATAAGTTCCCGGAGCTACAATATAATATCTAATGATGGAGGGCTTTACTGAAGAAATCTCATATAACCCGATCTCTTCTTAGGAAGTCGGGTTTTTTTTAATATAGTATCGCTACAGAAGAAGTTTTAGTGTGAATCCAAATAACCTCCTAATCATATTTTAATACAATTATTTATGATATTTCTTTTAAAGCCGCTCTATCTTCTAGGTGCATCTCTTTGACATAACGGAATTTAAACATATTTGGCAACATTATTGAAACTAACATCATAGTCCTAGAGTCAAAAATACGTATTAAATTATAAAGAGAACAAGCCGTAGTGTACATTATATTGGACATAAAATGAGTAGCATACATGATAACAAGTTCAATAAAATTGGTTCAGTAGTTTTTGCGTGAACAAACATCCATCCATCCAAACTTCCACATTTATAATACCAGCTGTTGCCCGCGGCTTTGTACGCTGTATTTTGGTTTTTCATGAATCCTGCGGGAACCGTACATTTTCCCGGGATAAAAAGCAACCTATGTGTTAATCCAGGATATCATCTATCTCCATTCCAAAATTCAGTCAAATTGGTGTAGTAGTTTTTGCGAGAAAAGGTAACAAACATCCAGCCATCCATCTATACAACTTTCGCATTTATAATATTAGTAGGATACTAGGATAGTAGGATTACTTCGTCATAACGACAACTTTACGTACTTTCCAACGTAGAAGGAAAAATAAGGGGCACATTCAGATCTCAAATGATACCTACTTTGACAACAAAGTTGGAAATGTTGCCTTTCATATATAAGCTTTAAGTCCGTCTTCTCACTATTAAGTTTGCAGTAATATTGAAATAGACAAAATATATGGAGCTTTAAAACTTCACTTCGCAACCATAGACAAAACTTCTCGCGTTACTGCCAGCGTATGTAAAGTTGGAAACTTTATGTATGGTCACAATAAAATACAGTTATTGCAGTTAGCTCTTTGTTCTTTGCCACTGATGCAGGAATACGGTACAAGGTAGTATAAAAGAAATAAATCTACCGGAAATCACATTGTTGGAGACGGACCGCAATCTCACCTGATGGTAAGTGAGTGCAGAGTTAGATGTAATTTGCTTGCGCTCTTGATTAGACAGTGGAAGTACGATAAGTTACATCATCAATCATCACAAGGCATACGCCAGTAAAGGTAAAGACATATACAAACATGCTGTTAAAGTCCCTTATCTTGAGCAGTAAAGACAATATTAGGTGATTTATTCTCACTCATATTTAACTATGTATCGTATGTTATAGTATTTTCTATCATTTGTTCTTTTTTTAATTTTTAAAAATGCTTAAAATAAAATAAACAACACTTTTAAAAATTTATAAAAAAAAACAATCCACCCTCCGCTTGCGGGGCTTTTGAATGCCCAAGCAACCGGCGGTCAGGGCTCCAGAGTGAGGAACCTCCTCACAATACGCGCCGTTTCAAGGACTACTGCCTTCTGTATCCGACCCTTGATCCAACAACCAAGCGAAAGCTTCTTAAGGTGTTGGTCGAAGCATTTCGCGAGAAGACCATTGACTGAAACGACGATCGGAACAATAACGGTCGACTCAACATTCCACATGGCGGTAATCTCGTGAGCAAGGTTTAAGTATTTAGATACTTTTTCCTTTTCAGCTTTCACCAGATTATCGCCATGTGGAATAGTAATGTCAACAATTATTGCACGGCGCACTGATCGATCGACTAGCACTATATCAGGTCTATTATAGTATTATTATTATAACATACGATACATACTTAAATATGATGATATACATAATATTATATATTGTATGTGTGTGGTGTACAAATAAAGTGTATTGATAATAATAATCATGTCAACCAGTGGACGTCTGCTGCTGGATATATGACGACCTCTGGCGCAGCGGTGAGCGCGCGTAATTTATAATTTCTTCAATCCTTATACTCCACGCCAAACAGATCTTCGGCAATGTACCCTCTACGCACGTTTCGCTCCGAAACCGGAGCATCCTCAGGAGATGTTGACTTTACAATGAATAATTGTTAACTGAAGCATCCTCCGGTTTCGGAGCAAAACTTCCGTAAAGGGTACATGGCCGAAGATCTATTTGGTGTGGAGCACAAAGATTGAAGAAATTTAAAAATTACACCATACAGATTCTCCTGCTTTTCGCAGAGTATAGCAAATTAAGCTTCATTTTCAAAATATTTCAATGAAGGAATATCGTGTCGAGTAAAATAAAAATGAAAAATAGGGTAAGATAGTGCAAGTATTTTTCGACCCCATTTAAAAGTATAGGGGCAAAAAAAGACTGAGGATGCCATTCCAAAATGGCGGCGGAAAAGAAACCTTGCATTGCGTTTGTTGGTCGTGAGCCAAGGAGAGCGGCACTGCGGAACTCAAATTCATTTCCTTTATTAATTTTGTTAAAGGAAGGAATGTTTCGTATTTCGATTTGAACAGGTAATTTATTTGTTTTGCTATAGCTTACTGTGTAAGCGGTGATAACCTAACGCTTAGTATTGCGGCAACACTTTCGGGGGGCGGAGTTCGAAGCTCGGCGCGCTTCTTTAATTTTTGCTTTAATGGTGTGGGAAAACATCGTGAGAAAACCAGCATGTCTGAGAGCTCTTCGTAATGTTTTCAAAGGCGTGTGAAGTCCAACAATTCGCACTTGGCGTGGTGTACTACGGTCTAAGACCTTCTCACTGTGGGAGACCTCTGCCCAGTAATGGGCAAGTAATGATTAACAATGCAAATGCGAAATTGCGATACTATCTGTATATAAAAGCAGTATGTAGTTATCGATAAAAAAGCTTCTAATAATATTGAATGACATTGTGAGATGGTGATAACAAAAAAAAACGTCCGCATAAGTTTGTTGTGGGTTTCTTCTTAGACCAGGACGCGAACGCTTGTAGCTTTAGTTTTAAGTTTACGAATGTGGTTATCGCCATCATCTCACTATCGTGTAATTCTTATATACGCATCAAAAGTGCCACCTATGCCACCATGCCCACCTACTTGAATAAAGATATTTTTGACTTTGGCTTTGACTTTGACTCTGAATCATTCAAAATAAATAGCACCAATATTTGAAAGGTTTAGGAAGCGCACTGAAATCCAAACTGCTTTGCTAGTCTAGTGGATAGCATGCGCGATTATGAATCACAAGGACCTGGAATTCATTTCGAGATTCAGTTAAAAAATTTGTACTACATTCTCGGAAAAGTAAGGAAAATTAATACAGGGCAGAATACATGACCATTATGAAGGTGAAACAATAATTCATAATCTTCCATACTAATGAATAGGGTTTAGGTAACTAAGTTTATGTTAACCTCAAACTGCGTGCTATTTTTCCACAAAACTTTGAAAAATTGAGCGTAAACTCACATTAGGTAATTTACCAAACGACTTATAAAGTCATCTGCAGCGGCGAAAATTTACTTAACTCATAATTTCCCTAATAAATCAGTTTTAAGATGGTCATTAACAATTTGGGAGTTATTTCAGAGAAGTTTGTGATAACTCTTGCTATAACTTTGGTATATATATCAAAGATCAGCGCTTCATTACGACGCAATTAACAAGTTAATTTTTTCCGGCTAGTAAACGTACTGCCAGGTAAAAAATAAACTTTTTTATTGAGTGGAAAATACAATGATGAAAACTTTAAAGAGGATTTACGCTAAGCTCTATCGAAGAAATAAATTATAGCAAAATAAGTCTCAATTTAACAAGAAGTGTAAGAGGGTCAACTTATACGGGATTAAAGCTGGCTATTAGCAAAAGAGGATTTATCATCTGATATTTTACGAAAATATTTATTTACGTCGTAATAAAATAAAAATAAAAAATGTCATATACAAAGACAGCTTATCTCTTAAGAGATATCTTCCAGAAACCTCCAAAGTTGTAAACAGAGAATTAAAACAATTATGAGTTGGTAGGTAGGAATAAGAACTATGATTAAAAAAGTAAAATTAAATATTTTAAAAACCACCCATCACAAAAAATAAATTCTATAAACTAACAAATATTCAATATTATTCAAGTAACACGGTACCAAATTTCAAATCAATAGAACAATTAGAAGGTAGTCAGATACCCTCATCAACAATTCAAGAGCTGCTCAGGTCACGGAAACCTTACCATATACTTCTAATATCATAAGAGTAACACGGTACTGAATTTAAAATTGATCCCAAATAAGGAAGTTAGTTAGATCCTCTAGAAAAGAGTTGACTTTAAAACGGCTTAACAGATTTTCATGAAACATGGCTAAGAACACTCGGGATAAAATTATTTATGACAACAAAAACACTAAATGAAAATCGATGTATGCATTTGAAAGCTTTGATACCACAGATAGACACGTTAAATTTATAACATCCTACTCTTTTTGCGTCGGGGGTTAATACAGACCGTATATAGCTAGGAACTTGTGACCCGTAGTTGAACAGCCTCACCACGAGGCCATTGGCCAGTGTATGCGATTTTGAAGTATTATGTTCATGGCATCATGACCATCCACAGCTTATCTCAGTTCTGGACACAAACCTCTTTTCTAATAGGCAAGAGAAATTTAAAACTTACACATTTCACGCTTCTTAAATATGAAACGTATTTAAAGGCACGGAGTTAAAGCAACAAAATTTTTCAACCTTCGGGATACTGAAAATTTCTTACCAGAAAAACCCAAGACAACAATTTTGAAGACAACAAATTTGACCTTTTACCCTTCAAACAAAAATTAGACCTTTAAATTTAACCAATATCTTCGGGATGCATAGTCAAATATTTTTACTACTAGACTAGATACAAAAATCTACCTAAACCACCTTTATGTTAGTAAGGAATATTTTTACTGGCTTTCAAATATCAAGTTATTTGCTGATCAGCAAATAAATCCTACGCAATTTTGGCAACACAAACACAGTCATTCACTTTAAGTAAAACCATTATCGAACGGTTGCCAGACTGTTTGAACGCGATCAACTAAGATTATTGACATTAAATAAGATTTAAGACTATTATTTGAACTGTTCAATATCGCAAAATTAAGTGCTCTAAGTTAAAACGACTATTAAAGACAAAAACAGAAAATGCCACTGCACACAAAAAGAAAGATCAAAGTGACTCAGCATGCGACAGAGTGCTAATCTCAAAGTATCTCTATATAGTCAAATTAGAAATGTGGACAAAATCCTAACGTAAACGGGCGTAACGTGTACGTTATTCGGGCATTTTTTTTTTCTTTTTTTTTTAATAGCATTGATTGACGGGCTAAGCAACACATCGCAGAGCAGGCAAAGAAAACTTCCGCAACGTGACGCCCTGTTCCATCATTTGCATTATACACTGGCACCACGCCCTTCAAACCGGGCAAAGCAATGTGACAATTCTGAGTACTTGGACGAGCTCGGTCACAAAAAGTTCTACTACTACTACTAAAATTAATGTAGTGGTTTATTGAATATATATACTTCTTGAATATATTTTTTTTTTTATATATACACACATCGCCATCTAGCCCCAAAGTAAGCGTAGCTTGTGTTATGGATACTAAGACAGCTGTTGAATTTTTTTTTTTAATACTATAATACACATATATACTTATTATATACAGATAAACACCCAGACACTGAAAAACAATCATGTTCATAACACAAACATTTTCCAGTTGTGGGAGTCGAACCCACGGCCTAGGACTCGGAAAGCAGGATCGCTACCTACTGCGCCAGTCGGCCGTCAACATATTATATATTTAATTTTCCAGTTTTTTGAATAAGAGTTGTACTTCCTCGGACGAGCTCTGCCACAAAAAGTTCTAAAAATTATTTGTAGTTGTTTATCGAATATATATAAATTACATTATACTAGATAAACTTGCGCTTGAACTATCATGCCTTATGTAAAGTAATAATGCGGTCTAAGTTTGTGCGCGCTTGCCTAGAAAATGCCTATTTACTCTTGCCTTGAATATTATAAATAGATTGTAGTTTAATTTTCTAGTTTTTAACTGGAGCCAAAGAATAAGTTACAAAGTTAAGTAAAACAAGCATATAGATAAAGTTGTGTAACTCCCTAACCGAAATCAATCTACTAGTACTCGTATGTATTTGCAAATGTGTTCCAACTCTAAATTCCCTTTAACTTATCAACACTAATCCCAAACTTAGTTTTGGCGGGATCCAATTTGTACTTATCGTGAAGTGAGGCGTATCCCAAAGAGTTAGCTAAGCTGAAATCCAGTTGGAAATCAATTCATTTAGTGAATTTGCAGACTGTGGCCTGACCACGGATCATTAATTGAAGTTGAAGATCCGCTTTAACCAAATAGATTCATTACTGCTACGTGTATATGCTTTGATAAAACTCGTGTGGTTATATTTAATGGAACATTTTGTGTGCTAGTTGAAATATTTTGATTAACAAATTATGTTCATTGCATGCCTTTGAATCCCATTTAAATAGATTTTATAAGCTTTTCATGATTATAATTAGTTTTGGAGTGATAAGTGCTAACTAAATAGGCTTCGCTAAAATGATGATGCGGAATTTGTTGCATTTGTGACTCGTTTAGTTTATTTCAAAATACATTTTAAAAGTAGTATGAACATTTCAGGCTTGCAATAGCTGGGTTGTTTATATAAAATTAATATTCGAGTCATTTATATCTATCTTTCTATATATCTTCATTTATACTTTGAATAAAACTGTAGCTGTACTATTAATTTAGGTACATCTAATATTATTCGTTCATACACGCATGTAGTGGAGCGTGGCTAGTTTTATTTTTATGTGTTGTTGTTCTTATGTTTCAGTTATGTCATAATCTGTTTAGTATGTTAAAAAAAAAGAAGTTTAAATATCGATAAAGAAATTAAAAAAAGATTTTATTTATTTTTTGCAATTTAGATGCCTTCTGGTGTTTTTGGTTGATATATTATACTTTATTGTTTTCCGAACGAAAAGGTTTTATGCGAGGTTTGAAATTGATCTTTCAACAATGGCGATTTATTTCCTCTGTCAGAAGACTGAGCCATGATAATATTTTTATCTAATCTATCTAGTCTTTATTATTTACCAAATTTAGTTCTTCCTTTACCAACTTAGAGGTTTATAGTACCTATCACAATGTTACGTCTCCGAGAAATCGTTACGCTTGAATAATAAATGTCCAAATTCACGATCTATTTTCTAACTCCTCAATCCCATCGCCAACCTCAAAGACCAATGTCATCAAACTAAATAATATTCGTCTGTAACTTTAATCAAAGTGTAATTTCGAACTTCGGAATCAAATCTCGTCCATCGAACCGTGTCGCCAATGAGTGCTTAGTTCGGATCAATTCTATCCAGATCATTCGAAATTGGCCGTTCGCGCCTCCGACCTAATTTAGTTAAATCGCCCTCATTAATAGGGCTCGGGAGTTGTGAAACTTGAATACTCCTGGATAGTAATCGAGGCACCGACATAGAATACAAATGGAGGTATTTCGATCCACGTTGGTTAATTCCTGAACGTTCTGAGGAGTAATTCGGTTGCGTTGGATTATAGTGTAAGGTTTGGTCAGGTAGGTCATCCTTTGGTCAGTAGGTATAAACCATTTTCTTATTCCATTACAAGTTAGCCCTTGGCTGCAATTTGACCTGATGATGTAGTTTAAAATAGTAACGGTCTAACTTGTTTTGCGTATATAAACCTATTACCCTTAATAGGTTTCTATGCGACATCGTAACGGAACGCTAAATCGCTTAGCAGCACATCTTTGTCGTTACGACAAGGTTGTAACTAGCCATGGCCAATGCTAAGCCAAATGGAGAGGATTCAGAAATTATAAATTCCCAAATTGCGGTCCCGGGAGTCAAACCCGGGACCTTCCACCTTAATCTACAGCGCTCGCCGCTGCGCTAGGGAGTTCGACGAAATGTTTATTACTTTAAGAGTATTAAAGCAAAACACTTTAATCAATAAATGAAAAGCATTTCTTTTCAAATATAGTACTTTGGACTGCTGAGCGCAACTTCATCTGATGTAGTTTCGCTTTTTAAAAACCATTAGGAATCGTTTTTCCGGGCCAAAAAGTATACTGGGATCCTTCGCATCCAGGATGCAAACTATCTTAATAAAATCGGTCTGGTTATTTAGTTAAGTTTTGAAATCGGAAGGTTCTTTTAATAAACAACTGATTTGGACACTAACTATATAGGTTTTACAGCTTCCACCGATGAAAATCAGTTATTTACTGTGTTATTATAATTTGTGTACATAGATATTCTACATTTTAAATGCAAATATTGAGCTAATAAAACCCTTTGCTACATTGTTATCATCCCAATTATTACCCTGGTAACATGAAGTCAAAGATAATTTAGGTTGTCTTTAATTACATTGTTAATCCGGGATAGATAACTAAGTTTCTCGGTTATCTAAAGCCACTATTGTCCTTTGACAGATTTTCTTAACTGTTATATTAATTTAGAATATATTCACTCTACGAGGCTCTATGCTGCATCAATGCGGGGTTGCGGGCTTTATCTATTGTGTAGAGGATTTACTTTGCGTTAATATATGATGAATATTAAGCATAATATTGGCTTTATCTTCTTCATCACTATCCCACGTTATGTGGGGATTTTACAACTTCCTCAAACCTGAAGACTGTTATTTTTTTTTTCTTTACAAAGTGCAGCTGCATTCTCACTTGATGCTAAGAGATGATGCAGTCTAAGATATGTCTGTCAGAGATATGACAGTTATTTAAAACCTGACCCTGAAACAAATAATAGATAAATAATAAATAAATATACTACGACAATACACACATCGCCATCTAGCCCCAAAGTAAGCGTAGCTTGTGTTATGGGTACTTAGATAGCTGATGAATATTTTTTTATGAATATAATACACATAAATACTTATAATATACAGATAAACACCCAGACACTGAAAAACATTCATGTTCATCGGAATCGAACCCACGACCCTGGACTCAGAAAGCAGGTTCGCTACCCACATCGTCACTCGGCCGTCACACAGCTCATGTTCAGCGAATAAATTTCATTTCATTTCGACTATCATTATCACAGTCCCGTTACCAGTCTACTACAGGGCATGGGTATACTCCTACACTAACAAGGGTTGAGGCCGTAGTACACCACGCGGGACTCCACACACCTTTGAGAACATCATGGAGAACTCTCAGGCATGCAGGTTTCCTCAAGATGTTTTCCTTCACCGTTAAAGCAAGTGATAGTTTAATTCATTAAAACGTATATAACTAAAAAATGGTCTGTTCCGAAATTCGAACTTAGCTCCCCGAAAGTGTAGCCGAGGTCATATCAACTACGCTATCACCGCTTTTTCGACTATATCCGAGCATAATTTTTCACGTCGATGGAACTCGGAGTGAAAAATGTTCGCCGATAAAACACAAAAGGGCGTTTCCTGAAACAGCTACAAAAGAACGCCCGGATGAATAACAATGATAATAATAATTGTAACAATGCGTTACGGAATTGGGGCAATCATATTATTTTTCTATTGATAATAAGAGATAGATGTTATATCGATGGGAAATGATTTGTCTCTGAGCTTTCATAAAGAGGTCTGCATTCCCATACAATGTCGCGTAGAAACCTATATGGAGCATAGTTTTTTTTGACTAGTGCGATTTAGCAGTCCCATACCGTGTAGAAACCTCGACGGAGCAAGGGTTTTCTGTGGTTTCCGATGAAGCAGTTCCGTACAATACAACGTAGAAAACCTATATGGAGCGAGGGTTTTTTATATTAGAAAAGAAAATTACAGTATGTAACTAAGAAAATTACAATATGTAACGCCCGCAATATGAAATTTCTAAAATGTTGCCTATAAAATTCATTATTTGGCGTGCGCTGAAAAAACGATTGGTGATACCGATACAAAACATGTATTACATTATGGTTAAAGTACTCATTATACCTGCCTACCGACTACAAAATATATAGGTACATTTTGCTACTGTGCCACACATCTCTCAAATAAACTGTCACTAGGAGAAGATTTAACAAAAAAAAAAAATTAATTAACGCGGGAGAAGTCAACAGCTAGTACCTAATATTAAAGTTTAGTTCAATTATACAACGTGCAACCGAGTTACGAAATACTGTTGAAAGGTGCATAAGTATATTGCATTAGGTGTTTACTTATAACAACAATATTGAAGATAAAAGACCAACGCGCGCATAGTACCTACGCTACGCGAAACGTAGGTATCTACTAAAGTGACGGGATCCACTCGATTTTAATTATGCATGTGATGTTAGGGCTGTATCTGAGTATGAGTATAGGATTTCTTTCAGTAAACTAATGGCAGTTTACTCTTAAAACTTTTAGCATTTCGCCTTAACAAATAAGTCTCAGAGCCAATAAATAAAGTACCGCTAAAACCTGTGAAGTAATATTTCGGTTTTCATTAACAAATTGTAGATAATTTTTCATAACAATATACCTAGTGTGATGCATGAATATGTTTTGCAATAGGTCTGGTACATGAGATGTTACTTGTTAGCAAGATATACACAAGTTTAGCAAACTCAGCGCCGATGCCAGACTAATTTCATTAATCCAAGCTGATTGGACTTGCCGAGCTGGCCTTTCAAATCACGTTTATACTTTCGATAGGTGTATAAAAGTTGTGCGAAGACTGGTATACATATTTGATTACTGAAGTTTCTTGGTTTTGTTTTAGGGAGATTAATTAATATGGGAAAAAAACTGATTAAATTTTCTTTGCATTATACCACACAGAATATAGATTACCTTTAAAACGTTAACAAAATTACGGATTATTTGTAACAAATTGACATTACAAATATATTTATCACGTTATCTACCTCTCTTCCTGTTAAGTTTGTGCTACTAAAATGCCCAAATACCTACAGTGTGTATTTGATAGTTACAGAGGGTGTAAAAATGTTTGCTGCGAAGTGACTGTTTTTCTAAGACAGATATAAATATTAGTATAAAGAAATTCCGAAACCATTGATAGTTTTTTTTACCAGTTAGATACTTTATGTCTAATAAATATATTATTTTCCACAGATTTTTTTCGTTAATAACAATAATTATTTTGACAAAAACTGCAAAGACTTTTAAACACCTATTTCAGGTGTTATGGATAAAACGCAACTTGTACAGAGAAGTATATAGATAGACTGACAACAAAGTGATAATAAAAAGGTTCCATTCCATTGGTTTCAGCATGTTCATTGTCTATACAAGGATTATTAAATCAACGCCAATATTCCGAACGTAACATAAAATGTTAAACAATATATAAAGGTAATATATTTCCACTCGGAGACTATAAATTTTAAAAGCGCTCCGATTTTTCTATTGCACTCTAGCAATTAATCTGCTGTATCATCACTATCGACGAAAAAAGAAAAAAAATAGGGAACTAAAGCTTCGGAGCTTTTAAAATTTAATGCTTTATAAAAATAAAACTACTGGCTAGTACAATTAAGCACAATTTTTTTTAATGCGTTGTAGTGCTAAACCTTATATGTTATAATTCTTGTAGAATGCAAAGTTTCGTATAATTCTTGTAGAATTCAAAATTCTTGTAGACGGCAACATCACTTACCACCAGGTAAGATTGCAGTCAAGGACCAACTTGTAGTGGAATAGAAAAAAAAATAACACCTTTACAACAGAATAAGGAAAATATTTCTTTTGAAATATGCTGTTGAGGCCTCTTCCTATATTACATCGAGCCGATACAAGAAAATGTCGAGAGTAGAGTACAACCTCAACGCGTGCAATTAGAGTCTATATCAGATACATTTTTATATAAAGTTAGGAAAATAAAGGATGAATAAATCTACAAATATTGATGTAGAATACAAAAGGCGGCCTTATAGCTTAGAAACGCTCTCGCAAACAATTTTGTTGTTTGGCTAAGGTACCCCCACCCCACCTTATCCAAACAACAAAATTCTTTGATGTTCCAATGTATTAATGTAGACATCAAAAGTTACGGTTAGCATATATTACAAACCTGGGTGGTTTTTATAAGTATTTTTTATTTTTTTGGAAACTTTATGTAAATAAATAAATAAAATAAATCATATCGAATTAAATTTTGGACGGCCGATTGGCGCAGTGGGCAGCGACCCTATTCCCACAGCTGGAATTTTTTTGTTTGCACATTACTGTTTTTCAGTGTCTCGGTGTTTATCTGTATTTTATAAGTAATTATGTAAATTATTCATAAAAATATTCAACAGTCATGCACCCATAAAACAAGCTACCCTTACTTTGGAGCTAGCGATGTTTGTATTGTCGCAGTATATTTATTTATGTATTTTTATTATTAATGTAGACATCAGAAGTTACCGCTCATCACATCAAATCAAATATTCAGTGCGTTAAACAGTACATTACAAGCCCTATCAGCGAGGCGTCTTTCACCGTGTAGTGGCATAATAATTCATAAGATAGTTATCAGCTCTCAAGGCACTCTAGCCGGATTGGCAATCTCGTTCAGCGCGTATTTGCATGATGACTATGTCATAACCACTTCGACCCCAGTAATTGCTTCCTCCGACCCATCTGAGTGACGTCACGAAAGCGGGTTTTAAAATTGATCGGAGTGCATTTCTTTCTTAAATAAACTAAGTCTTTCTATAAAAGCGGTGATAGCGCAGAGGGTAGGAGCTCGACATCACTTTCGGGGGGCCGAGTTCGAATTCCAGCACGCACCTGTAACTTTTCTAAGTTATGTGCGTGTTAAGTAATTAAAATATCACTCCAACGGTAAAGGAAAACATCGTGAGGAAATATGCATGCCTGAGAGTTCTACATAATGTTCTCAAAGGTACGTGGTGTCCATCAATCCGCATCGGGCCAGCGTGGTGGACTACAGACTTAATGCAATGTAGTGGGCCGGTAATGGGTTGATATCAATCTATAAAACAAACGAATATCCTCTTACTGTATTCAATACCTCTGTAATCTATAGATTGATTACTTATCAACGTTTTACTAATTTTTTTACAATAACATTGTTGTAAAAAAATATCCATACAATTAGTAACAAATAACAAATTTGCTAAGCAAATTATCAACAGATTACAGATAGATATATCAATATAGAAAACGGACGTTAAATAACTTTCCAGAAATGAAGAAACGCTTGACGACTTTAATATTTTGTTGACCTTTGACATTATGACTTCATGATATTTTTGTGATTTTCTACTTCGACGTTGTTCTGCTCTCTTTATTTTTGTTTGTGAGCTTTTTATAGTAAACATTGAAAGTTCTTTATCACATTGGATCGAATTTTCAGTGCAATACATAGTACATTACACGATTCTTCGGCGAGACGTCTATAACCGCGTTGTGTGTATATATACATGTTCCTTTACGTACATTGTTTTAATGTAAATAGACTTGTAATTCTTAAGATAGTTATCAGCTCTCAAAAGGCAAGGCACTTTAGCAGGATTCGGAATCTCCTTCAATGCGTCTTATCATTGTCAATTATAATTAGGTACGTCATAGCCACTTCGACTCCAGTAATAACTTTCTCCCACTCATCTGTGTTACGTAACGTTACGTTACGACGACAAAATGTTCTTTTTTTTACCGCAATATATATACTTAAACATTTTTTATTTAAAAAGGTTTGTAATTAATTTTTTTTTTCGCCTTTTTGACATCTTTGACTTATTTTTTGTGCTGTGCTATGATATAACCGTTGCGTTCACTTGCACCCGTTCTGAATTCTGTGGTTACAGCAAAATGGTTAGAAACAAACGCACAAACACACACAAGAAAGCGTATTTGGTAATTTGACAAAAAGGTTTTTATAGCGAGAAGATTATTCTAAAGACCTCACTCTCTCTTCTTGGTCAAGGTTTTAATATTTTTTCATTATAACTTAGTAGGTACACAGATACATGCTTTTTGCAAAATGAAAAGTGAGCTTCTTCTTTGGAATCTACTTCATAGCTTGAATTGAATGTATGAAGTTATCTTTATAATACTATTTTGATATTGTGATCTGGTTAATGCATATCAGAATACAGGTGTCACCAACCCTCCTTTTACCGCGGGTGTCGTACGAGGCGACTAAGATAAGCGTCAACTTGTTTCTAATAGCATCTACTGCGATCCCGTCTTGCCCAGCGTGGTGATTTTGGCCAAACCTCCCCTTCCCTTATTCCAGCAGTGATATATTGTAGGTTTTACTCCTTGCGATTTCAATATTAATATGGTGCAAAGAGTACCAACAACAGTAGTCATACTACATTTGTCTGATGGGAGGCTTTGGCCGTGGCTAGTTACCACCCTACCGACAAAGACGTGCCGCTAAGCGATTTACTGTTCCAGTGCGATGTCGCGTAGAAACTAATTAGGGGTATGACTACCATACTCTCTAACAGGTTAGACCTCTACCATCTTAGACAGCATCATCACTAACCACCAGGTGAGATTGCAATCAAAGGCTAACTTGTATAAAAATGTGGGAATAAAAAAAAGACGCAGTGCAGTGCGCAGGCGCAGTGTGCAGCGACCCTGCTTTTTGAGGCCGTGGATCCAATTCCCACAACTGTGCAATATTTGTGTGATGAACATGAATGTTTTTCAGTGTCTGTATGTAGTAGGGTGTTTATCTGTATATTATAAGTATTTATGTATATTATTCATAAAAAATATTCATCAGTTATCTAAGTAACCATAACACAAGCTACGCTTACTTTGGGACTAGATGGCAATGTGTGTATTGTCGTAGTATATTTATTTATTTATTTACTTGTCTTGTTTTCTTACCTAAACAAGCTAGCAAGGTTAGAAGTCTCCTAATTTGCCCTCTGGTTCGTCTTATTAACGAGCTCAAAGGTTAAAAACTTTCAATGTTGTGCTAAACAAATATTAGTTAGCAGAGTTTTCAGCTTCCAAGTGTCCATACTTTTTGCTCGCGGCCATTTTAAAATAAGGACAAAAACGACTTTCCATTATAAGGAAGTCGTAGTCCTTTTGCATAGTCTTTATCCTTATGAATATTATAAAATGCAAAGTCTGTCCGTCGGTATATTTGCTTATTCCTTGAGAGCCCATTAGTAGATTTAGTGAAAAGGCTGAGTAAAGCAAAAAGGCGGGATTTCCTGCCTAAGTAACGTTGCATTGCGGTATTTTACGTGAATAATCAGATTAAAAAGCTCATGAACAAGAATAATTATCTCCGCTTCATTCTCTATCTTTTTAATTATTGATGTAGATTTTTTAAAATTAAATTCCGTACCTAATATTCAAGTACTTACTAATTTTTTTTTTTTTTTTTTTTTATAAATAAATATACTACGACAATACACACATCGCCATCTAGTCCCAAAGTAAGCGTAGCTTGTGTTATGGGTACTAAGATAACTGATAATTTTGTGTGTTAACAAATAAATTAATTAAATAAATTATTTAATTTTAGAAATTAATTATTTAGGAATGTTTATTTTTACAAGCAATAATAGTACTTGAATCTTCAATATTACATATTCAGATATTTACTATTTTTTAGTACATTATTCGACTTGAAGCATTTTAAATTGATGTTTTTATATTACTGATAAGGTTGATTGATGTAATATGTTACTATATATTTGAAGCTCAAATCATACTGTTGGGTACAAATTAATGAGTAGGCTTTGGTTATTATATAAGAAAATAGACAGTACAATTTAATTCATAACACTTTTTATGAGTTCAAATGCAAAATATTGCAGTGAGAATATTAACTCTACCTTAAGTCAAAATCAAATCAAATCAAATCAAATCCTTTTATTTGCATAAAACATTGTAGGTATACATGTTTAGTCATAATATATGACATGCAAATCTTAATTTAAACAAATTCATTTATGTAATAATTAATAAAACATCAAAATAAATAAAATCAAATTAATCGGCTGAATATAATAAAATTTCATGAATTTTACTGTATGGAACAATAAACATGGAATGTCAAGTAAAAACTAATAATTATATTTTATTATCCAAGAACTCCTTTACCGTGTAATAGCATTTCTCAACCAACCAGTCACGTAATTTTGCCTTGAATTTCAAAAATGGCAAATCTTTAATAGCTATAGGCAATCAATGTATAATAAAACAAACATATCCATCAAAATATATTCTGAGTCGTAAAAATGCGAAAGGAACTTTGATACCGACGGAAGTTCCCGGATTGCACACGTTGTTATATACTTATTTTTTATTCCACTATAAGTTAGTCCTTGACTAAGTGATGACGCAGTCTAAGATGATAGCGGGCTAACCTGTTAGGGAGTATGGTAATCATACCCCGCGACATCACTCCGGAATACTAAATCGCTTAGCGGCACGTTTTTCGGTAGGGTGGTAACAAGATTCAGAAATTATAAATTCCCGAATTGCCCCTGCTGGTAATCGAAACCGGGACCTCCTTCTTTAATTCACAGCGCTCACCACTGTGCCAGGGAGGTCGTCAAAATAAATATTTCGTTGACTTACCTGTAAGTTTACGTAAGGTGCATCGGCCATTACAGTCGGCACGATGAAACCACCTTCCCCAGTGGACATATCGATATCCTGGCTGTAGATGTCCGTCTTATCATCGTAGAGCTTCACCCGAACTCGAATCCGCTTTTCGGTGCTCATAGCTTCGACCTGCGGACAAAAAAGACTGGTGAGTATAATTTGAAGAGGCGATAGCCCAGGGCAAGAGTTTGATATCACTTCGGAGGACTTTTTTAAGTTATGTGCGTATCAAGCAATTAAAATATCACTTGCGTCAACGGTGAAGGATAACATCGTAAGGAAATCTGCAAGCCTTGTGTTAGTATATTTATTTTTTATATTTATCAATAGTATTTTTGTATTTGTGTCTGGTTTATGTATTAGTATGTAGATATTCGTATGTATGTATTAAATAGTGTAGCCCACCTATTCGTTTTCTTTTTAGTTTTCCTAATCCTAAGGTTGCCTGGCAGAGATCGCTACTTAGCGATAAGGCCGCCTTTTGTATCCTGCTTCATTCTTCATGTGTTTGTTCTTTTTTTTGTCTCGTTTTTCTGAGTGGTGTACAAATAAAGAGTATAAATAAAATAAAAAAAAAAATGCGTGAGTTCTCCATAATGTTCCCAAAGGAGTGTGGAGTCCACCAATCCGCTTCGGGCCAGCGTGGTGGACCACACCCCGAACCCCATCTCATTGTGGGAGGAGAGCCGTGCCCGTGTAGGAAAACATCGTGTCCGTGCCCGTGCCCGTGTAGGAGAGTTCTCCATTTTTTTTTTAAATAATAATAGCGGGTAAACAAGCAAGTGGGTCACCTGATGATCACCGCCGACCGGCGGCAGCCGATGGGTTGCCGGCTTTTAAGGAATATGTTATCCGCCCCTTGAATAACCCTAGATTGCATTTTTGAGAATGGGAGATTGTTCCATAATTTGCAAGTGCGCGGTAGAAATGATCTGGTATTTCGAGCCACAAATTGTTCTGGTGAACAATTTATCAGATTAACTTATAATTTTGTGTACTCAAACTAGACTGGCTGATTAGTTCTAAGCAACAACGATGTTAAATTAGAGACTTCTCGTAAGCAGAAACCCTAAAATAGTTACGAGTATATATCGCTTAATGGAATGGATATTGCTCGAATATAATTGATTAGACAATTAACCATAAGCCCCTTCAAACACTCCGTATCTAAGGAGATAATATTTAATTACAGCTGTTTCATATCACGAGGTATTCCGTCGACTCAGGAGTTAAGCCAGCCCGGGACTAAATGACTTAATAAAGCTTTAGCCCGTAGCAATACTGTTAGCTTTGGGACGAGTTCATAAAGTATGAGAAGCAAACTTCAAACCTTTGTTATTATTGAAGTAGAACTTCTTTATCGGCGTTGGAAAAAAGTTACCTTCAGATTTTTCGGTTACGCGTCACACATATCCGTTACGCGCCATCTTTTTCAAATTTTTCAAATTAAAAATTTCTTTATTCATGTTGGCCTATCACAGGCACTTATGACGCGTTCATACATATTTGTTTACAAAATTTTAACGGGATGGTGATAACTTCGTTCGCCAACTTTAATCTAAAGCTACGAGGGTTCCAAACGCGCCCTGGCCTAAGAAGAGCCCACAACAAACTTAGCCGGGTTGTTGTGGGCTCTTATTTTCTGTATTCATGTCTATGATAATAAAAGCCTTTTCTTAAACTTTACTAATTTAACTTTATTTAACCAATTCCTGTGAAGTTGCATATAATTGATCATTTTTCGAAAAATAAGGTCAAAAAGAAGTTTTACTTCTTACGTTTGTACACTAGTATACGCACACATTTTTTTAAATCTTATTGATGGCAACTTTAAAACCGCTTTTTATTGTTCGGAGGCTACAGGCTACGGACACAGATATTAGATTAAATAAGAAATAAATGATTTTGAAATATTATGGGTTACATGTTGTTTAATTTTATTATTTATTGTGAAGTCAATACAATCTGACGATGCTCCCGTGTCGGAGCGAAACGTGAGTAAAGATCTGTTTGGTGTGGAGTATAAAGATTGAAGAAATTATAAATTGCACCATAAAGTTTCTACCATTTTCGCAGAGTAGTTACCAGTAGGTACTATAGCAAATGAAGCTTAAATTTCATAGTAGGTTTATGATGAAATTCCGCCAAGTAACGTCTGCTTGTATCAAATATGGGCTTAATATAACTGACATATCCCTAAAAAGTTAGTTCCCTATTACCTTAGCATTATTACCACCAGAAGAGTTTGGAGCTTAATAAGAGTATGTGAAAATATTGGAGGCTTTTAAAAGTAAAAGTCTACCGGGTACACTACAGCTGCCAGTATGTTGGTCAAAGGATTACGTTTGCCTTTCAAAGGGGCAATGACTTATGCTTCATTTGTAGTTTGTATATTCTCACATTTATAAAGTGTGTTAATTAGTTTAGTTAAGTACTTTAATATATTTTTATTCCGCTTTTTTTTGTTTGCGTAGATAATGCAAAAAGTCAAAAGCTCCAGCGTTTTCCATAGAAGGTTTTGAAAGTACTGGCTATTTTCAAAAAGGTTTTCCTATTGCATCCTGTGATAAAGTAAGTTACGTAGCCTCTGCAGTTTATTACACTGTAACGATGCCAAGGCGAAAAGAGACTCGCCAAGCGAATACAAATCGATATTTTACTGGTAAAATAAAAAAGTAACAAACGTATACAATTTTAAAGCACCCCTGCTGGCCTAGAACATAATAAACCGAAATGAAACGTGGTGTATGTACCTACCGTACGAAAAAAAAACAATACAAAATACCGTCACGTGTATTGAAAAAAATTCACTACTGTCAGATACCTACTGATATCTTTTATAGAAAATAAATGAAAATTTGGGGAAATAAACATGACACGGTAAAATAATATTTCAATTTTGTCCAACGAGGTGGACAGACGACAGTCGAGTCGCTAGGAGCAGCTGGAAATAAACTGCCCAGGACCCTGAATTTTGGAAGTCCCTACAAAAGACCTATGTCCCTACAAAAGAGCTATGGACGTCAATCGGTTGAACTGATAATATTGCTGAGAGTTGTTATACTGTTTCTTAACGGAAAATTGAAAAAAGTAGAGTAAGACCGAGGAAAAGAAGGTAGGATTGTGAGGAGAAGAATAATCTTGTTTAAAGACTGGGTAAGTTGACGAGTTAGGGAATTAAAGAGGTGACCCAAATCAATGGCATATTAGGACTTCGAAAGTCTCCAAATTTAAAATGCTGACATAATGGTGGCCGGTCAGACATACATACTGTCTCATGTGGAGTATGTTTTTGTTTGGAGGCTAAAAGGCACAGTTATACGAGTCCCGAGCAAACTAGTTTCGTAAAACTGTGTTCAGTGGATGGATATAGTTGACAGTTGCACAAATTTTGTGGTATTAATTACACGCGCGTAAAAACATAGTTCGAACAATTTTTTTCGTAGCTTAATTTAACCTCGTAACTCGTAGTAGTTGATGTTTTCCGAACGTGCCCTGGGTCTGAGTATAGGCCTGAAAGAACTTAGGTATATTTATCAGGTATATAATTGCAATCAACGTCTCTCTAAACCAAATACCTAGTTAAGGTAATGAATTTCACCTTAGAATGCATTACTAGGACTAAATTGCAGCAATAAAATCGTAACAATAACATTATCTGTAATTAATTCTGCAGCAATTATGTTCATTGCAATAGTTGTGGCAGTAAATCTAATTCAAATTAAGCGATAGTTTTAGGTGGGAAACTGATATTACAAATTTGGTATAACCACATTTATACCCAAGAGGTTTTAGGTATTACGGATTTATCTAAAATTAAATGTTGATCCAAAATTTTAACTGTGTTAAGTGAGTATAATTTTTTAAATATCGGGCTAATCAATGTATAAATGCTGGACACAGGTCTCTTCATGCTGGTCACACTACCGTATTGCAATGCAGGTTGGAGGGGTTTAGTAACGTACCTAGTATGCTATAGTATTAATTCTTATTATAATTCAAAAGGATTCTCCAAAGTCGGCCCCATTCGTGGTATTAATTAATATTTAGCATTATACTAGCTTAATTTACGTACACTCTGGGCTTTATATAGCTAGCTAGAAGCTGTGATAGCGCATTGGGTAGAAGCTCGACTTCACTTTCGGAGGGCGGAGTTCGAATCCCAGCACGCACCTCTAACTATTCTTATCTATGTGCGTTAAAAGTAATTAAAATATCACTTGCTTCAACGGTGAAGGAAAACATCGTGAAGAAACCTATATGCTTGAGAGTTTTACATAATGTTCTCAAAGGTATGTGGAATCCACCAATCTGCACTGGGCCAGTGTGGCGGACTACGGCTTTAACCCGTCTCTGTAATGGGCCGGTAATGGGATATGATGATGATGAACTAGCTAGTCTAAAACAATCCTGGACTAGTAATTAAAATACTCAATATTTATTTCTGAAAATTGCTTATCACTGGTTTTCTGTCCCCTCTATACGAGAGCGATGAGTATACTATCAGTAGAAAGGAAGCTAAAATAAGAATTCAGCCTGAAGAAAAAAAAGAAAACTGAGCTCAACTCCTCAGGACGCCAGACTCCAAAAACTAAGGCTGGGACAAATGGAACGGAAAATAGACCGGCAAATAAAAAAATAACTTGCTCAACATGACTACGGAGTCTCTCTAAGGGACAGAATTCATAATGCAAGTTCCGTAGGAGAACTACAGTCATTGCCATATCCCGAAGAATAAGAAGGGCAAAATGAAGATTGGGACAAACGTGTTCTGGAGTGGAGACAGTTGACCCGTATGGGAACGCAGTGTGGTATTACTTCCAGCCTGTTGAACAAATGTTCAGAAGGAGCCTTTTGTGGGAGTGGCTGAATAAGAGAGGCGTGGTGTCGCGCTTTTATAAAGATTGATGTCTAGACTGCAGTAGACTCTTGAGGGTTTATAACTACGGTTGGAGCTGTAAAATTCACAAAAGTTAGAACATACAGAAACCGTGTACACGACAAATGTCAAAGGATCAGAAACCACTTCATTTTAGAAGTGTCTCTCTACTTGAATTCAATAATTTTGAATTTTTAAAATTGGCTGAATGAGGGTTCTTTGTGATCTTAATTATGTGGCTAATGTTTTGTATAAGACGCCTGGTTGAAAACCTATTTATCTAGCTAAGCCCTTGAGACTGTCCTTTATCGGTCAGCAGGTTTGGGTTAGCTATAGTAAAAATATAATATTTCGAAAAAGAAAACACTACAAAACAAAAACGCTGACGCATCAATCTGTATTAATATGGCGTGTTTTCTTTCTCTTGGCACCGGTACAATGTAATAATTTACGAAGGCTCTGGAGGAGTCTTTGTATCACGATCTTTTGTCGGTGATCACTTAGCTCAATAGCTATACAAAGTTATATTACCGCTATCGAGATGTCGTGTTTGTCTGTTATACCATGCATCACATAATAATAAATAAATAAATAAATATACTACAATAATAATACACACATCGCCATCTAGCCCCAAAGTAAGCGTAGCTTGTGTTATGGGTACTAAGTTAGCTGATGAATATTTTTTTTATGAATATAATACACATAAATACTTATAATATACAGATAAACACCCAGACACTGAAAGACATTTATGTTCATCACACAAACATTTTCCAGAGCGTTTGTAGACAAAATAAACTCATTAGCTTTATTACCAGTGATGTGAATTAAACTGAGTTTTGCTAGCAAAGCTGCGAGTAAAGCTAGTTAATAATATAACTATCCGACGTAACAAAGCTTATGATTGATCATTTCATCGCCGAAGAACTCTCTTCAGAAGCTTGGACTTGATATATTATATTTTTATCTAATTATCTGAGTGCTTTTCCTTTGTTTCTTTCGTATACAAGACATTATCTAATTAAAGTGTACATCTTACGGCATACGGAGTAAGTTTTATTTCTTGAGAAAGTAAAATAGCCTTCTAAATAAAATATTATAATACTAAATGAATATCATTTTATTAAATAATAGCGGGGATAGCCTAGTGGGCGGAACCTCGGCTTTAAAGTCAAAGTCAAAGTCAAAAATATCTTTATTCAAGGTGGCACTTTTGATGCGTACATAAGAATAACACGGTAGTGAGATGATGGCGATAACCACATTCGTAAACTTAAAACTACGAGGGCTCCAAACGCGTCCTGGTCTAAAAAGAAGCCCTCAACAAACTTAGCCGGCCGTTTTTTTTTGGTATCAACATCTCACAATATCATTTAAAATTATTAGAAGAGCAACCTGGTTAGAGCAATAATTCACACACAAGCTTTTTTATCGATTACGTAGTCCTTTATACTATAAAAGAACTTTTCTATAAGCCTACGTTTCATAAACTTTACTGTGGTAGGGCCGAGTTCGAATACATGCACGCACTTCTAACTTTTCTGTTTTAACGTTCTGTGTTAGCGGTGAAGGAATATTAAAATATAACAAACATTAAAAAAAAATGATCCGCAGTACGAAGTTCGCCGGGACAGCTAGTATTAAATACTTGCGACAAAGGGTTCAGACTTGATTTGAGGGAACAATTAGAAATTATTAAACATAAGAATGGGAGGTTCGAATTGCTAAACGAACAAATAAACTTATCAACTTCACCTCTATTGAACATATTCAGTGGGAGGGGCTTAGATAGATAAGGTGGGGGTCACAAAGGTATAAAACGCGACACATTTGGCGAATTTTTCACTTAACAATTATTCATTATATAACGTATTAAGTCAACATTTCCTGTGGATGCTCCGGTTTCAGAGCGAAACGTGCGTAGATTTTTCATTGCCGAAGATCTGTTAGGTCTGGGGTATAAGGATTGAAGAAATTATCAATGACACCATACAGATTCTCATGCTTCGCGGAGTATAGCAAATTAAGGCTAATTTTCATAATTAAGGCCTCATTTGCCTGTAATAACACCGGCAACTACGCCTTTCAGACAACTGTAACATATAAGTGCTGCTTGGCGGCAGAAATAAGACTGGTAGTACTTCCCTAGAAGAACTCTATTACAAAAAGGTAAAAAACTGCATATAACCGTAGTGATGTTATAAAATAACTAAAAAATCTTTTTTTATA
Organism: Pararge aegeria; assembly: GCF_905163445.1. NCBI lineage: Eukaryota > Metazoa > Arthropoda > Insecta > Lepidoptera > Nymphalidae > Pararge > Pararge aegeria. The sequence continues at coordinate 4,683,557 of NC_053189.1, forward strand.
TTAAAAACTAGCTGTTGGCCGCCACTTCTTCTGCGTTTGATTTTGTTTGTTGATGTGGGATTAAATTGTGGTTCTAAAAAAAATAAAGTATTCAGTATCGCTAAGACTTCAATGAGGGGATTGCTGCTGTCCGCTGAGGAGTTCTCTCCTCCAACCACAGTTTGGGCAAAATTAAACACATATTATAACCTCTATAGTACAAAAATAATTTATTAATTCGGTTATAATTAGTCGGAGTTATGGTGTAAAATCATCTAACACTCACCCCCTCTCCCAAAGGAACCGAGCTTAATGTCGGTATTAAAAGTATTCTATATTACTTCTAACACTTCCAAGAATATGTGTGCAAAGTTTCATGAGAATCGGTTTAGTGGTTTTTGCGTGAAAGCGTAACAAACAAACTTACATTGCCATTTATAATATAAGTAGGGAAGTAGGGATAGGGATATGCTTTCTACATTCCACTGACAATGCCGTCAGCATTAAAATATTACGTTTATGAGCACTTTATCAGTTTTATAACTTTTATAATATTGCGGCGCACATGGGGCTCGGAGGTAAAAGTTCATTTTTGTCCATCGCAAAGAAATATGATTGCGGCAAAACATCGAATTACCACTTACAGTTAGTTTTATATTCAAACAATAAAAGTATCATAAAATGTACGAAGAAAAAAAATAACTAATGACAATAGACTAAAAATATGTAAATAAATAAATAATTGCTACGACAATACACACATATCCATCTAGCCCCAATGAAAGCGTAGCTTGTGTTATGGGTACTAAGATGACTGATGAATATTTTTATGTATCATCATCACATCGACCCATTACCGGCCCACTACAGAGTACGGATCTCCTCCCACAATGAGAAGGGGTTAAGGGCGCTGTTCACCACGCTGGCCCAGTGCGGATTGGTCGACTCCACACACCTTTGAAGGAGATTATGTAGAACTCTCAGGCGTGCAGGTTTTCTCACATTTTTTTCTCTAATGATGTTAAACAAAAGAACAACTGCTGAGATTCTTGCCAGCTTCTTCTCGGTAGATTCTGCCTTCCGTACCGGTGGTTGAGTCACTACAGACATACCTGACGTTTCAGAAATACTTATAGACCTACTTGAATAACTGAATTTTGAATTTGGTTTTTTTTTTCAGTTTGTATAACTTTTAATACGACTAATGTTCCCTGTTCTTTACCATTGGATGTTTTTTAAAACACTGTTAGCCAGAGCCCCCTACCAGACCAAATCAGTAAATAATTCTAAAATTTTAAATATACTGGCTGTTGCCCGCTTTCTCCGTCCGCGTTAATGACGGTTTTTTTATAAATCCTGCGTTCAGTGGGAACTGTTTGTTTTCCTGGGATAAAAAGCCTATATTACTCTCCAGCCTTTTAACTTACTCCATGCCGAATTCCTAATTTATTAGTTGCTTAGTTAACATGTAAAGTAAGGACAAACAAACTAACAAACGCACTTTTGCATTTACAATATTAAGTATAGACAAATCGCCCGGTGATCGAATGCGGGACTTCCCATTTACAAGACGCAATAACATATATTATATTATTTTGACGGCCGATTTGCGCAGTGGGCAGCGACCCTGCTTTCTGAGTCCAAGGCCGTGGGTTCGATTCCCACTACTGAAAAATGTTTCTGTGATGAACATGAATGTTTTTCAGTGTCTGGGTGTTTATATGTATTTTATAAGTATTTATGTATATTATTCATCAGTAATCTTAGTACCTATAACACAAGCTACGCTTGCTTTGGGGCTAGATGGCGATGTGTGTGTTGTCGTAGTTTAATTTTTATTTATTTTGTTTTGAGTACTCACGCGGCCGACAAATGGAAGTCCAGGCTTGTATCTCCGCCGCATACTGTCCGCGAATTTCAGTTCCACGTAGTGTTGTTCTGCGGCGGGCGTAGCAGGGGTGGCGCTGCCGAGCCCAGACCCGACGGTGAGGTCAACACTTGCAGTACTGCCACCGCAATTCGCTTCGATCTTCCACGTTCCTGAACGTGCTCCAGCTGCCAGAACTGCACTCAGCTTGCGGACACCTAATTGAGAAAATTATATCATGAAAATAACTTTTTTTTTCAGCTAAAATTGATAGAATAACCTAAAACATAGCAACACCCTCAGGGTATGCTAGGTACATTCGCTACCAAGTGCCGTCTTATGTCCATCTACCTGAGGCGTTGGTGCTAAGCCTCGTTTGTCTGTACACTAGGAACTTCGCAATCCTGCTTGCCGTCTGAAATAACCATGTAGACTTATAGTAGGTACTTCCACGGGCGGGCTGCGTTAAAAACAGCTCCAGCAGGGCTAGCACAGACAGGAGACAAAAAATATATACTTCGATTATATCCCCCAACAGGGGATATAATTAACGTGTCCACCTGCTAGCACGGGAATATGGAATAGTAGAATTTGAGCCCCGTTGATTATTTACTCATATATTATTGGGATATTATTTCCACTTGTGCCCCGATGCTCTGAGAGTTGATAAAGCTGTTGGAGAAGATTCTTTTGTATCCTTTCCCCGGGGATATAATTGTCTCCTGCCCATGCTAGCTAACTAGTACTGGGCTTAGTACTAAGTATTAAGCCCAGTACTAGTTAAGCATCATTGTCAGCCAATTCTTTAATTCAACATAATTCCAACACGCTGCTCCAAAGCTGGCGGAATTTAACGATTCAATTCTCTTCAGTCAGTCAGTCTCAGTTGTAATCTTATGTTATTGATTACAACTGAGACTGACGGATAACGTGTTCCTCAAGGCACGGACGCCAATTACCTGACAATTAGTATTGAGTTTTTTTTTTTAATCCTGAAGTTGAACCTATTTATCAAGGCCAAACAAAATAGCCTTTTTGATCTTTCACTTAGGAAAAATGCAAACTAGATGGTGGCAAACTAGATAGCGCCACAAAGATCTGCATATACTCTCGCTTCTAGTAATAGTTGCATAGTATTTTTGAGAAAATTCCGAATGAGCTATAAAACAGCGAGTTTTTGCCTCATTCTTGCTAACATCACTTGACAGTAGCAAGGCCCCTCACTCACAAAGTTCTTGCTTGCGGATATGACACATGACTTCCAAGAGGGTTCGCGAACGTAATTAATCAAACCTCGACCGGGACAGCGCAGCGGCACGCAACGTGTTTTCATTAACAATTTATATTCAAACAAGAGATGACTTTACGTTTTTTAAGACAAATGAGACTTTGTTTAACGCAACCCTTTGTTATTTTGTGCCGATTTTTAACTTTGCCGAAGTATTTTTATCCGCTTTTACGATTACTAAGTGAAACTCTTTTTTCTGCTTCCTACCAGATATATATTGTTTTTTTTTTTAAATATACTACGACAATACACACATCGCCATATAGCCCCAAAGTAAGCGTAGCTTGTGTTATGGGTACTGAGATGGCTGATCAATATTTTTATGAATAATATACATAAATACTTATAATATACAGATAAATACCTAGACACTGAAAAACACTTATGTTCATCACACAAACATTTTCCAGTTGTGGGAATCATACCCATGGCCTTGGACTCTGGAAAGTAGGGTCGCTGCCCACTGCGCCAGTCGGCCGTCAAAGCCCTTATAAACCGATACCGTTAAATTAACGATAAGAAGGCTCAGAGCCACTCAGCTGGGATTATAAATAACTTCGCTCGGAGTATCTGAACGTTATCAAATCAGAATTGCCGAGATAGAATCAATATAGCTGAATTAACAAATACCAAGTGGCAATGGAAGAGGCATATAACTAAGGGCAATTATAAACGTTGGGGTCTTAAGGTGCTGAAATGGCGACTCGGTACCAATAAACGTAGCAGTGGAAGACCCCGAAACCCTACGAAAGGTAGACAGACAGGTGACTTCAAACTAGTTGCAAAAAGCCGAATAATCTATGTAGCATCTTCCACTTTATTTAGGTCACTATATAAAATGAAATATTTAAAACATCCCGACTTCGTGCGTGTATGAGTCAATCGAGAAGCTAGAATAGATCTGATGCGAACATAATAATCATCGTGTTTAGCTTTTTACATACCATTATTGTACGATGTATACTGAGTTAGTCAGTTAACATTATTTTAGTCGATACATACATACATCCATCCTCACAAATTTTCGCATTGTTGTTATAAGTAGGTTAGTAGTTGATAAAAACTTTCATCTCATTTCCCGGTAGAAACTTATTGTTTATCGGGATAAAAAGTATCCTATATGTTGACCCGGAATATCAGCTACCACTATACCAAATATTATTTAAATCTGTTCAATTTTTCACGTGATGCCCGGACAGATAGACAGAAAGACAGACAAAAATAAATAAAAATCTGTTTTGGACAGTATCGATTATAAAGCATCCCCCGGTCAAAATTTTCAAAATATATTCAATGTACAGAAATCTTCCAGTTACAGTTTTATTATAAGTATAGATATTCTTTATTATTTAAGTTTTTGACGTGGCAACGTCTTATAATTCGATGGAGCCGGCTGCACGCACGAAAAAACATGACCTATGCGGCGTTACCTCGCTCTGAGACGTTCCATTAGAGGCTTGAAGTGCAAGCGAGAGCGCGGAACGAGCGACAAAGAGGCACAGTCAGCCTCCGCGTTCGACATCTGTCTCTCTCCTACTTAAGTGAGCGATGCGTCCGCATGCACAGCTTCTTTACAATAATACATTTACATGTTTTCGGCAAGGATGAAGTGCAGTGAAAAGTGAATGTGGTGTCAATTGTTTATAGCAACGATAATATCTATCAAACAAATAAAATTAAAATTTTCTTTTGAAAAATGCAACCATTCCATCAGTATTTTCTTACGACGTTGTCACGTTCAACTATCGTCATTATGCCGACTTGACAGACAACCAATTTTTTTTTTAATAGTAGATAACAAGTGGCGGACCAACTAGATGTCCCATGAGATAAATAGGAGCAACACTTTGCAGGGCATGCAAGGAACGTGCCGCATTCTGCACATTAACCTGAGGTAACAACGTAGAACCTCATGTGCCTGCAATTACGCCGGCACCTACGCCAGGAACACAGCATTGCAACAATACTGTTTGGCGACAGATATAAGCATGGCACTTCCCCGGACGAGAAGAAGAAGTATTAGTAGTAGAAGAAGAAGTAGTGGTAGAAGTAAAAATACGTCTAAAAATTCGTTTTCAAAATTTGTGTATCTTTCTATCGTTATTTGGTTTTTTTAGTGTTATTTCAGTGTTAATAAAAAAGCAAATATTTAAAAGCAAATCTTTAGTAAAGTTAGATAACGAACTTTTAAAATTCTACAAAATTTTTCACAAACGAAATACGCCCTCACTCACTTGACCCAATGACATTCAGAAGGCATGCTTGAAGTTTTTTCCTGGAGAAAATGACACATGACATTAAAGAGGGTCCGCGAATGTCATTAATCAAAGCCTGAGTCACGGTGACATCGCATGGCGCTGCAAAATGTAGTGTTAGTATTCAAATATTATACCGTAATTGAAATTGTTGAAATATTCAATACTTAGAGGTCAAGGAGCACTCCTAACTTTCCCGTGAACTTTTATTTTAATATTTTGGCTTTTGATATTTTTGATAAAGGACTTACTTTTTTTGGTGATTTTTGAAATTAGAAGTGAGAAATCCTTTGTAGTTATAATGAAACAAGTGAACGTCGCTAACAGATTAAAATTCATTTAAATAGAACAAGCCTATGACAAGTCATTGTACCACAGATAATACTAATATCAATATTCTCGTTAAGTTGAATCCCAAACAGAGATAAAATTTTAATTACCGATGATGTGAACTCTTGTCGATGCTTCAGGGCTGTATATATCTATATCTATCGGAAAGAAAAATACATCATGAATATTATCTTTTAAGATATAACCTTACTTAAGTTTAATTTCAGCATTTAAAAAATGTTATTTGTGTATCTAAAAGGTTACGTCATAATAGAAACAAATTTTGTTAGCGGCAGATTCGGGCAATACCGCAAAAGGTTTCCCATGTTGACTCGCCAGGGGACCGTCTCTCGGTATCAGGTGGAACTACTTGATCCTTTCGCTTACGTAAAAGAATTTTCGTGTCCGCCGCTGTGATGCCTTTTGATAAATCTATGACCCTATAAACAAAAGCCGGAAGCAGGGGAATATTTCATTACGTGACACGACATCGGCGAATAAATTTAACTGCCTTTTTGTCCTAGCGGTAAACACGTAATAATTTTAAATAATTTTAAATGACAAATGCATATGCATAATAAAACACTGGATACGTTCGACTACCAAGGCGGCAGATTCGATTCCTAGGCCAGGGCAGAAATAGTTAGGAATTCTGTTTTATCCAAAGAAATTCTCAGTCTTCTTTTTCTTATTTTTATAATACTTTTGCGTTCAAACAATCAGTCCTGATTACTATATAAATGTGTACGCTGTGTTGTGTTTTCTTATTCTTATTTTTACAATAATTTTGTTTTGTATGCAATACATTTTTATTGCATTAATAATACTGTAAGAAATTAATGGCTATTCATTAATTAATTTCTAAGCAGTTAATAATCAATTAATTCTTGTAAAGGCTTCGTTTTACCAATACTAAGGTTGAATGGCAGCGATAGGATAGTGAAAGGCCGCATTTTTTGATCCTACTTCGTTAAGATTCTGCTTTTTACCTACTAACCTAACTTATTTTTTTTTTGATTGATTGACGGCCGACTGGCGCAGTGGGCAGCGACCCTGCTTTCTGAGTCCAAGGCCGTGGGTTCGATTCCCACAACTGGAAAATGTTTGTGTGATGAGCATAAGTGTTTTTCAGTGTCTGGGTGTTTATATGTATTTTCTAAGTATTTATGTATATATAATTCATTAAAATATTCATCAGTCATCTTTAGTACCCATAACACAAGCTACGCTTACTTTGGGGCTAGGTGGCGATGTGTGTATTGTCGTAGTATATTTATTTTATTATATTGTAGTATATAAATCTTCTTCTTTTCGATTTTGCTCGCTTCTATGCTACACTAAAAAAAAAGCCTGTACGACATCTTTTTTTTATTAAAAAAGCCTGTATAACTCCCTACTACTAGCACCTGCAGTGTACAAATTAAGAATATGAAAAAAAAAACGCAACCTTTCGTTTGCAGTGTACAAAAAAAGAACATGAATTGTTTTTTTTTTTTGATTGATTGATGAATAAGTATTTAATTTTGAGCAACGCGGTTGTTTTAAGTTCTAAATTCTTCTAATATGAGAGAGAAAGCCCACGCCCAGCTTCGAGACATCATAAGCTGAGTATGGTGATGATGAACTAGGGAAAATTTAATTTTAATAAGGGGAAGTAAAACCGAATTTAATTTGTACCTTTATAGCTAGGCTAGACAAATTTTAATACACTGTCACTCATAAGTCAGTGGGGCGCATAAGCCAAACCCAATCTATCAAAATTTGACACGGGTTAACGTGCCGATGACAAGAAAAGGCTTTTATAGGACCGACTCTGAATACAGAGCGTTGTATGTATACAGAATTCCTTGAACATTTGATGATTTTTAGGGTTCCGTATCAAAATTGTAAAAATGAATCCCACGACTTAGATTATCTTTATAGTAGAATTACTATTTTCCAAGGATAACTATTTGTGTGTCATTTATAAAGATAGACTTATTTTTAGATTGGTTTTGTCTACAATAGACTAGTATTTTTGACGCATGCAAATTTCAGCAGCATATATACGGCAGCATATACGGCATATATATACGGTAGCATATATACATATACGGCAGCATATATACATATACGGCGGGCCATTTAGTTTATTGTGGCTTAGTTTACAAATGCTTGGTATTATTTGAAGCTTAAATCTTATTATAAATGAAATTAAATATATCTTTTAATTAGGCTTTTTAACGTTGATAGACTAATTAAAATCCAAAAAAGTTCTTCCAAAGTGTATCGATAACAAACAAATAACAAACCTTTCCTTTTATAATATTACTATAGACGAGATTTTGAGAAAACGCGTATAGTTTCTTTTTATTTTCGATTCGAATACTAAATCGGCACGTTTACAGTAGAGATTACTGTATAAGTTAGAGAATTATTATTTTTTTGTTGTAGGTATTTACACATTCACACAGTATGTTCTAACGGCTATTAGTAAAGTAGAATTAGTTTAACAGCTATGCATTTAAAAGATATGGCCACCAAATTGTACTCTCTTGATTTCTATTTATATCTTTGTAACTACTTTTTGTTTCTTTGGTGTACAATAAAAGTGTATTCATTCATTCATTCATTCATTTATTTACAGTTTAAGATAAAGTTTTAATTTCGAGAATCCAAATAACTTAAATTTATAGCCATCTTTAAAATCTGGCATTTCAATTCCATTCCCCTCACCATCCGATTTTGAGAGATAACACGATAAAAATTATGCCGTCATCTCAGAAAATTATTGAATTTTCTCGAATTGTCTAATTCTTCCATCTCATTTAATTTCAATGGAAACGTAATCTGACGTGTAACTAAAATCTGACTTAAATAATTTATCAGGTGAAAATGCGGACAAGTTTTTATAGAATCAGCTGCTAAGAATTATTAAACACTTTAACATAATATTGCATAATTTGATAAACTTAAAGTAGCAAATATGGGCATTAAAAGATTTCTGGTTGGAAAAAACTGACATGCCTTTAAAGGAACCAACATTCAGGATTATTAGTAAAGCAAATCAAAATGCCCCCCAATTTAATGTAACAAAATAATATAACCAAAACAAAGAATTGCCATCATCAGAACAAAACAGTCTGACTCTCATATTGTTTATTTAATGAACGGATATGAAAGCCGAGCCCAACTTTTAGCGTCCAGCTTCGAAACAAAATGGAGTAGTTCGCGATATTGGTCATAACTTCTGCTGTAATATAAAGGATAAGTTACAATAACAAACTTACTTTGCAATTAGAGAGAGCTTTGGGAAAGCGGAGCTTCTGCCATAATAACGTGACTTATTATTGAAGATTACTTTGTAAAGCAAAGTTTTGGTCGTAAAAGTAACTAAAATGGTTTATCTAGTTTTTTTTGCATTAAATGATTTATTAAGAATTGCCTGTATCCCATATGTCCATTAAAATATATAATAAACTACTGTACGACCTCTTGTTTCTCAATAAGTAAACACTGTGAGACGGTGTTAACAAAAACGATACTTTGCTAAGTTTATACGGTTGTCTTTTCCCGAGATCAGGGCATTCCCATAGGTTGAGTTTTAAATGAAAGAATGTTTTAAAAGAAAGTTACCACCGTCCAAAATTGTACGATCGCTTATAAGATTACTTTATTGCTTGTCTATAAGAATAAATTTGTATATATTTCTTTTATAAGAAGTCTTGATTTTGAACTTTTGATTTTGAGATACAAGAGTATCAAAGCGACAGATGAATATGATGATACAAATTCAGTACAATAATACTTTTAAATTATTAAACTACCAAAAGAATACTGCAGGTTATGATAACAGTATTAGGAAAATAATTTGAACAACATTCTCGTCAATATTTTCAAAACCAGATGCCACATGTAATAAAAATATCTGTAATCCAGAAATGGATTAAGAAATACGAAATTTACAGTCTATAAACTTTCAGCTTTCCGGTGTCGAGACGACATTGAGTGCTTCGCGAAATTACTCGTAACTTTGCCGAAAAGAACACCAGCAATAACAAAGTTACTTTGCAATTAGGGAGTCTTCGCCCGATTGACAGCCTTTCCTGTTGCTTGCTTAGCTAAAGAAATTCGATTATTAATAAATTTTATCGTAATTTAACGAAATTACAATAACCCATGTTTAATGTTGCAATTGCAAGGAAACTTAAACAAAAATAAAATTTATTTTTATTTTTGTTTAATAGAAATTAATTAATCCCAACTTAGTTGTTAAATAGTTCATTTTACTTGTAATCTCATTATTCTCTATTCCATTGCAGATAATTATTTTACCATCCAAACTTTAGTTCCTTATTAAGTTTAGCTCAAAGCGTTCTAAAGCTACAGCGGTATCTACAACAATGACACGGAACAATTACTTTGAATAGTTTCTAAACTTGTCTCACTCATTTGCGGTGCGCCAACCTTAATGGAGTTTCAGTTTATTCTGATTAAAAATGTGTCTTTAATTAGAGCGACTTTGTTTTTGTTAATATTTGAAAGGTTTTTTCATCATTAATTGATAATGAAAATATACTGGCCTTAATTTCACATTTCAGTATGTTATTCTCATGAAATATTTTTTTTTCAGTCCGGATATTTTTATATGTCATACATGAACCAAATTTATGAATACAATAGAAATTAACGGTTATAAAAGATTAGTCCCCGGAAGAGATAATTATGGGCACCCTACAATAGCTCTCAGCTGTTAACTTGCGATCAACGTCCTTGCACTCGATCCTATCGTCGCAGCGGTAATTCCATAAACTTCCAAAATAATAACTTATACAATTAATATTGAAAACCTTGTGCAGTGCATGCCACACATTACGATATATTTGTTTTTAATCAAGTTAGCCCATGACTGCAATCTCACCTGATGTAAGTGCTGCATGCATGCTGCAGCCTAAGATGGTAGTGGGCTAATATTTATTTGGGTAGATACCTATGACGAGTAGCCATGTAAAAAAATATATAAAAATTTTTGTGGAAATATGTTCTATTACCGATACCGAAAAACCAAAAAAAAATCCGCAGTGGATTCAAAATTATCCTGTACATTTCACTCATTTACTTGCAATTTGAAACCTGTTCAATTATATATGTATTTCTTTATTTATAAGAAAGTAAATTATATTAACAGTAAATAAAACCAGTGTGAAACGGGGTCACTCTCTGAACCGAAGCAGAATCTCGCGTGAACCTGAATCTCGAATAGTGCTTAATTTTTAACCGTCACCGCATCGCTGTTGCCATCTTTGGAGAAATTATAAAACATACAGATAAACAACGCTACCGATGTTATTAGTAATGCGTTAGCATCGTGGGGGATATACACAATTGCACATAAAGGACGTATTCCACAAATATTTACTGGAAGTAAATATTTGTGGAACTAGTTAGTGCCCGCGTTCTTCTTTCGCTTCGCGTTCGCGTTTCCTACAGTTTTTACAACTCACCCTGGAAAACGTTTGTTCTTCTGCGACAAAAAGTCGCTTATGTTACTCGCCGTTTCAACTAACTCTATACAATAAATCAAATTGATCCGTTGCTTAATTAGGTCATGACGGAATGAGAAGAAGAAACAAGTTGGGATAAAACTTTATAATTGTTTGATCTGCGTCACATCTAGCAGCTTGCTATCACAACTGTAACTACAGACGCATCTTTAACAATGGCATGTTTTAATAGTGAGCCGACGTTAATGAAATTTAACTTTAATGTTATAATTTAATATGGGAAATGTTATACTATCAACCAAAGAGAGTTATATACTGTTATTTCTATCTACTATGTTTTATTAATATTAACTTCACTTGTCCTACAAACAATCTACTGCTGCCACAAATCCTCACTCAATATCCTGAATAACCTCTTACTTAAATGAAACATCTAAACACTACTCAACCTTTAACTTTAGATCAACAAAGCCTTCGGAATATTTGCCGTCTAAAAGCCTTTCTATGTTACATCAGCAAGGATCAACTCTGACAGATCCAATTTCCGATTATAAATAGTCTTTTAAGCTACCAAACGATTTTGTGTTCGAATCGTGGAATTTGGAAAAAGTCTACTTCTACGGAATACAGAATTCAAGGAAGTAAGGTTTCCTGTGATATCGTAATGAATTACCTGCTAGGAATACATTGAGTTAAGAAAGCCATTTCAACATTACACTGTACGTCCATCAATGAAAAGTATGTGCTTTGGAGGCTAACTGGGGAAGAGAAGATAACGTCAAAGGGCAAACTTGCGTGTGAATATAGCAACAAAATACTCTGTGGTTGAACTTTTACAGCCGTTGCTTTGGTAATTTTGGCAAGTTTGAATTCATATCCTTTCTTCTGTATAACATCTTATTTGATGTGTTTGAACAGATACCAATGCTTTAAATCTTTGCCTTGCGATTGAAAATCTTCTCTTAATATCACCTTTTACCCTTTAGTGTGAGTTTTGAGTACGATGAAATGAAGTAACATCTAGTTTTGTGACACAAAGAAAAGTTATCCTAGTGATGAATATTATATTTATCTGAGACATTAGGTATCTTTGGTTTTGTGGTCGGTTTTTTACAATGAAAATTAAGCTCAAAGCATTAGATTATGTACGGTGAAATTTATAATTTCGTAATATACTACACCATACAGAACTACGCACGTTTCGTTCTGACACCGGGGAATCTTCAGGAGATGTTGACTTTACAATGAATAATTGTTAAATCGGCTTTGAACTCAGGATTGTTTAACTAACTATAACCTATATGAAATCAATAACGGCAAGCTATATATTGAAATAATTTCGGCAAAAACATCGCCAGAAAATTTTAACACTTAATAAAGCGCATAATATATGGTTAAAAGAAATCATTATTCATCTATTGAAAAGTATTGTGGTCATATCAATTGAATGTTACCTTCATCCATGGAGAGTTGATTCCATATTGCAACTTTCGTACCAGCGGGATTGCTGAGAGCAATGTTTGCGATCTCATCTCTCACCAAGCGAAGATCATGGTCAAGCGCCAGTATCCAAAAGGTGACTGAAACAAAAAGAAATAATCCAAATGGTTTGAAAAAAAAAAAACCTAAATCTTACATCACAAATATTTGACTGCGGATCTTGACGTACTATCCAATTCTGAATCGGGCTAAAAAGTGTTAATTATTTGATTTTTTCTTAAGAAACTCGCAGTACCTGCGTTAGAAAGTCGACGTTATACCTACAACATCTGTGCTCTGAAGCTCACGTCAATTCGTTGGTACCGGTATTTCTAAATAGCATTTATCACATATACGAGTATATAACATAATACAGGTCAAAGGATGACACTATACATTGTTGAATGATACCACTATTATACTCGTAGTTCTGTCTCTTTTCTTTAACAGAAAACGCAGAAACTTTATAATGTATCTCGAACAGGAAGTGGCATGCATACAGGGTATGAACAGGGTATCCACTTAATAAATAATTAAATATACTACGACAATGCACACATCGCCATCTAGCCCCAAAGTAAGCGTAAAGTTGTGTTATGGGTACTAAGATGACTTTTGAATATTTTTATGAATAATATACATAAATACTTATAATATACAGATAAACACCCAGACACTGAAAAACATTCAAAATTTAAAATGACTCATGTTCAACACACAAACATTTTCCAGTTGTGGAAATACAACCCACGGCCTTGGACTCAGAAAACAGGATCGCTGCCCACTGCGTAACTCGGCTGTCGGCACTAAACGAGCAGATAATAAAAAATGAAAAAAATCTCCAGTACGAGTATTAAAAAAACCTAAGTTTTTATAACTTATACTGGAGATTTTCATTATTTTATATCGTAGCGTACCCTGTGCATACCCTCTATTCACGCCACTATTAACAGGCTGGCAGTAACTTCATTCCATTTAGCTGTTGACATTAATTATTTGACTTCTAACATTCTAAACGTTTGCCATAAAATGGCGAAAATGAGAACACTTTGTGTGCTAGCACCATTCCCCAAGTGTGAAGTGAGGCGTGCACAGGGCCTTTGGCTGGGCTAAGGTTCTGTTAAGTTTCCTCTTGTTGTGTCCATTTTTCTTTTTGTGGTGTAAAAATAAAGTGAATAAAAAAAATCATACAAGTGGTAACTTGTATAATTGTAGATTGTATCGCTAGTGAAACACGCATACGTATCGACAGATACACTAACTTAAATGGAATATATCACACGTGTTAAAAAACATGTCCTAGAATAGCAAATAACAAGATATTTTTTCCCAGAATATATATTTTAATCCCACAGGTTGTTAAGCTTCGCGCTGAAAGACGCAGGTAGAAAATGGTTATATAAAAATTCAAATTTTGCAACATATTCCTTTGTACCTCGAGGAAAGAAGCTTTCCAATGACGCCTGTTAACCTTAAAGTTTAAAAATTTATATAACTAAATATGAATACGATGAACACACTTTTATTGTACACCACATGACGTAACAAAAAAGTTTTAAACAAGGATACATTTGATAGGCCTTATTGTTACATAGCAATCTCTTACTGGCGTAAACATATGGCGTAAAACACAGTAGAGAGATACGTGGTACATATATGCCTATATTTAATTTCATTTCATTTATACATCTACATAAATATTAAATGTATATATATATATAATAAACGTGTATATATATATATTACATTTATTTATTTATAATGAATATGTAATAGCAGTGTTATGCAAGAAAAATATCAAACTCTTTAAGTATAAGGATAACATAATTAAATGTTCAATTCCAAATAAAGTTAATAAGGGGAATGCAGTGGGCATTACCTACTCCTCATTTGCATTTAAGCGGAAAAAAGTATCAGACACGCCCGAAAATAACCGCAGTAAAGTGGTAAAAGGTAAATGCACAAACAAACGCCCACAAACCAATTTGATATTACAGCGTAGAAGTGATTTGTTATAAAACATTTAGTATGTTAGGGAACATTAATTTCAACATTAGTACATGGAAACGAAAAAGTGGTCTTAAACACAAGTTCCCTTAAAATTAGACTGTTTTTTATCACTAGATTGCTAACCTTTTCTGTAAAATGCTCAAACATTTCTCAGTTACTTATAAAATGTACCTGCGCAATATTTACCATAGTAAGTTAAGGGGGTAAAAGATGAGGCGATATAGTGGGTCCGTTCCGTACATTAAAATTAAGCTTAGATCTTCGGCAATGTTCTATTGCCTAAGATCTTTGTGGTGTGGAGTATAAGGATAGAAGAAATTTAAAGAAAGAAGAAAGAATTATACATAACACCATACAGATTCACCTGCTTTTCGCGGAGTATAGCAAATTAAGCTTAATTTTCATAATATATCATGGATTTCCGCAAATTAATGCTTCTAACCAATACCGTTCATATATTGAAAATAATGTTGTTCCAAAATCAATAAACACGTTTGAATGTCTCTTTAATGTGAGCTATCACATCGTGCTTATAATAAAAAGTTACGAAAGATACTTGCTATATTTAACAATCCTCCATATATTTTGTTGTTTGCCTTCCCTTTATAAGCGGCTTATAGGTTATTTATGGTATTACTCTTTTCATGTTTTATTTACGATTTATTTGATATAATATTCGTGGCTGAGTTAAAGGCACTATTTTATGTCCATTAAAATACTGTTTTCTATTTTATCTTTGCATGCATAATATAATATCGTTTTCATAATAGTTTCGTTTTTCTTTTTAGTTTTCCTAATCCTTAGGTTACTTGGCAGAGATCGCTACTAAGCGATAAGGCCGCCTTTGCTTCATTCTTAAATTTTTTTGTTTTTTTGGTTTTCCTGAGTGGTGTACAAATAGCGAGTATAAATAAATATAAAAACCTTATATTATATAAAAATATAATCACGTGCACAAAAGCACGGATACTTTTTATCCCGGAAAAGCACTAGCGCAAATTTACTAGGGAATTTCAAAAATTTGCATTTGGTATTTATGCACGGCTTCACAGCTAAACAAATCTAAGGAAAATCCTGGAGTGGGACATAGATTCTTTTATCCCGGGAAAACTAACGTTTTCTGCTCGATTTTCTAAAAGCCATACAAAACGAACCAAGTCACGGTCGGCAGAAAATAAGTCTAGTTTGTAGTTACTAAGAAGGTATAATAAAGAAGGTCTTAAAGTCATAAAGTATGGCATTTTTTTTTATAAATCATGGTGTTAATTTTGACTAAATCCTAAACTAATTTAAGCCGGCTTATCATTACAAGTATTGCCATAGTTATAAATAAAATATGGAAGGTAAGGGGAAAGAAAGATTTTTATATTAATACTTTACTTTTAATTTTTTTACTTTTAATATTATAAATGTGAAAGTGTGTTTGTTTGTCCATCAATAACGCAGCAAAAGAGCAACGGTTTTATGTGAACTTTTGGCATAGAGATAGTTTATGAGCCGCTAAGTGGCATGGGCCACTTTTTATCCCGGAAAAAGCAAATTGCCTTTAAGAAGGTAAGCTTACGCTTACGCTCACTTTCTTTCTTCCTCGCTTGCATGCTTTCTCGCTTGCTCGCTTGCTTGCATTTTTCTATCAGCTCATAAACTATCTATTTGCCACAAATTACGTCAATTTGTCGCTCTGTTGCTGTGCGCTTGAAGGACAAAACGTAAGCGTAAGCGTATCTTCCCACAGGAACTGTGCACAAACTATCCGTTGCTCCTGCTCACAAACTATCCATTGCTGAGTTATTCAAAACAAACAAACAGTTGAGAGGACAGAGAGTTAATGAGCTACTGTTGGTCCTGGAAAAACATCTGATTCCCATACGGGTGGTTTACAGGAACATTAAAAACAAAATGAAATAGTGCACTGTTATGTATTCATGATCAGTGTCCCATTCCACTTTGACTAAGTTTTTCTAATTACCACGCAATCGAAGTCGCGGGTAACTCTAACTTTTCTAAGTTATCTGCCTTTCAAGCAATTAAATTACACTTGCTTTACCAGTGAGGGAAATCATCGTGAGTAAACCTGTCTACTAATTCGCTATTGGGCAGCGGGGCTGCGGTCTAAACCCTTCTCATTCTGAAAGGAGATCCGTGCCCTGTAGTGTCCGGGAATAAGTTGATCATGATGATCCTTCATAAGCGTGCACACCCGGACACGGTGCGGTTAATTGCCTACTCTAGGTTTGAAAACACCTCACTGGCAATGAAGATTTTAAGTGGCGCCATAAATAAAAATCGAAGCCACAAATCCCTGGAGGCAGTTGAAAGACAATTTATCCGGCTAAAGCAGTTGCCAACGTAATGTATGGCCTTCGCTCAGTAATTAATTACTCTACGGCGTGTAACCTTCCCAACTTGTACAATAATGTAAAGTTCTCTACAAGGTACTTACTTTACGAGGCTTACTTAACTTAGCTTTTAGACTTCTAGGTCTCTTAATCGAGTTTAGTGACTGAATGATAGACTGAATAGTACAATAAGTATGCACAGGGTATGCAGATGATTTAAAATGGAGAAAATCTCCAGTAGGTACGAGTTACAAAAACTTAAGGGTAGGCATTTTGTAACTCTTCTGAATCTGATAAAAACCTATCTCTGTCCATTTAACTTTACTCCTTATTTAGTTGTATCTAGGATTTTCTTCATTGCGATTTTTATATAAATGTTAAATAATAAAGGTGATATTGATCATCCTTGTCTCACTCCCTATATAAATAAAATAGCGACTAGTTAATCAAAATAAACAAGATATTTTCCAATTTTATTTTAAAATTATTCTCGCATATGTCTGGCAGTTTGCCGATATAAGACCTATAATATTTTTTCTGCCTCGTAATCTGTAACTTAAAATGGTTACCTTTTCGACTTCAAGAGCTGCTGAAAGTTGGCAGCCACTCTACAAATTTGGCATTACTTCAAGACCTCAATACTGGATTTCCATACTCGTTAACTCGTTTAATGCAAGTTACAGTTCAATAAAGCGCGGCTCATTTGGATCCGAACTTACAACTACGTGAATAAAATACAACATTTGAATTTAATTTAATGTCTTGAATTGGTACAAAGCCAACGAAAACGTGTTTGAATAATAAAGCGTTTCTCAAAATCGTTGTCTATATTACCTATTGTTATTGCAGTATATTACCTATAGTTATTCAGTAAAGATGAACTCTATTTATTCCGCTATAATAATTAGAATAGAGCACCGGAATCTTAATTTTATTATAGAGTTTGTTTAAGACATTAGTTTAAGTTTTTATTTGTTTATTGTTTCATTCGGTTTTTTAAATTAAGCGCAAAAAAACATTTGTGTTTAGCGCCACTTAAGTAGTAGGTACTACTTCTTACCAAGATTTACAGTCATATAGTATGTCATATAACTAATTTAAAAACGAATCATAAGAAGTGGTTAAACGAGTAGTGTTTGTTGTTGGCCGCGTATGCCTATGTAAATATCTTATCACTGAACTACCAATATGCAAAAAAAAAAGAATTCCTCACCTCCCAACAATGAATGATAAATTAATATACGTTTATTGTACACCATAAAAGCGTACACCAGATAAGCGATAAGAAAACAGCGTACACTTTATTTTTACATATAAGTTGAAGACTTATATGTAAAAATAAAGTGTACGGCAACATAAACATTTATTTATTCATTTATTTATTAAGGGCACTAACAACATGCATATTACACGTTTTTAAACATAGCACACACACAAAAACATAGACTGATATGCACGTCAATTACAAGTGCACATAGCACTGACAACCGTCATGTAAACTTAATTTGATGAGTTTTTCATATTTAAGTAAATTCTTTTTATTTATCATCAAAAATGTTCGTGGCGCACGCCTGTATATCTCCCATTAGTCGGTATGATTTTTCTGATATATTTTACAGTGGTCTTTTTATTTCAGCCCATTAAACAGAAAACCATAAAGAATTACACATTAAAACCTTTCTCATGAATCACTATGCCTATTAGTGAAAACCATATGATAAGCGGTACGTTAGTTTTACAGTTTTCCGCGCCCAGACAGATAGTCGCGGTGGGGACTTTGTTTTACAAAATGTAGTGATATATATGAATTAGTGTATGATAATAAATGGGGTTTAAAATAAAACGATTTATCTAAGAAAAATCGAAATATTACGTATACGTACGTAGATCACCATAACTCAAAACATCTATAAGATATTTAATGTTATATTACTACTAGCTACAAAAAAAGGCAAAAACACTAGACTACTGACATACTTCAGACATACTTCTTGGAAAGACTTCCAAGCAAAGTATTAAAAGAAATAACGATGTAAATTGAATACAGGCATTTTAATTTTCCTTTCATTGAAACTCGAAACTTTAATAAATGGTAGATATTAAGTAGATACATTATAGCAGATGACTTAGAAAATACTTTTAGAATTTATTGGATTTTATAAAACACATCATTGGAACACACGTTGAAATCTATCGATCTATACACAAAGTTGGGACCTACAATTACCAACCTATAGGTCCTGGCTCTAGGAATTGACCACCTGATGAGGACCTCCAGGCGTTGGATACCCAGAATGTGTTCCAACTGCGCCTTCTGCGGTAGCTAGGGGTGCCTCGACGGGTGAATAGACTGGGACGGGGCTAAGTCGCGAATGTATGTGGTTTTAAAATGTGGAATGTGGTGGTTTTAAAACATGGGGAATTCCCTATGGATTTTCCTATGGTTTATCATAGAAAGTAATTAGAAATTGTGTGGTTTGTGGTCACCGTGATGGAAATATGGAATGCCTTGGTGTTATACTCAGCAAAATTCCATACGCCCGGCAACGGTATTAAGTGTACGGTAGTTTATTTGTATATTTGCATAACTATTTGTTGAGGCTGCTCATTTTGTCCTTATTTTTAGGTTTCCTGGCAGAGATCGCTACTAAGCGATAAGGCTGCCTTTTGTATTCTACTCTAATTTTTTTGTTTTTCTCTAATCTTCCTTTATGGGTACGGACAGTGGTGTACAAATAAACAGCATATAAATAAAATAATACGAGACCGGATATAATGAAGAATATATAAATTCCTATATACCTTGCCGGGGATCAAACACGCAACCTCCGACTTATAAAACCTTTTAAAAAAAAAAAAAAAAAAACTTATGTACTTACTAGTTTCCCCAGGTCGATAGTGATGTCGCGCCGGTCGGACGATCACGTCACGAACCGGTCCGAGCAGTCTTATGACACTGTGACTTTTCGCGGTACATTCATCGTTACCAACGCAGCCAACGGAAGTGTGGAGGGTGCAATGAGTCGCTGGCGAAGCCGGTATCTTGAGAGGTATTATGCCGTAACCTGGAACAAAGATAAATGAAATCAATGAGAGTTGATAATAAATAAATAAATATAACACGACGATACACATCACATCGCCATCTATCCCCAAAGTAAGCATAGCTTGTGTTATGGGTACTAAGACGAATGCTGAATTTATTTATGGAAACTATACATACACAGTTTCCAGTTATCGGAATTGAGCTAGGCTTTGGACTCAGAAAGCAGGGTCGCTGTCCACTGCGCCAATCTGCCGTCAAATAGATATATATCTTGTTTGATAGTTCGGAAGTTTATTTACAGCGAGTTTACTATACAAATAATGAATTCCTTATTGACAGGATTGATTGGAAGCCTCCGGCTCCGCTTTCATCACTACATAGAAAAATTAATGTTAAAATTAACTTTTTGATGTTAGAAAAGACTAACTGCTGAGTTTCTTGCTGGCTTCTGCTCGGTAGAATCTGCCTTCCGAACCGGTGGTAGAGACACACAGAGATGACGTTTCAAAAGTGCTTATAGAGTACACTTGAATAAATGTTTTTTTAATGTAACTAGCCTAGAGTTAAGTAATCCAGTGTATTACTTAATGAAGTGAAGGCGCGTGCTCTATGAGCCAGATAATACAGAAGGTAGATACAATGATTATTTCGAGAAAAGGTTACGCCAAGAGCCTAGTCTTATTTTTAGCCAACCCCAATAATGTCCATTTTAAATAAGTAATAGCCTACCATTTACTTTGCAAACTAAAATTGCGCCAACACAAAGGTAAAGAGAAAACTCTTCAAGTTTCGCGCGACCTTTGACTCTTAAGGCCTAAGAATTTGGATTGAGCAAATCCCTTAGAATGTTTCCACTAATTCGAATAAATTACTAAAAGACTCGTCAAGTTCTTTACAAAGTTACTTTATCTTTTAAAAGAGGAATAATATTTAAATAGAAACATGAGTGGTATTCCATTAAAGTCTGCGTAAGTTCCAGACACTCCGATACCTACAATGAAAATTCTTGGAGCACCTCCAAATGGAAAGATGTCGAAGGAATTGCTTCGACCGTTCGCCAACCACTTAAAATGAACTAGACACTTAAAAATTAAGGATAGAACAGTACTATAGCGCGCCCTTTGCCTGCGGGAAACGCCGGTATTATTTACGTCCGTAAATTATAAAACAAGGTCTAGTTTATTTCCACTTTCCTGATAAATGTGTGATTTTATTAAACAGATGATAATGTTTTACATGAATATTTTTATTATAAAATATTTATTAAAAAAAATGGTTGCCTGCAAGAAATCATTATAAGTGATAAGGCTGCCTTTGAGACCTGGGCTCTACCCATGGCACAGCTACCTCTCAGGTGGTTATCGGCAACTTCCGAAAATGGCAAAATTTTACACAAATTTAAATTACTTTTACCTTTGTTATTATGTTTATTGAAATGAAACGTCTTTATCGACGTATGGGAGAAATTTTATAGCAATGTTATGTTTTTCTGTTACGCGCCATCTTCGTTTCTAAGTCACATTTTTCCGTTACGCGCCATATTTATTTGTAATACATTCAACAGGTGGGTGTCATTATAGTATTTTTTTAAAGTCATTTCAGGTTAACCTCAGTTTTTGATATATTTCTTATAAAACGGTAAACATCTTGATATAATTCCAATTAGTAACACAAGTTTTTGGTAGGTGTTAAGCCTCAGGTGCCTGTAACAGCACACGTAACCAAGCCCGTCAGACTGGAACATTGGAACAATTGGAAGCATTGGAACAGCACAGCACAGCACAACACAGCATTGGAACAATGCTGCTTGGCGAGAGATATAAGCATGGCGATATTACGATTACGCTTAAAAGTTAAAAAATAAATTATGATTTTTGTGATAGCCCAAGCGTTAGGACTTTCGGTTTCATTTTTCTAAGCCATCTGCGTATTGAGCAATTAAAATATAACTTACTTCAACGGTGAAGGAAAACATCGTGAGGAAACCTGCATGCCTGAGAGTTCTGTTTTATGATCTCAAAGGCGTTAGGAGACTACCAATCCGTACTGGGCCAGAGTGATGGACTACGGCTTAAAACCTTTTCAGTGTAGGAGATAAGATACAATTAAAAATAATGGTGGAATGCACTATCGTCTTGCATAATTCCATTTCTTGTGTCTCTAAGGAAAGCCCTTATCCTTGTTTAAAATTTTCGCAAAATCCCTAAAAATGCAAATTGATGATTGTACAATTTTATAAATTAAGTTTCTATTATAGATACTGCCAAATAGGTTAGATCTTATATAGAAGCAATGATATTAATTTAAATAGAAGAAAACATGTTTGCTGCTGAAGTCCACATAAGTTCTCGACACTTCGATCATTCGATGCCAACAATCTTGGAGCACCTCCAAATGGAAAGATCCCGACGAAATTGCTCCGAACATAAGCCAAATACTTAAAAGAACCAAATACTATCAAGGTGGAAATTACTAGTATTTCAACTAGAACTAATGATGTGGAGTTGCACGCAAATTATTATCAGATTTCGTGACGTTATTTAAATTACAGTATTAGTTTTGTTAAGCTTCCTAGCTTTAGCTTTTAAGATGTTTATTGTTTTACACTCCAATTTTCATATGGGCAGCGTTTGAGAAGATTCTTGACATGTTCGGGGACAAAACACCGAGGTGCCTGAAGGTCATTGAATCTAAGTTTTCTAACAGTGCGTCATGTCAGTGTTGTCATGCTCCGAATATGAGCCTTACGACATGGCTCAGAGTAAATTAGCGGACTATAGAAAGATCTATTAAGCTATTATCTATGGTCGGGCCTACGTGATCAAATCTCGAATGAGAAGATCCGTAGAACAAGAGCTACTGACATTACTCAGCGAGTCGCGGAGTTACAGTGGCAATAAGTGAGGCATGGAGATTGGAGAACCGCTGGACTTTCGGGTTTGGGACTCAAACGTGCTGGAACGGCGTACTTGCACTGGCAAACGCAGTTTTGGTAGCCCCCGACTAGGACGGATGATATAGTATATCCAGCAGCAAACGGCCATTGATTGACATGTAGCTCCCGCTGTTCACCGCTGGACCAGTGAGGTTGTCAAAGGTGATGATGCACTTTTATATTAAAACTAAGTTCTTATAATCACTGAAAGGAAAGCAGTGTTGTTTAAATCACTACGATTAAAATTCGCACAGTTAAATTTAATGAGTCGACCTTTATTCTCAAAATAATAATTCTCATTACTATAAGAATGAAAACACTTAAATAATGAGTCTGAAATCAGTGCTATAACTTTCATATTTCAAATGTCTACGTTCCAATTGCTGCTAAAGCGTTCCACTTATTTAATTTTAAAAGCAATTAGTTTTAATCAAGTTTATAAAATTACAATGGTTTATTATCTGAAACGGTATAGCCTCGTGGTTATAGGTATGGTCCTTGCGGGGGGGTCCGAGTTTAATTCCCGGCACGCACCTCTAATAATGTGCGTTTATAATTTTTCTTAATTTATGCAATTAAACGGGCTGAACTATTAGAGGTATGACTGAAACCCATACCCTTAATCGGTTTCTACGTAAGATCGTACCGGAACGCAAAATCGCATAGCCGCAAGTCTTTGTCAGTAGAGTGGTAACTAGCCCAGCCGAAGCCTCCCACCAGACAAAAGTTTTGAGGGAACACATAAGATTGTTACACAGTTTGCAAGAATTTAGTGGCAATTATCTGGTACTAAATAATATATATGTATGAAGCGGTGATAGCGCAGGGACCTCGACTTCTCTTTCTGGGGGAGCGAGTTCGAATCCCAGCACGCACCTCTAACTTTTGTAAGCTGTGGTTTTTAAGCAATTAAAATATCACTTGCTTCAACGGTGATGAAAACATCGTGACGAAACCTGCATACCTAAGAGTTCTCCATAATGTTCTCAAGGGTGTGTAAAGTCCAATCCGCTAGGCCAGCGTGGTGGACTACGGCCCTAACCCCTTCTGATTGTGGCAGGAAAACCGAGATCTGTAGTGGGCCGGCAATGGGTTGATATGAAGATGATGATGATGATGATGACATAAAATATGTTTCTACGACGAGAAATACGAAAGAAATCTTTGATCGTATTTATATTTCTACTTTGCCCCGTGTTTTTAGCAAAACATTTTATAGAAATATTTTAATAACAAGAAATTACCCTTATGTAGAACTAAATAGTTACGTTATTCGGAAGCCTTTCTGTACCTTCTTAAAGCAGCTTAACTCAATTACTTAGGGATCTTGAATTTTCTCGAAAATCCACCTTGCAATTTAGAATTCTTGAATTCGTGTGCCCGCACGTGTATTCTGCTTATTTTCTCTTACAAATTCCTGCATTATTACGTACGTCCACATTTTGTCGTCATGTTTATATAATGTAATCCGAATACCCATTCTATGCCGCTACGAATAAATTACATAGCTGTGCAATAGTCTTTCTATTAACGCTACGGGCGTATGTTAAGAAAGTGCGCGTAATTGCGCGTGGGGCGGAGGCGACGGCCGTCACTGCTGGAAGTACCGATTGGGCGGACAAACTTATTTAAAGAGGCACCAATGACAAGCGCCCTCCGCATCCTCAATGTTATATCAGAGTAATGTGATTTGTATTGTTGCGCTCTGATTGAATTCACAAGGATCGCAATGTGGGATATTTGTTACGGGAATAGATGATTCAAGAGCATAAGGATGTTAAGATTTAGTTTTAAAAAAAGCTACACTATTGCATTAGGTTTAAGTATTCTGTAATGATAGTGTTATTATATAAGGTATTAATAAGAATATAAATAAATAAATAAAAAATCTTAAGAATACATCAGCGCTGTGTCTTTAACAGGCGCTGCAAACATGCTGAGTGAAGACCATTTTGAAGCGAGGGCCGATTGGCGCAGTTTGCAGCGACCTTGCTTTCTAAGTCCAACGCCGTGGGTTCGATTCCCACTACTACTGGAAAATGTTTGTGTGATTAGCTTGAATGTTTTTCAGTGTCTGGGTGTTTATATGTATATTCTAAGTATTTACTATTTATGTTTATTATTCATTATAATATTCATCAGACATCTTAGTACCCATAACACAAGCTACGCTTACTTTGGGGCTAGATGGCGATGTGTGTATTGTTGTAGTATATTTATTTTATTTTATTTATTTATTTTGGGAACACACCGTTCCTATTATTTGTTGTGTAGACTATTAAGTTGTATTTTAATTCTCATGTGTGTATATCCAAATAAAATTTTCTTTCTTTCTTTCTTTCTTACATTATTATCATTATCAATCCATTACCGAGCTAATACGGGGCACAAGGTTCCTCTCTTAAGAGTAGTCCACTACGGCCAAGTGTGGATTTCTAGACTTCACGGCTTTAAGAACATTATAAAGAACTGTAAGACATGCACGTTTTATCACGATGATTTTTGTTGTGATAAATATTTGCTGGGAAGACACATAATTTCGAAAGTTAAAGACAAGCAGACGGCGATGTGTGTATTGTCGTAGTATATTTATTTTTTTATTTATTTTTTCATAAATGTAAAGTGTATCAACAAAGCATAAGTAACGTTAAATTTTTGTTACAAATTTGTGAATTATTTAAGGCACGTATTTAATTACCGGACATGACAAACTAATTTTGTGAATAAGCAGTTTTGAATACGTGAACAAGCAATAACACGGGTCTGCCCCAACAGGGCCTGTGGTCATACAATTGCTAGGTATACAACACAATTAAATAATAGAAGCTATGCTCTCAAATGGGAGGCTGAGCAATAACCCGTACGATGGGTTTTTACAGCGCACTCGTAGTCCAACGTAGGCCCCAAAGTGATCGCACATTGAACCACTCTTCACAAGCACATTTTGCAGCATAGCATACTGATAAACTGTTTGTCTGTAGCGATGATAGTATTTGTCTATCCTTAATTGGAACTAACTGTGCATGTAATAACTCGATGTAACATTTACAAATGTATGTGTAGATATGTCTGAACGAGTGTGTTAATTAATGTTTTAAAATTATTTAAAAACCTTTATATTTTATTTGTCGCTTACTAATCCGTATCTTCATATTTTGACTTTAAATGTACACACTGCTGGTGTATTAGTTGACACCGCGTATCTTTTTAGGAAAATGTCCAACAATCACAGAACAAAATATGTGGTAATAAACAAAAAAACAGTGTTTCCCGTAACAAGCATAACTAAAAGTGGTTGTATCCTAATGTTTACATATTTTGCCACCTCTTAAAACTGCTACTTTGGCTTAACGATAATGGTAAGATATATTATTTCCCCGCGATTTTTTTTATAAGTATTAGAATTGTGTTTCTCAGCGCACGCCAAATAATGACTTTTATAGGCCATAATTTGCTTCTTTGTGTTACATTATTTCATTTTTCTTAAATCTTCTTTGAAAATAATAGCCCTTGTTACTTCTTGATAATTTAATTTTCTATACCATTTCAGCATAGCACTCTTTTCAACTAGCATCAATCAAGTGATACTATGAGAAGATAGTATTTTAGTTTCGAGTTTCTGAACTCAACAAATTTTATCGAAATGTTAGTTATAATATCGTACAAAGTTTAAAAACTTTATGATTGTCGAGACAACAACTTTGAAAAGTTCCATCCGTGCCATATCTATCAAATGCACTTCGAGCTCAAGCACTTTAAGAGGTTCTATTGAAAAATTCTCAATTTAGATAGCTTTATTGCTGAATAACTTTTTCCACGACTTCATCGGCGCCCATTTTGTTTGTGTCGTTTTGTAAATTCTATGGAATGAAAAGTATTAATACAAGTGTTTACGCATTACACAAAATTATATGGATTTTTTTTTTAATGATAAAACCTTTTGGTAATCCTTATTTGGGCTTTTATACTTATCCCTATTTTTACTTCATTGTTAAACTACGAATTCGTCAGTAATAAAATTAAATAATACTAAGTATTATATTTTTTAAACCTTTTATCAGCTTCAATTATTAATCGCAATGTGTAAGAGCTGCTTCTGTCTCATGGATGTATATTACTTTTTCACGCAAAAACTACTGAACTGAATTTTGGAATGGAGATAGATTATACCCTAGAAGAAGAAGATGAAGAATAAAAACACTTTATTGCACGTATAACATACAGGAAAAGCAATAGTAAGGAGTATACACTAAACAATGTAGACATGCAAAGGCAGCCTTATTGCTGCAAGCATTTTCTTACAGACAACCGTAGTAGACAAGACTAGATAAATAAATAAGCTGCTTTTTATCCTGGGAAAATCTACGGTTTCCGCGGGAATCATGAAAAACCAAAAAACCGCGTACGAAACCGCGGGCAACGCGGCTGATACTTAATATTATCTTTGTAATAATGAACTTTACATTATACTTATGCCTCAATAATATACCTACGTGTGTTCTGAAAGCAATTTACGTAAATAAAGTTATGAACATCTACTTTCTAGGGCACTTTCATAAAGCTCATACCATAGCCTCATACAGTGCAATATATTGTGCGAATCCAAATTGAAAACGAGAAAATGTGAACAGCCAGTTGTAAAGTGGTGTAATTGATGCTATTCATCGTATGTGGTCCCCTAATGAAGCAGTTTGTGCCACTAATTTGCTAAATTATGTGCAGCTTGAATATTAAACTGGAACTAAGCTCGCGTTCCGCTGTAAGCTGTGTAAGAGAGCTTAAAATGATCCTGAACGAGGCTTAACTTCTATGCATTTGTAGAATATTGCTCCATTTATTGAAGCTACATGCTAATTGGGGATCTCTGTTAACATATATAAAACTACTTCAGAGGCTTTAGAGGAAGACTTTTTTCTGTATCTGAGACTTATCTGTGAAATCGAAACGCTAATTGATTTGAAAACACCATTGCCTTAGTTTTTACTAAAATAAATACAACAGATACAGCCCTAACATCATATGCAATTAAAATCAAGTGACACCTGCCACTTTATTAGGTACGCGTCGCGTAGCGTATGTTACAATGCACGTGTCGGTCTTTTATCTCCAATAGGGTTGTCATAGGTAACCACTTATAATGTATGGAAAAATTAATATGTTTCTGTTGATTTAATATTTTTACAGGGTGATTCCTTATTGAATATACTTATGCACCATTCAACAGTATTTCGTAATTCCGTTACACGTTGTAAATTTTTTTTGCAATACCGTTACAAAGACTCTGTAATGCAATAATAATTCAGAGAATTTCACTGTTTTATTTATTACTTATTTGCTAATAACCTCAAATTTCTTGTTCTCAAAAATCTTGATCCAAATGATGCCCAATTTCAAAAACATATATACGTTAGATATACGTTCCATTCTTAACTTGAGAACGTTTAACGTCTAGGTAGACTCTTTTAAAATTAGAAAAATTTGTTCAAAAGTACTTCGGAAGATTTCACCGAAGCTAGGGTTCCGGAATCAGAAGTTTCACAGGGGTGCTTGAAAGTAGTGCCTTTATTTACCGCACATGCAAGAGAAGTACATGTTTACTAGAAACTTAGCGGCACTTACTTGACGTAGTCCGTACATACTTACAACAGTACAACTTTTCACCGAACGACTATAACTTTCACTAGTGTATCACCTAGGTACCTTGCTCTGTTCTCTATTTCTACTCTATACATCTAATTGTAGAGCGCTGTAGAGCACAAAAACACGTTTTAAGTTTATCTAGGACTATCTATTTTCTATTTATATCTATGTTATCTATTAAAAAGAAAAATATCTATTATTACATATATCTATGATCCGTGTTATTACGCATTGTAGTAAGGTAAGCAGTCGCAAATAAATCGCTAATGAAGACACACGCATTATGAAGTTATAACGAGTGAATTAAAGTATTATAATCATGAATAAAGTTTCATAGACATTCTCTGCTTGATTTGTTTATGAAATTCATCACTTTCTTATATTGGATATTGCCAATCGACATCATGTTTTTTTTTCACGTCTAGTTAGCCCTTGACTGCAATCTCAACTGGTGGTAATTGGTGATGCAATCAAAAATGGAAGCGGGCGGGCTAAGTTGGTAGGGAGTATGGTAGTTATACCCCTAATCGGTTCCTACGCGACATCGCACTAAATTCACAGTCGCCGTTTCGCCGGTCGTCAAAAATTCTCGATCGGTTGTTTTTTTAATTCTCATCGTTTAAGTTTTTTATAACTTATCTGACTTTACGTACATAACGATAAGTTTATTAAAAGCTCTTACCTTGTACAACGCAACCATTCTGAATATACTTTTTAATAACTTTATTTTTAATTTTAAAATAAGTTTCTCAAAAACTTATTAAACATTATTAACCAACCAGTTTAATTAAGCTACACGTAATTTTATTATAATTTTTGAATCTTCTAGGGCCCAAATTAATTTGTAAAGTAACAATTAATTAACGTTAATTCAATTAATTTTCAGAGGGAATTAATTTTACTTGCCGTTCTAAAGGGCCCTGGAGTCACGGTGTTAGAGGATCAAGTGTGATTTTTCTCTAGTAAGAAGGCTTAAGGTAATAAAATAATTAGAATTAATTAGCGTCAATTATTAGCAAGTAGACATCTTAGTAATAAAAATCAAAATTGAATGGAGCTTCGATAAATCAAATGTATTTTAGGTTTTAGTTAGTGTTCATAGCCTAGTGGTTAGGACTTCGGCTTCATATTCTGGGGGGCCGTATTCAAACCCCGTCACGCAACTTCAACTTTTCTAAGTTATGTTAAATATCACTTACTTTAACGGTGAAAGAAAACAACTTGAGGAAACCTGCATGCCTGAGACTTCTCCATAATGTTCTCAAAGGCGTGTCAAATCCACCTATCCGCACTTGGCCAGCGCGCGTGGTGGACTACGGCCCTAAACCCTTCTCATTGCAGAAAGAGACAAGTGCCCTATAGTGGGTAGGTTGATATGGTAAAGTTTTTTAATCTTCCATTAAAAATATCAAGGTAAATCATTTCTATAGAATAAACCTTCAACATTTCTGAGTTACGTGCGTTTCAAGCAATTAAATATCAGTTACTTTAACGGTGAAGAAAAACATCGTGAGGAAACCTGCATGCCTGAGAGTTCTCCACAATGTTCTCAAAGGTGTGTCAAGTCCACTAAACTGCACATTTGCCGCGCGGGTGTCGTAAACCCTTCTCATTGTAGAAAGACACCCATGCTTTGTAGTGTGGTATTGGGTGGATATGGTGAAGCTTTTTAACTACCTACGATATAAATCTTCCATGAAAAATATCAAGGTAAATCATTTGTATAGAATAAACCTTCAACATTTCTGACTTACGTGCGTTTCTAGCAATTAAATATCAGTTACTTTAACGGTGAAGAAAAACATCGTGAGGAAACCTGCATGCCTGAGAGTTCTCCACAATGTTCTCAAAGGTGTGTCAAGTCCACTAAACTGCACATTTGCCGCGCGGGTGTCGTAAACCCTTCTCATTGTAGAAAGACACCCATGCTCTGTAGTGAGCCGGTATTGGGTGGATATGGTGCAGCTTTTTACCTACTTACAATATAAATCTTACATTAAAAATAACAAGGTAAATCATCTCATCAGAAATTCTTTGTTTTTATTAAAATCAAACATGTACAACCTTTTACACGTGCTACTGGAACTTTTTCAAATTTTATCGTCTGGCATATTAATTGAATTAATTAAGGTAGATTAAATTAATACTCAGGGGGAATTAATTTTCCTTGCCGCTCCAAAGTGTATTCTGGTGTCACTGCTCGAGGGAATTAAATCTCAACTCGAGCACTCGCATTTTTCTGTTATGTATATGTGTCTGATGACGTCATATGCATATATTTGGCGAATTCGAATTTAAACCATCTCCGTGACTATCCACTGAATTTCACACATGAATTTCTTTAGTCAAGTTTTCCAATCTAGTTTTACAATCAATTAATTTAATTATTTCAATTGGACTAAGTTCGTTCTAGTTAGATAACATTAAATAAATAAATAACGCTTACCTTACAGCTAGAGTATAAAATGTGGTAATTATTATATTAACATTTCCGAAATAAATCCAGCATTTTTATTATTTTCTTTGGATAGTAATTAACATATTCACCGAATTTCAATATTGTGTACAATTATTCTACTACTCCCTTTCATTGGATACCAATATAGAGGGAATTTAGAAAAAATATGTAATCTGCTGTTTTATGGTGGCGGCCAACTTGATCCGATTTTCATCAAACATAGCTAAGAACACTTCACCTTTTAAACAAAAAAAATAAATAATCAAAGGTTTGGGAGATACGATGCCACAGAAACACACACACACGAGGTTAAAAGTAGGAAACAAGTAGTTTGGCAGACATGGTATATTTTTTTATATCTTGATATACGCAACAAAGTTGTCGCTCGTAAAATTGAGGAAATTTTCAAGAAAATCTCTTGATGTGTTTTCCTACGAGTTAGTAGAACTCGAAGTACATTTGATATATATGGCACTCAGGAAGTTAAAGAAAGCTCTGTGATGTCAATTCCATTGTAGGTTGTTTCTTCAACTATTTTTTTGTTTTC
Organism: Pararge aegeria; assembly: GCF_905163445.1. Classification (NCBI taxonomy): domain Eukaryota; kingdom Metazoa; phylum Arthropoda; class Insecta; order Lepidoptera; family Nymphalidae; genus Pararge; species Pararge aegeria. The sequence continues at coordinate 4,715,213 of NC_053189.1, forward strand.
TCGATTCTATTCGAATAAAATCTGATAATGACATTCCGCACAAGCTTCCGCACAAACTTCCGGAAACGCCTATTTTAATAGGCATGTTTCCGGAAGTTATTGCTCGTTCAGTACCAAAAGATTCTATCATCATCATCACCATATCGACCCATTAGCGGCCCACTATAGGGCACGGGTCTTCTCCCACAATGAGAAGGGGTTAAGGCCGTAGCCACCACGCAGGCCCAGTGCGGAATGGTGGACTGCACACACCTTTAAGAACATTATGGAGAACTCTCATGTATACTCTCATTCCTCACAATGTGTTCCTTCACCGCTGAAGCAAGTGATACTTGAATTGCTTAGAACGCGCATAACTTAGAAAAGTTAGAGGTGCTGGGATTCGAACTGCCCCCCGAAAGTAAAGTCGTATTCCTACCCAGTGGGCTATCATCGCTTTGCTTATGCATACAATTTATATTTAAATAAATATAATATCCTATGTCTATCTACATAAACTATGAAATGGGTCAAATATCAGCAAGATACAGTCGCTATAAGACTGATGTGAAAGGCATATACTAATTTCGGCATCGACGGTAGGAGAGCCGTAGCTTATTTTATTGGTGAAAGCGCTCAGGCTGCGATTGCTGATCGCAGGTTCAAATCCTGTCGGTTCTGTATATTTTTATATGCATTTTAAATTTATAAAAAGATACAGTTGATAGAACAAACAAAATACATAATCGGATACACTTTCGTACCTATATCTAATATTATAAAAAGAAACGATTTATCTGTATGTTTTTTGTTTGGCTCCAAAATTGCTAGACCGATTTAGCCCATTTAGGATAGGATTAGCGGAAGTAACTGGTTATAATTTATTAAAAAAAAAAAAATTACCATAAGTAGCCTATACAATTTACTACTTGTCTTGCGCTGAGAGAAGTAAAAAATAAACATAATTAAATTTGGAATACTGATAGACTCATTATCGGACAACCAACATTAAAATTTGAGATTTATGTACAATTGAATCTATTGAATCACCGAAATGGGCCCGCAGACTTTCTCAATTGTAAGTTTACACTGTCAAACCTTATAGCTAACTTCAGGGTGTCGATTTTTGTGACGGTGTGCGCGCGCATCATAAAAATTTACTCTCATCATTTCCTCTAACGCGCCAAAAGCAGTATAACTTCAAAAATATTTACTCCCACATATCCCGGGGATTTTTAAAATCCGAAACAAATGCGGATGAAGTCGCAGGCAAAAGCTAATAAATGATTTTTTTTAAATATAAAACTTCATAGTTTAAGAAGCGAATAAGTATTCGCTCTTGCAACCTTTCAAATGATATAGATGTTTAAGATAAGCGGTGATTTGAACATCGTTGACAATCAATTGCAATTTCTATACATCCAATATAAAATGGTAAAACTAAAATGGTTTCAGAATAGCTGCCAAGTAACCAGCGAGAACCGAGCTAGATTTTTTTGATTTTTTTATAGAAAAAGAAAAAATGGCTATGCCTAACGAGATCCCCGTACCGTATTGAGTTTTTCAAAGCGTGATATTGAGTTATTTGCTCGCAGTAACGAACGTCTCAATATCGCTCCGGTGCCAATTTAGATGTATATATATATATATATATATATATATATATATATATATATATATATATATATACATGGGTTTGTTTTCTTTTTTGAAAGTTCCTATTGTCTCAGGGATATCAATTCAATGCTATGACTACATGGGGCGTGCGCTGGTGTGGGATGCGACCTGCCTTGATACGCTGGGTGCAGCTGCTGAAATCTGCTCAAATGCTTAAGGGCCCTAAATACTACCACTAAGTATTATTTACTTGTATATTTTACACTTTTTTGATAAAATAATTAAGAATAATTACAAAGTAATATTCCTATTTACAAAAAAAAATTAAGCCGTTAAACAGTTCGCTTATTGAGATGGTACCCAAAATACAGGCGTTATTGCCTGAGAATTTGCCGTTGGGCTAGATATATGACATAAACATTTCTTTGTTTTTGATAGCTGTAGGTAATACCCGAAACGATCTCCGACTTCCTGGGGGGAAATCGTGTTACATGAGTTACGTACCTTTATCCGTAAAATGCCAATGGGGGAGCATATAGCTCGAATAACCTATAAACGGTGGGTTGGGAAGGTGCTGAAATGGCAACCCCGCACCGCAAAACGCAGCGTTGAAACGCCCAGTTAAATAGGTAGACGAAGATTTACAGGGAGCCGTAAGACACAAGAAGTAAAATTCTGAAATTTTTAGAAAAGTTTACCTCGTTGGCGCAGCGGTGAACTCAGTAGTTTTAAGTTGTAGCTCCCAGTTTCGATTCACGGCAGTAGCCATTTGGGAATTTTTAATTTCGGAATTTTCTCTGGTCTGGTATCACCTACTGGCTACCAACCTACCGACAAAGACGTGTCGCTAAGCGTTTAACGTTTCGATACGAGGTCGCGAAGAAACCGATTAAGGTTATGGGTTTTATATAACTGACATACTACCTAACAGATTGCAGGTACCTGGTGCATTAGCAAAATTGCTGTATTCGCGGGGTCAGAGAAAATATTGGAAAGTACTACCAGGGCCGCACTCTTAGCACTCGTAACTCCGATTAAAGAAACTACTTTGTTAAGACTTCAAACATGAGTGCAAATTTAAATTTAAAATTCATTGTACGTTTACTCTCTACGCACTTTTGAAACGTCAATATATTTTTCAGTGACTCTATCACTGGTTCGGCACGCAAATTCTACCAAAAAGAAACTAACAAAAACTCAGCAGTTGCTCTGTTCCAACAACAAGAAAACACACAATAAAACACAGTGCCCAAAACTTGAAAAAATAATTATTTCAGTCCTTTTTGATTTGGTTTTCTTGGTTTTCAAATATTCAATTTCTTAGATATTTATAATTATGACCTACAAGCTCTTGTTTTAGCAAAACATCACTCAACAATTTCAAATACCTACCTTGTGAAATATCAGAAACATACGAGTATGTTGAAGACACAACATATCTTAATGATATGAGCTTGAACTGAAGTTCTGGCTTATCTGATGAGGTATATAAATTAAAGTTAGATAGCATGGTTATTACTCTTGCGGAACCCATTTCCTGAAATAAATCTTCTTCTTTTTTTCTGATACGTGGTCTTTCGTAGTGCCAAACCAGCACGATACCCTTCGCTTTTATTTTAAGATGTATGTTTACTCGGGTTATTTGGGCTGGTTTAATCTTCAAATTATTAAAAATAAAAAAGCCCAAGAAAGCTGAAATAGCCCTAATAAGTATTTAAATGCTGATATCGCCTTTAGTGTTTATATATAGCTGATGTCACTTAAAACACTTCACTATTTAAATTAATTATCAAGCAAGCAATTTGTCTTTGGCACGTGTAACCGACAGCGTCCCGAATCTGTTTTGCGCCGAATATTATTAGAAAAGTATCCATTGACTATTTGCGTGGATTCAATTAAAACTTTTGCCAGGAGTTTTACGTCGTCATGGTTTAAACTTTTTGAGATACTATCTGAACTCTGAATACCATTCCTATTATCGCTTAAAGCAGTAATCTTTTGGAGGATGGTTTCTACGAAATGCCTTGTCGTCAAAAAGAAAAAGATTATAATACTGAAAACAAAAAGTAACAACATAAAAAAAATACTGCTACAAGCGATGGTAGGGTGCCCACAAATCAGATGAGTCTTGTAAAATGATAGAGTAGTATAGTTTGCAAAAATAAGTTTCATTTACAAACTACTGAAAAGTCGATCTTTAATACTACCTAATTAAACAATATTAAATTCCTAATTAAAACTATACTTCCTAATTAAACACTCGCGATGATCTAAAAACGTAAATCACATCCGTATCTAGACCAACTGATTTTTTGTTTTCCCACAAATTTTAAATTATGCTTTCGCATTGCTCACACATTCTTTCCATTAATGCAGAAGGATAACGCTATTACATTCTTTCAAATAAATCAAAGATAATAAGATAAAAAGGCAACGTTTAGCCGTTCATTAGATAGGTAAATGAGGAAATGAAATCACAGTCATCGACAAAATTGAGTCACCACGAAAAGACGGAATTCAATTTAGTATACTTTTGAAAAATTGACAAGCAAGTGATGTCAGGTTTTCGGAATGTACAATTCAATTCGCTCGGGTGCAGAAACTCACTGAGTGACATATTCCATTTGAAAATTGCACGGATGCTCTGGATGGAATGTGGTAAATAGCATTTTTTGCTTTGAATAGATACAGTTTGTTCACGTATTGGCCCGGATCGTTTTTCGTTGATCATCACAATTTGAAACATTCTGGAAATATTGTTTTCTTCTTAAATGAAATAACTTTTTATAATCAGCCTATGTGTCTATAAGCCTCGATCCAATGAGGTCAACTAATGCATATAAGACAGGTTGCTCTTCTAATAATTTTAAATGACATTTTGACATGGTGATAACAAAAAAAAACACCCGACTAAGTTTGTAGAGGGTTTCTTCTTAGACCAGGACGCGTTTGGAACCCTCGTAGCTTTAGTTTTAAGTTTTCGAATGTGGTTATCGCCATCAACTCACCTCCGTGTGATTCTTATGTACGCATCAAAAGTGCCACCTATGGGACTACTTGATAAATATATTTTTGACTTTGACTTTGACTTTGATGAGACGCACTACCTATCTAATATGTATCTAGTAGGAATCAAGTTAGGTCGGGCTAGGTGGGTTAAGGTGACATTACTTTAAACGTACCTACCTCTTATCAGGTATTGGTAATAATTGATAGCTTAATGGATTTATGAGGCACAGAAAGATAACGGCTTAAATGTTGTTATTTAATTTCACAGTTTTGATACCTTAGTTTTCTGACATTTTGTAAAATTCAAATTCAAAATTCATTTATTTCAAGTAGGCCTAATATAAGCACTTTTGAAACGTCAAGTCTGTCTGTTTGTAGTGATTCTACCACCGGTTCGGAAGGCAGATTCTACCGAGAAGAAGCCGGCAAGAAACTCAGCAGTTGCTCTTTTCCAACATCAACAATTTACATTTTGCATTTTAACATTCATTTTTCTATCTTGTGAGAGCTGAAAGCGGAGCCGGATGCTTCGAAGCAACCTTGTCATTAAAAAATTCATCAATTGTATAGTAACCTCGCTGTAATAAATGTGTTTTAACAAATTCTTTAAACTTGTGCATTGGCAGGTCCAAAATCACCTTAGGAATCATAATATTATAAAAGCGTATACTCAATCCCACAAATGATCCCTGTACCTTACGCAGACGATATGCAGATGACACTAATTTATGACCATTTTTTGTAAGTCGACTGTTTATGTCCACTTTTTGTTTATAAAGACTAATATGTTGTCTTACAAATACTATATTGTTATAAATATATTGTGAAGCTACAGTAAGTATGCCTATTTCTTTAAACTTCTCACGGAGGGATTCGCGTGATTTAAGTTTATATATTGACCGTACAGCTCTTTTCTGCAATATAAATATAGTTTCGATATCAGCTGCTTTACCCCATAACAAGATTCCATAGGACATAACACTATGAAAGTACGCAAAATAAACTAGCCTAGCTGTTATAATTAATAAATGGAAAAATAATTTTATAATTAGGGTGTTATTATAATTTGCATGCCATAGAATGGCAGATTGTAGCACGCAACTTGTTGTGTTTTATTATAAGATCAAATTTGTTAACCTGCAATAACGCAATTAAAGATTTGAATTTGAACTAGAAGTTTTACACCTGTTGACACCGGCATAAGCTCATCATCGTATTCTCAGCGCCATCTTAATACCCTGTTCTTATCAGTTCTTGTCGTATATTAATACGGGCTTAAGAATTTTCTTTTCTTCTTTGTAATTTGATAAAATATAATGGAAAATACAACCTTCAGGTTTATCTTAGTAAGCACTTAAAATTTATTTTCTTTGTTTATTTATTTTTTCTTTTCTAATGCAAGTTAACCCTTGTCTGCGTCTTACCTGATAGTAAGTGATTAGGGAGTATGGTAGTCATACCCCTAATCGGTTTCACTAAGTAAAGAAAATTTGAAGTGGACAGACGACATAATATCCGAACGATTATTGAACTCCCTACAAAGACCTATGCCGATCAGTAGACGTCAATCGGTTGAAGTGATGATGACAATATTAGAATAATATTAATAATAATAATAATAATACTAGCTTTATTATTCCTTACAAAGGTTTACATATTGTATTTAATGGATTCTAAATTTCCATAATTAAATTCTAAATACAACAAATGTTTAGGTTAGTAATTTTACTTAAAACTATATTAGATTTAATATTTGTTGTAAGGACCGCCTTCAGCGGTGAAAGTCTCTTCCATGAGTAGCCAGAACTTTCTGTCCATAGCTGCTCTTGCCCATGTTTTTTCTGCTACCTGTGTTATATCATCAGACCACCTTCTTAATGGTCGGCCCCTTCTGCGCTTAGAGTCTCGTGGGTACCAATTCGTAACTATGTATGACCACCGCTCGTCTTTATGATATGAGTATACGATTTTATATTCATCTACTTATAAAAAACTGACAATCGACAGGAAACGTACAGCACGAAACAAAACGGTGTAAAAGCATGGATAGCAAAGGATCATAAAAGTTTTCAACAAGAATTTTTTTTATAAAAAAAAAGCCATAGCTTTTAGTTGAATAAAGAAAACGAGTACTTTTATAAAAAGCGAAGACCTATGTAAAATGAAAACTTAATATTCGCATTATAAGAATGAAAAAAGTGTATTCTTTGTTATCCGTCGTCAGTCACAAGCGGTCGCCTATCAAAAATAATCCGACGTACTTAAAAAGAGAGGAATTTAGAGAAAAATCTTTTTAAAGGCACCAAATTCCAAATTGGCTGCTTATTATTCTCAGTGCGGAGGCGGGCGACATAAAATTTCCATGAACACAAAGCGACGATATACCACATAAAATTGTGTACGGATAAATAGGGATTCGCAAAAAAAAGTAGAAGTATCGATAATACGGGTTAATATATCGACACTGATTGAATAGGAAAGACTTTATAATTATTACAGTATAATATTATGTTATTTTTAATCAAATAATTCATTTTTTACATTAATTTATAAATTAAATAAAATTTATTTTCAGGTACAATATTACTCCGCGTAATTTGCTCTCGCTGACGCGTCTATAACAAAAATAACCTAAACACTAAAAAGCTCTCCTATATATAAAATTATATAAAATATTTTATGCCTTTTTTAAGTATTAATTACAACCAACACGACCTATAATAGTGGTTACACTGAATGTTATACGCGTAAGTATCAAATAAGTTGAAATACGTTATTTCTTTGTTTTTTCTTTTATAAAAGATGTTTTAAAAGTCTATTCTAAAATTTATATAAACAGAGATATTTGAATTCAGAATAATCGTTACATAATACTTCATACATTAAGTATGTATGAAAGCGAGGCGTGCTCACTTCATAGCATAACAAAGTGTCGATACTAAAATGTTATCGATACTTTTGCATGTCCCTACGAAACCTCTTGCATTGAAATCTGGGGAGATTGGCTTTGTTCGGACGTACAAACAACTACAGTACATTCAATGAAATTTTTCAGTACTGCAAAACCATTGGGCCGGGGAAAAAGTTTTCATATTTTCTGTTGAATAGTACGCAAATGATCCGGGCAAGTGCCATTTATAAGCGTACACGTACAGATTTTCATGCTCCTGGTCTCCTCATACAAATATTCATCTAAAGACCTTGCACGAATACATTTGCCATTGGGTTTTTGGGTATCCACATTTAAACATAGCAACAGAATCAGAATAGCATTTTTAAAGTTTAGAAAGTGGCTTAAATAAAAATAAAAATATGATAATACATATTACATCAATCAATTATGATAAATATAGAAGCCATAATTTGTAGTACAATTTGTCATTATAAAAGGGTATTACAAAAATCTTTAATTTATATTTAATAAAGGATATTTATATTTGAAAGGTTATAAGTATTATTTTAAATAAGTAGAAATGATAAGAGTTTTTATGCTTCATAGCGTGGCAAACAATCTAATTCTGGTGGTTGCTCTCACAAGATAGAAAAATTAATGTTAAATTTCAAATGTTAAAAAAGAGCTACTGCTGAGTTTCTTAACGGCTTCTGCTCGGTAGAGTCTGTTTTCCGAACCAGTGGTAGAGTCACTACAAATTGACAGACCTGCCATAAAAGTGCTTATGATTAGGCTAAGTCTACTTGAAATTAATTAATTTAGAACTTTCCGACAAAGTTGTTTTAGTAAAACCTAAAAAATTACGGAGCCCTGTTAATTTAAACTACAAGGTCACAATGTTCCAAAGCTAACAAACAATCTACAACCACTGTATTACCCAAAACTAATTTCAACTTCGCACCGCGCCCGTATAAATCATGAAAATTGTTTAGAAAGCAAACAAAACTTTCCATAACACGTCGATTAATATGATTTCCACAATATAACGTATATTTAGATTTTAATGAACTTTTAATTAATTTTAATACAAGGCTCTTTTGATTTTGCATATTAACTTTCATACCCTGGCGAAATAAAATAGACGTTTATAATTTTTGTAGAAGATCAAAGCAGACTTGATTTTTATTAAAAATTAAGTTTTAAATGGTAACTGCATTATGTGGCTAAAATTTTTGACTACGATTGACATTCTGCTAGATAAGGTTTTTCTTTTAAGATATTTTCTTTAGTCAGTCATAATATCGACCCATTACCGGCCCACTACAGGGGCACGGGTCCCATCCCATAATGTGAAGGGGTAAACGTCGTAGTCCACCACGGTGGCCCAGTGAGGGCTGGTGGTGGACTCCACACACCTTTGAGAACATTATGGAGAACTCTCAGGCATGCAGGTTTCCTCACGATGTTTTCCTTTGCCGTTGAAGCAAGTGATATTTTAATTGCTTTCTTTAGCAGTAGCAGATATGAAATCATTTTACGCAATCGTGTCTCGGAGAGAATGTTAAACCATCGGTTTCGGTTAGTGCCACAATTAACAAAAGACAGCCAACCGGTATTTTAATTTGAAAGCATATTGGCGCAGTGGGTAGCGACCCTGCTTTCAGAGTCCAAGGCCGTGGGTTCGATTCCCACAACTGGAATATGTTTGTGCAGGGCAGGCACCGGGCAAAGAAAGAAGTGTCGCTGCCCACTGCACAAGTCAACACTATACTATACACAATAGTCAGTTAAAGTAAAAGTACACAATTCTACCTAGAGGGATTTCTCTAAGTAGAATCTACCACAAAAGTCATTCTATTATATTCATAGCCCTCCTGTTATATAAAGAATCTTTTTTCTAAGAATGTGCTGTGTGTTTGTGGTACTTAGATTAAGCTCCATATATAAAAATATCAAACAAAATGTATTAATATATTAAATTCCTCTGACATCGACATAGTAAATAGAATCCAGTTAGAATCCTTTATTTATTTACTCGGTCGTATTCGATGAGCGTAACGTGTTCGACGAAGAACATTTCCCTTTACGGCGTTATATCTAATTTTTCCGTTCTATCTGGTGGAAGGCACAGCTGACATCGAGTGCACGGTTCGTTAGGCCCGCTGCAAAGCAAATCGAATCTTACAGCTAAATAAAATTAGCAATTTCTTTGCCACCGTAAATTGTTGTAGCTTAAATTGGACATATTAATTCGATAACTCCAAAAGTTAAGCACAATTGAAGAGCTTCAAGACCAAAGTTATCTTTTTGGTCGAAACGTTCTGGATTGTCCCGGTATTTTATTACTAGGTCGAACGGTTCAAACTGAACTGATGAAAAAGCTGACAACCATTGCGCGCTATGGTAAAAATATTATAAGAGTTCAAGGAGCTGCATAGCAAAAGGGGCAATAAAAAAGGGCATCCTTCGGAGTACCTACTAATAACTTGGAATGTCAAATCAAAAACATAAGTACGTAACGAAGCGTAGGATAGGGAGATGTAAGTCATTCTTTCTAATTATAGGATGATTATGAATGGTCATAAAACGGTTATACCTACTTGAAGTCATTATACATTTTTCAGGGCATGCACGGCTTTATCTACCAGGGGCGACATTTTTGGTGACCATAACTTTAAAGGCACGAAATTTCTTTTTGATATGCACCTGTCCTTTAGAGAACACGTATGGCCATCAGTGCTAGTTCTTGAATATGAACATAGGAATTATTAATAATTGCTCAAAATAAGTAGTTTAAGTTATGAGTGACCAATTCACAGACGCGAATCTGAAGGGCAATTACTTTAAGTTGTTTATTAAAAACTATGGATTACATTAGTCTTAAAGCAAAAATATCCATATAATTTTATGAGTGTTCTTACCTAAATTTGACGGGAATATCAATATAATATAGTTTTATCATTTTTTTGTATGCATATAAAAAAAAACGGAACTGATATGATTAGGACCGGCGTTTCTCCGGCAATCGCGGCCTGAACGCTAAGCTATGGCTCTCCTTCCACCGATGGCAAACTTAATGAGTCAGTTCGCGAATCATGTCGGTTTCGTTATTTTTATATGTATTTAAAAAAACTATAAAACCAAAAAACTAAGTTATCTATGTGTCGTGATAGACGAAAGTGAAACTGGTTTTAACTTCACTTTATGTTAGGATCCATGAATGCAATTTGATAATAATTTTTAAGTGTTTATATAATAGAAATTCATCATTACTATTTGCCTAACCGATGTAAATCCACTGCGGGAAATAACTTTATTGTAGGTTTACAATATGATAAGATAATGCATATCCTATTTACTTGTTGCAAGCCGAATAAAGCTAACGAGTCATGGTATAAAATTGTTCTTTAAATAGAGATGTAATTTTTGTTTTATCTGGTAGAAGGAGCAGCTGACATTGCCTTAACGGTTCGTTAGGCTCACTGAAACACTGCAGAGGAAATATCTTCTTCTTTTTGCCGAAATTAACATTTCCTAAATCTTAGAACTTATTAGCAGAATATATATGTCTTTGACAGCCTGATATTTTCTCTAATAATTTAAATGGTTAGTTCCCTTCCATTACATCTGTTACAACGTCATATTTTAGTACTGTCTAATGATATTAGAAATATTGTAAAGGAAACTGCAGAGGAAATATCTTAAATGAATTTAATTCATTTAATTTTTGGATTTTACGTAGTATTACAGTGTTAATATGATAAAAGTTCTACTAAGGGCGCTTTTAGTGTCACGCGGATTTGCTCACGCACGCGGGATTGGACCGCATGCGTAGCATCCGCAAAGAACAATTTCATATAGGTATCTATTGTAAAGCGTGATAAACGCACGCGGGACGCGGGGCGCTGTGCGGGGCGTCACCCCGGTGCGGGGTATCCGCATGCGTAAGCGCTGCCTACAACTTCAGTGCCCATTTTAGAGTCGAGCGGGGCGCACGCGCCGTATTGTACTACCGAAATGAAAATCGATACAGAACGAGTAATCATTGAAGTTCATCTGCGGCCCGTTTTGTGGGATAAACGCAATGAATTATACAAAAACAGGGACGCGAGGGAGGCTGCATGGAGAGATATTTTGAAGGAATTGGCACCTAACTACGAAAATTTGAGCGAAGAGGAAAGAAAAGAGGCGGGTATGTGTTTGGTTCATTATTTTATTTATACAAGCATCATTACTTTATTAATATAAGCATAATTATTTAATTCACAAATAACATCAAAAACCTTCTAAAACCTTTTGAGTTTAGTTAATTAATTATATATCGGTGTTGCCAGGAGACTTTTCCTTCATTGATAAAGTAATCTGCAAATATATCTCTGATATTACTTGCCGACGTATTACTACTTTCAGTCTGCTGCCTGGGTAGTGGTCCCGTAAAACCATTTGTGACAAATGTATGGCTGACCTTGTAGCCATCCCGTTTCCTTATGAAATTGTGAAGTACACATGCCGTCTTGACTATTAATTGTGCTAGATCTAACTTGACATTCATGGATCTGTGAAATATTCTAAATTTATTTGACATAATTCCAAAAGTGCATTCTATGTACCTTCTAGCTCTGGACAGACGGTAATTAAATATTTTCTTTTTGTAAGGTAAATTATCACGAGCATAAGGCCGCATCACATGTGATGATAAACCAAATGCCTCGTCTCCCACTATCACGAACGGCAACTTTGCTCTTACACTAGATGGATAAGCTACTTCGGGGCAAATAATAGGCAACTCTTGCGGGTCAGGGATACCCAACGTGTTACTTTCCAGTTTCGTATACAATTGACTCCTTCTAAAGATGGTTGAATCGGCGTTGCTTCCACTGGTACCGACATTAATATATGTAAAATTATAATCAGCATCACACATTGCGAGGAGCACTACAGAATAATATTTCTTATAATTAAAATATAGTGATCCACTGTGCGGCGGCCGAATCACTCTTATATGTTTTCCATCAATTGCACCCAAGCAATTAGGAAAATTTGTATATGTGAGAAATCCCTCTGCGATTTCTTTCCATTTGATCCCATTAAGCTGTGGAATACATTCAGACTTTAGTTCAATCCATATTATGTAACAAACTTGTCTTACTATTTCGCTAATTGTTGCAATTCCAATCACATAGGAATAGTGTAGATCAGTGAATGTATTACCAGTTGCCAAATATCTGAAAACAAAAACAATATATTAATAATATGATAACATAATATATTAATAATGCTGACATCAGACATAAGACAGCATGCACCGCTCGAATTTTACTTCAGAAGAAAAATAAATACCCTTAAGGTGAAAGGGCACGGAAGTAGCTAGCGCTAGAAGTTTTTAATTCGTTTTAACTACAGTACTATAGCTACGTTAGATTTTATTGGTACTGGTTTTGGGTAACTTGATCTGAAACTGTGTGTACTTTTGCCACTTACTTATTATATTTTGTCATTTCAGACAAGAAAATACAACAACGCTGGCGAACAGCAAGGGACACTTACCAGAAAGACAAGATATCTGAAAAAAATCAGCCATCCGGCTCTGGGAGTAAGAAGAAGAAGAAGAAATATTCTTACTATGACATTTTGACTTTCTTAGACAGTACAACGGAAACTGCTGGAGAAGAGTCACTCTGTGAAGAAATGTCTGAACAAAGTAATTTAGAAACACCTAATGAGTCCACGCAACCAGATACTTCACGTCAAGAAAGTTCTCACCCAACATCAAAACAAAAACAAGTAAAATCTAAAAAGCAAGCACCATCTGAATTTGAGGCACAGTTATTAGAATGCTTAAAGTCTAATCAACTGGAGCTAGAAAGTGAGGATTTGGCTTTCTTTCAGTCTCTGCAGCCTTCATTAAAAAGATTCACTAGATATCAAAAACTAATGTTCAGAACAAAAGTGTTAAATATAGTTATGGAAATGGAAAGTCAAACACAACCTGCATACTACAGTCCCATACCTACAACAAGTTCTAGTGGTTTTACTGAGCTTGACAGTTTGTCACCGATAAATCAAGATTACCAAACCAATAGTATAATCCAGGATACTTCGAGTCTTAACGACAATGCTATTAGTTCTGCTGCAGTGAATGACAATGAAACTCTTATTTCGACTGAAAGCGGCCTGTTTAATATCACGTCTTATGACGTAATTTATACCCCAGCAACAACATCATCTACAGGCGAAAGTAATGTCAACGCTCAGGATACAAATTTACAAAGAAATGAATGATGTAAAATTTGATTTTTTAATTTATGAATAAAACTCTTTTTATTAAAATGAGTACGATTAACTTTTTTTCTCCAGTTTCTCTCTAATTGTTTGTTTAGTCATATGAGTGCGGTTGTACACACGGCACAGATCAAGTTACTCAAATCCAGTATAAGCGGGACTCCGACGGGTTACCTAAGTATGATAATACGCAAGGCGCGAGTTCCATTTATGCTGGTTTTGGGTAACTTGATCTGTGGCCATGTGTACTTTATCAGATAAAAAAAAGGATTGTGTATGTAGGTTGAACGTACCAATCCCAAACCAATTAAGGACTTTTTTTGACTTTAAATTACTGTCATGTGCAAACCTATAACTTTTATCTATATTATAATAAGTAGCGTGTGATGAAAGGTAGGAATGATTCCACTTTAATGGCGACATTTTATGAGTGAAATAATCTTATTTAATGAAATTTCAACATGAAATTGAATGAAATTATGAACAATGAAATTTCAGAGTACATGACAAAATTTTTTTTTTGCACATGTAAATTTACACATGACAGTAATTTGAAGTCAAAAAACGTTTATCCTACCTGTTCAAATCCCTTTCCACTAAATCATAGCAGGAAATTAAATATTTAAAATTTAAAACTTACCTTAATGTAATAGCGAGCCTCTCAATCGGTTGTATTGTAATCCTTCGTAAACTGCTTTTTTGTAGCTTATTCTCAATTTTACACAACAGTTCATCAAAAGAACGAATGGACATTCGAAAGTAATTTTTAAATTTACGTTCATTATTTTGTAGTTTTCCAAAGCGTGTAACAAACGCCCCAGCAAGAAGCCTATTTTCAAGAAAGGGATCAACATGTACTCTTGTCTTCTTGTTTCGTCGTTTGTAAAGTATGTAAGCGACACATATTCTTCTGACATTGATCATTTTTGAACACGTCTATACCGTTACGCAGCCCGTAGAAAACTGAAACTCATGCTGCGTATGATCCGCAGCGTGAAATTTTACGCATGCGGTCCAATCCCGCGTGCGTGAGCAAATCCGCGTGACACTAAAAGCGCCCTAAGTCAAATGTTACCTGCTTTTTTTGAAAATTGAAGTGTCGCTGGTTTTATCTTATATAACGTCATGATAAATTAAACATTGCGGGCATGACAATCAAAAATGCATAGAGCAATGATCCAAAAATCAAATGAAACAAAATAGTATGTACCATGCACGTTTAATATGGAATAACCAGGATTTTGTTAAAGACCGACTTCTACTCAAAAATGTCAGCCTTATCTAATTAAAATTTTTCAATACTATATTTTTATAATACTTATCAACATCGATACAAAAAGAAATATTAAAAGTAATGTCCCTTTTTTACAGTTTTAATGATAATGTTAACCAAGTTTTCTAATAAAGCAATCGTCTAAAGATGGCTCGCTTAAAATTGATGATTCGTTAAAGGGCTTCCGAGTAAACGATGTTTATCAAAGCTCCTCGATCAGTTGATCGGATTTCAAATCATGATTCATTGGGCGATACGGTGCCTTTGAAAGGAACTGCCTAAAGCTTTGAGCTATTAGCACTTTGATTCTGTTCACGGATTTGCTAAATGGTTCACATTAATTCTAGTTGGTATTTATCTTCATTACAGTTGGTATTTGGTTAGGATCTCATTACTATGTACAATAACTAGTATTATAAATGCGAAAGTGTAATACGCCTCAACTAAGCAACTAATTAAGATTTTTGGCATAGAGTTGGTTAAAAGGACGGAGGCTACCTTTTTTTGTCAGGAAAACGAATGGTTCCCATGGGATTTGTAAAAAAACCACGACAAACGCGGTCAAAAAACGCCGTCAGCTAGTATATATTAATTGGTGGATTCTAAAATCAATAGATATTTTCATTTGTGATGTGATCACTCCGAGAGGCTTCGAAGCACAAAAATTAACTAAATTAACCCTAAATTAACCTACTCCTAAATTAACTACATACGAGTTTGCTATCACTTAGCACTCTCCATCGAAAGTTAAGTGACTCTGAGCGTTCTTATGTTTCCCATAGTTAGCGACCACGTTTTAGAATCGTAAGGCAACACGGTCGTAGTCTTTGAACTTCAGGAATTGGATTCGAAGATTCACCTCTTTCTCGAAATTGGACCTACCTAACTGTATCATGTGTCCTAGGTTTTTATAAAACTACTACGGGTTGGTAATTGCAGTAGATTATAGTAGTATCACAAAAGACGCTACTAATCGTTCTCCATTATATTTCTTTAGTCACCTTGTACGACGCCCGCAGGAGATCGCAAACTTTATGTAAGGCATGTGTGTCCTAAATTAACTACAAACGAGTATGCTATCTTTTACTCTTGCATGCAACTATTAATATTATTTTAACATTCCTTTCAATAGCCATCTCAGAAAAACAATGTTTGTACCCGATAGTTTTGAATCCTTGCTATATTAAAAGTTGGACTTATATAGATTGACGGTAAATCATTGCTTTTATTTTTTATTTTTTTTGAAAGAGTTAAAATTACGTTACATATTCCAAAAATCCGATCACTCATCTGGAAATTAATCACTCATGATAACATATTACATTAATTAGGTTTTAATGTTCTTTAACTCTTAAGGGCGCTTTTAGTGTCACGCGGATTTGCTCACGCACGCGGGATTGGACCGCATGCGTAAAATTTCACGCTGCGGATCATACGCAGCATGAGTTTCAGTTTTCTACGGGCTGCGTAACGGTATAGACGTGTTCAAAAATGATCAATGTCAGAAGAATATGTGTCGCTTACATACTTTACAAACGACGAAACAAGAAGACAAGAGTACATGTTGATCCCTTTCTTGAAAATAGGCTTCTTGCTGGGGCGTTTGTTACACGCTTTGGAAAACTACAAAATAATGAACGTAAATTTAAAAATTACTTTCGAATGTCCATTCGTTCTTTTGATGA
Source organism: Pararge aegeria (assembly GCF_905163445.1). NCBI lineage: Eukaryota > Metazoa > Arthropoda > Insecta > Lepidoptera > Nymphalidae > Pararge > Pararge aegeria. The sequence goes on from NC_053189.1 coordinate 4,731,951, forward strand.
ACTGTTGTGTAAAATTGAGAATAAGCTACAAAAAAGCAGTTTACGAAGGATTACAATACAACCGATTGAGAGGCTCGCTATTACATTAAGGTAAGTTTTAAATTTTAAATATTTAATTTCCTGCTATGATTTAGTGGAAAGGGATTTGAACAGGTAGGATAAACGTTTTTTGACTTCAAATTACTGTCATGTGTAAATTTACATGTGCAAAAAAAAAATTTTGTCATGTACTCTGAAATTTCATTGTTCATAATTTCATTCAATTTCATGTTGAAATTTCATTAAATAAGATTATTTCACTCATAAAATGTCGCCATTAAAGTGGAATCATTCCTACCTTTCATCACACGCTACTTATTATAATATAGATAAAAGTTATAGGTTTGCACATGACAGTAATTTAAAGTCAAAAAAAGTCCTTAATTGGTTTGGGATTGGTACGTTCAACCTACATACACAATCCTTTTTTTTATCTGATAAAGTACACATGGCCACAGATCAAGTTACCCAAAACCAGCATAAATGGAACTCGCGCCTTGCGTATTATCATACTTAGGTAACCCGTCGGAGTCCCGCTTATACTGGATTTGAGTAACTTGATCTGTGCCGTGTGTACAACCGCACTCATATGACTAAACAAACAATTAGAGAGAAACTGGAGAAAAAAAGTTAATCGTACTCATTTTAATAAAAAGAGTTTTATTCATAAATTAAAAAATCAAATTTTACATCATTCATTTCTTTGTAAATTTGTATCCTGAGCGTTGACATTACTTTCGCCTGTAGATGATGTTGTTGCTGGGGTATAAATTACGTCATAAGACGTGATATTAAACAGGCCGCTTTCAGTCGAAATAAGAGTTTCATTGTCATTCACTGCAGCAGAACTAATAGCATTGTCGTTAAGACTCGAAGTATCCTGGATTATACTATTGGTTTGGTAATCTTGATTTATCGGTGACAAACTGTCAAGCTCAGTAAAACCACTAGAACTTGTTGTAGGTATGGGACTGTAGTATGCAGGTTGTGTTTGACTTTCCATTTCCATAACTATATTTAACACTTTTGTTCTGAACATTAGTTTTTGATATCTAGTGAATCTTTTTAATGAAGGCTGCAGAGACTGAAAGAAAGCCAAATCCTCACTTTCTAGCTCCAGTTGATTAGACTTTAAGCATTCTAATAACTGTGCCTCAAATTCAGATGGTGCTTGCTTTTTAGATTTTACTTGTTTTTGTTTTGATGTTGGGTGAGAACTTTCTTGACGTGAAGTATCTGGTTGCGTGGACTCATTAGGTGTTTCTAAATTACTTTGTTCAGACATTTCTTCACAGAGTGACTCTTCTCCAGCAGTTTCCGTTGTACTGTCTAAGAAAGTCAAAATGTCATAGTAAGAATATTTCTTCTTCTTCTTCTTACTCCCAGAGCCGGATGGCTGATTTTTTTCAGATATCTTGTCTTTCTGGTAAGTGTCCCTTGCTGTTCGCCAGCGTTGTTGTATTTTCTTGTCTGAAATGACAAAATATAATAAGTAAGTGGCAAAAGTACACACAGTTTCAGATCAAGTTACCCAAAACCAGTACCAATAAAATCTAACGTAGCTATAGTACTGTAGTTAAAACGAATTAAAAACTTCTAGCGCTAGCTACTTCCGTGCCCTTTCACCTTAAGGGTATTTATTTTTCTTCTGAAGTAAAATTCGAGCGGTGCATGCTGTCTTATGTCTGATGTCAGCATTATTAATATATTATGTTATCATATTATTAATATATTGTTTTTGTTTTCAGATATTTGGCAACTGGTAATACATTCACTGATCTACACTATTCCTATGTGATTGGAATTGCAACAATTAGCGAAATAGTAAGACAAGTTTGTTACATAATATGGATTGAACTAAAGTCTGAATGTATTCCACAGCTTAATGGGATCAAATGGAAAGAAATCGCAGAGGGATTTCTCACATATACAAATTTTCCTAATTGCTTGGGTGCAATTGATGGAAAACATATAAGAGTGATTCGGCCGCCGCACAGTGGATCACTATATTTTAATTATAAGAAATATTATTCTGTAGTGCTCCTCGCAATGTGTGATGCTGATTATAATTTTACATATATTAATGTCGGTACCAGTGGAAGCAACGCCGATTCAACCATCTTTAGAAGGAGTCAATTGTATACGAAACTGGAAAGTAACACGTTGGGTATCCCTGACCCGCAAGAGTTGCCTATTATTTGCCCCGAAGTAGCTTATCCATCTAGTGTAAGAGCAAAGTTGCCGTTCGTGATAGTGGGAGACGAGGCATTTGGTTTATCATCACATGTGATGCGGCCTTATGCTCGTGATAATTTACCTTACAAAAAGAAAATATTTAATTACCGTCTGTCCAGAGCTAGAAGGTACATAGAATGCACTTTTGGAATTATGTCAAATAAATTTAGAATATTTCACAGATCCATGAATGTCAAGTTAGATCTAGCACAATTAATAGTCAAGACGGCATGTGTACTTCACAATTTCATAAGGAAACGGGATGGCTACAAGGTCAGCCATACATTTGTCACAAATGGTTTTACGGGACCACTACCCAGGCAGCAGACTGAAAGTAGTAATACGTCGGCAAGTAATATCAGAGATATATTTGCAGATTACTTTATCAATGAAGGAAAAGTCTCCTGGCAACACCGATATATAATTAATTAACTAAACTCAAAAGGTTTTAGAAGGTTTTTGATGTTATTTGTGAATTAAATAATTATGCTTATATTAATAAAGTAATGATGCTTGTATAAATAAAATAATGAACCAAACACATACCCGCCTCTTTTCTTTCCTCTTCGCTCAAATTTTCGTAGTTAGGTGCCAATTCCTTCAAAATATCTCTCCATGCAGCCTCCCTCGCGTCCCTGTTTTTGTATAATTCATTGCGTTTATCCCACAAAACGGGCCGCAGATGAACTTCAATGATTACTCGTTCTGTATCGATTTTCATTTCGGTAGTACAATACGGCGCGTGCGCCCCGCTCGACTCTAAAATGGGCACTGAAGTTGTAGGCAGCGCTTACGCATGCGGATACCCCGCACCGGGGTGACGCCCCGCACAGCGCCCCGCGTCCCGCGTGCGTTTATCACGCTTTACAATAGATACCTATATGAAATTGTTCTTTGCGGATGCTACGCATGCGGTCCAATCCCGCGTGCGTGAGCAAATCCGCGTGACACTAAAAGCGCCCTAAAACCACCAATTTCTGGAAAAATTATATCATGTTCTCTAGTTTATTTGTAAATCTACGGTTTTGACAGCCATTGAAAGCTCGCAGTGGTAAAATAAACAAATCCAAATTAATACCACTTACAGAACCAAATCAAACGGCTAGGAGTTAATGATGTTTATCGTTTTACCCCGGGATTGATTGGATTTCCAAAGGTTAAATTGAGTCATCGGATTCGGCTTTTGAAAATGCTTACCTTACCATACTATGCGATCTATTGATCGGTATTAAATCAAATTTTTATTTACTCTAAATTTAACTGAAATCGAATTGGTGCTAAAACCCGGCATTTTATAAGTAGGTATATATTATAAACATAATTAACACATTGAGATTTTAAAGTCATTAAGTAATAACCTGAGAGTGATCTGATTGCCAAATGATTAAAGTGAAAGTAAGTACTTTTATCATTTGGCAATTTTATCTTTAAACCTTTACCTTATTATTAAACATTAAATTGCGTATGGTATTCAAAAGGGTCATTGTTGAAAATGTAAAAGAAAGCAGGAAAATTCTGGTCAAAAACCTGTAATATTAAACTTCATTAATTTATAAAAAAGACTGAAAAAAAAGAATGAACTCCTTTATGGATATCAATTATTTCCCAGTAGGGTAAAATAAGAACAAATCTATGTTAAAATTTCGTGTTACCTTAGTTATAATAGTCCGGCATAACCGTTTGATATTCACCATCACGAGAATCTATATGTATTTTGAAAGTAAGACCTGCACCTTACATTTGAGTAGTATCAGATGGCTGTGTATTATTAATTTTCTTTTGTATCATTTCTTTCATTACCAGTGGGTGCTCATGATACAACTAGCATCTAACCATGTTTATTTTATCAAACCATGTTTTTTTTTAACAGAAATAACTTTATTGTAAAAATAAAAAAGATATTTCCTTTTCACAGCAGTATTCTTAGAGCTGCCAATTGATTTTCGCTTAAAAATTCTAATACAAAATGATTATTGGCACAAAAATCATCTGGTTTTTCATCTTCTGATTTACGTATAACATTAGAATTTAACGGCTCAAAGTAAATGATGTTTATCGAACCACCTATCTGTTATTTGAATTCGAAATCATGATTCGATTGCTATTGAAAGGAACTGCCTCGCTTTGAGCTATTTTATACTTTGATTTGGAGAAAATTACACCTCCTTGATATCCTTTGACGAACTTGCAACATACATTTCAATTTGCAAACGCGATCAGAGTTCAAATTAAAATTATTGCATTCATGCTCGTTTAATATTGTTAGAAATTCGTTAATTTCTATTCGTCTAATGGAACTAATAACTGTCGCAGATTCTGATACAAATATATAAATTCAATATGTTTATAAAAAAAATCAGAACCAGCAGGATATTATGTATCTACATTAAAAAATACTGTTATGACCTTCTAGCGTTAGTGGCAGCTCTGGCAACAAACTAGTACCAGTACAACCAACCTCTATTCTTCTTAAGAATCTCAACATTCATTGGCTTATCTAAGATTTTACTTGAACATCTTTACGAGTATCTTAAATACTGCTTTCTTAATAGAATGTATTTATATGTAATAATTTTTGTATTTCTTATTCACTCCGTCTGAAGGTTGTCTGGGAGGACGTTTTACGTTTTTTTAGGACAAAGCAGTCTATTGTCTTTCTTTTCGCAATAATAATTTTCATTGTACTTAAGTATAGGCAGGTTGTTATTGTTTCATTACCGACATCTTATTTTATCTATTAAGATAGTTTGGTTTTAATAAGATAGTTTGCTTTTAATAAGATATTTCAAAAAATAAAAATTTTATTCGTTTTGTATTTTTATTATTCATAGACAGGCGAGAACTGAAAGAAGAAATAGTCATGTCGTGTAAAGCGTCAGTATGGCCGTAAAATATGATTTACTTTTATTCAAATTCAAATTTAAAATTTCTTTATTCATGTAGGCCTATCACAGGTACTTATGAAGCGTTCATACATATTTGTTTACATAATTGTAACGGGATGGTGATAACTTCGTTCGCCAACTTAAATCTAAAGCTACGAGGGTTCCAAACGCGCCCTTGTCTAAGAAGAGCCCACAACAAACTTAGCCGGGTAAATTTATTTATTTGTTATCACCATCTTCCAGTAAATTTAAATTAAGCTATGAAGCTAGAGCAATTCACACCCAAGCTTTTTTATCGTTTAAATAATCCTTAATGTTATAATAGGATTTTTCTGTAAGCTTACGTTTTATATAAACTTTGAACTTATTGAGAGACAACTCAAAGATTTCATTTGGTAATTTGTTATAGAATAATATACAATTGCCCTTGAATGAATTTGCAATTTTGTGTAGCCTAGTAAACTGCACAACGAGTTTATTTTTGCTTCTAATATTAATATTGTTACAGTGCATTTTCTTTTTAAATTTTGATATATTTTTATGGACATAAATTAAATTTTCATATATGTACTGACTATGCACAGTCTATTGAATCTAATATCCAGATTATGTCAATTAAGCTCTGGCTCGTTTGAAAAATTGTTAAAATACGATTTAATTATCAGAAAGAACTTGCTCTTGGAGATTCAAAGTTGTAATTATTTAAGAATACGCTGAAGATCTACTAAGAAAATGAAAAATTGAGTTATTTTTACAATTTTTATTAGGCGTTTTTACCTACACTTGGAGGAATTATCAATTTCATTAATTTAAAGTGCATATGAAAATTAAAAATTTCGGTACCGGCGAGATTCGAACCTGCGACTCTGGCAATCATGGTCTGGGTGCTTTAACCTATTAAGCTACGGCTCAACAATCGTAGTTTTATGCATTTAAAATTTTTAAAATTAATTATTCCTCCAATGGTAGGTAAAACATTAATAAAAATAAAAAAAAGAAATGTGAAATCTCTTGTTTCAAACGTGTCTCATTGTAATATAAACATTTAAAAAAGTAGATCTAAACTGCAATGTTATCTACTAGATGGTGCTACAGTCGCTATAAAAGGGCATATACTAATTTTGGCATTGACGGTAGGCGAGCCGTAGCTTAATTGCTTAAAGCGTTCAGGCCGCGATTGCCAGAGAGTCTCAAGTTCTAACTTGTCGGTTCCGTAAATAATTATATGCATTATAATTTTTTTAAATTTTATTCAGTTATTTTGTTATTCATTATAAAAAAATGTTGCTTAATCGAACTGGAAAATTGCTCCATATACATCAATGGTAGTAAAAATAATATATGCTAGTACACCAGTCTACCAGAATGTATTTGTGTGTAATAATTTTTGTTTTTCTTTTTCCCTCCGTCTGAAGGTTGTCTTAGATGTTGCTTTACACTTTTTTTGGATTAAGCCTATTCTCTTGAAAAAAGAGATTTTTGTCATTGTATTTAAGTGGAGGTATACTTAAATACTAGGCTGATAGTATTTAATTTCATCAATGACCTCTAATTTCATCTTATAAGATATTATTTTTCTTGTTATAAGATTTTTAAAATAAAAAAAATATATTCGATTTGTAATTGTTGAATAGAAGGGATAAAACTGTAACAAGAAAAAAACATTTGGGTACAGCGTGAGTATGAAAATATGATTATTCATATTAAAATCTTCATTGTAATACCCAGACTATATCAATAAGTTCTTGCTATTGGACATTAAAATCGAGCAGTAATTATTTACAAATATTAATATGTAAGATATATAACGTATATTAAGAAAATAACTAAGAATTAAGTTATTTTGTTATTCTTAGAATAAAAAATGTGCTGCAACTGGTCGACCCTATTAATACTTGTGAGTATGATTCGTAAATGTTTTTGCATAATTTTTAATATTTGATATTATGAGTCAATATGGAGTTTGTTTGTGTCAATATGGAGGGTATATTACTTTATGGCAAAGGTGATCTTGGTAAATTTAATCAGTATAATTTTTGGTTCATTATAATGTAGCATAATATCATTGGTATTGAAGTGTGTTTTGATATATTTCTAGAATCCTGTCACAAGATGCAACGTTAAAATATTTTAATATTTTACTGTCAGCAGTACCTGTAATATGCAGCATATTCTCATGACAACGTATTTTCATGCTCACATATTCCTTCAAAGGATTCTTCTTTGGAAGTTTCACATATTGTAGAAGTAAGCTAACATTTATATGTAAAGATATGGCACTTCAAATATTTAGCTGGCGCTCTTGCTTTCGTAGAAATACCAGAGCAACCTATACCAGCTGGTTTTGTTTATAATACTGCTTAATATAGCTCAATTTCAGTAAGTCCTATCTACAAAGGTTGCCTGTAAGAGATTGCTTGCAGCAATAAGGCCGCCTTTGCATATCTACATTGTGTACTGTATACTCCTTACTGTTTCTTTTCCTGTATGTTATACGTGCAATAAAGTGTTTCTTCTTCTTCAATTTTTTTGGGATTACAGATAGATAGTGGACTCTTGTTTTTAAAATGGCGAGATAGATATAAACCTTAGAGCTATTACACTGGTTTAATGTGAAACGCAGAAATATCCCACATATTACTGTATAAAAACCATAGTTTTAGACCAAACAACACTGCGATGGCCGTTAAATTTGTACTCATATTGAAAGTGGGAAATTGAATTTGTTTGTTACTTATGTTCAGCGCATCTACTTCACCAATGTTGATGAAATTTGTCAAAAAGATCAACCTGTTCTAATCCTGTCAATTGTACCTAATCTAAAAAAAAATTATGGATACATTTTTCTGTATGCTAATTCCCTTGAGCAAGGATTGAAAATTACTCTACATACATCAATGGTTGTAAAAATAATATAAGCTAATACACCAGTCTACGTTGAAGGAATTTTTGAAATAAAACAAGAAGATAGCGACAAGACTCCAGTGACAAAGGATTTTAAACCCACAAAGCTCCGAGGTACCCTAATAAAACTTCTAACGCGGTTCCTTCATGAATACAAGAGTGGGTGAAGTTTCCTAGACAACTGAACGCGTTTATGAGACTCGGTGATATCGTAATAGAACATGGTACAAGACATACTAAAATAGAAAATGAAGTTAAGATCGAGTTTAAAAACAAAGCCTAATATATTCTTGGGAGAGTTAATTAAGTCAGTTTATTGTTTATACATTATGCACACAATTATAAGTTAAGCTCCAAATATTATCACTGCTTATAAAAAATAATCAGGAGCGAAACCTTAAAGTGTTCTCTGAGGTACGGGAATGGATCAACGCAAATAACATATTACAGGGATGTGGTACCGAGAAATTCCAATTCCAAACCCAATACATGGCCCGACCTGGAAATCGAAATCAAGTTCCATAGAATACAAACAAATACACCTAAAAGACTTGAATCTATACAATAGAAACATAAACCAAAAACAAAAAACGAAGTGAAGTCGATAATACCGTATGCTATATAAAAGAAAAGTTGTCCATACAGTTCATATCCGAATGGAAAAAGTTTTGCATAGAAATTTTAAAATCAGAAGTTCTTGAATACCTATGCTTTATAAGAGATATATAAGCTCGAGAGTTCAATGCCGCGGGCCAATAACTTGCAATACGAGTAGGCAGCACCTTAGCACTGCAAGTTCTTACTAAAGGTCCCCATACACAGACGATCCAACGCAGCGACGATTGCAGACATATCGCACGATCCATCGCGTCAAAACTGACAACTACAGTCGATTCAGTATAACTTGTCCCCTTTGTAATAATTATATGGGACTATTTAAGACAGGGTACTAGTGAATGGACTATACACATGTGCGATTGGTCGCTGCAATCAATCGCTATGACTCGTTTGCCACAAGTCTTGGCATCACAGATAGCTTGTGCAAGTAACATGCCCCAGTAACTTATCCTCAAGTAGCTTACACAAGTAGCTTGTAGAACGCTGGTAGATTGATAGAGTTTGGACAACTTACGCAACTGTGCTTGCAAGAAGAAATGTGCCAGATTTCATACAATGTCCGAAATAACCTTCGATGTACTCGTAACTATATCGAGCCATTACCGCTGACTTAGTGGCTACACGTGCAACCCATCGCATGCGATAGATTGCAACTGCCCCGTGTAACTATACCTTTAGTTGAGTGATAGGTGCCTGCATGTATACTCTCAGAAGTGCTGCACACTCTATTGCTATACCATTTAAAAATCGTACTAAATTCCTGCATTTTTGTTGCAATATTTTTTTGTGAAAAGCCATCTGCTCATTTTATCGCAATTTATCTATTGCATACATGAGGCTAAACATAGGTAACAACCTAATAAACAAATAAACAGACAACCTCACGCATTCATATATGTATGATATTCTAATTTCTAAAACCTGTTTTATTTTGATTAAAAGATTATCATTGATTACCATTTTTTGAATAGTAGTAGTAGTAGAAGTAAAAAATACCTGTTATCATTTGGCTTGCAGTAGTCAGTAGTTTGACGTCGTTGTCAGCATCTTGAGTTTCGAGTCTCACAGTCACGTTTAGAGGCTCTAAGGTGCCATTATCAGCACTGCCGTGTAGAGTAACGAGCACAGCTGTTGTCTTCCCTGGCACGGCAACCTCGGGCGCAACCACTGAGAAGCCACTGTGGACAAACAAATACAAATGTAAATTAATTTATTACCTCCTTGATACAAGATAAACTGAAAATAAAAGGTCATATCATGATCTTGTTCCAATTTGAAGAGTAGTCGTAAAAATTATAATTTCAGCTAAAATAGTATTTAGTTTCAGAAGAACCCCAATATTACAGTTATATCAGTTTCCAATGGTTTTCCTAATCCTAAGGTTGCCTGGAAGAGATCGCTGCTAAGCGATAAGGCCGCCCTTTGTACTACTTTTTAAGTTTCTCCTTGTTGTGTTCATTGTTTTTTCTATTTGTGGTGTACAAATAAAGTGTATAAATAAAAAATAAATATTTAATAACTTTTTCTTCTTCTTTTCCTTTCTCTGGGCAGTTTCCGCAGGTTAGCACGTTGTTATTAAATAAGTTATGGCATCAGATAAATAGTTTTAAATTTTTATAATTTCAATATTTTTTGTGCTATGGTCAAACTCTCGAACTAAATTGGTGAACAATGTATCCATAATAGATGCATATGTCAACAAAAAAATTCAAGGGGATGAGGGATACCTAAACTTCGTAGTTTATTTGTTATAAAATACCTTTCATTTAATCTATTAATAATACTTGTAACAGTATAGAATGCCTTGAACTCGCAAATCATCATCATATCAAATCAAAACGGAATACATAAGTGTCAGTATGAATTAGGAAAAATATTAAAAAAATATTATCGGCTGAACTAACTGTTTTTAATCTGTGTCAAATTTAATCTGTGTTGTTTACTATAAATATAACTCTATCGTTCGCTTTGGAAGTACAATGGTGAAGATAAATTGATACCTTGGTTTGTAACATTGTTGCCAATACACAACATAATGCTAAGTTTGCGGTAAATTGCCATCGATAATATTGTTATAATGAAGTTAATATAATTCTAAAATTTACAAAGTCACGTACAATAAAAATTATAACCCTGACATAAACAGAAATAAATGTTATGTCTTCTTTTTCTCAAAAGTTATTGAATTTGTTAAAAACTCTCTGTCCGTTGACAATGAAATATACAAATTCATCTTCAATAAGTTGTCCGACAAAATGACTAGCACGAAAAGTCAACTCGATGTACGAATATTGAAAAATCCACTTCCAGGCAGCTGCAATGCGACAAATCGTATGGACACGTTCAAATTATTGTATTTCCTTCATGTGGATGGAATACGGAATTTGTTTGACGTTCTTTCATGCTCCGCTAACACTACTGTTGAATAGACGACTGCTATTTGAGTTGTTCGTCCGTGTTTAGTTTAAAATATCTGTTTTTACAACGTTTTTTTAACTTGCTACGTTTGTATTTTATTTATGTTGTCTTTCCGGTTAAAAGATCGGCCACTTTAGTTTGCGATTGCGCTAGAATTGTACTTCTATGATTTGGATTGTTGATTCGATCTGACGAGGTGGAGAAAGGACTTCCTTAATAGCATTTAGCAGGACAACCTTATCTTTTTACTATAATAAAATTAAATTATTATATTTTAGTGAGGCTTATCACTTAACTAGCTGTTGCCCGGAACTTCGTCTGCGTTTGATTTTGTTTTTAGATTCAATTAAAGTAGTATTATCTCTAAGCCTTAATTGAGGGGTTTGTTGCTGTCCGCTGAGGAGTCCTGTCCTCTTCCTCCAACCACATTCAGAACTTCACAAAGTTTAGGCAAAATTAAACACATATTATAACCTCTATAGTACAACAATAATTATTTAAATCGGTTATTATTTGTCGAAGTTGTCGTGTAAAATCGTCAAACACTTTCATCCCCTCTCCCAAAGGGACTTAGCTTAATGTCGGGACAAAAAGTATCCTATGGTACTTCTAACACTTCCAAAAATATTTGTACGAAGGTTCATGAGGATCGGTTAAGTAGTTTTTGCGCGAAAGCGTTCCAGACAAACTTACATTGACATTTATAATATTAGTAGGGATAGGGATTACAAAATTAAATGATGATTATTTTATGAGAGAGTAAGGAAATGAGCATTGGAACTCACAAATGGCATATTCAATATTCAAAAATTCAAAATAAGTTTATTTAAAGTTTTGTGTATGTTTTGTTTTGCTGTATGCCAAAGTCCTACTGCTTTGAATTTGTATGAATGCATGTTTTGATTATGTAATCGTTTTATAATATATTAATTTGTTCATACTAAAATTAGTAACCATTTTGATACCATTAGGTTAGCTAGCGGTTAACCGCAACTTGGTCCACCCAGAATTTCTACATTTTCCAATAAATTATTGCTATAACCTTTTCTAGCCCCCTTTAAAATTTCTCTATTTTTAAAATTCCGATCTTTTGCTTTTTTATAGTAATTGTGGAAATTAATGGCCTGCCCAAAGGTAAGCCGGAAACTAGCGCCTATAAATAGAGCGTCACACTGTACGGCATGCAAGGAGCACGTTGTGTCCATTAACCTGAGGAGTAGGTCTCTTAAGCCTGTGATAACACTATAAACACAACACAGCTGCTTGACGGCAGATACAAGGATGGCCGTAGTAGTTTTCCGGATAAACTCTTATTATAAGAAGCTCCACTACAGACTACTGAATCGAAATCAGAAGATTGAGTCTACTTTGTTTAGAAGTTACCTCTAAACCCATCATGTCGTTCTGAAGATTAGGCCGACAACAATACAGACCTATTTTTATAGACTTTTCCGGATATTAAAACAAATATTATGTAAGTATCTAATTGGAGTATCACGGTGTGTTTTTGATCCAAAATCCACCTTTTTCAACAAAGAGGTTTACATTAACCAACAATGGGACAAGTAAAGGTTTTGGATGACTATTAAGATTACAGTAGATTATATATTTTATTTTTTGTATATGTCGAACGCGTCTTTTTTAACAATATTTTATAAAACTATTCAGCTAGGGGCTTATCCAACGATTGTATGTGAAAGACAAATAAGGTTGATTCAACATTCAACCGCTACACGAATTCTGAATGGTGGAATTTAGGGGATTGTTCACTTTCCGACTGTACAGAGTGTATGAGAAAACAGAATAAATTGTACTTTTTTAAATTTTTTATTTCCTTAATTAAAAAGTTATACATTTAAAAATATATTACGATTTTTACCTTCAGAACTTATACTTAGATCACAAAAAAGACAATTAAAAAATAGTTTATCAAAAAGTATGAAGTTATTTTATGAAAGTTCAGAGAATCATTGCGAAAGTCTTGGCAGCTTTCTGAGTTTAAAAATAAGTTATAGATAATATCTTTTGTTTGAAGCCTTCGTCAAGAATTGCCAAACGGACCAATAATTATGCTTCTCGGTGACGCTAATCTAATTATAGAAGAATATTGAACAACCATGTCATGTTATGAAATAATTGAAAAAAAATCAAGCCGAATAGATCACAGCCTGAGAACCCATTAGACGACCTTAAGAGTCGGTAAAAATCTAAGTGTAAGGAATAGTATTTTCATGCGCAGTTAACCCGTTAGAGACCATAAACCACATTCTTCTTAGCTATAATCAAGTAACAGTATTTTAATGCCAACTTCTGATAACTCAATCAAGTTAACAACAAAACTAGTACTTATAAAGAGAAAAATCTCGAAATGCGTGCAGGCACGGATTTTAAACTTGGTTGTACTAAATTAAAAACCCGTTTGTACCAATTTAACTAGAATTTGTCAATGTATCAGTTTGCACGTGTCATGATATATTTTAATTGAATCTGCACTTCTGAAATAAAATCGAATGTGAAGTTATTTTTGTTTGTATTTGGTACAACATTTTTTTTTTGTTTATCGTTTCTGTTATGTGACCTGTTTTTATTTTCTGTTTTAATAGTTTTCATAGTCACGTTTTATTTTAAACGAATCTATATTTCTGGTATAAATCTGTATTTGAATTGCTATTTTTATTTGAATTTGGGAAATAGATTTTTTTTCTGGCTTGTTGTGATTCCTTCGAAAAACTTAAGTTTAAACAATGTGTAACACGAGGTTCCTACGAAACTGATGAATTTATTAATGACAAAGTTGCTTTAGAGCAGGCTGCTCCTCTTTATCTCATAATATCATACATATATACTAAATAACATAGAAAAAATATGACTAAATTCTAGGGTTATGTTAGAAAAGAGCAAGCTGAGTTTCTTGCTGGCTTCTTCTCGGTAAACAGACAGTGGTAGCGTCACTATAAACAGACCAACTCAGAGTTTCAAAAGCGCTTTAGGCCTACTTGAAATATATAAATTATGAATCGTCTTCTTTTATAATTATTATATAGTTAATCTTTATTATTTTAGTATGCTAGTTTACTTTTGAAAATCAAATGTTTGTAGGTAATTAAGTCAGCATGGTTAAAGTTTTTAGTGGTATCCTAAATTATGATTATAGTGTTTTCAACGGGACTCTATATATTTTTTATCAGAATTTTGTAATTTAAAAACATTAAGACAAACAAACAGCTATGACAGACCCCGAATGTGAAGTCGAGCTCCTACCCCCAGTGGGTACCCACTGGCTCGACTTCACATTCGGGGAGCCGTGTTCGAATCCCAGCACGCACTTCTACCTTTACTAAGTTATGTGCGTTTTAAGTTACTAAAATATAACTTGCTTCAACAATGAAGGAAAACATCGTGAGGGAACTTGTATGCCTATATGAGTCTACATAATGTTCTCAAAGGTGTGTTGAGTTGACAAATCCGCACTGGGCCAGCGTGGTGGACTACGGGGGGCTCCAACAATGAGAAGGGGTTACCCCTTCTCATTGTTGGACCTGGAGGACACTCGTGCCCTATAATGGGTATATGAAGATGATGATGAAGGCTAAAAATGTTGGACATCCATTCTTTGTCAGCCCCACTGTTAAAATAATTCACAGAATACGTCCAAAATCGCCTTAAATAGTCAAAGTACCAGGCAAACATAAATCGCGATCAGTGTTATACGGAAAACAACCGTCTCTATAATGTCACAATTTGATGAGGGTTGCAACATAAGAGTATAGGGCACATATCCGATTGGGGATTTGTCCTTTCGTTGGATTTTATTTATCCTCAGACGGCTGTTACATTTTATCTGTACTATTTTTACGAGCTTAAATCCTTATCTGTTTTATTATAAAACTTTTAGGGATTAAAGATTTATCGTCTGATTTATCTCGTCGTTTCAGAACCATCAATCAATAGCCTGTAACAGTTCACTGATCGACTAAAAGCCTCTCACAACGGAAAGGTTTGTCTATAATCAGTTTACTGATCACAGTAGATGGTAGTAGTATAGCAGTAGTAGCACAGAGCTCTGCCAGTTCTCCCGTTCTTAATTTCCGCTGGAAGAAACGGTGACAATTATATTCTGATATGCTGTTAGCGTCGTACAACTGACCCTGAATTTGACCTTTACTAAATGTAATTAGAATCACCACAATAGTATGGATGTCGTGTCTTAAGGCTGTGATCTAACAAAACAATTGTTTAACATATATACCAATTTCCCCCCCAAACTCGCATGAAGTAGCGTTTTGTCCAAAGCTGCAGACGTGTCTCTTTTATTAGAGATACATCCTGTGTCGAAAAGTGACAAACCCATAATGGCGACCTTAACAACGATATAAACATCAAATATAAGCTAACCGCCACAAGTAAGAGTTGAGTTATTAGGGCTTTTAAATAAAATATCACTTTTTAAATCTAGTTTCACGTACCAAAGTAAAACTTTAAAGTTTCCTCTAATAATGTGACTGTGCACTTGAGATATCGTCTAACATAACTATTTCTTAGACTGCCATTTGTTCTTTTCGTTCTAGATCGGAAAGAACTCCACTTTTAGTGAGGGGAATTAATTGGTGCAATTGATTCTGTAGTGCCACGTTTGCTCCAAACTGCTTAGATGCTTTCTTTAAGGTCGCTTTTACAATGCGCTTAATTTATATTGAGTTATTTGTAAGAGTATCGTTAAATAATTTATTGGCACCACTTATACTTACAAAAAGGATAAGTAAACAGAAAAATAGTCATTCATATACCTAGTACAGCAAATTCTAACTTTTATACAAATGTATATTAAATTTATGTTAAATATTATATCTTCATTATCAGCCTACTATGGCATGGGTGTCTTTTCAGTACGAGAAGGGCTCAGGCTGTAATACACCACACCGTCCAAGTGCATGTATAAAACTAATATTAAGCATAATATATCATCACGTTCTTAAAATCATGACATAATCAATTTTAGTATGCAACTTTGTAATTTTAAATTTTATTTTTTTCCCATTTTTAACATCATCATGAAATAAATGTATATTAACACAATACATAGTCGTGCAAAGTGCCGCCCACACCAAACAGATACTCGGCAATGTATCCTCTACGCACGATTCGCTCCGAAACCGGAGCATCCTCAGGAGATGTTGACTTTCCTACAATAAATAATTGTTAAGTAAAACATAACAATTATTCATTGTAAAGTCATACATTTAGTCAGTACATTGCCGAGGATCTGTTTGGTGTGGAGTATACGGATTGAAGTAATTATGAATAACACCATACAGATTCTGCTGCTGTTCGCGGAGTATTGCAAATTAAGCTTTATTTTCATAATATATTATGGATTTCCGCAAAGTCATCATCATCATCAAAGCTCTACAGCCCTGGGTGGGCCTTGGCTTGGTCAAGCATATTTTTCCATTTGAGGCGGTCAGAAGCTGCTTCTTTCCAGCTCCGAACTCCCAGAACCCTCATATCCCTCTCAACTCCATCACTCCACCGACCCCTAGGTTGTCCTCGGCTTCTACGCCCCTCCAAAGTGCCCTCCATCAACCTCTTTGGCGCTCTCGTGCCTTCCATGCGTTGCACATGCCCTGCCCATTGCATTCTTAACAGTTTGATAGTTCTGACGACATTCGGTTCTTTAAATAGTTCGTATAGCTCGTGATTATACCGAATGCGCCAAAAACCATTATCCTGCATAGCACCAAACACTCGTCGCAAGACCTTTCGTTCGAAAATGAGCAGACTGTTTTCGTCTTTCTTGCTTAAGACCCAACATTCTGCGCCATATGTAAGTATTGGCCGGAGCAAGGTCTTATAGACGAGTATTTTCAGACTTCTCGACAGAATCTTTGATCGAAGATAAGGTAAAAGTCCGAAGTAACATTAATTTGCCGATGTGATTCTCCTGTTAATTTCAGATGATATTTCGTTGTCCGCCGTGACAAGAGAACCAAGATCTACGAAATCCCTAACTGTGGCGAAGGTGTTCGTGCCAATTTTAATACTTTCTTCGAGTGGGGTCTTTTGGACGCTTAAAACCGGCATGTACTTAGTCTTATCTTGGTTGACACACATTCCCGCTGCTTGGGTTGCACTCTCTAGTGCTAGGTACGCATTGTTCAGGGCTTGTCGAGATCTGCTTACAATGTCCAAGTCATCGGCGTATCCTAAAACCTGAACAGATTTATAGAAAATGGTGCCGTCTTTTTCAATTTTTGAAGCTTGCATACATTTGTCTAGCACAATATTAAAAAGCAGGCAAGATAGCGCATCACCTTGTCGCAAACCGTCATTCACCAGAAAGGAGTCCGAGAGGTCTGCTTGGATTTTTATTCTCCAGTCTGTTTTTTCGAGGGTCATTCTTGTCAAAGATATCAATTTCGGTGGTATGTTGATGTCTTTCATGGCTTGGATTAGGAAGCTTCTATGTACACTATCATAGGCAGCTTTAAAGTCTATGAACAGATGGTGGGTGTCGACATTAAATTCTCGAGTCTTTTCCAGAATCTGCCGCAGACAGAATAGTTGGTCGGTAGTGGATCTATTTGGCCGGAATCCACATTGGAATTCCCCTAATAAGGGCTCAGTGTACTTTAATAGCTTGTCATACAGAACATTTGCAAAGATCTTATAAGCTACATTGAGAAGTGAAATACCCCTGTAGTTAGTGCACTCCAGCACATCACCTTTTTTGTGTAATGGAGATATGATCGCTGTTTTCCATTCATCGGGCAATCTTTCCTTACTCCATATTTGATCTATAAGAGTATGAATTTCTTTGTGAAGTCTCGGTCCTCCGTATTTAATTAGCTCGCCTTGTATATTATCAGAACCTGGCGATTTATTGTTTCTAAGGCGCTGGATTGCTCGTTCAACGTCTTCGAGGGTTGGTCTCGGTAGCTCATTATTATCGATATTTAGGTCAAGTTCGGGAGTGGCTGCCAGGGGTTTAGGAGTATTTAAGAGATTATTGAAATGTTCTACCCACCTTTCCAAAATATCTTCTTTATCATTTAAGATGTCACCTTGTTGGTTTCTGCATGCGATTGTTGTTGGTTTAAATTTTTTACGTCCCTTATTTATTCTTCCGAAAAAGTTTTTTGTTTCCTTTTGGTTATATTCCCTGCTGAGTTCTAAAAGTTCTTGCTTTTCGAAGTAACGCAAAGTAACGCCTGCTTCTATTCAATATTGAGGCGTAGAGGTTAAGCCTTGTGTGCCTTAAATTACACCGGCAACCCTCCAGATCAGAACTCAGCAACGTTGCTTGGCTTGCTGGAAAGCTATGCTGTTTTTATGATAGAAATAAGCATGGTGGGAGTGCTTTCCCGACGAGCTCTTTCACCAAAATCTCTTCTATTTACTATGTGTAAAAAGACCATCAGAAAATGTCAACCTAATGTTGGTTTAAAATAAATGTCTACAAGTAAGCCTTAATCTGGCTTTATCCCGCGAAGGATTTCAAGCGAATGTGAGGCGAAGAGGCCTTGTGACAAAACTAATTGCATAACCCGGCTTACGCTGTCACTTTTGGAAAGAAGGATAACGTTTACATAGAAAAAATATTCGTCGCGGAGTTGGAGATTCCGAGCGTAAAGTGCGAAATTTTAGGGGCAGAGATTGGGTACCTCCGCGAAAGCTGATATAGCAAAACCAAACTAAACACATTTTTCGTAAGTGAAAAGTCAAATTTTTTACTAAACTTATACTCACTACAATATTGGCACCATATGCTATGAAAGTAATTCACTGCAAGTCACCTTGAATGCAATATCGCCTGATTGTGATACGGCAGTGATATTTCTGTTTGTGAGAGGCATCGTACTGAAACGCTAAATAGCTTAGCGGCACGTCTTTGGATTGGGTGGTAGCTATCTAAGTCTTACACCAGACCAGAAGCAGAGGAAATTCTGAAATAATAAATTCCCGAACTTTCCCCACCGGTGAACGAATCTGGGGCCTCCCACTTATAAAACCACATCGCTCACCACGGCGCTACAGATATCTTCAAAAATTATGAGTAAAAAATATGTAAAGGGTAGTTGCTTTACTGCTTGAGGGAAAAAGACATGAAAACGAAGACACGCGTTCATACGCACACACATACACGAGCGATTGCAATTTCAAGTTATTGCGGTTAGTTAGGATTGTCATAAATGAAAAAACAATGTGTAGGTATCATTTATATATTTATAATTTATTTATATCCTCAGTATATGCATTACAGCTAGCCAAAACGTATATATACTACGTCATTTTCTGATAAATACATAAGAAAAATTATTATCTATCATATTTCATTCATAGATTTAGGGATAATATATGAACGTATCTAAACTTATATATATTACTAGCGGACCCCGGCGCCATCTGTCGGACTAATTTGTGAATCTAAACCATCCAGGGTATACAAACGTATACCAAAAAAATTCATTCAAATCGGTCCAGCCGTCTAGGAGGAGTTCAGTGACATACATACACACGCTCACAAGAAATATATATATAAAGATATGTTACTCATATTTATTTAAATTATGATTGTAATTGTGTCTTTACATTTTGGTATTTATCTATGTAGTGCCAAGAGTGTATCCCGATCTCTTGTTTTAAGTCCTATCTATGAAGGTTGCCTGTAAAAGATTGCTTGCAGCAATAAGACCGCCTTTGCATGTCTACGTTGTTTACTTTATACTCCTTACTGTTTATTGACCTGTATACAAATGTTTCTTTCTCGTCTTATATTAAATATGATAATTTTTTGGTGCTCAGTAATCGGATCACTAAGACACGCGATTGCAGGAAATGTTGCAGCATTTAGAGCATATGGCGTAAAAAGCATGATGCCATCTTTTTGTGGAGAGAGCTTTTTGGATAGTTACTATTTCGTCTATGAGATTCTTAGGTTCATGGTCTGAAGTGAGACAATAATAAGAAGTAGATGCTAATAATAAACTAGGTCGTACCATCGTCCCAATTAAAATAATGTGACTATAAAATAATTTCATCGTTATATCTATTATTATAGATAAGCGGTTGGTCATTGAAAACGCCGATAAGGCCTGAGGAGAATGACCTATTTCCTGCAGTGTCCCGTACTTCATAGTTCATACCTTATTAGTCTCAAAAGAGGCTGGAAGTGTAGCACGTTATGACATAAATTCTTACTGTATGTTATTTTTTGTTTAATATAAATATTTATTTCGTTTCGGGCAGTTGCAAAACAATACATCGAAATTGGAGTCATCCTAGGAAGTAACTTGTGATTTCCGCAAATGTGTAAAATTGTGGATTTCCGCAAATGTGTAAAATTGTGGATTTCCACAAAGTAACGCCTGCTTTTAAAAAAGGATGTTAATAATTAGAGTTTGAACTCTTTTGATTACCTCTTTCGCTATTTGGACTGTCTTATCTTGTGCGATACTTTTAGTTTTTTCGAATAAGCTTTTCTCAAGAAACACTCGGCTACAGAATCCGTACATTCGGCTTGAATGGTCGCCCGCGGCTCATTACGTCTTAATAAATTATTCATGGACCAGCGCCCCTTCTCTCTTAAACCAAGTGGCTACTAGTTTGAGTTTTTATTGGACACATTCGACTTCATGTACTACTTTCCGGTACGTGTTGCCCATCCACTTTGTAATATTACCATTTGTTTCTTTATGGATCAAAATAAGGTTGTATACATAACCGAATAAAATTCGCCATCCTTAGAAATGTAACAGTTTATGTTAGGATAGCGAGTTCATAAATTGCAGGTAAACACTAAGTACTCTACAACGAAAAATATACAAAAAGTCATTACAAATCAAATTAGATGAATCTTCATTACCGAATTTTACAACGGATTCGCAAACTTTCGAAATCAAATATATGACATAATCGCAGTTTGTCTAATGTTTTTTTTTATTCTAGTAATAATTCACGGATCAAGCAGATGGTACCTTCCCACCTGATGATACGTGGAAAACCAAGTCCATAAACAGAGTGCCTTAAATTTATTTATTACATCACCTTTCATTTTTAGGCGTATGTGTTAAGCCACAAGTGCTTGCAATTACAACGGCAAACACGACCTACTGGCCGGAACAGCATTGCAACAATGCTGCTTAGCGGCAGAAATAAGCACGGTAGTAGTTCCCCGGACGAGCTCTGCCACAAAAAGCTTTAATACTACAACTAAAAACCTATTTTAACCATATTATACTTGATTTGGTTTGTTTGTTGCCTATATTATACTCAACCACTACACTTGTTTTATGACACTTAGAACGTAGTATATAGGGCGCGTAAAAAAAACTGCCTGTGTTACTTATGCATGGCTTCCCAACTAAGCTGATTTTGGATTTTTTTATATAGAGTTAGCTCGCATCTCGGAGATGGATGGATTAAATTTGTCATCATCACAACACATCAGGTTAGTCCGCTCCCATCTTAGACTGCATTACCACAAAACAAAATATTTGCTTGTTCACTCAGGGATCGATAAGAAAACACGATTAAAACTAATAATATTGAAAAGAAAGATTGCCTGGTTTTCCCATCTACAATTATTTTGTATCCTCTCCATGCCGGGGAGTAAGGCAATATTTGTTTTATCCTATTTGTCATAAGGGTAACGCATATATAAAACATCGAATCTCTCAAAATACAGGCTTTATCTCCACTATTCTCATAATAAGCACGCAGCAGCGTGACACCATCTGGTCTTGTTCCCGGCCTACCGAGACATTCGCAATTCCACAAATATTATACTACCTATAGTCCGAGAGCCGGTAAATTATAGTTTAAGTGTGTTATACTTGTAAAGTGCGTGCACTTTGAGGCGTTGGTCATATTATTAACAACGTGTAATCCTAACCGTTATAGCCCTCCGACCTACATTAGAGTAGTTCCACACTGCTCTAATGTAAATGGGACGGCCATCTAATCTAAACTATAACTCTCCTTTTTATAAAAGAAGAAGCTTCTGCTCAACTGTGGAACATTAATGCCTGGAGGATGATGCCATATTAGGATACTTTTAAAATATTCCAGTATACGAGCTGCTTTTATAAGAAGGCAGATCAAATTCCACAGCTTATTTATAGCCCACTGTATAGCATAGGCCTTTTTTCTCAACGACGGAGAGTTATAGAGTTTAGCCTAGCTGTTTTTATGTGCGTTTGCGGGCAACTATATTATATAAGCAAGATATCCGAAGCTCGAAAGTTCAACGCAATGTTCCCAGTTTAAGAGGCTGTAAGCTACCAAATTTCTAGTGTAATAATCAAACAAAAACTTACATGAACTGTATACGGATGAAATTTGAAAGGCTACGATAAGCTCTCAAAAATTTTACTATTGCATTATATAAATAGCACAGACACTTTCTTTTTTGGTTTGGTTTGTCCTCCATATAGCAACGAAACAATGAATTGAAATGATATTTCTGACGAAGATAGTTCATGTGCAAAAATTGACAAAAAGAAAAGTTTTGATCTTTATTATAAGAAATAGGTGTGCCAGAATGAACAACTTGTTGGCTTAAGCGCTTAAAACGAACTGATAGCATATATTACGAAAAGTAACTTATTATACTAGGAAGGTAATTCTTTAGTTTCCTAGCTGAGTTGAATCATGACCGGAAGGGGATGGTCCTATATTGTTACTTTCAAAAAATAATATACTTTATATCAAGATATTATTTAAATTACATTTATAAAATTAAATAAGTTTTTTGTAATTAAATGTTACGTAATACAACAGTTATAAAACACTGAACAACTTCACCATCAGCTCTTAGACTACAATGGTTATATACGATTGGAAACGTTACAATTACAACATCACAAGTAATCTCTTTTGATCGTTGTTAGTGAACCGCGAACTAGTTTGGAAATGTTGAGGATTTCGATTCAGTTTGGGATTTGTGTTTGTAAATACTGATGGTTAGAGGTAAACAATTTAATTTCCGTTTAGGACCTTAACTATTTATTACCTTTCTATTATGCTGTACTGTGAAATGTATTTTCCTTATGTTTATTGGAGTACTATTCTGCCCTAATCAGAGCTTCTTCTTCCCTACTGCTCTGTGTCGTCTGATTAGGGCAGAATATAATTGAATAGAATAGAAAAAACTTTATTGCAACACAACACAATAGGAAAAATTCAAGGAAAACAGTAATAGTACTTAGTGCTAGGGTGCAAAGGCGGTCTTATCACTAAAAGTGATCTTTTAAAGGCAACGTGCGTGAGCGTGCGAAGCGGATAAAAATGGATGCCATTTTTGAAAAAGTGGAGCAAGATCGGCATAGCAGTAGTTACAACGTAGCTGAAGAACTGGGAATTGACCAAAAAACAGTTTTGGCGCATTTGAAAAAAACTGGGTACACACAAAAGCTGGATATTTGGGTACCTCAAAAGTTTACTGAAAGAAACCTAATGAACCGTGTACTCATTGTGATTCTATATTACGACGTAATGTAACCAAACTCATTTTGAAGAAGCTGATAACTGGTGATGAGAAGTGGATCATGTACGACAAGAACGTGTGAAAAAGGTTGTGGTCAAAGGCCGGTTAGGCTTCACAGACTGTGGCGAAACCCGGGTTAATTCGCAGCAAGGCGATGCTGGTGTGATTGGAAGGGCATTATTAATTATGAGCTGTAACCACCAGGCAGGGCCATCGATTCTGAACTCGATCGCGCGAACGAACAACTTTTTTCAATTAGATTAGATTAAGCAAGAAGTTGAGAGAAAGCGGCCGGAATTAATCGACAGAAGGGGCTGTGGTTTTTCATCATGATAACGCTAGACCTCACACATCTTTAGCCACTCAGCAAAAGTTAAGAGAGTTTGCCTAGGAGGTGTTAATGCATCCGCCGTATAGTCCTGATCTAGCACCTTCAGATTTCCACCTGTTTCGGTCTCTTCAGAATTTTTTAGGCAATGTCAGGTTAACATCACGAGAGGACTGACAAAACTACTTGTTGCGGTTTTTTGATCAGAAGCCACAAAATTTCTAAAGCAAT
The DNA here is from genome assembly GCF_905163445.1 of Pararge aegeria. NCBI lineage: Eukaryota > Metazoa > Arthropoda > Insecta > Lepidoptera > Nymphalidae > Pararge > Pararge aegeria. The sequence continues at coordinate 4,756,093 of NC_053189.1, forward strand.
GGGATTATGTTCCTACCAACAAGATGGCAAAAATTTATCAAACAATATGGTACATACATACTCTAGTTAAATGTAAATACACTATATTAAAAAATGTTTTGAATTTTCTTAAAAGATGCGAAGAAACTTTTTCCCCAACCAACAATATTATAAACTTACATAATTCTCAATTACATAGATAAGTAATATTTTTTTAAACTATGTTTAAACAGATGGTAAAGTGATCTGAGGCAAATCAGAATACAGTTGTCACCATTCCATCTCTTGCAATAAGCAATAAGGCCGCCTTTGCATGTCTACATCTACAAAGTGTTTCTTCTTCTTCTTCTCTTGCCGCGGTTCGCCGTTTCCCGATTGGTGTTCGAGATGTCTAAGGGAATATAACGGAGCACGGGCAGAAACTTCCTCTGTTCCTCTACTTCTACCATCTACTGCGATCACCAACCCATATGTGGTGACTGTTAGTCTATTTAATTGCTAATTTTAAAAACTTAGTTAAAATTGACTGAACTAAAAGCTGGATATTTTTTTTCATTTATTTTTCTTTTTTATTTCTTCTTTTGGCGCGTTAGGGAAAAATGATGAGAGTAAATTTTTACGTTGCACACGCACACCGTCAAAACTCTGACTCCCAGAAGTTAGCTATAAGGTTTGACAGAGACACTGTCAATTGTAAAAGTCTGCGGGCTCATTCCGGTATTTTAAGTGATTCAATTGTACAAAAATCTCAAACTTTAATGTTGAGTGAAACTTGGTTGTCCGATAGCGAGATAACTAGATAATGCGTTATAACAAAACTTTCAATCTATTATTATTACCATTTTGGAAGGGCATTCCAGACCCTTGCGGTGTTAATCAGAAATGAAGATGCAAAGCGCTTCGTACGCGTCCACGGTATATCATTAAAAACCTATATAATTACGAAATAAATGAATGTATAAAATTATAAATGATATTCAATGATTAATAATGGTGAAATTTAAGTGTAAAAGAACCTAATCTTAAAAAATCCATCTGATAACGAAGGCATTAAATATTTATAAAGCGTTTCAAACCACGCCGCCCTCCAGCCACCAATCTTTCGAGTTTAAACTTAGCTTTTACAATGATTACACATTTCGGTAATGAGATAATTCTTGTACGGTGTGGGTGGGATATGGGCCAAGGAAATTAGGGTAATTTATTCGTTGCTCTTGTCAGATTAACGTACGAATTTATATAGTACCTAGTATGAATTATTTCCACATCTCATACTCTTAAAATTCTCGTTAATGCTAGGTGTAAGCTAAGTGCTACCTATATGTTATTTAACTTCGCACTACGACTTGTTGAAAAGATACAGATAATAATTTTACAGAATAACATTGGCTCATTACCAGCGGATGGCACCAAAACAAGTGATAAAGAATAAATCACAAAAATATCAGGAGAAAGAACATTTATATAAAAAATTTCGCATTAACCCTAGGAAGTTTTAGACATTAAAAGAGAATTACGAAAATTACGCCTAATTTTCATAATATATGGATTTCCGCAAAATAACGCCTGCTTCTATTTAATATTAAAAGAGAAGAAGAATCGAACATGAAGCCATATTCCAAAGAAGTTTTATATTGGATGAATTTCATCAAACCCCTATATTTGGAAGTTTTATGCTGGCAGCATTTGTACGCATATGCAAAATTGCGACAAAGCCTGCTGTATAGACATCCTGTTCGTGACTCTATATACCATCGCCTAGCTTTTATGGATGTGACTTTTACCTATAGTTTATTATTTGACGAAATCTGGCTACGGCTTTGCTTGCTTGTTACTTAGATATATACTTTCGCATCAATGATACAAGTGCGGAACTGCGGAGGTCTGGGCGTGTATGAAAGACGAACAAAAATCTTCAGCGTCGTATTTATGAGTTTTCAGTAAAGGTTTCTCGAGATAAAAAATATACTGGGTATTCATTTAAATTTCACCAAAGGTTTTTTAGCAAAATTTATCCCAAAGGAACCCTGCATTTTTCCACGACAAGACTGCTGAACACTAAGAATTTTTTCATTCGAAAATAGCGTTACACAGTCGCCATTTGGTTTTTTCAAAAGAATGAATGAATGAATGAATGCATATACTTTTATTGCACACCACAAACAGAACATAAAAAAGTAGCTTTAGATTTAAGTTGGCGAACGAAGTTATCACCATCCCCTTACAATTATGTAAACAAATATGTATCAACGCTTCATAAGTACCTGTGATAGGCCTACATGAATAAAGAAATTTTGAATTTGAATTTGAGTGTGTGTGTGTGTGTGCAAGTCACACATCGTAGAAGTGAAACTTCTGAAAAGTCCCTGATTCATCATGTCATCATCATCAGTCATGTAAGCTATATATTTATAAGAACATAAAATAAAGTAATCAGACATATACTAACTTCAGCTTCTGGTAATTACAATCATTAAACTCATGGAGTCCGAGAACGTCTAATGTCGTCTAATCTCATTCTCTCGGCGGCTGAATCCTATACGCTCATGTGTTTGTGTCTCTATGGACTTATTTTTTCGTTTCATCGAGTTTGAAATCACAACGATTCTAAAGAAGTTTCACTTCAAAAAGAAAAGTATAATAAAACAACGTATACAATTCATATAGAAATTATCCCGGTGGGTGCCGCCGGTTTGGGAAAGGGTACGATTAGAAACTCCCAAACATAAAAACAATAACCCTGAACTCCTATTGCCATCTTCTACGTCTGCTTCAAAAATAGTCATATCTAGTATCTATGTCGTCGTGGTATCACAATATGAGTTATATAGACACCACAGGTGGTTTGTTTGTTAGCGCGGTCCTTTATTGAATACTTTGAAATAAAAGCTTTTATTTCACATGCGGCTATCACTTCAATATCAACTTCAAACAAGTTTGTAAAACCGATTTTAACTTCAGTTTTAAAGTCAGTATTAGAAACGATAGCTTTTCGGGGGGAGTCGGGTTATGTGGGATTTTGAAACACTAAAATTCTCTCCTTGGAGAGGAAAAGAGAGAGACAGAGAGATTCTATGGGTGTTATAAGAAGGCTAAGAGTTAATCAGCGGGAGATGGAGAGGGCGATTTGGAATATCTCTACGGGATCAAATTAGATCAGAAATTAGGAGTTCCGTAAAAGAACTAGAATACTGGTTCCGGAATTTCCTAAGAACGCATCGTTGCCTCTTTTGTACAATAAATAAAGATAGAACCTGCAATGAATGCGCGAACTATTACGCCATTGAATTAAAAACATACGGAATCCTCATTGAGCCATAATTGCATGCAGTGCAGTGTCCAAAAACAGTTATAACGCCCCGCGCACGTCTCACTTTACACCTGTAGTACGCTTAGTATACGATTTGCACTTTTAAGTATTGAAACACTGATATCTCAAAGTAAAGTAAACCTACCTGTCTCCGCATGTACTGTACATACTCATGCTAGTGCGCAAGCTACTAGCAAGTGTAAAAGCTCCTTTTTCTCGCTTTTGATGCTCTACATGAAAGCTGCAGCCAGAGCTCTTATAAAATAAAACATGGTTTAAAGAATTAATATTAAATAAATAAATATACTACGACAATACACACATCACCATCTAGCCCCAAAGTAAGCGTAGCTTGTGTTATGGGTACTAAGATAGCTGTTGAATATCTTTATGAATATAATACATATAAATACTTATAATATACAGATAAATACCCAGACTTGGACTCAGAAAGCAGGGTCGCTGCCCACTGCGCCAATCGGCCGTCACATGTATGTGTATTGTACATGATGTACAGAATCAACTGACAGAAGGTAGTGTAATTACTAAATAATACTATACTTTGCTCACGAAATGTTGTATGCCAAGAAATAGAACGAGAAAATGGTAGACATAATTAACTCTGGAGGCAAATCTTAGCTATGCTCAGGTTGCTCTCTGGCTGCTCGTTGGATAAACATGCTACGAAATGATCGTGAAATGTTAATAAGTTGAGTGTCGGTAAGTTGCTTATTTATTATTGCCATGTTTGCTTTTATATTCTCATGCCTTTGGATATATACCACTTCCATGGTACTTGAAATTAAATAATGTTGTCAAATTGGTAAATAAATATTTACTAGTACGGTTTTGCGATTGCACAAGCTATGCTGGTGTAGTGATATTTGGCCTTTATCAGATCTAAAAACTTATATCAGAAGTGTGATCCTGCAGCAAACATTATAATATGATTTCACTTTTGACATTCAAATGGAAACTTATTAGTTTATAATAATATTAACAACTCAAAAAGGGTTGCCAACATTATAAAAGTTAAAGGGCACTTCACAGTACTCTCGGGCGCGCTCAAAGCGGTCGTCAAGTTTCTTGACTTCAATAGATGTCATTCTGAAATAATTCCAGTATTTCGCGTTGCTCCGGATGGTGAATAGTAAATTTTAGTAGCGAATTTATATTCATTTCGAATTTATTACCCAACTGGGAACGGAGACGATTCGCGTTTAATTTATCGTTAGAGGTTGGAAGTGTGTTTCGTATGTTACCATTTTTCAGAAAAACTATTAGGGAAGTTGATGTTTAGGCCATAAGTATTTACCAACACGTAATTAAATCAAGATGAGACTTCATTGTATTCACCTCTGAAATTGTGTATTTAATAATGCATAGAATAAATATCTTTACACTCATAACTGTTTATGTTTAAAAATTGTAACCAATTTAAAATCATACACAGACGAAAATAATGAACTCCTGATTAATGAACAACCGACCAACGTCACCTGACAGATGTCACCTGACAGAATGTCACCACTGTCCTGTTTCTATTGTCTATGTGACGCCATCTAGCGTTGAGTGTGGTGAACGGTGTGAACACAAACTTCATTGATTTCATCGTATAATATCGAAATTGCAAATGTTTTTGTAATAAAAACATACAAATATAATAATTTATAAAAAACTAATACTTTATTATAAAACGAAGTGAAAACGTAATCTATATATATATATATATATAAAGTTGTGTTAGTTGCACCATTTATAACTCAAGAACGGCTAGACAAATTTTTATGATATTTTATATTTTTGATTCCTCTTAGACCGGAATAGGATAATAAGTTTTAAAATATAACATTCATAAAAAGTACCCGCGGTACGAAGGTCGCCGGGACAGCTAGTATAATAATAATAATAAGTAAATAAATAAATCCCACCTACAGTACCAGCTGCCAGCCATGGTGTGTAAACTCATTTATATTAAAGGAGCCTTATCTTCAGAAGCCCGACAACTAGAATATTTCAAAGGTGTGTAGATCATAATGTCAAGGAGATTTAGGCTGGTACGTAACATTGGATTACGTTGCTAGTGTGGTATATATCTTGAGATACGTCGAGCCTGCGATAATAAGATAAGACTTGGTGTCTCGGGACCTTAAGACGCATCATTAGCCGTGCGGCGTTCCCATCACTCAGCCAAATCGCTTACTTTAACGAGATGCTTAGAAATGATAGCATAATGCACGGATTTACCAGCTCTGACGTGGAATATTTCTCGATTTAGAATACAAAAGTTTTTTTAAGTAACGGTGAGCGCTGTAAATTTATTAAGGAGGTCCTGGGTTTGTTTACCGGTAGGAGCAATTTGGGAATATATTATTTCTGAATTTTCTCTGGTCTGGTCTGGTTTGGTTTGAGGCTTTGGCCGTGGCTGGTTACCACCCTACAGACAAAGACGAGCCGCTAAGCGATTTAGTGTTCCAGTGCGATGTCGCGTAGAAACCGAGGGTACGACTACCGTACTCCCTAACATGTTAGCCCGCTACCATTTTAGGCTGCATCATCACTTACCACCAGGTGAGATTGCAGTCAAAGTCTAACTTGTAGTGGAATAAAAAAAATACTTTACATTAAAAAGTAATTAAAATGTTGATGGTTTATTTACAACATAAGACAAGTTAGAATAAAGTATATCATTTTTCAAGTTATAACCATAAAACTTGGCATTTGGAGTTTTTGTTACAAAATTTGAATGACGAGTTTCACAGTTTTTGAAAAAGCTACACCCAAATGAAGGATTGTATGTGAGTTTTTCATTTGAAGATATTTCTAAACATATCTACGAAAATTGGCCTTTGCCTAACTACAGCTTGCTTGCTGGAGATAAGCAAAGATAACGCGGCAATATTTCCTTATTTTATTTTTTCAAACCAGCTGTCAGCTGTCAGTACATAATAGTTTAAAAATTGGTTGACTTAAAACTAATGACAGGTTTTCACAGAAAAAATCGGAAGGTATAATCAAAAGCACCTGGCAGAACCCAGTCAAAATGCAAACTATGCTTAAAAGTTTAGTTTACATAACATTTAATAGTTTATCTAGTGGCTTGCGACCTACACTATTCATTTTATTATATAACTAGCGTACCCAGCCCGCTTCGCCGGGCTAAATTTTGCTTTATTTTATTTAAACAATAAACTTACATCATTAAATTTTTAATTTAAGTCTCATAATATATTAAATCATTTATTATCTACACCCATGTACACCCAACAATAGAATATCATGATAGTAAATAAAAGCTGTATTTGACAATTCAAAAATAGGAGTGCTCCGATCATCACCAAACTTTACGGGATTACTCGCGAGGTCAATCCAAGTTTCATTGAAATTGGTCCAGCCGTTTCGGAGCCTATACGGAACATACCCACACACTTTCTCTTTTATATATATAGAAAATAGAAGATCTCGTATGTCAATGTTTTCAGAATTAAGAAGACGAGAAACACGGGTAATAACTTAGTTTTGGTTGAAGGTATGTAATCTTTTTACCTTTAGGTAATCGTGAGTTACCTCCAGGGATAAGAAAAATTCTACGCAGATGAAGTCAATAGCAAGTTCTATATTATAGTTGGAGAACATTGTTAGTAGAAAATACGGAGCAAAATAGAAAATAATTAAGTTATTTTTGCGTCTGCTAATACAATTTACTACTGGATGTTCTGAACGAGGCGGGAAACTCGATTTATTTCAGAAAGTCATCTCTTTAATTGAAGCAACTCGTCGATTGCTTTGAGCCCGCCTCGGCGGGCTCTAAAGTGCCCCTATAACTTTTTCCTATTGTTGGCAACCCTTCTGAGGGATCGCATGAAGGTTGTTTATTTGGTCTCGAATTTTGTAACGAAGCCTATTTTTCCTGGTTCCACTTACTTACTAAATACCGAGGTATGTTTTGACAACTTTCTCGGAGTGAGATCGTACGTTCGAGATCTCGCATTCATGATGAGGGTCGATAGATCTCGCTCGGGTCTCCTCTCAGAGTGAGAAAGGCTTAGGCCGAAGTCAGCCAAGCTTGCCAATTGCGGAATGGTAGTCTTCGAACGCCCTTGAGAACGTTATGGAGAACTCTCAGGCATGCAGGTTTCTTCACGATGTTTTCCTTAACCGTTTAAAGTAAGTGATATTTAAATTGCTTAAATTAAAAAGGCACTTAACTCCGAAAAGTTAGTGGTGCGTGCCGGGTCTTGACCTCGGTCTCCATGAAAGGAAAGCCGAAACCTTAACCCACTAGGCTATCACCGCGTGGAAAAAGATACTCGGATTATTTATGGCAAAATGGCAATTTATATGGTAACTGAACCTGACTGAACATGAACGTTTATTGGTTAAGACTTCAGCTTCCCATTTGGAGGGACCGAGTTTGATCCCCGTTCTGTAACATTTTGGAGTTAAAAATATGAGGATTTATATGAGAGATGAAGGAAAACATTGTAAGGAGACCTGCATATCTGAGCGTATTACATAATTTTTGTGTGTACACGGGCGGGTGAAGTCCACCAATCTGAACTTGGCCAGCGTGGTGGGCTACGGCCTAAACTATACCCCAGAGAGGTGTATTGTAGTGGGCCGGCAATGGGTGAATATTGATATCATTATCATTTAACCATTCCAAGTAAATTAAATAATATAACGCCACCAGGTTTATACAGCTTTAAATATAAAACTAAGTAAATAGTTTTTTTTCCAATCAGAAAGTGATTTATGACTTGAATGTGTAGTCAATAAAGACTTCCCAGCCTCCGGGTCACTTGGCCCAAGGGAAGAAAGTAGCGGAGGCTCATGAATAATTTATTAAGACGTAATGAGCCGCGGGCAAGTTGTATTAAGGCTCATGTAAAGATTCTGTGAAAGACTTCCGGGGTTTCTTAAAAAGGCTCTGGGAAAAGGTCGATTTCGGCTGATGTTTACTAAAATAAAAAATCTCTGGAAGCAATATCATACTCATGGGTACATTTACTCGTGTTACTTCGTATATTGTATCAATAAAAGGGACCTAAAGGGACACCTTGGAGAAGTAAATAGATTGGGTTGAACACTCTACACACATTTAATAAAGTCATCATCTGCGCATCGCTATTCCTTTTTGTGACTCGGTAAAAGATCTTGAAGTATACCTCGACCGGGTATTGTCATGGTCAGAGCATGTCAAAGAGCTGAGTGGGTAAATGTTTGCGACGATGCGAGCTCGTTGCGAGGACTGCGATATTTTTTTCTATATAATCTCTCGTATTTGAAAGAGAAGTTCACTTTTCTTGGTGAGCAATCCGAATTAAGATCGTGCCGTGCGCTGACGCTGAGTATGCCTTATCATAAGGCAAGATTATACAAGCGTGACGACAATAAATAACATGTATATACTTACGCATTTATTGTTTGTTAAAGAATTTAAATATGTAAGTGTTGTTTTTATGTATACTAGTTTATTTTATATTAATAATTTATTAATGATATTATGTACTTTTGATCTATTTGTGTACACTAGTTTATGTATTAACATGTAGTTATTTGCATGTATGTATTTTAAAAATTTGTACCACCAGCATTTTCCTTTTCTTTTTTTCCTAATTCAAAGGTTGCCTGGCAGAGATCGCTATTAAGCGATAAGGCCGCCTTTTGTATTCTACTACTTTCTTTATGTTTCTGTTTTTATTATATTTTGTATGTTAATGTTGTGGTATACAAATAAAGATTTTAATAATAATAATAACTCTAAATCCTGTGTAGTATTATTTCGGTTATCATTTGCACGTTGTATAATAAGTTAACAAGGTGGTAGATTGTACATGTCACGTGCCTATAACGAAAATAGCGAGGATAATCCACTTACAGAGTGGGTGGTTGCTGGTATAAAATATACAATATCATTCACATAGCAAAAGACCGAAACAAAATAAGTTTTTTCTAAATTAGCATAAGAACTTCAGTGTTTGTGAACATAGTAATGTTTTCTTTTGTATTCTAATTTTATGATAGAAAATTCAAGTTAAGTTTGCGCCGCCTGTGTAAATATGTATACATTTAAAAGCCTTAGGTCACTGAACGACTCACTAAAGAAGAAATCTTAAAAAATTATGGGCTTGTGAAGCTCAAATTTAGTAAATAGAATATGTAAGTAAAGGAAAGGTCTTTCTTAAAAGAACCGCTAAGGCGGTAAAATAGGGTTTGGAAGTTTCTATGAACGTTTCTCGTATATAAGCACCGCGGGAAAACTCTTTAATCTTACGGGAAATCAAAAATTCTACGCAAATGAAGTCATGGATAATTGCTACTACTTTATAAATTTATAATGAGAGAGTATCTAAGACGTATTTAGCAGCTTTATTATTCAAATCAAATCTTTTTAAAGCAATTTTTATCAATAAATTTTCCAACATATTACATGTTGGAAAATTTCAATCTTGTGAGCCTAAACGATGTTAACACCATGCCTCGGAGAGTACGTTAAGCCATCGCTATATTATGAAAATTAAGCTTAATTAGCTATATTCCGCGAAAATCAGGAGAATCTGTGTGGTGTAATTTATAATTTCTTCAATCCTTATACTCCACACCAAACTCTTCGGCAATGTACCCTCTACGCACGTTTCGCTCCGAAACCGGAGCATCCTCAGGAGATGTTGACTTTACAATTAATAATTGTTAAGTCAATATATAGTTCTATCCAATATTTAAGCCATCCGGTCCCAGTTATTAATTCGAATTCGTAATAATAGTCGCTAAAGCCCCCTAACCCGCATTGGAGCAGCGTGGTGGGTTTATGCTCTAAAACCATCTCTTTTATATATCATATATCTAAAATAATATATATGTATATATGAATATATATATATATATATATATATATATATATATATTATTGAGTCTATCTTGACTATATCACAAATTCTATGGCAACCTTTACACTACATCTTCAGTTCAGCTCTTTCGTAATGTTAAAACATTCATCGAGTACATTCAGGAATAAAAATTAATTTAAATTTTGCTAACGGAAATTGGTTCAAAGGTTAATTGAAAGATTTTACCCAAATTATTAGGTTGTTCGGAAAGTCATTTCGTTTTTTCCCGCCAGAGGACTTAATTACGTTTTTTCGAAACTAACTTCACACTTAAGCCCCATAACCATTATATGTCTTGAGAGCTGATATTGCAAGGCTTGTGTGTGAAAAAGTTCTATTAATTCTACCCAGTAGTTTTTGGTTGGTGCCCTTTTAAATATGGAGAGCAATAAGCAGCATTTTCGTCATATTTTACTTTTTAACTTCAGAAAAGGTAAAAATGCTGTCCAAGCGAGAAAAAAATTGACGGATGTGTATGGAGAAGGCGTGTTAACAGTACGCCAGTGCCAGAACTGGTTTGCAAAATTTCGATCCGGCAATTTTGATGTCGAAGATGCACCACGGTCTGGAAGGCCGGTCGAAGCTGACAAAGATGCGATAAAGGCATTAGTTGATGCAAATCGGCGAATCACCACACGAGAGATACCGATCTCTCCGAGGTTAAATTTGTCGAATTCAACTGTTTATGGCCATTTGAAAGGCATGGATTATTCATTATACGAAAACTGTCTTTCATGTTCCCCAAAAAAAACGAAATGACTTTCCGAACAACCTAATACTAACTGAATAAAGGCACGGTATGTAGAAAATCACACTTAAATATTTAAGCCATGCATAGACACGTCCGCGTTAATGACAAATAGGTAGAGTTTACTCAAAAATTTTTTTTTGAAGTGTTAGAAGTAATATAGGATAATTTTTATCCCGACATTAAGCTCGGTTCCTTTGGGAGAGGGGATGAAAGTGTTTGTCGATTTTACACCGTAACTCCGAAAAATTATAAACGATTTAAATAATTATTTTTGTAGTATAGAGGTTTTAATATGTATTTAATTTTGCCCAAACTTTGTGTTGATCTAGAGACGAAGTCGCGGGCAACAGCTAGTAGTTTTATAAAGCAGCAAAGCAATTTACTTGGCACCGACTTAAAAATGTTGTACGAAATATTTATTTCTTGCCTTTTAATTGTTTTAGAAGTCGTGTTGTTTTGTCAATTTTTTTCCAGGCTTTGTCACGGGTTTTCAATTATATATCTAAGTTATAATAGCCAAATGTCATCTAATCATAACCTTTTACAAAATATAGCTATTCCCGAAGCCGGGGCGTTAATGGTACAGGAGTTCTTCCGTACCGTACTTCATCATCAGCTCCTTCATTGTGACGAGCAGATATTGCTTAACTTTTAATTATCGTAAAGGAACTCGTGTAATACTTTTTATTGTATAGTTCTGGTAGCCGTCCGTGGCCTTTATCAGTTTCACTTCACCAATTGGTGCTATTCGAAAGAAAATGCTCAAGTTACATTAAAAAATACTCTAATCACTAAAATGTATATAATATTTGAGTCTCTTCGATTTTTCGAGGATCCCTCCAATAAATCTTCACCAAACTAAAATGGGACCGTCCACCTCTGTGGTATAACATACTAATCAAAAAAAGAATCATCAATATCGATTTAAGCATAACTTGCGGTCGAATTAAGAACCTTCTCCTTTTTTAAGTCAGCTGACAAATGCGATGCGAATGCGAAAATATAATTAAATTTCTAGAAGAAATCTTAGGAAACCAATTTCCACCTTAGTTAAGCAACTTGGATGCGACCCAAGATTTTGCGCTAGCTTAATCAGGATCGCTTTAAATCTACAGTAAAATTATAATACTCGAGCTACGTGGAGACACTTTTTGAAATAATCGACTGCGCAAACGAGGACTTAAATTATGTTTGTATCCCGGCGAAGCTAGCTCTTACTCGGTGACTTTGTTGCCAGTCGGATTGTGACATTCTTCAGCTAGAAAAGTAAATAGATTTTCACAAATCATATCAATTGTACAAAAACGTTTACAAGTTGTTCTCTGCCACTTCATGTGTGTGCGCTGACTATGTATCGTAGTGTGTGCTTGCGATTTAACGTACCTATCTTAATAATAATTAATAATTTATTTAACACAAAAATGTTTTTGCAGCCAAACACTTGAGTTTTTTTTTATTCCACTACAAGTGAGCCCTTGTCTGCTATTTCACCTGGTGGTAAGCGATGATGCAGTCTTAGATGGTAGCGGGCTACTCTGTTAGGGAAGTAAGGTAGTCAATTGGTTCTTACGCGACATTGCACTGAAAAACTAAATCGCTTAGCGGCACGTCTTTATCGGTAGGCTGGTAACTAGCCACGGCCACAGCCACCACACTAGACCGGAGAAAATTCAGAAATTATAAACTCCCCAATTGCCCCTGCTGGGAATCGAACCGGTACCGGTACCTACTACTTAAACACACAGCGCTCACCGTTACGCCAGGGAGATCGTCAAAGCATACTCGTAAATATCAGTATGGTAAGTAGAAGTAATAGTTCCAGAAGAACTCCTAGGCGCAATCGAGTGGGCTGTGGTCTGATCAGTGGTAGACCCCGGGTTCGACCCCGACAGGGGCAACTTAGGGAACTATTTATTACTAAATTTTCTCATTTCTGCTCTGATGGAAGACTCCACAGTGGCCGATTACCATCCTACTTACAAAAACGTACCGCCTAACGATTTACATTCGAGTAGTAACAAATTAGGGGTACAGTTCATAACTGCTACATGATACCAAAGCTAATACAATTTTAAACGATATATTAAAAACACATTTATGATGTTAATAAACTTCTTAAGTGCGAGGTTGCTTGGAAACAGACCGTTTAGCATTCAGCTCTCATAGGATAGAAATGTTGGAAAAGAGTAACTGTTGAGTTTATTACCAAAGGTCTGTGGAGTCCACCAATCCTTACTGGGCCAGCGTGGTGGACTACGGAGCTAAAGAAGAAACCCTTCTCATTACGAGAGGAGACCCGTACCCCTTTAGTGGGCCGGTATTGTGTTGTAGGATGATGATGATTATTTGAAATATATTCATTTTAATACCATGGACAAGGAATATTGAAACTCTCAAAGAAACTGAGAGCTACTCATTCCTTGTAAAGCCAACTGCCAAATTACCAGAACAAGCACCAAAGTTAAGACATCGTTAGGGAAATGACTTTCCAGAATAAAATTAGCCCTCTGGAAACCCCATTGTTTGCAAGTCGTTTTACAACACCCTGGCCTTTGAAAAATGATTATCGCCGAAGTTTCGGAGCGATCATAAAATTTAAGGGCAGCCCGAAATAGCTTAATGAAACCAGTTCGGATAGAGTTGTCAAATGTTACTGGGCAAATAGCAACCGATATTGCGTTTGTGGATTTCGGTACATGATCTTTGTCGTATAAAGCGTAATGAGTTATGCATTGTTTTTGCAATTTGTTTGAGTGGTCTGGGAGTTCTTAGTGAGTAAGTCTTAAGTCGTAAATAGGAATGTAAAAAAAATATTGATTAGGAATATGAATCCCAAATAAATATCTTTACGGCCGACTGGCGCAGTGGGCAGCGACCCTGCTTTCTAAGTCCAAGGCCGTGGGTTCGATTCCCACTACTGGAAAATGTTTGTGTGATGTGCATGAATGTTTTTCAGGGTCTGGGTGTTTATATGTATATGTATATTCTTAGTATTTATGTATATTATTTATAAAAATATTCATCAGACATCTTAGTACCCATAACACAAGCTAACGCTTACCTTGGGGCTAGATGGCGTGTGTATTGTCGTAGTACATTTATTTATTTATTTATTTATTATTTACATAAACTTATAAATTATATCATACATTTTATTTTATTTTCAAGTTTTCAAGCTACATACGTTTCATTTTTAGAGGCTAATGTTTAACAGTCCTCGACACTAAATGAAATCTAAGTTTCATGCTTCAATCTTGATTCTAAACTGAAAAAGTCCTTTATCTTACTTATCTAGCGTTCAGCTTTAAGGTTTTGTCTGTCTCAACTGTATGATAACAGAAGTAGTAGAGCGATTTGGGTCTGAGATCAGTCGGGTAATTACTACTGATATGCCTATTTCTGACAGACAGCATTGCTGCGATTCGGTCAGCCGGTGTAATTACAGGCATATGAGGCCAATGAGGCACCAATGCCTCAGGCTTACGGACACAGGGCGGCCATTTGTAGGGCTTGTTCATTGAATGCCCTGCGAAGTGTTTTTCTTCAGGTTGGCCATCTGCTCTGTCCGGCGACTATAGTTAAGTATAAAAAATCTTGTGAGGTTTGAAATTAAATCATAGTGTTCTGTATTCTATTAGGCACGCCCTGTATTGAGAAGGTTTAAATAGAATAGGTAATCCGCCATTTTGTGTTGGCAGACATATTGGATTGCTAAACCACTACTAAAATTTATATGAATAATCACGTGTGGCTTTGTCGCTGATTCTCAGATTTTTTAACTTCTCTTCTAAAGCTTTTAATTAGAATCAATGAAAAACAAAATGCAAAGAATTTAGTTTTTTTAAAATGATAATTACGAAACATAATACTTTTACAAGATACAATGCCTTCGAAACGGTCTGGTTTTCGGCCCGCAATCCAATTAAAAACCTTTTTTTGAACTTGGCACAAAAAGCTAAAGCTTATCCCATTTCAAAGTTAACTAGAACACGAAAAAAATGTTTATAAAAAGTAAAAAAAAAATGCCAAAGCAAATAAAATTGCTAGTTAATTTAAAATGTTATGCGGGAATGACAAACATTTTTATCATCCATTTGAAAGTGACGGTGTTCCAAATGGAGGTTTCACAAAAAGTTGTTTTCTCTCCTCTCACACTTGACATAATTTCACTTTCGTCCCGGTCGATGTTAACCCAGCATTTCCTCATAGAAGAGGCTTTTCATGTTTAAAGCGCGGTTTCACTTTGAGAAGGTCAAGAGGGGCTGGTTTCTGCCTCTTTTCAACTCTATTGATTTTTCTTGAAATGTATGGGTTCCACAGACGAATTATGATGAGAAGTAAGGTCAGGGTGCTTTTGCTTTGATGAAAATTTAAATTGCTCGGGGCTGCGTATTTAAAGAAGCCATGCACAAAGCGTTTTGTACGCGATTTATTTAGGAGTACAAAAATTTTGACTACATTTTTAATTTGAAGATGTTATTTATTCTCACGTGGCTGTGACCCAATTTCGCTAACGAGCATCGAAAAATATTTTTTTTGTTGGGTTTTTTACTTTTTTCCAGTAAAGTTAATAGCTAGAATGTTGGATATACAGCGAAAAATAATTTTACTATACCACGTTGAGTTCTCATTAACGTTGCAATGGGAATGAAGTTATTGTTAGAATTTGTATATTATATATGCCCTTTTTTATCATCATTTCTTAAGCTATGCTGATTGTACCATAGACATCGGAGACGTGTCGGACGCTTTGCATTTTTGTGCATTAGATTCCATTTCAAACAACTTTAAAAAAAGTAGTTGGTTTTCAATAATTTATGTGATGATAATAATTATAGGTAATGAACTGCCAAACGCTTAATATGTTATACCGCTACAATTCTGGACTTCATCATCACATACCACAAGAAGTAGTAAATATAAAAACCTTCAGGAAAGAGAGAAGATACTTATGATACTCTATTGAGTATCATAAGTATCAATGTAAAAGTAAAAGTAGTAACAGTCCTGTAACAGACCACTGTTGGACTAAAGGCCTCAATGGAGACCACGATTGGCAGATGGATCGGTGATCGCAGGAGATGGTAATAGTTGCAAAGAGGATGCTACTGCCCCCTCTCCGTTGTATTCCTTAGTCGCCTCGTACGACACCCGCGGGCAGAGTAGGTCTGATAATAGATTTATTGAATGAATGAATGAACGAATTAATACACTTTTAACGTACACTACATAAACATACAGAAAATTTTTAAATACAAAATTTTGACACAATGTAATTATAAGAACTTTTCCGCTATACTTTTTGACGCAGTTAGCAACGCATTTTGATTTGCGCAGTTAGCAGCGACCCTGCTTTTCGAGTCGAGTTCGATTCCCAAACCTTTTCCAATTTATGTGTGATGAACATGAATGTTTTTTAGTATCTGGGTGTTTCTATGTATTATCATTAAAAATATTCGTCAGTCATGTATATTTATTTATTTATTTTATATATATTTGGACTCCATTGCGGGTAGTTGAACAAAAGTTTACTTAGAGCTATATAGTGACTAGTTAAATAAATAAATAAATATACTACGACAATACACACATCGCCATCTAGTCCCAAAGTAAGCGTAGCTTGTTTATGGTTACTAAGATAAGTGATGAATATTTTTTATGAACAATATGCATAAATACTTAAAATATACATAAATAAACACCCAGCCATTGAAAAACCTTCATGTTCATCACACAAACATTGTCCAGTTGTGGGAATCGAAAGCAGGGTCGCTGCCCGCTGCGCCAGTCAGTTAGTGTGCTGCCCGTATGACGTCCGAGCGAGGAATGACGTATTGATCTGACATAGCGATCTCTTCCAGGCAACCAACATGTCGTAAAACAACAGCTCAAGGTGAGAGGTATATGGTACATATAAATAAGTTTTATTCAGATCTACCGTCACTGCACGGTACGAGAGAGAATGTAGATAAACAACTACCAGCATTGTTTATTGTATCATTCCATTCCATATCAATCGAGCTATAATCATACTCAAAGCCTAACACGAGTGTATCTATGTTGCTGTTGATTGGATCTGACAATGTAGCGTGGTCCAGGCTATTGTTAACTATAGCACATTCAGCCTTTATCAAACACCGCAAGCCTACCTATGTTATAGTGTTATACGGGACGATGAATAGCACAATAGGTAGTGTATGCTACAGACACGTGCAGTGGAATATTGTTACCAGCGAAATTTATACTTATATAAGTAACAAAGCGATGTTAGTCTCGCGGTCAAGACTTTGGCCTCCCTATTAAGGATTGAGTCCCAAACTCAGTCTTAAAGAAGCCCTAGATGCGTGGGACCACGCATCTCCAATTTTCCTGTGGTATATTTGGCGGAAAAATGACAAAAAATTTAACTTCATTTAAACGCATTAGTTATATTTATCTTTGTCAGTTTAAAATTGTATGCGTGTTTGATTGATTTTTTTAATGTTAATCACTTACCAGGCGATTTTGTTTCCACAAGAAGTTACTCTTAAGTAAGATCTTAATATATCTCTGCAATAAAGAAGTTGGATCGGTGGACGCTCAACATTGTCATAAAGTTTCATAGGTCAGGTATTGTTACTTGAAAGAAGCTCGCGAGTTGAAACAAAGATTATTAAGTTCTCAAATTGGACGTATTTTTCTTTCAAAGCATTGAGTTATTGGAAATCGGTAGCAAATAGCAAAGATTTCAAAGGAAGCGTTGTTCTTAAGTTGCCCTCTAACGAGGTACCTATTTTCAACGCTGAACGAGAAATATAGTATGGAAATCATTTGAATCATTCTGCAGTCACTGCCCAACCAATGCAGAACGCGGCTTTATTATATTGATTTTTTGCGTAAATTGTATTAAGATGTAAATATTTGATTTGTTTTTCTCGTTTCTAGATCAACCTACCAAACTCATATCATATCATATTCATTTAGTATGAATATCATATTCAGTTGGTTTTTAAATTTTATAATTTTACATTTTTAATATTTAATTGCAATTTTAATTTTATTTAAGCTATAATTCTTATAGTCTAGTTATAGTCTTTAATTGCCTATCTTAACAGTATTTTTCGTTTTAATTTTTGTAATTGGTATGGGAATTTGGCCTGAATTAATAGCATTTTATTTATTATTATTATTACATTATAGTCAAGTACTTAAAGCAGGCTAAAAAAATATTTTTTTCTATCTGTCTCAATTTCTTGAATTTGGTTTTTTCTGTTAACGCTATTTGACTAAACAGTGTTGACCTAAAAGCACAGTTTTATTTCAAAGAGCACTTACGTGGTACACTTCCCTGCAGCTGCGACAGCGAAGTGTAGCGCTAATATCACCACACTAGCAGCCATCTTTGCTCGGTCAGCGCATCGCTTCAGTGTTGAACTGGAAATAAAGAAAAATGATTAAGTACGAATTTCAATTTCATCACCGTATGGAATCTACCGATCCCAGGTTGATGGTAACTTGTTATGTTGAAATGCCTACAGAAGTTTGAGATAGGGGACCGCTTGTCCCAGGATGAGCTTTTGGACGTCGCTTAAGGGCGACACCAGTGTGTTCTAGAGAAAAGTCCGGCAAAACCTCCACGGTTCCCTGTGGGTCTACTAGGATTTTTAAACGACGATAGAGTTAAATCAGTTTAATAATTTAAAAATATAAATTTATAGGCTATTTATTTCATAAGAGTTAAATTAAAATTGGTTTAAATATTGTTAAAATATTAATTTAGCATTTAGCAACAACCTTTTGAATATCCAAATCCGTTTTCAAGTTTATCTAATTTTCTATTCCGTTAGTTCTGGTAAATAGTTCTGTTCTGTTCTAGTTACTGATTAATAACTTTGGTCGAGTTTTAAACTACTCAGGCTTTCAGGATAACTTGTGACATAATCCATTTGCCCACATTTAAAAGTTAAATATTACTTACGATGTTAATAGGTCCTGCAAGTTCCAGAGTTCGGATCGACAAGTTAAAAAGAACTGTGCGGACCTACCTAAGATAAGACCAACCTATATTTATTACGGCTGATCTCCTGGTGAGACACCCATCTTCAAGCTTAGGTTATGTGGGATTCTTACCCACTACTACTTAGCCGTCCTGGCGACCCTCAGCACAAATTGGGAAGCGCCGGGATCTCCTAGACACAAAAATGTGCCACGAAAAGTTGACATCATCCCGGGAGTTGAAGGAGGTAAAAGATGGTAAATAAATAAATATACTACGACAATACACACACTGCCATCTAGCCCCAAAGTAAGCGTAGCATTTGTTATGGGTACTAAGATGACTGATGAATATTTATTGAATAATATACATAAATACTTAATATACATATAAACACCCAGACACAGAAAAACATTCATGCTCATCAAACAAACATTTTCCAGTTGTGGGAATCGAACCCACGGCCTTTGACTCAGAAAGCAGGGAAATCTAGCCGCTATTACGATGGTCGATTGGCGCTGTGGGCAGCGACCCACTGCGTCAAGCAAAAAACTGTCGTTGCTAAGCATTAATCTGCATTAGAACAGCGCAGATTTTAGGTACAAGCTCTTTTTGTCACTTTATAGAGGAAGCCTGTTTTCGACTATTAAAATGAAAAAGAATATTTACAAGGAAAAAGAAAAAAGATTATTAAGATTCTCTAAAAATATAACTTTTTACTACCCACGAGTTTTTTTTTGTTCCTTTTAGTTAAGTTTTACTCAATCGATTTACTCGCTTGGGTTGCTTCGGAAAAAATACTTCAAAGATTGCTAGTTAGGAAACACGAGAATATTCTGAATGAGGAAACTTGCTAGTAGTTTTGCTTGCGAAAGCTGTTTTTATGATGCATAAAACTGTTAACAACTTTACCAAAGACCGGTGACCTGTTCAAGCCTATTACAAAGATTTTTAACATAAACACATAATAACTTGTTAAACTGTTGATGTTGTTTTCTTTGGTTTATCTATAAGTAAAACTTGGGATCTAGGTAGTTGGTGATGGCCACCCCGTGCCTTGGAGAGCACGCTAAACTATCAATCCCGGTTATTATCACTAGCAAGCAGAATACCATCACTTACACAGATTGATGTCCACTGCTGGACATAGGTCTTTTGTAGGGAGTTCTACAATCCACGGTCCTGGGCCGCGGCCCAGCGGCTCGCTGCGATTCGTTTTGTGTCCGTCCACCTTATCGGGGGGCGACCAGCGCTGCGTAAACCCGTGCGGGGTCCCCATTCGTGCACTTAGTGGCCCCGACGTCCATCGGTTATCTATGTGCCCCGCCGGAAGTACGTGACAATGGAATATTAACAATGTAAAGGTACAGATTTAGAGTCTTGCAGTTTGTGGCGTGGATCAGGGGATGAATAGATTAAATATCTCATTAGCATACGCTAAATGCTCCGAAATATATTAATACCAATAAATGATGCTCCAAATTTAGAAGTTTAAGGAGGAACTAATTTAAACGCTTTTGAGTGTATCACGTACATTACACTTTAAAACAACTTTTCATATTTAGTTACGCCCAGATTTTTTATTTACTATTGATTCTTGAACAATTTTAGATACCTGTATTTTAAGATGTTCGGTGGAATCATTTCCCTACCAAAATGGGTAATACTCCCCAAATTAAGTACCTATCTAACTCAAGTATCTGAGAATCCTCACAGATTCTTATGAGTTTCCAATAAAACGAGAAAGTCATAAAGAACCCACGACAAATTCAATTAAGTATAAGAAGAAAGAGCAATATAACTCGGGAGTGACAAAACATATAATCCGGTGTGACAACGCGCTTGCAATTTGCTGACCCGATATTATTTTGCTACGGGATACGAGACGTGATCTGTGTATCGGAGAAGGTAAAGTATCGTATATTATAGCCGAAGATAAAAAATGTGAGGCGCACGTGCGTCTGTTCAGACAAAAAAATATATAATAATATTTTTTTACATAAATATACACCATCAATAAAGACAAGAAAATGAAATCTTATACACATGATCGCTTCAAAGGATTTTATCAATAGCACAAAAAGATCTCAATATACTTTGATAAAATAAGCTCAATACAAAGGAATGGTGTGTATTACTTTTGTATGGAGCGACTCGCCATTAGGGTATTGTTTCTATTTATAGGTATTATAGAAGTTTCTATTTATGGGTATTATAAGAGTGGGGTGACGTGGCCTGAACTGACCATTCTATACAAAGCTAATTGGCTGATCATTCTTGCTTCAATAAAGCTATTATTGGTTTTAGATCCTTATTTAAGCTAAATATCATTTTATATATTTTAATCTTAACGAAGTATTAAAATGACATAGTTACGATCCCTAAAACATTTTTATGTTAGTGAAAATTTTGGGCATCTCAGAGTTTCAGTAAATTTCACACTAATATTTTTCTACTAAAAATATGGGTATGAGTTATGAATCTTTTTAATTTTAGGACAAAATTGATAGATTTCAACGCAAAGTTTCTTTGTTGTTTTACCTTTTAGCCAGCAATTGATTGACGTATTGTTTTAATATATAAAAAGTCTAATATTATTCTCTGAGTGGGTTAGAGGAAAAAATGGCTAAATCCCTTGAAACTACACATTGCCCAAGGGATATAGTTTATTATTACAACCCCTGACCGGCCCAACACAGGGCATGGGTTTCCTTCCAGAATTAGAAAAGTCATAGTAATAGACTGCAATGTGAATGCATGTGGATTTGGTGGACTTCACAAGAACATATTACAGAATTTGCAGGCGGTTTATCGCAAATATTTCTTCACCGTTGCTGCTTAAATAGGTGAATTTAATTTTCGTAGCATAGGCCTCTATTATACCAAAAACCCTACGAGTAATATAAATTGGAAAGTTAGGTTGGTAATTTAACAAACACGCAATAAATACGCATTTAGATATAAGCAAGGAATTTGATATTTCGAGCGAAGCGAGGAGGACTTTCACTTGGAAACACCGTGGTTAGAGCTAATGTTACTATATTATGCGTAGAGAGAAATACAAGGTGTATGAACAATCATACTAATGACTAAATTAAATTGAATAAAGGAAGTGTCGATAGCCCAGTGGGTAGGACTTCTACTACACTTTCTGGGGGTTATGTGCGTTTTAGCAATTAAAATATCAACAGGTCTGACTCCCTCCAACGGTGAAGGAAAACAGCGTGAGGAAACTTGCTTGCATGAGAGTTCTCCATAACGTTAAATAAAAATAAATAAAAATAAACGTTCTCAAAGGTGTGTGAATTCCGCTGTGTACTATTACCTTGACGGCCGACTGGCGCAGTGGGCAGCGATCCTGCTTTCTGAGTCCAAGGCCGTGGGTTCGATTCCCACAACTGGAAAATGTTTGTGTGATGAGCATTAAGTGTTTTTCAGTGTCTGGGTATTTATATGTATTTTCTAAGTATTTATGTATATATAATTCATAAAAATATTCATCAGTCATCTTAGTACCCATAACACAAGCTACGCTTACTTTGGGGCTAGGTGGCGATGTGTGTATTGTCGTAGTATATTTATTTATTTATTTATTTATTTACCTTGACTCCTTCTCATTGTAGGAGGAGATCCATCCCTGTAGTTAGCCGGTATTAGGTTGATATGATGAAGCGCGAACGGGGGTTGGTTTGTAATTTTTGTACCGGAACGGATCGGCAATCTTTGATAGGAACTTACCGTTCGAACTTACCACAAATTTCTATGTGGAGAATCAATTTTCTTCATTAGATGTTTGAACTCAAGGCTAAAGTTTCAAACGGAGTATTGTAATATTCTGGTTTTGAACTTCGAAGATAGGTAGATCCACAGTCCAGTTTAACTATTACAGACGTAAACTTGCTAACGAACTCACATGGAACTAATAAAAGAGGTAAGGCAATGAATGTTAAACTAAATTCAAATCGAAGCTTCAGTTCCTTGTGAAACACTCTTTTGCATTAATTTTAGCAATTTAGTGTTCTGGTATGATTCCGCGTAGAAATCAATTGAGGGTGGGTTATGTCGTCACCATAATCATTTTTTATTTTATTTATTTACTCCTCATCAAGTTCAAGAAAATCAAAAGAAGAACAGACACTATAAGTAAGCAGTAGGATACAAAAGGCAGCCTTATCGCTGAGTAGCGATTTTTGTCAAGCAACCTTAGGATTAAGAGAAAGATACATTTTTCGTTATGTACGTATGTGAGTTTCTTTATTCTATCATAACTTCTTAACACAGATTTAAGAACATACAGAACCCCCATTATTGTACGCAGTTCATTGTGCAAAAGCAGTGAAAACATCCGCGCAAGTCTCACTTCTCACCCGCGCAATGTTGCTAGCTCACAAACTTTTCTGACTGCTTGGTATGGAAGTACGAACAACATTACAATATACAACATTCCTATTGACAATGGCTGTTATTTTAAAGAAAAAAAATAGTATGATGGTGCTTTAAGGTTGCTAGCTCACAAACTTTTCCCATTTTTCCCATTATATCGTAAATGTTTAGGACATTAGAGATAAAATAATTACTGTCAACTGCTAAATGGAATGCAGTGACTAACCACCTGTTCGAGAAACGCTCCTAAAGTAGAGTGGTTTTAGATGCTTCAATATTAGTGGGGTACGCGGTTTCTGTGTGTTCTCACTTCTGTGCTGCTAAATGCCTGCTAGAACATCACAATCTATACAAAATTCCCAGTGGCAATGACTATAATTTTAAGAAAAATAGTAGTATGATGGCGCTACTGTGTTATTCTACCCATATTTTTTTACCATTTTTCTTTTGTACCTATACCAAATATTTCTTTATTCAAATAGGCACATAGATGACACTTTTGATGCGTACATTACATGTAAAATATGACATAGGAGAGAGTTGATGGCGATATATAAATTCAACTTAAAACTTAAAACTAAAGCTACGAGGGTTCCAAACGAGCCCTGGTCTAAGAAGAAGCCCACAACAAACTTAGCCGGTTGTTATTTTTTTTTTGTTATCACCATCTTACATTGTCATTTAAAACTATTAAAGAAGCAACCTGGTTAGAGCAATAATTTACACCCAAGCATTTTTATCGTTTACGTAGTCCTTAATACTATAATAGGACTTTTCTACTAGCTTACGTTTAATACAAATTTTGAAGCCATCTTCAAGATATCAACTGGTAATTTATTGTAAAATTGTAAACAATTTCCTTTAAATGAATAACTTAATTTATTCAGTCTAGTATATTGCACTGCAAGTTTATTATTGCTCTATAACTTACACACCACCATAATGGTTACATAACGTAACGAACTCAACGACTTCGTGAAATAGATCTTGTATGTGTCACTCAGTAGGGCAGTGACATAAAAGCCTTGACGATAATGACGTTCAACAAAGAAATGTTGAGAGCGTGTCGAGGGCCTCTCCGTTAATTACGTTCGCGACACTTACAGATGCGTCATTTGTCAGTGTTCTTGCGACAACTGTCATTTTAGTGACGCTTTTGTGTGTCATTTGTAATTTGTATGTCATAATGAACTGGTATGTTGGTTCTTGCATTAACAAGTGTTTTTTTTTTTCAAATATAATCCCCTATTGATATAGAGGGGATATATAGAGGGTATGCACAGGGTATTCAGATGATATAAAATGAAGAAAATCTCCAGTACGAGTAATAAAAAATTGCAGGCATTGTAAGAGTTATAAAAAGAAGCTACCCCTGAAGTATTTATAGGACGAGTTCGTATTGGAGATTTTCTTCATTTTATACCATCTGCATACCCTATGCATACCCTCTATGCACGCCACTGATGATGATGGTGGATCCAGCAGCTATAATTATTTAAAATAGTGTTATTAAATAGCTTTAAAGTGGAGTCCAACCCGAAACACCCGAAATGTTTTTCTAATATTTGATATTTACATTAAAAATATTACCAATCATCATCATCATATCAATTATCGGCCCACTACAGGCTGTGGCGTGCATATCATACAAACACGAAAGCACTGCTTGCCCTAACATTTTTGTATGTCTCATAAAGGAGAATAATTTTTCCATTTCATACCATCTTCCTTCTTTATGCATACCCTGGTCAAAAACCCAGTGCACGCCACTGACTACAGGGCACGGGTCTCCTTACACAATGAGAAAGGTTTAGCTCGTAGTCCACCGCGCTGGCCCAGTGCGGGTTGCTGGACTTCAAACGACTTTGAGAACATCATGGAGAGCTCTAAGGCATGCAGGTTTCCTCACGATGTTTTCCTTCACCGTTCAAGCAAGTGATATAAATACTCAAAACACACGTAACTTTGGAACGACCAGCATTAATTACCAGCAGATTGCAATCAAGGTCTAACTAGTAATAGAATAAAAAAAAAAATTAAGCACTGGTTAGAAGTTGTATGAATAAAATTGTATTGCTTGTTTTATAACTAGAAATCCAATTAAACTATATTACAACGTAATACTGACCGCAGTATAATTTGATCTATTACGTGGTTAAACGCAACGTTAATTTATTAAATTAAATGAGAGATAATTTACCCATCTTCATTTGAACATCGGAAACATAGTTCCGATCTATTGAATGTCTGAACAATGGATGGAGAACGAATCCATTGTGCCATTGTCTAATTTGAATTGTTCATTCTAATGGAAAACAGATACTGGTGTACAATTTTCCATGTTTTATTTAACAACGCCATATAACTGTTTGTTTTACTCGCTTTTGAAGGGAAAGAAAGAAATTTTATATTTGCACACATAATTGCTTATAATTGTAAACAAAAATATTACTGTCAAAAATACGAACAGTACGCCTATGGACAATATGGTTTTCAGGGGGACCCTGTGTGCTCACAGACGTGCTTGCGACTGCTTCATTAATGCCAAAACCTCAAATATATACGTCTTAATCAAAATAGAAATAAAGCACGGTGCAAAATATAAACTTTGCTAAACTAAGAACCTAACCACAAATTCATTCGGTGTCCATGGTAACGTAACATACACCCTCTGCAGTATCACATCCAGATGACGACCACGACCAGTCGGTCACTAGAAATATAGTAGGGTCCTGCTTTATAATATAGAGTATTACGGTGAGTCTAAGCTTTAAAATCCTCTCTGCGATAACTTACTTACCTTACCTCACCTCACTTAACTTTAAGAAGTGGTGGTGGATGGAGTTAGGAAAAAGTCCAATTTGATTGTATTTGGATTCTATATCAAAATATCATAATTAACTCATTTTACTACTTACTATTCACAGAAAAAATAATAATGCTTCTTTTGATTCCATATTTTGACATTGCGATTCCTTATTAAATATACTTTTGCACCCTTCAAAAGTATTTCGTAATTCGGTTACACATTCAATATAACCAGTTTCAATGCCGCATACCAGAATGCTGAATCTCTCGACGGTACTTCTTAATTGGTAAACTCGCCACGGCAGAAGCGTCCTTACGAGAGCAGAGAAAATTTAGAAATGACTCGATACATGATGATGATGATGACTCGATACATAATAATCTAACCTCATGAAGATTACATCCATGTGGAATGTTGAGTCGACCGTTATTGTTCCGATCGTCGTTTCAGTCAATGGTCTTCTCGCGAAAAGCTTCGACCAACATCTTAAGAAGCTTTCGCTTGGTTGTTGGATCAAGGGTCGGATACAGAAGGCAGTAGTCCTCGAAACGGCGCGTATTGTGAGGAGGTTCCTCACTCCGGAGCCCTGACCGCCGGTTCCAAGCAACCGGCATTCAAAAGCCCTGCAAGCGGAGGGTGGATGTTGTTCTTATAATTTTTTAATAATGTTTTATATTTTTTAAGCGTTGTTAAGAATTAAAATCAATAAATGATAGAAAAATCCCGTGATATTAGTATTGCTTGTTTAGCTACAGGACATACTACTTAAACCGTAGCTGAACAGTCTAAGTGAGACAGCTCAACTACTTTCGAATTGTAAGTTTCTGAAATCCACAAGAAAAATCGTACAAAACCAGACCCTTCATAAAACACCCTAACGTAAACCTACAAAGGTGTTAACAGCCGGGCCAGCCCCATATTATGTAGTTGTAGGGACCTAAATTGTGTGGAACATAAATTGTCGACCCTTTTAGTTCGCAAATTACAGAAGTGGTCGACTAACGACCTAAACCGCACTTACGTGGTAATAGTAGGTAATAGGTTTGGTTCAATTGGTTTCTTAATTAAATTAATTGTTCCGAATTCATACGCAAACTTTATTATTGTTCACAACAATTTACTCAATTCAATTATCACATTAAGTATATAATATAGACATATTTTAATGTATAGAGATTTAAAGTAGCTTTACTTTTTAACCGACCAACAAAAAAAGGAGGAAGGTCTCAATACGGTTGTATTTTTTTTTCGAAAAAAGTGTGTTATTGTATGTTATTCAATGTATAAAAGAGATAATGAGACCTGTTGTCAAAAAGAAAAGAGCTGGGTTTGAGAGCATAGAGCTTCTTCGCTGCTCCAATTTGGGTTGGTGAGCTTTAACGACTATTACTAGAAGTTATTGGTATTGAGAAATCTTCATACCTTAGTAGTTTTTCCGACCCGGGATTCGAACTAAGGACCTCGTGGTCCGTAGTTAAACATGCTAACCACTATCAGCAACGACGCTGTACAAATTTAGAAAAATCCACCCTCGTGTCTCGAAAACAACGCTATGCTGTCGGTGCCGGTAATGATTTTAAAAATGTTATAGTAATTTTAAAAGCCCGCCAATCCGTATATGAGCGGAGAGGTAGGTGTAAGTTTTATTTATATCTCCTAGGAAAGCTAGATCTGGGTACACGAAGCCTGAACTTAGTAACTTACGAGTAAGCTTACTATCATGGCTGGCTTAAGAAACTAGCCTGGTGAAAAGATTCAGAAATTCTAGTTTTGTTAGAGTTGATGAGCGAGTTGTTATGTAAAACCGAAATGAAAGCAAAGCATAACTCTTCATATATGCATTATGGAGAGTCACATAGAACGTAGTCTAGACACATTAAATAGCCAAGGGTCAAAAGTGCTGAATAAAACTCTGAACCTATCATTAAACTGACGCAGAGAAATGTAGGAATAAATGGGAAAACCTTTTTCACGTTTTGCTAATGTGAAAGAAAAACTGCGGTACAAAGGCGTACCCTTTGAAAGCACCCTTACGTGAACTAAAGGTGTAAAAAGTTAGGGCAGCGCCACGTGTATAGTACGCGTGGTTTGAAGGTCAACTATACTAAAGGTGATTAGACAAGGTGCCCGTAACGTGCGTGTGTTCCTTGCACAGGTTTCGTATCGTTTAATCGATCATGCAAAATATGGGTGCATGGAAAACGTAATTTAATGTTTATCTCTGATTTAGCAAAGTTGTAAAAATAGTCAGTAGCAAGATGCCAGTTATAAGCTTTAACCGACTGTGAAAGAATGAGGGTTATGTTTTCCAAGTGTATAAGTGTATTATGTAAATATGTTTGTATACATGTTGTTATGTGTTTCTTTGGCACGCCGTAGAGTCTAAACGGCTTGTTGTGTTTTTATGAGCGTGGTGACAATAGATTCGTCTTAGTCTAACAAAGTAACACTGGGTACATCAAAATACAAAAAAATTAAGGTTTCTTGGCGTCAAAAAGTAATCTAAGTAATCTCAAAACGCAGACGGGTTTTTGTTTTTTTTATAATTCGGTTATTAGAAAGCGATTTATAGACATAAATGTTTATTTTCTAATAATAAGTGCATATTGAATAAAAATAATGAAACTATTTTACCAAGTTTGATTCAGACTAGATCGATTCATTCGATTTGGAAACCAATTGAATCAACCCCATTATTTACAATTGGTGCACAAACGACGTTTGCGTCGACCACTTTTGTAATTTACGAACTAAAGCGGTCTGAAATTTATGTTACACTTCTGTTAAAGTCGTCGTGAGTCGCTGAGAGCTGCTGGGAACAAACAGCCTGGTACGCGTGGATTATTGACCTCCTTACTAAAGTTCTATGTCCAGCAGTGGGCATCAATCAGTTGAAATGATGATGATGATGAAATGATGATTGTCATATAGACCTATTAGGAGAGCTAGAAAAATAAGGCAACTTTTCTGACGGAAATTTCGTAAAGTGGGTAAATAATTAAACTTATCAACTTGAAATGTGCTAGATATGCTATTAAATTGATAAGCCTTTTAAAATTTGCTTATAACTCTCACTTAAATTATTGAAAAGTTTTCAAGAAATAATTAAAACTATATTTGACTTTGAGGTTTTATTAGGGTCCTTTCAACTTACTATGTAACTATCCGTCCTTTCAACTAACTCTGTGCCAAAAATCAATATGATTGGTTGCTTAGCTATGGCGTAGAGGTAAGACAAACAAATAAACAACTTAACAAACACCTTCGCATTTGTAATATAAGTACGGATTCACAGCGAATGTTCATGACATGTCTGAGGGTATTTTGATATAAATACGAGTGCATTAGCGATTTTCCCTACCGACTCCGTTGCACCTAGTAACTTTGCAGTACGTAATAGAAACGAGGAATCAAAGCTCTTCGTGCGTCCCCATGGGATATCAACCAGGTTCACAAGGACGC
Source organism: Pararge aegeria (assembly GCF_905163445.1). Taxonomy (NCBI): domain Eukaryota; kingdom Metazoa; phylum Arthropoda; class Insecta; order Lepidoptera; family Nymphalidae; genus Pararge; species Pararge aegeria. The sequence goes on from NC_053189.1 coordinate 4,785,652, forward strand.
AGTACCTGATATTGCAAGAATAGTGTGTGAAGAACTGGTTCTTCACACACTTATCGAATACTTCTTGAGCATATTCTCCAAAATCAATAAAAGTTTCCACTAAATTTAGTAACAGATTTTTAACTTCTCAAGCATAGCCCGCCCCAATTGTTAACGCTTTCATAAATTCACATAAGGATACTTTTGTGAAGCGTTGTTAGGGATTTTCCTTTTATGTTGATAGGTGAAGATTTTATATAATACTTTATTTCTTCGCTTTAAATGATGGTTGAAATTCGTGTTTTATTCCACTACATGATACAATTTCACTATTAGGTTATAGTTCATCGTACCACCAATTAAATATCCTCACTTCTTTATTATAAATAAAACTTTTAAACTCAACAATATTCCAAAGAAGAAATAATTGATAAAATGGTTGAATAAATTTTTAACAACCTGAAATAATTCTCTGCAGACTTTGTAATTTCATGCTATCTTTTTTGTGTTTGAATATTTAATATTCGGTTCATTCAGAAATTAAATACGCAACAATATAGTATGGTGTTTAATCATTATATAAATACTAGCGGACCCGCGCGAATTCGTCCGCGAATGAGTCAACTTCAAAAAGTAGTCGTATGTTCTCGCGGACTATTTTATAGAACTTTAAAGAAACGGTTCCGATATACTTACTACATATTTCCGTCGTTTGGCGTAAAGTTTACCACATTTGCAACATTTCTCATTAATGATGGTAGCCATTGGTCATGGCATGATGTTATAAAGCCTTAATTGATACTACCAATCCAAAAAAAATCGAAATCGAAACAGCATTTTCTGAGATTAGCATTAAAAATCTAGCGCTATCCAAAAAACCACGTCAACCTAAAACTCGTTGCGCGGAAAAACAAATGCGGAAAAAAAGCGATGCTATCCTGAAGGAGCTGTTAGTTTTTCCGGGATAAAAAGAAGCCTATGAGCTATTCCAGGATGGTACGCATACATTCGATTGTTGTCCCATATACCTTGCGACGTGCTGTTATCTGTGAAGAATCATGTCCTTTATCTCTGACAAATTAATAGTATACACTTTCAAATAAAAAAAGAATTATTAAAATCGATTCAAATTTAACGGAGGTTTGAAGTAAAATTGATAAAAACTTTCATCCCCTTTCCCGGAGGAAACTTACTGTTTATCGGGATAAAAAGTATCCTATATGTTGACCCGGAATATCAGCTACCATTATACCAAATTCTATTAAAATCCGTTCAGTAGTTTTCACGTGATGTCCGGTCAGACATCAGACAAACAAAACTTTTATAAAAATCTGTTTTGGACTCAGTATCGATTATAAAGCATCAGCATATTTTGAACCCTTTTCTTTGTAATTTTGACCCCCCCCCCCCGTCAAAATTTTCAAAATATGTTAAATGTACAGAAATCTTCCAGTTACAGATTTATTATAAGTATAGATAAATATTATTTGTAACCGGTTGAACATTGGAATGGATAAAAAGCTATATATTAACCAACATGGAATAACAACACAGGGCTAGCTTCGACAACAAAGATCTATAAAATGTAAAGTAGAGCAAATTGGCTTTGACAGCTGGCGTAGGAAAACTTAAAAACTGCGCTAGCAAATACCTGGTATTATGTATTGAATGCATTATGTTGCTTTCAATCATTGCTACTGACAACACTTTATGGTCCTTATAAAGTTTTTATGCCCTTATTTATTTGTATATGTAGATCGAAGCCTATTTTTATTTAATACTACATACTACTGTACTTTAAAAACGGTGATAGTGATAAGTTCTTAGTTCTTTGAATTAACATGCGGCAAATGGTATGTTAAGTTAAATGTGCGTTATAGCAATCAAATATCTCGTGCTTTAACGGAGAAGGTAATCATCGTGACGAAACCCACATGCCTAAGAGTTCTCCATAACGTTCTGAAAGGTGTGTGAAGTTCACCAATCTGCCAGCGTGATAGACTACGGTACGGCCATTCTGTGAGAAGTCTTATCTTGCCCTGTAGTGGGCTGGAAGTGGGTTAATAATGACGATGATGATGATATAATTAAATGTGTTTGCATACTGTGGACCTTGTAAAAAAGCTCACAGTCACTCATCGGGAGATAGTTAGAGCTATGCTTGGAGTATCTCTATGTGATCTGGATAAATAAGGAGATCCTTAAAGTACCAAAGTCACACAGCCTAATGAATCGCGAAGTTGAAGTGGCAATGTGATGTGTCTGTGTGCTTAGCTTGAAGCACTGATGGTTGTTGGTTTCCAGATGATCCTGGACTGCATCCTGATCCTGGAATGGTTACTCGCATTGGTAAACTTAGCGTTACCAATTGTTATACCCAAAATAGATGGGAAGACAGACATTTATTAAACAACTCAAAAGCAACCAATGTAAGTACGCAAGACAGAATACCTAATAATAGCAGAGATTTTTAGGAAAAAAAAATCTTTTGTAATGTCACCACAAATAGTTCAAAAATGTAGCATAGCTTAAGTTATAAATGAAATAAAATTGTGTGACAAAGGAGCGGGTCAGATGGCAAAGTAGCTGCTGCTTTTGTGACAGAGCCCATCCGGAGTAGGACTTGCTTCCGCTTATTTCCTCCACCAAGCATAATTGCTGTGTTTCGGTCTGAAGGTCGTAGTTCCCAGTGTAATAATATGCACGTGAAGCTTAACACCTACCCCTCAGGTTGATGGACCCAAGGCGGCACCTTGTAGGGAGTGTTCCTTGCAAGTTTTGCCCTGTGTCTATCCGTTGAATAAACGTCTATACAAAGCTCAAAAGAATAGAGAATGCTTAAAAGCACATTACAGAAGTAACAATTAATAATTACACTTCGTAGTTCCTTCGTAGCGCGTTGTTTAAACGACTTTCCAATTTAAGCACGTATGAACGTGTTCAACTATAACTACGCCATAAAATTATAACTTACCTTTATATATATTATACTCGTATGAAGCTATGATGTCCTAGTGGTTAGCACTTGCTTAAACGGTGAAGAAAAACATCTTGAGGAAACCTGCATACCTCAGAGCTAGCATAATGGTCTCAAATGCGTGTCAAGTCTACCAAATGACCCTTGGCCAGACCCGTGCCCTGAAGTTGGCTAGTAATGGGTTGATAATGGTGATATTACATTGGTTATCATCATCATCGGGTGCCATCTTCTTTAAATTGAAGCTTGGCGGTCATCAACCGAATCTTTCTTTAAATCTCAGTAACAAAGTCTGGTCCATGCCCTTATATCGTCCAATTTTTTTATCGTCTAGTACAAGTCTTGGGAAGAAAGCTACTTTACTGCGCATAATGGTGAACATCAGTTCTCGGTCTTTCCCTACTAGTTTAGGCAAGAAACTCAGCATATTGCTCTTTTTGAACATCATTTTACAGTTTACAATCTTTAGAATTTTTCTTTTTTTGTGAGACATGAGAGTAGTGCCTGCTTCCAAGCAGGCTTGACGTTAAGAAACTCAATAATCATATAGTCATCACGATTTATACAATGTGTGACACATTATTTAAACTTATGCATTTTAGGTCCAAAATTACCTAAAGAATCATATTATAAAAGCATAACTCATTCCCACTAATGACTTACGTACCTATCGCAGACGATATGGCTACATCACTAAGTAATGTCTTACAAATATTACATTGTTATAATATGTTTTGGGAATAAACAGTAAGTAGGTATACCTACGAGTATTTCTTAAAAAAAATCTCAGAGGGATACGCGTTAATCCTGGGTTTCCCAATCACAATTGAGGCCAAGATTTGTAAGATGAAGAATTTTTTGTTAAAAATTGTTAGTATCAGTCCGGAGTCAGGAAATTGATGGTGTTCATCCCCGTGCTTCGAAGAAAAGATTAAGCCAGTTATTATCACTAACATGATTGTTTGTGTGTGTGTTTGTGTGTGTGTGTGTGGGTGTGTGTGTGAAAACTGGTGTCCAACTTACACTTAGGTGGTTTTCATTTTCTAACATTTAATTTATCAGCAAAAATATTATTTTTATAAATCTAACGTTTTTTTTTGTTCAGTAGGCACTGCGATAGGTACAGTTATTTTATCTTTATTTTCATGAAAAGCTTAATTTATCCTCGTCTATAAATCTTAGTCAATGATAAAATACGGCGAGGGAGGGGAATCTGCGTTAATTGTTGTTGTACAATTTATGTTCCCGACTCATTTTACAATTGGCTCCAGATCGCTAGTTGATTATGAAATGTCCATTATATTAATTGCTTTTGCACCTTTTAAATAAGAAACAAATTAATCTCCCTCTCTCTCTGTATTTATATGAACACTAATAATAACGATTGATAGTTTTTCTTTTGTATGTTTGAACTAAATAATCTCTGGAACTACTTAAAGGCAACACGTTGTTTTCTGTAATTGATAGCCTTGAGTAAAGTTATTTAATATCACGTTACGACTTGTAGGAACTGAGGAAAGTGAGAAAGAAATCTAAGCTTAAAGAAACCTTAACGTGAGCGGCTCCGATGGTTAAGTTTTTATGGGAAAATTTATATTAAAAAAAACCCAGTTACATATTCGTGCTCCTAAAGTTGATAACACCATACCATTTTGTATGTTTTCTTTCTGCAATTATTTCTTGTTACTCTACTTCAGAGACGTGGAACTACAAATTTTGTTAGAAAGAGATCTTTCAACAACGAAAACGCTTTAGATAGCTCTGTCCCTTTCCAAAGGCATTGTAGAGATACTTTTATCGTTAACTATCGTCTGATAGTAGTGCACTAGACCAATGTATTAACATAATTGATGAATAAGTTATATTATTACGAATAACTAACTAAACCAGACTTATACCCCTTTCTCACTAAACGTAGGAAACGCCTAAATCAAATGCCTAATGATTTAGGCGTCGGCCATAGAAAGACATTTAACCAAGTCTTAGGCATTAGAGTTCTTAGAATATTAAAAAAGTCATCAACGCAACAGTAAAGAAAACTTTAATAAAGGTCCATACCAAAATTCTTTTGAACTCAAAGAGAAAATAATTTCTCTTATTAATCAAAATTAGTATGGAAACATTAATTTTTCTTAATTGCTTTTTATCACCTACATCATACTCGTGCAAAAAACATTCATCATACTTAAATGACGAGAATCTATGCCACGAACATATAGAAATAATCTCAGCCCCGGGTCAACCAATCAGAATTTGTACCAACCCTTCCCAAGTTTAAAACATTCAAATATGCAAAAAGCGTCTGTACTCCAAACGACCTTACTCAAACATTTATGCTCAGTCGTTTGACAGAGCCTATGGCTCGACGTACCCGACAACTAAAATTATTAATGGCTGAAACTAGTACAATGTTTCGCTATATTTAATAAACTAGCTGTTATGCTTTTTTAACGCAACTTTGTCTAAGACGGAGCGTCAAGATATAGCCCCAATTTTTTTGCCATAATATGATCTCTTTTACATTTAAAAATCTGTCCCAAACTATAAAATGCATCGCTAAATAGATCCCATGCTATAGACATGAATAGTTACCAGGATATGCGATAGAGAAAGTGAATGAATAAATATGATGGAAAATAATATCTGACCGGTTTTCCCTGACCGGTTGCGACCACGGTGGTCGGTCTCCAGAAAGATTGTCCAAGTACGCGGAAGATGGCCACAAGTGTGCACAAACACAGATGTACTCTAATATTTCCATGGAACGGTAGATCTGACACGACTGGAAAGCGACAGTTATCACCGCAAATTTCGGGGCTGGTACTAATAATTTCTTGATAGAAAAACCCAATATTGCTAACTGGCCCGACCCGGGGATCGATCCTAGAACCTCGAGATCTGCAGCAACATGCTTACTACTGAAGCAATTCATACTTATCTACAAACAAAGAGTTTGGTCAACAAATTTCATCCTCAGCTGGTCATTTGGTATACATATATTAACCATATAATTATCAAAGCAGTCAATAGATTCAGTTCTCCAAATAACACATTTTCGTACAGATTTATTATAAGCATTTGACGCCAACTTCGACATAAAATATTTCTTGTTATGGAAGGGCGGTGTATTCTGACACAGGGGTAGTTATACTACCCTTAAAAGCAGCCTCCAGCCATTAGCGTTTACAGTATTTTTTTAACCCATATAATTTTTTTAATTAAAAATACCAATTAAAATCTCAAAGCAAAATGGCTGAAAAATCTATTACAAAACAAACTGTGAAACAAAAATGACGCGTTTAATCCCAGCTAAAGCTAATCACGCGTCAACCCATATGGGTCAGAGGTCGCTCATGCTTAATCTGGTAATCCGTTTGGTAGGCAACTTCGCTCGTCCAAATTAAATTGACCCATCAACTCTCGTTCCCGCGAAAAGCTTTAAGTCTAATGCATAAACCGTAGCCCATTTTGGAAGATCCAACTTAAATGGATAAACTTTATCAGGTCGTAAATTTGCGGGTATCTAACGTCAGGTCATCCAAGGTTAATACAAAAAATTCATGGAAAAGTATCCGGCTATTTTTGGGCGTATATTTTATGAGACGCTTGTCTGATTTCGGTATAACTAATAGATAGTCTGAAGACCTTCAAAGGATCGTCCGTTGTCACGGTTTTGTTTAATGGTATTAGTAAACTTATCTGATGTCCTTTGACAACTTCAAAAACTCATAACAATGTTGAATGTACGATCAATATATATAGCTGGAGCCCAGTGGGTAGAAAGCTCGACTTCAATTTCGGGGGGCCGAGCTCGAACCCCAGCTCGCACCTCCAACTTTTCTAAGTTATGAGCGTTTTAATTAATTAAAATATCACTTGCTTCAACGGTGAAGGAAAAACGTAAGGAAACCTGCATGCCCGAGAGTTCTACATAATGTTTTCAAAGGTGGATTGTGGGAGGATACCCGTGCCCTTTAATGGGCCGGTAATAGGTTGATATGATGATGATGATGATGATAAATCATTAATATTAAGGAATAATAATCATTAATTATTAAGGAACACACTAATTTAATAAATAGACTAGTTTAACTAAATTTATCTTCTGTGTTTTATTCTAGATTAATATTTTATGGCATTCAATTTCCAAAAAAGCTATTAAAAAAAAATTAACAGTATATTGCCATTTTCTTTAATGTGTCTGTGCTGCCATATTTGAAAATATTATAAAACATGCCAATGTTGATAATATGTTCACCAACCAATCAATGGATTTCTGTGAAAATAAAATCTATGAAATAAAGTTAAAAAAAAATCTTTGCCTTATAATCGTGAAACCCTATATTAAAATATAGTAAACATACAGGTTAAACACTCACCTCTCGAATCTACTAAGAAAATGTTGCTTCTTTGAACTTACTAAGTAAAATTATGGATATTTTATTATTAGCTCTCAAGTCCCTGCTTTATACATATTTGGCAAAAGTGGAATCACGGAGAACAATGTCGGCTGAATAAATAAATAACAACCAATTAAATCACTCGAATTGCTCGTTTGGAGTAGGCTTAAAATATTGCCATGGTTATTCGATGCGAATCTTTTGTTTTTCAAGTTTCCTCACTAAAATTGGAAACCCTTGAAATGTTATAATTCGTATGATGTTGTTTTCTTTTTTGAAGAGCGGTAAATATTATAAATGCTATTGACAAACTCCCTGGCACAACGAGCGCTGTGAATTTAAGTAAGAGTTCCCAGGTTTGATTCTGAATATTCTCTGGTCTAGCCCACCACCAGAGGTGGGCTTTAGTAGTGACTAAGACTTAACTGCCTTACCGACTAAGATTTGCGCTAAGCGATTAAGTGTCCCGCATCATCACTAACCAGGTGAGATTGCAGTAACGTTTTAAATTCAATTTACAAGTAAGCCCTTTTGAAATTAAAAAAAAATGGTTGTGCAAACATCTGGCCCGTGATTTCCATTTTCCTCTAAAACAGTGCAGGTTTCCTAATCATAATTCGTTAACTTTAACAATGAAAAGCCATCCATAAATACTTATAGCTAAATATATTTTTTTTTTATGTAGATGAGCAATAATCCTGAATATTTCATAATTATGGTCGCTAACTGTGGGTCTCAGGTTCACTCAGCGGGCGATCTCTACTTGATCAAATCAGTTATGAGGAGATCAGTAGAAGAACCAGAGTAGTAGTGAGAATACCCACGTAACTCATAGAGTCGCAGGGAGCAGCTGGACCCAAGCGGTACAAGGCCGGGTATTTCAGAAGGGGGCTCAGTGGAGTTTCAGAACATTAAATAACCATCATCAATGTAGGTATACATAAGGTTATTTAATGTCCTAAATAATAAATAAAATTAAATGAATAATTTGGAATTCCCTACAAAAGACCAACCCTTTCCTCTTCCAACCATTCCCTTCAGCAGTGAACGTTCATTTAGATGATGAAAACCTGAACGGACAGGAAATAAAGTACACAGCTTGTTCCGTTATAGTAACAAGAGATTGAGAGAGAGAACCACTAATCCGCACTGGGCCAGCGTGGTGGACTACGGTACGGTACGGTAATATAAGCCTTAGCTTTATCATTACTTCATAATAACTCATAGTTTTTTATTTAATATTGTAAGCTCACACATTGAAGGAATTTGCAGGCATCATGCAGAAAAAACACTGGGTCATACTCATAGTAAACAAGGCTGAAACAACAGTGCATAGCTAGTTTATAAAACAATAATTTCCTCATATTCTGATTTAATTTGCAGGTACCAATAGCCGTACCATGAATCAAAAACGGACCTGCTATTAGAACAATTTGCAGGGCCCTTCCTCGTATTTTATCATTAACCAAGATTTATAGGCGACGATAAGTTATGCGTTCCATTTAATCTGATTAATAAGAGATTAGCCAAGTAGTCCTTAAATTCTTCTGTTTATTTTCAAACTCCTGTTAAAGACTACTTATTTTATACTGTCCTACTACCACACTAATTATCAAAAAAAAGACTATCTCCTAGTATATAAAATAAATAAATAAATAAATATACTACGACAATACACACATTGCCCCAAAGTAAGCGTAGCTTGTGTTATGGGTACTAAGATGACTAATGAATATTTTTTTGTATAATATACATAAATACTTATAATATACATATAAACACCCAGACACTAAAAAACATTCATGCTCATCACCGAACATTTTCCAGTAGTGGGAATCGAACCCACGGCCTTGGACTCAGAAAGCAGGGTCGCTGCCGGCCGTCAATATAATAATAATTTTAGGAGTTTAATTTAAAATTAGATTGCTTATTTGCTAAATCACTAGTAATATTATTGAGTACTCATTGGTACTCAGTATTGGGAAAAAAATTACTGTCCTTCTGTATACTGATTTATTGTTTATGTTTTTATTTGATTATTAAAAATGTCTCGTTGGCTTAGAGGTTAGCATGTTAAAACACAGATCACGAGGACCTGGGTTCGAATTATATTTAAAAATTTAAAAAAAAGAAGAAACTCAGTAGCACTTAGAATAAACTCTAATATTACTTTGGGTAGGCACGAAGAAAGATTTATTTAAGCCACCTATAATTAATTTAAGGAAATTTTCTTGTTATTAGACAGCTAAAAAGTAGTCTGTTAAAACGTGGAGTTCGTTGAGGTTTCATTTTTAAGGTTTTTGCCATATAAAATGTGATCCATCAGAAATGGCGTTTACTCTTTTTAAAGAAAATTAAAACAATAGCAAGAAGTTTCATCGTTTATCTCACAACAGATTTAACCACACACAACCACACCACATCAGATTTAAATGAAACTAACTTGACGGTATGTTATAATTCAATTACAGACTGTAATTTAGCATGATACATTTTAATGCGGCAGCGTTATATTCCTCGCAGTGACCTCGGGAATTATTATTAAAATCAATTTATAATTGCCGCAAAATTTTAAATGACATCGCAAAATTTTTAATTCGTTATTATACCAGTAGATGTTTTTGTGACAGAGCTCGTACGAGGAAGTACTATTGTCATACTTATTTCTGCCGCTAAGCAACATTGTTGCAAGGCTGTGTTCCGGACTGAAGGGCGTGGTTGGTGTTATTACAGGCACATGAGGCTTAACACCAGTGGCGTGCAATTTTAGGGTATGCAGTGCTTTTGTGCATGTATGAAGTGCACGCTACTTAACACTTACGCCTCAAATTGATGGATACAGGGCGGCATTTTGCAGGACGTGCTACTTGCATGCCTTGTGAAGTGTTGCTCTGTTTATAAGTTCATGGTTTTACACTTACCGTCAGGTGGGTCATCATCATATCAACCCGTTACCGGCCCAATACATGGCACGGGTCTCCTCCCACAATGAGAAGGGGTTAAGCTATAGTCCACCACGCTGGCCCAGTGCGGATTCGTGGACTCCACACACCTTTGAGAACATTATGGAGAACTCTCAGGCATGCAGGTTTACTCACGGTGTTTTTAATTTTAGTTGCTCGAAACGGACATAACTTAGAAAAGTTAGAGGTGCGTGTTGGGATTCGAACTCCCCCGAAAGTGAAGTCGAAGTTATCGCCGCTTCAAAAAAAAAACACATCGATATAATATTTAAGACCTCCTATTTTTAGAGTCGGTTGAAATTTAAACAAAGCTCAAAGCTTCAATATCTACAAACTAGGCTGGTAAGAAGTGAGGTGTTTAGTAAAGAATGTTTTTAGGTGAAGTGCGACTGAGCTTAAAAGGTCTAAATGTAGGCTTACGTGCTAACATCAAACGCCAGACGCCCGCGGTCACGTGACAGCAATTTTAAACTGGGGAAAATATAACGTATATCTTTATTACGTCTAATATGTACGTTTGTATAGTTACTTGTATAGTTACGTTTTGAAAACATTTGTTGACGGCCGATTGGCGCATTGAGCAGTGTCCGTTATTTCAGTCGTTATGTCCGTTTGTCAGTTGTGTGTGTTGTGGGTGTTTATTTGAATATTATAAGTATTTGTGTATATTATTCATAAATTATTTATCAGCATTTGTATGGTTATACAACAACGCAAAATCTTTTCAAATTTGGATGGTGATGTGTGTGTTGTCATAATATATTTATTTATTTATCATTTAATTACTATGTACAGTACCACGATTTTCTCAATTGGGTTTTTTATTATTTTTATTCCGCTACATGTTAGCCCTTGACTGCAATCTCACCTGGTAAGTGTTGATGCAGTTTAAGATGGTAGCGGGCTAACGTATTAGGAAGTGTGGCAGTTTTGCTAAGCCCATACTCCTAATTCGGGTCTACGCAACATCGTACCGAAAAGCTAAGTCGCTTAATGGTACGTCTTTGTAGGGTGGTAACTAGCCACGACCGAAGCCTTTTACCAAACCAGATCAGAGAAAATTCCAAATTATGAATTCTAAAAATTGCCCCTACCCGGAGTCGAACCCAGGCCCTCTAACTTACAACCATAGGGCTAACCACTGCGCCAGGAGATTACTAAAACTACCCTGTACTATCCCTACGATGTTTTCCTTCACCGCTGAATCAAATTTTAATTTCTTAAACAACAAACACAAAGAAACAGACTTAAATCTTATATCTTTAAACGAGCAATTCTTGTATATATATAACTGGAATCTCGGAATCAGCTCAAACGATTTTCATGAAATTTAGTATACAGGTGGTTTCGAGGGCGATACATAGCTAGGATTCATTTTTAGAAAATGTCATTTTATTCGTGTTTTATCGATAAATAACTACTACATATGCCTATATTTTGAAGTTAACTCTTTTGCGGACGAAGTCGCACGGTTCCGCCAGTTAATATTAAATTGTGCTTCCATACAACAGACATTATTTTGCTATTTTTATAAATATTGGAAAATATAGTGTAATAGTGGTATATTGTTGTGGTGAACCTTGACAAAGTTATATCTTTTAAGCTTACGAGCATTCAGTAATGCCGTAATATTACTGTTACGAGCTTCTTTTATGTTACTCCTATTTAACGGCCTTGACATAAATGATATGTGATAACAGTTTTAATGACTACGGTACATTATGATGGCAATAAAAACACTTTAATACAATTTAAGCTTTCCGTTAACTCATTACTACTCTTGTGTGATATAAAAATAAGGTAAAAATTCCTTAATTTACTGTGTTCTTAGCAGGGTGAAAACCGGAATATGCGTTCGATAAGAGGTAGATTGAATATCTATGTACAGCTGGAACGGTGTGACAGTCTGGTTAGGAGTACAATCGGACTTAGTCGTGCTCTTAACATGGGAGTTCTGAAACAATATGTGTATATTATCAAGCTTAGCTTAGAACACTCCCGATTAAGTGACCTCTCAAACAAAAGAAACAAAATCGAAATCGTTTCAACCGTTCCGAAAATACGAAGCCACAGAGTCATTCAAACTGCAAACTAAATAGTAGCAGGAAGTAAGAAAGCAAAATCTGGTAAGCTGGATTTTAAACACCCACACATACATACATATATACATACATGAACCATGAAAAAATTAAACTCCTTTTTTGGACAGATAAATAAAAAGCGGACGTTCATATGCTGTGATAACCTACATTCTTAATTGTAAATTCAATTGAATGTTGTTCTAATTAAAATAAACCGTGAATTATTGTGACAATGAACATTTAATTAGCTCAGTGAACTAACAAGTTTATTTTTTTAAATTCAACAGCAAGATAGCCCTTGTCTGCAGTCACACCTGGTGGTAAGTGATGATGTAGTCTAAGATGGTAGCAGGCTAACCTGTTAAGGAGTATGGTAGTCTTACCCCTAATCGGTTTCTGCGCGACATCGCATCGGAAGACTAAATCGCTTAGCGGCACGTCTTTATCGGTAGGATGGTAACTAGCCAAGGTCGAAGCCTCCCACCAGGTCAGACCAGAGAAAATTCAGAAATTATAAATTACCAAATTTCCCTTGCCGGGTTTCGAACCTGGTGACTTTCCACTTAAATTCACAGCTCTCACCGTTGTGCCAGGGAGGTCGTCAAAGTATACTAAACTAAGGAGTCTGTACAGATTAATTTTATCATCAACATGAGAATGTCAACAGATTGACGTCTTGCTGGACATACATCTTATGTCCTGGGCTGCTTGTTTCCACCGGTTCCAAGCTACTCGTCCGTCTATCTCACTAAGGGTTGGTAAGCGCTACATTCACCGGTACGAGGCAGGCATTCCAGAACCACTGTCCATTGGTTATATAACCCATGTAACCGTCCATTGCCTTTAGCTTTGCGACTCGCTAAGCTATGTCTGTAACTATAGTTCCTCTTTGTTGCATCTCATTTCTGATAATCGCATAGAGATACTCTAAGCTCTTTCCATCTCCCGTTGTGTGTCTCTGAGCTTCACAACTTTATATAACACTAAAATTGGATTTGTGTGAGCCAAGACATTAGAGTGCTAGTCAATTTGCTGAACAAACACCATTTGTCTTCCAGACACATCTAATGCAATGTTAGCAGACCCGACTAACTTAACTTTACTGTCTTATCTCTACATGTTAGCCCCCTATCATCCTAGACTGCACCATCACTTATTAATCAAAGAGTTAACTTGTGGTCAAACAAACGAAACAATTAACTATTTAACTTACATTTTCCTACCTTGTGAGAGATTAATGCTGAGCTAGATACTTCGAAACAACCTTGTTTTTTAGAATCTATTATATTATATTAACCTATCTCTCATAAATATGTTTTAACACATTGTTTAAAATTGTTCATTGGTTGGTCCAAAAGAACCCTAGGAATCATATCATAATACATAATCAGATGCAAATTCAAGTTCAAAACAAATGTTTCAACATGTTGATCAACCACTTAAGAAGCGTTTAAGCATACTCGTATATGCTACCATTATAGTAAAATTAAAGCTTGGTGGGCACCAAACGCGCCCTGGTCTAAGAAGAGCCCACAACAAACTTAGCCGGGGAATCTCTTCATCATGAGCATATCAACCCATTACCGGTCTATTACAGCCAGTGACGTGCATAGAGGCTATGCACAGGGTATGCAGATGATATAAAATGAAGAAAATCTCCAGTATGAGTTATAAATACTTAAGGGTAAAGCTTTTTGTAACCCTTACAAGGTCTATACTTAAGTTTCTTCATTTTATATCATCCTCATACCCTGTGCATACCCTCTATGCATGCCACTGACTACAGCACCGGGGTGTGTCCGGTGTGCACCGCAACCTGAAAAGGTCTTTAGCCGTAGTTCAACTCGCTGGCCAAGTGTGGATTGGTAGACCTGATACTTTTTTGAGCACATTGTGGAGAACTCCCAGACATGTAAATGTCCTCACGATGTTATCTACACCGTTGAAACAAGTGATATTTTAAAACGCACATCACTCCGGAAAGATTTCAACTCATATTCAAGCACTTTACAAACAAAAACTTGAAAAAAATCGAAAGGAAGTGAGACCAAATCTTCATTATAGATTTTACATATATAATAGGAGATGTATATATGCACCAAATATTCTAACTTACTGAGTCAATTTGCCGAACAAACACCATTTGTCTTCGAGACAGCAGCTAATGCAACATTACTCGGACTCGGAAATTCGATCTTAAATTTAATTTAGAGTTGGGGCAGCTTGATTTACGTACGTAGTAAGATTGAATCAAGTTTTCGTATTGAACTCAATAAAAAGTTCATCATTGTCATCCTACCTATTACCGGCCCACTATAGGGCACGGGTCTCCTCCCACAATGAGGTGGGTTTAGCACCATGCTGCTCAAGTGTGGATTGGTAGACTTCACACGCCTCTGAGAACATTATGCAAAACTCTCAGGCATGTAATTCATTATCATCATCATCACATCAACCCAGTACCGACCCACTACAGAGCACGGGTCTCCTCTAACAATGAGAGTAAGGCCTTAGTCCACCATGCTGGCCCAGTGGGGTTGGTGATAGGTACTCCACACACCTTTGAGAACATTATGGAGAACTTTCAGGCGTGCAAGCTTCCATGCAATATTTTTTTTTACCGTTGAAGCATATGATATTTTAATTATTAAAAACGCACATAACATAGAAATGTAAGAGGTGCGTGCTGGAATTCGAACTTGGCCACCCAAAAGTGAAGATAAGTCTTAAACACTGGGATATCATCGTTATCCATATCTCCATGTCTATTATTACTTTAATAATAAAGTGTATACTATCAAGCATGTATTGTCTAATTTTATTGGAGATCTGATAAATATTGTCGGTGATAAAGGACGTAACTTTTCACAGATAACAGCAATTCGCAAGGCACATGAGACAACGGTCGGTGCAATTAGTTTCTAGAATGTTTTAAGATATTAAAACGATTTGATGCAGACGAAGTTGCGTGGGTAAGCTAGTATACTATATGATAGTTGTTAACGCAAACCAACACGCATCTAAAATGCACGGTAGGTTTATGTTCTAAAACCCTATGCGAAATAATTAAGGCTTTTAACCCATCTTAAAGTAAATCATCTCAAAAACTAAATTTAGATTTAGGGTCACTCCGTCGAAAGCCTATTTCCCTCCAAGCGTTATGCACCTATAATGTCATCGGTAAGCACGCCCTTGCTTAATCTGTTCCTGACCCGCGTTGATGCATAAAAGAAGATTCTAAATTTCTTCTAGAAAGGAAAGTGCAGTTGTTCTTGGCGGCGAGAGAACTGGGATAGACAGCGGCGTCACAATAGATCGTAGTCGGTCGAAGTGACACCAGGGACCAGGCGAACTTGAGCTGCAAGCAGAAGAAGAAGGAAGAAGAAGAAGCAAGGCCTTCAAACCGGAACGTAGCGATGTTGCCGGGTAGCATAAATTAGCATGGCGGTTGTTCGTTTTCGAAAAATTACTTTGTAAAACTTGACATATATCATGCAAATTAAACTTAATTTGCTATACTCCGCGAAAAGCAGGAGAATCTGTATGGTGTAATCCCTATACTTCACACCAAGCAGATCTTCGGCAATGTACCCTCAAATTAAGTAAATTAAGCTTAATTTACATAATATATCATGGATTTCCGCAAAGTAACGCCTGCTTCTATCCAATATATGACATATATCGATATATCTGTACACACATCACTAGTGCTATAACTTTGAAAGCGGCATTCTAACATAATTAACTCCGTCTATATTACACACTATTCCCCTGGATCGGAAAACACGATAATAATTTGCATCGAAATGTCTTCATTTGCATCTATCAAATATTTTCGAAACTGGCGGGCTTGTGTGCTTTTCCTATTAACAATGGAATTCTAATCTAGAATCAACTACTCTAGAAATAGTCTCAGAAATACAATACAAATGTTTTTATTCCATTTACTTAGTCGGGATGGAAGTTTGATGAAGTTTATACATCATTCCGTCTCCAGAACGCAAGCTATCTTTCAAGCATTTAGCAACACCATTCTTATATTATAAATGAGTTTGTTGGTAAACGAATCAACTTGTTTTTTGGCACAGAGTTAGCTGAAAAGATAGAGAGTAGAATAAGCTACTTATTATCCCAGGAAAACTAAAGGTTTTAACGGATTCCTAAAAAAACCATAATAAGCGCGGAACGCAGGCAATTTAACTAGTTAATAAATAAACAAAAACAGTGCGACTTTGTGTAAAAGATGGAACATTAAAAAGTTATAGAGCCATAACTGCGTGTAAAATGTGTGCCTGGCCATAAAACGTCTGTATCAGGTCATCGTGTCACCGGAATAAACGACACTACAGCTTTTATTTACGCTCTAAATAATCATGTCACCCCGTTGTTACGTACGAGGTGAAGCCTTGAGTATAATTTATTATTCATTGTACGCTTAAGGACGTTAGCTCTCTCGTCTGGTGGGAGGTTTCGGCCATGACTAGTTGCTACCTTACATGCAGAAGTGCCGGTACGATGTCGCGTAGAACCTGACTAGAAGTATGGATTTACTATAATTGCCATACCTCTGTTAAGAAGAATAGCATTTTTTTAAAGATATATTTTATAAAATCTAGGACAGGTGGGATTTTAGCCAAGCGCTAACTATTTGAGGAATAACAAAAACTTCATAGCTCTGTGGTTAAGGCTTCCGCCTTACTTTTAGGGTAATCGAATTCGATCTCTGGCATGCACCTTTAACTTTTCATAGTTATGTACATATTTATTTTAATCTTTTAAAGTAACACTTTCCTCAACAGTGTAGAAACCTAAGCTCACACACCTAATTGGTATCTTGCTTAGCAACAGGTCTTTATCGGTAAAATGGTAACCAGCTACGGCCGTCAGACCAGACCAGAAAAATTCAAAAATTATTAATTCCCAAATTCTTCTTTTTCTTAGTCGTGCACTCTTGGCAGAGTGGTCGTGGCTGCTGAGATGAATTTCATGGCGCTAGGCATCATTGGATTGCTCGGCTTCCCGCGCGAGTCTTCTCCACTTTTGGCGGTTGGTAGCGTGTCGGAAACATTCTACCACAGTTGTCTGGGTCAGCGATTTCACCGTATCTATCCAACAAGTAGGTGACCGCCCTCGGAACTGTCCTTGCACCACCAATTTCCAAATTGCTACTGCCAAATACAACTCGGGAACTCCCATTTAAGCATATAGAGCTCACAGCTGCGATGGGGATTTGAAAAAAACAAATCACTTTCTCATCGTTAATTGGTTTTAAAAATCACCATATAACGTCAAAGTATCATAAAATTAATAATAAAAAAAGAAATGTAAATCAAAGATTTTTCTACCTATATCTGAATATAGTTTCCGTATATTGCACAAGATACGCTTTTATTTTACGGAAACATGTTCTCAAGTCCTTAAGCTCTTACAAGCTGCTTAAAGTTCGCCGAAGGTTTTAAACGTACTCGATTATGCAGGCTAGTAAAAATAGCTACTGTATTATTATTGTAACTGAAAAATATATCAACAATATAAAAAGTATGATGATTTTTTTAAAAAATAATCTTTATTTACAGCAATTACTCGTAAATCCATTTATAAAAAAACTATATAAAATTAAATAAAATAAAGTATAATTCATATGTGAGTTTATTACTTGGCATATTTGTTAGTTACAGAGCACGAAAACACATGCTTTTAGCATAAACGGATTTTCTGCTTTCTGAGGCCGTGGGTTCGATTCCCACAGATGGAAAATGTTAGTGTGATGAACACGAATGTTTTTCAATGTCTGGGTGTTCATCTGTATATTTTAAGTATTTATGTGTATTATATTCATAAAAATATTCAACGGCTATCTTTGTACAATCTACGGTTACTTTGGGGCTAGATGGCGTTGTGTATTGTCGTAGCATATTTATTTATTTTCAGATAGCGTATTCAGAATACTGTTTGAGTTTCCGCGCATTCTGATCATACTGCTCTTTTACCACAGAAATAATTAGTTCAAGCTTCAGCAAACATAAGAGACGCTTTACTGAAACGCGGCAACTCCATCACCACTGTGAAGCTATTATTATACTAAACGCGTAGGTTGTTGTAGGCCATCCTCGTATATGACACCCACACACTCAGGCTACACGTGTAAAAAGTATGAGTTTTAAACTGCGAGCTAACATATTGCATCCGACCGCCTACACCCTGCGCTCCCTTTCGATATCCTTCACATTTCATAATCCAGACAGATTTGGTTTATAATTTTTTACTGCAGCTGTTGCGGTATTATTAAATCAGGTAAACAGCGCACTGATATATTTCTATCTACGAATGAGATAAGTAGAGATTATTGACTAGAGATAAAGTTGGACACACCAAACTACGATAACATGGGAGTTTTAATAGACACACAATATGGCTTTAGCAGTAGTACTAAATCAGGTATACAGCGCTATGATATATTTCTTTCTGCGAATGAGATAAGTAGAGATTATTGACTAGAGATGAAGTTGGAAATACCAAACTACGATAACATTGGAGATTTAATAGACACATAATATTGCTTTAGCTGTAGTACTGAATCAGGTAAACAGGGTAATGATATATTCCTATGAATATGATATATTCCTATATTATAATGAGATGAGTAGAGATTATTAACTACAGATATAGGTTGAAAATACCAAACTACGATAACATGGGAGAATTAATAGACACACAATATGGCTTTAGCTGTAGTACTGAGTCAGGTAAACAGCGCTCTGATATATTTCTTTCTGCGAATGAGAGAAGTAGAGGTTATAGACTAGAGATAAAGTTTGACATACCAAACTACGATTAAGTGGGTGATTTAATGAATCAGGTAAACAGCACAATGATTTATCTGCGAATGAGATATTGCTTTAGCTGTAGTACTGAATCAGGTAAACAGGGTAATGATATATTCCTATGAATATGATATATTCCTATATTATAATGAGATGAGTAGAGATTATTAACTACAGATATAGGTTGAAAATACCAAACTACGATAACATGGGAGAATTAATAGACACACAATATGGCTTTAGCTGTAGTACTGAATCAGGTAAACAGCGCTCTGATATATTTCTTTCTGCGAATGAGAGAAGTAGAGGTTATAGACTAGAGATAAAGTTTGACATACCAAACTACGATTAAGTGGGTGATTTAATGAATCAGGTAAACAGCACAATGATTTATCTGCGAATGAGATGTCTAAAGATTATTAACTAGAGAGAAAGTTCGTCATACCAAACTACAAATAATGGGAGATTTAATAGACACAAAAGAAGAGCTCTTGAGAGGTGACAGAGGAAGTCTGTGTCAGTCATGTAAGTAAGATATGAATAGGCTGAGAATGAGATATAACACGGTTCTGTTGACCGAAAGGTTAGCTTATATCGAGCAGAAAGTCGCCTGCATTCCTAACACTAACCCAATCAGTGAGGACTTGTAAAGTAAGCCTTTTAATTACCTACGAAAACAATAATTACAAAATAAAAAGAACATTGCCAAGCTACTCTGACTCCCTTATAAATAATGCTGGCATATTGTCAGAATAGTTGTGCATTGTTATGTCGCACTTCAACTAACAGCGCCTTTCAAATGTCAGAACGTGACAAAACACTGCGTTACTACTTCAAGGCCACACCACGTTTATTAATAAGGGTGTAAATGTCACAGTCGTTTGTCCTAGTTAGTTATAAAAGATTCTTAATACACCTTAAACCAAGATTTTTACCTTTAACCCAAATTTAAAACCTTAGTGTCCTTACTAAATATAAATGAGAAAATATGTGTGATTGTTTTCTTCCTCACCCCTTATTGAGCTACCAATTAAATTAATTTGAGTTTAAAGGACGGAGAGTAAGATAGAATAATAAAATAAATATACTACGAGTATACACACATTGCCATCTAGTCCCAAAGTAAGCGTAGCTTGTGTTATGGGTACGAAGATGACCGATGAATATTTTTATTTAATAATATACATAAATACTTATAATATACATATAAACACCCAGACACTGAAAAACATTCATGTTCATCACACTAACATTTTCCAGTTGTAGAATCGAACCCACGGCCCTGGACTCAGAAAGCAGGGTCGCTGCCCACTGTGAAAATCGACTGTGTTGATGATCAAGACTTTGGAGTTTAGCCAAAAGTGGTTATCCTTATACCTATAAGTCTCCTGGCTCGGCGATCCACAGCATCCAAAGCGGCCGACTGGTACTTAGTGGAACCATCATAAAGATGACAGCAGTACTCCACTTGAGCCTGATATAGTAATCATTTGTTGGATCGTGAAGTACCGCTTAACTTCAATAAGAATACCAAGTTTTCTGCCGGAAATTTGGGTATTGGATAGAAGCAGGCGTTACTTTGCCGAAATCGATAGTATATTATGAAAAATAAGCCTAATTTGCTGTACTCCGCAAACAGCAGGAGAATCTGTATGTGTAATTTGGGCTTTGGATTCTATGGATCTACTGCAGTTGATTATAGCTACCTAAGTTTGGTGGCGTCTCATCCATTGTAGTAACACCCATTTAAAAATAAAGTATAAATGTATTATGCTACGAGTATGTTACCTAATCGTGTTCTTTCGGGCGAAACGTGCATAACTGACTCGTTTAAGTAACATGTTTATCGGTTATCGGTTTTATACAGGATGTTATTTGGTACGTGTGCTCAGGAAGTTTACCTCGTCGCCGTTCTACCACTGGACAGCTGGACGCTATGAATAGTAGCTGATGTGGCTTGTATTTTATATTCGTACAACATTCACATTTGTTATCCACGTTTCTGATTAGTACTGCTGCCGTCCCTCTTTCACCCTATCTGTGTTGTCTACAACGAATACCTTCAAGGCAAGAGTGAATAGGTTTTTTTAGGTAAAAGCGCTACTACCTAGATATTATCAATGCGTTCTCATAAGACTTTGCAGTCATCAGTCATTTGACGACCTCCCTGGCGCAATGGTGAGCGCTGTTGTTATAAGCGGGATGTTTCGGGTTCGATTCCCGGAAGGGGAAATTTGAAAATTTGGAATTATAGGGTTACCTATTTATTTAATATAACTGCCCCATAACTCTAACAGATTAACCGTTATAGGTGAAAAGGATTACTTGTAATGGATTAAAAAATATATACGGAATATAATTTTCCATTATCTATATTTTCCATAGGCTCTATGCAAGGCTCTTGAAAACTAATCAGCAGTTCGTAATTCGAATGAAAGCAGTGTCGCATTGGTCGGGGGAGCGCTGCGTACACAAATACAGGGCTAATCGCGTTAGTGACTCATTCGCCCGAACCTCCCCATAGAGATGTACCCAGCTTGGAAGATGTCGATAAATAACAAGTATCAACAAATATTTAAATACAATTAATATTAATTATTATTTTAATATTTAAATTCAATTTTTAAAGAAATTGGAAACGAATGCCGCTTTCTTTGTCCGCGTTTATTACAGTTTTTTTTACAAATCCCATTCCGTGTTTTTCTTGGATAGAAAGTATTATATCCCAGAAAAACACGGAATGGGATTTGTAAAAAAAATGGTAAACAACAAAGGCAAAAGAGAGAAAAAAAATAAAGTAATTTAATACGAAAACCCTGGTGTGTGTTTTGTTACATTAACGAAATTGCAGACGTAAATTATACATATCTACCCTTTATTTTGACTTCCAGCATTCCAGCAATCAGGTAACTGCCTCTTTTATCGCTCCATAAATTCAACTGTTTAGACGGATAGATACCGAAAACAATCTGGTTAAGAGCATTATTTGTTTATTAATAGTGTGTTCGAGAATGCTATTATTATAGTGGCATCAGAAATGTTATCTATACTTATAATAAAACTGTAAGTGGACTCAGTGGCGTGCATAGAGGGTATGCACAGGATATGCAGATGATATAAAATGAAGAAAATAAATCTCCAGTAAGAGTTATAAAATCCTACTCTTAAGTATTTGTAACTCGTACTGGTGATTCTCTTAATTCGTCATCATCTGCATACCCCCCCCCCCGGAACGGATTTAAATACAATTTGGTATATTGGTAGCTGATATCCCGGGTCAACATATAGGATACTTTTTATACCAATAAACTCCCAAGCTAAGTTTTTCAATTACTGGAGTTATTAAACTAACCGTTTTTGCTAACGATGGACAAGTAATATACAACGCCTAATCAAGAAGATTCCTAGGCCAACATATACCTTTCTCCTTAAAACTTGGCAACTCATATAACCTAACATACTAATCATAGTTTTAATTTTTCGTATGGATTACAGATTATTAATTTAAAAAAAATCTTCACCCGTCAAGTGTCAATTTACGATTCCCTTAAACTTTACGATCCGCCGAATCAGAGTCGTAACTTTAGACTGATCCTAACGTCAAAGCTAGACATCACGTAAAAGTTCGTGAAACTAATTTATATCTAGGAATCCCCTAAATCACTAGGCATCTGATTAATGCAATCTGGATTTTGTGAAAACGGCCATAAGCTTTCCATATATTATAACCTTCACCTGGATACTCGTCGTGTAAGTTGGTAGTAAAATTTATGATATGATAGTAAGAGAAGCCATCTTGAAAATGGATTGTTGTCACGTTGCTGTAATACGTTATAACATTTAAGTATTAGATTAAAGTGGTATCCCAGTTTTGTGTAACTACGGAAATATAAAGGTTGGCCTGGAAATTGAAGGCGATATTAAAGTAAAACAGCCCCTTTTATATTTATGTATGTAAATATACATACCTAAATACAAAATAATAGCTGTTGCCCGCCGCGTTTGTTTTTGTTTTTATAGCATCCCGTAAAATCAATTTGTTTGAGAAATATGTGACAGTAGCAGCATCAAAAAATAGTCGATTGCGCTGGTTAAAAACATAACTGGAGTCAGTAAATAAATAAAATAATAAAAATAAATAGACTGCGACAATATACTTATCGATATGTAGCCCCAAAGTAAGCGTAGCTCGTGCCATAGGTAGGTACGATATTATCATATACAGATAAACACCCAGACACTGGAAAACAATTCATGTTCAACACACAAACATTTTCCAGTTGGGGGAATCGAACCCACAGCCATGGACTCGGAGAGAAGTGTCGCTGTCCACTGCGCCAATCGGCCGTCCTACAAATGGATCGGATGGAGAATGAAGTGTAGGTACTTCGGTTTCAGCTTTAATCATTTACAACTAATGGTCACCTTTAAATAAAGAGAGTAGATACTAAAATAAACTGAAGCTCTAAAAATAACTGTTTTGTTCAGGTGTAGTCCTTAAGTTTTTTAAATTCCCGATAAATTCTTTAGTAAACAAAAAATAGAGAGAAGCTCTTTATTATATTAGTTTAGAAATCTCAAGCATGCTCGTATGTACTGTTCTTATTTTTTGGAAGTTAAGGAGTTACTTAATTTTAACTAGCACAACATTAAAAGTTTTAATTCAAAAAAATTTAAAGAATAGAATCATTATTTTTAATCTCAATTCATTATTTTAGATACTTTTCGTTTACCATGATATATTATCAAAATTAAGCTTAATTTGCTATACTCCGCCAAATGCAGGAGAATCTGTGTGGTGTAATTTATAATTTCTTCAATCCTTATACTCCACACCAAACAGATCTTCGCCAATATACCCTCTACGCACGTTTTGCTCCGAAACCGGAGCATCCTCAGGAGATGTTGACTTTACAATGAATAATTGTTAAGTAACTAACAATTAACAATTATTCATTGTAAAGTCAGCTTAATTAAGCTTAAATTAGGCAAATTAAATTAAGCAAATTAAGCTTAATTTTGATAATATATCATGGATTTCCGCAAAGTAACGCCTGCTTCTATCCAAGTTTTCGTTTATTTTTTTTTATTTCTATTGCATTATAAAGTATTTTTAACTATTAAATCAAAAGGACTCTAAAGCTTCGTTGAGTCCTGAATGGGTCTTGGCTTGGCCAAGCAAATTTCTTTATCGTATGCGTTCAAAAGCAGCTTCCCAAAAACCTTCATGTCCCTCTCTATTCCATTATTATTTGTTAACTATCTACCTATTAATGATCCTATTATGATCTTTATTTCCATACATTGTTTTGTTTGCAATTATAGGCCCACTACAGGGCACGGGTTTTCTCGTAGATTGAGAAGGGCGTAATGATATAAATGATAGATATTTGCAATGATATTTATTTAATTAATATTTGTATAACATCATCGTAAATTGCATAAACCGATGGATTATATGGCCTTTGTTTACGGTCGGTTCTGTGAAAACACATTAGGTAACTGGTTGATCGTAACGAGGACTTTTATGAGAGCGGCGTTTTGGTCGAAGATTTATTTTATATCTAAACGTATAAAAATGTTTTATACCCATCGAACAGTACAGATATAAAATCGTTATTCTCTTAGCAAAATTTTGTCATCATCCGAGTATACTGGATAATATTGTTATATAGTATTGTATATAAAATATTTGGTAGGTCAAACCGTTCTGGTTTTGACAACCTCTCCTGTGCAGCAGTGTGAGTTGTGGTGTAAGTGTGTGTTACGTAAAAAGTGGGAGAAACCGGGTTCAATCTCCGACATAAGCAATTTGGAAATTTATCATTTCTAAATTTTCTCTGGTCTAGTGGGAAGCTTCCGCCCCGGTTAGTTACCATCCCACGAAAAAGACGTGCCGCCAAACGATTATGCGTTTGAGTACGATGTCGCGTAGAAACTGTTCTTTAATATAACTGTCTTACCCCTAACAAGAAACCCCTTTACAATCTTAGACTGAATCATCACTTACTAGCAGGTGAGATTACAGTCAAGGTAGTTTGTAGTGGAATAAAAAAAACATTATTAGTGTAAATGGCATAGCTTCCTATCCCAAAGAAAAAACATCATAAACAGGTGCTCCAGTGCGAATTGACGCAGGTCCTTTCAGTAAAACACATATAAACACTCGTATATGTATCATAAAATAGGAAGATAAAAAAATACTAAATGCCTTAATCACTTAAAATTAGGTGTGCGCCTAGCATTACCGTGCAACGTACGTGTAATAACGGGCATGGTTGTTCAACTTAAAAAAAACAGGCAACTTCTCGTAATGTGGATCTGTATTGCGCTCGGCCATGTATCGGCTCCGGCTAGCCGACAAACAATCCTACGTAACGAAGCCCAATTAGTCCGTACACTAGTACCGTTAGCAGAAAAGTTTACCTAAAGCGTTCAGTATATATTATAATTGCACAGTTAAGTTTAATTGTATCACCAGGTGTTGCCCGCTGTCTCTTAACCGTTTAGGTGTTATACGAATCCCGTAGTTTTGTTTTCCTGGAGTGAAAAGTAGGTATATCTCTGTCCTTTCCGTCGAAAATCTAATTTATTTATTGCTTAGTTAGGGTTTGAAGAAATACAATTTCTTATTTTTAATATTAGTAAATATTATTTATAAGTACTATTGTAACGTTTCTTAAGGTAAGCTATATTATATTCACAGCTTTATTTCCTAGCTGACGAACTGGTACCGCAACCGGGCCGCTGTCTATAAAAAAACATTTATTTTTATACAAATAGCACTGGAAGTTATTTATGGCAATTTTGGCAAGTCAAAATGCAAAAAAAAATGCAATCCGTTTTCAACGACGAATGGCGATTTTTTTTATGATCTTCTACAACCGTGTAGTCGGTTTTGATAGAATATTTGAGTAGCGTTTAGTTATGTATACCGTTCATAAAGCCGGTCAGCGTGCGGGGCGCAAATACAAACATTGCTCTATTGGTTAATTAAGCAAACACCGTGGCATTGAATTGCTGGTACTGCTGACCAGTCACCGCTATAACGATACAATGTTTGCGATGGTGTTTTATAATGGGTTTTCTATTCAGAAATCCTCGACCATGACGGTCGTGGTCTCCATTCGAGGACCTATCGATTGATAAATTAATAATAACTAATTTCATTAATTGTTACTTCAGAAATTGTAATTTGTAACCTTTGTATATTTAATACTAGCTGTTGCCTGCGACTTCGTCTGCGTTTGATTTTATTTTTTGAAGTGTCATTAAATAGTACAGTTACAGCGCTAGTAAAAGTAACTGATGATATTCGGTGGGCGATGGATAATAAGGAACTCACAGTACTGATACTGCTAGACTTCAGTAATGCCTTTAACTCAGTTGATTATGATATCTTGTTGAGTATCCTGCGCTCCATTAACATATCTCCATCGGTGATAGATTGGTTTCGGAGTTACCTGTTTGGTCGTCGGCAACGCATTCGGATTGAGGAGACCTCTTCATCCTGGTGTGATGTTGCGGCCGGGGTACCTCAGGGCGGCGTGTTATCTCCCTTACTCTTTGCTATTTTTATTAATTCAATTTCCAAACGTATCTCTTCTCTCTATCACATGTATGCAGATGATATCCAAATCTATCGCCATTCAACCCTTGATAACCTTGGTTCTACTGTTGCTGCTATTAACACCGATCTTAATGAAATTTTTGAGTGGAGCAGGCAGTATGGACTTAAGGTTAATCCAGCAAAATCTCAGGCTATTATTATTGGAAGCCCTGGTATGCGGTCAAGGGTTGATTGGGGAAATCTACCTAGTGTTGATTTTAATGGTGTCATAATTCCGTTTTGTGCCTCTGTAAAGGACCTTGGCTTGCATCTTGATAAAGAGTTATCGTGGTCTGTGCAAGTCAGGGATTTGAGTAGAAGGACTTTTGGCACTTTTAGGTCGCTGTGCCGTCTGCGATCCATTCTTCCAATCCCGACTAAAGTTATGTTAGCACATTCTCTTTTTCTCTCTATTCTCGACTATGCGGACGCAAGCTATCTTAATTTGTCCGAGGACTATCTTAACAAACTTGAGCGTCTTCAAAATCTAGCTATTCGGTTCATATTTGGATTACGCAAATATGACCATGTATCTGAATTTCGTCAGAAGCTTAAGTGGCTCCCTATCCGCCGTCGCCGGGATCTTCATGTACTTTCACTTCTGTACTGTGTGTTATTTAATCCTAAGACTCCTTCTTATCTTAAGGAGAAGTTTAAATTTCTTGGAGTGCAGTCGGAACTTAGATCGAGTCGTGCGCTGACTTTGAGCATGCCGTTCCACAAAACGAAGTTTTATAAGCATTCGTTCACTGTCAAAGCTACTGAATTGTGGAATGCACTCCCATTGATCATAAGACAGTCGAAGTCATTGGGCATATTTAAAAATGCTGTTAAGGCTCATTATCTCGCTCAGTAAAGACGACTATTATTATTTATTATTATTTATTTATCTACTCAAACTCATATTTAAGTATTTATGGTATATTAGGATATGTATTAGTATATTTATTTTTTTATATTTATCAATAGTATTTTTAATTTTTTTTTTTTATTTGTGTAGTCTGGTTTATGTATTAGTATGTAGATATTTGTATGTATGTACTAAATAGTGTACCCCACCTATTTGTTTTCTTTTTAGTTTTCCTAATCCTAAGGTTGCCTGGCAGAGATCGCTACTTAGCGATAAGGCCGCCTTTTGTATCCTGCTTCATTCTTCATGTGTTTGTTCTTTTTTTGTCTTGTTTCTTTGCTTGAGTGGTGTACAAATAAAGAGTATAAATAAAAAAAAAAAAAAAAATAAATAAATTTAGTTGTAGATCTAAAAAAAATCTGTTCCGTTTGTCCCTGAAGAAGACCCTGCGGCCATGAAGTCTAAGTGCAACAATATTCTTGCAAGATATTACACCGCGATAGATTACCTCATTTGGTGACAGAAGCTGAGAAGGCTGTCTCATGTTTTGTGCAAAGAATCAACCTGGCTGTTCAGCGCTGAAATTCGGCAAGCATTCTTGATACCATTGGAATGCTGGCTTTACAGTAATATGGAATGGTCATTTTTAGGCTTAAGTATTTCTATTTTATAATTTTATTGCTGTAAGGATTGTGTTCAGAGGAAAGTTATAAAACAGCACATGTAACAACGGTCATTTTATTGTACTTAGCCGTAAGTAATATCTTTTAAAAGAGATTGTAAACCAAAGGATCAAAGAAGAATCGCAAATGGTAAACGAAATATATTCACTAATGTCTGTATGCGTGGGAACGTAGGTATGGATTTGTGTCGTGGCAAATGACGGATGCGGGTTGAGGAAACCCGGGTAGAGATGTGAAAAAACCATGTAACGACAAACGGGGAGTCCCAAACTAACCTTGATGTAGGACAGACCTCTGTCTTTTTATCTGCTAACTTCCTATGAAAATAAATACACTTATATTTTAACCGTCTCGTGATTCTTTTAATATTCAGTAACATTATCAAATTAAAAATAGAGTAACCACTGTTCCAGCGTGGTGGACTACGGCCTTATCGCCTTCTCGTTGTGAGAGGAGACCCGTGCCCTTTAGTGGGCTAGTAATGGGATGGGATGTGATGATGATGATGAGATGATGATGATGAAACATTCATATTCCCTCGTGTTACCAGCCGTTTTTCCCGAAACGAGCGGAGAGAAGTCACGAGACATTTTAGAGTTTGCATATCTACATTCAGAGATGTTGTACAGTTTGTTAATCCAGCTCAGACGCGTGATTAGTTCTCCAGAGATGCTTGCTATTTGTCTCGCTGAGGCTTAGAGCGTCGGCGGTATAATTCAGACGAAACGGACTAAGCGTGTGTTGGTTCAGATTTGCGATTACGGTGGTGAAAATGCGAAACCTAGATAAGGTAAACTTGCCTGCTTGAAACTTATATAAGTAGTTGAAAGCATTTCATGACGTTTGTTAGTTTATTAAGAACGGTGATAGCTCGATCCCCGGCACGCCCTCTTACTTTCTGGAGTTAATTATAAGCAGTTAAAATATAACTTGCTTTAACAGTAAAGGATAACATCGTTTGGAAATTTGTTTGCCTTATATTTCACTATAATGTTCTCAGAGGCGTGTGTCGAAGCAGACGAAGCGTGTATTGGTTCAGATTTACGAATATGGTGATGGAAATGCGATACCTAGCATAAGGTAAACTTGCCTGCTTGAAATTTATATTAGTAGTAGGAGAGCTTTTCATGACGTATATTAGTTCTTTAAGAGCGGTGATAGCTCAGTGGTAACTACTTCGGCCTTACTTTCGGAGTAATCGAGATCAATCCACGGCACCTCTAACATTTCTGAATTATGGGCATTTTAATTATAAGCAATTAACATATTACTTGCTTAAATGGTGACGTGGTAGTGTGGTAACCAGCCGCAGCCGAAGCTTATCAAAATCAATAAAGATAGTAACAAAACGCAAATATGAAATAGGTCACCTTAAATCACCAGAGCTGATATTAAGCCGGTCATAACTACGATTCCGATAGAATCGGGCGCCGAATAAGCAGATTTCATCCAATTTTCCGCCGCCATATTTATTGGCCCTTCGGAAATGCTGACCGGAACGTGCCGGCTGTGGGCACTAACTGGAATCCCAGTTCATATATTGCAACTGGCTTCCATAACAAACTACATCTCCAGTAGTTCTGCCCGCGGCTTCCACTGCATGCACTATTCACTTATTCAATAAATATTTCAATTCGAGTAATTTCGTAGTCTACGACTCTCTACTACTACTCTTTTTGTTAGAGAGCTCGCCCAGGGAAGTACCCACTGCCACCTTGCTTATTTCTGCCGCCAAGCAGTATTGGTGTTTTTCGGTCTGAAAGGCTTTGTTGCCGACACTTGTATGACGTGCCTCTAAGCGATTTAGTGTTCCGGTGCCATGTCGCGTGGTGTTATGTATTGTGAGATGGTGATAACAAAAAAAAAAAAAAACACCCGGCTAAGTTTGTTGTGGGCTTCTTCTTAGACCAGGACGCGTTTGGAACCCTCGTAGCTTTAGTTTTAAGTTTACGAATGTGGTTATCGCCATCATCTCACTACCGTGTGGTTCTTATGTACGCATTACAAGTGCCACCTGTGGGCCTACTTGAATAAAGATATTTTTGACTTTGACTTTGACTTTGACTTTGACTTATGACTACAGATTAGCCCGTCCATACATCCATACCATCTTCGACTGCATTACCACCAAGTGACCTTGGAATCGAGGGCTAACATGTAGTGGAAAAAAAGAAAACGTGTTCCTTGCCCTGGGAAGTGTTGCTCTATTTATACGCAATTTCTTCAGATTAGATTTGTGGTAGACATTAAGAAGGAAACCTTTTTGATAATATTATAATTATTATTTTCTAACTTACACTTCCTCTTTTCTTACTACCATACCTTAAACCAGTATTATTTAAATATTATTGTCGTCCTTGTGGCAGAATTATTATCCTTACTCTAGTGACGTCACATAAAACTATCATTTTAAAATAAAACTAAAAGACTCACACCCAGATGTAGTAAATGCGACAACGGCATGCGTATGTAAAACAAGCCCGTCTGATATTCCCAATATCCATTTTAATTGAAGGCTAAAGGAAAATAAATAAAATACAAAAATAAAAACGCAATAGTCAATACCTATTTCATTTTTATTTTTGTTACGGTTGCGCAGAATACCTTTTTCCTTTTTCAAAGCACACTAGTATTACCCGCGCAATGTTTAGGCTCATTCAAGTTGGTAACAAAAATATGTGAAAAGTCCCCGTAACTCGGATTTCGATTGCGCATTTTAAAGTATCGCTCGCCATCGGAAGCCAAACAATTGTAACTAACGAACCCCAATTAGCGTTGAAATAGTACAGTCGGCAAAACATATGCGCTTCATTGAAAAATCAACCAAGTGCCAATCGGACCACGTGTACGTGCAGCTAGTGGTTCTGTACTGGAAATAACCTTTTTTTGAAGTTATACTGAAAAATGAGAGAGTAAATTCTGTCACAAAAAAACCGACACCCTGAAGTTAGATATAAGGTTTGACAGTGTCAACTTTCAATTGTCAAAGTCTGCGAGCCCATTCCGGTTATTTATTTGTGAAACTCCGATAATGAGTCTATTAGTATTCCAAATTTAAATATGTTTATCACTGTCCATTTCTTTAATTATTCAGATTTTTTTTTTGGGATAGTTAAAAAAACTTTATTTAATTAAATAATGCGTTATAACAAAACTATCACAAAAAGGTCTACTACTATTTCAATTACATTCAAATTTAAAATCAAAAGTTAAAATATATAACATATATATGTTAATATATGTAATATATAACATATCATGTTAGTGTAAGTGCATATTTCACCAACTTTTGACTTTTACAAAATTCACACTAGTTCAATTATGTTTCATCGCTAAATAAAAGAATGTATCAAAAAATTGGTTTCCATGCGAAATCGTTCTGCAACTCGTAATCTTTTGGCGGCACGTCTTTGTCAATATGGTGGTAACTAACCTCGACCAAAGGCTACCAGCGTACGAATAACCTACCTTCTACATACTACTCTATTATGATTGAGAACGGTATATATTCCTTCACTACAAGGTTTACTAGGTTTATTGCTTTATATTTCAGAACGACAAAGTTAGGGAGCTGCCTATTGTGGTAAATATAGCCACATTTATGAAAGGCCTTTGAACATTGCGAAATGAACGAGCGTATGTTAAAATCAATAAATACAAATCACCAATAGTCTTTATCAGTTCACTGCTGGAATAAAGGCTTCTTGTAGGGGTGGGGGGGGGGTCTATAATCACATTAGATGGTAGTAGTGGTACATAGGAAATCAATACTTCTAAATATTGAATAGAAACGGAATTTTACTTAGCGGAGTTCCGTGATATAAATAAATAAATATACTACGAAAATACACACATCACCATCTAACCCCAAAAGTAAGCGTAGCTTATGCTATGGGTACTAAGATGATTGATAAATAATTTTATGAATAATA
Organism: Pararge aegeria; assembly: GCF_905163445.1. Classification (NCBI taxonomy): domain Eukaryota; kingdom Metazoa; phylum Arthropoda; class Insecta; order Lepidoptera; family Nymphalidae; genus Pararge; species Pararge aegeria. Next base: position 4,817,950 of record NC_053189.1, read on the forward strand.
TACATAAATACTTATAATATACAGATAAACACTGATAAACATTCTTGTTCATCACACAAACATTTTCCAGCTGTGGGAATCGAACAGGGTCGCTGCCCACTGGTCCAGTCGGCCGTCAAAACATTAAGTTAATATGCTATACTTCGCGAAAAATCAGTACGGTATAATTTAAAATCTCTCCTATCTTCTCCACACCAAACAGATCTTCGGCAATGCACCATTGTCCATTGTAACGTCAACATCTCATCCCAAGGTTGCTCCGGTGTCGCAGCGAAAAGTGCGTCCAGAGACTTCTTCTTCAAAAATAATAAATATTTACTCGATTGAGGAATAAAGAATAACACGTGGAAAGTCACTCTAAATCGCGAGCGTCCCGCACGGGATTCGCTTCAGTTTGATCAGACCCTAATGCACTTTATGAAGTTATATTTACAAGCTAAGTTACGGCGTAACTGGGGCAAGCATAGCCACTTTCTGATACTTCGTTAAATACATTTTTCCGTGTCATACTTTATGCTCACAACTTTGATAGATGAATGAGAGAGAAGATAAGTTGGCAGAGTTTTCAAAGCTTGTCTTATCAACAAATTTTGCTTTCAATTTGTTTACCTCCCAAGAAAATATTCGATATTATCGTACAATGTTTCATGATAAAAAACTTCAGACTTTTAAATAATTTATACCATTTCTTTTCCATTTATACCATGACTTTTAAATAGTTTGTTTCTTTTAGACTAGATTTTCAATAAAGTGCTGAAATTAAATTATATTCTGTAATAAAATGCTTTGAGTTTAATAAAATTAACGAATACGCTGCCGAAATAAACATCTAATGTTCGTAACATAACTGTATCTACATTTATGTATAATAAAAATCATTATTATAAAATCAAAAAGAGTGAACCGCTTCTTTGGATGTTCGAGTTATTTATTTATTATTATACTTTGAGTTATTTATTTTATTTACCAAGCAATTAAAATATCAAAAAACATCAAGAGAACATAATGAGGAAACCTGCATGCCCGAGAGTTCTCCATAATGTTGTCAAAAGAGGGTGTCTAACATAACCCATTTGTCGGTTGGTAAACTAGGGCGTAAACTCTTGTCATTGTAAGAGAAGAACGGTGCCATTGATTTAAAAAAGATATGATGATAAATCCCTAACAAGTCATCATCCTACTGCACACAGACTTTATGCATGGCTAGGGCTGACATAGCTACTGTATGTGCAAATAGTTTATGGTTTATAATAGTGAATGATTAACATTGAATAACAATGGCAGGGAACATATATATTGTCCTTTCTCTGTGGAGAAAGAGTCACCGTGCTTTGCCAGTTCACTGTTATTGTAGATGAAATTATATTACGAACATTAGATGTTTATTTCGACAGCGTATTCCGTTATTATATTACCCTTATCCCTCGCGATCAAGTCTAAACATCAGCGAGCCTGAAAATTAAATTATACATCAACAATATTAGCATCAAAACTGAATACTGAATAATACCGTACACGGGAAGTCGTTAGGAAATCCTGTATCATATTGCGCGAACAGCGAAATGGTAATTAGTGAATAAACAACCGTCCCTTGCTGGTTCACTGTATTGTTATACAATTGTTTGTGTTTATATCACTGGCGCGGGTTATGTAGTCGTTTCATTTGTTTTATTTACAGTTCATTTCCTCGAGACATAATAAACAAAATAAAATGAGTAATGTTTTAATAGGAAAATACTCTTGTCTATACACAAAACGTAAATAATTAAAAGAAGAATTAACCTATTAACGTTTCACAGCTGGGTACAGGTTTTCTCTAACATAAGAGCGACATACAGAGCATAGACCTACCACGCTGCTCCAATACGGTGTGCTTTAACTAACATCATAAATTTAGAGATATAGATGTAACTTACTCTCCAAGGCACGGGTGTTAACACCGAAAATTTCTAAGAACAACTCTTAAATTCATTATTTATAACGGCTAAAGGGCGCAGTTCGCAGCCACCCTGCTTTCTGAGCCCAAGGCCGTGGGTTCGAATCCCACAACTGGAAAATGTTTGTGTGATGAGCATGAGTGTTTTTCAGTGTCTGGGTGTTTATATGTATATTCTAAGCATTTATGTATATAATTCATAAACATATTCATCAGTCAGCTTAGTACCCATAACACAAGCTACGCTTACTTTGGGGCTAGATGGCGATGTGTGTATTGTTGTAGTATATTTATTACTATTATTTAAAATTCTGAAACGCTATCTTTGGGAGGCTGTTCTTATTATTATTTTAAAGTTCTTAATCGCTATCTATAGTATTAAGATAGATGCCTCTTTATTAACATGCATTTTCATCCAAATCTAGAATACAATATATCATTTGGAAAATTTGACCTTTATAAATTTTGAATCAACATTTCAAGTTAAAATAAGCGAAATTTAAGAGTCATATACTTTACTACGCCTATCTACTGACCTACTTCTTTAGTTATTTATACCAGTAAATATTATTTATGCTAAATGCCATCGAAAATCCCTACGTGAGACTTATAAAATATCCGATTGACATCAAAATCGTCTGATATGGTCGTACGATCCTATTTTCCAAATTTTCCTTACGTTAGTAGGATAGGGGTTTGATTCAATAGAGAAAGTGTAAAGTGCTTGTCAGACACTTCCTTTTACTCACGACAGATGCGCTTCGATTTCGGTATAGAAGGTAAATTGGGTTACTGAAGAATTCTTTTATACTGGAGGCCCGTTCAGTTTCTTTGAACACGGAAAGTGCAATGAAGTCTTGACCCCAAATTCCAGAAACCCATAGAAAAAATTCTGACATCTTCAATCCGTAATTAGCTTAATTTTCAATGCTTATATTTAGACTGGTAAGGTTATAAATTATATGAGTACTTTAGCTATTTACAAACAAGCCAAAAGAGAAAATATTAATTTTAGGTTTTTTTTTCCCAGAGTTATTGTGTCTGTCGTAGTAATGAAGTATAATTGAGCTATTTTCAAACGATCAAGAAAGAGGAAATTATAAATGTATTGTGATATTTTTTTGTTCTTTTATTCCAGTACAAGTTAGCCCTTGACTGCAATCTCACCGTGTGGTAAGTGATGATGCAGTCTAAGATGGTAGCGGGCTAACCTGTTAGCGAGTATGGTAGTCATATCCCTAATCGGTTTCCACCCGACATAGCACCGGAACAATAAATCGCTTAGCGGCGAGTCTTTGTCAGTAGGGTGGTAACTAGCCAGGGCCAAAGGGACCTCCTACTTAAATTCGCAGCGCGCACCGTTGCGCCAGGGAGATCGTCAAAAAAATCATAAAAATAATCATAAGTTTTCCCGACAAAATGTCGTGAAAACTCATTATACACGATGAAATATCGATGAATAATCGATGAATAAACGATATTAAAACACAGGCGCCTGTAATAACACGGACATTTATATCCATCAGATTGGAACACAGCATTGCAACAATGTAGAAATAACCTCCTACTTCAATAATCTCAATAAAAAAGTATCAATATTACGTCCTGTATTGTCTTATTGATAAGACTAGACAGAGCCTTATGCAAAAAAGCAAGGCTCAATGAAATAAATTCGTACCTAATTAAAAACAACATAATCCTTTAAAAAAATGTGGTATAGGCTTCTTAAGATGTCATTAATATTACAGCAACCTACATAACCTAGCTGCATAAATGTGGCTCAATTTCACGACAAACAAGAACTTAGTAAGCTGGGTTAGCCTCGAGCTATTGGCAATTATCGCGGCCTATCTTCAAAGAGATAGGAAACTGTAGAGCAAGGCCTTTTAAGCGGGTGTCGATGAGCTCAGATAGAAGACTTGAATATGATACGAGAAAATCTGTTTGTAGATATAGTATAGTTACGTTATTCTCATGTCATATTGAAGTCTTCTTCCTTTTTTATTTTTTTCTCATATAATATACAAGCTCTACTCGCGGCTGCACTCGCGTATAACGCAATAGGAGGCTGTTCCGCTAATATATATATATTTTATTTCTCAGATCTAAACGTACTCTGTTTCTATCTCCAGATCACTATCTATCTCCGTACCTCAATAAAGTACAATATATCTACTCCGTTGGGCGAAACATAGGAGTCATACAATATTACAAAACAAATTTAATAAGGAACCCCGTAGGACTCTTTAGTCTTTCGGGATAAAAAGCTATCCCGGAGACTGACATTCAGATCCGTGCTGCGGTTGAGTCGAACATGGGTAACAAACAAAAAGACACACTTTCACATTCATAATATGAGCATGTATCAGCGAATATACTTACCTATCTAATATATCCTATGTCTGTCTCTGAGATATAAGCTATCTCGACGCCAAATTTCATTCAGAACGGTGCTGCGGTTGATTCGAACATGGGTAACAAAGAAAAAGAGACACGCATTCATAATATTAACATGTATAAGCGAATATAGGTACTTGATATTGGCAAATCCATTTTCTCAATTAATAGCCAGGAACCAAAGAATTGAGAACATACAGAAGCCGTGTACACGACTAATATTGAAGTATCGAAAACCACTCTAGTAGTGTTTCTCGAACAGGTGGTTGGTCACTTTATTAATTTAGCTGTTGACAGTAATCATTTTACCTCTAATGCTCCAAACGTTTAAAATAAAATGGGGAAAATAGGAAAAGTTTTGTGAGCTGGCATTCCAAGGCTGTGAAGGGAGACGTGCTCGGGGCGTTTTCTCTGTTTTTGGACACAATGCACTGCAAGCAATAATGTCTGGATGAGGATTCTATACATTCTTAATTCTGTGCCAGGAAAGTTTAAAGGCTGCAGATAAATATATCATAAACAAGTTTTATTTTACAATATAAAGCTCCTTTCAGCGTTCTTATTTGTGAGAGTAATATCTAGTAGATAATATGATAGGCTTAACAATTTTTTTTTTCTGCATGTTAGACTTCGACTGCAATCTCAGGTGGTGGTAAGTGATGATGCAGTCTAAGAAGGTAACGGGCTAACCTGTTATCATACCAACTGTATGACAGTTATATTAAACTCATATTAAACTTAATCGGTTCTTGGCGACATCGTACTAGAACGCTAATATGTAACAAAAATGTAAATTTGTAAGTAGTGGTACCTGGCTACGGCCAAATACAAAAAAATTATAAATTCTAAAATTGCCCCTGCCGGGGTCGAACCCGGGACCTACAACTTAACACCGTACCTCACCACTGCGCCAGGGAGGTCATCATTCTTAATCAGTGTCCAATTGCCAGTACTCGTGCGTTTGTGTAATGTACACTCTCCTATTTCTTTCGCTATCTACTCAGCTATTTTATCCCTGTCCTGCTTATCTTAATAAGTTCGTTTCCACTGACCCCTCTAGCTGGAAAGATCTTTTGACACGATAGAGATAGGAGTCAACCCGTATAAAGTTGATTGCACATTACGAGACGGATTGCACGCGTCTTTCGTCAGTTCTCAACTAACTTCCTAAAGGAAGGTTCCTCGGCGCAGTAGTAATATAAAATTACTTTCTTTCTTCCAGCGGTAAGAGCTGAGCTGAGCTATTATTTATTTATTTTGTTTTATAATTTTAAAATGCATATAAACATTTTCGGAACCGACAGGATTTGAACCTGCGACTCTCGGGCAATCGCGGCCTGAGCGCTTTCACCAATTAAGCTACGGCTCTCCTACCGTCGCTGCCGAAAATTAGTATATGCCTTTCACATCAGTCTTATAGCGACTGTAGCGTCATAAAATTGATAATTCCTCCAAGTGTAGGTAAAAACACTAATAAAAATTTTTTTTTTGTATTTTATTTTTATACTATGACACTACACACATCGCCACACGAACCGAAAGTCAGCATAGATTGTGTTATGTGTACTTAGATAACTGATGAATATTTTTATGTATAATATGCATAAACACATATAATATACAGATTTATGCCCCATACCACACTGTAAAACATTTATGTTTATTACACAAATATTTTCCAGTTATGGGAATCGAACCCATAGCCATAACTAAGCAGGGTTGCTAACTAGTGCGCCAATCGGCTGTCATAGTCGGCTGTTTATACCCCCCCCCCCCCTTTTACCCCCCCTTTTATCTTGACTGCCTTGTTGGTCTAGTGCCCATCATGTTTAACTACAGACCCAGAAGAGGTCCTGGGCTCGAATACCGAGCCGAGCAAAAAATTGGTTGGCCTTGTGTATTTTAAGAGTTTTGAGTGCCAGCCAGGAGTTAGGAAGTTCATGGTGACAAGAGCATGGACATGGTACCTTTGGAGAGCATGCTAGCCGGTCGTTCATTTTAATAGTCGTTTAAGCCCACCAACCCATATTGGAGCAACATGGTGGGTTTATGCTCTTAAGCCGTCTATGACAAACGAGGCCTATGCCCAGCAGTTAGATGTTAATTGGCATTAAACTGCGGATTATGTTGGGCATAGGCCTCCTCGCTCATAGTATCGATGGATTTAAGGTTCAGGCAATTTAAGCTACTCAAATAGGGGATAGCTGACTTTAACGTTTTTAATTATATCACGTTACGTTATTAACGTTCTCTTCTCAGTACTGCAGTGGTTATTGTAGTTTTTACTAAAATGTCTTGTTATAACTCGGAAGGCAGATTCTATCAAGAAGAATACGCAAAGGAACTTTGCAGTAATTTTATCATGTGGAAGATTACAGCGTTTTATAACAACCTTGATATTAAGAGATTCATCAATTGAGTAACCTACGTAACGTAATAAATAAATGCTTAGTCAAAACATATCTTATTGGTAGATCCAAAATTCTCTTTAAAAACATGTAATGGCGTAGCAAACGTGTATACTCAACACCACAAAACACGTCTCTACCTTTGCAGATATTTTATTTTTATTTATTTAGTAGCTTTTCAAGGGAAACAAACAGTATAATTATACATAAAAGTAATGCCGCATTTTTGTATCACATAGACCAATAAAGTTTCCACAACTTGGTTATACATATAACACGATAACATTAACCACAATTGCTTAGGAGTAAGTACCTAGCAAGAAATTATTATACAAAAAAAAGAAAAAATAATAATAATGTAAGTAAAACAAAAATGAAAAACAAAAACTTTAAAGCTATAGTACTTATTTTGTCAAAATAAATTTTCTAAACTTGCCAATTTTGACATGAAAAATGTCCGTCTCACAATATTTTTTGTTAAAAGCATTGCACGCACGAGATAAAAAGTTTTTTGCCGAATACCTTGTCTTCCATCTAGCCCACGCAAAGGGAGGTTTACGCCTTGCATTTAACCTACGGCATGCAAAATCGATATTACTTAGAAGAAGTGGGGAGTCAACTAAATTATGTATTATTTTATATAACAACATTTGATCTCTTAAATCGCTCTAACTAAATATCTCTAACTTATGCTCGATAGACTGATAGTATCCGCTTTTTGTTTATAAAGAATGAAAATCTGGACTACTGGATCAATAATGAAAGTGCTGTATGCTGAAGCAAGACTGTCTATGGCTGATAGATATTCACATCCAAAGTGCTTTGCCCAAGTAAATTACGTAACAATAATAGCACTAACATTTGTAGGAGGTTAAATCAACTCGGTAGTTTTAATAAGTGGAACTAACCCTCTGAGTTTACACTTACGATCAAAGAACGACAGTTCACTTTATCGAGGAGAACTCTTAACACTTCCGTGACACGTTTAACTCGTCTAACGTGGTTGAGTTGCATCCGTTCAAAGAAAGTATCAAGGATTTTACACATCAACTAGTCTCTCACATTTTATAGGTAGTAAATATACGTCATACGTTATAGCTATTTATGCAACTGGTACGTCATTATCATCATCATCATCTACCTGTTACCGGCCTTCTACAAGGATCCGGTCTTCTCTGAGAATAATAAGGGTTTAGACCTTAGTCCACTACACTGGCCTAGTGCTAATACGTAAACTTCCTTTTAAAACACATATTGGTTGGGTAAATCTGAAATAATTAATTGTCTGAAAGTCTTTAAGCATAAAATCGCAAGATATTTTATTTCGTGAAGTGTTCTTCACCAAATAAAATATCTTGCGACGGGCCGTAAAGAATCTTATCTTCCTCAAGAGCTACTAATGATTTACGGCGATAGCTAATAAAATTTCTAAGACAATCTTATCTCTGGAATTAATTTGTACATTAAAACATTCATTATTCAAACACAGTGATCGCTGCCATTAAACGGGGTTTATGGGTTTTCGTATATTGTCTTTGATGGCATTATGCCGGATTTGTGGTTTTATAGAATGTGATCAGTTTCGGAGTTTAATAATAAGTAGTCAGTAGCTTGCATATAGGGTATGCACAGGGTATGCAGATTGTATAAATTGATAAAAATTTCCAGTACGATTTATAAATAACTTAAGGAGAGTAAGAGTAGTAGGAGTAATATTTATTAAAGAGTAAGAGTTAAAAAAGCCTAACCTTAAGTTTTTATAAATAATACTGGATTAATATAACTCATTTTATATCATCTGCATACCCTTCGCACACCCTCGCCACGCCACTGTAAGTAGTAGTAGATCTTTTTGTGACGTTATTTCTGCTGTCAAGTAGCATTGTCGCAATGTCGACAAACATAACGGGGAAGTACTACACCAAGCTTATTTTTGCCACTATGAAGCGTTGTGTTCCGGCCTCAAGGACGTTATTGTCGGTTTCATTACAGGCACATGAGCCTCAACACGCCTTCAGGTCAATGGACACGTGGCAGGCGCAGGAGGTGTTCCTTGCATGCTCTGCGCATTGTCGCTCTGTTTATAAACGACGACTTTTCCAATTCAGGTTGGAATAATCCTCAAAAGTTAAAAACATCCTTACTAATAATATAAATGCAATAGTGTGTTCGCTCAGAAGCGGTAGTAGTTCATTTGGTAGGACTATGACTTCACTACGCACCTCTAACTTTTCTACGAGTAAGTTATGTGCCTTAAGAAATTAAAATATATCTTGCTTCAACGGTGAAGGAAAACATCGTGAGGGAACCGAATGCCTGAGAGTTCTCTATAAAGTTCTCAAGGGAGTGTGGAGGACCAGTCCACACTGGGCCAGCGTGGTGGCGCCTTAAAGGGTTAACCCTTTACATTGTGGTAGGAGACCTGCCTGCCTGTGTGCTGTGTGCTGTGTGTGTGTGTGTGTGTGATGATGATAGTGTGTTTGTTCTTTAGTTTTTCCTTGCTTGTCACCCTAACTGAGCCACTAATTAACTTGATATTCGCTATAGATTTTGTTTAAAGTATGGAGAGTATCGTAGTCTACTTTATATCCCTGGAAAACAAGCGTTTCGTGCATGCATGCATTTGATAGACAGACAGACAGCCAAAAATTAAACAAAAATCTGTTTTGGACTCAGTATCGATTATAAAGCATACACCGGGCAAAGTTTTCAAAATATTTATTTATTTATTTATTTATTATTTATGTACCATAAATTGTGATTGTGAACATAAGATACATGAAGTGTACAAAGGAAAGCTTATCTCTATAAGAGATCTCATCCAGCTACCCCAGGATGTGAGTAAGATGATTTAATATATATTAAATGTACAGAAATCTTCCAGTTACAGATTTATTATAAGTATAGATTATCGTACCCGTTATCACTTAGTTAGCTAGTTCTAATTATTCCCATTATTGCAATAATGCACTAAGTGTTAAGCTACATTCTATATTCGGGTTCCAGTGGGTACGTACCCTTACGAAATACAAAAAATGTAAAGCTTTTGTTGCCACGAGGCTGTGATACATGATATGTTTCCATATAATCCCGTTTTATCAAAATCCAGTCACGCATTAAAGCGCCAGCCACGCTTTCTCTTTATAACAAAAACCGAACGTCACGTACAGTTTTGTCGTCGACCACATACTGACCGGATTCTTTATTATTTTCCACTCTCGCACAATATCGGGCTTCAAAAGGCTTTTGTTTATGAATTCAGCCGGGGTATTGCTTCCAGTATAATATATTCCCAGCAATCGGGAAGGTTTCGATAAATATGTATGCCCGGGGACACGGCGTCACCTGGGAACGTGATATAATTGCAACGGATACAATAATATTTATTTTGATTAAATTCGTTTGTACGGTATAACTATTGCGTTTATATTGCATCACTTTGCCTTAGTTTAAGAGTTAATTGTGTTTAGCGCATCTTAAATGGACGTGGGCCGGACCTGTAGCTCGGAAGGAGAACTCTTGGTGCTAATGTCTCCTCGAATGGATGCCAAAGGTAGAAAAGTGCCCTCAAGGCAACTAAAAATTCGCTGGAAGGACGACGTGACGTAGGTCGCGAAAAGTGGAAGATGTTGAAGGAGGCCTACACCAATTTGATCGAAAAAGGCTGAAAAAGAAGAAGAAGAAGAATTCTGTTCATAGGCTAAACTAGAACTACCGATTTATTTACCCACGGTAAATGAATCGTTTCGTTTCTCTGTAAGGGCCTGAAGTAAAGACGATATTTGTGTAAAAATACGAATGTTCCTGTAAACCACCTTGGGAACGATATTCAAAAGAAAGTCCGCGCCATCATATGACTATCTTTTTTTGACTCATATACGGACGAAGTCGCGAGGGACCGTATAGATTAACACCCAGACACTGTTATTCATCATCAAATTAATGTTTATCACACACACTTTCCAGTTGTGGGAATCGAAACCACAACCTTGAACTGAGTATATGGACCGCCAATCGGAGTCCTTTATTTTCTGTACTTAATAATTGACGGACCAAGCAGATGTTCCACCTGATGATAAGTGGAAAACCATCGTCTATAGACAGAGCAACACTTCGCAGGGCATGCAAGCAACACATCCTGCAAAGTGTTGTTCTGTGTCCATTAACCTGAGGCGTAGGTGTTGATCCTAGTTTGCCTATACACCGGCCACACGCCCTTCATGCCTGAACACAGCATTGCGACAATGCTGCTTAGCGGCAGATATGAGCATGGTGGTAGTACTTCTGCAGATCAGCTCTACTACTGTGATACTGTGATAATGGTTTCAATATAAACTACCAGGCTATCATATCTCAAAGGAGATATGAGCATGGTGGTAGTACTTCTCCAGACCAGTTCTGTCGCTAACAGCTGTACTACTGTGATACTGTGATAATGGTTTCAATATAAACTACCAAGCTATCATATCTCAAAGGAGCAAACATATATCATATCTCAAAAAAGATATGAGCATGGTGGTAGTACTTCTCCAGACGAGCTCTGTTACAAACAGCTCTACTACTGTGATACTGTGATAATGGTTTCAATATAAACTACTAGGCTATCATATCTCAAAGGAGCAAACGTGTTTGAACAAAGCAACGTTTTACACGATTTTAGTATTCTCAGTTAATGAACACTAACACGTTAAAGTAGAGTAATATTAGCGAACTGGTAGGACAATGAAATGAATATGCGATTTAATAACGAATGAAATGAAATAAAATAAAACGCGCTCACTGGTACGAATGGCTGCGGAATTTACCTGAAATAGAAAATTAAAATATTAAAGTCATGCTTTAGGTAGAATTTTATGAAATAGCTTTACACTTACGTATATAATATCAATACTAAAAAATTTAAAGAAAGTAACTAAAAATTTAAAACTTAACTTATATTTTTTTTACACCGGACGCAAAAACGACGGTTTTGTTTTAAGTTTGACGTGTATGTGTGTATGTCTATGGCATCGCATTTTCCGATCTTGTTTCTGTATTTTTATCTGAAATGTGAATTAGTCGGGCCGCCGCCTGAAAATGGCGGATTTCATATTATTTCACAGCTCAATATGGGTATCGAATCAAAGGGCTTGACTGGTAGAATAAAGTCGAGCGTTGTTTAAATTTTTAATTTTTATACGTAATAATAAGGTGCTAATTCTATGTGTAAATGTAAAACATATGTTACCTTATTTTCATTCTGTTATATTTTATTAACTTTACAAATTCTATATTTTCTTTTATTTCACACATCAAATTAGAATAATAAAAGCAAGATTTCTTTGGTGGGAAGCTTCGGCCGTGCGTAGTTACCACCCTACCAATGACCGCAAAGCGATTAACCGGTACGATGTCGCGTAGAAACTGATTAGGGCACAAATATCTGCCACAGATTATCCCGTAAGCATCTTAGACTGCATCATCACGTTCCAACTGGTGGTAAGAATTGCAGTCAAGGGCTAACTTGTAGGGGAAAAAATATTTAAAAAAATCTCGTCTCAATATCCCGTTACTAAAACCAACGATTCCATCGTATCTCTTTTTTTAGATTAAATAAAAAAATAACTGCTAGGTGTGTGTGTTGAAAAATGTGGAAATGTTCATATTTCATGTTTATTCTTTAAAATAATTGTTTTATAAATTTAACCTAAAATAAACTATTTATATCTAAATAAAATCTAAAACGTCCTCGAAACCACCGCAGCGAGGCACAGTTCCTAAGATGCTGGCAGCATTGCCCCTTTGGATGGCCAAACTAATTCGTTGGCAAATGTAACTGCCCGCTCTAGGATCACCCGTAGACTCGATAACCCTTTTCGATAATTCTTTGAAAAGGGCTCTTGCCTCCGGACCCCACGGTCCCAAAGTCTCAAGACAGATTTGAACATTTCGTTTCTCTTTATTTCCGCATATCGGAGTCGTAAAAAAAAGAATCATCATCATCACATTTATTTGATTTTCTGAAAATTCGCTTTCCCTTGCATTCCCGCACTCTTAAAAAAACGTCAACATTACAATTATAATCAGATTATACTAACTCACGGAATGTACCAGTACAAAGAGAAAATGTTAACGTTTGGAAAGATTTTACGCAGCTGTATTTACGGTACTCAATCAAATATCCCAATGGGATTTGGTGTACACACTACACGTATATGACATAAACACAAGCATATATTCTTTATCCCGGAAAAATATTTTTTGTCACGCGGGAAAACAGAAGTTCCAATCTCCCTCCAACACAAAAATATCTGTAAGTAAAAAAATCCCGCCAATATTTTTGTTCACACTTTAAAAACATTTTTCGCATAAAATTCCTGAAGGACTCATTTGGAAAGGTCTTTGCATTTAAGCGACGAAATTGGCCCTCCCTTTTTATTTCATACAATTTAAACGTATGAACCGCGGGGGCGACAAAGCCATAATTGTGTCTGCACCACGCTGGGGGTGAATAGATTTTCATACCAGACGGTGTATGAAAAATTTTAGCCAAGTTTGACTTGATTTCTCGTGCAATGGGTTTCGTACTTATTGATACTTCATCGTGCTAAAGTGTTTCTTATATCATCATTATTCTTATCCTTTTAATGTAAAGACCTCCTCTTTTATAAGAGAAATGGTTTTAGAGCCTATGTTATCGGTATTGACGGCTATTTTCACAAATTGATAATACCTTAAATTGTCATTTGGATCATAAGGTGCTCCCACAGCGAGTGATTGGACAATACCATTTTCTGAACTAAATAATAATATCCCTATAACAGAAGCTATTAAAAAGGCCGTGGATAGAATCGTCCTCTATTTCCATTCCAGATTTCATCCTATTCTATCCTCTGGCTGGAATAGGATGGCATGAAATCTGGCTGTAATAAAAAACTCTGGAAGGAACTTGAATTCGGACACGATCATTAATGAAGTAAACGACTAGAAGAACTTCGCGTGTGCCGAATTACTAACTATCTCCTCTCGTATGATAAGAAAAGCAAAATATTTCTTGTTTCACCTCTTGAACCCCAAAAATTTATATAAATATTCAGTTCAAAATTCTCATTTGTATGCAGCAGCCATTGTCTACGCAAGGAGTTTATTCCGTGGCGAATAATAATACATGTAATTACGAGTTCGCGTTCGAAACACTTTGGCATAATTTGGTTATAAATTGCTCCTGTTTTGCGATTATGGGTATAAACATTGCATTCACGAATTGCTAGTCTATACAATATTGGCAATTTGTCAATGTAATGTGATTTAGTATTAGTCATTTGAATTATGGGAACAGAATGCTGAACTGCCGAACTGATAATGAAGGCATACCTTTTAAAATAACGGTGTTCTAGTTGATCCCCGTGTGTGGTTAGGGCTTCGCCCTATTTTGGGGAGGCTGAATTCGACCCCTGGCAAGAACCTCTAGCTTTTCGGAGCTATGTGCATATCATCTTCAGACAGACATCTTTCAAATGAATGACGTAAACATGGTACATCCACTATTGGTAAACTTGAGCCAACTCAGAGTTTGTTTCAAAAAACCAACAGACTGAAGTGGCTTTGGAGATTCCAGTGTAACTATATACTGCAAGCATTATGCAGTCACCTACAAGTACTTAAGAACACGGGCGTACACCCTAGTTTCCCAATTATAATGCTGCGACACCGAATACGTAGTCTTGTTTACTAAAGACAGTCTGAACTAGTTTGGAAAACAAGTTCACTGTGTTAGTACCTACAGAAAAAACATAGTTCTAGTAGAGTTCTTCTTAGAAGTTCTTTTGCAATGAGCTTAAGTTAAACGTACTGAACACATACAAATAAATGTATTGATATATTTATTGATTTTAATTTGGTTAAATATAAATAAGTAAACAAATAAATTTCATTTAGCCATGAATTTTATATATATATTTTAATACTAGTTTATCTCTACGAAAACGAACAGAAAATAGGATTATGTTTCTTCTTCTTTGAAATGAAATTCGTTCAACATTAAAAAATATTAAATAATTTCAAGTATACATTTATTTTTAATGTCTCAACTCTCTGAAATCAACGAAATCAACACGAAAAATAACTCACTTAGAAGCAGTAACATAATAAGTTTATAAAAACATTCGAGTATAAATTTATTGTTATTGAAACGTGTTTTTTGCAAAAATGTCCTCGCAAACATTTTCAAAATTTCCATTTCTCGAACTGACATTAACATGAAGGGTAAATGGCGGCACCTAGGCGCTTTATATAACTCTTATTTCAATTAAAATAAGAGTGATATTTCAGCAAAAGTGTCGGTCTCTGTGGCCAACCATATCATGAATTATGCAACCGTCCTCCCCGAAGCGAAACACTCTGATTAAAGGTGCTCTGCGCCCTTGCGTTTATTACTTGGCAACGTAGGTCCCAAATATATGTATTGGATTTTCACCTTTAACATTTATAAGGTAAAAGTTACGTAAGGTTGAATTTAGTATGCACCCGCACCCCTCCTGTTTGAGTATGAATAAAACTCTATTTATTCTTATGATTGGAACTACACTCAGATTCCTTTTAAATGCAATTGACTTGAAAAAAAATCTATAGGTTTAAAGGATTCGTTAAGCTTTGTAGACGGAAATAAGGGGAATGGTAAATTTATTTCAACCTTAATATGCCTGAAATAATATGATTAGTTTATAATATATTTATAAGTGACAGACCAAGTAGATGGCTCACCAAAAGTGATGCTCTGTCTTCATCAACATGCCGTAAGCCGTTTGCGACAGTTATTACACCAGTAACCACACCCTTTAAACCAGACACAGCACAGGCGGCAGAAATTAGAATAGCGGTTGTATTTCCCCGGATGAGCTCTGTCACACAAAAGTTCTACTACGTGATCATTCTCAGCCTTTTTCAGTACCTCTGCTGGACACAGTCTATCGCCAATATACTTGCGATAGATTGACATCGAGCCACCACGGACTTCTGCTCAAAAGGAGGTTAAAGGGCTTTACCGATCACTATCGTTTACTTGCCTTTTGACGGCGATTTGATTAGCGCAGTGGGCAGCGAGCCTGCTTTATGAGTCCAAGACCGCGGTTTCGACTCCCACAACTGGAAAATGTTTGTGTGATGAACATAAATTTTTATTAGTGTCTGAGTGTTATCAGTAGCTATATTATAAGTATTTATGTATATTATTCATAAGAATATTCATCAGTCATCTAAGTACTCAGAACACAAGCTACGCTTACTTCGGGGCTAGATGGCGATGTGTGTTTTGTCGTAGTATATTTATTTATATTTATTTTAAAGTACGGTGTATAACATCGCTTGCTGAACTATTTCCATTGATGCACATTTATTTCTTGACAGTAAACCCTAATAGTTTTAAAACTTTTGCTCAATCCGAGAATCAAACCCTGACCCATGTGATCCGAAGTATAGCATGCTAATCATTAGACTCACAAATCTGTAACCTAAATAATAAAACACCCGAACTTAAACATAATCCACTCTTTATATTCGATTCTCTTTATATCGTAACGCCTGTATTTGAATGTTCGGCAAAAGGGATTTGGGGTTCATTTCGATTTTAAGGTGGGCTTAAAGGCTTTCGCCTCTATCAGAAAAGAATACGCGTTTGACAAATAAGGGTGTGCTTATTTTAAGCGTAAAATCCGGGCATTTCCCGCGAGCTGGGTTAAGTCGTCCAATTTTGTATCATCCGGGTTCCTCAAGACCGACATAAACCTTCGACCCTAATAGACCTAAGTGTAACATAAAATTATATTTGATAACCGACCGCTTCTTGATCTTGAACGTCTTAAATAATTTTTCTCTTATAAAAAAAAGTGACTACACTGTAGTACATTCATTCCTTCGATCAAATATAAAGTAAGTACTTGATTATTTTTGATGTTACACAACTATTGGCGGAGGATAAACCTGATGACAGGCCGTGGCGGAGGTGCCCCAAGCTATATTGATTTTTTTTATTTAATAATAAAAATGAATATTAATTTTGTAATAAACAGTCATTATTAACCTACTAACAAAAATAAGAGGTTATCAATTCAGTTATTTTTTTTTCATTTGTGGAACTAATTTGTAATGCTTTATCTTTTCAGTATGCAATATCTGATTCCTGTCGAATCTGTTCATATGACTTATAGAAAACAATTTTGATGTTTCACATCTGCAGGCGTCCCGTGACGGCTCACATATTTAAAAAAAAAATAAGATTAATACGTAGTCCCATACAAAATCTAGCAGTTCAAGTGTTTTTTTATTCCACTGCAAGTTAGCCCTACTGCATTCACATCTGGTGGCTAGTTATGATGCAGTCTAAGATGGTTACGGGCTATCAGTATGTGATGTATATTTAACCCATACCTACTCCTAATCGGTTTTAACGAGACGTCGTACTAGAACGCTAAAGTCGCTTGGCGGTACTTATTTTTTTCCTTAGTGAATATTCCATCACTTTTATTCACTTTTATTGCATAATTTTAAATTGCAAGAAAATATTGGCTTTTTCAGTAGCAAATACCTTTTCAGTGAAATCTTATTATAAATATAACCAGCACATAAAAGTGTGTTTTGACATCAGGTTGGTTTCTCAACGGCGGATTCACTCATTTACTTCCGATTATCAACAAAATTGTCGTAACATTATATAAGCTGTTTCCGGATTTCACGGCTATGGTACTGGCTCAGTTAGAACGCGTTAACCTGAATGAGAGAGATTTACGGTACTTAAACATTGCAAGAACTTACGGCATCAAACCATAATAAATCCCTTAGCGGTTCCGCTTAATATTACCGCATTTTTTTTTTAATTCATGGGGTTAAACCTTTGAAACAAATAAGCATATACTATTAAGAAAATAAAAAAATAATGTTTACCTAAAGAAATAACGACCAACAAAGATTGTACCTATAGTTCTTTTAAAATAAACCCAATAATTTTTTTCTGAAATTTTAACGTTAGGTGTCAGTCTTATACAGTATATGACAGTATATGTTTGTAATAAAAGTCGAGAGTGCTATGACCTAAGCAACACTATATCAAGCACCATAAGACATAACATTGAAAATTTAAAAGGATTAATTAAATTCAACGATTAAAAAAGGGGGTAAGGAGGAGACTATTACCAGCCAGACTCCCCAACCCAACCTCACCTGCCCTTTAAATTACAATATCAATATCCCATGACATGCTTGTAGTCATAAAAGTCGGGGAAGTTTTGACCTGATCAAAAGTATAACAAGCTACATTTAAAATACGTAACCTTGAAAACTTTGCAGGATTCCTTGAATTAACTTCAAAATCAGGTATCCACGACAAACTTGTAGTCGCCGAAAGTGCTTTGGCCTGACCAAAAGCACAGCAACCTACACTTAAAAAACTCCATTAAACAAAACTTAAAAGGATTATATTCAACGCTTTAAAAAAATCCACCTCTTTACGGAAATATAAAATGGTAGGTTCGTTTTTAAATCAC
Source organism: Pararge aegeria (assembly GCF_905163445.1). NCBI lineage: Eukaryota > Metazoa > Arthropoda > Insecta > Lepidoptera > Nymphalidae > Pararge > Pararge aegeria. The sequence continues at coordinate 4,836,207 of NC_053189.1, forward strand.
CAATATAATAGAGTGTTGAAGGCTCTCGTGAAACGACTTGCTCGAAGACGATTAATAAAGTTGTTATTATTCTTTATTACGGGGCAATTTGTGAGAAAGCTTTCTATAAATTGGGCCGGCTCTTTTGAGGGCGACTTTTAGAAGAGGCTCTTTATTGTTTTTTTCTGGAGAGCTTACTCGTTTCCGGTGAAAAATTTGAAGGAAATTTGTTTTATAATCATCCAGTGCATGTAACGCGGGGGTTGAAATCTGATATAATAATACCTCATGTCTTGAGAGGGTTGAAAATATATTATTAAATATTTAACATATTCAAGCCATCAAATAAATAATACCTACCTAATTTTAATCATAAGATTAAACGTTGGCGTGTTTTGAATTTTTTGCAGACTATCTGAGGAGGTTTGACCTCGGTTTTCAAAACTCAAAACGAAGAAAAATAAACGACTCCTTATTTACATGGAATACATTACATTACTTCGTATAAGAACGCGTGGAAAAAGTTACGCTAATACAAACACACCCCAAAAATATAAATTCCTGTGTTAAGATTATGATACAATATTTTTATTTTATTGTATAAATATAGTTATATATTCTAGTTTTTGTGTCACAATAAACCCATAACTTAAACTCCTTAAACTAGACACTAGGAAAAGAACGTGCATAAACTACCTGTTACCACGCTAAGAACTGATAGGTCTCGAAATTTCCAAATACGCGGTCAAAAATATAAACAGTAATGAAGTTGATGACTGCTATGATATACAATTCTTGTTCATTGGCTAAATTTAAATAAAGTATCACTTATTCTTATAATCGCTTATGTCAAAGGGAATGGGATCTTAATAAATCTTTCTTCTACGGCACTCGTGCGAAGGGATAAATAAATCCCTTGTAGCTAAGCCTTTTATTTTTAAAAGTTGAAAGCAGATGTTGTGAATTTATTGCACGTTTCTTTTTTATTTATTTTTATTTCACTACAAGTTGGCCCTTGGCTGCAATCTCACTTGGTGGCAAGTGATGATGCAGTCTAAGACAATAGCGGGTTAACCTGTTAAGGAGTATGGGTGTCATAAAACCTAAACCTAATAGGTTAATACGGGGCATCGCACCGGACCACCAAATCGCATAAATATCGGTAGGGTGGTGACTCCCGACCTGGCCCGACCAGAGAAAGTTCAGAAATTATAAATTCCCAAATTGCCCCTGCCGGTAATCGAATCCGAGACCCCTACTTATATTCACAACGCTCACCGTTGCGCCATCAGGGAGGTCGTCTCTCAAAAAACAAATCCGAATTACTTATAAGAGTACACAACTTAAACGTATGCTTTAAAAACAAACACAAATAAGGACGAAGTCGCGGGAAGGTGGAACAGCTAGTACATCAAGCTAGTAGCAATACATTAGGATTTTATGATTAGTGAGGGGGGTAATCAATATAGAAATATATTTGCATTTACAGCAACGTTTCTGAGAATAGCCTGGGAGAAAGGACAGGCAAAATAGTGATCCTAAAAACATTTCATTTATCCACTATAGTTTGGAACGCTAAAAAGGTGAACATTAGCCTAACTAATTACCTTACAACAATAGTTGCGTGATTAAGTAAAGCAAACGATACAGAAAGGCTTCGCTACTGTAGCATGAGGTTCACGATCTTTACAATTGCAACGTCTCGAATGCAACAATGCATCGCTTGTAAGCCTACTCGGGGATTTGTACCCTTCCAAACAATAGAACGTCAAATGTGTGATACAAGTCCATAGGAGTAAGCGGAAAACCGCAGGAATCTCGCATTAAATATTTGATATCAATTATAAATGGTCATCATCATCAATGTACAATCTTTGCGTTATGTATGTCTGTAACTTAGGTTCTTTGACGAATCTCCTCATTCGTGATTTGATCACGTATAGATACAAGTGCTACTGGTTTTTTTTACACGCTTTAATTAACTTATATTATAGTAATCGGAACTGTAACAAATTTTAGATTAACGAAGAATTGACTTCGTTTATAATATAACAATAATAATACTCTTTATTTACAGACATCATTATAATTAAAAACTAGCTTTCGTTAAATAAATACCTAACCTTGTTAGTCTGTTAACCGCCCCATATCGGGATATGTAAACATTAATTGGTACAAAAAACTGCCATTACTGTGAAGCGTATTAAAAAATCTATTGATTAACGAAACCAACGAACGACGAACCAACGATGTGGTTCGTTAGTTAGTTTTACTAAGTTCGTTTGTAGACGTAGTATAACACAGAGGTAACCCATGTCATCAAAGATCGGACCGGAACCGATCGGGAAATAGCAGAGAGGTATAGCTATATAGGAGTATAGCTAAAAATAAGGGTCAATCTAGATATGACAGCTAGTCATACATTTATAAAGATAAAAATTACGAAAGTAAAATATTAAATCAATGGATAAAAGTATGAATTACTAAAATATTTTATAATTAATAGAGATAAGTTACTTGTAGCAGTGGGTATTGTAATATAACAAACTATTAAAAAAGTTACTGTCCTCACTATTCATATTATAAATAAATATTTTTTTTACTACGACAATACACATAATATTGCCATCTAGTCCCAAAGTAAGCGTAGCTCGGGTTATGGGTACTAAGAAAACTGATGAATATTTTTATGAATAATATACTTAAAAACTTATAACATAAAGAAAAACACATTTTCATCACACAAACATTGTCCAGTTGTGTGTAAATATTTACATGCTACTAAGTGGAACACCTACAAAATAAATATAAAAATAACACAAAACCTTTTTTCTTTATCTCTAGTTATCGCTGTTTCTGATCAATTGAACCATGATCTAAGCCCTACACAAGAATTTAGGTTAGGTCCATACGTGTAGGGATTTTTCCAATACATTGGTTTTTTTCACTTCACTAGTTTTGCTTTCTCTAGGGACGGATTACGTAACAACGTAATATTTTCTGAACAATTTAGGAAAATTGACACATTTACACACTGGATATCAGAAAGTACCGTATTAATTATAACATTCTTGAATATGTTCTATGAAAACCTCAATGGCATGAACTTTGTAATAATCAAGCCATTTTTTGAATGATTTCGAGTCTAAATAGTGTCCGAAGTTGATTAATTAACTTTTAGTACTATTAAGCCAGTTAGATTCCCCTTTTATGTCGCTTGCTCGTTTTGTGACCATCGAAAACGTGAACAAACCAGCCCTGCTTAAAATTTGCGTGCCTGCGTTTATTATTTTTATTTATTTATTTATTTCCAACTTACGACTAGTTTTACAGGAATTTTCCTAATGCACTAGCGTAGCTACTGATGCCTACCTACATACTAAACTTTATCAGTGTAGTATAATATGCTATTTAGTAAAACTATATTTACACACAAAAATAAATTCCCATATTTGGACTTAATTTACCTTTATTTATTTATTGAATTTCATTTTAATTCTTTTCAATGCTTGTTAAAAAAAAACACTATTAAAAATTTATTAAAAAAATCACCCACCCTTAGCTTGCGGGGCCTTTGAATGCCCAAACAACCGAGCTGCAGAGTGAGAAACCTCCTCACAATACGCGCCGTTTTAAGGACTACTGCCTTCTGTATCCAACCCTTGATTAAACAACCATGCGAAAGCTTCATAAGATGTTGGTCGAAGCTTTTCGCAAGAAGACCGTTGACTGAAACGACGATCGGTAAGAAAGGTTTGGACTTAATTATTATTAAACCTATATATCACGAGTTACTGCATGGCCTATAGGATCGGGAAAAAAGTCCTCTGGAGGCACAAAGTTGATTTTAATCAAACAAATTTAAAATTCATGACATTATAAAACTTTGTCTAACACCGTCGCTAATTAATTACCAAAAGTTCATAAACATACAGAGTAGTGTAAAGCTTTATTACTAATATAAACTTTACATGCTTGCCTGTTTTGCCAACAGTTTCACTTTATTGTAGCTTATTTCTAAAAGTGTAAGTTAGTTTATGTATATCATTAGCATCATATAGAAGCGGTGTTAGCGCATTGGGCAGGGTCTCGACTTAACTTTCGGAGGTCGAGTTCGAATCCCAACAGCACGCAGCTCTATCTTTTCTAGTTATGTGCGTTTTAGCAACTAAAATATCACTTGCTTCAACGGTGAAGGCAAACATCGAGAAGAAACCTGCATGCCTGGGAGTTCTACGTAATGTTCTCAAAAGTGTGTATAGTCCACCAATCCGCACTGGGTCAGCATGCTGGACTACGGGCTTAACCCCTTCTCATAGTTGGAGGAGATCCGAGCTCTGTAGTGGGTCCGCTAATGGGTTGATGTGATGATGATGAAGTTAGTTTATGGTAATGAAATAAATTCTATTCAGTTCGCTACTAAAACAAAATATTTTGTTTAGTTTTTTATTTATTTTTACTACACAAACTACTAAAATTATTATTTTTCGCCTCCTGAAACTCACATGAGTTTAAAGTAAACACTACCAATAGGTAGTTTAAACACTACCAAAAAAAAATGGTCAATTTCACAATCGAAAAAAAAAGATAGATTGACGGAAGAGTACCTTACCTAGGTTATAGATTAAAAGATATATACATAGATAAACTCTTTATATTTGTTTGCTGGGCACAGATCCGAAAAATTTTTGTCTATCTAGAGAGAAACATCTTTAGACTTTATAGCATTGACCTACCTACCTATTGATTTTTATCAGATAACCTAACAGTTTAGAATCCAGCACTGGAATAGGACGCAGGATTTTGTGATCTGTAGTTGAACATACCAATCACTCATCTCTCACAAGACAGAAACATGAAAACATATAAACTGTTAAATGATGTTGAAAAAGAGCAGTCTGCTTTGTTTCTTGCCGGCTCTTCTCGGTAGAATCTGCCTTCCAAACCAGTGTTAGAATCACTACAACATACTGACTTGACGTTTCAAAAGTGTTTATAAACTAGGCCTACTTGAAATAAATGAATTAAGAGTTTTTAACCCCACTGATTAAACAAATCTAAATTAAAACTCGAAACAAAATATTTTCATAGACGGCCTTAGATAACTGTCTGAAAGGTAGAGTAAGCATAAGCCTTCCAAAAAGATAAAAATAGCGTAACTGATGGACTTTTCTAGATTGAAACCAAAGCAATCTCAGATCATATTTGAATTTTTCAGTTTTCGAACAAATCCTTATTGATAAGTCGAATATGAAATATGTATAGCAGTGTTTGTTTGCATCCATGCAAGAAATAGACAAACGCTTTTGTTCTTCCAATTCTAAAATCCCCATTTCCTGGAAAATGAGAATTTCTTTCTTTTAAAATTGCAACGGATTCTATTTCGATAACAGCAGCATTCTTTTAATACGGGAAAAAAGGAAATGCAATTAAAATATTTTTACAATACATTTGTTCGTTCAATGGCGCTCACTGGCGCTTACGTTACCGTAGTATAAGAGTACACAATAACTATAATTGGTGCACACTCGGTTATACAAAATCCTTACAAAATTGGCAGGTGTAAAAATAAAGTTTGTTTAGTTTTAGAGATTTCTTACATCCTAATTGATACCAATGCCGGCAGTTTCTAGATAGAATATTACCGCAAAGTAGTATACTTTAGTTTAATACTGCTTAGTATATTGCAGTAGAATACTGTGCTGAAATTACTATTTAAGTTTTCATATTATGAAAATTAAGCTTAATTTTCACAATATATCATGGGATTCCGCAAAGTAAAGGCTGCTTCTATTCACAATTTAAGTCTTCAGTTCTTTGTGTTGAACGGTTTTATTTATTTATTCATAAGACACACCAGCAATTAATTGTAACTACATTCACGTTACGTTTTATATTAATACGGCGTGTTTGTTGATAGCCAAACTCTTGGCACTATCAAAACTCACGCCTATAAAGCAAACTCACGTCACACAGGTTTAAAATTAAAGCCCATATTTATTGGTTTATGGGTGTTTATCTGTATATTATACGTTTTTATGTGTATTATATTCATAAAAATATTCATCAGCTTTCTTTGTACCCATCACTCAATCTACGCTTATTTTCTAGATGGCGGCGACGTGTGTATTGTCGTAGTAGTATATTTATTATAAATTATTGTATAATTTATTATATATTTAATAAATATAATTCATCCTAAAAAGGTATTCTTAATATCGAAAATATACACATTCTTCATACATTTTATAATACACGCTGACCGATCATTAATTGCTTTGATCACTATCAATTGATAATGAGAAGTAAAAATGCGATTTAAGTTGTAATTTTAAAAGATCCTACCCCCGCTGAATAAGGCTATATAAAAATACAGTAAATACATTCCTCTCACGTTCGAAAGCACTTGACGAAGGACCTTCAAATCCAACCAAACTCATTGAAATATTTCAAACGCGTTCCTTAGGTAATTAAATAGTCAAAGACAAAATTCAAATCTACTCTTATTGAAATACCTACCTTATTACGTTAGAATTTAAGGTTGATACTTCAAAAGTGTATTGTATTTAACTCTAACAAAGTATGCAATAGAATTTGAACCTTATTGCATACGCTATGAAAACAAATGTTGGTCCATAATTGAGTCACCCAAACTACATCAAATAGCTGGAGCCTGGCGGAATATTGGCGAAGGTGGGGGCTTTGTGTCATAGCGTCAAGAATTCCTTAACAATCTGTTTTATCCTTTTTCCTAAAAAACATTCAGGAAGTTCATGATAAACAATATCTCTCAGGTAACAAACAGGTCATAAATAGGTTCAACTACGAGAAAGAGTTGAACCGCCGAATGTAACTTGGATGAGTGTCGTTCGAGAACCTCCAAGACAATATGTTCTCGTCAAAATACCTCAGTGCCTGAAAAACAAGGTCTTTGAACAGTGCGTGTTGCCAGTGATGACTTATGACCTTGAATCGTGGTCGCTAACTATGGGTCGCATTTAAAGGGACACTAAGCGGGTAATGCAGAGAGCTATGCTTTGAGTATCCTACGTTTCAAATTAGAAATGAGGACCCAGTTTCTGATATAGTTCAAAGAGTCGCGAAGCTAAAGTTTCAAGGTGCTGGAACGGCGACCTCGTACCGGTAAACGCAGCGTCGGTAGATCCCAACGAAGTGGACGGATGTGATCAAGCCAGTCGCAGGTAGCCGCTGGAAACATTCAACTCAGGAGCGTGAATTTTTCGAATTCCGTGATAAAGACCTAAGTCAAGCAGTGGACGTTAATCTGTTATAGTAATCATAATAAATAAAATTTAAGCTTCATTCTTCTAATAATAGAAAAGCGAATACGTTAGCGTTATTGTACACCACTTACTCAAATTTCGAATCCTTTAGTTATTTCCGCATCACAAGGACAAGAGATCCCGTTTAACATAGGGTCGTTCAAGGTTGAACCGGAAGCAAGCATCCACTTGGTTGATCCCTTAAAATATAGACCAATAGGCAAAAAGAGAAAGAAACAAGAGGCCTAATGCCTCTTGTTCCTTTTTGACAGAATGTTTGTGCCCCTAATTGAAGCCGCCGAAGTGAGATCACAAAAACACTGTTAACGATAGTGAACCATAACCACGAGCCTTCTCTGCCAAGAGTTTATTTTTTTATATCACTACAAGTCAGGATCAATCCTTAAAAACGTCAAAAATAAAATAAAATTTTAACGACTAAGAAAATAAAATCACATCTCTCCTTGGTTGCTTATAACTTTTCAACAAAATAAGTAAGAATCTGATTTGGTATTATACTTTTGAAATGAAATCATATCGTAACTCGATTTTCAGAATAAAATATAAATGCTTAAAAAAGCGCATCAAAATTTGACCTCTCGTTTTGTTGGAAAGTGGTGGAAACTAAAAAAACGTAAAAGCGCATCCCACTTCTGAGGCCTAATGCTACAGTCACGGGTAAAAGTGCTTCATTTATATTTTTCCTGGAAGCTTTTTATTATATTTTTTTATATTTTATTTTCACTCTTAGAAGAAATATTCAAATATTTGAAACCCCTCTTATTCCACGTGTTTCATCAAGGTTAAAGAATTATTCGTTCATTTTTGTAAAACACGTGGAATTTAATAATGAGATTTACGACCAAGAACATTTAAGCTGATTTTATAACGTTATTATATAATTTTTTTTGTTTGTTTTCTAAATAATTGTTGACAAAATGCGGGTTGATGCTAATGCAATAGAATATTTATTAACTAGCTGTTACCCACGTTCATCGTCCATGTTTAATACTGTGTTTTATAAAATCCCATGGGAACCTTTTGTTTTTCTGGAATAAAAAGTAGCCTTTGTTACTAAGGAGGAACCTTTCAACTAACTCTATGCCAAAAATCTGGTCAATCGGTAGCTTAGTTAGGTGAAGGAAGGACAAAAAACAAACATACTTTTTCATTTATAATATTGGTTAGAATAAGTATAACTGGTGTTTTTTCTAAACGTAAACAACAATTTTTATAAACTAAAATACTTGTAGCGTAAAATTCCTATACCAATTGTTTTTTAGTTTAAATTGACAATGAGAAGAAAACCGTCGCCTACAAACAGAGCAATACTTCCTTGTATGCCCTGCGGCATACAAGGAAGAGTTCCTACATCGTTCCGCCCTATAACTACACTAGCATCCACGACCGGAACACACCATTGCAAAAATGCCGCTTAGCGGTAGCAGATTCGAAATTCGTGTATGTGGTGTACATTTATAGTAGCATTTATATTATTAAAAGAATGAAACTTAGAGTTTATACATTATTATTAAAACATCAGATTAACGTCCAGCAGTGGACGTTAATCTGATGTTTTAATCATAATGTATTTAGGTCTTTATTTGGGAATTCAAAAAATTTACGCTCCTGTCGACTCGTTTTATCACATCCCTCCACTTCGTTGGGATCTACCGACGCTGCGTTTACCGGTGCGAGATCGCCGTTCCGTTCCTCCAAGTCGCGACGCTTTGAGCCATATCAGAAACTGGGTCCTCATTCCTAATTTGACACTTAGAGATACTCCAAGCATAGCTCTCTGTATCACCCGCTTAGTCCCTTTATATGCGATCCGTAGTTAACGACCACGATTCAAGGTCATAAGTCATCACTAGCAACTCGCACTGTTCGAAGACCTTGTTAAATAATCATGATGCCCCGGGCAAGCACTGTCACAAAAAGTTCTACTACTACTTCAAGAAGATCTATTGCTTCTAGTAGTTCTAGCGTAGTGATACCCAACAATATCGCAACGGGCTGGAATAATCGATATCGGATCGGACGATGCGAAACGTGTTAATACGAGTTAGTAAACATCGCGAAGTGAACAAACTACTTCTGTGGAGCAGTCTACAATGTTTGTGTTGATTGCTCGGCAAATACCAACTTTCATATTTCCATTAGCGTTCGCGAATGAGGACGTTTCCTATTAGACTGCCGGAGAAAAGGCTTTTCCGAACGGGAGAATTGCCAATAATTATCACTCAGGGCAGATGGTTTAGTGATCGCAGTAGTAGTAGCACAGAGGACGCTGCTGCCCGGTCACACACCCGTGGGAAGAGGAGGGTTGGAGACTGTATTCTGATCTGCCGTCACTACAAGGCAATGACTTATGTTACAATCCTAAATGCAAAAACCCCATTCTTTATAGTAAATTGAGGAATTATATTTAGATGCAGAATATTATAATTAAACATATAAGTATTACTACTTAAATAGATATTACCAAAATTTACTCTGTCAGCTCTCTTTGTGCTTGCGCTATAATTTTCTTAAATTAAAGCGTATCACGAAACTATTTAAGAGTCTAGACACAAAAAGATTTCTTCACAAAAGGCTTTTCTTCAAAAATAAACCCCACAAAGCGAGTGAAGCATCCAATGAAATGCAGCGAGTATTCCCAGCTCATAAAACGGAATGATATTCACCTAAAATAACATGTCTGCACCCAGCTTAATGTACCGTAATATTACCTCAACGATACACATTTTAGTATATGTTATGCTTTGTAATGCTAGTGTATTGAGACAGTACGATACATTGCGCAAAAAAACCAAAGTGGTAAATACAAACTAAAGAGCTATATTAAGTTAACTTTATCATAATATAACTATCTATGCTCTTTAGTGAATACATAGCACAGAAAACCAAATTGGTACATACAAACTAGGCATATTTATTGAGTTTAGGTAATTAGTTAACTATTTAATTAACTAAGTAATTTCACTTGCATTACATTACAAAATGCTAAAATGTATATTAGTAAGCTCAAAGAAATACAGTCTATATCGGACATCGATGAATTCGTATAAATTCAAATTCGCTAGGTGTTACCTACTCATGGCTCCTGCTCCAGTTTAATTTTTAAAAGTCAAAAAATGTAGTCTGTATTCTTCTTTATCAAAAAAATATACTAGGGTCGTGACACGAGAAGATTTCTTTAAAACAGGCTTTTCTTCAAAAATAAACAACACAAAGCGAGTAAACCATCCAATGATATGCAGTGAGTTCCCAGCTCATAAAACGAAATGATATTCACCTACAATAACATGTCTGCACCCGGCTTAATGTACCGTAATATTACCTAAACGATATACATTTTCGTATGTATAAAGGTTCTGCCACATGAGGTGAGTTCCTTTGTACTGTATGATACGATGAATGCATTACACAATAAAGCAAACCGGAATATACACGCAAGTGAGCTATTTATTAGCGAAGTATATCCAATGGCATGTACATCGTAGTGAGTATTATACGTAAAATTAGAAACTTAGAAAAAATTGCTTAAATTTTATTCAATAACCGTGCTCTGATCGTCGTATTTTGGTGAAGGTCTTATTCTAAACTGAATGCGAGAATATTTATTTTATCTAGCTGTTGAACAACACACAACAAAATATTGTTTAATTATCAGGATGCTAACTATTTTTATGCATAGTTTTAGCTTAACTTATCTTGTCAAACGTTCAAGCTGTTCATTTAAATCCCGGGGATCTTTTTTGAATGCAACTTTTTCAACCCCATAAGTAAATTTTACCGGATTTTTTTCCGGGATAAATACTTCGCACCATTTTCAGGATACACGCTACATTTGTGTCAAATTCAATAAAGATCATTTCACCAGTTATGCCGTACATACCAATAGACACATTTTTGTATTCATAATAGAAGTATTAAAATTCTACTTGATAAATAATATGTCGGTATAAGTCTTTCCAGTAAACGATGATCTTTGTTTAAGTCGTATGTTTTTGCTCGGTAATATTTGTCGAACTACCCGATTGTACGAACATTTTCTTTTAGCTGCATTATGTTATGCTTTATAGATTTTAGTTTATAGATTTATATGAACCTTCTATAGTGTACGCTGTACAACATGTTTTAGTTTTAAGTTTAATGTTTTCTCAATTAAGCTATTTTTTTGTAACTCTTTTGAGAAATAAAGACTTTTTTTAACCATAGTATGCATGCATTTCTTTTTGTTTACCGACGCTACGTTACGCTAGAATTCGCTCAGTCTGATAGCACCATTACAATTTCCAATATATATCTCCAAAGTTCGCTTAACCGATGCCAGCTTACCATTGCCAAATGTATATACAAGTGTGAATTTTTATTGTAGCATTCTTGTAAAGCCTTGGAGGGAGCTCGAATTTATTCCGCGATATCACGAGTAGGTTAACGGCTAGCTATATTTTCTTAGTGCCTACGTGCTGGAGTTTGATGTAAAATCTACTGCTGCCTCCTCTTTCACAGAGTTTATTTAATTACTAACTGACCCGGCGAACTTCGTACCGCGGATATTTTTTTTACGAATGTTATGTTTTAATACTTATTATCCTATTGCGGTCTAAGAATCCAAAAAATCAAATATCATAAAAATCGGTCTAGCCGTTCTTGAGTTATAAATGGTGTAACTACCACTACTTGCTTTTATATATATAGATTTGTTTGGTTAAGCAATTAAGTTTATCATTCAAATCCATTGAATGCATAATCTGAGAATAAAAAACTACTTTTTAATTGTATTTATTCCATATTCCATACTAAAGTAAACTAAAATTAAGTTAAGGAAAATAAAGTTTACTATCCATAACAATATTATAACCCTAAAGACCGCTACTTAGCGATAAGGCCGCCTTTGGTACCCTACTATTTGAAGAGCTTGTTTTAATAATAAAAAAAAATAACTGACCTGCCTTCACACCCTAAGTAAGCGACCAATCAAATTGTTTTTGTTTTAGAGTTAAAGACCGCAGAGTAACATAAGCAAATTTTTATGCCAGCAAAACAAATAAAATAACTAAAAGGCAGTGTTCAGTGTCTCTTGCCAAAAACTACTTTTAATATTCTGTGATAAACTATTATCCAAAAAACATTGTCTCTTACGTATACTAAGGTGGCTTTCGTAGAATAATGTAAACAAGCTCAGGTTGCAAGGAAATAAGATTGCCTGTCTACTAACAACATTCGGTGTTATATATGTTGTTCGAAGTTAGTACCTGGTTTTCCACACGAAAGTTTTACAAATAGGTACGTCTTTCTTTCGATACAAAATTGTAAAACAAGTGCGAGTAAGATACGTGTACTGAGAGTTCTGTACCGTAGAAAAAAACGTATAAATATTACTTACTCAACAATAAAAAAAAAATTGGCAGCATTCTTTAGCTAGGTAAGTTTGTTTCCTAAGCTTTTTACGGCTGACGCAAAAATGACTGGTAGCAATAAGTTTGACGTGTCTGTGTGCAAATGTGGGTCTGGTCTGTCTAAACCTGTTATGATGCCTATCTATACCTAATACACAATCTTTGCTATTTATACCCCATTTGTGATTAAAATTAACCAGAGGAGATGAAATCATTGATTTATGTATTATTTATTTATTTATTGGGTCTACCAGCGATTTAACATAAATAAAAATGTCATATATACTTTACACAGAGTATGCAAAACCATTTAAAGGTAAACACTACATGCTAATTTCGCTTATGAACTAACAATTTTCAAAGAGAATCAATAAAAACGAATAAAAAGAACAACAACAAAAGCCGAAACAGTTACAAACGGCAAAAACAAAATAATTATTATTATAAAACGTTTTGATTAAAATTAAAATTAAAATTAGAACTATGTTTAACTAATCTACATACTAAGAGATAATTATGAAAATTAAACAATGATTAAGAAATAGAAGTTACTAAAATATAAATATAAAGTAACAGAAATTATACTATTAAACTCGGGGTGACTGACTGATTAAGTTACTGATGATAACTTTACGAAAAGTGCTATTACATAACCGAGGGATAGTGGTTTGCACCGAAGACTGTTCTGGTGCGTGGCGGCACGATCGGCGTAATAGCAGCACGCGGATATCTATACGGTACTCTGAAATACATTTTACTCAGCAGTCTAATTTGTTTTATTAGAAGAAATACCTTCTATCGTAACTCATAAAAACTCAATTTTAGTTGTAGTAGAACTTTTTGTTACCGAATACTACCGCCATTCTTATCTCTGCAGCCAAGCAGTATTACTAAGTATTTGTTGTGGTCCTAAGGACGTGGTTGCCGGTATAATAACAGGCACATGAGCATAAAGAAGATAGCCTAGTCGGTAAGGCTTCGGCTTTCCTTTCGTAGAGACCAAGTTCAAGCCCCGGCACGCACCACTGAGTATTCGGAGTTATTTGCGTTTTTAATTTAAGCCATTTAAATATATTTTTTGTCAAATTAATTTAACATGACGCTTTGTCAATGCTATGTGCACTTGTAATTGACGTGCATATCAGTCCATGTATTTGTGTAATGTGCATGTTGTTAGGGCTCTCAATAAATAAATAAATGAATATCACTTGCTTTAATCGGTGAAGGAAAGCATCGTGAGGAAACCTGCATGCCTGAGGGTTCTCCATAATGTTCTTAACGGTGTGTTAAGTTTACCAATCCGTTAACTTAACACACCGTTCAAGTCAGGTTGATGTAACAGGACAGCACTTTGTAGTACATGTTGCCCTGCGAAATATTTCCCAGGCGTTGGTTTTCCACTTAACATCATTTGGTCATTTGGCTTGGTCCGTTAATTATCTGTTAACTAACACATAAAAATTATTAATCCATTATCGATTGAGAAATTAAAATAACCACGTTGGTAATTTAAAACTTACGAGGCCTTACGTTGTTTAAGTACGTAAGTAACCAAACACACTGTTTTCCACGAAAATCCGTAAATATTTCTAGTAGCTTCCGTTGGATTCAGGGCCGGCACGTAGTATTTTATGCAAACACCCCGAGGCTTGAAGCGAACATGATTACGTTTCTACTAACAACATTCCGCCCCACGTTTCCGTCTGTAAAAACACGTACGAACCTGTGTGAGTAAACAAATGAATCTTTGCAAACAAAGTTTCGGTGTTACGGGTCCTTTCGAGAATCAATCGGGTATGCAAACAGGGCCGGTGGAAGTTTGCATAGAACTTCTGTAATTTGTAGACAAAAACTAGCTTTACCAACTTATTTCTCTACAAAATATGTTTATTGAATTGTTGGACTTGTTGGACTCCTTTCCAGTGTTGATAATATATACTACGACAATGTGTGTATTGTCTAACCCCAAAGAAAGCGTAGCTTCAGTTAAGATGACTGATGAATATTTTTATGAATAATATACGTATATACTTATAATATATAGATAAACACCCACCCACACACATCACACAATCATTTTGCAGTTGCGGGAATCGAACCAACAGCCTTGGACTCAGAAAGCAGGGTCGCTGCTAACTGCGCAAATCGACCGTTGTAATATAAAATTCAATGGTGAGTTTTACACTATCGAACTGCAGGAAAGCAAATTTAATGCGAGCCAAGTCAATATATCATATAACTACCACGTCGATAAAAATAACTTAAAATGCAAAAAGAAAGAAACCTCGAACGAAAGAGTCTAAAGAAAACTACTTAGCAAGTTTAATCTTTAGTCAAATGTAGCTTAATATTTCCTCTCTCGTTTATTCTTGGGATGAAGCGACTAATAGTGGCACTGCCATTTTGAATGGAATGAAACAGTGGAATATCCACCTTTATTTTCCAGCGCCAAGAGGCATTTTTACTTTGCTTTGTTTTTTTCTTTGTATTGCGGCAAGGCCTCAGTTAACTTTTGTTAAGTGCTTAGCAGATACTTTGATATCTCAAACTGTTTATAGCGATGAAATATTGAAGAGTTGCATTAATTAGACTACCTTAAATATAAGTAAACATTTTTGAAATTATACCTACTTCTGTTAGCGCGTTAGGGAAAAATGATGACTGTAAATTTACGAAGCGCACAGTCACAAAAAATCGACACCATAAAGTTGCCTATAATCAACATTTTAGTTTTTTAAAAAAGGTTTTGGCAGTGTACACTTTCAATTGTCAAAGTCTGCGGGCTACCCACACAAAAATACACGCACGCACACATCCACGCACGCACCCACACACAACAAACAGACACGTTAAACTAATAGCACCCGTCGTTTTGCGTGGGGGTTTAAAAACACAACACTATCATTGAAAGTACCATTAATAGTCTCACCAGTCTGCCGAGATGATTCTAAAGGCGTTATATAACTGTGAGCTATCCAGCCACCTTTATTCCACAGAGCCAAGGGGCATGTTTAGCAACGGTTCGTCTCCCTTTGTAGAAATGCACGCCCGCTGTAAACAATACTCTTATTATGGCCGCTGGAGATCTGGCGCCGTTTCCCTTTTGATATTTTCTTCATAATAATATCGTTGCATTTGTTTAATGAGAGCTTGAAA
The DNA here is from genome assembly GCF_905163445.1 of Pararge aegeria. Classification (NCBI taxonomy): domain Eukaryota; kingdom Metazoa; phylum Arthropoda; class Insecta; order Lepidoptera; family Nymphalidae; genus Pararge; species Pararge aegeria. The sequence continues at coordinate 4,852,033 of NC_053189.1, forward strand.
ATAAAATTATTACTAGCAGTTTAGTAACTATTATGTTCATTGCCGTTATAGTGGCTCTTACGATACTGTTATCAGAACTTTATGTCGTCTCGGGTGCGGTGATGAGTCCTATAGTCCGATAGGGCAGAGGTCATTGGCAATTTAGGAGAATTAAATTTCAGAATTTACTAATAATATCTCAGTTGACTTCATAGCTTAGCCAGCCACTATGGAAATTTACTATTAAATCAGTTGCCAACCGAGATGAAATGAACTCAGGAGCTTAGGTTACAAAATGCAAAATATGGATTTAACAGGTTATTTCCACAGTGGCTAGCTGAACTTCGTGTCAACTGAGATACTCAATCGGCCAAGTGTTTTAGCGTTCCAGTACGATGCCACGTAGACACCCAAGTTTCGCTTTTCTTGGTCTAAAAGAAGTCTGGTGCATAGTTGCTCTTATAAACAATCATTAGGAAATCTACACGTCAAATAAAAACCTATGTCGTATAGAAGAAGGTGCTACTTTCCGGAATTCCATGATATATTATTAAATATTAAATTATAGCCAATTAAGCTTTATTTAAATAAAAAACCTATCCATTTTTTCTGACGACGGGCGTAAAATAAGTTACGGCATCAATTACATCATCTCTTCTGCACGGATTCAAATCAATAAATTTGTTTATGAAAATTTGATCATGGTTACATTTCATTAGCGTCGCTAAACAGTTATTACCCGTGAAACCATGGCATACCATTGAGCTATGTTTGATTAATTTATATTGGCTCATTCGCGTATTCATGGAGATTTTAATGGATGTATGAATTATTCCAACAATTTCGAATTTAATGGAATACCTTCAAAGTTGCTCGGTGTTTCGAGCGCTCGCGCTAAAGTGTAACTTTGGTGAACTAAAATCATAATGCATTAGATATGAATAAGCAAAGTGAATTTTGATGGCGTAATTTTGCATTGCGGCTTGCTGCCGACTTTACATAATATGTGCCTACATAGTTTATCATGCAACGTTTACATAACATGTTATACGACGTAATGTCAAAGATTTATAGTTAAGAGGTACGGTACGATACCGCTGGAAGTTGATTTTATAAGCGCACATTCACCTTTTAATATTACAACTTCTCTCAACAATCAGATAACATTTTATATCTTTGCAATGACAACAATAGCAATTCCCAACAAATTCGTTTTCTCCAAACTGCTGACAACATTTGTTTAAACCTTCAGCTTCTTATAAAATTGGGCTACTAAATGCAAACGCAACGTCACATACTTTTTACCATCTTAAACTGTTTCATCAGTAAACATCAGATAGGATCGCAGCCGAGAGCAATATCTGACAGCGATAAAAAAACAAGACAGGTCTGGCGTTTCAAATCTTTTCGCTTCTAAGAAATCTTCGGGGGAAAATACACAAACGCTGGCAATAATCTAGAGTGGTTCTGAAAAATACATGAATTTAATATGAAGATTATTCATCCCTGGAGAGAAAAATGCGTCTGCTCTAATACGCAAAAAGAAACAGCCAAAGATTACAGAAAAAGATGAACAGAGCTTTCAGCAAGCAAAATATATAGTTCGCAATAATTAGTGTTGATATAAATAAAATCGGTAGCTGTGAAAATAAAAAAAATGTTCATAATTAATATTAAAATGTTTTAATGTGGAAGCGAAATAATACAAAGTACCACAGTTTGGTAAAAACTTATAATTAAGGGTGAGAACTTAATGATGCGTCACGAGTTCCTTTATATTTTATGCAGTTCACAATTTATTGAAAATCCATAATATGTCTCTGTGAAGTTTAAAAGTAGCACCAGAAACAAAATGATCACAAGACATGCTAAAATGGTCAAACAAAGCTGAAGGAAGAATAACATGTTATCTGAAGAATGGTAAATAACTATGTGACAGAACTGAGAAATAGAGAAAGACAAAAGAAGAGATTGATGGATTATGTTGAAAATGTCATGCGTGTAAAAACAGTGAAAAGTGAGCTAACGACTGTTAGAACTGAATGTAGAAAAGAAGACATATTAATATAACCTAACTAACCTCACATAGTGGAACGAATAAGATATATATCGCAAGAATGATTAAAAACTAGCGATAAACAATCAAATGGTTATATATATATATATACATATTCATGAAATATTAATGAACTGAGGGTGCTAATATTAGCGGAAATAAGGAAAGTCACAATTTATTTCTATCTGGTGCGCGCACCGCATCGCTGAGCAGGCATTATTATTGATAGGAAAGGGTAATGTGGACGGGTGACCCATTTAGACGCGGTCGTGAATAAATACGCAGCCGATCAGCTCACTACTGTAAAGAATAGATTGTGACCTCTATAAATCTTCCATTCGTTGCCGGGGGTCGAAGAAGTCACAAATAAGTACGATCATGTCACAAGCGTTAGCGAGCTTAGGAGTCATGTGTTTGTTTAATAAGAATATACTAAGACTTAGGTATTTCACTGATTATACAGTTGCATTAGACCATCAAAGAGATCCTTTTTTCATCTCCAGAGATCTTCAAAAGATTTCTACTAAATATACCGTGTATAAAAATCTGTTGAAGAGCTGCAGTTGTTTTTATATGTATGAGGCAATGCTGAAGATTTAGAGTATCTAATGAATTATATCAATTTATATGATTAAAATAACCATACACCTTGATCAAAAATACTTTGTTAATATTTGAAATATCGTTTTAATCAGTAAACGAAGATATTTGGTCTGATTTCTAGAGGTTAAATTGCAATTTTTTCCCTTTGAAAAGAAAGAAGAGTGATACCTTTAATATACACGAGTTCCTAAACCGGTAAGTCCATTATTCAGCGGCGTAATAATAGACCGTAATCGGTCGACGTGACACCAGCGACCAGGCGAACCTGAGCCGCAAGCAGAAGAAAAAAAGTCATTATTTATTCTGTTTTTTGAATAAAAATATAATCCGCTTTGAAAAAATACTGTTAAACAAGTTACTTATCCAATTTACAATGACCATTTAGCTTTTTCCAAAAGTACCAGACTAATGAACATGGGCCATGCACATATTCGTCGTCCAAACGCATATTCTTAAAGATCTGTGTGGAATTACGTAGCAGTGGTTTGCTTCTCATCTTGCATGTAAGTAGAAGGATAGATCGTGACGTTGCAATGGTTGCAAGTTACTTTGTATCCCACAATGTTACTTTGTATTGCTAGTTAAAATTGAACGTCCAAATGGATTGATTTTTAATCATCTGCGATCTGTTTCGTCCGATCCAGATTCCTGAAATTAAATCGCTTTTCAAGCGCCAATGGAAACGGCTCGACTTTAATTCCTTATTTAAAATGTTTCTATTTAATAGTGCGATATTTTAGTCAGCATCCCTAATTTGCGTTTCAATTACTAATGTTTAAAATTTTAAAAAGTGTATGATTGTTTGTTTGTTATATATGTCCGGCTACACTTCTTTCCAACCAAACAGATAATTAAATGACCTAGATATTGGTTGATTGGTTGCTCGGTTAGAGCGTGAAAGAAGGAGTAACAAACAAACAAATACACTTTCATTTTTTTTTCAATAGCGAGTTCACAAATAGTACCTAAGTAAAAACAGCATTCTCAAACGAAAAATATGAAAAAAGTCATTTAGATATGAATATCTTATATTATTATACCTATATCTATTTTAAGCGGTGATAGTCTAGTGAAGGCTTCGGTTTCACTTTCGGGGTGCCGAGTTCGAATTCCAGTACGCACCTTTAAATTTTCTAACTAAATATCACTTGCTTCAACGGTGAAGGAAAACATCCTGAGGAAACCTGCATACCTAAGTTCTCCATAATGTTCCCAAAGGTGTGTGGAGTCCGTCAATCCGCACTTGGCCAGCGTGGTGGACTACGGCCGTAACCTCTTCTCAGTGTGGAAGGAGACCCGTGCCCGGTAATAAATAATAATAAATAATAAATATACTACGACAATACACACATCACCACCCAGCCCCAAATTAAGCGTAGCTTGTGTTATGGGTACTAAGATGACTGATGAATATTTTTATGAATAGGATACATATACACCCAAACACAGAAAAACATGTTCATCACACAAACATTTTCAAGTTGTGGGAATCGAACCCACGGCCTTTGGTTCAGATAGCAGGGTCGCTGCCCACTGCGCCAATCGGCCGTCGACTGTAGCTGTATATATAATAGTTACAGTCGATGGCATATATAGCATCCGTTATAATAATAATTACAAATATATTAATGTAAATAAAGATATGACGTCATCCTCATGCCACCCAAAACAAAATTCCATTTATATTCCACCAATAATTAAACGTCAAAGTTAATTTGCATTCTAATAAAGCAATTTTCCGCGTATAGCCTATTACTTGAAGCGTGCTCCCGCAGGAGTTGAGCGCAGAGAATTTTTGTATCGAACCCTTAGTTATGCTAATGCGAGTGACCGGGATCTGCCGAATAAGGGAATAAATTGCGGTCTCTGACTGTGACTATGAATAAATTTATCGGTCTATCGGGATACCGTGTTCCATAGTAAGTGACATGTATCACGTCATTGGGCTTAACGTATACCTACTCTTATGCCCGTTTTCACTTACGAACAATGCAATGCCTAGATAAGTAACGCCTAATCTAAGGAGATGCCTATGCATACATCAACCGTTCACCAATAGTTATCACCTGGGAGTTGGTGAAAATTTTTTTTGAAGTGAAACTTCTTTAGAATCGTTAATATTTCAAACCGGATGCAACGGAAAAAACGACAGGTAAGAGACACAAATACAAAATTGTGTAGGATTCATCCGGCGAGAGAATGAGACATAACACATGTGTTTAATGCATGTGCTTGCGACTGCGTATTAAGAAGTTTTAGTATAAGTGATTGTTGATGAATTTTTACTTGTGTCAATATTTTCATGTCCTTAATTAATTAATTTTAAAATTATGCCTAAAACTAAAGTTTAAAAAAACCGCGCACGCACTGCACTACGGAGTTATATTGTACTAGCTATTGCCCGCAACTTCATCTGCGTTTGATTTTGTTTTTTGATGTGGCATTCAATTTAGTTGTAGTTCTAAAAAGATTATAGTCTTCAGTATTGCTAACTAAGCCTTAAATGAGAGGTTTGTAGGGATAGGGATAGGGATTCGTGTTATAATAATTATTGAAGGGAAATTAGTACCGTTATGATTTTAAACTCGATGTAACGCAATGCTTCACGATCAAGAAAAAGACAGATTTATAGACGACACATGTATGGGAGGGAATGAGATAAAACCATTACACATTTTGTTTCGTATTTAAGTTACCAAGGAAACCGAATAATATCTAGATAAAGAAACAAACACATAAATGTATAGGACTGAGTGAGATAGAAAACATTAAACATTTTTTGAACTATTCTAGTTACCATGGAAACTAAATAATAAACCTAACATTTATACTAATAGTTCTGATACTCTACATCCACCTCAATCTTTCGTAGGCTACTTTTCAGAAGTTACAGTTCTGCCGTGTGTTAATAAATTACACAGGATTTTTTTTCTACAGACATTGCCTGAATAGTTAGTCATTCGATTTAATAATAATAATAGTAATAATATTTATTTATTTGCGAAATTGTGGGTACATAACAAGAACACATTTTACTAAACAGACCCTTCACAATCGACTGTCACAGATAGTGTGCAAATGTTTAAAAAATAAAAAAATAAAAAATATAAATTACATTACAATTTGAAGATTAAAAATACAATAATCAGAAATAAGTAATAATGTCATTTAAAATTAATTAGGCAAATAATACAATTACAAATGTTGTTATACAGTTATAAAAGTTAACTAAGTAGGTATATTGCTGTCACTAAGGTATTCTTTTACACTATAATAGTTTTTTTGTTGAGAGTATCAAAAATTGCTCACTTGAATTTTACTAGTGGTACATTTTTGTGACAGTCCGGAAGTTTATTGTACAAAGTAATTATTTAGGCGATTCCTTATTTAAGTGAATATGGGTATTACAGAATATCGTCCTGTGGGCTTACGCTGTTATTAGAAAATCTCACAATTCCTCATATAAACTCTTATGTAACTTCTTTTATTTAATTATTTATTGTATGGTGAAGTATATATTATAAGACTATTTTAATAAATTTCATTTTATGTAAGATATATTTGGTATTAGTATTTAAAATTTCGTGCCAGCAGTTTTTTCTTCCCTTTTTTTCCTAATTCTAAGGCAGAGATTGCTACTAAGCGATAAGGCCACCTTTTGAATACTTCTTCTATTTTTATTTTTCTTGTATATGTCCTTTACTTCATGAGGCGTCAAATAAAGATATATTATATTAGTAAACATTTTTTTTTCATCCATTCAATGAAAAAATATTAAGAGTATTTACTAAGATTGCATACATAAATACTCGGATTAAGTGATTATCTTAATTACTACCTATTGCCCGTGACTTCGTCCGCTTTTAATTTGGGTTTTATTTAATCCTTTTACCAAGATACGAGTAAGTTAATTGGTTCAACTATGCACAGGTAACAAATGTTTCTTTTTTAAATTGCGCAAGTAACTTGTACGAGAACCCTTTTCTGGGATAAAAACAACCTTATTTCCGTCTCACGGATGCAAGTTCTATCTATGTTAATTTTTGTCTAGATAGGTATAGCCGGACTGATGGAACAAACAAACATACACTTTCGAATTTATAACATTAGTAATTGAAACGCAGATTAGGGATGTAACTGTTGACTAAAATATTGCACTATTAAAAAGAAACATTTTAAATGATGACTTAAATATCGCACTATTAAAAAAAAAACATTTTAAATAAGGAATTTAAGTCAAACCGTTTCCATTGGCGCTTGAAAAGCGATTTAATTTCAGGAATCTGGATCGGACGAAATAGCTCGCGGATGATTAAAAATAAATCCATTTGGACGTTCAATTTTAACTAGCGATACCGCATATGTCTTGTTTAAATAAAAGAAGCACCTTTTAATACCGCCCTCCGAAGTCAAATATAATTTGAGCTGTAGTCCTCAGAACTTTTTAAATGTTGAAAGTTTTTCTCGAGACTATACACAAGGGGTCCATCTAAAAACGAACTTTATTTTACTATACTATGTTACTGTTTTAAATGGGTTTTGTAGGAGCAGTCTCAGAGTATCACTTTATTCGCCTTATAGTATAACAATGAATAGATTTTGTCAAAATAAAAAAATAAATTAAGAATTAATTTCTTAATTCTTAAATTAAAAACATTTATATTACTAGGAAGAAAAAATCTTTAGGGTTAGGGTCGATAGGTCTGCGTGTACCGGATGGCTATGCCAGTTCGCGTCGTTGTAATTAGTTTGCTTTACCATGCTGCAGAACTAAATTGACTACTCACGCCCCACTGACTCGTGCGCTAAGCTTGCTCAATGATCTAACTCATAGTAATTTGGAGTTGGACATATTTCACACCAGGCCGCTTCAGCTTCGAAAAAAAAAATGTAATTAGAGAGTGAGTGATCTGCGATTGTAATTATGTTTGAATGTTTTGTTTTTATTATATTTGAATTCTTTGTTATTGTTATTATTATCGTTTTGTTTTAATTCTTAATCTTATACGGCTATTTATGTTTTATTTTTTTTGTAATTATTACTTGTTGTTGTTAAATTCTATGGCTCTATAGCCCCGGGGTTACGAATTGGGCAACTGTAATGTCTTCACAGGGTGTGTTGCTAGATAAATAAATAATGCAATTTTGTCAGGCGGTGAATTAGAAGACCGTGGGGTTTTGTCAGTAAGAGTCTGACATAACCTTTACGCGTCCCCGTGGCGCGGAGGTATCCATGACAAAAAAAAAACAATTGGTTGCCTGTAAAGTCGGTATACGGGCGAAAGTTTTAAATGACAACGACTTTGAGTGGTAAAATAATTTTAATGTGAATATTCATTCGTATAGTAGGAAGAAGGATGAAATAATAGTAACAATTTAAAACATTTATTTATACAAAGAATTATATTTAAAACATTCATTTATACAAAGAATCTCGCACTGAATTACGTATTTATATACAAATATACATACAATAACTTGCAAAACATTTGCGTACAATGAAACAGCGTTTACTACAAAGGGACGCGTGCCTTTCACTTTTTATGTCTGTCTCTCTCGCTCTTAGGCGGGCTAACCATGCCCGAGTGGAAGGGACGCGTGCCTCTCACTCGCTCTCATTGTGAGCGCATAACGTGAGCGGAGCGTAACGCAGTTTCTTGAAGTGTCACCCGGCAAACCAATTTATAAGACGTTGTCACGTCAAAAAAATGGGTACCACTAGACGCTCCAACTATGTAATAGAAGCGTCAGTGTACCTCTTGTCATGTGTGGCAAGTAAAAGGTTCCAAATATAAAAGCTTGCATCGCTGCTATAAATAAATTGAATATGAAAATTAAAAAAAAAACCTTTTCAATTTGATTTGAAGACAATGCCTTGTCAGTATTAAGCCTATGCTAAAAATATAAACCTGCAATATGTCAATTAAAGTATATGGGCGCTTCAAACACGATTTCATTTTAGCCTCCAATCAAAATTCATTAATCCGACAGTATCGGTCACGTCTAATTAAAAGTAAATCCATACGAACGTTAAATTTCAATTACATGGTGCGTGTGGCCCTAAAACAAAATGGAAAACATTGTTAAACCTTTTTATCCCTGTCATGTAAATGAGGCCACAACTGAGATCTTGAGAGTTTTTAATATTTAGATGTTCTCGGTCTATAAAAAAATTTGCATTTGCAATTTCATTGTTAACGCGCCCGCAATCCCCTTTGGGGAATGAATTTCTTAAAATCTATTCATAGCTGACCTCTACATAGCAAAAGTAATATTCCTACCAAGTTTCACGTTTCTAAGTCTTATGGTTCCCGAGATTTCGTGGTGAGTGACTATATAGATGGGAATTCTTCGATTATCATCGAAGTTTTTAATTTTGTATCGGGCTTTTTTAAAATTTTCTTACATACAAAACTTTCTCCTGACAATTCTGAAGATAAAAAAAAAGCCCAATTGGTCCAGCCGTTCTCCACTACCGTGAGTAGATTCTTAGCTGAATGTAAAAAAGCATAATCCGTTTAATACACTCTGTTGAAATCCATGAAAACAAAAGAATCAATAGAAAATGCTTATCTTTTGTTTTTATTAGCGGGATAAATGTTCATAAAAGTAAAACAGCAATAAAAAAATGAAGGAATGTTGGAATTCAAAAAATAGATAGCCATAAACCATCTAGGAAAAATTTCGCATCGAATGGTGGTTCATGTCGATACGATCAGTGGTTTAGGCGTGATTGAGCCTCAAACGAAGACCATTTTCATTATATATATATATATAGATATACATAAACAGTTATAATAAACACCCAGACACTAAAAAACATTTATGTTCATCACACAAACATTTTCCAGTTGTGGTAATCGAACCGAACAGCTTTAAACTCAAAAAGCAGGGTCGCTGACCACTGCGCCAATCAAATTAAAAATTTTCTATAAGATTACCTTGCAAAAATAACATTAACATTTTTTCTTGTCACGTAAAGGTTTTACGATTTTTTAAGATAGAAAACATCCTTTTTCCATTCATTTATGCCAAAAGTCATCAAGATCGGTGCAGTTGTGGTGACAGACAGGTTTTGTCTGGTGGGAGGCTTCGGCTGTGGCTAGTTACCACTATACCGACAGACGTGCCGCCAAGTGACTTAGCGTTTCTCTGCGATGTCGCGTTAACACCGAGTAGGTTTTGACTCTAACTCATATACCCAAACAGGTTAGCCTGCTACAATCTAAGGCTGCATCATAACTTACCACCCCGTGAGATTGTAGTCATATTGAGGAAATATATACACTCTATACTTAGCTCATTAGAATAAATCTATATTAATGTTTAATTTCAATGATGCTATATGACTTACTTAGAATAAATATGAATTTGCTGCATCTTCTTATATCGCCAGCGTAAAGCAAAATTTAGTTTGAGATTTATTCCTGGGAATTTGCAATGTGAAAGTTTTCTTGAGTCTTTGCGAAAAGGGTCCACCTAAAAAGGCTTTCATATCCCCTTTGAACAGTGCTAGCTAGAATTTCAAACTTTTAACTTCGCTATATAGTAATCATATGCATAACCTAATCAGTTAAATTGATGTTGGAAACACGATGACATTTTAGTAAACTCCAATCAAAATTCATTCATACGAGAAAATGGGTCAGTCTAATTAGAATAAACCCATACGGATGTTCAATTTTCAAATAGCTGTTTCGCCTGAATCCAGATCATATAATAGCGAAATATCAGATCTTTTGAAATCCATATTCATAGTTTATATTATTAAATTCCATATTCAATCTGATTTTATTTTATTTTTGCTTTGTTAATATTATACGGAGATAGTTAAATAATAGTATATTGTGCAACTAGTGCGACAAGTTGGGCAATCGCCCACGAAAGCGAAGTTGAACGCACGAGAGAAGCGAGTGCGGTCACTCGCTTGAGTGGGTAATCGATGTCGCACTAGTTGCACATACTATTTTGTATTACTCATGCGGGGAAAGTATCTTGACGCTCGCTGTTGCGGTTGAAAAAGAACCGTTTGCCCATTTTAAAATTTGAGTGCGACAAGTTTACTTGTTACTTGTTTATTCTTGTTGTTGTGTTGTGTTGTTCTTGTCTTAAATTGGCTAGGCTGAACAAATGGCACAGACCGGTGTCGGGCAGCAGCGACGCCGGGGCGATCAGTCTAGCCCTGCGATGACCAACCCGCCTGCCCAGCGTGGTCATTATCGGGCATATCTTTAATGGGAAGGAGAAAAAAACCACAGCCCCTAGTTCCCGGCGGCCCCGCTATTCCTGGCTCTGGCAGCGGTTATGGTAACGGCGGGGCAAGGGGTGTTAAGAATCTCCGGCAGAGATTCCGCTGCCAACCCCGACGACTTGACCTGGCAACATACAACGCACGCACGTTGAGGACCGATGGAAAGGTGATTGAGCTGGAAGAAGTGGTGAGCAAGTTGCGCTGGGATATTATAGGATTGTCTGAAGTCCGGCGAGAGGGGGAGGACTCGATAATCTTGGAATCCGGCAACTTGTTTTACTACCGGGAGGGTGACCAACAGTCACAGGGTGGTGTCGGGTTTATCGTCCACAAGTCTCTCGTCAACAATGTTGTAAAAGTCGAAAGTGTGTCGAGCAGGGTAGCATACCTTATACTCAGAATTACCAAACGGTATTCGTTGAAGGTCATACAGGTATACGCGCCGACTTCGGCACACCCAGACGAGGATGTAGAGGTTTTGTATGAGGACATTTCAAAAGCCATACATGCCTCGAACACCTACTACAATATTGTGATGGGGGATTTCAACGCGAAGCTTGGCGAGCGAACTGGTTCAGAGTTGAGGGTGGGGCAATTTGGGTATGGGCAACGGAACCACAGGGGTCAAATGTTGGCTGACTTCATGGAGAAGGAGGGCCTTTATATGATGAACTCCTTCTTCAAGAAGCGGCCACACAGGAAATGGACCTGGATAAGCCCCGATGGTTCCACGAGAAACGAGATCGACTTCATCATGTCGACCAAACGGCATGTATTCAATGATGTCTCTGTGATCAACAGGGTTAAAACCGGAAGTGATCACCGTATGGTAAGAGGCACATTGAGTATAAACGTTCAACTTGAAAGAGTCAGACTGGTGAAGTCTACACTCCGGCCTACTCGTGCCCATATTCAAAACCCCGAGAGCTTTCAACTAGAACTACAGAACCGGTTCGGTTGCCTAGCAGATTGCGACACTGTGGACGATTTGAACAACAGGCTGGTGGAAACTGTCCAAACAGTCGGGTCCAAATTCTACAAGGCCCACCGTAGAAACAAGGCCAATAGGTTCTCAACCAATACACTCAAGCTTATGACGGAGAGGCAAGAGATGAGACTACAGTCTATAGCAGACGCGTCCGCTTACCGGCGGATTAATAGGCAGATCTCTAAATCACAGACTCGTGATATGCGGCACTTCAATACAGAGCGTATTAAAAATGCCATCGAGCAAAACAGAGGCTCTAAAGTGTTCGCTAGAGATCTGTCTATCGGTCAGAGCCAGTTGATGCGACTGAAGACCAATAATGGTAGTCTTGTCTCTTCCAAACCTGAGATCTTGGGTGAGGTTGAGAACTTTTATGGACAGTTGTACACCACAGTACAGACGCCTGTTGAAGATTTGGCTAAGGATCCTAGAGCCAAATTAACTCGACATTATACCGAAGATATCCCAGACGTCAGCCTATACGAGATTAGTGTGGCTCTCAAGCAGCTTAAAAATGGCAAGGCGCCGGGTGATGACGGAATAACGGCAGAACTCCTGAAGGCAGGTGGAAAACCGATACTGAAAGTCCTTCAGCGATTGTTTGATTCCGTTATTCACCAAGGCACAACGCCAGAGGCATGGCACAGGAGTGTGGTGGTTCTGTTCTTCAAAAAAGGTGATAATACCTTGTTGAAGAATTACAGACCCATCTCGCTGCTGAGTCATATCTACAAGCTGTTTTCGAGAGTCATTACGAATCGTCTCGCTCGTAGGTTTGATGACTTCCAGCCTCCCGAACAAGCCGGTTTCCGTAAGGGCTTTAGTACCATAGACCACATTCATACGCTGCGGGAGGTTATACAGAAGACTGAAGAGTATAACCGGCCACTTTGCTTAGCGTTTGTGGACTATGAAAAAGCCTTTGATTCGGTGGAAACTTGGGCTGTGTTTAGGTCACTGCAGAGATGCCGAATTGACTACCGGTATATCCAAGTGTTGCAGTGTTTGTACAAAAACGCCACTATGTCAGTTCGTATACAGGATCAGACTACGAGACCAATCCAATTGCAGCGAGGCGTGCGACAGGGAGATGTTATCTCCCCGAAACTATTTACCGCTGCGTTGGAGGACGTCTTTAAGCTTCTGGAATGGAACGGACTTGGCATCAACATTAACGGCGAGTACATCACTCAACTTCGGTTTGCCGACGATGTAGTCATAATGGCAGAGACTCTGGGAGACCTAAATACGATGTTCGATGGCCTCAGCAGAGCTTCTCAACAGGTTGGCCTACGAATGAACATGAGCAAGACGAAGATTATGTCTAATGCTCATGTTCCGCTTCAACCAGTAATCGTTGAGAACACTGCACTCGAAATTGTTGACGAATACGTATACCTAGGACACACGATCCAGTTAGGTAGGTCCAATTTCGAGAAGGAGGTGAACCGCCGAATCCAACTCGGATGGGCAGCGTTCGGGAAACTCCGTGCCATCTTTTCGTCAGAAATCCCTCAGTGCCTGAAGACGAAAGTCTTCGAACAGTGCGTGTTGCCAGTGATGACCTATGGCTCTGAAACATGGTCGTTAACTATGGGCCTCATAAGAAGGCTTAGAGTCACTCAGCGGGCGATGGAGAGAGCTATGCTCGGAGTATCTCTACGCGATCGAATCAGAAATGTGGAGATTCGTAGAAGAACCAAAGTTACCGACATAGCTCAACGAGTCGCGAAGCTTAAGTGGCAATGGGCCGGGCACATAGTTCGGAGAAAGGATGGACGTTGGGGTCCCAAGGTGCTGGAATGGCAGCCCCGTACTGGTAAGCGCAGCGTTGGTCGACCCCCAACGAGGTGGACAGACGACATTAAGCGCGTCGCAGGTAGCCGTTGGATCCAAGCGGCTCAGAATCGTGGAACTTGGAACTCCCTACAAAAGACCTATGTCCAGCAGTGGACGTCTATCGGTTGATGTGATGATGATGATGATGATGATGACTCAAATTTTAAAATGGGCAAACGGTTCTTTTTCAACTGCAACAGCGAGCGTCAAGATACTACTTTCCCCGCATGAGTGATACAAATAAATATAAATATACTACGACAATACACACATCGCAATCTAGCCCCATATTAAGCGTAGCTTGTGTTATGGGGACTAAGATAGCTGTTGAATATTTCAATGGATATAATACACATAAATACTTATAATATACAAATAAACACCCAGACACTGAAAAACAATCATGTTCATCACACAAACATTTTCCACTTGTGGGAATCGAACCCGCGGCCAAGGACTCAATTGAGCTTGAGGTAAGAGAAGTTTTCACGACCTCCGTGGTGCAGCGGTGGTGTGGCGGGTTCAATCAATTTGCTGAATTTTCTCTGGTCTGGTCTGGTGGGAGACTTTTGCTGTGGCTGGTTACCTACCGACAAAGACATGCCAAGCGATTTAGCGTTCCGGTCACGCAGAAACCATTTCGGGGTTGTGGGTTTATTATACTTGCCATAACCCCTAAAAGTTTATCCCGTTTCCCTTTTCGATCGCATCGTTACAAACTACCAGGTTGAAGGGTCATTGGCTAACTTACAATGAAATTAAAAAAAAGATTTCATATTATGCAATATTCATTAGTCATCATTCAGTAATCGTTGAGAACACTGCACTCGAAATTGTTGACGAATACGTATACCTAGGACACACGATCCAGTTAGGTAGGTCCAATTTCGAGAAGGAGGTGAACCGCCGAATCCAACTCGGATGGGCAGCGTTCGGGAAACTCCGTGCCATCTTTTCGTCAGAAATCCCTCAGTGCCTGAAGACGAAAGTCTTCGAACAGTGCGTGTTGCCAGTGATGACCTATGGCTCTGAAACATGGTCGTTAACTATGGGCCTCATAAGAAGGCTTAGAGTCACTCAGCGGGCGATGGAGAGAGCTATGCTCGGAGTATCTCTACGCGATCGAATCAGAAATGTGGAGATTCGTAGAAGAACCAAAGTTACCGACATAGCTCAACGAGTCGCGAAGCTTAAGTGGCAATGGGCCGGGCACATAGTTCGGAGAAAGGATGGACGTTGGGGTCCCAAGGTGCTGGAATGGCAGCCCCGTACTGGTAAGCGCAGCGTTGGTCGACCCCCAACGAGGTGGACAGACGACATTAAGCGCGTCGCAGGTAGCCGTTGGATCCAAGCGGCTCAGAATCGTGGAACTTGGAACTCCCTACAAAAGACCTATGTCCAGCAGTGGACGTCTATCGGTTGATGTGATGATGATAATGATGATTAGTCATCTTTGTATTCATAACACAAGATAGATAGCGATTTATGTATTGTCCTAGTATATTTATTTAATTAATTATAAGATATTAAAAAAACCTGAAGACCATCAGGTATAGTTTGAGTTGGGACACTCGCACTATACCTGATAAGCTAGTCATACAA
The DNA here is from genome assembly GCF_905163445.1 of Pararge aegeria. Lineage (NCBI taxonomy): Eukaryota > Metazoa > Arthropoda > Insecta > Lepidoptera > Nymphalidae > Pararge > Pararge aegeria. The sequence continues at coordinate 4,867,351 of NC_053189.1, forward strand.
TTAAGTTAGTGTACCATTAGATGTCAAGATTGAATCAGCAAAGGTTTAAATATGGTGATGAGTTAAAACAGCAATAGGTCTGTTGAAAATAATCGTCTAATTCATGAACCTTTTTTCAGCAGTCGCTTAAGAACAAAGAATTTGCTTGCTTGCTCTCTAATTAGAAGAAACAGTATTTTGTGACAGCCCGCATTGAGGCAGCCTCCATGCATTAACGAGGGTTTGTGGACTTTAACGAATTATATTACCAAGATGGTCAGATTAAAGTGCTCTTAGATGCACGGGGGTGGAAAACACTTATAACAAGCAGGTTGGAAGACCTGAGAATTGCTTGTAAAAATCTTATTATTATTATTGCACACACAGAGACAAAGTAAAAACAATAGGTACAATTATAAAAAAAAAAACTAGTTTAGGTGGGGCAAGAGCGGTCTTATCTATAAAGCGATCTCTCTCGGACAACATTTGGCGAAAACAAATCAAATTATTTACAAAACCTTTTGTGCATTTGATAAGTTTTGACAAAGAATATCCACTATATACATTTTTAAATTAAATAGGGGATATAAGTTTGTACGAAAGTCTGTAACTTTTTAAGGCATTTCAATGCAAAATGTATGATTCCGGTTTAAAAGAAATTCCATCCCCAAAAGATTAAATAAGGGATAAAAATGTATTTGTTATAATGTGCATTTTAGGGGACCTACTAATCGTAATTAAAAATCCTTTTTGCATAATAAACCAATTTTCGAGATACTCGTAGGTAATAGGGTATATAACATTGTACCCTTAGAAGCCAACTTAAAAGTAATAGCGTAAGCGGCCGAGACGACGTGGTGGGTCGGGGTACAGTATACCCCTTAGAATACGGGAGGAAGTTATTTGATTTCATTATTGTTATTTAATTTCCTTCGATCCCGCGTCATAAGTCCAGTTTCAATTAGCAAAGCTGTGTCCGTAAATAAATTATAAGGGATTATAGACACACCTTTTAATTTTGACGCTTTTAAGTCAGATTTCATTTGGGTTTTCGCCCACGGGATTGGCTTTGGTGAAAGTTTTTGTGAAAACAAAAGAGGGAAATTAATTTTTTCACGCCCAAAGGGTAAAAGGGTAAGAATGAATATTAGGTTCAAAATTACCTCCAATAATTACTTTGCGGGCAAAATAAATTGTTATAGAGTATACTTTCATATAAGTAACAATAGAATTTGATACGAGCTCAAAAAACCAAAGAATAGCCTTATAAAAAAGTAAAACTGAAGTAGCTACGATTCTTTGTCCAGTAATTACTCCAAGTAGCCAAGTAGTATGCCTAAGTGAAATGGAATATATAATATTTCGGACAATAAGAAATTGTCTCGTTGATAGACCTATATAAATATGTTTTGCGTAATAAAACATTTGTCATCAAGTTTCAATGGGTATGGTATTAGAAAATCAGATTTAACTCTCTTCCATAAGAGAGGAAGTCTGTTTGACGTTAAAAGTCTGATTCTGATGAACCAGAAATCAATTTCACCCCAGGCGTGATTATAATAATAATAATTTGAATTTCCTAATCCCAGAGTGGTCGTACACGGTTACTCTAAAAAAAATTAAACAAGCGCCATTTTGATTGCAATTATGTATAAACATACGTATAGCAAAGTGAGAGCATATATAAAATAAAATACTTACTAGGAATGTCTCAGTCCCACAGGAAAACCGTTATTCTAAACAAAAAAGAAACAACTAGGAATCTAATACTTCAACTGTAAAACTTTTATCTTAATATCCTTTAACGTGTAGCACAAAAGTCGTTATTTCCACTCCATTTACTATATTTCAGGACGAAAATAGGAAACTAAACTTTACCACTTTATGACAAATCTTCTGAAGTTTGCGATAAAGATTTGACTATAAACTAGGAAAATTTAAGAGGGACCCCGTTTTGAATGGCGTTGTTCAAAACTTTGTGAAGTTACGTTACACGTAGCTATGGTACAAGTAAAATAACATAATAACGAATCAAAATTTTATTTGTACATAACATTTTGACCAGCAAGAAATAAAACAAGAGACGATAATCCTATTATTGTTTATATTTTTTGTGTATGCTATCTCAGTAATTTGCCATGTATAAAGATTGTTTTTTTAATATCTCTGGCTTTAAAGCGCAAGGAAAACATCGAGAGGGTAACACAAACGCCGAGTCGCCCTAATGTTCAAAAAGGTATTGGTGTGACTATGCCATAAACACTCATCATTTTGAGAGGAGAGCCGTGGCCTACAGTCGAGTGAATGGATAATTATGATGATGACGTTTATATTGATCATTAAAATTTAATCAAATTAGGATCAGTAACTTGCTAAAAAATAAAAATAAAGTTCAATATTAATTTATTTCTAGTAGGCTTACACTTTGAGCACTTTTGTAACATCAAGTCTGTCCGTTTGTAGTTAGTCTACCACCGGTTCGGAAGGCAGATTCTACCAAGAAGAAGCCAGCAAGAAACTCAGGAGTTGTTTTTTTAAAAGATTAACAATTTACATTTCAACATTCATTTTTGTATCTTGCGAGAGATGAAAGCGGAGAACAAAGGAGTCAACCCATTGTAAGGTTATATATTAATACAGTACCAGGTCCTTAGCTATCCACCCGCACCTTTGTGTTACGTGAATTCGTACTTAGCTATAATTAAGAGTTTTTAACTCCTTCATTTTCATTTTGAATTCCGAACACGTGTTAGATCGTGTTATGTGAGAACGTGGGTAATTCAAAGGCGGGTGGGTAACTGAGTTGCGTTTAGGAACTTTAGGGTTTTCAAATCTACGGAATCGGTTGATTAGAATGCTCAAGTTCTAAACAAAATAATAGCACGCCATGAATTGTGACAAATAATATCAATTCAAAGTACTTTTTTTTTCTTTTTTTTATTCGATCCAACTCTTAGAAAAGCAATTAACAACAATAGAATTAGTGTAGATAATTGTTCAAGTATTACTTCTGAATTGAATCTTGATAGATTTATTGTTAATAAAACTACTATTTAAGAACAATCTGTCGAAATTTTAACCGTACTAAGGATTTCTGACGATTCTCGTCTTAACTGACGATAAGTAATGTGTATAAGATAGATAATCTTTAGCCATTCGACTTTATTTTTACTTAAAAAAAACTACTTTTTAACTAAGCAAATTCTGAAGAGTAACCCATAATAAGGTTTGCTCTCTACCTGGCTAAAATTAACTTGTATAATAAAAGTCGTCTTACTGCTATTTTTGACTAAATAAAACTATTACTATTTAAAAATCAATCCGTGGAAATTTACCCGTACTAAGAATCACTCGAAAATGTATTACTTAGAAAAAATACTACTTTTTAAATAAGCAATTTCTGAGAAGTTTCTCGGTCATATTAAGGTTAGCTCTATATTTGGTTAGTAACGCATGTGAGATGGGTCATCTTTAGTAATACTGCTATTTTTTGACCGAATAAAACTACTATTTAACCGATCAATATCTGACTATAAGTCATTGTTTCACTGCCCCGTTCGGCAACAGCGACTGGTTCCATTTCCTTTACTATAAATTACATGTAAGGGCTTCCTTCATGTACCTACCCTAATATGGCTTATATATTTTAGCACTTAATTTGGGTATACAGTGAGGATATATAAGGGTACCGTCAACGTAGTTGTAGGCAATATTTGAGGGTGACCTTGCTTCACTTTTGGTCACGATAAGCATCCAAATAGTTCTTCTTATTACCTTCGATACCGTGCACCAGACTATCTTGAAAAAAACTTCCAAATTGTGCTTACGTATAAGTGTTTCCGCGTCCTTAAGGCCGCTAAAAATATGCTCCCTTTTGTTCCAGCAACATCAAAGGGAGCTACATCAAAGCTACGTGCACGCAAAGCAACCCAAATCGGTTTTCCGTGCCAATTAATCCATAACAATACAATAGCCTGAGAGCTGCTAACGATTTGTTGAAAGTGTGTACGCCAATCTCAATTTTATAGGTATCTATCTATCTTGATATATAAAAGAGAAAGTGTGTGGGTATTTGTTCCGTATAGGCTCCGACACGGCTGGACCGATTTCAATGAAACTTTCAGGGAATCTCCGGATTGACCTGGCGAGTAATCCCTTAAAATTTGGTGACGATTGGAGCACTCCTATTTTTTAACTGTCAAATTGTCAAATACAGCTTTTATTTACTATAATGATATTCTATTGTTAGGTGTACATGGGTGTAGATAATGATCTTCACCCACTCGAGAAGAGAATAGAAGAGAATGAATACGGAGGGAAATAAATGATTTAATATATTATGAGACTTAAATTAAAAATTTAATGATGTAAGTTTACTATATAAATAAAAACGAGCAAAATCTAGCCCAGCGAAGCGGGCTGGGTACGCTAGTGATATATAAATTTAAAAACAACTTTCATTATAGTCTATAGAGAATTCAGTAATTTAAGAAATAAATATGCAATTCGTAGTGACGGCCATCTTGGATTTGAAATTTGTCTTAGTTGGCCTTTTATTTAATTCCCATATGTGCATACTTTTGATCATCACATCAACGCATTACCGGCCCACTACAGAGCACGGGTCTCCTCTCACAATGAGAAGGGGTTACGGCTGCAGTCCACCAAGCTGGCCCAGTGCGGCTTGGTGTACTCCACACACCGCCACAAACATTATCGAGAACTCTCAGGCATGCAGGTTTCCTCACCATGTTTTCGTTCACCGTTGAAGCAAGTAATATTTTAATAACTTAAAACGCACATAACTTAAAAAAGTTAAAGGTGTGTGTGCTGAGATTCGAACTCGGCCCCCCGAAAGTGAAGTAAAGCATCTAGCCAATGAGCTATGACCGCTGTAATAAGATTTAAATAGGATACTTATGATATTTGCAAGTCATTTATTATGTAAGTCATGATAAATTCGCAGCTGCAAATCTCTTTAGGTTGAACCGTATAACAACCTACCGATTTTTTTTTTTCTACTAATACTAATATACTACAACAATACACACATCGCCATCTAGCCCCAGAGTAAGCGTAGCTTGTGTTATGGGTACTAAGATAGCTGATGAATATGTTTATGAATATAATACACATAAATCCTTATAATATACAAATAAACACCCAGACACTGAAAAACATTCATGTTCATCACACAAGCATTTTTCTGTTGTGGGAATCGAACCTACTGCCTTGGACTCAGAAAGCAGGGTCGCTGCCCTCTGCGCCAATCGGCTGTCTATTCTAATCTATCATAATTATAATCTCTAATCTGTAAATTCTATATATATCCTGCTCTTTTATATTTTTTTACTTCATTAACACCTACTCATTTTATCCTAATAGTGTTTATTATAACTACACCTAGAATATTTAGATGAAACTAAAAGGTATTCTATAAAGTACTAGTAGTTAACTACTTTAAACAAATGGGTCGCTTGTTCTTTAAACAGAACATTGTGTATGAAGCATTAATTTCTATTTAAAGGCCGTTTTAATCAAGGCGAGCGGAAAGGTCATTCTATACAGCCGTCCAACGTAGGATGATCCCTGACAGTTAAATTGAATCCAATGAAGATTTTCGCTTCACGCTTTCTGCTTCAGAAACTTCTGAGAGATTGCCAGAACATCATCCCGTATTGAGGATCTAATTGCATAGTGGATATTTCAATAAATCATTTAGTTCTTTTTTGAAACTCGAAACAAAATTAGTTATAAATGACAGTATTAGTTACAATAATAATTTTTATATAAATATCTAGATATTTATATAAAAAAAAATTAAGAAACCAGAGGTCAGGACTCCAGGGTGAAGATCCTTCTCACAATACTACCGTTGTAAAGACTACTACCTTCTTTATCTGCCCTTTGATCCAAAACCAAGACCGACGTCTTAAGGAGCTTTCGCGTTAAGACCTAATATTTAAGATTTTTAGCTTTTATGGCCATTTGTATACAATGGTTTTTTGTATAAATATCTTTCTTATATAATGATTTTGTATAGTATTATGTTTTGTATATATTGCCTGGTGTAAGTTTAAAAAAAAACGATACAACAACTTTAAGCTATAAAAGTAAACCATAATCTTTCATAAACCATTTAGCTAACAATACTATTGGTGGTTATCACAAAAGTAAATGCTTAATAAGTTGGTTACGCATCTCCTTTGCTGGAAAGGCCGATACCGACAGCCAATAAATACGTGTACACAGGATTTGTATGCTACAGGAGGCGTATATAATGAAGCGATTTCCCCCACTAATACAGCCATGCTCCTTTCATGCTACACAAGCGTCACCTTTCGATGGTTAATTAGATTCCTTACATAAGAATATCCTTACCGATTCAGGTAAATGCCTTTAGAACATTTTCAGTTCACTCAGGCATATTTGATATATATTTAACTTCGCAATCCATATTCTTATCATCTACAAATGTGGGTATAAGTATCTTGTTAAAATACCTGTGGGGGTATAAACTAATACTGCGCAATTTTTATGGTAAATATGTATTAAAATCTCTCACTTAATAGCATACGATATAGTATGCTAAGGATAAAAGTGGTGATAGCCCAGTGGGTATGAGCTCGATTTCACTTTCGGGGTGCCGAGTTCGAATCCCAGTACGCACCTCAAGCTTTTTAAGTTATGTGCGAGTTCTCAATAATCTTCTCAAAGGTGTGTGGAGTCCACCAATCAGCAATGGGTCAGCGTTGTGGACTACGGCCTGAACCCCTTCTCATTGTGGGAGGAGGCCCGTGCCCTGTAGTGGGCCGATAATGAGTTGATATGACGAAATAGCATTAAGTTTTCAATATTAGCCTTCTGACCCCTAGGTATACAAAAGAATAAAAGGAAGAAGCTTTTTAAAACGGCGTGGTACTCGTTTATTTTATATTAGAATTTATAGCAAAGTTCCACCCCAGCTGCTTTTAGAATTTTATACTTTTATCATCACAAATTGCGCAAAGCAACGTCAAAGAAAATCTTTCTTAAACTTAACTTAAACTTTCTTCTACTTGTCTCATTTAAATATGCTTTTAATGTTTTTTCACCCGACTATGGAATGTTATTAATGTATTGTAATAGTTATTGTATTTCATAGCGTAACTCAGTCTTAATGTAACAGACAAAAACAAATTTTAACGAACATTGTTTTTTTGTGCTAAATCGAAACAAAGCAAATATTTCGCAAAGATCCCCGAGTCATATATTGGTTTTAATAAACCCGCAATGAAGCCGTGATAGCGCATTGGATATAAGCTTAACTTCACTTTCGGGGGGCTGAGTTCAAATCCCAGCACGCACCTCCAACTTTCATAAGTTATGTGCGTTTTAAGTAATCAAAATATCACTTGCTTCAACGTGAAGGAAAATATCATGAGGAAAACCTGCATGCCTGAGAGCTCTACATAATGTTCCCAAATGTGTGTCCACCAATCCGTACTGGGCCATCGTGGTGGACTACGGCCTTAAACCCTTGTCGGGATTGTGGGCTTGTAATGGGTTGATGTGATGATGATGATTATAATCCATGCAATACATTAACTGTAATGTAATACCTAAGTTACCATCGTATCCAAATATTAGATATTTTGTAAGCTTTGTAAAAAGGAATAAACCTTACAATTTACATGTATTCTTCTACTCCTGACCGGCTAGCATGGGCAGGAGACAATTATATACCCGGGGAAAGGATATAAATTTATCTTCTCTCACAGCTTCATCAACTCTCAGAGCACTGGTGCACAAGTCGAAATAATATCCAAATAATATATGTGGAATGTTGAGTCGACCGTTGTTGTTCCGATCGTCGTTTCAGTCAATGGTCTTCTCGCGAAAAGCTTCGACCAACATCTTAAGAAGCTTTCGCTTGGTTGTTGGATCAAGGGTCGGATACAGAAGGCAGTAGTCCTTGAAACGGCGCGTATTGTGAGGAGGTTTCTCACTCTGGAGCCCTGACCGCCGGTTGCTTGGGCATTCAAAAGCCCCGCAAGCGGAGGGTGGAAGTTTTTTTTTTTTATAAATTTTTAATAGTGTTTTTTAATTTATTCTTAAGCATTTTTAATAATTTAAATAAAAAAAGAAAAATAATAAATGATAGAAAAATTATGTGTAATAATAAACGGGGGTAAACTTCTCGTATTCCATATTTCCGTGCTTTAGCAGGTGGACACGTTAATTCGGGGGATATAACTTTTATCTCCTGCCCGTGCTAGCCCTGCTACTAGTCTATATCCATCTCAATCTCTAGAAAGCTACTTCTTGAGCTTTCAAAGAGAGAAAATTGTGTTTTTATTCTCTTTGTATTTGGTAGTGGCCAATGGTTTCAAAGTTTGCTGAAGTGGAACTATAGGGGTTTCCTTGTTAACTGCGAGGAGTTTCATTAACCGTAAAAGTCCAACATGATAATATCATCATGTAGCTAAATCTAAGTCTTAAAACTACGTGTGGCTGAGTCTTTACCGAGATAAGGCTGGGAGAAATGACACCAAGAGGATCGTTAGCAGATACTACAATTAGTTGCCAAGTTACAGGTTAGTGGGTCGGCTCTACTTGGGCCTTTGGGATGTCTTTGCTACGTGTTTAAGTAAAATTTTAGCCTTTGTTCGCGGTTCCACATGTGTTTAAAAGCCATGCTTAGGTCGCGTCGAGTAAAAAGACCTTTGACGACTTCGTTCTTTGCATGATTTAGGTATAAAAAATTTAAAAAGGTATACACGGTGTTGCCTATTTTGTTGATGCTTGAATTTATTACACTGAGGGTACCACCTTCTGATGTCTGTGTTACCGAACTTTCGTCTTTGTTACTAAACATAACGTAATAAAGTGACAAAACTTACGTTAAGGTTATCCGACACTTGTCAGAAGGTGGTCAGACCTTTAGGAGGTCAGAATTTTAGGTTATAAGCGCTAATTTGAATCTATCGGTCGGGTTTGAAAAATCTTCTTTGCATAGCCAAGTTATGCTATTTAATATTAAGCTCAGGAACCGAGAAAACAAAGTTAAATGCGAGCAGGCGATGTGATGTGGTACCTCGCAATATATTGTGTGGAATAAAGGATGAAATTTTATATGGGAAACTTATCGAAATTTATTTATTATATAAGCACTTTTGATAGACTTGACGTTTCGTCAGTCTATTTCTGGTGACACTACCACCGGTTCGGAAGGCAGATTCCACTGAGTAGAGCCGGCAAGAAACTCAGTAGATTGCTCTTTTACAATATCATTTTATAGTATAACAATCTTTAGAATTTTTCTGTTTCGTGAAGGATGAGAGCGGAGTGGATTGCTTCCAAGCAGCCTTGTCGTTAACGTTGTACACGGATAAATCCAAGTAGAATTTCACGTTTCGATTTGAAACTGGTTAAAAATACACGTATACACACACACACACACACACACACACAGACGAAAGCGCGCACTACAACCTATTTTCCAAATGTTATAGAGTGAAATGAATTGTAACAGCATTGGTCATGATAGAATAAAGCTGGAGCATCATGTTTTACATAAAACATTATATCAGCTTTGGGAAATACTGTAAATCAAATAAAAGAACATTAACTCTAAAAAAAATTTTATGAATGTTTTTAATACTATGAATGGAAAACGAGCATTTGTTCTTTATGTATTTCATCCGCGAAACATGACTTTTTCATGATAATTAAAAATCTCCCGTCCTGCCTTTCCTAATCTTTTGATAGCAGTCTTCGTTTGCTCAAGGAAATAAATGTTAAAAGGAAAATAAATTGCTTGTGATTCTACGATTAGTGTCTTTCTTGCCATTTTAAATACTTTTTTTTTAATTAACAGAAAACATAATAAGAATGCGTCATGCCGTTAACCGTGACGGCATACATCATACATGTTTATTTTACTACAAAGGCGAGCTAATAATATATTTAATCTTGCACATTGAAAAAAAAATTGCCTGTGATTGTACTTTTGCCGTATAGCCAATCTGTCTAATCCCGAATCTGCTGAATCCAGAAACTGTCCAATAGGGAATAAACGATAATAAACTAAATATTATTCTAATCTAAATAACTTATAAGTTACCTTTTTGCGATAACCCAAACAAACGTATTAAATCCAGACCAGAACAGAGAAAATTCTGAAATTAGAAATTGCAAACCACCTCTGCCGGGTACCGAATCCGGGGCTTTCCACTTAAAACCACAGCGTTCACTGCGAAAAAAGCCTACCGATCTTTCCTCCAGTACGGCTAGCATGGGAAGGAGACAATTATCTCCCCTGGGAAAGGATAAAAATTGATCTTTTTCCATAGCTTTGTCAACTCTCAGAGCATTGGCGCACAAGTGAGTGGTAATAATATCTAAATAGCATATGTGTAATTATAAAGGGGAATAAACTTCCCCTATTCCATGTTTCCGTGCTTTAGAAGGTGGACAAGTTAATTAAATCCCCTGTCAGGGGATATAATCGGGAGATATAATGTTTGTCTCCTGTCCGTGCTAGCCCTGCAGGAATAGCGAGTATCTTACAATTAGGTTTCTCGCCCACAATGTAAAATAAAGCAGGCCCCTTATAATAATTGTTGAGTGTGCACTCAACTTTATATCCATCTCTTCAATACATTAGTAAACGGATAACACCCGTAATTTCCTCCACTAAGCACCTCTTTGAAAGAACGAGAACCGGCAGGAACTCATTAGGGGCACAGCGCTTCTCAGGCTATACTTTGCGCAAACAAAAGCCAAACCGAACCCCTGATCCGGCAAATTCGACGGTTATGTTACAGCACCAGAATAATACTGTACAAATGACGACCCAGATTAGGGTCCGTGTACGGAAACGCAGTAATTGTTTGCTATCTAGCGCCATTGTTAGCAAGACACGCTCTAAATGGTGGCGCAAGTTACAAGAAATCAGGAAAATCGGTTTAGTTTTTCATATGAGACTTTTATAAGGCTTAATGAGAATAATACTTTAGAGACTTTATTAGTTAGCATCAGAATACTGTACAAAAGACGACCAGTGTAGGGTCCGTGTACAAAAACACAGTAATTGTTTGCTATCTAGCGCCATTGTTAGCAAGACACGCTCTAAATGGCGGCGTAAGTCACAAGAGATCGGGAAGATCCACTTAGTTTTTTATATAAGACTTTTATTACGCTTTATGAGAATAATACTTTAAAAGATTTAATAATGCAGTATGAGAATAATGCTGAGCAAATAATGACCCAAATTAGGGTCCATCTACGGAAACGCAGTAATTGTTTTCTATTTAGCGCCATTGTTAGCAAGACACGCTCTAAATGGTGGCGCAAGCAGGAAAATCTATTTAGTTTTTCATATGAGACTTTTATGGCGCTATATGAGAATAATATCTTAGAGACTTTATAATGCAGTATGCGAATACTGTAGAAATTACGACCAGATTAGGGTCCGTGTACGGAAACGCAGTAATTGTTTGCTATCTAGCACCATTGTAAGGAAGACACACTCTAAATGGTGGCGCAAATCACAAGATCTCAGGAAGATCGGTTTAGTTTTTAATATGAGACTTTTATGACGCTGAATATGAATAATACTTTAGAGACATTATAATGCAGTATGAGAATAATGCTGAACAATTGACGACCGCAGTAATTGTTTATAGCGCCATTGTTAGCAACACACGCTCTAAACGGTTGCACAAATCACAAGAGATTAGAAAGATCGATTTAATTTTTAAATTATACATTTATTATGTTTATTTTCTGTCTGACACTCACGACTTTCAGACTGGATCGCATCAATGCTGCTTGGCGTCAGAAATAAGTTTAGAATAGAATAGAATAGAATATAATTTTATTGTTCACTGTTTACACACAGAAATACAGTTGACAAGGCCTAGAAAAGTATTCAAAACAGTATACCCACAGCCCGGCCTACAATTATATTATTAAATAAGTATAAAATTAAAAATTACAAAAAGTATAAAATCAGTAGCAAAATATATATAAGTATAAGATTATTAAGAGGCAGGAGCAAAGAATTATCGAAAAGGGTTGTCGAGTCTTCCGGTGATCCTAGAGCGGACAGTTACCTTGGCCAACGAATTTGCTTTGGCCATCCAAAGCGGCAATGCTGCCAGCATCTTAGGAACTGTGCCTCGCTGCGGTGGTTTCGAGGACGTTGTAGATTTTATTTAGTTTTAAATAGTTTAGTTTATTTTAGGTTATATTTGTTAAATTAAACTAAATATAAGTTCATGTATTCGATTTTTTAGATTATTAATAATTAAACAAAATTGAAACAATAAAAAAAAAGTAAAAATCAATAAATTAAAACTAAACTGATTTGTTGTTGTCCTTCCCCGAACGAGTTCAGACGAAACAGCTGTACTGTGAAAATAAAGGCTAATTTGCTATAGTCCGCTATATTATTTCTTGAGAACCATTAATTAATTAGTATTTATCATTTTATTGAAATGCTGATCTATTTAATAAATGTCTGGACATATCATAATGAGGTACACAGTTTCAGTGCAAAATTTCTTATAAAGTACGCCTACTTTAAATATATGATTTTTTTTTAAAGATACTCGGTATAACTTCTTGTTCCAGTACCGAGTAAGGTATCTTATGCAAAAACTTCGGTTAGCACAGAGTAAAATTTAAAACTGTTGCTTATTCCGTTTCCTGGCTACTATTCCCATTACTCTAGCTATTGGTTACGTTGTGAAATTGAAATGTCAATAGAAATGTAACAACTATTTCGAGCAACCTTATTTACAAGGAAAGCAATCGAGAATCTAAGAGAAACTTATAGGAAACACAACGGTTAAGATATTTATTTGGTGTGTTATTTGAAACGTTACATTCATTCTAGGCAATATTTCCATTTCTTAAACGACTAACTGTTTTGACGTGAAATTAAAATTGGCATCTGAGGAAAACACGAAAAGCTTTTTTTTCATATAATTAATTATTTTTATTTCTTTTATTTATTAGCTTTTCAAGGGCCTAAACAGTGCTATAACACATAAAATTAATGCTGTATTTTTATATCACATAAACCAATGAAGTTTCCACAACTTAGTTATACATAAACGATAACATTAACCACAGTTGCTTAGGAGTAAGTATAATAAACAATATTGATGGACCAAGCAGATACTGGACTTTTGCTTAGTGGAAAATCATTGCCTATAAACAGAACAAAGACAAATGCTGCAAAGTGTTGCCCTGTGTCCATCAACCTGAGGTATATGTGCCTTGAAATTATGCTGTTAGCTGTTATGCTGCTTAGCGGCAGAATTGGTGGTAGCACTTCCCGGGATGAGCTCTGACAAAAAGCCCTTCTACTACTAAAAGTGAATTCTTAGCCGGTTGTTTGAAGAACAGAAAGTGTAAAGTACTTATAGTCGTCAGTGCACCTTGACAGATATCAATTTCGCATTAAGATAAATTAAGCCTATTATTTTGACGAGTGAATATGAAAATAATTATAAATCAAAGGGTGCTTTAATTTAACAAATATAACCTAAAATAAACTATTTAAAACTAAATAAAATCTAAAACATCCTCGAAACCACCGCAGCGAGGCACATTTCCTAAGATGCTGGCAGCCCTTTTGGATGGCCAAACTATTATCATTATTTATTTATTTATTTTGACAAATAAATAAATAAATATACTACGACTATACACACATCGCCACCTAGCCCCAAAGTAAGCGTAGCTTGCGTTATGGGTACTAAAATGACTGATGAATATTTTTATGAATTATATATACATATAAACACCCAGACACTGAAAAACACTTATGCTCATCACACAAACATTTTCCAGTTGTGGGAATCGAACCTACAGCCTCAGAAAGCAGGATCGCTGCCCACTGCGCCAGTCGGCCGTCGAAATGATTTAGTGGCGTTTAAATTTCGCCTCCAGCACTTTTGTGCTCAGTACATCGCGTATTTCCTCCATCCGCTTTTGTGTCCTTAAAAAAGATTAATTAAGTGCTTTTGTTCCCTTTGAGGGCCGTTTCTAAGTCGTGTCTGAGGTTTTATGTCCACCATTTCCTTTGTGGGTATAATGTAATTGTAAACACTTTAGTTATTGTTTACCTACTTATAATTTTTATTATTTTTATTTGTGTTTTTACCTTAACTTGGAGGAATTATCAATTTTATAAATTAAAAATGCATATAAAAATTTTCGGAACCGACAGGATTCGAACCTGCGATTCTCTGGCAATCGCGGGTTCTCCAATTAAGCTACGGCTTTCCTATGCCGAAATTAGTGTATGCCGTTTACATCAGTCTTATAGCGACTGTAGCGTCATCTAGTAAGAAACGTTGCAGTTTCGATCTGTTCCGTTATGAAGATCAAACCCCGGAGCTATTTTTATTAATTTTTTATTCCTCTACAATTGCCCCTGACTGCAATTTCACCTGGTAGTAAATGATAATGCAGTCCAAGATGGTAGCGGGCTAACCGGTTAGGAAGTATGGTAGTCATACCCCTAAACGGTTTTTACGCGGCATCGCACCGGAACACTAAATCGCTTAGCAGCACGTCTTTGTCGGTAGGGCGGTATCTAGCAACGGCCAAAGCCTCTATCTATCATTTGCTAACAAAAAGGGTCATTGGCGTTGAAAATTCTTGAAACTTATGAAAATATTCTATAATCTACATACTGATCAGTAGGCCTCATCAGGGCCTACGCTTTGAGTGAATTACGTAAGCAGACTGGAAAATATTTCATTTTAATATTTCAGTGACCGCAATAGCCTTTACGGCAAAATATTTTAAGCTTTCACAGAGATGATACTTCAACTTTTTATAAAGTTAATTTAAATTGCTTGGGGTGGAATTTTTGGTTTTAAATTGGAGTGGTGCCATTGGTATATGGCCCTTAAGACCTAAGACGGTTGCAAAGGACTCAGTTATAGGTTAATTTTTTTCGCAAATCGCAATCATCCGAGATAATCCACTATAGGATTTTTTACCCGTATCGCATGATCGGATTTTATTTAACCAGAAAACCTTAATTTGGTCACATTTTTATTCTCTTTTATTATTTATTACATTTTCGGCCCTTTCAATTATAATATGACATAATTTATAGCGACACAAAAGTTGTATTAATGTTTCGCAATTTAATCAGCCAAGGATGAGACATGTTCGACCGTCGATCGATCGATGTTCGATCGGCAGCCGTTGGTCTCTGGTGACCCAGAGACCAACGGCTGCCGATGCTTCAGAACTTTAACAATCCCTTAACCTCTAATTAATCTTTTATTCATTTTAAAAACGAATACTGAAGATAAAAGTTTGGTATAGTAGTAGAAAACCCATAGCTATCCGCATATTGTTGATGGAATTTGTTTCCGAGATTTTTGCTCGGTCAGAGTACGGGACAGTCAATCAATGCAAAGAACAATGCAAAGAACGATCAATGCAAAGAACTCTTAGTTTTTGTTACTAATCAATAATAGCTAAACGTCAAAATCAATCTGTTCCTCTGAAGAGCGCAATATATATACGATATAGTTATTAAACATTATGCGTACTTTATTTTCCTCGTTCATGTTATACAATTGGATAAAATGATTTCAAAGCTGTTAATAATTTACTAGCCACAACCACGTAATCAATTTTCGTCGTGTTTATTAATTTCAATTGCTTTATTTGATGATCTGTCATGTTGTACAACTTTATTTGTTCAATACTTAAATAGCTTCAATTATTCTGATCCAAATTATCATTTATATCGATATTTTAATTATAGTGTGGTAAGTTGTAGCTAAATATTATAATATATAAAAAAATTATTTAATTTCAAAAAACGTGCAATCAATATCGAATTTAAATATATGTTTTTCTGCTAAAGTTAGAGATTTTTGTACCATAGAATCGGTACCCTTGTCTATTTCTTCATTGGTTCTTGTAATTTCTCATTTCAAAAATAAAGCCTCGAGTAGAAACAAATATGGTTTGATGAAAACTATTATTATAGTAGGAAAAGTTATACCATAATATACACGTATGATAGACAAAAAAAGAAAATCGTGTATCTGTGTTACTCAATAATTCATCCAATTAAAAAGTTTTATTAAAGTTACGGAATGAAATAATCCTGAACTTCTTCTGAGTTCAGAAAACATTTCCATTACTTGTAGCTTTATGATTTAAACTGGAAAATAAAGTTATTACAAAAAAATAGAATTAGAATTAGATGATGTTATTTCTAATTCCTATAAGACAAGCGAAGTCCGTAGATAATTTAGCTACTGTGTACACATCATTATTATTCTGAATAGGTAACGAAAACAAACTTACAAACTTACTTAGGGTCAGAGCAAACAAAGGCCTTTCTTGCAAATCCCATCTTTATCGGTCGAAGTTTATTCTCGATCAATCGTTTTTTTTTACATTTATTCAAAAAACTTAACAACTTCGTTTGGGGAGTTTTAATAAAGGATTTTCTACTTGTGGTTTATGTTATTTTAAAATAATAATATTAATAATATTAATAAATCAAATCTTATTGGCCTAGTAGTCAGCAAATTGAACTGCGGAAATAGATTCTGGGTTTGGGTGAAAATACTCAATAATAACCAGGACTAAAGTAATTAGCAGTGTTTACAGCCGTACCTTGAATAGTACCTAGGGACAGCGTGTTTTGTTTTGAGGTTGCTTGTTCCCAAAGGTGGATTTAACAGGCTAATAATTGTACTACTCTGTACTTTATGTTACTAATTTTAATCTATTAAAATTAAGTTTAAATGGATCATGGACCTTGTGCAGTTTCTAAGAAAACGCTTATATGGCTTCCAAGTAAGCTTAGATATAAACAGTTTTACGCTCTTTGGTAATGAATGAATGACCATCCATTTTTTCCAATTTTTTAACTTGATTTTCATGCGGCTTTGAACACTATCTCTCTTTCTGATCTTCTGTCTGTTCTTTCCCATCACGCATGGGATAGGACTGGCCACTTTTTTTTTAGATCCAAAATTAAGAGGACCGGAGATTTTTAATGGACCTACGTCCATTAAAAAGTGTTGATATCTGCAATTAAAGGGTTTCTCAATAATCTCTCAAATATCCTCTCAAATAACCTCTGGCGATAAAACGGGGTACAAGTAAAAGGGGTAAAAGTATGTGTTAATTCTCCTCTCTCGAAATATTTTTGAAGTAAGGACATTAAAATCGGCATCGTTTAAAATAAAATACATCTAAAAGCTTTCTTTCAAACAACCCTCACTGGTTTGTATGGAGAAGTAACAAATGAAATTTATGTGAACCAATAATAAAGGCGGACAAATAATTTCTATAATATCCCAAAATACATGTAATACTGCCACAGGAATATGAAAGAAGGATATATTAGACAAACAAGTCGTTAAGAATGGTTTTTTTCGTTTATTGAGGCTCCTTATAGAAGAACAGGCAACTCGTATGTAATAAGAAACGTGAGTGGTACAAAAACAATATCTTCTCCAAATATGACTTTTTATATTTCTTTATTTCTTTTTCTTTTTCTCCAAATGATCACGCAAGTTTCCCAGATTACGTAAACTTGTCAAATACTTTTTCGTACAAATAATAAGAATTTTTGCTGAGGTGCTTATATATTTAAATTATTCTGTTTTCATCTAAACTTAGAATATAAATTTATAAATAATCATAATCAAGAGTTCTCCAGCCAGATTAAAGATTTTTACATTTCATTATGACTCCCGAGCATTGCTTAAGGATTTGCTTGATTTTGTACCCTGATTTTGTCTTTGATTTTGACTTTGTCTTTGATTTTATAGTTGTAGTTGTAAATCATTCAGGCCAACAAAAATATAAGAATTTTATAAATTTAAAATGCATATAAAAACTTTCGGAACCGACAAGGATTTGCGCTTTCTCCAATTAAGCTACGGCTCTCCTGCCGTCGATGTGGCTCAGGCCGCGATTGCCAGAGAGTCGAAGGTTCAAATCCTCTTGGTTCCGAAAGTTTTATATGCATTTAAAATTTATAAAATTGATAATTCCTCTAAGTGTAGGTAAAAACACTAATAAAAATCATAAAAATTATAAATATAAGAATGTAAATAAGAAGTCAAAATATGTCTATCTATTGGTGGAGCACATAACATAGCTCGTAGAACCGATAGGGTCCCAAGGTGGGGGTTGCTGGTCGACACAGCGCTGACCACCAACGAGGTGGGCTGATGACATAAAACGAGTTGCTGGAAACTGCTAGAAACAAGCGGCCCACGATCATTGACTTTGAAAACCTCTGCATAAGACTTATATCCCGCAGTGGATGTCAATTGGTAGATATGATGGTGATGACGATGACGCCTTAAATTATACCTATAATTATCATGGAACTGTTACCAATAATTTTGTAGTTTATATTTAAAAAAAAAAATTTTTGCACTTCAAATAGAATTTCGTGCTGAAAGTAGCGACCGGATTTACAAGTTAGATCAATATAATATATGTTATATATCAGTCCATGTTATTGTGTATGTGCTATATTTTAAAACGTGTAATACGCATGTTGTTAGTGCTCTTAATAAATAAATAAATATATTTTAAGATAAAAATGTTGAACATATTACTTAAAAGCTTGCTTACTAGAACGCAGCGCAGATATTAGAATGGAGTCTCCTCATACACTCTCGTGTATTATATTTAGAGACCACATTTTCTAAATTAAGTTTACCCCAACAATACATCTCCCCCGCGGCATATTCTAGTAAAATACACTTTATTACAAAACTACATCCCGTCAGCAAACTGAATTTACCTTGACCCTCTTTGTAGAACAAACATTCCACGGCGTACATGTTTTAAATTTTTACCATTCGCTGTATTCCTTTATTACTCTTGCAAATATTTAACAAAAGGTTAAATCCGTATTTCCAACGAGTTGGCGGCAACGTTTTGCGTGTGTATATTTTATTATACTTAATAAAATATTTGCATATTTTAATACTTAATAAAATATTTGCATATTTTGATTCAAAAGCTTGTTCAGTATTATCATACATTTAATTGAAAATATACAATCAATGCTGCTTGATAAATCCTCATTAATCTGTGGTCGAAGTAATAGATAATGGCTACACTATGGATTTCCATCCTCCATTTTTTATATTTCCGCATCCTTATCTGCCCGCATCACGCCGCCAATTAGTTGCACACCTATATCCGCGGCAAACGCACGTCAATCTTCCGCTCAATAAAACCACATGGTCGGCCGGCCAAAGAACCTTATACTGGACGATTAATAGTATTTAAACCTACATCAGTGCTTTAGTGTTTAGTGATAACCTGTGAAACCTTGTGAAGTGACGAGAAATCAAGAGAACTGCATTACGACGAACTGTAAGTCCACGTGCAAATACTTTTCTGTCCAACCCTAGTTATCCCTTGTTCTATATCCTTTAAAGCCATAGTTTAAACATTAAAAAGGGGAAAAGAATCCAGCAAAACCTAAAATATACAGTCCACTAAATTTACAAAGAAAATAAATACCATTTTATGGTGATGATTCCCCGAAAGTAAAAATGGCGTCACCATAAAATTTGGTCACTTCGAGCCGATTTCATAAAAAATATTTGATCACTTCCATCGAATTTCATAAATTTTAGTCATTCGATCCGAAGATCGGCCGATTCGATTTAAATTCATAATTTTAGGATTTAAATTATCGTTAATCATTACATTCTATGACTTTAAAGTTCGGAATTATTATTAGTCTATGCAACTTAAAGTACGCCATATTGTAGGTATTCACTAGTTCAGTTTGTAAGTTTAATACCGCTAAGATATTGTCTACATAATAGATTTAACGTTTTGTTTACTAAGTAAAGAAGTACTAAGTATTTTATAATTATATATCTCTTTTCCGCACCGCTTGCTTCGTATTTCTATATAGTTTTACCCCGCTACTTAGTATTAAAAACGGATGAATCGTAGGTAAAGATATCTATTTCAAACGCATCATACCTACCAAACAATGCGCTCGGCCGCAGTCGTTTTTGTCGCTCGCTGCATTCAAGGTCACGCATGACCGCTAACTTGTTAATTGTTATACCTAGTTCTTTGCCCGGTTTAGTTTTTAAAATAGCATTATAACGCTTTTATTTAACCGCTCGCGTCTATAAAGGGGTTGTGTGTTTATTATTATAAGACTGCAACTACTTTATATATTTTACGCATTTCTTGACGCATTTGCAAACACATATACACTTTTTTATTATATTTTTATTTTTATAATTCGGTTTACTCCTTCAGAATGAATAAACCAGAGTCGGTTTCTTCACCAAGTCCATATAGCAAGGAAGAATGTAAGTTACGGTTGTTGGAAGGCAAACGGGACGTTATATTTGCTCGTATGCAAAGAATGTTTGACACCGCTATTCAAGTCGAATCGGACAGCAGTAAGCTGCCTTCTTTATTGTCTCAGGCTTCAAACATAGACACTTTACGCAAAGAGTTTGAGTTAAATTTAGATTTATTCAATGAGGCGCAGTTAATGTTGAATCCAAAGGCTATGATTAATTACCAATCGTGGACTTCATTTGAAGAAATGTTTTGCTATGTCAAACAAATAATGGAGCGTCACTCTAATGTTAATAATACGAGTTCAGAGAATGACAGCGCACGTCCTATCTCTAGTTTTCCTAAATTAAAATCCCATCTTCCGCCTATAGACTTAATGGAGTTTGACGGTCAGTTAACTAAATTTCCTTTGTTCTACCAGCAGTTTAAAAACATGATACATGATAATCCTAACTTAACCAATAATGAAAAGGTATTTTATTTAGTTGGTAGGTTAAAAGGGAAAGCCGCATCTGTATGTGCAGGATTGCCAGCCACCGCAGAAAATTATCCTATTATTTGGGAGGCGTTAATACAAAAATACGACGATCCGCGTTCGTTAGCCTGCGCTTATTTAAACCAATTATTGCAATTTAAACCGCTTGCTAGTACTAATGCTAATTCATTAGATAGCTTTATAAATACATTTAATTCTTCAGTAGAAGCTCTCAAACAATTAAAAATCGATCTTACTGATTTTATATTCTTTCACTTAGCCACGCTTAAATTAGATGCTGATACAGTTAAAATGTTTGAGATAATAAATCGCAAAAAACAAATTCCTACCTATAGGAGTCTTATAGAATTTGTGAAGGAACAGAATAAAGTAATGTCGCGCTCTCTTAATAAAGGATTAGAATTACCTCAAAATAGATATAAGGGGAATTCGATTCCGAAGCCTTCTACCAAAAGTTTTGTAAGTACAGAAACTGTAAATACTTTAAATAGTGCAGCTTGCAGTTTGTGTAAAATTGGTCAACACATACATCTTTATTCTTGCCCTGCATTTATGAAGTTGTCTCCGCATGAGCGGCATTTACATGTAAAAAATAATAACTTTTGTAACCGATGTTTATCGACTCATCATAAAACTTTAAACTGCTCTTCTCAGCGAAACTGTAAAAGGTGCTCATCGGCATCACATCATACTGAATTGCATTTTGAACGCAACAATTACAACGCTAAAGATTTATTACCTAAAACGTCCAAATCTAACATAGGTAAACCGCCCTCATCTCCTAACGCAATTAATTCGCCTCGCGTGTCATCAGTTATTACTGAGGCACCTTCGACAAGCTCCTCTAGTGAAAATACACTAAATAAAAATAATTTTATATCTCAGACCACAAATACCACTTTGGTATGTAACGTATCATATGATTGTTTAGAACGCGTCACAACAACCACTTTGTTAGGTACTGCGAAAATAAGAGTGTATGACAAAAATAATTGTGCACATCTTATAAGATGCCTAGTGGATCCCGCATCGCAAAGAGATTACGTTTCAATTAGTTGCTGTGAAAAATATTCGCTACCTATTAGCTTTCAGAGTCGTTTTTCTGAAGTTCAAGGCATCGGCGGAGTATCGCAAAAAATAATTGGTGTTTCAGAATTTACGTTTAAATCTCGTTTTAATGACGCGAATGAATACTCAATACGCCCTCTTGTAGTTGAGCGAATCACTTCTCAACTGCCTGACTCTCATGTAGACATCACAGCCATTGATGGTCTTATTAAAAATTTACCTCTGGCTGATGATGATTTCGCAGAACCTGGTCCAATTGATATATTACTAGGGGTAAATGTGTATCGCAAAATAGCAATGGCTGATAAAATAAATGGTTATGAAAATATGCCTTCCGCATTTGAAACCTCTTTGGGTTATATAATTATGGGCGATGCACCTATTTTATCTAAACCTAATAATTCCCGCGCTTTGTGTTTTTTCACGAGTGAACCTTTAGATAAAATGTTAGAGAGATTTTGGACAATAGAAGAGCCTCCTTCCCGCAAATTCTTAAGTCCTGATGAACAAAGGTGTGAGGACATATATACGGCTTCCACTGTACGCCAACAGGACGGAGCATATTCGGTAGATCTTCCCTTTAAAGAAGATCCTAATTTATTAGGTGATTCGTATTTTACCGCAAAGAAGCGTTTTCTCAATCTGGAAAAACGATTCATTAGAGATCCCGAACTTCATATTAGATATAATGAAGTTATTAAGGATTACCTTGATAAGGGTATCCTCAAACGCTTACCACCTGATGAACCTGCTTCACCAGGTTATATCTTAGCGCATCATCCAGTGATACGCGAAGACAAGAGTACCAAGGTACGAATCGTACTAGATGGTTCTTGTCCCACTGATTATTCTCTTCTTAAAATAGAAGAACCCTCCGCAAATAGGAAATTATCTTTAAATGATATTTTGTATACTGGTTGCAATTTGCAAGCAGACATATTTAACATTCTTTTGAATGTCCGCATTTTCCGCATCGCATTTTTTGCTGACGTCCGACAAATGTATTTGTCTATATATGTCAATTCTCCGCACCGCAAATATCAACGCATTATTTATCGATCTTCACCAAAGGACCCACTTGAAATGTATGAATTTACTCGAGTGACCTTTGGTCTCCGCTCATCGCCCTTTTTGGCATTACGCACACTGCGCCAGCTGGCTAGTGACGAGCGCCAGCAATGGCCTCTCGCTGCATCAGTGGTTGAGAGAGACGTCTACATGGACGACCTAGCTTCTTCCGCCTCATCTCTAGATGAAGCGGTAAAGATAGCTCAAGAGTTGATACAACTGTTTAAGGCTGGTGGATTTGACTTAGTGAAATGGACCAGCAATTCGACTGAATTGCTCGGACACATTCCTTCATTTCACCGCCAATCTGAGTCGATCTCTCTTGACACTGATGACTCTTTTAAGATTCTTGGTCTTCATTGGCTTCCCGCATCTGATGAATTTATTTTTAGAGTTTCGCAACCGCAAGGTGATTGTACCAAAAGAGCTATACTTTCAGCTACCGCGCGTCTTTATGACGTTCTAGGTCTTGTTGGTCCAGTCATTTTATTCGCTAAATTACTCATAAAGGAGTTATGGCTTCTAAAAATAGGATGGGACGAGTGTCCCCCTCAACACATATGTGAAAGATGGCAAAATTATATAATTGAACTGCCTATTATTCAGAATCTTAAGTATCCTCGTCATGTTGGAATAGAAGACACTTCTGAAATTTATCTTCTCGCATTCTCTGACGCTAGTGAGCAAGCATTTGGCTCTGTTTTATACTTATACGTTAAAAACAGAAATCAAAGGCCTATAATTACACTTATTTGCTCTAAATCCCGCGTAGCACCGGTAAAACCAACGGTCACGCTAGCTAGGTTAGAGTTAAATGGAATAGTATTGCTTGCTCGACTTGTAAATTCAGTATATAATATATTGTCAACCCGCATCAAAATAAAGGAAGTACTCGCGTTTTCTGATTCAGAAGTCGCCCTTTGTTGGGCACTCTCTTCGCCACACAGGTTTAATACATATGTGGCTAACCGCATCTCTCAAATTCATACGCTATTGACATCAATTAAGGTGAACTTTTATCACATACCTGGTGTTCAAAACCCCGCGGACTGTGTGTCTCGTGGCCTTATGCCCACACAGTTTTCAAAACACGACCTTTGGTTTAAGGGTCCCCCATGGTTGTCTTTATCTTCAGAAGAGTGGCCCATAATAAAGTTTTCCTCTCATCAGGTTTCTTCATTACCTGAGGAGAAAACTACAACGCACTTAATAATATCGCACGATGAATATACAATTATAAAGCTTGGATCTAAATGTTCTTCTTGGACTAAATTTCTTCACGCCACGATTTATGTACTCAGATTCATGAAAAAACTTCCGCGCAGAGATATTATTACAGCTGAAGATATCAATGCAGCTGAATTACTGATAATTCGCACAATACAACGCTCAGTCTTTCAGACTGATATTGACAACATTAAAAATAATAAACCATGTTCGTCAAAATTACGAAAATTATTTCCTTTTGTTTCTGAGGACATTCTTCGGGTGGGTGGACGTCTTGCTTACTCGTCGTTAGATTACTCGCATAAACACCCAATTTTATTACCCAAGAAGGGACACATAATAGATCTGTTAATTGATCACTATCATCGTAATCATTCACACGCTGGCCCTCAATTGCTTCTGTCTATATTGAGACAAAAATATTGGATATTATCCGCTCGTTGTGTGGTACGTCAACGCATACATAAGTGCAATGCATGTTTTAGGCATAATCCTAAGCCTACATTTCCACTTATGTCTGACCTTCCTAAGTGTAGGATAGAGAAAAGTAAGGCATTCCTACACACAGGTGTAGATTACGCTGGACCTCTCTATATCACATTGACTAGGAAACGCGGCATACGTAGTCAGAAGGCATATATATGCCTATTTGTTTGTTTGGTTACAAAGGCGGTTCATATAGAGCTAGCCTCTGATCTGAGTTCCTCCGCCTTCTTAAATTGTTTTAAAAGATTCCAGGCCAGGAGAGGAAATTGCGAAGTCCTGTACTCAGACCAAGGGACCAATTTCGTTTCATCCAAGGCTTATTTGAATGAGTTACATACCTTTTTAAAGTCAGAAGATTATTATAAGAACTTTAGTTCCGAATTAGCTAAATATCGTATAGATTGGAAACTTAATGCACCAACTGCAAGCCATTTTGGAGGAGTCTGGGAGAGTAATATTAAAAGTGTTAAAACTCTACTTTTTCGCGTAATCGGCAAACAAATTCTGACATACGAGGAAATGCTTACTGTACTTAATGAAATTGAGGCTGTACTTAACAGTCGACCTCTGTATGTTTTAAGTTCAGATCCCTCTGAACCCTCCGCGCTAACGCCTTCGCATTTTCTTTCAACCGTACCTTTGGAATTCATTCCAGCTCCAGACGTAACTGGAGAACGCGCTGGTCTTTTGTCTAGATTTTCTTTATTGGATTCTCTGGTTCAGTCATTCTGGAAGAGATTCAGAACGGAGTATCTGCACAATTTGCAAGTGCGTCAAAAGTGGAACACTCCCACGAATCCGCTTACAATAGGGACTGTTGTGATAGTTATTGTACAAAACGCGCCGCCCTTACAGTGGCCACTTGGGGTCATTACTAAGATGCTACCTGGCAAAGATGGAGTTGTCCGCGTAGTTCAAATAAAAACTAAGAACGGGACTTATATCCGGCCTATCGTTAAGTTATGTCCGCTGCCAACTCAATAATTTTTATCACTAGTTCTCATTTAATCTTATTATGTTTTAGTTAATTTATTTTATTTTTCTTTATGCATTACTCTTGTATAGTATACTTACAATATTAGGTCGTATTATAAGTTGCAATTATGTTTATATCCGTTTTATGAAGGGTTCCTTCATGTCCGGGGGGATGCTTGATAAATCCTCATTAATCTGTGGTCGAAGTAATAGATAATGGCTACACTATGGATTTCCATCCTCCATTTTTTATATTTCCGCATCCTTATCTGCCCGCATCACGCCGCCAATTAGTTGCACACCTATATCCGCGGCAAACGCACGTCAATCTTCCGCTCAATAAAACCACATGGTCGGCCGGCCAAAGAACCTTATACTGGACGATTAATAGTATTTAAACCTACATCAGTGCTTTAGTGTTTAGTGATAACCTGTGAAACCTTGTGAAGTGACGAGAAATCAAGAGAACTGCATTACGACGAACTGTAAGTCCACGTGCAAATACTTTTCTGTCCAACCCTAGTTATCCCTTGTTCTATATCCTTTAAAGCCATAGTTTAAACATTAAAAAGGGGAAAAGAATCCAGCAAAACCTAAAATATACAGTCCACTAAATTTACAAAGAAAATAAATACCATTTTATGGTGATGATTCCCCGAAAGTAAAAATGGCGTCACCAAATGCAGTCGATGAATTGTAATCTGAAACGCTTAACTCCGTTTACTAATAAAATAAACATTAAAAAAAAATCTCGAAATCTTATTTTTGCAAGTGAAACCGCTTGACCGTGAATTTTAATTAAATAACATTTCCAGTCAATCTTCTTTCAAATGAAAGAATTGTATAAAGTCGGGTTTTTTTATAATAATTGACTGTATATATAATTGAGTTGTTGTTGTTTTAAGTTTATACATGATTCCGTATATCAATGAACCTATAATTATTTCTTACGATGAAATGGTTTCGATTTTGACCCAATTATTAAAAATTTGACTCTTACGAAACATAAAAAAATATCATAATATCGCGTAGAAAATATCGTTGACTATTAGTGAGTAAAATTACGAATGAAATCCTGAAAGCTAGAAATCACGTGATAATTTAACTTATTTATTGTATTATATTTATTATGTAACTATTATTTATCTAAAAAAAACGAAATTAAAAAAAAAAAGATTTCTTATAAATTTCTTCAAATATATATTAGACCCTCTTGAAGGGCTTCTCCTCTTCCATTAATCGATCTCTTATACGAAAACAAATATTTGATATCACTCACCTTAATACTCGTATGTCACCACGAGCTAAAGTCCACACTCACTAAAAAAACAAGCACTATTTAACTACAGTTTTATCATAATTGCCATAATTTTTATTTATAATATGCTTAGCTCGCGATTGCTAATTCGTATCAGGCGGGGCTAAATGTCAAGGTCTTCAGATGAGCTACGGCGTAGACGTCCGCTCTGTAGCCGGTCTACCGTACGACAGCCTCACGTTGCTACGAGCTACGCGGGGATCCGAGGCCAATCGAAGCGATGCTGTGCCGCAAGGAGTATGCTTCACTTCGGTAAATTGAATGCGTATGTTGCGTAACGATTCTGGTCCTTTCTATGTAATAATGATAGATATTCCGGAATATAGGAGTTTTATTATCGGCCTCAATTTATTGAATGTGTATTAAAACGAATTTGTTACTATATTATGAAATTATTAGAAAATGATATATTTAATTCATGTAAGAAAAAAAGTTAATTTGTAAAATAAAGTATGTTAGTATGAATTTTAGGAATTTGGAGAGGAAACCAAACCCAACTTATAATAGCTTGACACCTGTGCACGTGCTTAGCAATAATGTTACTTATTTTTTTTATTTTGTTATTTAATTTATCTTTTTATATTTTAATAACTGGGCTTATACCTTTCAATAAAGATTATTATTAATATTATTATTATTAGCTCTAATACTTAAATGTAAAAATTGATTTTACAAACACTTACATTAATTTTAAAAGATCTTTAACTACATACGAAAATTATTTCAAAATATAACATATATGGTTTGGTATGTTTTATGGTTTCATAAAAAAAAGGAATATAAGAGCATACTTCAGTTCGGTGGCCTTTAAAATCATAGGAAGGAGATAACAGTCCAAGTTGGGCAATGCTGCTCCTGCGATAGAGCGAGACGGAAGATGCCTAACTTTACTTTGCGGGAAAGAGGTGGGTACGTTCAGGAGACAAACTTTTCTAGAAATAATTTGAATATGATATGTATTTATATTTTAATTGATTTAACCGTTTTTTGTTTCCATTTTCAATAAGTTGGACGACGTTTTTTCATGCTCTGCCACATGAATTTAAAAAGTCTTAAGCCGCTGAAGAGGAGCGTAAAGAGGAACAGCTCATGTCGGGTTCACGCATGGTACCTACTGGGTTTTTAACCAACTCATAAAAAAGGAAGAGTTTCTCAATTCGACTGTATATTCACTTGACGCGAGTCACGCTACTATTTTATTGGTAATGACATGGGAATTAAGTAATTTCGCATAATTTTGCTTTGGTTTTGCGCAAGTTTATACTCCAAGGATAAATAGTAGGTATATTAAGTCTGTCTCCAGAAATTCCTAAATAATCGCTGCCGGGGATCAAATCCAGGGCCTCCCCTTTATGACCAAAGAGTTATGTGGTCGCATGAGATGGTAAACCTATTAAATAGTAATAATTTGTACGGGAGCTATGGTGATACGCTCGACCGTAACAATAGGAAGATCTTCCTCCGAGCGGGTGATCGTGTTCGGGGACCGAGGTCCGAAAATTCATTTTTGGAAGTTGTATATATAGGCATTCTTAGTGAACACTTCGCTAGCGCGATGTAGGATTTTAGTAGCGCCATCTAGTTATGTAATGTGTTGACCGCCACAAATTAAATAGTAATATATTTTAGGTAACAGAATATATAAGATAAACAACAAAAAATCACGGCAAATTTATACTTATACACCATTTTGATGACTGTTGATATCCAACTACTGCCGAATAAAGAAAGAAACTAATATAAAACGAAGAAAAACTGTAGTACGAGTTATAAATACTTAAGGGTAGGCTTTTTATAACTCTTACAATCCTTAAGTTTTGTATAACTCGTACTTTTACTACTTACTATCAGTAATTTCCGTCTTTATGCAATAGGTAGTACAATATACATATAATAGTAATAGTCAGTGGCGTGCATAGAGGGTATGCAGATGATACAAAATGAAGAAAATCTCCAGTATGAGTTATACAAAAGTTAAGAACAGGCTTTGTAAGAGTTATAAAAAGCCTACCCTTAAGTATTTATAACTCGTTCTAGGGATTTTCTTCGTTTTATATCATCTGTATACCAAGTGCATACCCTCTATGCACGCGACTGCTTACTACTATTATATGTATATTGTCATAGTACCTATTGCATAAAGACGGTAAAAGTGCTTATAAATTATACGCACTTTTGAACCGCCAAGTTAGTGGATATGTATTGATTCGACCACCGGTTCGAAAAGCAGATTATACCGAGAAAAGACGGCAAAAAACTCAGCAGATTGTTTTTTTCAACATCACTTTACAATCTTTGAAATATTGGA
The DNA here is from genome assembly GCF_905163445.1 of Pararge aegeria. Lineage (NCBI taxonomy): Eukaryota > Metazoa > Arthropoda > Insecta > Lepidoptera > Nymphalidae > Pararge > Pararge aegeria. The sequence goes on from NC_053189.1 coordinate 4,896,625, forward strand.
TAGAAACAGGCGTTACTTTGCAGCATTCCATGTGTTTGTCCACAACAATTACTAATTGTCAAGTCACGTCTCGTAAGGATGCTCCGGTTTCAGAGCGAAACGTGCGTAGAGGGTACATTGCCGAAGATCTGTTTGGTGTGGAGTATAAGGATTGAAGAAATTATAAATTCCACAGATACATGTAAACCGTATTTTGAGAAACTGAAAATACTAACCTGTCTTTCTTTGTATATTTATAAAGTTCTGGTATTTATCAAAAAGAACAATCACTTGTTTACATATAGTGATAGCGAACACAGGAAAAATAAATTATTGTATAAGCCACATTCCACAGCGTTACTTGAGAATAGTATTTTCATGGCGCCTAAAATAAACAACAATTTGCCAGCTTCACTAGCCAACAGAAACATAAATCTTGTAGAATTTAAAGATAAGAAAAAAAAATACTTATTGGGAAATGTTATTATACCATTCAAGAATATTTTACCGACACAATATTATAGGTTTGACATTTACAGTGATTATAATTTAACATGAATAATAATTGATTAGATATTTGTAATTTTGATATCAGTCTTAAATTTTATTCTTATTTTAATAATGTCGATTGACTTAGGATAGTATTATTATAGTAAGTAGGAATTAGTGTACAAACATATATATTTTTTGCATGCCATCTAAGGCGGATTGTTTGTCCCTATATGGAGAATCTCTACGGTGTAATTTGAATTTGAGATTACACCATAGTCTCCTGCTTTCCGCGGAGTAAGGCAAACTAAGCTTAATTTTCCTAATAAATCTTTGAAAACTAAGAAATTTGGTGTTTTTTGTTTTTATAAACGTGCACACATATATACAACCTCATTATCGGTAAACCTTTCACATTTACACCTTTGTGACTTGTGAGTGTACCCTACGCAAAACTGAAAGGACATCCCCTGTGTTTAAACAATCATAGCAATGAGAGATTCATTAAAGCATCCCTGTTTGTTTAGAGGGAACATATTTGCTTTTCATCATATCTCTGTGCTAAATAGGGTTAAGTGGGATTTCAAAAGATTCATTTATTATTAATTTATTTATTTTACATCTTGGATAGAAGCAGGCGTCACTTTGCGGAAATCAATAATATATTATTACAATGAATTATTGTTAAAGTCAACATCTCCTGAGGATGCTCCGGTTTCGGAGCGAAACTTGCGTAGAAGGTACATTGGCTGCTCCGTGTAGTGTATACTGATTGAAGATATTATAAATTACACCATAAAGATTTTCCTGCTGTTCGCAGAGAATAGCAAATTAAGCTTAATTTTCATAATATATTTTACATCTTGTTAGTACGGCAGGGCCACATACACTAACTAGATAAAGCTACCTAATTTTTGGATAACTACAAGACAAGGAAGCGGTGATAGCCCAGTGGGGAGAACTTAGACTTCACTTTCGGAGGGGCGAGTTCGAATCATGAAGAAGAAGGAAGTGAAGGAAAACATCGTGAGGAAACCTGCATACCTGAGAGTTCTCCATAATGTTCTCAAAGGTGTGTGAAGTCCGCAAATCCGCACTGGGCCAGCGTGGTGGACTACGGCCTGAACCCCTTATCATTGTGAGAGGAAACCCGTGCCCTGTAGTGGGCCGGTAATGGGTTGATATGATGATGATGACGATAAGACAAATGAATGAAAGATGACATTAAACATTATAAAAGACATGATATTAATATAGTGTACTATAGATATACACTCAACAATTATAGATAAATCTTGGTGCGTGGTTTAGGATCGCCAAGAAGTCATAAAGTAAATATATAGATCGTTTGTGAAAATTAAACATATGTACATACGTAGTAATAGAGTAGAAAATAAATGCAGCACTAATCAATGCATTAAATAACTAATAATGAACATAGAGTGTTACGAATTTAATCAGAATTCCAATACACTCACTAACCCATTGAGGGTCACGAATCTAATCTTGACAGAGTTTGGATATTACCCGCTAGCCCATAGTGGGACACAAATCTAATTATGTCAGAGTGTTTTTTTTTTTTAATTTATTGTTCAAAATAAATTGTAACAAATATTTTCCAACATAATTATCCATCCCCTTAGAAACTATGCGTTTATGGTGAGAATGGCGGGTTCGCAAGTATATATATCCTTATGAACTTGATCTAAATGTAAATGTAACTTAATCTTAATATAAATCATTTAGACAATATTAATCGAACAGTGGCACTTTTTTTGCTCTGTTAGCTAAAAAATCCCATCACACACCGCTAACCCTACTTCTGACCCTACCTTATCAGACACTAATTATCTCATTTTAAAGAGTCACCAGTTAGCAAAAACCCCCATATAACTAAAAAGTAGAGTCGATACACTCACACTTTTAAGTAGTGGTAGAGTTTTTTGTGACAGAGCTTGTCCGGGGAAGTACTACCACCATACATTTCTACCGCTAAGCAGCATCGTTGCAATGCAATTCGGTCTGAAGGGTAACGTTGCCTGTGAAAGTACGGGCACAAGAGGTTGTCAGACACAGGAAAGCATGTTGCAGGACGTTTCCTTTCATGCTTTGCAAAGTGTTGCTCTGTTTTTAAGCAAAGGTTTTTTACTTACCATCAATCAGGTGGGTCTGGGTGGTCCGTCAAATATTAGTATAAAAAATAAAAAAATTGAATTCATATAAAATTATAAAATAAATATTAAAATTTCAGATTTGAACCTGCGACGGCAATCACGGCCTGAGTGCTTTACTACTAAGCTACTGAAGGCCGAAATTAACATATACCTTTATTATCAGTCTTATACCAACTTTAGCGCCATCTAGTAGGAAATAAAAAAATATCAATACAAAGGTCCATATTACAATGCACTTTTTAAAACACCTTTTTGTATTTTTTAGGTATACCTACACTTGGAGGATTTTTATTTAAATGTATTTTTTGAAGATAATTGATGACAAACGGCACGCTACGTTATCAAATGCAACGTATTTACTAACATTATATAAATATAATTTTCCCCGGCATGCAAATCCTGTAAGATTGAGTACATGATAAAGAATTGATCCGAAGGCAGTTTTAGCTTTGCCATTGTATAAGTCAAACAATGTGTCGCAAAACTTTTGTTAAGTCGAGGCTCTACTATAAAATTGATGAATTTCTTCAAAAAAAATACCTGTCTTTCTGATTTCTTTTTTTTTTTGATGGACGGAATTTTTTCTGTTTTCAAAGTTGGATATAAAAATCAGAAATAGTGCCGTCCATACCGGTCTTTCTGAATTTTAATTATTGCATTTAATTTTTATTTTTTTTGTAATGTTCCCCTAATTTTCCCCATGTAAAAATTTATGTTGATCTTTCGCTATGTAAAAAAATCAAGAAATCAGCTTCATTATAATCTCATTACAAGTCCACTGCAGGGCGCAGGTCTCCTTAAACGCGAGAAGGGTTTAGGCCGTATAGTCCACCACGCTGCCCAAGTGCGAATTATTAGACTTCACATACCTAACTGTGAGAACGTAATCAAAAAACTCTCAGGCACAGTGATTTCCTCACGACGTTTTCCTTCACCGTTATAGCAAGTAATATTTTAAGTCGTTTAAACTAACAAAAAAGCAATTTTTCAAAAATCATTTATTTAATTTATTATGACAAGACCAATGTTTAATATTTGACAAAGCTTTATCCTAAAACAATATTGTAATGAACACAACATTAACATCAAAGCCAACACTAGACGACGACGTTATGTAGGGTAGATTACGTCCCCAACGCAGGGGTCAAAGTCAGGCGCTCCATTATCTATAATATAACAGCTATAGTATAAGTAATAGCTTTTCAATTATAGCTATTACCTATACTATAGCTATCAGTAAGTCTGTTTTTATGTCGTGGATAACAAGTTCATCAAAATAAAATTGCATCAGCTTAGCTTAGATTGACGGGCTTAGAAACGCAACTCATAATATACCATTCAAAATTAGTAACTTATTAAATCAATGTAATATAAGTGAAGCGGTGATAGCTCAGTGGATGGGAGCTCAACTTCACTTTTGGCGGGCCGAGTTCGAATCCCACCTATAACTTAGTAAGTTATGTGCGTTTTAAGTAATTAAAATCCCAAACGAGCTCTATCATAAAAGCTCTGTAACTATTTAAATGTAATCAAACGATGTGCGCATAACTATGTCACGCTACGCCTATAGACTCTTGTTTCAAAATTCTGTATTATTGAACGACGTGCATATTGTTAATCTAATTTCTCATCACAATCCCGTGCTAACTAGCGAGTAGCGACCCTTCGCTTCACATGCACGAGTCGCCTCTCCCTGAACAGTGGATTTTGAAAAATAAGATTAAAAAAATCTAAAAGCTCTTTATTGCAAAAGAACTGTAACTTTCCCAAAAAAGCATCAAAGAACTCGAGGTTTATTACATTATGGGTGACTGATAGCACTCTTATTCATTGTGACTATCATAGGGGTTTTGTCATTGGGATTTTACGGACAGTTTTTTGCATTAGTTCCAATGCATTGGCCATGCATTTGGTGTTTTTTTTTTCAATCTTGTTTCTTCTTCCTCATCATGATTTCAACTCATTATCGGCCCACTACAGTGCCCGGATCTCCTCCTAGAGTGAGAAAGGCCTAGGCCTTAGTCTATCACGCTGGTCAAGTGCGGATTGGTGGGCTTGACTCTCTACTTTCACTTTGAGAACGTTATGAAAACTCTCAGGCATTCAAGGTTTTCCTTCACCGTTAAAGCAAGTGATAATTAATTGCTTGAAACGCACATTACTTAGAAAAGTGCGTGTCGGGGTCCGAAGTCATAGCTGTATACCATAGGTCCATACTGGCATTAAGACGTGTTTGTAATTGAAGAGCCCCCAAATTGAAACCAATGTCCTAATCACAAGACTTAATCCGCGTTTTCTTGTTTTTCCAAAAATTCCGCGGGAATCGATACTCTTCGCAATATAAGAATTATTTATTGCCAGACTATAGAATGCAGATCTTTATGTCAAATTTTGTCAATATCGGTTAAAGAGTGAAGCCGTGCAACAACAGACTATTATTGTATTTGACAATAAGTTTATTTTGTACATCAAAAAGATTTTTGAATAAAAAAAAAATTTGACTTTGACTTTAAACTGAAGCCGTTAGTAACAAAGCTCTTCTTTATAGAAAAACATAGGGAGTAACACAAGCGTTCTTAAAAAAAAAACTTAGCAGACCGGCACGTAGTGCTGTTTTATTATATTAATGACGCACGGACGGCCCCCAATTCACTCCAACCTAACATAAGGGGTCGTCGTGTTAGTCTTTTGCTATAGCATAATTTTGATTGGGGACTTTAGGCTCTATAACAGACATATCCGGCACGGATCAAAATAAAGTATTTAGTATTAGACTTTGGATTATTTTCCTGTGAAATAACCACTTACGTCGAAGCCCGTCAGTTTGCATTGATGACGCGTAGTCGGTCAGTACTTTAATTCTCTATCATCAATTAACGCTTGTTGCCCAGCAGTCGAAAATTAAAAGGTTCAGACTGATATGATGAATCTTCGAAAAAAATATAATTTAATCGCTTAGTGATTTTCCAATCACTAAGCGACTAAATTATATTTTTCAGTATCAGATCTCTAGACCAAGTAGTACCAAATTCTCAAGAACACCACGTTTTCGTAAAGATGCCGCTTAAAACGATCTAACTTTCCAAGCTTAAGTAGATTCTCGCGTGCCACTGAATTACGAAAGGTGATTTATGTTCAATCGCCGACGATGTGACCTCTCACACCATTTTCAAAAGCAACTTAACTGTAACATGAAATCTCACCATTTTTATTAACAGGTATTATGCCAATATAATATCGAATGAAGCATGCTAGGAGTAAAAAGAGAGGATTAAATAAAACTACAATATATCAAAGGAAAAACAAATATAACTGACGGGTTGCTCATTTAATGATAACAAAAAAAAAACGGGCAAAAGATATAACAGAGTGGTATCCTAGAGACGGTAAGAGAAGAAGGAGAAGAACATTCCAAATGCGATTTAAGAGCTACAGCAAGATAAGATATTACGACTCTTTGGATAAGGTAAACCCATGATCGCAAAGCATACAAGAACCGGGAGGCCTATGCTAAAGCAAGACAACCAAGCAAAACCGGTGTCTAGATAAGTAAATACTCAGTAAAATAAGATTGTTGAAAAGGCTTTAAATAAATAAATGTGTTCTTATATCTGATAAATCCACCTCACAAACCGAAAACAAAAGCGTTTTGGCAAAAAAGCACGTAAGGGGTAGTAATCAGACACACACGTATTCCTGTTCTATTATATCAATAGTGCACTAACAGAACCCCTAATTCACCCCAACCCTATATGAAGGGCTGACGACGTGTTAGTATTACGGGGGCCCGATTGATGTTTCAATTTGCAAGATTTATGTATTTCTAAATTGTTTTCTTAGAAGGAAAAACACACGTTTGCAATCATCGAAATGTTCAGAGGCGTTCTCAAAATTTATTTCTAGCTCACATATTGCAGGTGGCATCTAAAGAGAGCGCTGATGGTCTTGTTACTAGTATAGAACATAACTAAGATTTTTTAGAACAATTATTCGTTGGTTGGTTTATAATTTACACTCTTACATACATGGCGCCCCGGCTTCATAAGGGTGCAATATGTGTAAGTATGTAGGCAATTTAGCGGGAGTTCGAATATATTACCCGCCAGCCGCTCTTCCCCTGTTTTTTAAATATCTGATTTCCTCTAATAAAAACATTTTAATGATATTAAACTGATAAAAATGGTTACACTAGATCATAGAGATAAACATATACGATCGCGGACTTTTTTACTGTCTTTGTTAAGATATAATACTGTAGTACCTACCAACATTAATTTGATCATCAAATATTTGTTTGTTTGCATTGTAAATAGACAAAAATAAGTTTTAATTACATATAGTATCATAGTAAAATGCATCATAGTACAATGCATATAACACTCTACGTGTTATATGCATTGTACATGCACGACTATATATTTTAAAGATCTAAGCGTACAAACGGCGGGAATAACTTTTTTTTACTATGTATGAAGCGGTGATGGCCCAGGATTTCGACTTCACTTTTAAGGCGAAGGGGCGAGTTCGAATCGCCTCTAACTTTTAAGTTACATGCGTTTTCTGGTTTAAGATATTTATTGTTCCATAAAGGAATTTCCACTTAAATGGAACTTACGTGCAAATTTACAAAAAGAGGGTAATTATATAAAATTGCATCTTCAAGCGCACAATAAATAAATTGTAAGTGGGTAGTTTTGAAGCACCATCGCGTATCACCACCATCAAAATCATATCGACGGTATCATAGTTGCATGCTAGGCAAACTTAACACTTAGTTATAGTTTGCTGCGTTTTTGGTGGGTTCTATCAGTTACCCTTGTTTATATAAGACTTATCTGTGGAAACCTGTTATTAGTTTTAAGTGAATTTGTTAACCATTTAGTATCTACAATTGTTGGTTTTCCAATTGAAGAAAAATAAAATCCTCGCAGTTGTAGAGGCTTTCAGTACAGCATTAGACTTATAGAATGTTGATTATGATGAAAGATAAAGAAGTCTTGCCTACTATTAAGTTGTTTTTCACTTACCACATTAATTTTAAATTTATACAACCTACATACATTACAACAGTTGGGATTTATTACAATAAATAGAATAAGTAACTCTATTAATTTATTACAAAGGATTCTCGAGCAATAAACAGATAGCACGAAATTACTCATCAGGTTACAGTAAATTAAATTCGCGCCCGCATCATTTCTCACACGCACATCTGCGACTGGAAAATTGGATAAATCTGAGAAAATGTAACATACTCGTACCACTCGATGTAGCTAAGTAAAAGGTTGTTGGATACGATTCATAGTGTTAGCAAACACATTTACATAGTCTTAGCTTGTTTATCACATTCAGTTATGCCTGTAAACAAAGGTTTGAGTTACATAAACGAATAACGAAAATTAAAATTAAATAAAACGTGTAAAAACCATTTTTTTAATACAATTACACCATTAATGTTTAAACTATACTTGTTCTCAGTCCATTTTTTTTTACTTTTACATTTCAATATTACTTTACTTTAGTTATTATATTAAACATGAACATTATTTCTTATTATTCTGTTATTATGAAATTGTTATTTGAGTTATCTTTATATATTTGCGGAAAATGCATGTTGTGTTTACTTTTATAGGTATGATTTTAAATATACTGTGCATGCTCGATTTTTTTTTGTATATTACAATGCTTGTGTAAAAATCGCTAGTTAACCTTAATAAATAAATAAATTTATTAAATATAACTTTTACCCTTGAGCTTATAAGATTATACACCCCATAACACGCTGGCTAATCGGGAATGGAGAACTCTCAGGAACATCACGATGTTTCCCTTCAACATTAAAGCGGGTGATTTTTAATTGCATAAATTAAAAATGCACATAACTGTGCAAAGTAAAAATGCGTACCGGGGATCGAACTGGATCCCGCCGAAAAGAAGGCGGAAGTCTAATCAACGGGACTATCACCTTCAGTAATATAAATAGCTTTACAAGCGAAGCGGTGATAGCTCGACGTCACTTTCGGGTGGACCGAGTTTGAATCCCAACCTATAACTTTTCTAAGTTATGCTCGTTTTAAGCAATTAAAATATCACTTGCTTCAACAGTAAAGTAAAATGTAAGGAAGCCTGCATTCCTGAGAGTTCTACATAATGTTCTCAAAGGTGTGTGGAGTCCACCAATTCGCACTAAGCCAGCGTGGTGGACCCGTGCCCTGTAATGGGTTGATGTAATCATGACGAGTATTTAAATTTATCTCTTAAAACTACTTACATTGTAACAATCACAAATATTACTAATTATTAAAAAAAATAACAATTAGTGATTTCCCCACTAGGATTCCCTGTGACGTGAAAATAACTTCTTTACAATTATGAACCAGAGCTGCCTGCCAGAGCTTTCAGTAGTAATGTTTTATTTCTTTTATAAATAGATTCGATATTGGAAAGATAATAAGAAGCTTCCATTATTTATACACGAGGATTGGCGAGTAACGTATTATGTCCCAAAGTATGGACCCTTTATAACGTTTCACGAAAATAAAACTGAACCAATATCTTTATTAACTGTTTATGAATAGACCAAAATGCTACACTTCCACACTTATTTTAGCGTAATTAGGGCAGAAATACTTCTTGTACAGATCCTTGAACTCAGCGTACATTTCTTTGGCATTAACGCCCTCATCTTTCCCCGTATGCGTGTATTTATGGCCGCAGTAACACACATGGTCTTTGCCGCAGAATGCGGGCTTGCCTTCCGCCATACATTTCCTTATACACGCTCTGGCGACGTCAGCGTTGGGGCAGAAATGCGCGATATGGTGACGTAAAGTAGGTCTCATTGCGTTGATGGACACTGTTCCAACGTGTTGTGTCCCTGAAATTATGTTTGAATAAGTTATAAAAATGCCGCTAAGCGATTTAGTGTTCCGGTGCGATATCGCGTAGAAACCAATTAGGGGTATGACAACCATAATCCCTAAACCGCTACCATCTAAGGCTGCATTATCACTTACCACCAGGTGTGACTGCAGTCAAGGACTGACTTGTAGTGGTATAAAAATAAAGTAGATCTGTATTATGTTGGCTCAATCGGAGGACTTGAATACAAACATTTTACTAGGTGGTTTTTTTTTCAAATATTTGCCAAAATCCTCAAAACGTTTGCAAGATGATAAATCAATCAGATACATGAAAGTACTTGAAATGAAAATATTTACACGTTAATCAATTAAAAGCATGTTAAATATCCCAAATTATAATGTTAATTATTTTTGCATCATTCACATCTAGCGAGTCCAAGGCCGCGGGTTCGATTCCCACTACAGGAAAATGTTTGTGTGATGAACATTAACATGTATCAGTGTCTGTGTGTCTGTCTGCATTATTACACATTAAAAGTATTTATGTATATTGTTATTAAAAGTATTCAGCAGTCATCTTAGTAGCTATAACACAAGCTACCCTTTACTTTGGGACTAGATGGCGATGTGTGTATTATCGTAGTATATTTATTTATTTATTTTATTTGTTCATTCAAGGTGTACCTTTTGGTTTAAAATCTTCAAAATCTACAAATTCCAAGATTCCATTTTCACGTTTCACGTTGTTTTTACGCGCTGGTACTCACTCATTTTTATTGTATGAAAATTAATTTAATTTTTAAAGTATGTACTTATATTATTACTTTTGTATTATATGTGTTCCATAGGAGCCAGTCGTGGTTATTTATTTCATTTGCAAATGTCTAATCGTGTGGTAAATGCAGAATAGAATACAGATGTCGCCACCCTGCCTCTTGACCTGGGGTTGTCGGGCTAAGGCAATATAACGAAGAACAGGCAGAAGCGTTCTCTGTGCTACTACTACTACAATCTACTATGATCATCAACCCGTCCGCCCAGCGAGGTAATTATTGGAAAACCGTCCCGTTGGGAGAGCCTTAAGATTATGACGTGTACCAAGTCGATCGAGCGTTTGCGTCCGTGGTATGTGTTTAATATAACTGCCATACCCGTAACAGGTTATCCTGCTACCATCTAAAACTGGATAATCAAGGGTTACCATCAAGGGTTAACGTATAGTGGTAAAAAAACTATTTGAGTAAACATTCTATAGTTATATATTAATTATCAGTATCTATATATTATATTGTAAGTTTATTCTATGTTTATATATAGGTATATATGCAAATATATATGTTTATTTGCAAGCACCGCATACCTCTCTTCTTGAGCTGTTTAACGCCTTTGGTTGTCTGGAAGAGATCGCTATGTAGCGATAAGGCCGCCAAATTAAATGATTTATAATTTTTATATACTAAATAAATAATGTATATACTACGACAACGCAAACATCGCCATCTAGCCCCAAAGTAAGCGTAGCTTGTGTTATAGGTACTGAGATGACTGGTGAATATTATCATGAATAATATACATAAATACTTATAATATACATATAAACACCCAGACACTGAAAAACATTTATGCTCATCACACAAACATTTTCCAGTTGTGGGAATCGAAACCACGGCCTTGGACTCAGAAAGCAGGGTCGCTGCAAACTGCGCCAATAGGCCGTCATGGCCAAATTGTATACTTTTTGTTAAATTTTTATTTATAATTTTTCTTAATGTTTATGTGGTGTACAATAAAAGTATATTCATTCATTCGTTTATTTGGATGATTACAACGAGACCTACTATCATTCAAAAGTTTACTCTACTGTCTCTCCGTCGATCTCTCAGTGGTATGTTTTTCATGAACTAAAGATAGATAGATAAAAGATAGATAGTTGAAATGTTCACAGTTCTTTGTTTTAGTGCCACATCTTTTAGTCAGTTACCGTAAAAAAAATTTTTTAAAGCAGTTTATTGTACACTAGCGGATAGACTTCGTCTGCTTAGTTTATGTTTCTCTATTTTCCTTAGAATGGCTTTCATGTTAAAGGTTATATTCTATAGATTGTTTAAAGATATGTTTAAGAGAATATAAATCTACCAACATTATGTTTAGGCAGAAGAATGCCTGGCCGGAGAAGAATATCATGGCTCAAAAATCTAAGACAATGGTCTGGAAAGAGCACTAAATCATTATTTAGAGCAGCGGTGTTCAAAGTAGATATAGCTATATTTAAAAGTAGATATATGATTGCCAACTTTCGTAAATAAAAACCGGTTCGTGCGAGCCTTAACCGGTTTTTTTAATATGAAAAACTATGTACTTACCAGATTCTTTTTGGTTTGCAGGAGCTATAGTTATGCAGTAACAATCATTTTGAATACACAGTGCCGGCTTCATGTTACATTTGATTTGACAGTAATACTGACTTAGGTGACTGTTGCAGGTAAGAGATGTCGAAGATCGCAAAACGGGGCTGGAGTAATAGTCCATATCGATATCACCTGTAAACATGCAATACAATATTCGAATTAAACTTTTTAAGTTATAATTCATTTGGCGAGTTAGGGACAAATAATAAGAGTAAATTTTTACGATGAGCGCGCACACCGTCACAAAAAACCGACACCCTGAAGTTAGCTATAAGTTTGACAGTGTACACTTTGAATTGTCTGCGGGCTTATTCCGGTGATATAATTGATTCAATTGTACAAAAATCTCAAATGTTAATGTTGAGTGAAATATATGTGAAATAAACGTTATTTAACTAGATAGTGTGTTATAATAAACGTTCAATGTATGAAATATCTTTTATTATTGTTAGTTTAGTTTTTTCTACAAACGTAGAATAAGGCGAAAGGTAAAAATTTTATTTTGTTACGCCAAAGTATAATTCTAACGCGTGTACATAAGTACACACACGTTTTTTTTATCAATAAATCAATCAATCATTTTTATTTCGCTTGAATAATATGGTAAATGCAACATGTTTACATACGAGTATGTGTTAATTAATTTTTACCAGTGTCACATATCCTGCCAAAACTGGGTGAAATTAAATATTGGATATATTATATTGAGGGTACATTGCCGAAGATCTGTTTGGTGTGGAGTATAATGATTGAAGAAATTATAAATTACACCATACAGCAAATTGAGCGCGGATTATAGCAAATTGAGCTTAATTTTCATAATATGGGGTGAATTTTTTTTTTCTAGGGATCTTTCCAATCTATGAAAGTAAAATATATTTCTGAATACCTATTTATAGTGTACTAACTGTGGCCCGCGACTTCACCCACGTTTTTACGTTTTTTTAACCGTGCAGAACAAATTATTTTCCCGGGCCAAGGGGAAATTTTAAGTAACCTCATAAAATTAGGACGAGGTTGATTAAGCTGTTACGCCGTCTATAGGTAACAAAGATTTTTAACAGGCTATCTCTGTGCCAATCATCGAGATTGGAGCAGCGGTCGAGCCGACCATAGTTCACAGACAAAACGGACATACTTTCGCTTTTTAATAATGTATATTCTTGTAAACATAATTTTTTCAAATATTTATTAGGTATAGACTGTGATTATATAAAATAAGAAGTGTGTATATAGGGATCCAAAATAAGGAATAACTTACCTTTACAAATTGCAGAAAATAGAATAAAGATCAGAAAACACGTGCTTAGAGCCATTTCTAATGGTTTCGCATGCTTAAATGAAGTCCAAATTCTTAATCCGTATAATGAAAAATTAATCAATTTTACAGTTAAGATTAACTGTAGAAACCTATGTGAAGTTAATTAAATAGTGTTTAATTAACCACCTGACTTTTTTTGTTGAAATTAATGAGTGAAGATTTATTATTTCGGTTTGAGCAGGACACTGTAAATAACCTAGGTATACTTAGGTGTTATTATTATTATACCTAGAATAGAATAGAATAGAATAGATAAACCTGGGGATGCCGATAAAGATTTGCCGCGTGAATATAAATATATAATTATGGATTTCCATTACCAGCTCTATTATCAACCGATTGACGTCCACTGCTGGACATTGGTATTTTGTAAGGAGTTAACAGTTCGATTCCTATTGATATCGATAGGACTTCGAATTTGCTTTCGGGGGCCGAGTTCGAAACCTAGCACGCACCCCAAAAGTTTCTAAGTTGTGTTGCTTTTTAAATTAAAAATATCACTTGCTTTGTCGGTGAAGGAAATTATCGTTAGGAAACCTGCAGAGTTCTCCATAATTCTTGGTCTCCAGAGGCGTGTGGAGTCAACCAATCCGCACTGGGCCAGCTTGGTTGACTACGGCCTAAGCCATTCTCATTCAGACCGATTAACCACTTTATTGCAACACAACACAATAGGAAAAACACAAGGAAAACGGTAATAGTACTTAGTGCTAGGGTGCAGAGGCGGCCTTATCACTAAAAGTGATCTTTTAAAGGCAACCTATATATATACGAGTATATTCTCAGGTTATTCTATTATAAACTTACATAATACTCAATTACATAGATAGGTATATTTACTTCCTAAGCCTTATAGTCTAAGATCTGGTATAAATAATTTATACCCTCATCTGTTACTTATAAGTGTTAAGAAATAAATAGATAAAGAAGAATGATACATTATAAACCTAATAGATAGTTTTAATAAGGCAACCACCAATATATGATCAAATAGCTGATTAGAGTATATCGATAACATTTAGGTATTCACCTGCTTATAACAGATAATTCCACTGTTGGGGAGTTGGAAACAGGGCAAACTTTACTTTTTAAATTCCGCAGGGTATGTTCTCTCAACTGGTGTACGATTTTTTTTAAATAACTAATGAGGGAAGATTTCTTAAATTTAACCAAAAAAATATTATTTAATACTACCAATACGTGATTTGACTAGGCAACCTATTCGTGATATGTCAATTCGGTTATTATCTATCAATTGTTTCCTATCACTTATAAATAACAGATGATGGTATACATTTCTTATACCGGATCTCGCAATATAGTACAAGACTTGCTCACTCGCACATGAATAAAATGGGTCTTATTAGCGTTGCTGAGCTTTTGACGTAACGTTTTTAAAATTAAATATAGAAGTATAGGATTTACGAAATCAAAACGAGTGACATTAAGTCCATTTTACTTTGACCGTATAGAATTTGACATGCGAAAAGGACTCCTCGATTGCGAGCGAGAAAATCTTATACTAAGACCACTGTTTCGGTTAATGTCTAATTTTTAGTACAAGATTAGTACATTTTAACACATTTTGAATATTGCCTGAAGAATATTTTAGACGTAAACGTGGACTCCTGACGTAAAATGATTAAAAAGTCAGTGTAAAATCGATTATTACTGGAACCTTAAATCGCTTGATAGTAGCCGTAGCTTCTTTTAAACACCGTTTTCAGAAAGATTGCCAAAATTATAGTCATAGTACCAGTGGCGTTCCTAGGGTTTTGAATTTGAGCAAGCCCAGTTACCTAAAGGACAAATTTAAGTCGTCATGATCTGTCATGAAGTCACCATTCTTGTTGTGCTAAATGACAAAGCATATCAACAAATCTTTGAAAAACACTACGGTTAGGGTCAGCACGCGAATTATGATAAAGAAGTTTGTATGCAATGTTTGCCAAAATTAAAAAGTAATCATAGTAATCCCAAGTGTTTCTTTGAGTTCTGCTCTCTTTAATTCTTGTGATGCCTGGTAATTTATGTCGTAACTAGCCGCGTTCCAACCATTATTTTCATTAGAAAAAAAATATGCAAGAATTTACCTGTTGTTCGCCAATTATTTTTTGATTTCGCCAAAGAAACAATTTGCACACAAATTGAGCTCATATTTAACAATATTTACTATAATTTTTAAGAAAACAAACCAGTAAAATGCACTATTCAACTCAAAAAAACAATAATAAACTCCTAACTAAGTAGTTACTAATCAATAATAATGAATCTGTCAAGTTACAACTAGTTGTAACGCAAACAATAACACGCGTGAATTTGTTTCAATTCGCTCACTGGTCATCTTCACTAACTTCAACTCGCAATCTGGCATTTGATCTCCATACTAAATTATTAATTAATCTAGATTGTCTCTGCTAAATACATTGAAATTTCTATGAGAGAGAGCAGTAAAATAAAAGCCCCATATAAGCAAATGAGTGTGAGCGAGACAAAGCGGGGCCTCCGATCGCTTACGAAGACACGCGAAGAACGCGATAGTGATAGTTCGGCGCGGCGCCGCGCCGTTCGGCTGGTTGCTACCACAGAAAAACGTAGTGCTTGCAGTAAAGTAGACAAAGAGTATATACATTATTAAGCACAAGTTATAACATTGTATTTATATCCTCATTGGTATCAAGTTTTAATTTTTTTTTTTAATTTCATTTCGGAATAGTGGAGAAAAATTTAAAAGAGATATTTATTGTAACGCAAGCCCGGCTTTTCGGCTTGTATGGTAGTACCGCCACTGCATAGTACCATCGACTATAAATATAAATACCATCGACCGCGACAGAATTCTCGTAAATCTGATGATGTCAATGCTCAATTACAAGGGTATATAGACGGCTCTCAAGCGGCCTGAAATTCATTCACTTATAGGAGCTGAAGCATTTCGTCTATATCACATCTTGTGTAAAAGAGACAGTGTCTTTTGCCGCAAGTCAAAAACGGAGTGAGAGTTTCGGATTGTAAGAAGAACATGAAGTGCACTCTGCCTTGCGGCAGAGTAAAATAAATAAAATAAAAATAAAATAAATATACTACGACAATACACACATCGCCACCTAGCCCCAAAGTAAGCGTAGCTTGTGTTATGGGTACTAAGATGACTGATGAATATTTTTAGGAATTATATATAAATAAATACTTAGAAAATACATATAAACACCCAGACACTGAAAAACACTTATGCTCATCACACAAACATTTTCCAGTTGTGGGAATCGAACCCACGGCCTTGAACTCAGAAAGCAGGGTCGCTGCCCACTGCGCCAGTCGGCCGTCGAATACGGATGTAAGAACTAAACAGTTATAAATAATTTTCCTACCATTGTGCTCGTCAAAAACGGTTCAACTGTTTTTAATTGATAAAACGTATAAAAATCCTACTTATATAACGACTAGCCAGCAGTTTTATTTCAGTCAGACAGTTAATTAGAATTATGTAAGAAACGATTGCATTTTAAGCCTCTACTCTAAAGCCAGACCTTGATAAGGGTCAATTATTAATCAAATAAAGAAACTTTTATGGATATGATATATAAGGTGATAGATATATTATGTTAGCTAATAAATTCTATATTGCTTTTTCGTCTTTAAGACTATTGGCCTGATCAGTTTTTACTGCTGGCCAATAATCGAATCGACTAGCCTCACTTGTCAGATCTTCATAAAATCAAGTATTTGATATATAAAATTATTAAAAATTAAATGGTGTAACAAACTACAACTCACTACTTCGTTCTTGCTGACTGGTATAGAAATACATAATAGGCGGATTTCGTTATTTAAGGATTTTTTTGTTATAGCGGTGACAGAAATACATATTAGGTGATCATTTCAATCATCATTTATGAGATACTGCCTAGTAGCAGACCGATAAAAAGACAGACAGACATAAGGAGTCTTAGTAATAGAATACCGTGGGTACGGAACTTTGAGTAAGTTATTTACTAATTATTCAAAAACGCTTTCTTCTTATGTATTGAAACACGTTCAAAACCAACGCTCTTAATGAACTCCCTGCAAACTGTTCCAAAAGTTTCCAACTAGTTCACTAGACTTGAGCATTAAGAACCTTCGAATATTTTTTTTTTTTTATAAATAGCTACGGCGAAGTTTTAGAATTAACGGCTCAAGTTACAGAAACTTGAGAGTCGGGACTATCTTGGACTTGTGTCATAAAACAATTGTTCTGATGACAGAGAAAACTTCGCATTTCTAATATTTTCTCTTGATTTTTTTTGACGGCAGGTTAACTTTTTTTGCAAATTATACGGCATGTGATATGTAATTTTTCTATGAAACGATGTGTACTCGTACTTCAAATAGCAAATTTTACCAACGGCGGGTACGAAATAACACCTGGTATTTGATGTTAAGTTAGTATAGCTCGCTAGTCGCTATCATCTTAGACAGCTCCTCACTTACCACCAGGTGAGATTTCAGTTAAGAGCTAACTTGTAGTGGATTAAAAAAACACTTCATCATCATCATCATCATCTTCAATCCTTTACCGGCCCACTATAGAGCAAGGGTCTCTTCTTAGACTGAGAAGGGTTTAAGCTACGGCTTGGCCAAGTGCGGATTGTGGAACTGCACACGCTGCAGAGAAGATTATGAGATCTCTCAGGCTTGCAGTATTCCTCACGATATCTTGTTTTACCGTTAAAGCAAGTGATATTTATATTGCTTATGTTAAAAACGCACATAACTCCGAAAAGTCAGTGGTGTCTGCCGCAGATCTAAATCTGTCTCCACGAAAGAAAAGCCGAAGCCTTAACCACTAAGCTATCACTGTTTTATCACTTAATCCAGTATTATTTGAATATTGGTTCTGAAATTTGTTTCAGAATAAATAATACTTAAACAGGAGACGTCGAGATATTTCATATAAAAATGTAATTTTAAAACGACACTATATTGGACAAGTTTTGTTCGCTGGCCCATCGGCTTCAAATAAAGTAATTGATATCAGAGGGATTTGCAAAAATTGAATTTTTCATTTTCTATAAAGCAGCCTAAGGCGTAAAACCCGCAGTGTAGTGCTTTTAGATCTACCTATAGCTCGACAAAGTAGGTCCATTGCATAAAATCCAACAATTGAATTAGATAACTTAGCAGAGCATATACTTGAAAGTTACAAGTGTATCTAGTCCATAAAACAATTCGTAGCCGTGTCATTACGGAAGGACGCGCGCACCTGTTGATAATTTCAGTAGGGCCTAAAATATTGCGACCTCAGTCCCCCACGCAGTCCTCTTTTATTAATAAGGGACTTTATTAAGGGCTAGCGTGCCAGCGCGCCTCTTCAATCTTTCTTACCGGTAAAGTATTTGTAACTTTTGATTTCTTAATTGTATTTTTATATATTTTATAAGTTATTACTGAAAATATAATCTCCTTTGGATAGAAGCAGGCGTTATTTTGCGTAAATCCATAATATATTGTGAAAATTAAACTTAATATGCTATACTCCGCGACCAGCAGGAGAATCTGTATGGCAAAATACTGAAAATCGCAGTCATAATGTTGAAAAACTAATCAAGTTAGGTAACTTACTCTATAAATTCTAATACAAGTAACTCACTAGAACTAGTATTATTCAAAATTACTTTTTGGTAACAAGATAAATTAAAACTCGAAATGGACATTTTCAAACATACTTTATATAGATGAGGCAATGATAATGTTGATAAACTAATCAAGTTAGGTAACTTACTCTATAAATTCTAATAGAAGTAAATCATTAGAAGTAATTCACAAAAACTAGTATTATTCAAAATTACTTTTTAGTAACAAGATAAATTAAAACTCGTAATGGACATTTTCAAACATACTTCATTAAGGTGAGGCAGTGAGAAACAAAAAACATCTAAACAGGCGCAGTAGCGCCCCGACACCCACACGTTATCCTCGGACACTTTTACGTAGCGATCGACCGCGCGCCAGAACATTGACATCTCAAGAGTTGCCTTTAATTTACTTTTTTTTTATATTTGTTTCTCTGCCATTAAAGTTAACGTCAAAAGTCAATAACATGAAGAATCATCAGTAATTACTGAGATAAATTAAAACCCTTAATGGACATTTTCTAACATACTTCATTAATTTACAACACAATATCAAGACAGCATCACTATGCAATGTCCCCTTAACAAGAAAAAAATATTTATTAAGGTAGTCATCTCAGCAAGAAATTATGTTTTCATAAAGCGGGAGAAAAATGGCTTTGTTTAGTCAAAGAGAGGTTAATTTACTGCAGGCCAAGCTCTTACGACTTGCGATTAAACTTTATCGTGGGAAGTTAAGGGCACAATGTTGGTAAAAATAAATCAGAAAGGTTTTTGGTACATTGATGACATCAAGGTCGCTTGGCTTCATTAGCGTCATCCTTTTCCCATTCTTTGTGCGGCCGACTGGTGCAGTGGGCAGCGGTCCTGCTTTCTGAGTCCATGGCCGTGTGCTCGATTCCCAAAACTGGGTCATGTTTGTGTGATTAACAATAATGTTTTTCAGTGGCTCGGTGTTTATCTGTATTAACGTATATTATTCATAAAAATATTCATCAATCATCTTAGTACCCATAACAGCTACGCTTACTTTGGGGCTAGATGGCGATGTGTGTATTGTCGCAGTACATTTTTTTATTTATTCTTTTGGAGCAGCTCACGAATAGGCACCAATAAAATTTTGCACAAATGATGAGTTTTGGATGGCCGATTGGCGCAGTGGGCAGCGACCCTGCTTTCTGAGTCCAAGGCCGTGGGTTCGATTCCCACAACTGCAAAATGTTTGTGTGATGAACATGAATGTTTTTCAGTGTCTGGGTGTTATATGTGTATTATATATAAGTATTTATGTATACAATTCATAAAAATATTCATCAGTTAGCTTAGTACCCATAACACAAGCTACGCTTACTTTGGGTCTAGATGGCGGTGTGTGTATTGTCTTAGTATATTTATTTTATTTATTCTTATTGTAACTGTTGAATCAGCTGACCGACTCAAGTATCTATTCGAATTTTCTGCTATGGTAAATTACCCTGTCATTGATATACCGCTACCGCACCACGCCACTGGCATTTGCTAAAGAGTGTTTCTTATTAACCTTGTCTTAAGCTTAAGATTGCACCGCTGTTCTATTCGTTTCAGTGCTTTGTGCATTATTGCACAGATGGTGTTTTTCTGTTTTCCACTTATGAGCATAGTGATATCAGATGATATATCTTATGGTGAGAAAACCATTGTCGTTCCTTTTTGTTAGTAGGTCGTCAACCATAAGGTTTCATAGAATGGGAGATAAGGCCTTATTTGGCCGCTGATTAGGGTGGCTAGGGCGTCAGTCCGTCTGTTGCGTCTCTTTTTGGCTTGAATTATGTTTTATGGCGTACAAAGGAGTTATAAGGTGCACCATGTGGATTTGTATGGCTATAATGTAATAAAGCTTGGTAAAGAATTCACTATCGTAAACCACAAAAAAAAAAAAATGAGAAACACAAAGCAAGTTTATCAGTAATAGAGCATGTCGTGGCAGAGCGAATCGAATTAATTCTATAATTACGAATTACAAAATTAATTCGACACTTGTAAATTTTAGATCTATTCAGCATACAGAACACAGATATTTAGACGAAATGTTTAACTCGATTCAAAATTAAAGTGAAAATCTATGAAGCTTGGTATTCTGCTGACATCTGACGGGCCCCCTCGTAGCACTTTAGCGTAATGATCTTGGAAACACTGAACGTGTTTATCTTACCAAACGCAAGCCGATAGTACTGTCAATCACAGAAATAAATAAACTCGTCACGTATCCAGTTTTAATTGAATTTTCAATTGCCATTTAAGATGTTTTGTAAGTGAACTTAGCGCGCTACGTTATGGCTATTCCACCATATGAGGTTATATATACAACAAGCGTACCTTGCAGACGTCGTCCCGTTACAGCAGCGCCCCCTACCGAGTCCAATTAATGAACCCATTAAAATATACATACAAAATTTTATCAAAATCGACCCAGCCGCGTAGGAGTTAGGTACACACTTACAGAAGAATTATATTATATATTATTTTATCCATACATTCCAACTTTACTCCAGCTATTAAACGATATTTGCAGTGCATGATCTGTTAATCGGAAGAACTATCATGCCATTATGTCAGTAGTTTGACAGTTTATTCCCGTCCGCTACCCACCCAAACCTATTCGCATTTTAGCGCCGTGGAGGGTTTATGCTCCACACCCCTCTCTATTATGAGACATGAGAGGATAAGAATAAACCGAAATTTGATATTCTCTTTTTGTTTCCGGAATTTTAAGGTTGCCTGGCGACAGAAGATGGAGAAGCGATAAGGCTGCCTTTGTTATCCTAAGAGCTTCCTTAGGTGTTTTCTTGTTCATATTTTTATTTTTTGTAGTGTAAGTAGTAACAAATAAATGGTATAAATAAGTTTAGATGCCTCGTTGGTCTAGTAGTGAGCCTGATTGACTGCAGATAGAGAGGAGAGGAGGTATTGGGTTTTGATTTCAAGAAATGCTTAGGTACCAGCCCGCAGTTTGGGAATTCGCGCTGATTTCCCCCGTGCCTAGGAGACCACGTTAATCTGTCGGCCTTATCTATATCCTTTGGTGTTGGAGTTGCCGTCCCATCGGATTATTAAAGTGAGAGAATAGAAAGTGTATCTGTGTTTGCGCAAAAACTAGTGCATCATTGGAAAATCTCTCTGAATATTACCGTAGGCGAAATTGGTCAGGTAGTTAGTATTTTTTATAAATAATTACAATAATAACAAACCATTAAAAACTCAAAAAGCTAAAGCTCAATGTACTTAAATTAAAAATTTAACGGTCTTTGTTAATTAGAGAACATTAACAAAATATAAGCGCTCGTTTCAACTTTCACAGTATGAATAAAACATTGTCAAAGAAAGGGCTCAAATCGGGGCGCCCAGAACAAATATTGCAAGAAAACTTCAAGATCTGATGAATTGCGAAGTAAACGGAACAAGTTTCGTAAAGCAATTAGGGCAGAAGTAATTTTGCGAGTTTTCACCTTGCGCTAAAGAGTTTTACCCTTTGCGCTATTCTACATTCTCTTGTCAAAGATGAGACAATCTGTCTGTAGTGACTCTACCACCGGTTCAAGAGGCGGAATCTACTAAGAAGAAGAAGCAAAAAAACTCAACATATTACGTTTTCCAACATTATTTTTTTATCTTGCAAGAGAGGAAAGCGGAACGGCCTTTCAAGCAGCGTTGTCATTAAAAAATTAATCAATAGTGTATAGTAACCACGATTTAGTAAAAGTGATTCCATGCATCGTTTTAAGTTAGACAAAGGTAATTTTGTTTTTATATACATGTTAGCCCTTAATCAATAAACAATATAAACCTGTTAGGGAGTATGGTAATCATACCGCTAATCGCTTTCAACGCGACATCGCATCGGAACACTGGCGAAACAAAAGCGATAATAGAAGCGGTGTTAGCCCAGTGGGTAGGACTTCGACTTTACTTTCGGGGGGCGAGTTCGAATCCCGGCACGCACCTTTAACTTTCCTAAATTATGTGCATTTTTTAGGCAATTAAAATATTACTTGCTTCAACGGTGAAGGAAAACATCGTGAGGAAACCAGCATATCTGAGAGTTCTTTATAATATTCTCAAAGGTGTGTGAAGTCCACCAATCGGTACTGGACCAGCGTGGTGGACTACGGCCTTAACCCCTTATCATTGTGGGAGGAAACTCGTGCCCTATAGTGGGCCGGTGATGTGTTGATATGATGATGGTGATGAATATACATAAACACTTATACAAACACCCAGATGCTGAAAACATGCATGTCCATCACACAAACATTTTCCAGTCGGTGGTAACTAGCTACGGCCAAAGCCTCCCACCAGACCAGACCAGAGAAAATTCAGAAATTATAATTTCCCAAATTGTCCCTGCCGGGAATCGAACCCGGGACCTCCTACTTAAATTCACAGCGCTCACCGTTGCGCCAGGGAGGTCGTCAAATTCCAATATATAACATTATCTACAATTATTATATCCCACCCATCCCCACGAAGGATTTTTGTACTTTTCTCAGATGATATGCAGGCCTGACAATTTAGTTTGGACTAAAGATTTATTCACCATAGAATTAGCACCAATATCTGTACAAAAATTTTACATAAGTATATTATTATTATTTAAATAAGTTTTTTTTTTTTTTTTTAAACGAGGAGGAAAAAATCCCTTCGGACTTCTGCCTTATGGCAGGGCATGTCCGACTTGCACGGACTAAAACAACCCCCCCCCTATCTGCCAGGTCTGCACGGAACCGCTGGGCATTACTTCATGCCGACCTTCTTAAGTGTTTTCTCTCTTTTCCTTCTCATCTCTTTCTCGTTCCTCTCTCCTCACCATAATGCTTCTTAGCATTTGTGCATATTTTTGCCATTCCTCTTCACTGGAGAGCATGCGCGCTATCAGACTCTGGGAGTCTACATTACTGCTCGCTCCCTGTGCTACGGATCTCAAGTCTGTGCAGGACATTCAAAAATAGCATGTCTTGGGGTGTCTTCCTCTCCACAAAAGTAGCATTCCTCTCTTGGATTATTATAAGTTGTAGTCTATTAATATCACTGAACTCTACTATACTACTAAAGTATAATAGAAGTCAGTTGTTAAAGTAATGCAAAACTTTCGTTGCCTTTAAGAGACGTGTTAATGGTGAAAAGAGCCATACGATACGAACCGTAACCTTCAAGTATATTATGTAAGACAGAGTACGCTTAGACAGAGCTGCATAGTAAGCATGACTCAGAATAGACTCCCAATTTCAAAATTCGAATTCGAATACGAATTTTGAAATTGGGATTTTAACGAAACTTAACGATTGTGCAAAGTATAATCTCCTGAAGATGCTCCATTATTTAAGAGAAACTGCGTAGTGCATTTAGCAAAATGGTTTTTTGTAGTATTGAAGAAATTATAAATGGGTAGGTACTAGGTTATGGGTAATAAGATAACTGATAAATAATTCTATGAATAAATAAACATAAATAGTTATAATATACAAATAAACACCCAGCCATTGAAAACATTCAAGTACATGACACAAACATTTTCCATTTGTGGGAATCGAACCAAAATACCGAAATAAATATTCATTTTGCAACTGGGAATTATTACTCTGAGGCATTTATATCTAAACACACTATCTGCAGTCCGTTGTTCGTAGCTAAGTATTTTGTCATAAATATTCTGATCCAGGCTTATTATCTTCTTATCTGGCTTTATGCTCGTAATAATATGCCTTGACGAGATTGTGGGTGTTCCATAAAATTAATCCTAAAAAATTCCGTTCAATGGTAATATAAGAGTAATAATCAAAGTCAAGCCGGCCTTTCTCGCTACATTTAATATTTATACAAGAAAGGGATCTTTCACTCGTTTACCCAATATCTTTTGTACACATTTTTTTCTGTGAATATTTTCATTGGAAAATGAAATTATGCCCCCAAGAAAATATTCGGGATCCCCGGGACCGCAAATAACGGGATATCAGTATTAGTAAGTAGTCAAAAGCATGAAAAGATGTTTATATTAAATTTTGTACAATACGTAGATACTCGTATATGTAGGTTTGTGGGAGTATATTTATATGCCACTACTATTTATTCGCGACTACGTCGGCGCAAAATTTCTTATTTTTTTAATCGCTCTGCTTGCAAAGTTCTCTTCCTTTATAAAGTTTCGTCTAAATCGGTTTTTATAAATGCGCAATTTAAGCCAGTAAATATCACGTGCTTTTATGGTGAATAACGTGCGGAATCGTGCATGTTTGAGAGTTCTCCATAATGTGATCATAAGCTTGCGAGATCTAAAAATCTGCTTTCTGAATCCAAGGCCGTGGGTTCGATTCCCACAACTGGATATTGTTTGTATGATGAACAACAATGGTTTTCAGTGTCCGGGTGTTTATCTGTATATTAAAAGTATTTATGTAGGTATATTATTCATAAAATTATTCATCAGTTATCTTAGTAGGTACCCATAACACAAGCTACGCTTACCTTGGGACTAGATGGCGATGTGTGTATCGTCGTAGTATATTTATTTATTTATATTAATTTATCCTCCGCACTTGGCCAGCATGGTTAATTACAACAAACTATTCAAATTCTGAGTGTGCTTTTTATTCGGCCGGTAATGGGTTGATAGTGATGAAATAAACTCACTAGGTTACTCCTTAAAAAGCCACTACTTGCTAGGTATAGTCCCATCAAAATCAGATAAGCCATTCCAAAGATAATAATATAATTCAAAAATATGTTCAACACGTATATGGGCTTTAGACTAGGTAAACAACAGTTAAATTGTTTTGGAGTTTGCTATCGTCCAATATTCCTAAGATATAAAGTAAGTAGCAGAAAGCTTGTATAATAAAATGTTGAGAAGATCTAACGATTCACAAGGAGTAGCTCAAGTCAAGAAGCAGACTGTAATTTTGAAATCTGTGCAAAAGACCTATGTCTAGTGATAAACGTACATTGAAGGCTATAAGGATGATTTTTTTTTAAAGAAAGTTGGCCATTGACTTCAATCTCACCTGCTGGTAACTTGGCTGGATTCTAATCGCTATCAAACTAAATAAAATGTCGATATGTGATACATTAATTTTTTTCTGCAAGCCTATTTCAAGGCTCAGTGCAAGATAGGATATGGCTAAAAGATAAATAAACATGTATTGAGCTGTTAAAATTTTATTCACGGAAATAAATTATCTTTAAAAAGACTTCAGTAACTAAAACGTATACGGCTTCCTACTGGCGATGTACTCCTTCACGCCAGGCAGGGATCTGATCTTGTTCAGAAGGGCCACAGTGTTGGGGTACTTACGTTCGATCTCTTCACCCAAAAACAGGTTAGAGGCTTCAACTATGCCAACAAAAACGAAATCAGCCCAGCTCAACTAAAAAAAAGTACCAATTTTGTATTTATATTCTACAATCTTGGTCATAATAGATTGCTTTTTTTTATTCAACTACAGTTAGCCCTCGACTGTATTCTTACCATTTTGTAAGATCTCACTGATGATGATTGATGATGCATTCTTAAATGGTAGTGGGCTGAACTGTTAGGGGTATGGCGTAATGGCAGGTTTCTGTGCGGCATCGTACCGGGACGCTAAATATCTTAGCGACAGATTTGTCAGTAGAGCGGTAACTAGCCACGGCCAAAGCCTTCCATCATATCAGATCAGAGAAAGTTCAGAAATTGTGAATTCGCAAAACTTCTCCACCGGGTAACGAACCTGGAATCATCCACAAACAAGACCATTCAATGTTCCAAGGCGTGTGAAGTCCACTGATCCACACTTGGCCAGCGTGGTGGACTACGGCATGAGTACGTCTCAATCTGAGTAGAGACCCGCGCCACGTAGTTGGTCGGTACCGGGATGATGATGAATTCCTAGTACCTTTTCGCAACTAGCCTACACGGCTATATCTAATAGAAAGACCATACCTTTCCAACAAAGAATCCTTTGTTCTTCTGTAACTCCTTTTCAAATCTAGAGAAGAAATAGTCCACTGTCTCTTCCATGATTTCCTTCTTGAGGAATTGTTTCTTTGTTAAATCTTTTTCCTTGATGTAAGCTACCACTTCTGAAAATTTCAAATATTTTTCGTTTTTGTAAATTAATTAAAAATTAATTGTACCGTACTTTTTATAAATGGATGTAATTTCTGTAAATAAATAATTCTTATTATTATGCAAGTTTATAATAGCATAAATATTTATCATAAATATCTATTATAGTATAAATAATTTTTTATCCGTATTTTTGTAGTTAATATGAAAATTTAGTATGTATGTTCATTAAAGTTTATTTTATTTTTTTGTAACATACTTTATGCAACATCCACTTTCCACTTTTTTATCGGCTTCGTACGCTCAGGTTGCCTTAAAAAGATTACTTTTAGTAATAAGGCCGCCTTTATACCCTAGCACTAAGTACTATTACTGTTTTTCTTATATTTTTCCTATTCTATTCAATTATTATAATTATTGTTATCGCAAAAACCTGATAGTAAATGTATATAAAATTTTACGAGGTTTGTTACCCATGCCTGCCGAACCGCTTTTTAACGCGGCGTTCACGAACATTATGAAACGTGATCGTAACCAGGATCGATGCTCTCCGAAGTTCGGGGCTGAAGCGTCAATTTCCTAACTCCATTTAGGACTATAACCAGTGACAAAACCAGCCAGGGCAAAACTTCCATTTCCATTTCTTCCGTTTCTGGGGATGAAGTTCTATCACGCATCCTTAACTGTTCGAAGTTACGAGGATAAAACAAAGACCGAGCAGCAGTGCTCTCTGCTGCTACTACCATCTACTACGATCCAACGCTGCCCAGCGTGGTTTATCAAATTAAATGGCTTGACTAGTAGCACTATGACAATTTTCAAATCAAGATGGTCGCTGCCGATGGCGTATTACATTTTTTTTTTCACAACTTGGTTTATCATATGAATTGGCATGGACTAGTAGAATAATATACAATCGTTATTGTGAAAGTCGGACTGTTATAGGCTAATGATGATGATAAGTTAGTGATTGGACAACAGCGGTTGCTACGAATGTATTAGCAGTAGAACTCATCATCAGAAAGATTTTGACTTCTAGAAAGAATCCAACAATACTATGACAATTTTCAAATCCAAGATGGCTGCCACCACAAAATGGCGAATTACATTTATTTTCATAACTTGGTGCATCATATGAATGGGCTTAACCAGTAGAATAATATACACTCGTTATTTTGAAAGTCGGACTGTTACAGGCTATTGATGTTTGATGATAAGTTAGTGATTGGACAACAGCGGTTGCTACGAATGTATTAGCAGTAGAACTCAACATCAGAAAGATTTGGACTTCTAAAGAGAATCCAACGATACTTACTTTGCCAGAAATCGTATATGTTGAAGACAATGGCGTCCAAAACCGCCTGCTCCCAAGGATCAGTGGGCACCAGGTTGTTCAAAGTGGCCACATAGCGAGCAATTGCTAGAGACTGGTTGATTGTGCGGTTTCCTTCTTCATACAGTGGTAACTGGCCATATGGGAGTGCTGTGTAATTAAACGTACAATTTAATCAACATTTAAAGTACTGCAGTCACCTGTGGGGTGGCTCTGCCAAGTACCAGCTTGGAGCATTAGATTCGGTGGATCGTCGCGCCAGGAGAATTATAGGTGACAAATCGATAACACAGGCGAAACTACAGCACCGACGCAATGTTGCCTGTTTGTCGGTTTTTTACCGGATATACTTCGGAGAGTGTGCTCAGAAACTTCACAATCTTGTTCCTCCTTCCCCGTTCTACCACAGAACAGCGAGACACCCTTATGTGGTTGATATTCCATCAACACGTTTTTTATCCACGTTTCTGATACGTAACGCAAAGATGTGGAACGCCCTCCGGGCAACTGTGTTACCTGCCACGTATAAATTGGGTAATTTAAAGGCTAGAGTGAATAGGCTTCTTCTAGGCAAGCGTGCTCCAACCTAGACCTCATCATTGTTTTCTGACGGGCATGATTGTCGCCAAGCGTTGGCCTATCGTTAATATCGTTAATAAGAAATAAAAAAAATTGACGAACTCCCTGGGACATCATTGACCGGGTTCCGGCTGGGACCGGGTTCCCAGCAGGGACAAATTTGACAATCATCCAAATACAAAATTCATTTATTTTAAGTAGGCTAACACTATAAGCAGTTTTCAAACGTCAAGTCTTTCTGTTTGTAGTGACTCTACCACTGGTTTGGAAGGCAGATTCTACCGAAAAATAGCCGGCAAGAAACTCATCATCATTAAGATAGGTACATAATATAACGCTACGACAGATGTTTTCGACGAATGCGGGTAAAGTCGCAAGGTATAGCTAATAATATTGTAAAGCTGATATTATATAAAATTTGTAATTGCTTTTAAAATTTTCGGAACTTACAGGATTTGAGCCCGCGGCTCTCTGACAATAACGGCCTGTTATTGTATGTTCAGAATTTGTGCATTTCAGGAACTACTACACGATTGAAAATATTTTATTTTACACTAAAATAGCTTTTTATTGAGGAACATTATAAACAAATATTATAAAGTATGTCTGTTTGTTTTTTTGTTGTTTCACTCATTTTCTGTACCGATCGGACGATCCGGAGATAGCTTGTATTCTGGAATTTTATGTTTTCCGGGACCATAATACCCTAGTTTAAATTGGTTCCTAGTATAATGTAGGCAGATTATACTAGGAACCAATTTAAACCGGACAAAACTTCATACTAGTTAAACCAGTTAATATAAAACTTACAGTCTTTCAAATTCTTCATGGGCCAATTCTTGTACTCGTATCGCACGTCTTCGAACTTCTCTTTTCCATAATGCAGGATATATCTGATTGGCTCTGCCACGCCATTAAAGTCGAAATAGTGTAGTTTCTTCGCCATTTTGCAAAACCGCTCGTGATAATTATGGATTAATTATGGACGAAAAGTAATTGCAAATGTTTATTTATACCTTTTGGTGTAATACCTACCTACTTAACACTGATGATAAAGGTGCATAAGTTATGTATACTACTGCGTGCGCTTGACTTTGGTTAAATTCTGTTGAAATGCATTTTAAAATTTAGCTGCTTCTTCGTGTGTAGTGAATGAATAACTGATAACATTTTTATGTTTGTATCTTTGTGTAACTTCTACATCAAAATAATTAAAGCATAATATGACAAGGTTTTGAGTACCAAGAACGATGTATGACTATTAAACTTGAAAAATATAAAGCGGACAAAGCGCTAAAACTAAAAACGAGTGTATACCTACTATACATATTTTTCTAGTCAGGTTTTTTACTTAAAATCGGGTAAGCAACCTAAAAACGAGTGCATACCTACTATACATATTTTTCTAGTCAGGTTTTTTACTTAAAATCTGGTAAGTAACCTAAAAACGAGTGCATACCTACTATACATATTTTTCTAGTCAGGTTTTTTACTTAAAATCTGGTAAGTAACCTAAAAACGAGTGCATACCTACTATACATATTTTTCTAGTCAGGTTTTTTACTTAAAATCGGGTAAGCAACCTAAAAACGAGTGCATACCTACTATACATATTTTTCTAGTCAGGTTTTTTACTTAAAATCTGGTAAGTAACCTAAAAACGAGTGCATACCTACTATACATATTTTTCTAGTCAGGTTTTTTACTTAAAATCGGGTAAGTGACCTGAGTTTGCTTACGAAAAGAACGTCTGCAAACAAACAATGAAATCTTTCCGATATTAATATTCAAAAAAAACAAACTACTTTCTTACTATATAGGTAGATTCCTTTAGATTTTTTTTGTAGTCCACTATTTAACGGTTATTCTTGTTAGCATTGATTATACAACCAGATTAGAAAATGTAACTCCTAAATCGTTACAGAGTCGCCGTACGAGTGCTCTGATCTGTACCTACAGAATAACTAGGATTTATTATGAAATTGTTTTATCTCCACGGCCTGATTAATAAACTGCGAAACCCCTTTATTACTGTTCCGAAATGGCATAGCGGCGGAACAGTAATGCAAGTTTTTTTCACACGTTAACATTTAAAAAGTGCTGTTGAAGTGCAAAATACTGCGTAATTATTCCGACATTTATTTACTTTATATTTATTGTATGGAAACACACAGTAGGTACTATAATAAAAAAATAGGTAATGCAGAGTTATAATATTATATTATATTGAAACTAATTGTTTCCCATATTAGTATGGTACGTATAACATTATTTTAAACCTCATTTGTTTTTAATTCCACTAAAAGTTAGCCCTAGACTGCAATCTTACCTGGTGGTAAGTTGATGATGCAGTCTAAGATGTTAGCGGGTTAACTTGTTAGGGAGCATGGTAGTCATACTCATAATCAGTTTCTACGCGACATCGCACCGGAACACTTAATCGCTTAACGGCACGTCATTGTCGGTAGGGTGGTTACTAGCCACGGCAAAAACCAGACCAGACCAGAGAAAAGTCAGCAATTATAAATGCCCAAATTGCCCTGCCGGGAATCGAACCCCGGACCTCCTACTTAAATTCACAACGCTCACCGTTGCGCCAGGGAGGTCGTCAAAATTCGAATAAGTTGGCCACTTTTATTAAAATAAGGCCCCATGAGTTTTGTCGGAGGCGCCGCAAATTCGTATAGACACACTCACAAAATGTTATAGTTTAGTATTAAGTAAACAGTCGTGATAAAACAATTTTGTTTACTCTTAGTAAGGCAATTAAAATTGCACAAACTCATCTCTTTTAATGTTGATTTGTTGATACCAATTTTTAATCCGGAGAGGTGAAAGTTATAGATAAAGCGACGATAAATAAAAGGTCAAGAACAAGTGATAAATGAGAAATATTTACATTTCTTTGTAGCCATCTCATAATATTATTATCAAATTTTTCCGTGCATTGAACCAAGTCTAGAGATATAATAATACTATGTATGTTGATGACATAATATATCTAACTGTCCTGCAATATTTGAATTATCAATATTTATTATTGTTTATATTGTTTGCAGTCAATAAATGTGTGTCAATAAATTGCTTGGAAGCAAGCCGCTCCTATTTTATTTCTAAAGAGATTTGTTAAACTAAGAAATGATGTTGGAAAAAAAGCAATTGTTGAGAATTTCTGGCCTCCTTTTTCCCGGTAGAATCTGCCTTCCGATCTTGTTGCAGAGTCAGTACAAACAGACAGACTTGACGTTTATAAAATAAGGCCTACTTGATTTATGGATAAATAATTTTCATTTCTGGACAAGGTCTCTGTTATGATATGTATGTAGAGCATAGATTATCAATGCTACGCCAGTGTGGGTTGACGGGCTTTAACAAATATTGTCATACGTTAGTGATAATCATCAAAACCATTGGGTTTGGTTGCTGTTAGAATACTGTAGCCTATTTCCTAACTCCAGGCTGTATTCCTGTGAAAAAACCTGTAGCATAATAAATTTCAAACCAAAGGCAGTTACTTGCTTATTACACATTTTTTAGATTTCCACCGTCGCTACAAAATATTGAAATACATTACCGCGCAATAAGCTTTCGCAAATGCAAACTCAAGCTCTATAAAGATTGAGACGTAGTTTTCTGCGAACTTGCACATTTTCCGTAGTAATAAAGTGTTTCCTTAGGCGCAACAAACTACAGGACCGTAAATTACTAGAGGTTTCTCTTGTCACCGCAGTTAAAAGGCGTGGTCTTATTTATAGCGGGACCCGTAATTTTGACGACCCCCCCCTGGCATCGCGTTGAGAGCTGTGGTCTTTTAAGTGGAAGGTTTCGGGTTCAAACCTGCACGGATAGCATGGGCAGGAGGCAGTTATCTCCCCGGCGAAAGGAGAAAAATGTATCTTCTCCCACAGCTTTATTAACTTCCAGCACTGTCGCACAAATGGAAATAATATCCAATTTATATATAATATGTATAATAATAAACGGGGGTAAACTTCTCCTATTCCTTGTTCCCGTGCTTTAGCAGGTGGACACGTATATCCCCTGTCAGGGGACATAATCGGGGGATATATATTTTTTGTCTCCTGCCTGTGCTAAATTTCTCTTGCAAGCAGGGGGTGGCAAGAAAAATTTGATAATGCATTGTTTCTGTACTTTCTCTGGTCTCGTTTGCTCAGAGGCTTCGGTCGTGGTCAGTTATAACAACACTGGCAGAGACGTGCTAACGCAAGCGATTTAGCGTTCAAGTGTGGTTTTTATTTAACTGCCATACCACATAATCGGGTGGCCCGCTACCATCTTAGGCTGCATCATCACGGGATATACATCTCGAGACCTCGCCCAAATAAGACTACAGCGTGATGTGATAGATGTGTGTATTGTCGTAGTATATATTTATATTCATATTTATACAGCGCTCCACAATGCATCAGGGAACACGCTAAAAAAAAACAACGCCTGCCAATAAATGCGCGAGTTTTTACCGTTGTTAATGGCACGATGAAGCAGCTATATTATGTAGTTTTTTATTTTATAGTTATAGCCTAACGGGTTTCAATGCGACATCGTTCCGGAACGCTAAACCGTTTTAAATGTAAACGCGTTTTCCCGCATTCAGCTGCTACAATTTAGTAAAATCATCGGTACTGTGGCGTCGTGGTAACTTAGCAAAATTCGAAATTCATTTCTTTTAAGAAGGCTTACCCTATTAGCACTATTGAAACGTTCCGTCACCACACTGCCTTTGTAGCTTTAAATGCGGAAACATCTGCACGGTGCTATAACGCAAAGCGCCAAGTGGACCGACGGTTACAAAACATCAAGTCGTGGGTGTCCATAGGTTGCCATAATGATGACGTAAACACTACACTATACACACTACACATAAACACTCTGGTGTAAAAAAATCGCTGTAATTCGTACCGCACCCAATTTTCTTTTCCCGCAACCTTTAAGTGCAAAAGGATCTTGTTTATTTGCATGGTTTTGCTGCGGTCGCTACCTAACTAAGACTAAGTAATTGGAAACGAAATATACTGACCGTACACCTTCAGCTAACACATGTAGAAACTGCTGATTTATTGCCGAAGTTTTATAAATATTGTACTACTTAGATTCTTGAGCGTGACGATTATGCAGAAAAGATATTATTTTGTGGATAAAATCAACGTAGCTCAAATACATGCTGGTTGGCTTATTATGCTATATTTTAAAAAGAAAATCGGTTTTTAAAAAGCTATTTTCCAGATTCATGGCATACATGGGTACTCGCATGTGAGTAATTTATTACCAGGCAATGAACATTTATGTGCTTTATACTAGAGTTGTCTCGTCCTACTAACGTCCATTTTCAATATTCAATCTATCCGTAATACATAGTTTTATAACTTAGCTTTTTTTATATTTTTTTTACGGTTTTTTACCAATAACAACTTTGCTAAGCAACTTATCAAAAGATTACAGATTGATTGAATTGATTGATTGAATGATTAGAAAATGGATGTGAATGAATGCGATCACCGATAGACACGAAATTGTCACACCGGTCGATTACGTTAATTTTTTTAAGTGATTCTGAATACAATCTTTATTTTATTTTTTTAAGATCAAATTAGTTTAAATAACATGGTGATACAGCAAGCTGTGTTCTTTAAATACCAAGCAGAACTCTGCTCTTCAAATAATTGAGAAATCATTTGCAAATTTTTCGAACAATGCCAAAATGTCGAATCCAGTTTAGTCCTACTAGATTTGGAGACCAGTTTAAAAAACCTGTATAGAATAAATAATAAATAAATAAATATACTACGACAATACACACAACGCCATCTAGCCCCAAAGTAACCGTAGCTTGTGTTATGGGTACTAAGACGACTGATGAATAATATACATAAATACTTAGAATATACATATAAACACCCAGGCACTGTCAAACATTCATGCTCATCACACAAACATTTTCCAGTTGTGGGAATCGAACCCACGGCCCTGGGCTCAGAAAGCAGGGTTGCTGCAAACTGCGCCAATCGGCCGTCATAATAATCGTACCTACCGTTTAAAGTTCATTTTAAAAACTTTCTTTATTTCTTTTAGAGCTTCCTAGTGAATTCCGTCAAAGATATTAAATTTGTATATTTTATGGCATAACTAGATAGTGGAAATATTAAAAAAAACATCCTTACTAATATTATAAATGTCAATGTAAGTTTGTTTTTTACGCTTTCACGCAAAAAACTACTAAACCGATCCTCATGAATCTTTGAAAACTGCGCCAATCGGCTGTCTATAGAATGAACTTAAGAATGATATGAATGAATGAATGAATGAATGAATGAATGAATGAATGAATGAATAAACTTTTATTGTACACCACAGAGAAAATTTACAGAGATACAAATACAACAGCACAATAAGGTAGAACGTACAATTTGGCGGCCTTATCGCTAAATAGCAAAAAATGATATATTATATACTTACGGTATACTTGCAACTTGTAGCCCATTGGACTACAAAGCGTAGTGCACTAACATTATTTGCGACGTCGTCTCTAGTATACTATACATTACTCAATGGTACCAGCCTCCAGGCGTTGCTCTCGGGCGCTGCAATCTTCACATTATGGACGCGAGCCAAGAAAGAAAACCATTGGCTGGAAGGTAATCAACCAATCAATCTTAAATAATGCAACCGTCGTGGTTAGAGTTGAGACGTGAAAAGTTTTGAGAAAATAAAGGCAACGCTGTCCTATCCAAGGCGTGGTTTATTTTAAGTGGAGATGGACACCATAGATCATACAGAACAGGGGTATGGCCATCAACATCATCATCATCATCATCCTATTAAAGTCTCGCTGCTGGACACAGGCCTCCTCCTCTAGACATCTTGGAGATGTCTCATAAAAAGTTCCAAGTTTGTATTAAGCTTAAACTTTTAGAAAAGTTCTACTATAGTATAAAGGACTACGTAATGGACAAAAAAGCCTGGGTGTGAATTATTGCTCTAACCAGGTTGCAGTTCCAATAATTTTAAATGACAATGTGAGATGGTGATAACAAAAAAAACATTTGGCTAAATTTGTTGTGGTCTTCTTCTTAGACCAGGACGCGTTTGGAACCCTCGTTACTTTAGTTTTAAGTTTACGAATATAGTTATCGCCATCATCTGACTACCGTGTATTTCTCATGTAATGTATGCATCAAAAGTGCCACCTATGGGCCTACTTAGATAAAGATATTTTTGACCTTGACTTTGACTTTGATACATAGGAGAGCGGCTTTTAAAGCAGAGATTCATTCAATCCAAATGCAAAGGCAAAGTGGTTCGCAAGCAAGAGTGATGAAAATAAAAATAAAGCAGAATACCTTAGTTTGTTACACGAGGTTATGTAATAGGAAACACATTACATAAGTGGCTGTACAAGATTTATTTATTGGCCTCTCTGCAATGCCTTCAGGCACCACTATCTCCAATTATGGACAAGTGCCAAGAAACAAGAGCAAAGCGTACGTTATCTACGAATCAATCTCACAGCCTCAATGTCTCAACCAAAAAATGGTTCGGGAATTCATTTAAATCCCATAATTTGTAGTACAACCCACCCATGTAAATATACTAAATAAATATACTACGACAATACACACATCGCCATCTAGCCCAAAAGTAAGCCTAGCTTTTGCTATGGGTACTAAGATGCCTGATGAATATTTTTATGAATTATATACATAAATACTTAGAAAATACATATAAACACCAAGACACTGCAAAACATTCATGCTCATCACACAAAAAATTTCCAGTATTGGGAATCGAACCCACGGCCTTGGGCTCAGAAAGCAGGGTCGCTGCAAACTGCGCCAATCGGCCGTCATAATAATCGTACCTACTTCTAGCACAGCTAGCTAGCTTCAAAGAGAAAGAGGAATTTTATTAGTACCTACCGTTTAAAGTTCATTTTAAAAACTTTCTTTATTTCTTTTAGAGCTTCCTAGTGAATTCCGTCAAAGATATTAAATTTGTATATTTTATGGCATAACTAGATAGTGGAAATATTAAAAAAAAATTACCTTACTAATATTATAAATGTCAATGTAAGTTTGTTTTTTACGCTTTCACGCAAAAAACTACTAAACCGATCCTCATGAAACGTTGTACACATATTCTTGGAAGTGTTAGAATTAGTATAGAATACTTTTTATCCCGACATTAATCTCCGTTCCTTTGGGAGAGGGGACGAAAGTTTCTGACGATTTTACACCATAAGTCCGACAAATTATAACCAATTTAAATAATTATTTTTGTACTATAGAGGTTAAAATATATGATTAATTTTGTCCAAACTTTGTGTAGATCTGAATGTAGTTGGAGATAGAGGGCAGGACTCCTCAGCAGACAGCAGCCAACCCCTCATTTAAGTACTTTAATTTATATATATATATATATATATATAATTTTTTTAGAACTACAAGTAAATTGAATGCCACATTAAAAAAGAAAATCAAACGCAGACGAAGTCGCGGGCAACAGCTAGTATACTATAAAACCACTATCAGCCCACTTCAGGGAACAGTTCTTTAGAGGAAAAAGGGTTTAGGCCGTAACCCAAGTGCGGATTGGTAGACTTCACACGCTTTTTAGAACATTATCGATAACTTTCAGACATATAGATTTCCTCACAATGTTTTCCTTCACCGTTAAAGCAATGGATATTAAAACGCCCAAAACTCGGAAAAATTAGAGGTCCAGCTTGGTCCTGAAATTATATCTCGTCGCGTCTGTTGTGAGGCTTCAGCCGTGGCTAGTTACCACCCTACCGACAAAGACGTGCCGCTAAGGGAGTATCGATGTCGCGTAGAAACCGATTCGGAGTATGCGTTTAATATAACAACCATACACGCTAACAGATTAGCCCGCTACCGTTTTAAACTGCAGGATAACTTACCTGGTGAGATTTCAGTCAAGGGCTATCTTGTCGTGGAATGAAAAAAAAAGTGTGTGTACACGCGAAGTTATACCTTTTTTTTTTTTTTTTTTTTTTGTCGTGGTGGAAAAGCTTTATGGCTACCTCTGTCCTTTTGGGCAGGACAGAGGTTATGTGGGACTCGTTTACCCGAACTAAAAACCACCACGGCATGTCCCTCTCGTTGGATTTATTGGACGTCCGGGGAACCCGTTGTACACTTCCCAGACGTCTACCAACAACCCCAGCTGATTTCCAGGGCTACTAAGCAAAGGAGGAGGTGATCAGGACAGCTTGACCCCCCCTCAGACAGCAGGGAGACTCGTATAGGGACGGGTAGCTAGCCCAATAACTACCCGCCGCCTCCCAGGGCAACCAGACGTGCGGCATATTCCCGCCGTCTCCTTTCCCCCCGTCTACGCCGGAGCGGATGTGCGTTTACAGCTTCTTCACGCATCCGCTCCGCGGCCTCCTTCTGCGAGATAACTTCTTCGCAAAAGTCAACCACAGCTTCCCAAGACCTCTCGCTGCTCAGCATGGCAAATACAACGCTGGACAGCGAGAGGTCCCCGCCTATTTCCGCTACCAGAGCGCGACGCTGAGTATCCCACTTGCGACACTCCTCGAGGGTGTGCTGCGCAGTGTCATCCGCAGCACCGCACTCGTGACATGACGGGGTCGGTTCCCTCCTCGCGACTCGGTGCAGGTAATGACCGAAACAGCCATGGCCTGTCACAACCTGCACGAGCCGGAATGAGAGTGAACCATGCTTCCGCCGAATCCACTGGCCGAGGACCGGGCGTATGGCCTCTATAGTGCGTTTGCCATAGAGGGCATCTTCCAGACTAGCTTTCCAGCGGTCCCGCATCCTCCGGGTAGCCATCTGCTGCACCTGGCCAACTTCCTCGAGAGCCAATCGTTCCCCTCTCGCCTGTCTCTCTATTCTAACGCGGTGCGTCTCAGCGAGCACCTCCGCTTCTAGTTCCCAGGGGGGAGTGCCCGCCAAGACGCACGCAGCCGCGAATGCAACGGTAGTGTAGGCCCGGCATATCCGGTTCGCCACCACCCTTTGCGGCCTTCGTAGAAGCGCCCTGGTTGGCGCACGGAGTGCGTCAAACCAAATTGGGGCCCCATACATTGCCATGCTCCTCACTACCCCTGCAAATAGACGACGGCATGGGGCTCCAGGGCCTCCCACATTTGGAAGCAGTCGACCTAGTGCAGCAGCTGCACCCACCACTCGAGGAGCAAGTTGGCGGAAATGCTCCTCGAAATTCCACTTGCGGTCCAAAACAAGGCCTAGGTACCTCATGTGGGCACGGATTTTGACCGCTTCCCCCGACACCAAGATGCTAGAATGTGCCGGGGGCCGCCAACCCACTCCCCCGAAAAGAACGGCTTCCGTCTTCTGGAGGGCCACTTTCAGACCCAGCATCCCAATTCTGGTTACCACCAATTCAGTGGCCACCGTGGCCCTCCTCGCAGCCTCCCCGTAGCTGCTTCCCCGGACGGCAACCAAAGTGTCGTCCGCGTAACATATTATTGCCATCCGTGGGAGCAGAGCTGGACGGATGGCCCAGTCAAACCCTATATTCCACAACAGGGGTCCGAGGACTGACCCCTGTGGAACCCCACAGGCCATACGTCTCTCCTTCCTTTCTCCGTCTCTTCCCTGATAGAGGACCACCCTACCCTCCAGGTAGTGCCCTATCATTCGGCGAAGATAAAGGGGCACCTCGTGATACCGGAGCGCCTCCTCTATCACGCTAAATGGGAGGCTGCCAAAGGCATTGGCGATGTCTAGTGACACCGCCAGCACCCCCTCACCCCTCTTCTTTGCAAACTCACAGAAGGCTCTCAGAGCACCCACAGCGTCTATGGTCGATTTGCCGGCCCTGAACCCATACTGGTGCTCCGAGATGTCGGGGCCCCGTTGAACAAGATGTTGGTTTATCCGAGAGGCCAAAACTCTCTCCAGCATCTTGCTCACCTCATCAATCAGGACGATTGGTCTGTATGCTGAGGGAGAGTCAAGATTTCGACCCTCTTTTTGCAGCAGAACCAAACGTCCTTCCTTCCACACCTCCGGGAAACGTCCCGCCTCTAGGCAGTCGTTGAACAACTGCCTCAGACGGCCCCCAAGGTGCTCCAAAGCCAACATCAGGACCCTTCCCGGGACTCCGTCCGGTCCTGGTGCCTTCCTACTCTGCCGTAGGCGATCCCAAACCTCAGCTATCTCATCGTCTGAGAGTGGTGGGGCTGCAATCGGCCTCCCCCGTTCCCCGGATAAAGGCGCCATAATTGGGGGCGTAAATGTTGGTGGTCGGGGAAAAAGTCCGGACACCACCCGATTAAGAAGCTCAGGCTGCATGGAATCCGTGGGAGGGACCCTCCGCATCTTGCCTCTGACGATTCGGTATGGTCGGCCCCACGGATCTCTGTCCAGGGTTGCCAAAAACTCCTTATTAGCAGAGTCCTTAGCCCCGGCGATGGCAACCTGGAAGGCCGTTTTGGCCTTTCGTAGCTCCCTATAGAGGTGATCCTCTTCGGACGCGATCAATGGCCTTCTGCGGCGGCATCGGGTGTAAGCTCGACGTGCCTTGTTACTATCGGCACGGAGAGTAGCGATTTCCTGTGACCACCAGTACACCGATCGCCGGGCGGGAAGGCACCTCGTTCGGGGCATTGCTACATCACACACCCTCCTGAGTGAAACGCGAAAACTCCTTGCTTTCTCCTCTAATCCCGCCGAAACCGGTGGACCAGTGTTCCAGGCCTCGATGATGGCTCCCTCCTCTGCCATATCACGGTCAAGGCGGGCCAGGGCCCATCTTGGGAACACTCCACCTCCTCCTCGGGCATGAACTTGAAGAGGGAGAGATGGTGAGACTCTCCACCGCATATACCGGTGATCCGACAAAGTCTCTACGCCCTCGAGGACGCGAAGTTATACCTTGGCGTAACCTAAAGTTTTACCTTTCGCCTTTTTCTACGTTTTTAGAAAAAACTACACTAAAAATAGAAAAAAGATATTTAATACCTTTAAAGTTTTATTATAACGCACTATCTAGTTAAATAAACTTTATTTAAATATCACAAAAAAAAATCTACTTAATTAAAGACATAGACTTAATAAACATAATTAAATTAGGAACACTAATGGACTCGTTATCGGACAACCAAGTTTTACTCAACATTACAATTTGAGATTTTTGTACAATTAAATCAATTAAATCACCGGAATGAGCCCGCAGACTTTGACGATTCAAAGTTTACACTGTCAAACCTTATAGCTATCTATCTATCTTGTAATGAGGCCCGCTTCAGCGGAAGCACTTCGACTCTCCAGGATCTTTTGTGCTCAACCTTATAGCTAACTTCAGGGTGCCGTTTTTTTTGTGACGGTGTGCGCGCGCATCGTAAAAATTTCCCTAACGCGCCAAAAAAGGTATAACTTAAAAAAAAATATACGCTTTAAATAAGTGTATCATATTATATTCAAGTTTCAAGAGTTAGAATAAAATAGGCCTTACTTTTAAAACGTCAGGTCAGTTTATATGTCTGTATAGTGACTCTACTACCGGTTTAGATGCAAAATTATACTAAGAAAATGCAAGAAATGCAGCAATTGCTCTTTTCCAACATAGTACACACACACAGAAAATGGCACACAGAAAAAAACCACCAAATATTACCCTGAGAAAAGTTAGGCAACATCTGAATAATGTAACTTTTTGTCTTAATAACTGAACTCAAAACCAGGCAGAGGGCAAAAAAGTCCCTAATGTGCATTCAGTCTTACGTTAGCACAGAAATACTCACCATACGAGTAGCAAGGGATGAAAAATGGTGGATTTCATACCCGTTTAATGTTTTTGACACTTTGCAAACGACATTCATCTTGTGTCTGAAACAGCATGTTCAGCATACGAACATTAGCGAATGGGAGAGATGGCGGAAACTTTATCACATTTTGTATGTTATCCATACTTATTATTGTTATTTTATTAGCGAGAAGAGAAGCGAGAACTTGTCTGTTTGTTTATATATTTTTAATAAATTAAGTAAATACAAACCACAGAACAGCGAGACGCGGTTGTGTGTGGTTGACATTCCATCAACTATTGTTTTTCATCTACGTTTCTGATACGTACCGCTAGGATGTGTAACGTCCTCCCGGCAAGACTGAATAGGCTTTTTCTAGGCAAGCGTGCTCCAACCTTGACCTCATCATTGCTATCTAACGGGCATGATTGTAATTAATTGCTGGCCTATCGTTAATAAAAAAAAAAAAAGAAAAACGTCGCCTATAAAGAAGGAACACTTTGCACGCAAGAAGCACGATGAGACGAACGAGATCCTGTTAAGCCTAATTTTTTTATTGTAAGAATTGACCGACCAAACAGATGGCCCACCTGATGGTAAGTGGAATACAGAGTCACATTTCACAGGGCATGCCAGGAGCACGTCATGCAACATGCCGCCCTGTGTCCATCAAAAACTACAAGGCGGAAGTTCAACCAGCCCATTCCTAAAAATTCCATTAACTTACACTATAGAAATATTTCTTTTGTTTTCCTTAGATTAAATATTAATTAATAGATATTATATAATAATTAATATAAATTTGTGCAACCCTTTCGAGCGCAAAAATCATCCATAATGAAGATTAGCGTAATGTAATTGAGATTTAAACAACAATGTAATTTTTATTTATAATAAACATTTTTTTTTTATCAATTTGAGGCGTAGGTGATAAGCATCAAGTGCCTGTAATCACACCGGCAACCACGCCCTTCAGACCGGAACTCAGCAACAGAACAATGCTGCTAAGCGGCAGGTACTTCCCCGGACAAGCTCTGCCACAAAAAGTTCGAAATTATTTGACTGCTGGAAGGTTAAAAATAATCTTGATGAACTTCGGCACATATTATGCAGCTTGCACATAGTATACATAACATTCTTTTCAACCCGGAAAAGCCTCTGTAACGTTCCCTACTGGTCATGGCACGCAAATCATCTGTCATGATACGCCCGTCTTATGTCGAATCCGTTTTTGTTCGATTATCAAAGGAAAGCTTATACAAAACTGAACACTTTGATGTTAATACGGAGTATACTGAAAAGTGTCCACGATGACATACAAGGTTTGATACTTTGATACGGTGATACGGATTCCGTAAAAGTTACTCGTATATATCTGGATCAGGATTTTTACTGCAGATAAGTTCGGGTAAACCCTTGTACTTTATTATATTTATAATATATGGATAGCCAACGCAGCATAACTTTACCGTTTGGCGAAAGACTGAAAATTATATAACGACGTCGGCTCGTTATATAATTTTCAGTCTTTACGAGCTCTAATATTGGAGAGGCATTAGAAGGAGACGATATAATATTTGTGGTAACGGACATTAAAAGCAAATAATTAATATGTATATAGTGCGAGCTTTACCTTGATTGGAACTTTCAAAGGTTCAAATTTGAGTTAGTTATCGGTTTTCCTGTCGAGAAATCCTCAGGAATTTCCTTCATAATGTGTGTGTGTGTGTGTGTGTGTGTGTGTGTGTGTGGGTGTGTGTATTCGGTGGTGAGCATGTGCGTGAATGAAAAATGAATACAGTGTACATAAGTACACTGTATTCATTTTGTATTCTGTACGATATTAACATTTTTCCAGTGTTACGTGAATACCAGACTTTTAGAACATACAAATATTATAGATGTAAAAATTGTCAAAGTGTCTGTTTGTTTGTTTGTTAGTCGACGATATAAAAATTTTTCCAGTGAACATACAAATATTATAGATGTAATAGTTGTCAAAGTGTTTGTTTGTTTGTTTGTTATTTTAGGCTCAACCACTGCTGATCTTAATGAAATTTGGCAAATTCATAGACAGCATCCTGGAGGCATATATAGAAAACTTTTATCCCGGGAAAACAAAAGGTTTTCATGAGATTTATAATCACATTTTTTTTGTAGTATATGTTACTTATGTGAACCAATGTCAAAGTCAAAGTCAAAAATTAATTTTCCAAGTAGGCCCATAGGTGGCACTTTTGGTGCGTACCTACATTACATAAGTACA
Source organism: Pararge aegeria (assembly GCF_905163445.1). NCBI lineage: Eukaryota > Metazoa > Arthropoda > Insecta > Lepidoptera > Nymphalidae > Pararge > Pararge aegeria. The sequence goes on from NC_053189.1 coordinate 4,940,507, forward strand.
CGGTAGTGAGATGATGGCGATAACCATATTCGTAAACTTAAAACTAAAGCTACGAGGGTTCCAAACGCATCCTAGTCTCAGAAGAAGCACACTACAAACTTAACCGGGTGTTTTTATTTATCATCACCATCTCACATTGTCATTTAATTAATTATTGAAATGAATGAATTAATCAAACAAATAATTTTCATCAAACAGAAAAGCTATAATAAAACACCGTTTACAATTTGGCGGTCTTATCCATGCAACCAAATTAATGTTAGTTAGAATAGTAATAAATAACATCCTGGCGATGTTCAAAGAGAAAATTAAAAATAAATCGTATGGTAAAAAAACGCAGGCTCCGCCGCGGCCACATCTAGTATTGTAAAATAAAAAAGCCTTAGGTGTTGGCCTAATACAATCACCTTAAACCAGCTTTAAATACATTAAAAATTCAAACATCACAGACAATACCTGTCTCATATGATAGCCTTACGTTCGTTACTCTTTGTGCATATTACATCGGGATGCTATACAAAATCCATTTTCCTCAAGAAATGTGATCCCACTTTCTTTAGGAGGAGCTTTAGACGTTCCACGACGTTACTTTCATCAGGGTTGAATCAAATATGCACCCCTGGTACACTATCTTACACCATCTAAGCTTTACCTTGTACTATACGACTATATCAAGTATCCGACGTACGTGAATATTACGTCGTTTAGTTTTCATTACATTGATGCTTTTTGAAGTACTTCTTTTGGCGCGTTAGTGAAAAATGGTGAGAGTAATTTTTTAAAATGCGCGCACACACATTCACAAAAAACCGACACCATGAAGTTTGCTATAGTCAACATTTTAATCAAAAAGGTTCGACAGTTGACTTTCAATAATTCAAACAATACCTTTTTTCTATTGTTAGTGTAATTTTTACTGCAAACGTAGAATAAGGCGAAAGATCTTTTATCTTGTTATGCCAAATAAGTATAACTTCTAACGCGTGTAGAAGAGTACATACACGTTTTTGGATAGTAATAAGTTTCCTTCGTCCGATTTTATTATGGTTTTTTACAGAAAAAATTTCATGGGATACCATGTCATACTGCAAATATGAACAAGGAAAAATGGACAAATTGAGTAACTACCTGGCAAGGTCCAACAAACAAAAGGAAACGAAGAAGACCGAAAGAAAGATGGGTTGACGAAATAATAAGAAAAGCCGGTGAATATTACTTAAAGCAAAGGACAGACAGTCGTGGGGGAAATGGAGAAGGCCGTCACCCGTATAGGGGTCCATAGGAACTAAGAATTTAATATATATGCATGCACATATAATGTATTAATAATTGATAATAATTAGTTTAATATATAATTGATAAAAATATTAGAATTGAAGTATAGATAGCCGGACCAAGCAGACGGACCACATAAAATAAAGAAATAAATATAAACATACTCTGCAACAATACACACATCGCCATCTAGCCCCATAGTAAGCGTAGCTTGTGTTATGGGTACTAGGACGATTTATGAATATCTTATGATTATTTGATATATATCCAGAAAAAAATATTATCCTATTTCCATCTACAAATTTGCTCTTGAATTTCATCAATATCGGTTCAACGTTTAAGCCAAAAATAGATAACAAGCAAAACAACGTACAAACAGACACATTATCATTTTTATAATATTAGTAAGGATTGGATATTAAAAAAACAACATAGAATATTTCGGGATTAGGACTCGAAAATATAAGTGGAGCAAACTTGAACCTTCTTTATTACTTCTTCAATGGATGTTGCCTTTATAATATACTACGTCATAACAATTCGTGGCGGTGGGCTAAAGTGATGTGAAATGATCTTATCGATAATATGTTTGCTACCACAGAGGTGGAGGATTGTTGCATGTTGACAATGTATGGGACATGGCGTGTGTTCATATATGCTTCGTACTTGACGGTTGAAGAGAGGAACAGGTATTGTTCAGCTTGATTACTTTACATAATGTTTTAAAAATGCTTACATCTTGTCCGGATTTGAAAGGAGTTATGTGCGTTTTGAGTAATTAAATATAAGTTGCTTTAACGGTGAAGGGAAACATTTTGTGATAACCGGCATGCCTGAGAGCTCTCCAAAGTTTTCTCGAAGCCGTGTGAAGTCTACCAATCCGCACTTAGCCAGCGAGGAAACCCGTGCCCTGTAGTGGGGTGGTTGATATGATGGTGATAATTACATATATATTATCATCATCATATTTATCATATTTTATTTGACATAATTTAACAGGCTTTATATATATATATTTTTGAATTTGAATATATATATATACATATTCAAATTCAAAAATTCAAATTCAAATTCATTTATTTCAAGTAGGCCTACTTTATAAGCACTTTTGAAACGTCAAGTATTATTAGTGACTCTACCACCGGTTCGGAAAGCAGATTCTACCGAGAAGAGCCGGCAAGAAACTCAGTAGTTGCTCTTTTCCAACATCAACATTTACAATCATTTTTCTATCTTGCGGGAGATGAGAGCGAGGCTGGCTGCTTCCAATCTACCTTGTCATTGGGGAATTCATCAAATGTATAGTAACCTCGCTGTACTAGATGCGTTTTTACACATTTTTTAAATTTATGCATTTATAGGTCAAGAATTTCCTTAGGAATTATGTTGTAAAAGCGTACGTATATATATATATATGTATATATTAAGCCTGTTAAAAGCTTGTTTAAGCACGGAATTATTATACACGTCAATTTACAGTATGGAATAAATAGGTATTGTAACTTAAAAATGTTGGCCAACCCTGGAAATCGAACGTAACCTCAAGCTCTTAACTCAAACTGTACTTACTTCTATACCAACGACCTAGTAAAATCAATGAAGTTAGCAGGTTAATTACTGATATTACAATGTTGATTCATCATTCTTTAGTCTATTAACGTTTCACTGTTAGACAGACGCCTCTTCTCTCATGGGAAAAAGGGAATTAGAGTTTAGGTCAATAGGCCCACCACGCTACTCCAGTGGGGGTTGGCGGGGTTTGTTGTAACCGGGTCTCTAAGGCACAGGGGTGAAATATTCTATACATAATACTCACAACCCATTATTTATTGGAGGTTATAGAATCCATACTAATATTATAAATGCGAAAGTGTGTTTGTCTGTTTATTTGTCCAGACAATCGACTTGATTTTGTCATAGATTTAGTCGAAAAGACTATTTATTTTTCCAGGAAAACAAATTATTCACACGTCGTTTGCATAATCACGGGTGGAGTAAGCAACATCTGGTTAAATTATATATCGATGCAATTATGCATTGGTACAAAGAATAATGACAAGGTTGCTTGGAAGCATCCGGCTCCGCTTTCAGCTCTCACAAGATAGAAAAATGAATGTTAAAATGCAAAATGTAAATTGTTGATGTTGGAAAAGAGCAACTGCTGAGTTTCTTGCCGGCTTCTTCTTGGTAGAATCTGCCTTCCGAACCGGTGGTAGAGTCACTACAAACAGACAGACTTGACGTTTCAAAAGTGCTTATATTAGGCCTACTTGAAATAAATGAATTTATAATTTAGAATTTAGAATTTTTTGAATTTTGAATTAAACAATTTGTTACATTATGCATCCTCGGAGCACAATATCTCTAATAAGCAAACATAAACATTGGTCTACACTGTTGTACAGAACATTTGTTAAATTGACCGCACCGCTCATTTAAAAGCTTATATAAAACAAATGGACATGACAAAAGTGAGTGAATGGCCATTTTGTACCACATTGCGGTCAACATGATGTAAATCAACCGCTGCCAAAATCAAGTTTTGATAAAAAACGCCATTGCATTTTTATTTCATGTAAGGAAGACGGCATAAAACTATTTAGGTTTTATTGTCGTCATCATCGACGTCATCATTTCAAACGTCTAACGTTTGCGACCACTGCTAGACATAGCTATACTATTTCTTAGAAATACAGAATCTTTAATATTATTATAGTTAATGAAATTTATTACTATCATAATGTTATAGAGTGGAGTGATTTTATATAAGAAAACAGAGTCATAAGGACTTCTCCAGACTTCTTCTCAAGACACACGTGAAAACTCAAAGCGATGGAATATCGAAAATAGATATTTTGGATAATTCACAAAACTTTACCCACCCAAAAAGTTAAACACGCATAAAATAAGTTTAAAAATCGGTCAAAGTGGATAAAAAATGAATTGCTTGAAAAAAATTACTGGCTGTATGAATTTATGTAGTTAATATTTAAAACACTTTAAAAATATATTCTGATTTTTTTTTTAATTGTTATTTTAATGGTTGATGATTTTGCAATATAAAATCTTGTTGAAGTTCACCGTGACACTTTATACGTGCTGATCAGAAAGCTTGTTTTTGAAAAGTATTGGTATTTACAGTACATGTATCCGCAAATGCGCACCCTACAGCAAATTATTATGGACGTGACATACTCCCTGTTGTAACCGCAGCATCTCTACAAAATATGCTCGTAGTTGAAATTTGACGCTACACCCCTATGGATAGTAAGATAGTTTATCTCGTACAGTATTGTTCGTGTGCAAAATGCAAAATGTTGGCAAAATATAACAGAATAATGAAAGTGCATATTGCAAAAAATTGTTACGAACGTGTTATTATGCTGCTGCAATCAAATGTAGCATCTACGTTTTGCTGGAATATAGCGTTTCAGACCTTTCCACAAAGTTTCGGAACTTAAATAATTTTGCATTGCTCGGCAAAATGTAAACCCTATTTACAGAATTATTAAGATAAATACTCATACTAAATATGTACACGTGAATGTTCATCAGCAAATTACAACGGACGTGACATAATCCCTGTTGTGACCGCGGTAGCAATCTCGTTGCAAAATCTGGTTATATTTGACGTGACACCTCACAATTCACAGGCAGTTTACCCAATACAGTGCCAAATACATCGCTCATGTATAGAAACAATGTTGGGCTATTTATCAAAACGAAATTGAAAGCCTCCTACTATCAAACTAGTCTTCTACTAAAAAACTAATGTAGTATTGACAAAACGACAAACGACGACAAAGACGTAATGTACGACACAATTTTTATGTTACTGCTGCAGTACCCGCATCTAAAATTTGTGCCGCCATACCAGCTATGCAAAACAGAAAGAACAAGTACAAATTAGCATTACTAGGTTAGGGCAGAATGTATTTCTTATATATAAATATAAATATATAAATAAGTTTTACGCTTCAACTGCATTAGATCTAAATCACATAAACGACGGCTGACTGGCGCAGTGAGCGGCGACCCTGCTTTCTGAGTCTATGGCCGTGGGTTCAATTCCCACAGCTGGAACATGTTTGTGGGATGAGCATGAATGTTTTTCGGTGTCTGGGTGGTTGTCTGTATATTATAAGTATTATATGTACTGATTAATATGTAATGATTAATATGTACCTACATATTAATCATAAAAGTATTTATCAGTCATCTTTGTACTTTTATACATAGCTATTTTATATTCTATACATTTTTTTTTTTATATAATATGTACAATAATAAATTTAATATAAAAAATGTATATATGTCAATAAGTTTTAGCTTTAAGGTTTTTATTTTTTCTTTATAAAGTACCGTATCATTGTATTTTATAATATTTCAATATAGAGACACAAAATAAATATTTAACGGAGAAAAAATATCGAAAATATCTAATGCATATTCATAATATGCAATTATGTAACAAACAAACCGTCCAACAAAATATTTCAAGTGAATCAGCAGCAAATTGCAATGGCGCTGACTTCATATATACGTAACCGTTGTAGACAAATTTAAACAAGACATGAATCGTCCGGCTAAAATTTATCATAGAATGTTGGCACAATTTAACAGATCAAAGCGGAGTATAGTCGGTTGCGATAAAGTTACATATTATTTTTGGTGACTAATTGCAAATTGATTCACAGACAGTCAGGTAACTTATATCTTTTAGCATTGCTCGCATAACGACAGCATGTTGGCACAATTTGACAAAATAATTAAAACGAATGCTCACACTGCATCAAATTGCATTGGGCGTGACATAGTCTCACCCATACAGACATTTAGCTGAAATTTGTCATGGAGCCCATTGGACCTTTTACACGAAATCTATGAGAATTTATCATTTAGCCTTGAGAATGATGACACTGTCAGCCAAAGTCAATTATTATAGTATATACGGCAGCAAATTGCACTTGCCGTGACGTTGGGGACGTCACGGCTGCGACCACTGTACTGAATAAAATTTGAGAACTTATATCATTTAAAATTTCGCTCCAAGGATTGAATTTACCAGAATTTAATTGAAAGTTTAGCGGAATTTAGTGTATTATTTAAGTTATATACCTTTCATTGCTATAGTTCACTTTGCTTAATCGAATTGATTCTGGAATTCATATGTACAGTCATGTAGCTAATCCCTCACTGGTCCTGTAACACTGGTGCTGGCCCGATTCGACTAATGAATCAAATAGAATGGTCTCAAACTCTGCATGAAGTTGCAATGAACGTGATAATGTGAACGAGACTCAATCACATTTGACTAAAATTTCTCATGTAAGACACAAAGTCTGTGAAAGTATATAATTTAGACTTGCACGGTAAAGGGAATGTTGGCACTGTCCGACAAAATAATGAAGGTAAATATTGCAGCAAATTACAATTGTCGTGACATCATCCAACCGTGACTACTGCAACCTTTAAACTTTTCTTTTCATTCCACTCCAGATTAGCCCTTGACTGCAATCTCACCTGCTGGTGTGATTGTGAAGTGAAGTGGTGATGCAGTCTAAGTTGGTAACGGGCTAATCGGTTTCCACTTATTACTTACTTAATTTATCATGGTATGAAATTTGGGATCTTATATCTTTAAACAGCACTGTTAAACCAGCACTCGTGAAAGATATAAATTCTACAGCAATTCAGCAACATGTTTGTGGAAATTTTATAGACGTTACGTAATTTATCCTTTGATTACTGTAGCGATATGTTTACTGAGCATGTCTGAAAGCATTGACACCCCGTTCAGATAGTCAGGTAGGTTATCTCAATTAGCCACGCTCGTGTGACTTGTCGGTATTACAAAAGTCCCGACTTTCAATATATCGTACATTATTCTACTAGTCAACACTTGATTCAACAACAATATTTAGGTAGTTGTGGCTTTGGCTTTCCTTTTGTGGAGACTGAGTTCGTTCCCCGGCCGCACGACTGACTTTTCGGAGTTATGTGCGTTTTTGAATTAGACAATTTAAATACCACTTGCTTTAAACGGTGAAGGAAATCATCGTGAGGAAACCTTACAAGCCTGAGAGTTCTCCATAATGTTCGCAACGGCGTTTGAAGTCTACCAATCCGAACAAGGCTAGCGTGGCACGCTACTGTATAAACCGTTTTCATTCTGAGAAGATACCCGTGCTCTGTAGTGGGCCGGTAATGGGTTGACTTACGTTTAGCTGTAGTTATTTATTTCACATGCCATCAGGAATGTTTAGGAACGTGTAAAATTTAAATTTAACAGAGCAACTCTTCACAGGGCATGCAAGAAATAAAACCTGTAACGTCCCACCCCGCGTCCATCAACCAAAAGCGTAGGTGCTAAGCCTAATTTGCCTGCAATTACACCGGACCGGAGCTCTACTTACTACTACTAAAAACTTGTTATCGAATAAAGAATAGAAAAAAGTAATTAAAAAAAATGTAGTTAATGTACATTGTAACAAACATGTTGCAACAAATGGCTATTGATAAACATAATTCTGCCGTGACAGTTGCGTATTTCGTTTGTCTGAACGGGAGGTTAAGGCCCCAACGTGACATAAGTAGCATTCACGTGTGGCTTAAAGTTTGTCATATTTTGAGCCTTGCAACTTGCACAAAATTTTCTTAACTTAAAAAACTTAGCATTGTTAATGAAGTAAAAAATGCTATTTTTAAAAAATATGAATGCTCATTCTACATTAAATTGCGAAGGACGTGACATAATCCTCACCGTAACCGTAGTATTGAGGTTTCAAAGTCTAGCTGAAATTCGTAGTGACAACTCAAATGCATAAAGTCTGGGGAGCGTTGGGGTTATCTCATTTAACATTGCTGTTTTAAAGGTAGGTGTAGGAATGCTTTATTTCATAATAATAATAATAACACGTACATCGTAATAATTATTATATCCTTACTAATATTATATATGCAAAATGCGAAAGTTCCTTTGTTCATTCGCTTGTTTGTTTGTCTTTTTGTTGCTGATTAATTTATAAAATTGGTCGCAGGAAAACAAACCTCTCCGACGGGATTAGTAGTAAAAAAAACATTGTGAGGTAACCTGCATGCCTGACCGTTTTTCATATCGTCTTGTGATCGATTGTATCGATGTGTAATGTCTACCAATCCGCACTTGATCAGCGTGTTGGACTACGGCCTTAACCCGTCTCATTCTAAGAGGGGACCCGTGCCTCAATGTGGGCCGGTAAAGAATTGATGACGATGATGTTGATCGTAATGATAATAAATGTGGACGCAAATCAGAATGAAAGCCAGATTGCGAGACTTTTGGTACGCCAAAATCTTTCTCTTTTGTGTTCCTATGATATCCTTGAGAGAAATCCCCCCCCAGTTTGAATAACATTATTTATCAATTAAATTAATTAAAATACTAGTAAATTTTTTGTAGGCTTATTTTTATACCAGGCTGCATTTGGAACCCTCTAAGTTAAGCAACTTTGGGTTTTTTGTCGGCAATGCACAAAATGACACATTCTTTCCATCATGAACTAACTTTTACTATCATTCGTTTATTTGAATGAACAATTCACACGAGCCTTTCATATACAAGTTTGAATAAACTTATTGCATTCAATATTTGATATTAAAGATAACAATAAACTGAAATAGCAACAGTGCTACATGAACTGTTGTTTGTTACTCTTTCACGCAAAATCTACTGGTATCAAAATAAATTGAAATAACCGGTACAAGAGGCTCAACAACTACGCCTCGGATTGATGGACACACTTTGTAGGACCTGTTCTTTCCCTACCCTGTGATGTGTAGCTCAGTTTTTATTATCTGCTTGGTCCAGCATTTACTCATAACAAAACTCAATTAGGGGTGAACCACTAGTAGGAAAGACTCGCACGTCTAAACCAAGCTTTACAACGAACAACCGGAGTCCATTACTGGCACTAATGGACGGAATATGGCATGTGGAATGAAAAACGTCACGTGATACATTTTATTTATGAAGCGAAATGATGATATCCAGGACCACTTTGAAGCACCTACTCTTTTTTATTGGTTTTATTATCTGCACGACCGCTCTGGCACAGCGGTTATTTTCGGTGATTGCTTTTATGAATAGTATATTCCATGGCTTCGATATTGAACGAAGTTATAAAACTATTTTTTGCCTAGCGTAGTGGTGAGCAATTTAGTGTTATGTTGGAGACCCTGCGTAAGATTCCCGGAAGTATATTTTTACGGATTTTTTCCTGGCCTGGTGTGGTAGATTTAGGATGTGACTAGTTAGTACCTTACTGACAAAGACGTACCTCCAAGTGATTTAGTTTTCCGGTACAATACGAACCCGTACGGCTGCGTAGAATCCGATTGTAGGTTAATATTACTGCCTTAAACCATTACAGGTTAATCAGCCAGCTTCTGGTGTCCAGGTGAAATTACAGACAAGGATAACATGACTGCTTTACTTCATAACAACCAGCTACCGTCTGGTGTCTAGGTGAAATTACAGAAAATGATAAGATGACTGCTTTACTCCATAATAACCAGCTACCGTCTGGTATCCAGGTGAAATTACAGACCAGGATAACATAAATGCTTTACTCCATAACAACAGCTACCATCTCGTGTCCAGGTGAAATTACAGACACGGATAACATAGCTGCCTTACTCCATAACAACAAGCTACCGTCTGCTGTCCAAGTTAAATTACAGACAAGGATAACATAACTGCCTTATTCCATAACAACCAGCTACCGTCTGGTGTCCAGGTGAAATTACAGACAAGGATAACATAACTGCTTTACTCCATAACAACCAGCTACCGTCTGGTGTCCAGGTGAAATCACAGACAAGGGCTAACTTAAAATGGAATTTAAAATATTCAGGAGTTTCATTGCAATCGCCTATGAAATATATCTACAATCTAAAACCCTCTCTCTAATAAGTGGGAAGGCTTTTGCCCAGAAGTGGGACAATAAAGATGAGTTTCATGATAAGGAACCTTCTGTACCAACTTTTAAGTGTAAAGTAAAAAAATTAGTTGAATTTCTAAGAGGTATTTAAAGAAACTTCTAAAATACAGAAACTGTTTTAGCTAAACTCTTCCTTTGCACCATAACCGCAAACATAATCTATGTGTGCGGTTTTATTACAACGTACATTTAATTAAGATTAAATGTTGGGGAAATTAGTATTTGGGTAAAATATATCACCAACCCAAAGCCGAGGTCCGAGCGACCCGTGTTGCATCGTTAAGCCGCGAAATGTTTAATGATACATTTATTAAATCGCCCGGCATTTCTGAAGAGAACTTTTTTTTACATTTTAAGTTAAGATAATTCTCAGAAAATTACTATTTTAACAATGCAATAATGCAAGTTTATTTTGTCCTCTTTATTGAACTCTCAAAATAGATTATGGCAAAAAATAAGCTTAAATGAATTTATTATGTGAACTACTAATAATTATTATTTTTACATGAATTATTTGCTCTGTTAAAATAACATAGTGTCAACAAGTCAAAACACAAATAAGGATTATTTTTTAAATATATCATTTTTCCCTTTTACGCAAATGTTACTGAAGTGAGAATATTATTATAAAGTATCCAACGTCAATTTATAAATATATTAACAACCATAAATACAAGATACTTTCTTGTTTTTAAACGGGATATTATTACATCTAGACATCAGTGCCGTGCACTTCATACATGCACAAAAGCACTGCTTACCCGGATTTTTTGTATAACTCATAAATGCGAAGGATTTTCCATTTTATGCCATCTTCCTTCTTTATGCATACCCTGGTCAAATACCCTGTGAACTACACTAGATACACAAAAAATCTATTATATTACTAAAATAATACCTCAATCGTTGTATCTTTTGTAGTAGGTATAGCAACAAAAGATACAACTTACATTTGGTTTATCCCGAATATTTCCCAGCTAACGCAAATATTTGCCTGAGATAGTCAAATATTCCCTAAAGTTAACGCGATTGCGTGTTTGCGCAATCAAATGTAGAGAAACTTAGGTACCAAAGTATTTTCATGTCAATTAACTCGCTTAAATAGAATGTTTAAATAGTGTATAGTGACAAAAGGCATGATGACTAATGAAAAACTGCCCTATGGTTCGGAAGTAAGTATTTAAGTATCTACCATATCCAAAAAATATCTTATTAATATCAAGGCGTAAATCGCCTCCATTTTATTTGTCCTTAGTCAAACGCTCTTAATAGCTATATTTATAGAGCTACTCAAAGCTATAATAATAATGAGACCTGTTTTTTGTTTATGATGTATGCTCCTATTTGTTTTATCAATCATATATATGTGTAACTTGTAATTTGATCTGTCTTTAAACTCATGAAGTAAACGCTTAGCCGCATCCATCCGAGTTTAGAATGGGGTCCTGCTTTAGTCCAATTATTTTTTTTATATTCTAAACTTCCCTGCTTTTCAAGTATATATCCTCATATCTAATCTCAAGCTCAGCGGCATCTAATCAATTAGAAAAGATTTTAACGCATACATTTTCTGGAAAAATCCTAAAAGAAAAACACGATATTCGATTCCGATGTTCCGAGTTTATTACTACATTTGGCAGCAATTCACTGAGCAATTAAGTGTTACTAGCGAATGTAATAACACCGAGATTTTCTTGGTAATAAAATGAAATTTGTGAAAGAATTGGTGCCCGGCAATACATTTGGGGGAGGCGTGTCGATAGCTCTCTGCGGATTTATGTCAAATTACCTAGCCCATAGCCCATTGACCTCGTTTGGAAAACTTTGGTGCAAGGTACAAGACTAATTGTAGTCCTTAACCTATTCATATTACCACTGTCATTGACATTCCTCCTACCAAGACCTAGTTTTCGTTCAGGAATCGGGAATACTCAACAACTGATGTCGTATCGATATTATTTATTTAATCCTAACTGATTCTTAGTACTGTTTATTACAATTTGTTTGTTTGGATATTTTATTTATTTATATTTATTCCCAATGTTAGTCCATATTATATTAATTTATTTAAATTATCTATGTATTAGTATCTATACATTTTAGTATTTATGCATATATTACAACACTCTTGGCACTATCCCGTTATCTTGCTCTAAGTCCTTTCTACAAAGGCTACCTGTAAGAGATTTCTTGCAGCAATAAGGCCGCCTTTGCATGTCTACATTGTTTACTGTTTCATTGATGTTTCTTTTCCTATATGTATGTTTACATGCAATAAAGTGTTTCTTCTTCTTCACTGTTGTAAATGCGGAATTTTAGATGGTTGTTTGTTATTGGATGGAAACAGGCGTTACTTTGCGGAATTCCATGATATATTATGAAAATTAAGCTTAATTTATACTCCGCGAAAAGCAGGAGAATCAAACCAAACAGATCTTTGGCAATGTACCCTCATCGCACGTTTCGCTCCGAAAACGCAGGCGGATCTGTTTGGTGTGGAGTACACGATTACAGATTCTCCTGCTCTTCGCGGAGTACAGCAAATTAAGCTTCATTTTCATAAGGTTGTTTGTTAGTCAATCAAGCCAAAGCGGCTCGACAATTCTGGATGAAAATTAGGCTTTTTATCCCGGAGGCTTTTTCTTAAAACTATCATTTTTGCGGGTTCGTAAAACAACCGTAAACGCGAACGAAGTCGCGGGCAACAACTGGTTATAAATATATTTAAATTAGGTAATACTCGTTAGGTTGGGAAGACACAAAACAGACCACTGGACCAAACTGGCGCAGAGTATCGCAAGACGGAAACAGTGGCAGGAGGTAGAGAATGCCTTTGCTAACAGGCAATCCGGAACTCTTGATATCACGATTAAAGAATTTTAATACAATATTTTTGATGATATTTACCAACGTGAATTTAAGTAAGAGGGGTTCTATACCCGGCAGGAATTTGTAATCCGAATCCGAATTTTCTTTGGTTTCTAATTTTTTTAGGTCAGATTGTACGCTGCTGTTTTGTGAAAAATGCTTGTGACTTACACCAATCTAAATATGCCAAATTCCCTTTTTCATTTATTACAGAGGAAGGACAATGATTTATGTAATACCTACGCCTTAGGTTTTATTGCCTCAAGTCCGAGGGAATTCCCTTTGGAGTTTTCATAAAGTTTATTTTCTTTCGTTATTATGATTCGCCACCATCGCCGTTTATATACATAAACATTTTTACAAAACAGTATTAGTAAATTGAGGGTAAAATTTAGAGGACATCTTACCATATATAAATATCATCAATTATGAATGAATGAATGAATATACTTTTTATACACACCACAAAAAGTACATTAAAAAAAAAGTATAACAAAACAAGAGAAAAATACAGAAAATAGTTTGGTGTTGCACATACATATACCTATAAAATGAATATATCATAACTTAAATAAATACATATTAATTATCAATTATCTATTATGAATCTAGTATAATATAAGAAAAATGTTTGCGCTACATTAAACATCGTAATTTAGTTTTTGATCATAGTATATCTGCTACTGAAATTATTTCGAAAAAAGACGTGATTTAAGAGATCAATGTTGTGATATAAGATAATAATTCAGTTGACTCCCCACTTCTTCTCAGTAATATTGATTTTGCATGTCTTAAGGTAAGGCAGGTTGCCTTTGCGTGGGCTTGATGGAAGACAAAGTATTCGGCAGATAACTTTTTATCTCGTTCGTGCAATACTTTCAACAAACATAGTGAGACGGTCATTTTTCACTTCAAAATTGTCACTTTTAGGAAAATAATTATGGCAAAATAAGTATTGTATATAGTTAACTCTACAAAGTTTTTGTTTTTTTTGTTAAATTTTATTATAAGCAACTTGTATTTAATTTAGTTGTGGCAACTTCATTGGTTTATGTGATAAAAAATACGGCATTACTCTCGATGCACACACTGTACGTATCCCTTGAAAAGTGAATTAATTATACTTATGTGAATTAAATATAAATAATCTTAATTATAAATTTTCATTTTAATTAAATATTACTTATCAATCTGTTATAATAGCTTCATTCATATTTACATCATTATTTTTAATAGTTTTTAGCTGAATACTTATTTTAGAGATAGAGATAACAACGATAATGTATACGCCTTTAATTTATTATTCTAATGGCACTAGAGAATTTGTAATTAGTAACACCTAATTTAATTTTTTTATGAATGTAGTTACAATTAATAGCTTGTGTGTCTTGTGAATAAATAAATAAAAGCTAATAAATAAAACTAAAAATATAATTAAAAAAGTTAGGATCCATATGAGTAGCATTATTAAGTTGCTGTTCAGCTAAGTCAGCCATAGTTTTTCATGGTGTCCGCCACCTTCGTTGTGGGCTTCCTCCTCTACTGTGTCTCAGCCAGACTACTGTTGGACTAAAGAGCTCTCCTAACGGGAGGGTTTGTTAGCGCTGGGCAGGCGGGTTGGTATTCGCAGAAAATGGTAGTAGTATCAAATATGACGCTTTCCTGAATCGCTTCGTACGGCACCCGCGGGGCGGCGAGGGTGGTGACAACAGTGCTCTGATCTGACATAGCCCAAACTATCGGCAAGTTGAAATGGCAATGGGGATAGCCGTTTGGTCAGCAAAGTGCTAGTGGAAACCAAGAACGAGCAAGCGTAGCGTGGGACGCTCTCCAGCACGATGGACTGACGACATAGAGTGACGGGGAGTGGGTGGATGAGGAAGGCTGAGAACTGGGTGTGGTGACGCCTCCTGGGAAAGGCCTATGTTCAGCAGTGGACTACCTCAGGCTTAAATGATGATGATGATGATTTTTTATGAATATTTGTCTAAAATCTCAAAAACATCTTGACTTAAATACCTCTCTTTTGTAAGATGATTGTAAAGCATTGATTTACGCCAATTTCCGACCCACTAGAAAGCACGGATCTCCTCCCACGATAAGTACAGTTCAAGATGTAGCCCACCACGCTGGCCCAGCGGTGGGCTTCACACGCCTTTGAATGCATCATCGAGAACTCTCAGGCATGCTGGTTTCCTCACGATGATTTTCTTCACCGTTAAAGCATGTAATATTTTAATTGTTTAAGCAATTAAAATATTACACACGCACAAAACTTATAAAAGCAGAAGTGCGTGCTGGGATTCGATCTCAAGTTATATAAAAGCAATTCGATAGCGCCTATAATTAAGCGCATGGCAATTAACGGTTTTTACAAAAATGCTATCAACAGCTTCGCTCGTGACATATTCGATTACGAGTCACAAGATACGATACGTTAGACTCCAAGGATGGCCTTGGCTTGGATTGTCTGTTAAGGTTTATATGTCATTCGATCGAGGACGAGTTCCAACTATACCTACTACATGTTTATTATAAATAGATACTGTTTTATCAAACAATACATTAAAGACGTATTTAGAATAAATATATCTTAATTGGCCATTAATAAGCATTTTTGAATGTCTTGTTTCTGTCTCGAATATAGTCGAGATAATGATTCTGTGAATTAATAACTAAATGTTTTTGGTAATTGTTGTTATTTGAGCTATTTATTATTATTGTTACATTGTAATTATTAATTTTATATTGCTTTTTTGTAACATTTATATATTTATCTGTAAATCGCCGAATGCATTTAAGTATAGCCCGGCGAAGACGAATCGGGCAACTGTTGGATCTCCGCGGGTGTGTTTTACTGAATAAATAAATAAATAACTTTAAACCCTTTACGGATCTCAAGAAAAAAATGTGCGAGTATACCGTTATGCTAGCATTATAAAAACGAATTTCCTCTTCAGTTGAAATAAAACAACGCCTGAAGGTGGGCGGAAGGCAATTTGCTATAAATCTACTGTAGATGGAAATGTTTGAAGGCGTTTTTAGGTGTGGCTGCCATTGTATCAGAAATATTAGTCAAGAACACCTAGCAAGAGTTCTTATAGTTTTGAATTATAAAATTTTATTTCCCTCTGTACCATACTTTACACACACACACTAGATAAAAGTTAAAAAAGCACAGGAGGTTTCTCGTAATACCAATCCATAATGCAGAAACTGATGGATGCACATTTAGATTTGGCTGGACATAGGTCTTTTGTAGGGAGTTCCAAATTCCACGATTCTGTGCCGCTTGGATCCAGCTACCTGCGACGCGCTTAATGTCGTCTCGTTTGGGGTCGACCAACGCTGCGCTTACAAGTTCGGGGTTGCTATTCCAGCACGTCCATCCTTTCTCCGAACAATGTGCCCAACACATTAGCACTTCAGCTTCGCGACTGGTTGAGCTATGTCGGAAACTCTGATTCTTCTACGAATCTCCACATTTCTGATTTAATCGCGCAGAGATACTCTGAGCATAGCTCTCGCCATGGTCCGCTGAGTGACTCTGAGTCTTCTTATGAGGCCCATAGTCAACGACCATGTTTCTGAACCATAGGTCATCACTGGCAACACGCACTGTTCGAAGACTTTCGTTTTCTCTGTATTTTAAAAGTATTTCTGTGTATTATATTCATAAAAATATTCATCAGCTATCTTAGTACCCATCACACAAGCTACGCTTACTTTGGGGCTAGATGGCGATGTGTGTATTATCGTAGTATATTTGTTTTATAGCACTTTACTACTTATATAAAACAGGAATAATAACCTTCTTTCTCCTTCCCCTAGGTAATAACGATGATCACGAAAACCTTAAAAGTTTTCGTGCACTCGCTCGCTCTAGAGGTACAGTTCCTACTAGGGGTGGCAATCGGAGGGCGTGTGCCGTAGAAACAATTTCTGTCTCCCATATTTGAAATAGTTTACTTTGATGTGGATCAGGCGAGTAAATATGCTGGGGTTATGAAGATTAATGTAGATTGTCTTCAATGAGGTTTACCCATAAAGTTGTTAGTCTTAGGTTATTTTAAATACTCTCAAATGGGATCTTGTCAGCCCCGGATAAAAATATACAAATTCATATGTTAAGTCACACAGCACACCACCGTGTAATTCTCACGTAATGTACGCATCAAAATTGCAAAACTATTGCCTACTAATATTATTAATATTAATGTTATTTTCTAATTATTATTATGTGTTTTCCAATTGGAATTATATTTAGGCCTACTAGAAATAAATAAATTTCGTGTAAAAAAAAATCCTATGTGTAAAAATCTTCATTCATTGATCATTGAATCTTATCTTATATCTTTAAACGAGCAATTCTTGTATATATATAATCTTATATCTTTAAACGAACAATTCTCGAATATTTATAATTGGAATATCGGAATCGGCTCCAACGATTTTCATGAAATTTAGTATACAGGAGGTTTCGGGGGGATATATCGATCTAGCTAGGATTCAGTTTTATTGGAATCATTTATATTAGACATACGGCTATTTTTTTAAGTCGACTAATTCGCGGACGAAGTCGCGCGTGTCCGTTAGTTACGTAATTATATTAATGCGTAGTACTGTCGAATGTTCACTTGATTTTGGAACGTATACTAAATACTATATATATAGATTTTTACGTTGTCTTTGTTATTTTGCATTGCATAGGTATAATCATTATAATAATAAACCCATTAGCGGCCCACTACAGAGCACGGGTGTCCTCCCAAATGAGAAGGGGTAAAGGCCGTAGTCCACCACGCTGGCTCAGTGCAGATTGGTGGACTCCACATACCTTTTAGAACATTAGGTAAGTAGAACCTTCAGGCATGCTCACGATGTTTTCCTTCACCGTTGAAGCAAGTGATATTTTAATTACTTAAAACGCAAATAACGCACCGCTTCAATATAAAAATTTAAAAAATTCAAAATTCATTTATTTCAAGTAGGCCTAATATAAGGACTTTTGAAAAGTCAAGTCTGTCTGTTTGTAGTGACTCTACCGGTTATAATAATTGAATAGGTTCATATAAGTGAGTAGACTGTTAAAACATTACGCTAGGTGTAATATTTAGCGCATACAGACCACGGTTACCGTCTGTGATAAATATCATCCCGGGTACAATTTTCTCCCAGTGTTAATCTTAATTAAATATACATTATCAACTTCGCCCTTGCGGTTTGGTAACAATTGCAAAAGTGCGAGACCTTGTGCGGGACCAAAACCATTTTGTGGGATATCCTAACCCATTTATCTAGAGAAGGACAACTGCGTGAAAGATTTTTTATTTATGTTTGACGGCCGAGTGGTGCAGTGGACAGTAACCCTGTTTTTTCAGTTCAACACCTGTGGGTTCGATTCCCACAGCTGGAAAATGTATGTATGAAAAACATGAATTTTTTTCTGTGTCTTGGTGTTCATCTAGGTATATTTTTCACGAAATAAAGGGGGATTAGAAATAGCTAACAGCAGTTTTCCCGGGTTATGTTGTAGGTAACGATGAGAACTTTAATCATGTAGTACTACATAACTAGTGTACATTTAACATCTATAGTATTCTCAGAGCACGCTAAATAACGAATTTTATTTTGCGGCAAAATTTTGCTTTTTTATGTTACATTATTGCAATTTTCTTAAGTATCTCTGATTTACAATCAAGTAAACAAAAAAAACTTACCGCTCTTATCATGCATTATAATACAGTTGTAAAATGTGTACCTAAGTATTTAATGGACTGCCAACCGATTGTCTTACACCGCATTGCATTTTTTTTTCCTCTTTTGAGAATTTTTGTACTCGACATAACTTGTAAGCGATTTGAATTATTTAAAGCGGTATTTACAGGTCTCAATCTTGATTATAAAACTAATTATTTAGATAAGGATTAAAATAATATTAGGAATGTCAAAAATGTTAAAAATTTGAAAAAAAAAGTGCCTCGTGCAAAATGGTGCCTTAAATTGAATTGTTAGACATATACTCTCGGTGACTTTTTGTCGCCAAGATGATTACTTTAAACAAGTAGTACATTTTTTTTTTTATAAATATAGTAGTATATACAATACACACACTGCCATCTAGCCCTAAAGTAAGGCTATTAAGCGTTCCGGTACGATATAGAGTAGAAACTGTTTAGAGGCATACTAAAATAAAGAGGTTTGATATAACTGCCATACCACAGATTCGCCCACTACTACTTTCGCCCACACTATTCGATTCGAATACGTCACGACTAAGTCGGTCTGCTCTGAGAGCGAAGCGAAGTCCCTTACTTCAAACGAACGAGTTAAAAATAATTGTGGCTACTAGTGACCTCAGCTACCATTCTGGACAGCGATTGGAAGTTTGTTCTGGAATCTTGTCTTGATGGGAATACTAAAGTCTTAACAAGAGTCACCAGTAGGGCTAGTTAGTACACAACGAAATAATTATCTCTACCCGTTACTCGTTATTTTCTATAGAGATTGACGAGATAATAGGTATCTATAACTCTCTCGTGGCGCGCATCCTAGCCCTGCAGTCGTTCTTATTCCAAATCCTGGAACCACAGCACGTAACAATATAATTAAGGTCCCCTTTAACATCTTTCTGTCTGAACTTATATCCAAGCTTGCTTGTGTACACAATGGAAGTTCAAGACATTGCCGCCAAGTCATTAGTACACAGATTACACATCAAATAAGCAAAACAAATAACTTTACGTTATATCTATCTGTATCTGGTCTGATACGTGCTAATATTATAAATTGAAGAGGTGGTAGAGTCACTACGAACAGACTGACTTGACGTTTCAAAAGTGCTTATTAATTAGGCCTACTTGAAATAAATGAAATTTGAATTTGAATTTGAAGGTGCCCGTGACTTGGCCCGATTTTAGTATCCGCATGTACTGTAAAAATTAACACTTACTTTCATATTTATATATGTTATAATTTAAACGTGTTAATAAACCAACGTATTCCTACCAACGTCTCTTACTACTTTTTTTGTGATTTCGGTTACCGAAAAATATCTATTTTTTTTATTTCATTTATTCGTTAATCATTAATTCATACATCCATCCATCCATCCATCCATCCATCCATCTATCCATCCATCGATCCATCCATAAAGAGCACCTATTAGTACCTTGTTTTGATGAAATGAGGAAGCATTTAGGTCTTATACTCATACACAGAATTAGGCATGTTTGTATGAAACAGACATTTTATTATGAAACATTTATAATGTATTAAGTTTTAACTTTTACCGAAGCTTTCCGGTTCAATGTTCTTATGAGTCTAACATAATTTTATCCATAAATACGTATATGTATATTTTATAACCATATAACACAAGGTGTTTACGAACTTTCTCCATTATTAGAAATGATTTGCAAAAAAAATATGATGCTTCAAACGAATGAACATATAAAGTAAAACCAAGTCGTTCGATTGAAATCATCTACACTAATATTATAAAGAGGTAAAGTTTGTGAGTTTGTGTTTGCATTGTCGGAAATAATCGCTGGCTCTACTGTACCGAATTTGAAAATACTTTCACCGATGTAAACCCACATTATTTGTGAGTGTCATAGGCTATTTATTATCCTGAAAAATGAAAAGAACTTTTCGTGGTAGTCGGATTTGCAAAGTAAGTCGGAGAAAAATCGGTCCGACAAAAACTTTTCTTACGATGAGGATTATTCATCTATAAAAGCTCAATCCGCGACAACACATGACTGTGTTTAAAGTTAAATCACACGCGGACTAAGTCGCGATATAGTCTAGTATTTAAATGAACATGACTTGTACTTTTACAACGACATGCTTAATATCAGTAATTTCCGTCCTTATACAATAGGTACTATATATACATATAATACAATATATATATATAATAGTAATAGTCAGTGGCGTGCATATAGGGTATGCACAGGGTACGCAGATTTTATAAAATGATGAAAATCTCCAGTACGAACTATAAATACTTAAGGGTAGTCTTTTATAACTCTTACGAGAGTTATAAAAAGCTTACCCTTAAGTATTTTTAACTCGTACTGTAAATTTGCTTCACTCATTTCTGTCAGCAATTTAAAAATGCTAATTACGTTTTTACGTTAAAAACGTTTTAATTTGGATAATGATAACTTTGAACTTTATTTAACTGACCTGACCTTTCACAAAATGAAAGAAAATTTTACCACTTGGCTGTTCATATCAAAGCACACATATCTTAGTCGAAAGGTAAGAATTCCTATATTAAAATAATAATTTCTCAACCCAAATGTGTCAGACATAGCCCGTTGTCTGCGGTTTGTGGTTATAACAACTGCGACATTTTGGCAAGTATCCTAAATTTTTTATTCTATACTCTATTTACTGGTTGATAAGAATCAAAATTGTACAAAATACAAATCAAACGTACGAGTTGAAAACTACAAAATTTTACCATAGCTTGCAATTTTCGATGGCATTGTTGCGAGGGCATAAAGTTGAATTTTGTTAACAATAAAACGTCCATGCAGCTATTACTGGTCTTTGTCTTTACAATTGTACCGTTAAAAGAATCCCCTATGAAAGTAGGTAGTACTTTTAAATTCACAGTATTTGTTGTCTGTTACTACAGACAACAAATACTGTGAATTTAAAAGTATGCTCTTCTTTGTAAAACCAGGCGATTAACCGGGCTCTTGGTAAAAAAAATAATATTATTAACAGATATACAATTAGGTTGCTTTTTTCGGTATTCGGTACGGTTATATTATACATTAAAAAATAAAAAAAATAAGCGGTGATAGGACGTGGCTTTACTTTTCGGGAGACTGCGTTATGTGCTTTTTAGACAATTAAAGCAAAGCTTTAATCGTTAAAACGAGCGATATTCACGCTTGCTTTAACGATAAAAGAAAACAGCGTGAAAAGATCTATTTGCCTGACTATCTTAATAATGTTCATGTATGTGTGAAGTCCACCAATCCGCACTTGGCTAGCGCGGTGGACTACGGTCTACACCCTTCTCAGTGTGGGAAGAGACCTGTGCCATTTAGTGAATCGGCAATGGGTAGGTATGGCGATGCATACAAAGAGAGTGTATTTTGGACAACCGAATACAGTACACGCATTTTCTTCCAGTCAAACTTTGTTAGTGCGTAGATATAAGTGACGTAAGATAATAGTAAAATATCAAATGGAAATTAAACTTATAATAAAAAGCAAAAGTATAAATAAATACATAATTTAAACAAATGGTTACATGTAAGATATACTTACATACTAGGTACATATTATTATTAAAACGATACATAAACATGTATCTTATTTAAACGACTTCAAAACAGGAGGAGGTTTCTCAATTCGACTGTATATTATATGCTTTTTTTATGTTTGTTCGCGGATAACTTCGTCGCTCATGAACCGATTTTGATGATTCTTTTTTTGTTGGCAAGAAGATATTTCAAAGGTTGTCTCATGATAAAGATATTAGGGTATGATGATGTCAGACCAGATAAATCGTGGGGACCTTCCGAAAAAGGTAGTGCGGTTGTTAGTTTTTAAATAAATATTTCATTCTGATGAGAACTTTGCACCCATATGGGTTACGGTTTTTAAGTCTGTTTTTTTTTTGTTAAAAATTATGACATTCATATTTTTATTTATCATGCACTTCCTCAAAGTTTAATGCTTGTTTTTATTAAATAAAAAAATAAATAAATATACTACGACAATACACACATCGCCACCTAGCCCCAAAGTAAGCGTAGCTTGTGTTATGGGTACTAAGATAGCTGTTGAATATTTTTTATGAATATAATACATAAATACTTATAATATACATATAAACACCCAGACACTGAAAAACATTAATGCTCATCACACAAACATTTTACAGTTGTGGGAATCGAACCCACGGCCTTCGACTCAGAAAGCAGGGTCGCTGTAAACTGCGCCAATCGGCCGTCAATTTCGGAATTGTCGGAAGTTTATTCGATAGCAACTGCCATTTTAATCTCCGGGTAAATCATTGCAACTTTTACATTAACGACTAGTATGTATCAGTAGATTTTAAATCTAAGAAGCGGTTAGTGCACTTTTACTTCCTATATAAAATCAACTTTTCTTGCAAACCGGTGCAATGTTTTCTGGATCTTTATGGAGCTTAATTGCCTACGTAATACGTTTTATGTAATTGAATATATGTAAAGAATATAGAATATTTGAAGCGGTGATAGCCCAGTGGGTAGGACTAGCGACTAGGACTTCACTTTTGGGGGAGCGAGTTCGAATTCCAGCACTCACCTCTTACTTTCCTAAGTTATACGCGTAAGAAATAAAAATATCACGTGCTTCAACGTTGATGGAAAACATCGTGCAACACCTGCAAACCTGAGAGTTCTCCATAATGTTCTCAAAGCTGAGTGAAGTCCACAAATCCACACTGGGCCAGCGTGGTGGACAACAGCCTTAACCACAGTAGGATTCTTACTGATAGCCTTAGTTTATATTCAATGAAGTGTTTTCCGCGACTAATAATTAACTAACTTTAGATAAATGTTTAATTACAATTAATTTTAAATTGCGTTGTTAAAAAGACGTTTCCGCGATGTTGTACGTACTTATTTAGGTTAAATACTATCTCTACTGACATATTGTAGTGACAGTTTCTTACAGACAATTACAGACAAATGACATAAGAAGACCGTTCGGAAATCCGCAATATTCATTGATCCCAAACCAAGCGTAAGGAATTAGCTGCGTCTTCCTAGCTAACGTAATAGACTTGAGATTGAATTCTATGCTTCAGCACAAACTAGGAACACAGAGTGGATAATCGTACTTAGAGGATCCCGTCTAGGATGTACGCCTGCGTACTTCGTAGAACCTTGCCTATCAAATGCGATTTTGGTCATCCAATTACCTAGCAATAGCATATTAATTGGTCCCAAATATTTCAAAAGAATAATAAATAAGATATGAATTAAAAATTTAATAAACCCGCGACTTTCTATATAGGGTTTATTATTCTACTAGTGAAGCCCTTGATTAGATTAGCATATTGAGGGAGTTGCGAAAAGAAAATAAAATTCGCAGTTTTGTGGCAGCGGCCATCTTTGTCGATCGATTTCAGTCAAACATGGCTAAGTAACTCCCCCGAGTAATTCACCTTTCTTTACACAAACACACACAGAGATACGTCAAACTTATAACACACCATTAGTTTGGCGTGGAGGTTTACTCATCACTCTTCTAGGGCTGGGGAATAAAGAAAGTATAGCATAGAAATCAGAAGTGGAAAAATGATCGGTCAAGTAGGTAGGTACTAAGACATGATGAATTTGGCACGATTATAATTGAGGGGAAAGACTAGCAAGACTGGATTTTGTGGGACAAATAAAACGAAAGTTTGAGGTGGGTAGGTTAGTGTACTTATGAAGAGATAAATCAGAGGGTCATGGATGAGGGCTCCACCGACAATAAATTGGATATAAACAGTCGTCCTACAAGAAATGGTCATAAATTAGTGTCATCTGCATATCGTCTGCGAAAGGTACAGAATTCATTTGTGGAATTGAGTATACGCTTTTAAAATATGATTCCTAAGGTAATTTTAGGCCCTACCAATGCATAAGTTCAAAGAAGAAGAAGTAGAAACACTTTATTGCACGTATAACATACAGGAAAAGGAATAGTAAGGATTATACAGTACACAATGTAGACATGCAAAGCGGCCTTATTGCTGCAAGCAATCTCTTACAGGCATTCTCACAAGCATTCTCTCAAGCATTCTTAAAGCATTCTCTCTTAAAGAATATGTAAAATCACATTTACTATACAATTGATATCTTCTTAATGACAAGGTCGCTTGGAAGCATCCGGCTCCGCTTCCATCTCTCACTGGATAGAATAATGAATGTTAAAATGTAAAATCTAAATCGTTGATGTTGTAAAAGAGCAACTGCTGAGTTTCTTAACGGCTTCTTCTCGGATCTGCCTTTCGAACCGGTGGTAGAGACACTACAAACGGACAGACTTCACGTTTCAAAAGTGCTTATATTAGGCCTACTAGAAATAAATAAAGTTTGAAGAGTTTAGGTATTAGGTTAAAGAAGAAGAGCCTAATAACAGCTGTAGTGGCATCATCATCATGTCAACCCGTTATCTGGGCATACACCTCCTTTCCTATAAGAGATAGGCATGTTACATGACATGTTATAGAACTACCAAGCTGTCCTATTAAAGACAAAGTACCTAATTCATAGGTACTTATATTACAAATTCGTAAACGAGTCAAGAGCTGTAGTCAGATTTGTTTTGCTTTGCGTGTCAAGTATCGCGTCATTAATAATATGATTATAGGATTCGCCTCGGTGAATGCGCTTAGAAACCATTCAATGGCGCACTATTTTAAAATGTGATAGTTTTGCTATGTTTGATGTGAAGTAGCAAGAGCATAATCTGCTAATTTATAAATAAACAAATATACGACGACCAAACAAACATCGCTATCTAGCCCCAAAGTAAGCGTAGCTTGTGTTATGGCTACAAAAATGAATGATGTATATTTTAATTAATTATACACATTAATACTTATAGTATACAATATAAACACCCAGACACTCAAAAACATTCACGAATGATTGAATGAATTAATTAATGAATATGCTTTTATTGCAAACCACAAAATGTACTTGAAACAGAAAAGTATAACAAAACAACGTATACAATTCAAAAAAATTTTAATTCAAAATTTTCTTTATTCATGTAGGCCTATCACAGGCACTTATGAAGCGTTCATACATAATTGTTTACATAATTGTAACGGGATGGTGATAACTTCGTTCGCCAAGTTAAATCTAAAGCTACGAGGTTTCCAAACGCGCCCTGGTCTAAGAAGAGCCCACAACAAACTTAGCCGGGTAAATTTATTTTTTTGTTATCACCATCTTCCAGTAAATTTAAATTAAGCTATGAAGCTAGAGCAATTCCCACCCAAGCTTTTTTATCGTTTAAATAATCCTTAATGTTATAATAGGATTTTTCTGTAAGCTTACGTTTTATATAAACTTTGAACTTATTGAGAGACAACTCAAAGATTTCATTTGATAATTTGTTATAAGTTTATTTTTGCTTCTAATATTTATATTGTTACAGTGCATTTTCTTTTTAAATTTTGATATATTTTTATGGACATAAATTAAATTTTCATATATGTACTGACTATGCACCGTCATTATTTTAACTTCTTTAAATTTATCCCTTAATGACTCTCTTGGGCCCATTTTATATATCGCACGAACAGCCCTTTTCTGCAGGACGAAAATAGAATCTATATCAGCAGCATTACCCCATAATAAAATGCCATAGGACATAATGCTGTGAAAATAACTAAAATAAACAAGCCTAGAAGTTTCTATGTTTGTCATATGACGAATCTTTTTTACCGCGTATGCTGCAGAACTAAGTCTGTTCGCTAAATTATTTATAACTTTGAATTTGGCTGCCTTATAGCTTCATAGCGATTCATGTTCATCAAAACCCACGGCCTTGAACTCAGACAACAGGGTCGCTGCCCACTGCGCCAAACGACCGTCCAAGGCATTTGATTTTGGAGTATACAAAGACTGCAATTTCATCTGGTGGTAAATGACCATACAGCCTAAGATGGAAGCGGGCTAACGTTCTAGGAGTATAGCAGTCAGATCAGATCTCCTTATCTGCTTCTATGAGGCATCGTACCAGAACGCCAAATCGCTTGGTGGCTTATCTATGTTGTCTAGCCAAGCAGAATCGACTTACCTGGTGGACTACGGCCTAAATCCTTCTCATTCTGGTAAATATACATAAGGTAATAGGCTGATAGTAACAATCATTACCAGTAAGATCAACCAGGGCCCCAGAGTGAGAGATAAGCGTAAAGGTATAATAATATAAAAAAGAAATATTACCCAACCAAAACATTATTAACTATGTGAAATTATCTCAACCCCCTTAGGATTTTTCGAATTAACTTTTCAGTGCAGCTGAAGGAAAATCTGAACAATATTTAACGGGAAAGTAAAGTATGGCAAACTTTTCTAATTAAAAATTTCCTGCTTTTGGCAATAACAAAATGTAAAAGCAAAAAAGTACAGTTATGACAGAGTTATATTAAAGTTCGAATTCAAAGGAGAGTGAGTTCGAAGTAAGTTTATTGTCACGATTCCGCTTCTACCGAATCTTTCGATGAAATTCCACGATATCGGTACCACTAATATAAACGTTAAACTTATAAAGATCGGAGTGCTACCTTTTTTCGAAGGCCATAAAGCGTTCAGGTACGATTCCGCATAGAAACGGTTAAAGGATAACGAACGGTCCTACCACTCACAAGTTAGCGAGCTAACATTTTACTGCATGTCTACTCACGACCAGCCAGTGTTTTTTTTTTAAATATACTACGTCAACACACTTCCACACTTCGCCATCTAGCCCCAATATAAGTGTAGCTTGTGTTATGGGTACTAAAATGACTGATGAATATACATAAATACTTATAATATACAGATAAACACCCAGACACTGAAAAACATTCATGATCATCACATAAACATTTTCCAGTTGTGGGAATCTAACCCACGGCCTTGGACTCAGAAAGCGCTAGTCGGCCGTCATTGCAATCAAGACCTATATCATAGAGGAGTTAAAATCCTAATTAATATTATAAATACGAGTGTGTTTGTTTGTCTAACTTAACAATCAATGATCTTGATTGAGGCATAGAGTTAGTTGAAAGGACCTAGTAAAACTGTCGGTTTATACGGGTTTAGTAAAATAACCGTAATAAACGCGGCCAAAGAACGCGGGCAAAGCTAGTATAACATACTTTTCAGTTTTCACCATTGATTTTACGGAAGGTAAGATTTGACGACCGCCCTGTCACAACTTTACTACAATTCACTGAGCTCACCGAGCTAATTGAATTGTGAAAGCCGAGTGAATTGTAGTAAAGTAGGAGGTCCAGAATTCTGTTCCCGGCCGGACCAATTTGGGAATTTACTTTTCTGAATTTTGTCTGGTCTCGTCTGGTCTTTGGCCGTGGCAAGTTAGTAGTTACCACCCTACCGACAAAGATATACCACTCAGCGATTTTGCGTTCCGGTACGATGTCGCTTAAAACCGATTAGGGGTATGTGTTTTTGATAACTAATAGCATCCTTTTTTTACTCAAAATGTTAGACTCGCCTCATTAAAAACAACTCGTTTACGTGACCTAGTATCGGTTTGGATCCAATATCCATCTCATACCCTTACATGTTTCATCACACGAGGAGTGGTTGGCAGAGCTCTCGACAATCTCATCTTTGGAAAGATTAATCGTTACCACACGTTCGTATTGCGAGCATTGCCCTAAATTCGGGGGATACGAAATATTCGATACTTCTAACCGTATTGATACTGCCTTATTTTTCCGCTCCTAAAGCTTTAGAGAACGAAAATAGGTTTAGTTGTTATGCAATTTTTTGCTCGCTATCAGGGCACTATATTGTACGCAAATGGGATTATTTTGAAGAACAATCCGTTCTTTAATTATTTAGAGAGATTATTTCTTTAAAAATACCTTTACTAAAAAATTTTTGTTTCTTACTCTGTAAAACAAGAGGGCAGATTCTTAAGCTATTGTATAGCTTTTATTTGTTTTCACTGTTTTTGGACCTAATACACGTACAATAATGGCTTAATAAGGATTCTGTACGTTCTTAATACAATGTAGGAACCTAATTGTGATGCTCTTTTTTCAAGTAAAACAAGACAACCCGGATTTTTTTTATTATAAATCTAATTCTAGAAAAATTTGGAACTACTATATCTCCAGCTAGCGTATCTTAAATTAAAATGAGATTTTTAATTTAGATCCCCGCGTGAGATGGTATCTTTAATTAAAAGTAGGCACTCCTTGGATGATTTGCGATTAGACGATAAGAGTAAACAGTTCCAAAATTATGATTATAACTTATTAATTATGGCTTTATCCGTTCCGTTATAGGGTTCGGAGTAGGGTGAATGAAAACACGACAACTAGGTTTAAATTAGTTTAGTTTCACTGAGTTCTCATTCTCTTTATTCTCATTATCGTTTATTATCTGTGTCGGGTCAACAATATTTATACAATACTAGCTGTTGCCCGCGACTTCGTCTGCGTTTGATTTTGTTTTTCTGTATCGCTAAGCTTAAATGAGTATAGTTGTATATATAAATATATATATATATATATATATATAACATGTGACTGTCAATTAATTATAGACAAATAATTTGCAATAAAATAAAATTGTGACTTTACTTAAAGATCTAAGCTATCCTATCTCTTAAGTTGGACCAGACTGCTCACGGTGTGCCAATTTAATTTAAAATCGGTTCAGTAGTTTAGGAGTCCATCGCGGACAAACATCGTGACAGGAGATTTATATATATTAAGATTTATATATACATTTTTTTAATAATTTTTTTTATTATACTTTTATAATTATAATCCTACATTGAATACATGGTTTAAATAGTAATGCTTAACGCTAGATACACACTTAGACTAACTCCACACGCCCCAACAAAATGGAAAAAAAAGTAAACCATTTTTTTTTACTCTCCATACAATTTTGTTCTGTTCTTATGCACTATATCTTCCTTATCATTATGCAAAATTTTGACATTTGGCTCCATATCTTCTAACACTTTATATGGGCCTGAATAAACATCACTGAACTTATTCCCTCAATCAGTTTTTATTAATATTAAATCATTTGCTTTATAAATAACGGGCCTTATATATTCCAATCAAACTAGAAAAGCTCCTTCGAAATTGGAGTCTTTGAAATTCAAAAATGATTCATTCATTTAGACCTTATCACAGGCACTTATGAAGCTTTCATATGAAACGTGTAACCGAATTACGAAATAATGTTGAAGGAAGCATGAGAACATTTTATGAGGAATCACCCTGTAAAAATATTAAATAAAAAAAGAAGCATATTTATTTTTCCATACTTACAACCCTATAGAAGATTAAAGACTGACACGCGCATAGTACCTACGTACACAACGCTACGCGTACCAAATAGTGACAGAAGTCACATGATTTAAATTATGCATGTTACGTTAGGGAGATTTCATTTACACGTTGTATATAACATGTAACCAATAATGTTAGGTGATGGTGATACCTACATTCGTTAACTAAGAACTAAAGGGTTCCAAAAGCGCCCTGGTCTACGAAGAGCCCACAGTAAACTTAGCCAGTTTTTTTTTCTAGCGGTAAACACTATACATCACAACCAAGATTTATAAACGTGTTTATTAATAGTCGTTGCATAAGGTTCATTTTCCTTTGTACTCATATTAAGCTGTTACTACTTTCCCACATCTCATTATACTGTAACCCACAAACTTGTATAGTGTCGTTCTACTCTATATTAGCCTCTTTCTGTATCGCCATCTCTGTCTACCTATGTTACCATTGACATCAAGCTTGTCACAGGAAGTTTCTAAAAACAAGCGACAAAAGACAGTGGAGTGGAAATCACTACGACCAGGTCAATGACTGAATGGTCACTACGACCTGAATCAAAACACCAGGGTCAAGCACTGTACGTGCGTGGATAAACAATCCGTATAGTCTTCATTAAAATTTAGAGAGATTGTTTGCTTATCTTTGTCATTGACAGCCTTTTAACTTATTTATAGCGGTACAGCTAACATGGGCAGGAGACAATTATTTCCCCGGGGAAAGGATAAACATTTCACTTCTCCCACAGCTTTATCAACTCTCAGAGCATTGGCGCAGAAGTGGACATCATATCCAAATAATATATTTGTAAAAATAAACGTGGATAAACTGCTCCTATTCCATGTTCCCGTGCTTTAGCAGGTCGACACCTTAATTATACCTAACAGATAGACCAAACAGTAGACCTAAACTTTTAAAAAGTCTTCCCCTGGGATTTCACTTTTATTGCTTTTGTTATATTAGACTTTAGTTCAAGACGCTTAGTTTGGGAAACCGTCATGGTATTAATTAATCCCAAGGGTAATACAACGTCCTGTGGAAGGAAGAATTAACTTCCAAAAATCCTCTGTCGCCTCATTATGATTCCTTTCGACTCTACAAAATAAATTAGAGCGTTTATGGTGTGACCACAAAACTCGCGATTTTATTATTACTATTATCATTCGCTCTTCTTCCATTTGTGATCCTGTTACCATGTATGGTATCCTCCAATAAGAATAAAGGAATGAGTCCGTAGTCCACAACGCTGGGAATTTAAGATTGGAACTTGGCACGCCTTTGAGAACAATATGAACAAATCTTAAGCTTTTACACAATTTTTTCCTTCACGAAGTGATATGAAGTTGTTAAAAAAGAGCAATCTGCTGAGTTTATTCTTGGTAGAATCTTGCCTTTCCAACCGGTGACAGACTGACTTGACGTTTCAAAAGTGCTTATAAATTAAAATTAAGCTTACTTGAAATAAATGAATTAAAAATTTAAAAATGAATTCGAATTGCTTTAACCGTAATTCCACAACTCCGAGAAGTTATAAATACGTGAATGAATGAACACACTTTTATTGTACACCAAAGATAAAAGTATTTACAGAGATATACACATAGACTAAGAGAGTACAATTTGGTGGCCTTATCGCTAGATAGCGATTTCTTCCAGGCACCCAAAGACACAAAAGGAAAAAAACATAGAAAAGAGGTAGTTTGTGCAATTGATTCCTAGCCTTAATTTTTGCCTAGCTTGGGCGATGGTGGCCTTCAATCCCGACCATCGTTCAAAAGATAATTCCAAGCGAGATAGCGTGGAATAGAGGGCGGTATGAGAGAGGGAAAGGACATCAACACTCCCCTCTCGCAGGAGACGCACTGGGTTCCAGAATGCATTCAATTACCTCTGGCCTCCACGAGTTGCAGGCCTACGGGTGGTGTATTTAAGGCCAAGTTTATCACCCAGCAAATCGCAGGCCTGAGAAGGCGGCATGCATTTTTCCGCACGTGCCTGCCTGGATATATTGTTATTCAAATCGTTCACATTCCTTGATAGCGCCGAATAAAGAGTTTGCAATGAGCTCATAAAAACATAAGTTCTGTCTCTGATTTACTAGCCACACTCAAGCTGCATTGGGAAGCTGTCTGGGGAAATATATTTGTTGGAATGAAACGGCAGCCGCGACTTTATGACTTGTGTGTAATAGACGAGGGAGTTTTGAATGTTAATGCGAGAATTATACTGTGTATCGAATTTTTAAAAACGGTTATCGGTTTAGTAGGTTAGTATAGAGTAAGATTCTGATAGACTATAAATATTATCTTTTTATCATCATCATCAAAGTTCAAACGATGGAAGCAGAAGAAGAACAAACACTTTATTGCACAGTACACAATGTAGACATGCAAAGGCGGCCTTATTGCTGCAAGCAATCTCTTACATGCAACCTTTGTAGATAGGACTTACAGCAAGAGAACGGGATAGTGACAGATGGACGTCAATTGCATATATTTAATTGCATATAATTGATGGGCATATTTCTTTTGCAGGGATTCATAAACTACTGGATTCTACGCCATTTGTTTCTGAAACCAATAAATAAAATAAAAACCTCAATGATTTAGTCTGATAACGTAAGGCAAGCTGAAACCACGGCGTCTAACTAGGTCAAACAAGAGGCAAGTTCGTGAGAATCGAAAGAAATGAGTCTATCGTGAGAATTCTGCTGAATTGTGAAAAGCGGATAAACGTTTGGTCAGAAATATGGCCAAGAATCATCATATCAACCAATGGACGGAGTGCCAAATACCGTAGTCTTGTGCCACTTAAAGAAAGAAGTAAATATATAAATTTATTTACATTTATTTACGTTTATTTTTAAAGTGCAATAAAAACTATGTAAAACTAAATAAAATCTTGGTTACCTCGGCCAAAGAATTAGTTTGGCCATCCAAAGGGGCAATGCTGCCAGCATCTTAGGAACTGTACCTCGCTGCGGTGGTTTCGTAGACGTTTTAGGTTTTATTTAGTTTTATTAATGTTATATATTTAAATATCTTTTTTTATTATTCGTACTTTATTATATTAATCATGGGTAATGTTATTGAATGTATGTTTATTTCTTATTTGTAATCTATACTTATAATAAAACTGGAAGATTTCTGTACATTTAATATATTTTGAAAATTTTGACCGAAGGATGCTTTAGAATCGATACTGAGTCCAAAAAAGATTTTTATTTAATTTTTGTCTGTCTGTCTGTCTGTCCGGGCATCACGCGAAAACTACTGAACGGATTTACATAAAATTTGATATAGTGGTAGCTGATATTCCGGGTCAAAATATAGAATACTTTTTATCCCGATAAACAATAAGTTTCCTCCGCGAAACGGGATGAAAAATTTTATCAATTTTACTTTATAGCACCGTTAAATTTGAACCGATTGTAAAAACTATTTTTTTTATTTTAAAGTGTATACTATAAAACATGTAGTACCCTAATTTTAATGAAGATAAATATTGTCGGAGATAAAGGACATAACTCTACACAAATAACAGCAAGTAGCAAGGCATATGGGATAACAATGGAATACATGCGTACCATAATACTTAAAATTATAAAAGCGATAGTTTGTGAGGGTGGATGTATGGATGTTTGTATGTATCAACTAAAATAATGACAACTTACTAACTCAGTATACCACGTAAAATAATAGTAGGTACATAGGATGATTATGATGATCACATCTATACTAGCTTCTCGATTAACACATACGCGGACGAATTCGCGAGGCTCCGCTAGTATAATGTATATAACAGCAACCTGCAACATCGTCCGCGTTTTTTTTTAGTGCAATTGTTTTGTTCAGGTAGTCCTATATTCAAAGTCAAAGTCAAAGTCAAATATTTTTTTATTCGAATAGGCACATAAAAGGCACTTTTGATGCGATGCAAATATGACATAGGAGTGAGTTGATGACGATAAATAAATTCGTCAACTTAAAACTTAAGCTAGGAGGGTTCCAAACGCGCCCTGGTCTAAGAAGAAGCCCA
This sequence comes from Pararge aegeria, assembly GCF_905163445.1. NCBI lineage: Eukaryota > Metazoa > Arthropoda > Insecta > Lepidoptera > Nymphalidae > Pararge > Pararge aegeria. The sequence goes on from NC_053189.1 coordinate 4,974,731, forward strand.
CAACAAACTTAGCCGGTTGTGATTTTTTTTTTTGCTATCGAGATGGTGATAACAAACAAAAAAATCACATTGACACTTAAAAACTATTAAAGAAGCAACCTGGTTAGAGCAATAATTTACACTCATTTTTATCGTTGACGTAGTCCTTAATACTATAATAGGACTTTTCTATAAGCTTACGTTTACCTAATACAAACTTTGAACTTTTTCAGAGAAATATCCAAGATATCAACTGGTAATTTATTGTAAAATTGTATACAATTTCCTTTAAATAAATTACTTTTGAATTGAAAGTTCATTTGGAATTAATCAATAAGTATTTTACTTCTCTATATATACCCCTGATGATTAAACTATATATTTGAATAAGAATTAATGCTGATACTAATGTTTTGTTTCTACCGACGAACGAATAAATATGAAAGTTAAATAAATTCATAATGACAAGGTGTAATCACGTAATACATAATGTTTATTTATCATCAATGGTTTTCTCAGCGCACACCAAGTAATAATTTTTATATGCAAAATTTTGCTACTTTGGGCTAGATTTTTGTATTGTATTATCTTCAGAAACTCCGATTTCTTTTTTTTAAATAATAGCCTATATTACATATTGGTAGTTCAGCTTTCTTATGGCGATGTGTTTATATCTCAGTTACTAATTTTTTCTTTGATGTACCGTGTACAATAAATGTGTCATCATCATCATCATATCAACTCATTACCGGCCCACAACAGGGCACAGGTCTCCTCCCACAATGAGAAGGGGTAAAGGCCGTAGTCCACCACGCTGGCCCAGTGCGTGGTGGACGGTGGCGAATTGGTGGACTTCACACAATTTTGCTAACATTATGACGAACTCTCAGGTATGCAATTATTGTTTTTTATATATTATATATATTTAAGTATTGATATATTTATTTTATAGGTATATGCACCTCCAAGCCATTTTCTGTATCTGTTTTCTTCGCTATTGGTTCCCTGGAAGAAATCGCTATGAAGCGATAAGGCCGCCAAATTGTATACGTTGTTTTGTTATACTTTTCTTTTCTATGTACTTTCTGTAGTGTGCAATATAAGTATATTCATTCATTCATTCATTATTCAGGTATCCGTATTCAGGTAGTCGGCCGACTGGCGCAGTGGGCAGCGACCCTGCTTTCTGAGTCCAAGGCCGTGGGTTCGATTCCCACAACTGAAAAATGTTTGTGTGATGAGCATTAAGTGTTTTTCAGTGTCTGGGTGTTTATATGTATTTTCTAAGTATTTATGTATATATAATTCATAAAAATATTCATCAGTCATCTTAGTACCCATAACACAAGCTACGCTTACTTTGGGGCTAGGTGGCGATGTGTGTATTGTCGTAGTATATTTATTTATTTATTTAGTATATTTATCCTCACGATGTTTTCCTTCAACAAAGGTGTATTCACGATTATAGTCCTCACAATCAGATACCAATCCATCAATAACAATATTCAGCACTCAAATAAAAAGTTACAGATATCAATTATCCGAGCATGAGTCTTCGTTAAAAGAACGCGTTAATATTTTTTTATGCTCCGACACCATTTACCAATTACGCAAACTCGTTCATTATCATAATTACACACGTGCTATATTCATGTTACTTGCATATGTAAGCGAAAGGCAATTTAAATAACGTCAATATACCGGCCTACTAAACTACAGTGCGTCTTTTTTTCTTTTATTCAACAACAAGTTAGCCCTCGGTAAGAGATTACAGCTCGCAACAGCTCTTAATCTTAGGAATAGACCTGAATATTCTCCTATATTTTAAATTGAATGAGTGAATGAATGAACGAATACACTGTACTATGATTCCTAAGGTAATTTTGGACATACCAATGCATAAGTTTAAAGAATGTGTTAAAACACATTTATTACATCGAGGTTATTATAAAATTTATGAATTTCTTATTAAAATGTAAATTGTTGATATTTGAAAAGAGCAACTGCTTTCTTGCCGGCTTCTTCTCTGTAGAATCTGCCTTCGAACCGGTGGTAGAGTCACTACACACAGACAGACTTGACGTTTCAAAAGTGCTTCTATATTATATATTATATATTAGGCCTATTTGAAATAAATGAATTACGAATTTTTTGAATTATACAAAAAGATGATAAATGCAAATGCAAAACAAGGATACGATAGAAGGTACAATTTGGTGGCCTTTTTGGCAACCAATTGATACATTACCATTTCTGAAATATAGTTCAACGGGTACATACCACGATCATATTTTTAGATTTGACGATATTTCGACCCAGTTGCGTGACCACGATCCATGCAACTACAAATATCGACAAGTCCAAAAATTATATATATTTAAGAATTGTTGATTAACCATGGAAATCTTAGTTTAAAATCTTTGAAACATTATCTCTAGATATGTGTCCAAATAAACATGCTGTAGAAAGCAAGGTAATCTACATATTTTTAAAAAATAGTTTTGTTTTGTAAGGCTTAAAATATTTTATACCAATAAGATCATGATCAAAATTAAATAATTATTGCAAATAAATAAATAATTGTATAACCAGCATAACTCGGAGTTTCATAGAAACACTTCATAAAGCATGTTACCTGCTACGTATTATTGTAATCATTAAAGTTAATTGCAGACTGCTGCTAAGATCCGCAGGTCACGGTCCGCAGAAACGTCAGCAGCATCAATTGACGGCATCGGAAAGATTTGTAGATAAATAAGATTGATGAATGTTATGTACAAATGTTTGCCATCCAGTCGAGCAACGGTTGGTATAAAGTTGTTCCTAGATCGTTAGTTTAAACAATTAGGCATGGCATATGCAAGCATTTTAATGTGACCAGAGTTTCTCGAGATTTACTGTTTCGAAGGGTCATCAATATTAATTCAGTTAGTATAAACATGTGGTAGTCTTGTAACTCCAGCAACAACGATGAAAAAATCTTGTGAATGCGTTGTTATTTTGCCGCGTAAAACAATAATAAACAAAATTAAAGTAAAATAATCTTTACTGTCACATATCTCTATAAAATTGTAACATTTAAAGTAGCTGGCTCAGTACTGGTCTTCAAGCCCACTTATCAACATCTTTCGACTTCAAATCTTGTAAATAAAATCGAGTAAAACGTTCCAAAAGTGGCACATTATCACAAAATATTAACGTCACCTTCAAAAATAAATATAACAAATTTAAGTATATTATAAAAACACAATGAACAGAATTAAAATAAAAGAGATATAATATACATATATATAAAATATCTCAAAATATTTTTAATATTCAAAAACTAACAGCGCAAAAAAAATATATAAGCGCGGTTTTCGTAACAGTCTGCGATCAGCTTAAAAAATAATGTGACATTTATTAAAGAAACGCACTGATCGTTTGTTTTGTTATCAAATTTTTTCACGCTCACTTGAGATTGATGTAATTGAATAATGAGTACCTGTCAATATTTAAATCCTTACTTAGTATTATAAATGAGTGTTACGAAAGTGTATTTGTTTGTTTTTTTTTTTGCTTTACACTCTAACTAAGTAACGAATTAACTTGATTTTTGTAACAGAGTTAGTTTAAGCTATAACATACTCGTAGGCTACTTTTTGTCCCAGCAAAACAAACGGTTCACTCGGGATTTGTAAAAAACCCGTATCAAACGCGGACGAAGAACGCGGGCAACAGCTAGTCTTGTTATAATCTTCTCTTGCTATAAGCTTTTACAAAAAGAAGTTATAGTTTAAACTATCTCTGTAACTAAAAATCAAGTTTTCCAACCGACTTAAAAAAATGAGGAGGTTCTCAATTCGACTATGTTGTTTTTTCTTTGTAGTCGATTACTGCACCAATTATTCTATTTTTTTTTTAGTACGTTATACCTCGGAGTTGGTCCCGTTTTAATATAAAAGGCACACCTATAGCAATTTTTAAGGAACTTGTGCATTTTCTGCTATTAATGTTTTCTTTGAGTCTATCTTATTGTGTTTTGTAGTAATAAAGATTTTCTATTATTCTATTTTAAGATTTTTAATATATTCTATTCTTCTTTCGAAAAGCAAAATATGGTCAAGTGGAACTGGTGATGAAGACCACGGTTTTTTTTTTCCTTTTTTTTTTTAAATAAGGAAATCGTATAATAGTGTATCTATAGGTAATGAGTAATTCTAGACATCGCACCGGTGCGAAATCGCTTAGCGGGAGGTCTTTGTCGTTTGTGTTTAGTAACTAGCAACAGCCAAAGCCTCTCACATACCAGAGAAAATTCAGAAATTATAAATTAACAAACTGAATCGAATCTGGGACCTGCCACCATAAAATCGCAGTTCTCACCATTGCGGCAGAAGGTTGTTTATCTAATCTATCTAATCTCGATTCACTATGTAATATATTTATATAACATAGTGAATCGAGTCCCGATAGGTATGCGATCTATTGCCAGTATGTGTAGAGTTTTACATAAGTATAGTCTTACTACTGACTCATAGCATAAGTAACAAATAACCAAACAAACAGAATATTAGTATGGATATACAACGATTAAACGATTTAAACACCTACTGAAATGTCTTAGTAATTTCCTTTTCTATTCCATTTCCAATAATTGCTTGATTGTTTACTTCGCTAATGGGGCGTAGTACATTTCTTTATAATATTAACACAAATCGCATATCGCAGTCATTCATCTTTCCACGCATAAATAATTAATCTTTCTGCCTATTATGTCTAAGATAAGAGCTGGACGCGTAATTAAGCGGTAATCAAACACGAATAAATTAATTAATTGCCGATAAATCAACAATTGTAGCTAAGCACGTAAAAATCTACAACTGCAGCTAAGTGCCTATAGTATTAAATGAAAGGGACTTGACTTTGACTAGTAGTTTAATGTACTCCACTTTGAAAGTCAGGAATTTTCAAAATTTTTGATTCATATATTGTCCACACAGCGCTACGATTCTAGCGGGAACGTCACGGTCAGTAGGGTCACATTACCGACCCAGGGCGACAAGGCACGGATCTCCTCCCACAATAAGGAGAGATTAAGGCCGTGATCCACCACGCTGGCCCAGTGCGGATTGGTGGAATCCACACGCCTTTGAGAAACCTTTGAGTTTCATTTACCTTTTTGTCGGACCAAGGCAGGACATCATGCGCCTGTCTTTCGAATTTGCTCACTTTTAAATGCTTACAGAAATAACTGTGACATTTTTAGTAGTTCTTTGACCTCATTTAAAAACATTTCAAACACTTACTTACATAACTTAAATTAATTTATTTTCCGTTTTAATTTTATATAATCACTATTCTTTGTAAAGTATTGCAGGTATTAAGTTTTAAATTTTGCTTTGTTCTTTGATTAGCTCTTAGATTATCTTAATTAAGCATGCTGTGGTCATTTCTAGAAGGTTTCAATCTCCTGTATTTCTCTTTTATTTATGTTATTCTCATGATAACTTCATTGGTTGTTACCAGTTTAATTTTATTTATTTATTTATTTTTAATTTATTTTTATTTATACTCTTTATTTGTACACCACTCAGAAAAACGAGACAAAAAAAGAACAAACACATGAAGAATGAAGCAGGATAATGATCCAATAAAAAAAAACCGTATGGAGAGCTCTCAGGGTGGTTAGTAGCTACGACGAAAGGCTCCCACCTCACTTTCACACCAAAAGCTACCACCATTGATTTCTTAGTGAGTTCTTCTTCATAGTCGTGCACTCTTGGAAGAGTGGTAGTGGCTGCGGAGAAGAAATTCTTGGCGTTCGGCATCATTGGATTGCACGGCTTCCCGCGCGAGTCTTCTCCACTTTTGGCGGTTGGTAGCGTGTCGAAAGCATTCCACCACAGTTGTCTGGGTCAGCATATCTGTCCAACGAGTAGGTGACCGCCCTCTGGCCCTTTTTCCTTCAACCTGTCCTTGCACCACCAATCGTTCAATCGACCCCTTATTCCATGAGATGTGGCCGAAAAACTTTAATATTCGTAAATGCACCGTAGACGAAAGTCGTTCCTTGATATAGTGATATAGTGGTATATCCTTATTGTTATTATTATAACTCTTTATTTGTACACCACATTAAGAATTATACAAGAAAAAAGAAACATAAAACTATGTTTACTACTATAAGTACTACTACTATAAGTATAAGTTTTTACTACTATAAGTACTACTTCTATAAGTAGAATACAAAAGGCGGCCTTATCGCTTAGTAGCGATCTCTGCCAGGCAACCTTACAATTAGGAAAAAAAAATCCTTCTTAGTGAGTAAAAGACTAAAATAACATATAGCTCGGTTATAAGTAGACAGTTTAATAGGTACCTACAAAGATAATAATTACTACGCCTAATTAAAAAATATCTCGTCAATCACGCATCTAATACGTATTCCGAGAAAAGAATTATTGGAGGATAGTCACATACTATGTCACGCTATCTAATGCCAACTTCCTTATATGGGCGTCATGTTAGAACAGTCCATCACCAATTTGCTTCATAATAAGCGAAAAACTATGAGGACTTAATCACGTACTCTCTTTATTCACTCACATAGCAACGTTTAAATATATAAATCATAGCAATTAACTCACGCGGTGATAGCGTAGTGGGTAAGGCTACGGCTTTCCTTTCGTGGAGACCGAGTTCGAGCCCACACACCAATGACTTTTCGGAGTTATGTGCGTTTTAAGCAATTTAAGTATCACTTGCTTCGAACAGTAAAAGAAATCATCGTAAGGAAACTAGAACGTAGTTGAAAAGTCTTTTTGGAGATTGACCCCCGTGGCCGAAATCAGCTAGGAAAACTGTAAATATGAGCTAAACAACAACAGAACAGTTAAAAAAAGGAGTAACGTTGAATGAATGAATGAATACACTTTTATTGTACACCACATAAACATATAGTAAAATTATAAATAAAAATTTAACAATTTGGCGGCCTTATCGCTACATAGCGATCTCTTCCAGGCAACCAAAGGCGTTAAACACAACGTTGTGTATAATTGGAAAAAAAAAATGTATTCCTCTACAAGTTAGCCCTTGACTGCAATCTCACCTGGTGGTAAGGAATGATGCAGTCTAAGATGGTAGCGGGCTAACCTGTTAGGGAGTATGGTAGTCATACCCCTAATCGGTTTCTACACGACATTGCACCGGAACACTAAATCGCTTAGCGGCCCATCTTTGTCGATAGGGTAACTAGTCACGGCCAAAGCTTCCCACCAGACCAGACCTCCTGCTTAAATTTCCAGCTTTCACCGTTGCGCCAGGGAGGTCGTCAAAACATTTTTTTTTTCTATTTCCCTGTCCAACTTCTCTATAAAGGCAAGAATTAAAATCACGTTTCGTTGTTGTACAATATACAAGCCGCTTATCCGTTTAATTACTTAAATACGTATTTAACACATGTAATGAACTTGCCAATGCGTATTTGCAACAAAATCTAGTATAAATTGAGTAACTAAGTTTCATTTTAACTACAGAATATTTTATTTAATCTCACTTAAACTTTCTCGAAATTAAAAACTAAAAAAGCTATTACATAAATTGAATTCTGAATGATGAAATATTCATCAAATTCTACAATTCAAAAGGTTGAACAGCGCTTGCACAAGAGCTTTTAGAACTTAATGAGCTTATAGTCTTAGGAAAAGGCATGTTTAGTATCAGCATTCGATACTGTCTCAAGTTGGAAGGCAATTTTGACGGCCGACTGGCGCAGCGACCCTGCTTTCCGAGTCCAAGGCCGTGGGTTCGATTCCCACAACTGGAAAATGTAAATGTGATGAACATTAATGTGTTTCAGTGTCTGGGTGTTTATCTTTATATTATAAGTATTTGTGTATATTATTTAGTACCCATTACACAAGCTGCGCTTACTTTGGGGCTGGATGGCGATGTTTGTATTAACGTAGTATATTAATAAGTACATATATTAAAAAAAAAAAAAAAAAAATTTACATTTATTTTTCAAAATTTATCTTTTCTTCACATATGAAGGTATTTTAGGACTAAATAACACCTATCCTAAAGTGAAAATACATGCAGATGATGATGAGTAAGGAAACACGTGTTTAATCCTGGGAGTGAAACAGGCTGAATTTAACGATGAAGTCTCTAATAACAAATTAATGAAATTGAAAACACACGCGGAAGCACAACGTAATCTACGGCGGCAAATATGGTAATTTCAAAGACTTCATTATAAAAACGTTAATTTCATCATTTCCATCTCGTGAAAGAAGCCCGTCGCAGGGGTGATTAATGATTTCGCATCTATAATCGATTTAAGTATGGAAGAATGATCAGCCATTTTTATACCTGAGTGATTGACAACTGACAAGCCAACAAGTGGGTTTGTTATTAGGAAAATGACTTGCATAACGAACTTCCGATCTCTATGATGCAGTGGGGGAATATCACATTGTTGCTGTTGAGTTTATTTCATCACATCAACACCTTCCACTACAGGGCATGGGTCTCCACCCACAATGAGAAGGGGTTAAGTCTGCTGTCCACCACGCTGGCCCAGTGCGAACTATCAGGTATGCAGGTTTCCTCACGATGGTTATAGGTGCGTGCTGGGATTGGAACTCGCCCCACTGGGCTATAAACGCTGCCATATTTCATATAAGTTAGCCCGCTACAGGCTCAGACAGGGTCATTACTTACCACTAACAATTTACGTGGTATATCAAATGGGGGTAAACGTCTCCTTTTACCAATTGTCGTGTTTTCGTAGTTGGACAAGCAAATTTCACCCCCTACAAATGAATTTAATCAGAGGACAACATTTTTGTATCCAGCCTTTGCTAGCCGCGCAGGTTAGATTGCAGTGCAGAGGAAAAAGGACTGAAGCAATTTCTAAATAATTGATAACTAATAAGTTAATTTTGCTGGAATGGCAGCCTCGAACTGGTTGGAACGCAGCGCTGGTAAACCCCCAACAAGTTGGCGGCATTTGGAACTCCCTACAAAAGACCTATGTGGACGTCTATCGGTTGTTATGATGATGATGAAGTTAATTTTATCCCTCGTGGATATTCAGGGGATAACATTTCTGTCTCCAGCCATGTCTCCAGCATGTTATCGTGATGAGATAACAATTAAGAGGATAACAAGGACTTCCGCAATTCCTGAATATATAATATTGATAATTGTATTTGTAACTGTCACAATTGACGTAAATTACAAAAAACCTTGGAGGCATTTAAAAAATGCCCGCTCAATTTCCCATTGAGGCATACAACCGGAACGGAAACCGATTACGATTTGTTCTCGATTGCACCGAATCACGAACCTCTCGATTTCAAATGCAGTTAGCATACCATCGCGTGACACTTATGTCTTTTTTTCCGGCAGAACGATTAGGTCAATTATCTACATTAATTGCAAAAGTCTTGTCTGGAGTTACAGCATTAACTGAGAATTTTACCACTACTATAGTTGAAGATTGTGCATACATCGTAAATACGAGGCAGATGCCTTTACTTTACTCACCCCAAATAATAATATAATCCCCTTTAGAATAGAATTTATAATTTCAAAATTTGCTCAAATCTTGTACCACTCTTAGGTCTACCACAATAGCCACTGAGTGGTGTTCTTTTCCAGCCTTCACACAGTTTTTCTTCTGTGAACTATTTTTTCTTCCAGTAGAAATTCGCCTTTGACTGCAATTTCACTTGGTTCTTAGTAATGGCATAATGATAGCGGGCTAACCAAATAATACGGCAGATATATGCTTCTAATCTGTTTCAATGCGTCATCATACACGAACACTGAATTCTTATATGGTTATATATAACTTTACACTTTCTGAATGTAATACACAGGTTATCAATATATTGCGAATAAATGAGCAATTTATGTGCAAAATATTAAAAGTTACCTAAATACTATATCAATAACAACAAGTGATACACGGATTACGCTTGTATCTTAAACTACAACATCACTTACCATCACAAACGCTCACGCAGATCAAAAAAGGTGAAGACATCGCGATCCGATAGTAGGGGTCATGTTCTCACTGACATATTACCGGTAGATGATTAGCGCGAGAAATGAGGCGCGTGATATCAACATTCAGCATCAGATGCCGCGCATAAAAGTGACAAATTCCCTCTATATGTTCCCCTTTTATTTGCCACTTTGGGAAAAGTCATTTCTTTTCGGGAAAATATCTTGTTTTACGCGGTTTGATTGAGCTATAAGAGTGTATCACATCAACCCATTACCGACCCAATACAGAGCACTGGTCAGAATTAGAAGGGGTTGAGGCCGTAGTCCACCACGCTGGCCCAGTGTGGATTCCACACACCTTTCAGAACATTATGTAGAACTCTCAGACAATTAGGTTTCCTCGCGATGAAAAGTTAGAGATGCGTGCTGGGATTCGAACTCGGCCCCCGAATGTCGAGTTCCTACCCAATGCGCTCTCACCGCTTCTAAATTAAAACCGGCGCACATTAGTGTTTACATTTTCCTTGCCTTGTTTGTCAAAAGATCACGTAAAGATATTCCGAGAATAGCTCCACATGCTTATTTACTCTGATCTTTTAAAAATAATTACGAGGCGCAAATCGACAATTTTCCATTAATTTATAAGTTAAATTTCTTAATTTTTGTTACATAAAAAAGTTTTCTTTTCACATTTCCGATATACTAAACGTGAAAACGTCCTTTAGCCTTCAACGTTAAGGTTTCCTGCAAAGTGCCATGTGACAAAAAATTCAAAAATTGAAATTTTTCAAAACAAAATTCAAGTACGCCTAAATATAAGCACTTTGAAACGTCATAACCTTTAAAATAATCATTTTCTTAGCAAATGGATACTCTTTAAAGTAAATACTGCCGATTGACGCAGTGGGCAGCGACCCTGCTTTCTCAGTCCAAGGCTCCATACCCACAGCTGGAAAATGTCTGTGTTATAAACATGAATGTTTTTAAGTGTCTGGGTGTTTAGCATTTATGAATATTATTCATTAAAATATTCATCAGCCATCTTAGTACCCATAACACAAGCTACGCGTACTTGGGGACTAGATGGCGATATGTGTATTGTCGTATTTTTTTTTTATTATAATACCCTTTGTTACTTCCCGATAACACAGGTTTCCATTTGAACAAAAATTGTTAAAATCGGTTGAGTAATTTAGGAGCCTATTCGTTACAAACAAAGAAACAAAACTTTCGTCTTTATAATATAACCTAGTTGCCTACGTTCTTCGTCCCCGTCATCTTAGTACTTAACACAAACTACGCTTACTTTGTCGCTAGATGGCGATGTGCGTATTGTCGTAGCACTAATTTTTATTTATTTATTTAAATAGTAACCTTATAATTTCTTATTTAATGCAGCGAAAACAAATTTATTATGAAACTGCAAAACCTTAATATATAAAAATAGGAGGTATAATATAATTCAGGCAGCAATTATATCCCCAGACTGTATCCCCTAACGTGTAATAATTAACATAATATAATTAACGTGTCCACCTCCTAAAACCCAGGGAACATGTAAAAGGAGACGTTTACCTCCGCTTATTATTACACATGTATTACTTGGATATTATTTCGATTTGTGCGCCAGTGCTTTGAGATATGATAAAGCTGTGGGAGAAGATAAATTTGTATTCTTTCCCCGGGGATATAATTGTCCCCTGCCTATGCAAGCCGTGCAGAAATAATTAATTATCTTCATAAAGTCATTCTTTCTGTCTTTCTGTTTGAGTATGACGTAAAACAAATACTCTGCGAGCGTGACTGTTCCATCTCAAAGCCTAATTAGAATAACATTGTGCGCACATGGTAATGAGTTTCATGTTTGTGTTTTTTTTTATCGTTTGATTAAAAATCAGAGAATCTATCCTTTTAAGAGATAGAGGCTTTCGAATACACGAATACTAGATCCTATATTTTTAGTTTTTGAAGTAAAACCTATTTAAGTCAACGCTTATAATATTAATACGTTTGGGCAAGGTCATTGACACACATAAAATTGTGACAAAATCTAGCACCAGCTAAATTGTGAAAAGAGCACCAAGCGGGCGCTCGATGTAACCTTGTATTGACGATTTGATACATTTGAGCATCATCATATCAACCCACTAGCGGACCCCCGCGACTTCGTCCGCGTATGAGTCAATCGGGAAGCTAGAATAAGTATATCTGATGCTAATATCATAATGGGTATATCATAATGTAACTACTATTATTTTATGTGGTATTTCAGTTGATACATACATACATACATCCATCCATACATCTATCCTCACAAACATTCGCATTTGAAATATTAGTAGGATTACCATCCTTCGATCGTTGTCCCATATGCCTTGCGACTAACAGTTATTTGTGAAGAGTTATGTTCTTTATCTCCGACAATATTTATCAGATCCTTATTAAAATAAGTCCGTACATGCTTGCTTGATAGTATACACTTTCAAATAAAAAAGAATTATTAAAATCGGTTCAAATTTAACGGAGCTATGAAGTGAAATAGATAAAAAATTTCATCCCATTTCCCGGAGGAAACTTATTGTATCGGGATAAAAAGTAGCCTATATGTTGACCCGGAATATCAACTATCACTATATCAAGTTTTATTTGAATCCGTTCAGTAGTTTTCACGTGATGCCCGGACAGACAGACAGACAGACATACAGACAGACAGACAGACGGAAAGACAGACAGACGGAAAGACAGACAGACAAAAATTAAATAAAAATCTGTTTTGGACTCAGTATCGATTATGAAGCATCCCCCGATCAAAATTTTCAAAATATATTAAGTGTACAGAAATCTTCCAGTTACAGTTTTATTATAAGTAAAGATTACCGGCCCACTACTGGGCACAGATCTCCTCCCACAATGACAAGGGGTTAAGGCCGTATCACGCTGGCGGATTGGTGGACAAATTAATATTATAGGTGAATACAACAAGCGATCTGTCAGTAGCTTGTTTTTCAGCGTCTGGGTGTTTATCTGTATATTATAATGATTTATGTATATTTTTCATAAATCATTCATCAGTTATCCTATAACACAAGCTACGCTTACTTTGGAGCGAGATGGCAATGTGTGTATTGTCGTAACATATTTATATTTTTGTTATTGCTCTAACCAGGTTGCTCTTGTAATAATTTAAAATGACAATGTGAGATGGTGACAACAAAAAAAAACACCCGTTAAGTTTGTTGTGGGCTTCTTCTTAGACCAGGACGCGTTCCGAACCCTCGTAGCTTTAGTTTTAAGTTTATGAATATGGTTATCGCCATCATCTCACTACCGTGTAATTCTCATGTAATGTACGCATCAAAAGTCCCGCCTATGGGCCTACTTGAATAAGATATTTTTGACTTTGACTTTGACTTTCTAATTGTAGAAAAAATGTTAAAACCGGTACAGTAGTATTGTAGCCTATTTTGTACAAACTAACAAATCGTTCCTATTTATAATATAACCTAGTTGTTGCCTACGTTTGGTTGCAAACAAACATACTTTATTTGGCATTTATAATATACGTAAGGATATAAGTAGTAGATAGTGAGATTAAAACTGAATACGCGAGCTCGCGTGTTCACGCCCCCGCGTCAACGTCAGATTTTAGCGTCAGACGCAGAAGTGTAGAATTTTCACTTCTATAACGTGTAGGTACATCATACACGTGTTTGATGTACACGTGATAGAATTGCACGAGATATTATTTTCATAGCGTTGGCAGTTATTATTTTATTTTCTGTATACCCGTAAAGCATTCAGTGGGTAGGGTTATTGGCGTGGGAGGCGATTATAGCAATACAATATCGAATTAACCGTTAGCATTAGCATTTCAACGGATCCCACATCAACCGGCATGTATTATCAAAGTGACTCAGAAGTAACACGGTCATTGTTCATCGACTATAATGAGCGCTACTGCGACAAGACTAATTAGTACCTATTTTATACATTATGATCATCAACATACTATTAACTTGCGGGGTCAACCTTCTACAGCGCTCTGGTGCAGTGGCTTGCACTTCATACCGGCACAAAAGCGCTGCCTACCCTAAAATTGATATAGAACTCATATAGGAGAAGGAACGAGTTCGTTTCCCGGCAGGGAAATTTGGGAATTTATTATTTCTGAATTTTCTCTGGTCTGGTCTGGAGGGAGGCGTTGGCTGTGGCTGGCTACCACCCTACGTTATGTGCGTCTAAGTTATGTGCGTTTTGAGTATGTGCGTTATAGTAAGAAGTGCGTGCTGGGATTCGAACCCGGTCCCCCGAACGTAAAGTCGGGCTCCTACCCACTCCACACGCTATCAGCGCTTTTACCAACCTAATTGAACCTAAACCAAGATCCTTGTGATGCCTAGAAAACATAATTACCAACGATGAACTTGTAAATGCAACGATATATATTTTTTTAATATGACATAGGCTTGACTTGACTTTCCTGCCTGATGGAAAGCAATCATGAGATTGCAAGTTGGTACGCGTTTGTCTAGAAAATGCCTATTCACTCTTGCTTTAACATAATCAAGTTATACATACATGGCAGGAAAAACAGATGCCGGAAGTGTGATGGCACTTTAGCGGTGCGTATCGGACATTGATGAAAAACGTTTCGTGCGAATTCACTGAATGTTACATATGCCGAAATAAAGATTCCATCGCTCACGTCGTCTTACTGATTTGGTAAAATGGTGACGGTGGGACCAAGATACCTAAGAAGATTCAGCTATAAAAAACCACATATCATGCAAGTTTAATTAAAAATGCAAGTATATAAATAATGTGCATAAGTAAATAAAGTGAGTTAGTACGTTACGTACATTATTAGGTACGTAAGTAAATCGAGTGAGTGTTACCTACATAACATTTGCATGCATTTGACGACCTCCTTCTGGTCTCGTTCTGGTCTGGGTGTTTATTTGTATATTATAATGAACATTTTTACGAATGATACACATAATTACTAAAGTATTTATATATATAAATACTAAGTATCTTTCATAAGGGATAAATAAAGTATTTATGTGTATATTCCTCGGTCATCTTAGTCCCCATAAAACAAGCTTCGTTATTTGTGGCTAGATGGCGATGTGTATATATATATATTTTTATTTATTATAAATTTATTTATTTATTTGGTATCTATGACCCATCACTACACACTAAACTATAACATAAATAGAATAATTAAAAACTAAACTAAATTAAAATAACTTACATTAAAAATTAATATGAAATATAAAAAAAACAAATTAAAATTTCTGCGTCCAGGCAGCCCTACGTGGAGTTTAATATACAACTTGTAAATTGGAGAGTCGTATCGATTTATTAGTGCTTTCAGAATGCCGTTACTGCTTACCCACGTTCTTTTCATCAAGGATGCTATTCGTTTCCTTCTGATGGCAAACAAGTCATCAGTATGAGCGGAAAGAGATCAGGCGCAGTTCCGATCGCTTAACGTGCTCTCCGAGGCACGGCG
The DNA here is from genome assembly GCF_905163445.1 of Pararge aegeria. NCBI lineage: Eukaryota > Metazoa > Arthropoda > Insecta > Lepidoptera > Nymphalidae > Pararge > Pararge aegeria. The sequence goes on from NC_053189.1 coordinate 4,990,230, forward strand.
GTGAATCGCAGCTAATTTCCAAACTCCGGGCTTGCAGGCAGTGGCATGCACAAAAGTATTGCCTACCCCAAAATTTTTGTACATAACTCAGGAGGATTTTTCCATTTTATGCCATCTTCCTTCTTTATGCAGGTCAAAAACTCTGTGCAAGTCACTGCTTGCAGGCACTAAGAATCTCTTGAAAGAAAAACCTAATAATATTGATAAGCCCAACCGGGGAACGAACCTCGTGATCTGCAGTCTAACTTGCTAACCACTAGGCCATCGAGGCCAGTGGCGTGCATAGAGGGTATGCACAGGGTGTATGCAGTTGAAATAAAATAAGTTACATTAATCCAGTACGAGTTTGGAGAGCTTTTCCTAACTCTTACAATGCCTATCCTTAAGTTTTTTAAAACTAAAAATAACACATTTAAATAATTACAATATTACAATAAACTGAAGAATATGCTGAGTCATCTAAATTATCAAGATACCGAAAATATAATTCGTTCGTTAAGGTAAATTTACTAAATATGTATAATATTTTTATTGAATATTAATTTGAATAAATAATAAATAATCACCCACACACATGCACGCACACACACACAATAACACACACACACACACACACGCATGCTCGCACACACACATAAACACACACACTTACATACGTAATAAATACGGGCACAGCACATATGGGAAGACACTGACCCCCAAGACACGGGATATCCTAGTTTGGGGGTCCAGGGTAATTTTAGAAAAAACATTGTACTTTTAAGCAAATAAAAACTTTTTATTATTATTATTATTTTTTATAACTCGTACTGGAGATTTGTATCATTTTATATAATCTGCATACCCTGTGCATACCCTCTATACACGCCACTGATCGAGGTAGACTGTTTGGGAGCTACGATTGTGTGCTTGACCGTAACAATAGGAAGATTTTCCTCCGAGCGAGTGATCGTGCTCGGAGACCAAGGTAAATCCTCGTAAATCGCGCCAACGAAGTGTTGGCGCGATTTACGATCTATGCGACGCCATCTAGTTTGGTAATGTGGAGACAACTACACAGACTTTCAACATTACACCAGCGCTGTACTTTTGTCAGAGTAGGAAATGACTGGAAGAAATGAGTTCATTCTGGTTTGCTACGCATCGGAATGCATTGGTTGCATCGCTTATATGGCTTTACTTTACGTACCACTTCGTTACACAACGGTATCTAATCCGGATCGACCACTAAAATAAGGCCCCGTCCGCATTTAGCATTTCATGCTACGAACGCGGTTCTTCGCAGCTGCATACCTCTTACTTTTACTGTATACCGTTAGATAAGTGAGTTACTCGCGTATTTTACTGTTCCGTGTGGTGACGGCGGATAAATACACAGTCGTCAGTTCAAAAATATAACGGAGAGCTTCTCAGTCGGTTCGCTCTTGTCAGAGCGGTCGTGGTCGTCACTTAAGGGTTGTGGCACGCTTGACTATTCGGTTCCACTCCTCTTTGGCAGCTGCCTTTTTAGCACACTCATGTAAGGGGACAGCCACTGCAGCCTTTATTTGGTCAGCCCATCTCATGGGCGATCTTCCGCGTGATCTGGTGCCCTCGATTCTTCCTTGGACAACCAGACGTTCAATGGAGTCGTTGTCTCTTCTGGATACGTGACCAAAGAACGTGAGAATACGAGCCTGTACTATGGAGGATAGACGTTGCGTGATGCCGAGTTCTTCAAGAATGGCCTTATTGGTCCGGAATGCATTCCAAGGTATTCTTAGCATTCTTCTCCAGCACCACATTTCAAGAACGTCTATCTTCTTTTTCTGACTTTTCCGCAGGGTCCACGTCTCCAAAGCATAGAGGAATATGGGGAACACAAGCGCTTCGAGGCACAAGGCGCAGCGCCGGGAGAGCGGGTAGTAGCGTCTTCTATGCTATTACTACCATCCACTGTGACCACCAATCCGTATATGCCCCAGCGTGGATTATGGGCAAACCCTGCTGTTGATAGAGGCCTTTAGTCGCCGTTTACTTACATTATCAATCATTAATAGCCGGTGGGCAGGCTATTAATGATTGATAATGTAAGTGGAAAGATAGATATTAGGAAAATAGACGTACACTACTGTTTTAAAGACATACGGGAACGAGAGAAGTCCAGATGGATGTTCGCTAGATTTATCATGAAAATTAAACCTAATTTGCCATACTCCGCGAAAAGCAGGAGATCTGTATGGTGTAATTTATAATTTCTTCAATCCTTAAACTCCACACAGCAGGTCTTCGGCAATGTACCCTATACGCACGTTTCGCTCCGACACCGGAGCATCCTCAGGAGATGTTGACTTGACAATGAATAATTGTTAAGAATTATTCATTGTAAGTGGAGTATAAGAATTGAAGAAATTATAAATTACACCATACAGATTCTTCTGCTTTTCGCGGAGTATAGCAAATTATGCTTAATTTTCATGATATATCATGGATTTCCGCAAAGTAACGCCTGCAAATATCCAATTTTCGCTAGATTTCAAAGTTTTTTCTTAATTTAAATGATACTTCTTTATATTGACATTTAAAACGATATTGTAATGGCTTATCTTAGATCCGTATATATTTATGAAATATGAGATAAAAATACAAACCGGCTATGAAATCCCATAGAATCCCTAGATTGTGTTGTAAAAAAATTGCACACCTAAATACTTAATCCATATTTTATAATAAATATGCGAAAGTTTGCTTATTTTATAATTACGTTCGGCAAAATTTTGCATACAGATTTTAAGATTTATTTACGCTTTACAGTTTCCAATTTATATTAAAAAATGTTACAATAAAATAACAACTTTACGTATCGAAAAGTAACTAGTGTTAGGTAATAGAAGTCCATGTAATCTACACAGAAACGCCAAGTCTCTAACTATAATATTTTTTTTTAAATATCAGCCACTACTAATAAAGTTTAATAAGAACGAAAACCACTATTGTACACATTTTTGACGGCCGATTGGCGCAGTTTGCAGCGACCCTGCTTTCTGAGCCCAAGGCGTGGGTTCGATTCCCACTACTGGAAAATGTTTGAGTGATGAGCATGAATGTTTTTCAGTGTCTGGGTGTTTATATGTATATTCTAAGTATTTATGTATATTATTTATAAAAAATATTCATCAGTCACCTTAGTGCCTATAACACAAGCTACGCTTACTTTGGGGCTAGATGGCGATGTGTGTATTGTCGTAGTATATTTATTTATTCAGCAAATAAAAATTATATGGTTTGATTCTATTGACAGCTTTACGATCGATCCCCTAAGAATTTCTTAACGTTAGACAAACAATTTATTAATCATAAGTTTATGTGATACATAATAAATTGAAGGTAAGATAAGGGCACTCTTTAATCAGAATTGAAATGCATCCTAAATCCTGAAATCAAATCCATCCATAGAATAGAGATCATATTGCGGTAGAATGCGCAAAACGCTGGAGGCAAAATTGCCTCGATGCTATAACCAGGTAGGCTATGCTAATAGGAATGTTGTGCAAGAGAATCGCCGGCCATTGTCCATAGATCAATAAATAATAACCAAATGACCTCCCAAAATAAGCAATAAGAGTTTTGAACTTGCACTTTCAAATCGTAATGAATGAGTGGGCAAGTCTGCCGTGACTTTCTCCACCCGACATGTAATGCCGATGACTATAGATTCCCTGTCTATTAGAGCTTCTTCAGTTTTTTAATTTCATTTTGCGACGTCACAGCGATTGTACTGCTTCGGCTGGCAGTCATTTGCGGTCTAACATGAGACGGTGTAAGCCGTGACTTGGCTGAGGCGCGTTAGTCCGAGTTTTAAAACTCGAAGGTTTTGCACGGCAAAACACGAGATTTTACTAGAGAGTTTACGCACGCGCTGCATTTACGTTATACGTATATTGTTTATAATCCAATTTGTTATTTGTTGTTGTGGCGTTCGATTTGCACCGTTTCGGAAAAATGGAGTGTCACTAGTGAAAAAGGTAAGATGAGTGTTTTTATTTTCATCCTACTAAATATTTTTAGTAGTAGCATTGACTTAGGTATGATTTGTAATAGGTTTTTAAATTGAATCGCTTAACAGTTCCAGACACAAGTGTTCTTTCTGGATTTAAGTTACCTAAGTAGGTACATGATTCTGAATTCTATATCTTATATGTATTTTTTTTTCTTACTGATAATTATTTTTTGATGCTATTCTTTTAACTAGAAGCATGACACTGCAATCTAGAATCGTCAAAGCGTTATGAATTTAATGAATTTAATGTTGTGAGTGAAAAAAGTACACGGTGTTCAATTTTCATACTATTTTATAAATGAATGTAGTTAGTAAAATTCTGTATAACTCATTTAACCTTGAGAACAGTGTTTATGCAGATTATACATTACGAAGGTTGTTAAAAAGAAGGTTCTTTTAGTTTTTACTAATCATTTTCATTTGAAAACCCTTCAGGAACTGTTGTTATGTATTACTGAGCTACATTTTGTTTAGGTAATGTTTTCGGTACGTTTATTTCGTGGATAATGAGTTGGTTTTTGTGGCGTTGACTTTGCACCGTTTCGGGAAAATGAAGTGTCATTAGTGAAAAAGGTAAGATAAGTGTTTTTGTTTTCATCCTAATGACTATGGCTTGGAGTTCATAAAGAGTGGGAACGTCTTAAAATGATTAATTGTCTCAAATGCGCCGTTGCTATTTTTACTTTTGCTGATCATTTTTTTTCAGTGTAAAAGCTTAAAAGGGGAATTTGTATTGCTGTTTATTTAATCCTACTCTAATTCAAAGATGTTAAAAACCCTTTTTGTCTTTTTCACATACTTTTATTATAAATTATAGCGCTGTTTTATCGTAACCGATCCATTACTGGTCCTTTCCATTCTGAGAGTAGATACTGCACGACAATTATAATCCCTGGGAAAGGATAAAAAATTATCTTCTCCCACAGCTTTATTAACTCTCAGAGCACTGACACATAAGTGGAAATAATATCCAAATAATATATGTGTAATAATAAACGGGGGTAAACATAGGGGATATATCTCCTGCCCGTGCTAGCCCTGCTGGTGTCTACTCTCAGAATGAGATGGGCTTACTCAGACGACCACGCTAGTCAAGTGACTGATAGCTTTTTGAGAACTGTATGGAGTCTTAGGTTTGCATGCAGGTTTTCTCACGTTGTTTTCCTTTACCGTTTAAGCAAACGGCATATAAAAGGCTTAAAAAAAGTATATATCTCATAAAAGCTAGGTTCCTCACGACTTTGTCCTCGATTAACTTCTTATATATTTCACATATTCGTTTTGTTGGCCATGTTACACAACTTACTCAGACCTACCGCGTTGCATCGCCGCTCCTCTCGATTCCTTCATTTGCTCTGCTCCGAAAGTTCGTAGCATAATTTTAAATAACCCTCAAACTTTTTCAACATAAAGGTATTAAATGCAAAAAAGATTTTTCAAAACAAACTGTTAGTTCTAAGAGATCACGTTGAAGCAACAAACAATACAGTTCTGGTTTTAATATTACGACATAAATATTAAAACCAGAACTGGAAAATTTTCTTTGCTGTTTAAACAACAAACATAAAATAAAATAAAAATTAGTAGGTACATGTGCAAAGAATTATCAGTTTCCATCCAACATTTATCATCTCCCATCAAATTAGATTCTTGTCAAGTGTTAAATACGTAAAGGTCAATAAATATCGCGAAATTCGTGATAAAGCTTTATTAAGGCTATATTGGGAGCTAATATATGATACGATATCCTGATAACTACACTGAACTATAGGGCTAATAGATTTATATTAATTTATATACTTATCGTAGACGACTCGTCACACCGATTGCAAGCTGAAGAGTTTGTTTTACGTTTCAATGTGACAGTCTCAGGAACTTACTGTGAAAATAAAAATAGCAACGGTAAATTATAATGATTATTTTGGCGTGACAACGTCTTATAATTCGATTGAGCCGGCTGCACGAACGAAAAAACATGACGTATGCGGCGTTACCTCGCTCTGAGGCGTTTCATTCAAGGCTTGAAGTGCAAGCGAGAGCGCGGAACGAGCGACAAAGAGGCACAGTCGGCTTCCGCGTTCGACATCTGTCTCTCTCCTACTTGAGTGAGCGACGCGTCCGCGTGGACAGCTTCTATACAATAATATATTTACATGTTTTCGGCAAGGATGAAGTGCAGTGAAAGGTGAATGTGGTGTCAATTGTTTATAGCAACGATAATATCTATCAAACTAATAAAATTAAAATTTTCTTTTGAAAAATGCAACCATTCCATCAGTGTTTTCTTACGACGTTTTCACGTTCAACTATCGTCAGTAAGCCGACTTTACAGTCAATCAATTTTTTTTTAAAAGACTCCGTAAGCTAAGTTAATAGTCGGGTTAAAACGCATTCGTTACGGAAGTTGCATAAATAGCTGCAACATACTATCTAGGTATTTGTATATATTTTGTGTATTGCGCCACTACCTTCAACATTCTTGACCCTTTCCACAAGGTTTGAATGGAAGAGATTAGCAATAAGATAAGCCAATACCACCCATTTAGCATAACGGACAAAACACAAGCTGATCAGAAGAATATTTGTTTAATATTTTTGCAAAAAATTAAAAAGTGAATAAATTACAGTTGAACATTTTATGTTACTTTTCAATTCAATAATTTTGCATATTTTCATGACAATTGCATTCAACAGCACATGCCTGCAGGAATATTAAAAAAAAACTTAAATAGTAGAATTTCTTTTTTTTTTCGGTTACGGTTAATTGACAGGAAAAGTGCATAATGTTACAAGCACTAATGAAATCGATAATATATATCATTTGGCATTAAGTATATAATATAAATATACTACGACAACGTAAGCTTTTGTTATGGGTACTAAGATGACTGATGATTAATTTTATGAATAACTAGCTGACCCCAGCGCCATCTGTCGGGCTGATTTGTGAAACTAAACCATGCAGGGTGCCACCCAAACGCATACCGAAAAATTCATTCAAATCGGTCCAGCCGTCTAGGAGGAGTTCAGTGACATACACACGCACACAAGAAATATATAAATCAAGATATACATAAATACTTATAAAATACAGATAAACACTCAGACACTGAGAAACATTCATGTTCATCGCAGAAACATTTTCCAGTTGTGGGAATCGAACCCACGGCCTTGGAGTCAGAAAGCAGTGTCGCTGCCCACTGCGCCAATCGGCCGTCAAAGCAGCAAAGCAGTATGCAGCAGAAAGCAAGGCAGTATGTACTGTTAATAGTTAAATACCGAGTGCATAATTTAAAAAAAATTTGGTTGGAAAAAAGAGTGAGTGTTATTTTTTATTTGCATGGAAGGCTTTTTCATCAATTTATTTACAAAGAGTAAGTTAAGATTATTAACTAAAGTATCAAATGCGTCCTTGGCTTAGAATACTATAGCAAACTTAGCTGGGTATTCTTTTAGATGTCACCATATAACGTCGTCGCGTCTATATGTAAACAAAAATAATTACGGTTGACTTGCTGGCTTCTCATATTGCCTTTCTAATCTCAATCATAGATCATCTTACGCAGATTTAGTAATTCAATATGGCTTCACTTTCATTACCGTATGAAGGGAAGATCATAATAATGCTTCATTCTTAACGCTCGGTGAACATTCTAGTATAGAGAACTCAGGGCCTTTACAAACTGGCGACTTTTGGCCGACAGGTTTGTCTGATTTAACTTGACCCGACACAGACTATGATTAACGGGAACATCGTTTAAATCATATATTTAATATTTCAATATTTCCGAGGATTGACTTTCGGTAAACAATCGATCAATCAGTACATTTATAGAAGTTAGTCGGCTTTTTGATTGGATGTATCAAGTCAAACTTCAAAAATAAACGTAGTGCTCGTTTATTTTTGAAGTTTGCCTACATACATCAATTTAGAAAATCATCGACAGCAAAAAGTTTCGTGTATTCCAATAATACCATGAGTCAATAACTTTCTGCCGCAAATCAACAACAAATTTAGTGTAAAATCTTGCAAAGTTAACCTAACCCAATCCGCCCAATGGTTTCTAAAGAACTGTATCATTTAAAGAATCTCAAAATGATACATTTAACATTATAATATCATAGAAGGTTCTTTAAAAATCTTGAGTCTATAAAAAACTATATTCACCAGAAACCACTCTAGTAACTCTCTAAAGTTTGTTGTAAGATTGTATAATATAATCTTACTATAACATTAATAAAATTATAATAAATATAATCTTTCTGGTAAAACATTAACCAAAAATGAATAAGTTTCCTGATTTTTTGTATCTCCTAAGTGATGGACTTAACTATCTATTCTGTAGTCTGCGGGGGCTCTTAGTTTAACAATCTGTGATGTAAGAGTTAAGTTAAAATTTGCATATTTCAATTTAGACCGACAGTTTTTTGAACGGAAGAAACTTAAATTTTATTGTTTTGCGTAATTTCTTCAACGTTACTTAAGCGGACGTGGGCTTGCATTGTGTTTCAGTTTTTGAATATTATTTTACTCCTAACGACGCATTGTTGGTTAATTCATATAATAATTGTATTATTTTAGTGAATTAAAATAAAATACTTGGCGATAAACAGGAAATGTTTTACTATGATAAAATGTTTTCCTGAATTAATTTAAATGAATTGAAAAATATCGATATATCCGAAAAACGAAGAACAACTTTCTCGCGTAGTGTACGTTATCTAAAACTCGTGTTCATTATTGTGTATTATTTAAACTAAAGCGCCTAGTGAAGCTAAATCATGAGTGACCGTTTGTTTTTGTTTAAATTGGTAATGAGCATATTCAAAACAAGTAAGTGAAATATTTTTTAATCAATTCATCATCATAATCGCCATTAACCCATAACCGGCCCACTACAGAGCACGGGTCTCATCCACAATGGGGTTTAAACCGTAGTTAACCACGCTGGCCCAGTGCGGATTGGTGGACTCCACACTACTTTGAGTTTTGAGAACATTATGTAGGACTCTCAAGCATGCAGGTTTCCTCCCGAGGTTTTCCGTCACCGTTGTAGCAAGTGATATTTTAATTACTTAAAACGCACATAACTTAGTAAAGTCAGAGGTGCGTGCTGGGATTCGAACTCGGCCCGCCGAAAGGGAAGTTGAGCTCGTACGGTATGAAGTTATCAATACTTCGGCTCGTAATTATTATTTCTCTCATTTCTGGAAAACAACCACTTATTTATTAAAGTGTACATTTTGTTATAAAATGGGAAATAAAATATTTTTAAGTGTGCATTATGTTCTGAAAAATAAAATAATAATATAGACATAGATTTAGATTGAAGTATTTTTTTTTATTTTTTTTCACTTCAAGTTATGAAAAGATAAACAATAAGACACGAATAGAATAAGTACACTTTATTGTGCTCTTAGTTGAGTTAATAAGTTACATATTTTGGTTTTCTTATGGTTAGTAGTAGGTTAACTTCTATTTAAAGTTATTTCCATATTTCATTCTTCTGATAAAATGCCATAGTATTATCTTTCATTATTTTTCATTTAGCATTCCTCGTTCTTTCTTTGCAATTTAAATAACTACTAGCGGTGGCACGCATTCTTCGTCCGGGTTTATTACTATTTTTTACAAATCCCTTGGGAAACCTTTATTTTGCCTAGGATAAAATATCTATCTTACTCTCCGTCCTTTTGACTAACTCAATGCCAAAAAATAATTGATGTGAAAC